>NC_080094.1:36780714-38006071 GCF_950005125.1 Chionomys nivalis | reverse complement strand
TGTTTTCCTGAGAGCAAGAAAGTAACTGTTTATACTTTAGCTACTCATATAGTATTTCTTCTCTCTCTCTCTCTCTCTCTCTCTCTCTCTCTCTCTCTCTCTCTCTCTCACACACACACACACACACACACACACACACACACACAGTCAATGGACTTTTAAGGGAGTAAAATCTTGCTCTTATGTAATTGCAACATGCAGTTACAAAACTAAACACGACAAAATAACCTTCCTGTCTGTCTGAAGCATCTCTTGAAGACTTAGCTTAAAGGAAAGCTTCCACGCAAGAGTTATTCCGTCCAAAGAAACAGCACTCTTTTCACTTAGGATTGAGGAGAGGTATTGTGTGCTAGACCTTAGGGTAGAGAACAGAGGAAACAGGGTTTCCAGAGGTGGTTGTTCATTCTACACTTGCTCTATGTATAAGATCTTTTGAGGGGTATTAGGTATATGTGCTCACACTCATGAACATATTTTAAAGCTTTCAACTTGCTTAAATAATTTCTTTCTACACATCTTTATAAAACATTAAAAATATCCATTTGGAAATTTTTAAAAAGGCAAGCCTAACAGTAGGGTGTGCTGCTTGTGCAGACAGTGGTGTGCACCTGACTTGAGTCTGTCCGCACATAGAAGATGCTCACGATACCACCTGGGGTCCAAGTTCAAGTTAAAGAGTCAGAAAGGTGATATATTTGAACATGTCCAATTATTAACTACCATGGTATAAATTAGTACCAATTTTTTTCACCAGAATTTTTCTACTCAGTAAATCAGGTAATTTAGCTTGAACAAAAGTCTTGCCCACATGAGACTGTAGATATTTTAATTTAAACTGAAAAAAGGAATATTCATGATTATTTCTGGCTGTCCTAATTTTGTCTTTGTTAATAAAACATTGCTTCATATGGATAACCTAAACGAGAGACAGAATTTTGCCCTGCAGTTGCGTGTCTTGGCAATATCTATACACAAAACTTCATTTCCCTGCTGCATATAGAAATGACAAGTTTATTTTGTTTGAAAAATGGGGAAATAAACTTCTGTTTTGACCTTCTTTTTGTTGTTCCAGCTGTGTGTCATTGACACTGGCATGACTGGCCATGGGAAGGTGTAATGAGGCAAAACCAGGACTGTAGCAATTATTAACCTCCAAATATGCTATCGCAAGGCCAGTACCACACAGAGTGACACCTCTAAACAGCACAGGAAATAGTCTCGTGTCTGAACCACTCGTCTCCTTACAGAGTTTTGATGAATATAGGAGAAATTAATAGCTTTTCAGTATAAAGTGACCTAATGTCATTAATTGGGTGTTTCTCCCAGACCGGCAGTCTGACCCCCACTTTGGTGGTAATTTATTTAGCTGGGAAAGCTTGGGTTCTGTGGAGCATCTGGTTTTCAGTGATATCCTGCTGGTCTTATCCAATTTTCCAGCTGGGAGCATGAGGCACAGGGAGGTCGAATGACTTGCCTAAAGGTCACCGGTAGCTCAACTGGGATTATAATTCAAAATCTTTCTGATTTTCCCATCCTTTGCTCAGTGGACCACAAAACTCCCTTGATCTCATCTTCTCAAGCTTGCCTGAGCAGGAAGCAAGTGTAGACACAGGGAAAAAAATCTCAAATTAAATGCTGGCCTCTAGCATCTTAAAACAGTTCCTTTGTTCCAACTGTGAAGGGTGTCTTATCATTCTAAGACCAGAACATCTGAGAACTGCTCTGTGTTCTTACAAGTGTCCACATGGTCTACCGGTTTCTTATTGCTCAGATTCTACTTCTGACCAAAACATACTTGCCTCCAGTGACTTGATGTTTGGAAAGGAAGAATAAAGCTATTTTGGTATATAATGGGTGATGTTCACTTTGTCCTCAGGTTCATGGTACTTGACCCTACCGAGTATTATGCTCACCTGCCTCATCTTCTCTTAGAACGTTTGTGATTACTCTTCCTTTAGCATAGGAAACTCGTCCCCGCTGTTTTGTTGATTTTTATCATTCATTCTTAAATTCAGTGATCTTTCTCAGCTCCTGGATACAGTGGTTTTCTTTATCTGACACTCCCATTTTCCCTTCATTTTATTTTGTCATGATTTTATTTTATTTTTGGTATTTTTTCTTTCTTTCTTCTTCTCTGTGTTCCCTCAGTGTAGGACTCTAATTTTGTTGTTTTCTAGCGTATTCTAAATAATGTTTGCTATACAAGTTCAATGAACATTTGTTGAAAGAGTGACTATCTACTGATGAGGATATGTTCTCTCTCCCTTTTTGATTATCATTCAAGGAGTTTCAAAGGGGATGCCCATGGGGTAGCAAGGTCGGATGGAGATGACCTTTACCCAGCCAGCCAGATCAGGTGAATTAACCTCAAGGTCAATGGGATGACGGATGACAGCTGTCCCGTCAGGTCAACCTCTCATCCAAAGCTTCCCCCTTGCAACTGACTTCAGGCTTTTGTGAACAGTACATGGAAAGCAGTCATGCTATATTTATAGTCAAATGTCATCTTTTATCTAAATGTGCACTGTCCTCTTTCATCACCCACTCTGTACATTTGATATATAATGTCCTATCTTCATTTTGAAAAGCCATATGGTAAGACTTACTAGTATGTAGGTTATTGAAGAAAATATCTCACATTGAAAACTAATTGTCAAGATTTTCTATTAATGAAAAAAATGTTCTGGAAACCTAGATGAATGACTTTTAGTAATTTTTGCTAAAATGTTTAAGATCATTAGCATCTTAAAATAGTAAGCCTGATTTTTTTTTCAAGATTTTCATGATATATCCTCATTTATGACTTCTGAGAGGGAAATAAAACTGTATGCTTCATAAAGTCCTTTTGCTGGTAACTTTACCCCTAAGCTGCTGTGTTTTTAACCAGAGAGTCTAGCAACAATCACATTCCATAGGAGACAGGGCTACAGTGAGCCTTTCTCGAGAGCAGCTGCTGAGCTGTTCAGGTGTCCCCTTCTCCTAGTAGACATTTAGTTGATGTCTACATGCAGGTCCTGTGGCAGAGACCTTCTGTACACAATTACTTTTTCGTTCCAGTCATGAACAACATGGGAACATCTATAGAGACTGTGCCAACCATTAAGAAAATTATAGAAAATGTGGTGTTATGATCCATGTGGAGGGTTTGAAAAGGCAGCTGGCAGTGAATTTAGAGAGAGAACAGATAGACCACCTTTTTATTGAGCAAAGGGTTCCTAGGTACATGTTCAGATTAATGGGTACAAGGAGGTCAGCATGCTGACTAAAGGCACCCATGAAACTATCATTGGGCCTCTTTTTTTGCTCCTATGAAATTGCTGCTTCACTCTTTTATTGATTCAAGTCAACCTGGCTGTCCTGACTAAAATATACTCAGACCCAAGATGCAGAAAAATCAGATTTTTTTCTATTACCCTTGCCTCTGAGCTCCTGTGATAATCCATAGTTATTTGGTGGAGTGAAATTAAACCCCAAATCCATGTTTGAATAAAACAAATCACCAAAATATTAGAACTGAAATCAACACAGCCAATGACTTTTTTCTTTATCTCTAGAATCCAAGACTGATTCCTTAGAAGCACTTGCCTGATGACTGGCTGCATCCCTCTTTTGAAAAACCTGATGGAGAACAATGGATTCTTGAGTGATCTAGTCATATTGGCAACCAACCATCACTTTCTTTTATCGTGGAGAAAGAATTAGGTCACACTCACACTTTTCTGAAAAAGCCAGAAAGTCTCATTGATAGGTCTGGTATCAAGAAAACAGGATGTACTCTGAAGGGCTTTCTTTGTATGAGCTAAGAAAAATCAGATTTGTTGCCTTCTTTTTTCACAATTGATATGAAAGCAACGCTAACATTCAGTCTCCAAAAGAGTCATACCACCAAAATACTAGGAAGTTTAGCTAACAGTTGTTTGAATACAAAGGTAGAGGTCAATATTTAAAACATAGAGGCCAGACAAAAGTCAAACAATGTACTGGTGAGTGTGGTTTTTTATAAAGGAGGAACCTTGGTTTCTTAAATCTCAGTTTCCAGTATTCTCAATTGGATATCAAAGTTAGTAATTTTTCTCTGAGGGATAAGCCTGTGAGATTTTCTAATTGTTTCATAAAGCATACTTTTGGAGAACAAACTGATAATTTCTCATATAACTGACAACTATCCCTTCCAGTTAGATCAATAACTTCGAAGATCAATTTTCTCTTACTGATCACGTTGGTATGAGCCAGAATCTCAGACTGAAGGAAAGGGTTTTGAGAAGAGTTACTGAACAACAGCCAGGTCATGACATGAAGTGTGTATAGATGCCCAACAAGATACTTTGAAGATACTTTGAAACACAGTGTCAGGAGGATACCCTGGGAGTTGCTTTTAGAGCTAAGCAGTGTGACTCCTTGAGACATCTTTTATGCTATTAATCTGAAAAGAAATAAACTTTTAGGCAGGAATGGTGGTACAAACTTGTCATCCTAGCTCCTTGTGAGACTGAGGCAAGAGAATCACAAGTTCAAGGAGAGCCTGGACAACTGAACGAAGTCATGGATCAAGTAAAAGGAAGAAAAAAATGACTGTGGATGTCACTCAGTGGTGACAGCAGTTGCTTAGCACCCGTGAGGCGCTGGCAAAAACAAACTGAAACATCTAAAATAAAAACAAAGACAGTTTTTTAAATTCTATTAAGGACAGTTTTAGAGTCACATAAATATTTGAAAATTATTCATGGATATAACTAAAATTTTAAAAAATAAGATTGAAGTTTCTGCTTGTTTGACTCTTCATTTATTTCTTAATTCATTTATCAATATATATCAATTGCCTACTCTGTGTCACTGTGTGAGATATGGTATTCTTTTTCTTTTTTTTCTTTTTATTCTTTCTTTCTTTCTTTCTTTCTTTCTTTCTTTCTTTCTTTCTTTCATTCTTTCTTTCTTTATTTTTTGATTTTTTGAGACCGGGTTTCTCCGTGGCTTTTGGTTCCTGTCCTGGAACTAGCTCTTCTAGACCAGGCTGGCCTTGAACTCACAGAGATCCGCCTGCCTCTGCCTCCCGTATTATTTTTCTTACTGCAAGTGGTAGGACCAGAAATTATTTGGAGATTCTATTCTCTCTCTCTCTCTCTCTCTCTCTCTCTCTCTTTTGAAAAAACAAGCAACAGTTGTGGTACGGGCAGTTTTATATTGAATATTTTTCTAAAATTTGTTTGGAGGATCTACCCTCATGAATGGGATTAACATCCTCAGAAAATGGGGGCGAATCATCCTTTTGAGTCACTTTGTTCTTCTGCCTACTGTCCTGTGAGGACACTATTAATATTCTTCATGGGACAGTGGAACAGAGAACTACATTAGAAGACTCCAGGCCTTCATTAGACACCAAGCCTACTAGTATCTAGACCTGGGGCTTCTCAGTTTCTTGAATTGTGAGGACTTTCTAATTTATAAATTAGCCAGTCTCAGGTAATTTGCTGCATCAGAATAGGCAGACTAAACAATTTTCATTAGAATTTTGATTTGTATTATACTACTTTACTACCAAATTTGGAATTTAATCAATATAATGACCCCAGTGAATAATCACCTTTTCTAGGGTGTGTGTGTGTGGAACAAGTAATTAGTGCCAATATGTTTGCAAATACTGATGTTTCATCTTGCTTTAAATTCTCATGTGAAAAGTATTTGGGGAAAAATGAATTATCCATCTAATTTATCTCTTTTTACAAATGATGTGAATATTAATTATGGATAATGATCCTTCACTTCCTGGAGAGCTTAAAATGCTGAGAAAGCAAGCATGAGAGCAAGAGCGAGAAAGAGAGCGGGAGAGTGAGGGGGGACTCAGAAGGGGGTAGCAAAATGGGATGGGTAAACTCAAAGTCACTGGGGAATAGGATTTCTCTAGCACTAGTCACAATACACATGTTTGTTAAAAAGCAAGAGGCGGGGAAGACATGCATGCCTGGCGTTGAAGAAAAGCCTGTTTGTGTCCCACACACTGGAGAAATTGTTCAAGAACAGTCCATCGATGTGAAAATATGACCCATGTCATTTTGCCAGGGTAGTTAAGACACTGAGAAGCTGAGTAAGGCCTGATTGGATAAATTCATGGTCTTGGTGGTGTACATACTTCATAGTGTCCAGTTTTTCTAAGATACACAAAAAAATGTCAGTGGAAATAAGGTTACAGAGTGCCACATGCGTGGGCGAGACAAGGTCTCCACAGGGTGGGAACCAGGCAGATCCAGACATGGCCCATTCTTTTAGTTTTTTCCCCATTTTTTTTAGTGGTCCAAATGAGAAACAAAGGATAAATGCCCAGCATTAGTAGAAGGGAAAGAACTGCGGTATTTAGAGATGGGGAGGAGGGGAAGGTTATTGACTGCCACTGAACTGAGTTTCTCCTTCTCTTTTGCTATTGGCATATTCATCTTTCACAAACTACCAGTGTGTCTAGAGCTAAAACCACAACATCTGTTGTGGGGGTGGGGGAGCTAGGTTTTTCAAGGGGATCAAAGGATGTGAAGGCTGAAGGTAGAAAGTGACTACTCAAAGGTATGCAAGACATATTGAATAATAGATAAGAGTCCTTTCCTTTTAACATGCTGAGAAAGTTGCATGGAACTTGAAGACAGTCTACACCAACCTCAAAAGACTGACTAAGAAATGAACACAGTAACGCATCCTTTGGCTGCTATGGATTAAAGAACTAGGATAAGCAATTAATTCAATGTCACTGTTAACATTCTAAAACTTGCTTTGATGATTATGGCTTTGCTAGCTTTTTCCATTGCCCCAAGCACTCATGTTCATGACAACGATGGAGCAATTGTTTAATTCATTCAAAAAACACTAGCAGAGTCTTAATAATTTTTGAAAAAGTCCTTTAATCTCTTTGACCCTCCATTTCCTAACCATAAGATTGATAGCATGACATGATAAGCTGATTACTAAATTTTGTTCTTTACACTGTGTCGTGTTTTTCGTCTCCAAAAGTTCAGTGAAAGGTTCTTGCAATTTGGTTGATGGTTTTGAAATTTTTTATCCATAAAAGAAAAGAAAAGCAGCAAAGTAGTCTCTTTATGGACTTTCTGTAATATCATATGAATATATAGGCAGGATATGGGTTTTACCTTACTAGTTGTGACCTATATTCAGGCCCAAATCAATAATCTTAATTTATCAAGGTCTCACTTTCATTCTTTTCTTTTTATATCTTAAATCAATGAAGCAGTTAGACGGTATGAAGCTTGTATTGAACCTAAGTGGTCCATTCAATTTTACGTTGCAAAATCTCACGAATTGAAGACAGATAGTTCTTTGGATGGATGCTTTAAAAGATACCCTTCTCTGTCTTTCCTGAGGCCCCATGAGCATGTTACTTAGGTTAAACAGCTTAGAAATATCTAGTCATAAAGGATGCTTCCTCTAACAAAACGAGATATGGTGTTTAGATCAAACAGGCAGGTACAGAAGCAAGGACTCTGAATAAAGCAGTGGGAACCGGAACTTCTTAGAATGATGACAGTGACAAGCAACTCTTGAGACACTGGTGTCATCCCACCGATGCGTTATAAAGCAGTCACTATTTCTACCGTTGGCAGCGTTAGCTCGTGGATCGGTCAGAACTGCTGGGTTGTCATAAGGAAACATGTGTTTCAAAAATGAATTAAAGGAAAAGTTGACCTCAGGTTACTCGGGTCTGTCAATGAGGTCAGGGGAAGGAAGGTTCAAAACCTAGTAGGACAAAGGTCAGTCTGACAGTGGCTGCAAAAGTTCACAAGTCGGCATTATAAATAATATGTGTAGGAAATGAGTGTTTACGCCTCTCTAATGTTAGCAGATTGGACGGATAAGATGTCTTCCTTGTGACGTGAAAAAGATCTAAATGTGCGATGCTATTTTAAACAATGAACAGCTGTTTCATCTTGAACAAAAAAGAACAAAGAAATCACCACAAGGCTACATGGGATATATTGTACTTTCCGGTGTGTGAGTGTGTGTGTGTGTGTTCCCTCTTCTCTTTTAACTTAGGGTAATTGAAATGTCATTTTATCTTAGGATGTTTTCTTTTCCAACCATGGATGTGAAAAGTTAAAATATTGAAGAATTTCCTTTTCATTATTTTGAACAAAAACAAGTTTTCGTGAGTGTTTTCTTTGTTAATCCAAAAGAGATTAATGACTGGAATGTTCAGTTCTGAGCTGTGGGGAAAAATTATGATGATCCATGAGTAATATATTTTAGAGAAGACTAAAGTTAAGAGCTTAGCTTGATCTGGAGAACGGTGGTAAACATACAAGGGAGTCCGGTCACTGAATGAAGATTTCAGTTATGCAATTATTGCCAGGAAGTGATAGAATTGCATAAAAATTAGCTACTCAACTTCAGATTTTGAAAGAATTAAAGTTCTGATTTTTAGATAAAATTATTGGAAACTTAGCTAGAGAGACTTTTGCATTAATCTATAAAAGAATTTGTCTTTGCATTTTATATTAGAGGTCTAGGGCTGTGGCAGGCAGACATTAAGTTAACAAATCAAACAGACATATTTAGAAGTTTAGGTGTTTACTCACCTGTTTATAAAAGGTTAACATAGAAACTTGTGACTTTAAGAATATCTTTATTTATTCTTTGAAAATTTCATACACAGATTCAATGTTTTCTGATTACAACTACTGTGTCTTCTTTAGATATGTTTGGCTATATAGTTACAGAACTTATGTCTGAAATTTTATATTGTTCTTTATCTTTCTTTTAACATGATACATATTTTTATTGAGCTTTTTAATGAAGATTAATTCATTTGAATTTTTTTAAACTAAAGGTATATTTAAATTAAGAAAAAGACATTCTTAACTAGAAACTATTCCTTTTTCCCCTGAAACAGAGTCAAGGATAGTAATGTTAAAACTTTGAAGACAAAAATGAAGGAGAAGGCAAAGAAATGCACAATATATATATTTTAAATCCTGATGTAGTTGTAGAGCATATTAATAAATTATCCTGTCAACCTTTGGAACACAGGTTCAACTCCAATTGCTTTAATGGCCACAAATGTTTCCTTAGACAATTCCAGATTTCTGGGTACAGAAAGAATGTCAGGGATCCTCAGGGCAGGCTTGGGAGCCCCTCACCCAGAAGGTGGTCTTGGGCCATAATCACACCCTGCTGATAGGATCTGGCAGTTCAAATAGACGGAGGGCCGCCTGTCATTTTGTCTATTTAAATAAGTCACTTGTGATTAAGGGTGAGTGACAAGTTTTCTTTCTCTTGTACCTTAGAGTCCTTAACTCACATCTACGTCTCTGGTGTTTCTTTTCTGGGCATTCCCCTTTTCTTTTGCTTTGCCTTTCATAGGGAAAATATTTGTGTTCCCTCTACCTTTTCCCACTTGGACACATGTAGTAGGCAATCTAGCTCCTTCATAGAAACTAATGAAAATTTATGGAGTAAACATGGCCCTCAAGGCTGAGGCTTTTTGCTTCACAAGATACTTTGCAACATTTGGAAAGTGGAAAGAGTCTCCACCATTTCTTCCTTGCTTAGGAATGTCGCCGTATCTGCTCTCTGCAACAAGCACATAGGTATTTCTGCATTGGCTCAGGTCCCTTGATACCCTTGATATCTTGTCTTATTTTAAGCCTAATTTGTAAATTATTTGTCCGATAATCTTATTCAGACATGCACGCGGGTTGCTGTTGAGTGTATTTTTCATAAAGGTGTGTTCACTCTCTCACTGGGTGGGGTTAGTGGTATAGAATTAGAATTTACACGTGTCAGCTGCTTTGCTGAAACTACTTGTCAAAGATTCTTCTCAGATTCTTTCCCGCTATTTGTGTTTTGAAGGAAATGCTTGCAAAGGGGCAGCACCATGTTAGGTGCAAGTGAAACAGAAGCTTTGAGAAGAGCCTCTTCTTGGGGCCCCTCTTGTGTTCTCTGCTCTTGTCTTTCATCCAGATGCAGTCTGCTGACGACTAGTTCAGGTGCCTTCTGAGTTTCTTGCTTTTTGCCCTATAGGAAGAACCTCAAGGGGTCCACCACTGGTGTTCTCTCAGCAACAAGGGACAAGAAGTTTGCATTCTCTGAGCAGGATGTGCTAAAACTCAAACATTGCTCTTCAATATTTCTTAGTGAGTTTGAGCAGGGGCCAGCGTGGTGATCCAAAGGCGTGGTTTTAGTCTCCTTCTTGGCGTGATTTCCTCAAATAAACAATTCCCACCCAGGCTCTTGATTTGCACTCTGCATTCTGTATCAAACCACCACAAAGCAAAACTCTTAAGAGAACTTTCTTCTAACACAACTTCATGAAGATTACCATGCTTGTTTAGGTGTCGTCAGTTTTTTCTTTCCTAGATGTAGTTGATTTGCCATACTGGAAACAAAATGTTCTCAGATCCAGGGCTAAAGAGATGGCTCAACAATTAAGAGCATTGGCTACTATTCCAGAGGACCAAGGTTTAATTCCCAGCACTCACAGAGGGACTAACAACCATTTGCTAACTCCAGTTCAGGAAACCGGATGCCCTCTTCTGGCTTCCAAGGGTTCCTCCATGTTTGTGGTACAGAGACACACATGCAGGCAAAACACCTATGCACATTAAAGGAAAACAAAATAAATCTTTAAAAATGAAATCGGACTCTCTGAACATGGCGGACAATGAAGGCTGATGAGAAGTCAAGGACAATGGCACTAGGTTTCGATCCTAATTCATGATCTGGCTTTGTGGGAGCCTAGTCTGTTTGGATGCTCACCTTCCTGGACCTAGATAGAAGTGGGAGGACCTTGGACTTCCCGCAGGGCAGGGAATTTGGACTGCTCTTCAGTACCCAGAGGGAGGGAGAATGGAGTGAGGGGAGCAGGAGAGGAGTGGGGAGAGGGAGAGGGAGTGGGGGGAGGGGGCAATGTGTGGGAGGAGGGGGAGGGAAATGGGAAACGGGGAGGAGGCGGAAATTTTAATTAAAAAGAATAAAATAAATAAAAAAATAATAATATAACAGGAAAAAAATTGTTTGCCTACCTTCTGCTTTATGCCCACTCAGGGTTACATCATTGGATAGGATGCTTCTACTCTTCATTAAGTGTCTAAGGTCAAGTGGGGTCATTTGTATAGAGTATTAGAGTGAGAACTATACTGCATACATGTTAGATAATGAATCTATGGGTTAATATTCTTGTACTAAGGGATTTAGGCAGTGTGATGTTAAAAATAATGCAGGGTGAAAGTTAGTATATTTTAACCTTGTTAAAAAAAGAGATGAAATTACAGGAAAGTTAGAAGCCATGTCCATGTGATTTCAGTCTAATTAAATTTAGTCCTAAGCTCATTGTTTGTAGTTAATAAACTTTGACTAGATAGACAGGATGTAAATGTACCACTGTTATTGTTACAAAAAATTAATTTAATAATATTGCATAAATATAAATCTATTTGTTTTTTATTTACACTTATATATATGCAAAATAATAAAAAATAACAAACAGGTACAACTTTCTCTTCAGAAGCTTTTGGGGGTCGAGTGGGAGAGCATATGGAGCATGCACAGGCAAGCCTTGCTGAAAGGTTTTACTAGAGAGCTAATGCTGAGAACAGTTGAATTGATGGAGGTGGGCTAGTGAGGAGATGGAGGAAAAATAACATGTGTTCTCTTGTCAACATAGAAACTGGAGTGTGAGAGACCATAGTCCATGCTAAGGAGCTTTTGAGCATACCCCTGACATGCTTGGACCAGTGGGATGTAGGGAAGTCATTTTTTCACCCAAAGCCTTTCTACTACTGTGTCATATCATCATCATCATTCCTATTGTTATTAGTGGAGATAGGGTCTTGCCATGTAGCCCAAACTGACCTTGACAGAATCCTCTTACCTTCTGCTGTAGTGAAATTTACATGTGTGAGTAAGTGTATGTGTGTGTGTGTGTGTGTGCACGCGACACACGTATAGCAGATGCACATGACTATGTGGATGTCAATGCAAGTGAATTAACACAAAGGTCAAAACAAAACGGTGGATGTCTTTTTCTGCTGCTTTCTCCTTTATTGCCTTGAGATAAGAACTTTCACTGAACCTGAAGCTCACCATTTTAGTTTAACGAGTTCTGGGAATCTGGGTATTTCTATCCTTGATTGTTATTTTACAGGCATGCTGGACATTTGAACCCAGGACTTCAATACTACAGAATAAACTAAGTATTCTTAGTGACTGTGCCATCTGGTCAGCCCTAAACATTACATTTTGTTGTGAGAGCCTAGAGATTTTGCTGAGAGGAAGATTTAAGTTTTCATTTTATATACTATATTAAGATATCTTATATTAAAGCAGTCCTTACTCCAAATCTTAGGATTTCAAAATATATACTGTTCATATCAGCATCAAACAGCAAAGTTAGAATTTTGATTCCCCATATGCCCCTTTTTATTTTTTATCAGTGCCTAATCTAGTTTTAATACAGATCTGTCCCGAACAACAAAAAATGTTTTACATGACAAAACAGAAGTCATGATATTTTTGATTGTGTTTCATGGTTTTCTTAGAAAGATTTAGGTGGAGAGGGTTTTCACATTATAACCCACACAAATCCCAAGTGTGACAAACAAAGTTTTATTAGATAAAATGCATGACACTGACTGCCTCTTTCAAAACAGTACCCTTGTGAATACTGTATAAGAAGACAGGATGCATTAGTTCTTTAGAGCTAGGAGTCTAGCACTTTTAATGTTGAGGCAGGATTGCTATGAGTTTCAGGCAGCCTAGATTTCAAAGCAAGGGTTCAAGCTAGCTTCAGCTACAGCATGAGGCACTGTTTTGAGAGCAAAGAAGGAAAAGACGACACAAAGATATATAATATTATTTTGTTTTTTAGATGTGCATTCTTCTAAGGTCCCCAGAATTAATTGATTACAGACACAAGCAGACAGATTTGTAAGGAATATCCAAAAGTGAAATAGCCTTTCTGGTTAATGTGCTTTTTGTCAGCATGTTGTTATTTTAATTATCATGACCTTAAAAGGATAAAATATAATGTTTCACATTTGTGATTTGTTTTATAGTACATAAAACATTTTTATAAATTTTATGTAGAATTGTCTTCACATGTCAGAGGCTAAGGTATTTACGTAAAAGTATCTAGAGCTATGAAGAAAGCATTTAATTCAAGGGTTTTGTAAACAAATGATAGTGGTGCCTATTTCCATCCTTTTACTGTTGTTCTCAAAACATCCCGGTCCCCTTTTCTTCTTTCCCCTTCAAACAGAACAGAGGTTACTCTGGATAGAGAGCTGAGATTACAAAGGGGATTTAATTTAAGCAATACAAAGTGATCTTGAGGCAAGAAACTTCCCTGAAATTTTATATTTTGAGAAAGAATAATCTTTCAGAAACAATTATGACATAGCATGGTTCTAAAAAGAAAAATTTAGCAGCTTTTAATTTATTATGTGCAAAAAGCACATATCAGAAAATTTCTTTATTTCAGCTCAAGTTCTTTGTAAAAAGAAGTCAAATGTCTGTACTATTTCTTATATGTACACATACAGAGAGAGAGAGAGAGAGAGAGAGAGAGAGAGAGAGAGAGAGAGAGAGGCGGGGGAATAAAACAACTTGACAATTTCTTATGATGAAGAACAGATTAGTTTGCCACTTGGGGATGTTGTTATACTCGGGGATTTTATAAAGCCAGAGTCTCTAAAGACTGTAATTGGAGCATTGCATTGATCTCTCATTGCATATTTGTATTTTAAAATAAGAAAAATATGTTTAGGCAAGGCATGCAAATCTTAAATAGGTGGTTTTACATGTGCAAAAGTTAGTTTTTAACCCAAGATTTTCAAAGCATTTTAAGGGGCAGATTTACTATTTTGCAGCTGACAATAGCCACATGGTTAAAACTTCCTAAATTACCTAAAGTATCTTAGACATCAGATCTCACTGGAAAATACATTGAATCTTACTATCACTCTGACGTGTTATGAGAACGAGAGAGGTCGAAGGGATTAATACTAAGAGGGAAGTTCTAACACTTGATGATTGAATGGCTTGCTCATCAGAACAGAAAAAAAATATTAATAAAATCTGAAAAGGTGTGTTAGATCTTACCATAATTGGCAATTGAAAGACAGAAAAGGGCTAAAAATAGGGACTGAGAATTAAACAACATAAAAATAGGTTTGACCTGCCATATGGAAGTCATTAAAGTTTAGAGGTTAAAAAAGCCAAGGAGGATAAAAATCAAATCAAATATTATTACATATTAAGTACACTGCCTATAAACATAGTTGGTAAATTCTGTGTGGGTTTCATCTCCCATCCGGAACAATTATCCATAAGAAAATCTAAAAAAGGAGTGATCATTTCCCAGCCTAGCAAAGAACATTTCCTGGTAGGTAATTTTGGTTCCTATCCAAAGTCTCCTTAGATTTAAACTGTATCTATCATGCTATTGACAGGATGTGTGCTGCTTTCCTAAGGCATAAACAGTGTTTAAATTCCTCTAAGATGACTATGCAAAGGAGGAGTTTCCCAACCAACTATATGATTTTCTCACTTTTTATTGTGAGCCTAGTAAGGTCAGAAAGAGTTATGACTATCGCCATCAAGGGTGCTTATTATTATTGACCTTTTATGTCCTTCTAGTATCTTCCATTTCTTGTGGGCCTCATTGCCTACAGGTATGGGAGGAAACTTACTTTCACTCTCTGTGGTTTTTGACACCTGAGTTTTCAATGCGGGGGTCTGAAGATGTGAACTGTAACAGAACAGTGTCACTTGGGCAGGAGCACAGGTGTTATGTCAACTATTGAGACCTCGGTCAGAAACCAGGCTCTGCCAAGTGTCAGCTTTATGACCACGGACAAGGGGTTTATTTATCTATCCTCCAGTGCTCCGTGGGTCTTGTCTGCAAAGTGGAAATAATGGCCTCTTGGCATTTATATTGGCTATTGTAAGAATCTTATGTAGACACATGTGTAGAACCTTCAGATAGACAGCATCTTGGCGTACAACAACTGCCTAATAGATGACCGTAATTACCAATATTGATATATTAACTTAATCCTATAAGGGTTTTCAAACTACACACACTTAGGATATTACTACACAGATATCAGAAAGTTCTCCTGAAAGCAGGAAACTTCGTATATAAGAATTGTGTTTTTCTAGTTTATATTTACTCCATTCAAATGTCAGTGTTTTTTGATTTCCCTTCGGATTTTTAGGCAGGAATTCTAAACGTGAGCATAAAAATAAATTCTTTATAAGGAGTTGATTATAAAGCAAATTCCTCGTGAGAAATCTTGGTTCATGTCTTGAGAATGTTCCCCTGCTGTGCTCGTAAAATCTATGATATATCCTGAGTGTTTGCTGTCTGCGAATATGGAAGCCCTCACTGCCTCTCACAGTCCACTCTCCTGCATGGAGCCATCTTTTGAGGTGAATCTTCGGGACTCACCTGACATCTGTCATACCTAGTAATTTTACCTCCCCATTTTCCCTTTTCAACTTTGAGGGGCTATTTTTCCTCTTTATATTGATCTCCCATGTCTATGATAATGACAGACATCACTGCCCTTTTCCTGGTGTTTTAGAACATGTCTCTCCTGGTTTTGTGGTAAGTATGATGGTGGCTTCTTGTTGAAGAGAATTTACTGGTACAAGTCAGGAGGGAATCCTTCCTTCCATTGTTAGGCTACTGAGCATGTTTACAAGAAAATACCTTGATTCTGCCACTGTAAGCTATATTACTGTCTGCCCATTTTCTTTTTGACACAAATTTCCATAATTGTACTTTCTGTCATTTTGAAATAGCAGATGATGTTCATGTTTTGTTTTGTATCTTTAGCTAATAGTTCTCTGCCTTCCTGGTGAGTTGGAAACCCATTTAAACAAGCTTATAATGTAATTCTGATCATTGTAGATCTGAATGATGGGTTGTGATTACAAGGGTCTGAAGCTCATTCAAAATTGTTCTTTGGAGACTATGTTTAGTAACAAGAACTAATAACCATCCACTTTTATGTGAAATTTAATGTTTCAATCTATGCCAACATGTAAAGATATTTTGACTCACTTTCATATTTATGTTAATACCTTTTTCTTCTTTATCCCCCCCATACTTGTTTTGGGCCTTTGTCTTTTATCATGAAGAAAGTTACATTCTGGGGATGGAGAGATGGCTCTGTGACTAAGAATACTTATTGCTATTCTAGAGGACCTGGGTTCAGTTCTTAGTATCAATAAGGTGACTCAAAACTCTAGCCTTTTCTTATAACCTCTAAGGGCACAAGACACACATATATAGGTGCAAAAAATACACTCAAAAAACAAAACACACTCATATGTATAGAATCTTTTTAAATTATAAAAATTGCATTTTATTCCTAAAATTAAAACCTCTCAGTAGAGCATGCCCATGGCAACACTGCTGAATCGTCTTGGAGAAAAGCTGGTTTCTATGCTTCTTGTTTATGTTCCAATGAGACTACAACTGTGGGAAATCCAGAATCGTCTTTCCTAGAAGTCTAAATTTGTAAAAGGAAGCTAGTATCTTTCAGTTTCTCTCTTGCTCATTTTACAGGGATACGTGTCTGCATTATCTAGAATTATTGCATAGATATATGGAACAATTCAAACATACGATTTTTTTTTTTTTTTGGTGAGCAGATCTGTGAATATGAGTGCAGTGTTTGGGACACACTGGAAACGAAATAGATGGAGCCCCTGTCTTTGTGAAGCTCCCTGTTTTAAAGGAACATGATGTGGGATGTTTCATTTTTGCCCGAGGAAATTAAGACAAATGAAAGGGTTGAGTGAAAAAAGTCAAAATATATTTTATAGCCGTGTATAAATTCAAACATGAAAGCAGTTACTCACCCATATTAAAGGCTGGAAAAGGTCCTCTGGCCTGGCATTAGAAGAAGAAATTGTATGTCTTAATTATCTTGTGGGCCTTATTAAAACTGTGAGCCTGTTCCTCTCTGCCATGTGTGCTGAGAACCATTTCTCACAGCCCAATAAATAATAATGGCATAATCATCGAGAGATGGACACTTAGAAGTTTCATGAGAAAAAAATCTCAGGGGAAGGGCTATCTATACTTCGGTCAAGGCTTCCTTCTCCTTGCCTTCCAACAAAGTTGGCTATGTGAGCAGACAGTATTCTACCTCTTTCAGAGGTGGATTGGAAAGTTTAAACGCTTGTGTTGCAGTTACATATGAGTAATGATAGAAACAGCTCAGGAATATCTGTCTTTATTTTGTAAACTGTCCAATTATCTTTGAATGTGAATGCAATGTGAAGATGTTTAAATAAGCCAGCTGGTGCCAAGTGGAGGATAGGCATGGGCCAATGTTTGCTTACCAGATTAGAAGGAATCAAGAATTATTAAGCATAAGTTCTTATCTTGTAGATATGAAGAGAATGATAGACATATGAAGGGGAAAAGCCACTCTCTGCACTATTACATTACTCATTGTATAACATGTACTTGTATGATGAAGACTTTATACAGCACGTATCACCTGACATTCAGCAGTGAAAGGGTTCTACTGATCAGAGGGAGACAATGCCGTGATACATACCCTTGATACATTAGAAGCCAGCCCAAAACCAGGATACTTACACTAAATAACCACAGACCACCCACTCTCAATGTATCCCTGGATAGAATACAGTCAACTTGTAGTTTGGAACAGTAAGAAATGATATTTTTATTCTCACTTCAATCAGAGTATTTGTTTCAGTAGTGGATGTAGATATCAAAGTGACGTAAATTTTCATAATAAATGAGAGTCATTGCAATATCTTACAATATTACAGTAGCTCATCTAAGTTTAATAAGTGCATAATAATTCATTGATAAAAGGTATATTATTTAGCACCATGAATCTGATTTTAAAATTATTTTCATAGAAGTTTATTTATTTACATTCTTAAGCATTTTATTTCTAGCTTTTTATAACATTTTGAAAAGTTCCATAAGCTTCAATAGATCACCAAAAGTCTCACAACATAAAAAGATTTGCAAACCCCAGTTAATAGTCCCTCTTAAATTTAGATTTAATTTCTCGATTATTTTTATTTATATCCAGATAGGTACCTCTGAAGTTAGTTAACAATGTTATCTTCTTAATTAAAGTTATGATTCTTATAAACATTGGTGTCTATTGTAGCCTTTATTTTAAACAGATTAAGTTGATATTTTTTGTAGCAAATTTTACAACTACTCCTTCCAATATAAATATAATGTTGGCTTCTCTGGTGAGATGGACATTAGTTGTAAATAACTAATCATAAATACAGATTTCCAGGTGTGCTTTAAAAGCTATAGATTTGCTACAGCTTTATTTTCTGACTTTCTCAAATATTGATGATCACCTGATGAAGCAAAGAGATTATACAACAATACACACATTTTATAGTTTGTATTTAACAGACCATGAAATTTTGGCTCTTGTTGAATCATGCCTACATCATGCATAGATTGTAAAGTATCTTAATATTGCATAGATAAAGGCTATTATTTTGATTCAGAATTTTTTTCTTAATTTAAAGCATAATGAAGAAGGCTAGGGAATTGTTGACATGAATTATGATTTAGTCTTAGCTAATAATAGGTATTATGTTATGAATTTAAAAGTAAAGACTTAAAAATGAAGAACACATTCTCAACCGCCAAATCTGTACTGATTTACAATTGTCTTTTCTTACATAGGTTTATCTAGGCCTATGGAGAATGTCATGGTCTGGGAAATATATAATACAGCACAAACCAAAATAAAACACCCAAGCCAAGCAACGCCCACACTCAGAACACTTCTTACTTCTAACTCCTGGTTATGAGTGGAGGTTGAGGGTCTTACACAAATTTTCCAGAGTAAATAAGGTAAAGTGTAGCTGCCAGGGCTTCAGCTTCTTAAATCTTGATTTCCATAATCTCACAAGGGCTTTTGTCTTCTGTTCTTGCTGATGGTCTTCTTAACATGCAGTATCGGTGGCACAGTGGTGGCCAAAGAATCACACATCGTTCATGATTATTTATGGCTTCTCAACCACATTGTAAGTTACAAGCAATTATTTTTCTGTCTCCTCAATGTAATTGCACAGTAATCTTTAGGGACGCTTAACTACAGTGATGATTCCCCTGCAGATGTATCCACTGAATTATGTAACTCGCAGCGACTATATGAGAGTTCGGGGCTCTTTTAAGACGTAATCTGGTGCTCTTTCTGTGAGCACCAAGTGTCTAAGTGTAAAGGTTTTCTACAGGTTGATTTCCAACTCAGATGTGATGTTGGACCATCAAGCAAACTCTCTAATATCCTAACCTCAGTAGATGGCACTTCATTTCTTTTTCTCCCTTTATGAAATATCTGTGAAAGAAAAGGAATCAAAGATTTTTAAAGATTTGGTTATTTTTTATTTTCTATATGCGTGCTTGCCTCCATATGTATATTTGTACCATCTGTGAGCCTGGTGCCCACGGAAGCCAGAAGTGAGCATCAGATCCCTTAGAACTAGATGATTGTGCGCAGCAACATGGGTCCTTCATAAGAGCATCTGTGCTCTTAAATGTGGTGTGTCTTTCTAGACCTGAGGCAAAACTGTCAGTGTTAGAAATCTTCTAGAGCAGCCAAGAATCTTCTGTTTGCCACTTTTAGGATCTATCCATCTAATAAAAGCCCAAAGTAAAAATTTTACAGCTTTGTATTAATGTGTGTACTTAAAAAAAAACAATAATTTGGTTTTCCATAAGAAAACTCAAACATTACAAGTTTATTTTTTATAGCAAGGCACAATCAAATATGAATATATCATGTTAAGGGCATAAGCTACTATAGGGTTTTGTTATTAAATCTAGAAAGGAACAGTTTTGCTTCTCTGTTTATCAGACGCTGTGTAAATGACTTTTCTGTTGTTATGATGAAAGGCCATGACCAAGTGCCTTGTGAAAGACAGAGTCCTTTTGGGCTCATAATCCTAAAGGGTGAATGTCCATGGTGGCAGGAACAGGTAGCAGACAGCAGGCATGACAGCTAGATCAGCAAACTGGGAGTTCACATCTTGAATCACTAGCATACAGAAGAGGGCATGAAATAAAAGCGGTGTGTCTTAAACTCACAAAGCCTACCTCCAGAGATATACTTCTGCCAATAAGGCCACACCTCCTAAACCACCCCAGAAGGTGTCACCAATTGGGAACTGTTCAAATGCCTGAGACTATGGGAGGCATTTCTCATTCAAGGAACCACAGATACTCTCTGAGATAGTCTGTAGTGTCATGGTATGTCCAAGTGGGGGACAGAGAATTTTTGGAAAAAGCAGTTTTAAAACATGAACAGTCTGATATATGAGGAAGCAAGAATGAAATGGTTGTGGGCTATTTGCCGTGTCTCACTGGCCAATGTCCTGATGACAGAGTCATGGTTTTTGATTGTCATTCTTTGACTTGGCTTCCTATGCAGCTTCATGGATCCTGATGTGCCACTGTGGGTCCTCATCCTTCTTGTGGGATGTCTTTTTCACTCTTCCTGTAAAGCCAAATGAATTTGTTTATAATGAGAAGATCTCCAAACAAGCCTGGGGGAAGCCCGGGGGATTAGAACTAAAGCATGATAACGTATTGAGTCATGTAAACTAAAGGTGAAATTCTTCCTTGATTAGCTTCCAGTGTGAATGTCAAGTAGTATGTGGTTGCACAGTTCATTGTAGGCCTTCCTCATGAATGTGCATTTTTGGGAATTATGTCTACGTGTAAAATGAGTTTTTAATACATTTTGAAACTAGTCTTCTGGACTGGGACTGAATAAGCATGGGTTGAAACTGGACTCTCTGAACATGGCGGACAATGAAGGCTGATGAGAAGCCAAGGGCAATGGCACTAGGTTTCGATCCTAATACATGAACTGGCTTTGTGGGAGCTTAGCCTGTTTGGACGGTCACCTTCCTGGACCTAGATAGAAGTGGGAGGACCTTGGTCTTCCCGCAGGGCAGGGAATTTGTACTGCTCTTCAGTATCGAGAGGGAGGGGGAATGGAGTGGGAGGAGGAGAAGAGGAGTGGGGATAGGGAAAGGGGAGTGGGGGGAGGGACAATATTTGGGAGGAGGGGGAGGGAAATGGGAAACGGGGACAGGTGGAAATTTTAATTAAAAAAGAATAAAAATAAAAAAATTAAAAAAAGAAAGAAACTAGTCTTTTTCCCAAAGAAGGATATTTTAAAGATTTGTCTTTCAAATGAGTTATTATTTAGCAGTGGGGTATTTTTCTATATTACTATCATATATTAATATTTTTCTATTTATCAATATGCCTTTCTTTGGAAAATTTCTAATAATTTGTTCCTCTAGAGATGAGTAGATGTAAGTAGGTATGAAGATGAATAAATGGTTAGACATGCAGTTATAATTAAAGGCCTTTCTTGAGTTTCGTTGCAGTATATTTACAGGGCCATCTCTTCTAAACTGGCTACTATTTTTCTACATCATATCAACCATCTATTTATGGATTAATTTTAAGTTTAGGAATGATTATCAAAGAATTCTCTGAACTAGCTGATGGTTCCACATATAAGATAGCATTTAAGCTCCTTTAATTTTTACCTATTCTCAATATTGCCCAGTCAGTCGTTGTCATTCATTTGTTTGTAATTTCTTGGTATGTAATATTTTAACCAACCATAAAGTCATTCACTATAGAGCTTGGGTTGCTGCTGTCAAACACAGTTTCATTGTCTCATTCTGGGCTCATCACAGTGACATATGTGGGATATAGACTAGGGTCATGTTTTATGATTAAGGGAATGCTGGATTGTGTACTTTAGGCTTGGATGTTAAGCTCAGTTTTTAGGTGGAGATGGTTTGAGGGTTGGAGAAATACTGTGAGATTCACATCTCTTCTTTAATGCCAATGCTGCTTCAGGGATCCTCAGTCAAGTAAACTGGAACTTCAGATGTCTCTGCCTTTGTGTTGAATGGTAAGGAAAGGCCAGAGTGCCCCCTCCCTTGAAGGAAATCAAGTGTGTTCTAATTAGATAAGAGACAATGCTCTGTGCTTAGATTCATACCACAAGGAACTGAGTTAAATGCAGAATATTTCTCTCCTTGCATGTATATTAGTCTCTGGGTGGATTTATAGAATTTATCAAATTGTCAACAGATAAAAAAGATATTTTTAAGTATTTAACTGTTACCAATACTGAAGACCATAGCTCTACAGTTCTTCTACCACAGTCAAATGTTTGTCTGCTTACCTACTTCATACTCATTCAAAACTTTATTAAACCATTTCAGTTATAGTAACTTTAATTCAATGTAGTTTGTATTCTTGACTTAAATATGCAGGGTATTTGTTTTGCTTTTATCTTGTCTTTTAGGTATTCATTTGATATTCTAAGGCCTTAATTCAGGATGTGAGTTTGAGTTAATTCCAGCAACTATAATCAAAGTAATAATAAATCAATTGAAGATATTTCGTATAGACAATAAGAGGCAGGGACATGTCTTATCCCAGATATCTAGTGGGAGGAGGGTGGGGTAATGAGAGGAGAACCAGGGTCCAGAGTCCCAGAATCTAGGGGCCGGTTGATTCTTATAGCAAGCACCAGCGACACATGCACACACAGTACTTGAAATATAGCCAGTTTGAATTGAAATGCACTAATCGTGACAATTTAGTGCAAACTCAGAATGTAAACTAGCCAATTAATAATGTTTTAAAAAAGTATTCTTTGTTGGAACAATATTTTCTATGCAATGGCATAAATAGAATCTATTATAAAAAAGTAATCTATCTGCTTGTGATTACTTTCCTTACAACCTGAAAAACCACAGGTCATTCACATCTTACCCCTATTGGACAACTCAGGTCTGGGAGTTAAGGGGCTTGGTTTTACTGGAAGTCCTTCTTTCTCTTGCCAGCGCTGTTTGGCTCTGGATGAGACACTTGATCATGAAAGTCCTCAGTTTCTTCATCTGTGAAGTGGGGATAATAACACTTCCCACTTGCTGACGTCATAGGGAGCTCCTATAAGAATTAATGACCCAGAGCTTGTAAAATGCCAAGTTCTTTGGATCTTCTGTAGTGAAACTAATTTTTTTTTCCTCTTAATTTCCCTAGGGACTGGACTCTGTGAATAAACAAATAGAGGGCATGGGAAAACACCCACACACTCACATACTTTTGCCCAATTTTCCCTCTGGTGAGTTTATAGCAGCTACAAACAACAGAGGGAAAAAGGCATCATGAACTCAAAAATGCCAAACACACTGCTGCCAGGCTCAGCTAAACTTTGCACGGCTTAATCTGAAACACCAAAAGTCCTCAGTGTGTCGGCAATGGACGGTGATTGTTAAAGCTATAGTAGTTGCTTTAATCTGTGGAATTTTGTTCTCATGTTGAAATGTTTACTGAAAAAAATGTTTTTAATAAGTAACCAGTGATCATTACTGAGCATCTAATTCTTTTTCTTTTTTTATTTCATGTGTGCTTTTTGATTCCATATATAGTCTTTGTTACAAAAAATTGTGTAAACTATATTCATAAAGACATCCTGAAAAAGTTTGCTTTCAATTCCAGGGAAGTGTACACTTCATTTCAAAAACAAACATATAAACAAATTTTTTTAAAAAAACTATTTGTTTACTAGCAAATGAACCAAGATGAATCTCTGAGTGTAGCTGAGACGAGGACCCAGGATAGGTTAATTAAAGCCATACTAACGCCTGCTTCCCAACCTTGATGCATTTATTTCTTTTGCCTTTTCTTTTCTTTCTCTTCCCTCCTCCTTTAATTTTTTTTCAACATGAAGCATTGTGTTGCCAAGTGGACCCGGGTTCTTCCTGGAACACAGGAAGCACAGAGCGTGTTCGTCCTCTGAAGCAGCAGTCTCTTGACCCACTGGAGCCGGTGCCCTCATGCTGGGTGCTCTAGGTCTTCCGTTCTGTTGGAAGTCTTGTTTGCTGTCTAAATATGAAGTTACTGTAACCCCTGCAAGCCTAAACCGGAATCTATATCCATGATTGTCATATCCTTTATTAGGAGGCACACACTTGCAACATCGTGATATGCTTTTTGGGGAACAAATCAAGGTCAGCAATTATATTTATGTATCTATCACTGGCACATGGCTGCAATTTCTCTCAGAGGATGACAGTATGGGACAGCAAAATGACATTGATTGTATGTGTACGTGGGGAGCTATTTTTAGTATAAAACTAGAATTATAGCTTGAAGTCATACAACTAGACTGTGATAATTGTTTGTCCTAGCCAAACCGCTAAGAGGAGGTAATTTGTGTCCACTTTTTTTCTATCACGCTGGTAAATCTCCTTTTGCAAATAAAACTCCAAAACCTGGGGAAGTTAAGTGATTCCTTTGAGCTCTATAGTTTCCTGAAAACACAAATATGGAATACAGTACTGGATTTACATGGGAAAGAAAGCATTAATTTTCTAAGGACATTAGAAGAGCAGTGATTTCATACAGCAAAGGGTAGCTATTGGCTGAGTCCATCCCTTGTCTAAACTTTGGGCTGAAAAATGCCTTAGAGCATTTAAAATGGAGTCAGTGTCTTACCGAATGTAGACGCTATGGAGGTTAAGCAGTGCCCATGAGCACCTTGGTACTGGAGTAGACTAGAGGCTCAGGGTTTGACCAGCATGCTTCTAGAACCATAAACTTCATTGCCTGGCAAGCTTAGCCTGGGGATAATCAAGCCTTGAAGAGGAAGCTTAGGTCACTGCCATTATCAGAATTGTCATTGTGCTCATGGAACAGCATAGTGACATCAAAGATTTCAAAATACCACATCAAAGGAGCCAAAAAAGTGTCAAAGACGTAAACATATTTGAGTTCTGTGGCATTCCAGCTTGGGTTTTGCAGATACCTGGGGAGATACAGGGAATATATGCATCACCAATTTTTTATCAGCTTCTGTGGTGAAGCAACCAAGGTGTATACAAAATTGAATAGTAGAAATAGAAAGAACAGGAATACCTCAGTTTCTATGAGTCTGAGGGTTGTTGAGGACAAAACTAATCTATATATACACTGATGTTTATAAATGTAAATATTACAAGGTATTTTGACAATGTGTTCATTAGCAAGACAAATAGTAGTAGCTTCTTTATACGTTTTAAATTAACACCTGAAATAGATATTGATGTGGAATATAGTTTAAGAAGTACTCCTCAAGGACCAGTCACTACGGATGGTTCTGGAATATGCATAGGATAATGTGTGTGCAGCTAAGTATAGACACTGGCTAATAATGAAGATAATTCCTGATAATTGAACAGATTTTTTAAAAAAGATTTATTTTATTTTTAGACCCGAGTTTGGTCTATCTACATGTACACCTGCACGCCATTGGATTTTTGGAAGAGTGGCTAGTGCTCTTAACCGCTGAACCACCTCTTCAGCCCAATAATTGAAAAAAAAATTTTTAAAAATTACTGCATAGAGTACAGTCTTTCTGTTCTCTCCTGTTTCTGGTTTAGCTGCCACAGATCAGTCTAATCTGACCATGATAGGACAAGGGACACTTATACATCTCAGGTCTTCTTTCTGATAGTGAAAAGGAAAGATCCGGTTGATCTACAGGATCAGAATAGAGGTATCAGGGACTCGGAAACTAATAGACCTCTCTCTCTCTCTCTCTCTCTCTCTCTCTCTCTCTCTCTCTCTCTCTCTCTCTCTTGTTTAGTATGGGAAAAGTAGGAACTTGTTTAAAGACTGTTTTTTTTTTCATTGAAAAATATTCTAAAAGGCATAGTTTTCACTCTTGATTGCTTCATACTTAATGAAGTGAGGAATAGAAAGTGTTAGAAAGAACAAGAAAGGCCATTAAGAACACCACATACTCAGTCCAGGCTGGAGAGATGACTTGGCGGTTAAGGGTTCTTCCAGAGGACCCAAGTTCGGTTCTCAGATCCTACACTCACAAGAAAACTTAAGAATAATAAAGCTTAAAGATAATAGAATAAGTGCTTAAAACTACTTAAAATTCACAGATTAAACAGCTATAACTATTTGGAGGAATCTTGTTCTGGCAATCTGGTGGGTTCCTTTCAAACCCTTATTGTGTATGAAGGAATATGCTTTTCTGAATATATAAACGATTAAAGTTCCCCAATCGAATAAGCTTCTCCAAACATTGTAGTAATAAAGAACTGTTTTCTCACTCTGTAGACTGGTCTTGCAAATTTTGTAAACACCTTTTCTCTACACTTTAAATGACTTTCATTGTTTGAATGTTAACAATATAAACATAAAATAATTCTTTAAAATAGCTGAGGGGCACAAATTTATTTGTAGAGATCCACCTGCCTCTGCCTCCCGAGTGCTGGGATTAAAGGCTTGCACCATCACCACCTGGCGACAAGCCTATTCTTGAACCTTGCATGTGAAATGGTCCTGTGATGAATTAATCTTTTAATGGGATTGATATGTAAACAAATAGGCTTAGATATCATGGGTACTATATGTCATCTATAAATTTCTTGGAAAAGTTAGAGGATTTTTCTTAATAAAGACTAGTATTTGAGCTGGTGTTTCAAGAGTGAACAGCAAATGCATCAAGAAGAGAAGAGGGGGAAAACCTGTGCAAAAGAACAGAAGTTAAGTCAGCTGTTAGTTGTCAGGATGTGGATGTAAGCCAGTGTGTATGCAGCATAAAACTGAGGAGGGAGAGAAACAAAAGCTGAGTTCTACAATAAGTATGGCTAGGATGCAAGCCAGTGTGTATGCAGCATAAAACTGAGGAGGGAGAGAAACAAAAGCTGAGTTCTACAATAAGTATGGCTAGACTCCAAAATGAGCATACTCCAAGGGTTTAAGTGAAAGCACTGAGTTGCAAGCATAAGACATGGAATCCCAGGGAGGAACTACAAATAGGAGTGGAGATATTTGAAAAAGGATGCTGATGTAATGAATGAGTAGAATAAGTCCACTGGGATTGGGAAACCAATCTGACAGTTTCTAAAGCTTTGCTGTCACAGTAACCAAAGATTCTACAACACCATGCTCTTCTGGAAGTGGTCCACACATCTGCACCATCCGGGAGCTTGCTGGAAGCACAGGATCCCAAGGTCCCTGCATATTTATCATCTTGGACATTCAGAACATCACAGTCTACATTCTTGAAGTCCTCTACGAAATTCTTCTGTAAACTAACAATTGAGAAGGCTGAACCTGGAACTTTAGTTGGTATTTTGTTTGTTCGTTTGTTTTTATTTGGGTATTTTGCTGGTCTGGCAGATAGCATGTCACAGATATCCTTCTCTGTCATCCAGAATTCTAGAACACTGGAATTTAGGTGACCCTCACTCCAATTTCTTATGTGGATTTTGGGATCCAAACTCAGATTCTCTTGGCTGTTCAGAAAAAGCTCTAATAACTGAGGCATTTCTCCTCCCTGTTATAATTTTTCATAGTAAATTTATTTACTTATATCTCTATATTTTTATTATTTTGATTTTTTTAACTTCCTTTAATTTTTAAAATATGTCTGCAATTTATTTTAGAAATAATGGACTAACTCTGACTCTAAGTTGATATGTTCTTCCCTCAAAAGCCAGTTCCCTCAGCTTGTTTACAACTTATAATTTTCTGAATGCTACTGCCTTGACCATATGCTAAATTCTTAAAAGCACTACCTGCCCTTTACACTGACAGATAGTCAGTTAATAATTTTTCTATTCATTTCATTTCATGTGTGTGTATATGGTGTGCTTATATTGTATGTGTGTAAGGGCATGTGTGTGCATGTGCACACGTGTGTGTGTGCATGTGAATGTTTAAAATTGATGTTGGAAATCATCTTTCATCATTCTTCCACTTTATTCATTTAAGCAGGATCTCTCAGTCAAACCCAGAGGAAATCATCAGTATGACTCATTTTGTTAACCCACTTGTTCTGGATGACCTTGTCTTCATCTTTCTAGGCTTGAATTGTAGGCAGGCCATCGTACCATCCAGACTTTTCCCTGGGTCCAGGAATCAGTACTCACAGTTTCCCAGCACCATTTTAACCACTTAAACATCTTTCCATTCTATAGTTCTTAAAAGAATTGTCTAAAGAATTATTCTTTAAAATTGCCGTACATGTGTATGTTTTGATCATATTCTTTTGCATCCCTGCCTCTTTCTATCTCCCTCTAGCAGCCCCTTTTCCCCACCTACGTAACTTTAGGTGTTCCCTTTTTGTTGTTAATAATATCTGAGTCAATTAGCGTCGTCCACACATGATCCACCAGGGCACCAACAACCTATAAGTGGTCATGGCTCCCAAAGAGTGGGATTATCCCTTCTCATCAGCTATCAAGTACCAACATCTCTACCTCTAAAGGGAAGACTTCAGGGGCCTCTCACTCATCCAGGCTGAAATTTTGATAGGCTTGCTATTTGAGTTAATGTGTTCATCGGATGTGTCATGTTCTGAAATCAACATTTCATTGGCCTTCTTCCTCATCTGCCAGATCTTGGGTTCTTTCCACCTTTCTGTTATGATTTTCTTTGAGGCTTAGATACATTGTGATTAATACGGTTGATTCAGTCCCCACAAAGCATTCTTAATTTCTTATTCTTGAAATTTTGGCCAGTTATGAATTTGTGCATTAACCACTATAAAGTAAGTTTTCTCTGGCCAAAATAGACAGCAATAAAATCTATGGAAACAAACATGATATTTCAAAGGAAATTTGTCAGCAAGAACATTTAGTAAAACAGTAGCAGTAGGTTTTCTCATAGGGCTTATGACATCCCCAGTTACGGCTGTTCACTGATGTTTATAGTAACACAGGTCAATTCACTTCAGGTTTAAAAAAATATAATGAAAGAAAGGGCTAGCTATGTGTGTGTGTTGATCTTCAGTAATGACTGTCAATATAGAGAGTAGTGAACTCATTAAATAAGATTATGGCTAAAGCTTATAGCTCTCAATACCAGCAGCACAGAGGAAAAAATAATGTTAAAACTCTTACAACTTTGTCCTCTCCTGAACATTGAACATACCTTCACTGAGAGAAGAAAAATGATTTAAACAAAAAGAAAAAAGCAAACCAATGAAGCTTTTCAGACAGGCAAGTTATGGCACAGAAAAGTAACAACAACAAAAACAAAATATCCAGGACAACATGCCCCTTTCCTGACAAATGACTAATCTTATAGCAATGACTCATAGTGAATGAGCATGGCCTGGAAGAACTTCCAGATAAACAATCCAAAAGAATTATTATTACTGTATTTAAATAACTCAAAGTAGATACGAATATACTTTAAGAGAACAAAAGCAAAGAGCTGAATGAAGAAAAAAACATTAACCCAAGATGGGGAAATAGAATTCAATAAATAAAGAAAACTGCTGAAGAAAACTCAAACTGAAATTATGATAGAAATGAAAAAAGAAAAAACTTAATAAGCCAAAATAAAAGCACAGCAGAGTTTTTACTGATGGTGGTGGTACAAGAATTAGAATATACCAACACTTGGGAGGGAGAGACAGGATGGTCTTTGAGTTTGAAGTCAACCTGATCAAGAAAACATGTTCCAAGAGAGCCGGGGCTACACAGAGATACCCTGTCTCAATAAACTATAAACAAACAAATATTACACACTCAGCAGAAATCTTCATTAATAGAATGGATTAGGTAGAAAATAGTGTGTCAGGTCTAGAAGACAAAGTGGGGGAACTGGATCCCTTTAAAAAGGTCAACAGTAAATTGAAAAATGAGGCAAGAGAGAATTGTGGGATACCATTAAAAAACATAACCTTTAAATCTTAGGTATAGTAAAGTTAAATTAAAACTCTTTCTTAAAAGCATAGAAAATACTTTCCTTTATTGCATATAAGAAAAGAACCCAAATTGAAAAGGATACCTATCCAGGCACAAGAGGCCTTCAGAAGACCAAACAGACATGACCAAAATAGAATGCAGTTCTAATAGGAATGCTTATGCTACTATGTTACTCGATCAAAAAAACTGAGAAATCTAACATTAAGAAATTAATGATATACCTGATGGACTTGGCAAAATAAGAACAAACTGAAACCCAAAGCAGTAGATAAGAAGAAATAGCCAAATTAGAGCAGAGATTAATGAAATACAAACAAGCAATGAATAAACCAAGAAAATAGTGAAATAAAAAGTTGGTTCTTTGAAAAGATAAAGTGATTGACAAACCCTTAAATAATTAAACAAAGGGGAAAGATCCAAATCAATATAATTAGAAATGAAAATGGAAACATTAAAACAGGTGCCAAAGAAATCCAGAAAAATCACAAGAATATATTTCAATTTTTTTCCATGTAACTAAACTGGAAAATTTAAAAGAAATGGATAAATTTTTATATACAGCATAAAATAGATAAATTATGGACAATTTCAGGGTAGGATTCAATATTTTCAGTGATTCTCAGACAATGACCCAAACCTCATCCTACTGTGAGGAGTCTGGACTGCTAGATCTTTGGGTAATTTTATTACTCACCAAAGTTTGGGACTACTGCTTGAAATGTTGTGGATATGAGTTACTTTTGTCTAATTTTATGTCGTAATTTGGGTAATAAAGTTTGGTCCCAACTGACCTCTAAGTATACTGTATTGTATCCTATCTGGATGTATAAACAAATTGTAAACTAGCTAAGAGCATTTACCCTTGAAGTCAAGCAACTGATAGCCAGGTGATTATAGCTGCTAACCCTCAGTTAATACTAGGCAGAAGCCTGCCAAAATAGGCTCACATAACCCAAACATGCAACCATACCAACAGATAATCTCAGCACACCATTTCCTGTTTTCTGGTTATAAATACAGATTACCATGTTGGAGGCCAGCATTGTGAGGCATCTATGTTTTGGAATTCTGTACCATTTGAGAACTATTCTTGCACAAACAAACTGTGTTAAATTTAACTAGCCTCGGGTTTATTTATTTTTCCCACCAGTGCTTCCAGATTTTTTTTTTCTTTTTTGTAGTTCCTAAGAACTCCTCAATGTAGTTAGATTGGTGAGACCAGCATTCGGATGATTTAGGAGCTAGACACACACAGAAACACCCTGTTCACCTTAGTTGGTGGGGTAATAATGAAAGACATGATGGTTCTTGTACGGAATTACCTACTTATGCATCAGTTTTTTATCTTTTCATATTAATAACTTTCTCAAGTTATGCTAACAGTTTTCTTACTTTGAAGTAACAAGCAATTGCACACCAAAGAATTGTATTAAGTGGTTTTTATTTGCTTCTGATGCTTGTGTGTTAAAAGATGAAAACAATTTGAACTTGCATCTATGTTAAATTTTTTTAATTAAAATTGTCTTAAAGACAGGGATGAAACTCTATCTACCCTGATCCCTTAGCTCAGTGGGTTTCTATCAAATCTATGTTTACTTCCAATGATTACTGTGTAGTGAACACAAGATATTTGATTTAAATTCTTATTTATGTGCTAATGGCTAGCATTTTCTTTGCTTCTTTTATAAACTATTCTATGGGAGAAAAATTAATTGCTATAAGCAGGCATTGATTTAGCTTTGTGGGTGTGTGCATGTGTGTTTATGTTTGTGAGTATGTGTTTATGTATGTGTATATATGTATATACATGCATGAATGTGTATGCACATGTTTGTATGTATGTGTGCATGCATGTATATGAGGGTATATATTTCTTTGTGCAAGTGTGAATATATATCTGTGGTTGTGTGTATATATGTGTGTTTTTGTGGGAGAGCAAATCCAAATTCCTACACATACTACATAGCTAGCCCTGCAGAATACTTTTAAACCATATATATCTGAAGGGAAAAAAATTAACCCATCTGTTTCTGATTTCTTTCCATGAACCTAATAAAAGTGCCATTTTAAAGGGCCATTTAATAACCTCTGAAATCCTTTGAGAATTTTTAAATGAGAAAGTTAAAAAGACCTTTGAGCCAAATATTGATAGTAAATAAAACATAAATATTAGGTTCTGTACTTTGGATCTTAGAAACCAGGGTAATAACTAACATCTAAACATAAGGCAGGGCTGGAGCGAGGAAACCGCTTTACCCAGCTTCTGGAGGATGGCCAGGCCCTGCCTCATCACTATATGGCATCTGCAGTGGTTATTTTCAGACAGAGTTTCTCACCATCTAACCATTATCTTCGGCTTTTAATGGAAGCATTGTTTCTTCTTCTCTAGCGTGTCTAGCGTTCACAATAAAATCTTCGGCAGAGTCACCCTAACACACACACACACACACACACACACACACACACTTACTTTCCTCTGTGTTAGCATTTTGAAATTTTGCTACAAAGAGGGGTCCATAAAGGGGTTGGTCTGCTAGTATATAGAAAGGCAAATGTAGAATTCCTAAATTTACAATAATATTGGGAATGTACGTAAAAAGACAGAGTCATCCCTTGTGTTTCTGAAGCGTGGTAGATGGCTTTGTGATAGAGTGACTCTGATGATCAGTGGTGACGAGATTAAGGCTGGGGAGAGCTGACCCGACCACTGACGATCTGATGATGACTTTGTGCCTTGGCCTGTCGTCATGGTATTTCACACTCAAGCTGCACAAGTAGCTCTGAAGCCCATCATTGCTGCTATAGCAAAGTAAGCATCCAGTGTGCCTTCAACAGCACTACTCTGTTTGATGTTGATGTCCTTTATCTCAGAAATCTGTGCAGTTTCATGGTGATCTCAGTCTGAAACCATGGAATTCATGGATTCTTGACTTATGAACGCTAGTCTGTGCAAAATCATCATTTTTGAATCATAAAATTGGATTTTATTCAATTGAAAGAACATTTCATGGGTGGCAGGTACAACTTAATTTTCTTAGTTTTATCTGTCTATCTATCTATCTATCTATCTATCTATCTATCTATCTATCTATCTACCTATCATCTATATATCTATCTATCTATTATCTATCTATCACCTATCTATCTGTCTATTATCTATCTATCTATCTATCTATCTATCTATCTATCTATCTATCTATCTATTTTTTTGTGAGAAAGAGTTTCTCTGTTCAACAGCTCTGGCTATCCTTGAACTTGCTTTGCAGGTAAGGCTGGTCTTGAACTTATAGAGATCCACCTGCCCCTGCCCCTCAAATGCTACAATTAAAGATGAGTGCTACCACCACCACCATCTGATTTTATTTTTAATGAGTAATTTTTAAATTATAGTTATTTTTAAGTTTTATTGAGAATAGATTCTTCTTTCATACAAAACATCCTGACCACAGTCCCCCCTCCCCTCACTCCTCCTTCCTCCCTCCCGTTCCCTCCCACATCTCCCCCTCCCCCAGATTCCTCCCCATGTATTTTCTCTTCAGAAAAGAGCAAGCCTCCAAGAAACAACTTCCAAACAGTTTAAAATAAGATACAACAGACATGGCAAAAGCCTTCCTATCAAGACTGGACAAGGCAACACAATAAGCAGGAAAGTGTTCCAAGAGAGGACAAAAGAGAGAAACACCTACTCCCACTGTTAGGAATCCCACAAAAACACAAAGCTATCAGCTGTAACATATAGGCAGAGGACCTGGTGCAGACCCAGGCAGGTCCCATGTTTTCTGCTTCATTCTCTGTGAGCCCATGGTAGCCCTGCTTTGTTGATTTGGTGGGCCAGTTTTTCCTGGTACCCTTCATTCCTTCTGATTCCTAACATCTTACCTGGCCCTCTTCTGCAGGGCTCCATGGGAAGGGGCACTATGGAAATCTCCAATTTAGACTCTCTTTCTGCACAGTATCTGGCTGTGGTTCTCTGCACCCACTCCCATCTCTGCTGCTGGAGGAGGCATATCTGATGATGACTGAACCCAACACACGATCTGTGAGTACGGCAGAAAATCATTAGGAACCATTTCACTGATCCTTTGCCTAATAATGTTTGGTTTTGATGGGTACAATTTTAACTGGATGTCTGCTATCATTTATACCTAAATTATACAGTGTCTCAGAAATTAGCACTTTCTATTATAATGACAAAATTCATGATTTGTGCCTTGATGTGCTTCTAGTAAATAAGACTATATTTTGACTTTCTAGACAGAAATTCTTCCTTAGAACCCTAGTAATTCAACTTTTCCAATCTTAATGTGACAGGTGAACAGTCCAATATGCACTGTAGTCATTTTATTATTCTCAACGCTTTTTAGTGAATAAAATATTTTAGTTGAACAAGGAAGGACACTGAAAATATCCATCACTCTCTTGTCATTATTTATTGCATCACATTGCTTGAAAGACAGTAAACAGCAAAATGATGTATTCAGATAATAGTGTTAATGCTGAAGCCAAGGAGTAAACCAGCTACTCTTGATGATGATATATTACAATTCCAGGAGGTATTTGATGGACTGACACATTTACTTCGTTGTTTTCCTCTGAGTATAAAGACACAGTGTGGATGCTGGGAACTGAAACGAAGCCTTCTGCCAGGACAGTAAACAGTTTAACCACTAAACCATATCTTCAGTCCCTATTTTACTTTTAAAAAGTGATAAGCACTTGTGTGTGTGTGCAGGGGGCGGGGTTTGTGGATGTGTGGGTGTATATGTATGTGGGTGTGTTTACGTAGCTGAAAAGTAAGATACTTGATAATTTAATTGACTGGTCAGGTGTTAAACCAATATTACCTCCCCCAAACATTAACTTTTACTGTAAATGAAAAACCAATTCAATTAGTATTGATTGGGTACCAGCCATGTGAGACGCTCGGCTCTGAATGTTAGGCTACGCTTGTAAACAGAGATCTTTGAACTTCAGTATTTTTAGTCTGAAAGGAGGGAAAGGGGAAACAGTAGGATAAACACAGAAGATAAAGCCTAGACGAGAAAAATTAAGTATGAAGGGACAGTAGGTTCTGTGGGAGAAGGATTACAACTTCAGGTATCATGGTCAAGGGAGCACCCAGAGAAGACATTTGGGTGAGGGTGTGAGGAAGGGAAGAGAGAAAGTATTCACAGAGAAGAAACTGGCGCAATGCAGAACTATTGACAAAGCAGAGGGAAAAAAAATGCAACAAGAGCAGGTGGTGGGGGCAAGCAGGTGGCGTTCATTCTTGAGAGAACTTTGTCTTTCACTCTGAAAGGAGGAAGCAGCTTTTGGAAGTGCTGTAATAACGAACTGCTGTTATTATCGATGATTTAAAGCAATCACTACAATTGCACTCCTGAAATTAAACTGCAGGTAGATAGGGACGAAAGAAATGAAAACAGTTATGAACCAATTGTAATAATTCTGATTGGGAGAATATAGATGAGACTAGGAAGAAGACCAAGGTCCAAATAGCAAGCATGTGGCACATTAAAATTTTTGAGAACTGAAGTTTACTTTTTCTTAATCCAAAGTTAATTACAAAATGTGCGTGGAATGCAGAGGAAACACAAGGGATATTGTAGTAATCTGGGGTGAGTCACTCTTACTCTCGTAATCCTCAAAGGGTCAGGGAAGGCAGGCAGAAGGACAAAGGTGTGGAACAAAGTTCCCTGGAGATGAGCAGGGACACAGCGTCTCCGATGACTTCACAGAGTGAGCACAAACACTTGACACCACAACTTCAATCATTTCCTCTTTCCATCCTAACCTCAGTCACTCAGACCCCTTGACCAAACCCAAGCAGGAGCCAGAGGCAAGAGAATCATGACCTTTGCTCAACGGTCAGCTTTCTCTTTCTTCCTTTCCCCCCTTTTCTTCCATTTGGGTGAAAATCATGTGCTTTTCACACTTTAGGACAGGCTCCATGCTCAACAAACTCCAGGATTTATGCTGTTTTTTGTTTGTTTGTGTGTGGGCTTTTAATTTTGTTTTGTTTTGGGCATTTTTAACTTATTGATTCTTTGTTTTAATATCTTTTTGGTTTTTTCTTGGTGTTTTTTTTTTTTTTTTTTTTTGAGACAGAGTTTCTCTGGTAGCCCTGACAGTCCTGAATGCTCTCTCTCTGAAGAACAGGCTGGCCTTGAACTTACAGAGACCCACTTGCCTCTGCCTACTCTGCCTGGTGGAAGTGTTTTTGAGAGAGATAATGTAAAGTTAGGTTCATAGAGATATAGAATGGATCTGGAAAGATTTGGGGGAAGAGTATGATCAATATATACTGCATGAAAAAAAAAAACTTAAATCAAGCAGAAAACATGGATAAAAAAGACCTGTATCAGACAGCACAAAAAGGACAGTTTTTGCTTCTGTTTCCAGTCATGTCCTGAAATTTGTAATCATAGTTGCCTTCTACAGATCCCTACTGTTTTCCCTTACACTTGGCTAACAGCATACTTTAGTTTTCTTTGTCACATAGGATGACCCTAAACTTTACTGTGTGCGTGTAAACCTGCAGCGGTCTTGTCTTATACAGGTGAAGGTTGTCACAGGTTTTCATTGGGTAGTGATGTAAGGTAGGAGAGATGTTATCATGTGCTGCAGGAGATGAGTATGCAATCCTATTCCACCCACGGTACAGTAACATCTCATTTTATTCCAGGTGATCAGGTGAAGTCAATCACCTTGGATATTTTGGGGTTCCATTTTCTGCTTGTTTTTTTAATACAAAAACTCAACTGACTGGGGTGCAGTTTCTGTTATAATTCATTGCATTCTGTTTCTTGGATGCATTCTCTAAACAGTGAGACTTCTAAGGATACTAAACCTTAGGTTGTGGGGATGAGAAGTAAACTTTTTCAGCTGATTTATTGAATATCAGAACTGTCTAAATAAAATACAAAATGTGTTGACCAGATGCTGAAGTCATATTTCATCTACGATATAGCTTTCATAAAGTCAACTACTTCTGTGTGACAGGCCATATGGTGATTCCATGGGAGTGAACACATTGTCCTCTGATTCTTGCTGCAAGATGAATGTCCTCATTGAAAGCAATGTTTTTCACAATGTCATCACAACATATAAACGGAGACTGCTCTTTTATTCCTGGCCACCCAGACCTGAATAATCACACAGAAACTATATTAATAAAAACAATGGTTGACCAATAGCTTAGGCATATTCTTGGCTAACTCTTATATCTTAAATTAACTCATTTCTATTACTCTGTGTATCACTATGAGGTTGTGGCATACCAGTAAGGTTCTAAGGTTCTGCATCTTTCTCCTTCTAGTAGCTGCATGGCTCTCTTTGACTCTGCCTACTCTCCTTATATATCTCTTCCAGTCTTGCTATATTCTGCCCCGCCATAGGTCAAAGCAGCCTCTTTATTAACCAATGATAATAAAACATATTGATAGCATACAGAGGGGAAATCCCACAATAGCAACAGGTATGATGCATAGCAATTCCACAATTGCTGGTGTGTGCAGTTCTGCACGACAGTCAAAGCAAGTCAGCATCCTGAATATATGTGTATTCCTTTGAGGTTGTATTTCTTGCAGAAGGAGCCAATAGGCTTCAGGCTGGGTTCTCCTGGAAAATAGTGGACTGTTAGATTATTTGCATTTGTTTCTGATGTGGACCATACCTCGCATAACAGTACACAGGTATGTTTTGGTGAGAAAAATCATAACTTTTGTGTCGGTTTTCCATTTGCACCTACCTATGATCTAACAGCAACATTTAAGTAGAATCTGGATATCAGAAAAAAAATACATTTCCTCACTCCAGTTCCCTTAGACTCAGTAGCTCTTCTATGGGTTAATCAACTATCTGCTGGGGAATAGGTCCAAGTAATAAGGAAGCCTTAATTACTTGGAATTCTTCCTAGTAGTTTGAGTCCATTGAGAATGGACAATGTAAGTAAATGGTTCAACACATCATATTTAAAGGTTCTATATTTTACCTTCAAAAGTCAAAGAAATTTCCCAAATATTGCTTGTCTCATTGAGATGAGTAGCCATAAGTTGAAGAATTTAGACCCTCATTTTAAAGAATGTGAGGGTTTTCTTAGTCTGTGAACAAGAGATTCCTTTCTTGGTAGAAAATGAAAGAAGTTATTTACTAGATCAAAATTACATATCAGGTATTAGACTTCATGTCATATTACTGCAATAGATATTCACTGTTCAATAATTTATGCGTTCCCAACCTTTTATTTAACAGTCTATTATTCCTGACTATCATCCACTTGTCAGATATAAATTAGGCTTTTATTTTAGAAGGTGTTATCTCTGCATTTCAGATGATTTGGTAGTTGAATACCTCTGTGATATTTTCTGGAATATGGTAGATATTTTGGTTTATTCATTTACTGATTTTTTTGTTTGTTTTTTGAGGGGTTTGGAAATTCAATGGAATTGGAAATATCAAGAGTTGCAGCTTTATCTATAATCTAACTTACAAAATGTTCTCACACCACACCTCAGGATTTTAAATCAATATTGTCATTGCCTTAGCATGGATGGTTTTGTTGGGTTAAACATTTAAAAGGCAAGGGAGCACTTCATTCCTTCTAACCCTCAGTCATATCTGCCTTGTGACCAAGAAAGATCAAGGATCCCTTCATATCTATGATAAGAGTTTTCAGATTCCTTGTGTGTCCTTAACTCTATGTACATAATTTTAAATTTCATTTCCCATGTTTATCCTGTAGGTACACATGAAGAGAAGAGAATGAACAGTTCTCATACTCGCTAGTGTTGGCACAGTGGTAGACCATACAAAGCTTCCTTCTCAATGCCTTGCCTTACACATGCTCTGCAGTCTACTTGAAAGCAAATGATTGGGAAGCTCTGGGTGTCCCTTGTCCCATTTCCTCACTTCATACATGGACAACTCAAGGTTAAATCTTTCAGGATTTTTGTGGTAGTTACTGTCACTCATGTTATCAATCAGCAAACAGGTGACAGAGCAGGGCAATTAAAGAAAGGGCCGTTACCAAAGTAAATGTTTACAAAACTATAGTGGGGCATAAGAGAACTCTGAATGGTAGTTGTCATAACTTATTGTTAACATCAGCAGAGTCATTCTCTAGGACAGAATAACAGACAGTGAGGTTTTTCTAGGACCCAGAAAGAGAAATTTCTGCCAAGGCAGCTGAACTGAGAAAAATGTGATACATTAGCTTAAGAGGACTACAGTATGGGAGTATATATAATACAAAGAAATAGGCAGAATGGGAAAAGATTTAATTCTTTAATAATTGTAGAACAATTTTAAGTTGTCATTCATCAAATTACAGAAGGACTATATGTAATAAAAGTGAGACAATTCTGTTCCTTCTGTTTTAGACCATTAAGTTTGCACGTTAGTTTTAATTCTTCAAAATGGAAGGTTTTAGCTTAGTATCACACAAATGAGATGGATGAAGAATAGGTTTATATTTCCCATAGTTTCTATTATGGGTACGAAATTCAGGTCTCATTCTAAGGGATGACACAAGTACTTAAGTTTCTAATTGTGTCACTCTCCAGTATACACAATTGAGGCAGAACCTCCTAGAAAATATTAAATGTAGCATCTACCATTCATGAGGAATAATAATACACCCTTTGGTCTTGCTGTTACTCTTTCCTGGCTTATTTTATATTGACCTGAGAAGAACATATCTTGATTCTCTGGAACATATGTCATGTGAGTTTTGATTAAAAAGATAGGTAACTGAAAATGAATTTGTTTTCACAGTGGTCCATAGTGAGGTCTAGTTCTGTTTCCCAAAGGATGTGGTTGTATGGGTTTCAGCCATTGAGCAAGGAAAAGGCTGCATTGAGAGACATGTGTGGGTAAACAGAAGATGCAGCTTATTGACTTTGTAATACGTGTAAGAACTGCTGTAACCCTAGTGTCTGATCAAACATAGTTTTCCGAAAGATAATTTTATCTTCCATATTAAAATAGCTAATGAGATAAAGTTTATTTAATTTTAACCTTCTGTGTTAAGGGTAACATGCTGGGGCTTTTATACATGTATCTTTTATAAAGTCTAGCAATATCATTTGAACTATGTTTTCTAGATGAACAAACTGATTTGTGGGAAGTTTAAATAACTTACTCAAAGCCATAAAACTAGTGAATCATCTAGGTGTAAATTCAGAAAAATCATCCCCCTGACTACTACAAAATAGTTCATATAATCAGTCATTTTCCTTATAGCTTTGTGTCCTTTCGAGTATCTTCTACAGTTTACTCCAGAAATGCATTCACAATCCTCAGTCGAAGGACCTTCTTTGTTGGGCTTGTGTGACTTGTCTGACGATTACAAATAGAAGTGAGCCATTGAGAAGCTCCCCACAGTGAAGAAGCACTCGTGTTAATTAAGACCAAACTAAAGCCTCATTATGCTTCCATTCAGTTAGTCTGATAGTTGAGGCTAAAATGCTGTCTGCCAAGAAATAACACAGACTCATTCCCTATCTCTCACAATGCACATTTCTTTTTCTGTTGTGTGGCTCTAAAGAAGCATGCAGGTATGTTTTGGTTGGAGACATCTTTTGAGAAAATTCTCTTGGTAAATCCCCTAATCTTTATATTCTTCAAGGCAGTCATGTGAAAGCTAAAACTATCCTATGCCGCATGAGGTGTCTGGCTGCATTCTGATAACTGTTTCTTCTGTGAGAAATTCCATTTGATGTGCCAACAACTGGAAACATCAGCTCAAGGGGGGAAAGCTTGCTGGGTGCAAATATCTTTTCAAGAATGTAAAATAAGATGTGTTTTGTGGTTGAGAATCGGGAGCATTGATCTGAAAATATGCCTGCGCTGCAGAAGAACTGACTGAGGACACTTTTGATAAATGACTCTTTTTAATTTCTACTCAAGTCAAAGGGTTCTGGGTAAAATCTATGGAAGGAAATTCATGCAGGAAAGAGGGTGGGGATGGAAAATAAAAGTTCAGGCTTAACTCCCAGTCTATGGATAAGAAGGAATTTGAATATTAATGCACAACCTTGAGAATGAAATGCTCTGACCAGCAACCTTAAGAATTGGCAGCTGGCTAGGGACTGATAAGGAATGCTGGGTGGGGGGGCAGATCCTGGGAGTGACTTGTTCCCAGGCCGGCCTCTCATCTCTGGCTGGCATTAGAAAGAATTACAAAGCATGATTCAGAATCTAATTTTGTCAGCTGGCGATTGGCTCCCACGAGGCTCTGGCCTCACAATGTTCTATTAAGTAATGGGAATTGGGCTGTGCTCTTATTCTCTGCTGCGTGCCCGCCACCCCGTTTTCCTTCACAGCTCAGTCCATGTCACCCGTATGTGCAGAGGGGTGCTGCTGCTTACGCTTACATTCCAAAAGATATTTGTAAATATTTCAGCTGCGTCTGGAAGTGAAGCGCCTGGGATACCAGCATCACAATGGCTTTGAATTTTTATTTTCATTTTTTGAGTCAGTTCGTACTGAACATATCACCTTGTCAGGATGGGGAAATTACAGATGAGAACAGGGACATTTAAATTAAACCCCATCCACTTGCCTAACCCTGTTTATGATGGGCTTTTACATACTGGCTTTTATTACAGGCAAAGGGTAAACTTCTATGCAGAGAAGCCAGGTAAACACAAAGCGAGAGAAATCATTTGGTTTCTGTTAACTTCATAGAAACGGCACTGAATGAAAACTGACTCTTAACACACTTTTTTTCTGATGTGTTTGAACGAATGCCTGATATGTGCCAAAACATCTGTTTGTCCAATATAAAATGATGCATATCATCAGTGATGAAATTCATTTTTTAAAAAGGTAGTAATTTGCACATCTACAAAAGGTGGCATTATGAGTTCAGAGGGCCTACAATATGGATTTCATTATCCTCTTACATAACTCAACAGGAGTTAGTTTCTCAAAGAGTTATGAAACATGACCATTTCCCCTGGTTTAAGACTTTGGGAACTTTGTTATTCTCTCTGGGTTCCAAAATGTACAGAAAATATAATTAATGAGCAATGATAATGTGTTCACTGGACAGAATCTAAAGCTGAAAAGAAAACATTTCAAAGAATATTTGTTTTGCCAAAATAAAATCACAAAGTCTATTCTTGTACATGGGAGCAAGTTCCCTCAGAGAGTTTTTGAGGATTCCCCAGTAGAAAGATTTACAATCTTCTCTGTTAGCCTTTCCTGGTCTCCTGGCTCGGCCTGGTTAGGTAGAAAATGGCAGCCTCTTGCTGAAGAAAAAGTCTCATAGATGCTATCAGAAGACCCAGCTCTGGTTTTGTTCTGGCATGGACTAGCCATAGCAAAGTGAGTGTCCAATCACACTCTGGACCAATCTTCTCATTGTAGGCATAAGAGGGACGGGTTGTTCAGAAGGCAAACAGTCACCTGGCGGGCAGTGTGCCGTGATATTTCAGATGCCATGTCGAGTTTCTTAAAATTTGTATTTGGCTTATTTAAGATATTTCAGCTTTCTACAGTCCTTGGCCTTTCAATTTTCTCTGAGTGTGTGTGTGTGTGTATGTGTGTGTGTGTATACACATGCATATCAGTCATCTCTTGTCACATGAGAAACAACCCTAACACTTCTGCTTAACTGTTGTAAATATAGGTTTAATGACTATTGGCTTAGTTTAGCATCGTAGGGTCAGTAATTTGATGAACATAGTTAGACAAACCTGTTGGTCTTGCCTAGGCTCATTTATTTGTGGTCAGCTGTCATTAGCAAGGCAACTGTGTTTCTAAGCCTGAACATCTGTCACCTAGGGCAATAGACATTTCCAAGCAAACTCATTCTTTAGAATATTAGCTTGATCATCCTATGGCAGCCCCTGGCTCTTTGTGCTTTTGTTGTGATAATTGAACAGCGTTACTTCTCTCGTATTCTGTCACCCAAGGGAAGTGACAAGGATGGATGGAGAGTCAAAGTGTGGAAACAGAGTCCAGCTCTGGAAGGGACAACTACATAATATTTTTCTTTTCTTTTCTTTTCTTTTCTTTTCTTTTCTAATCTACTCTATTTTGTCTATAAGCACTTATTCTTGAAGTTTTGTCTTATGTGACATTAAATTCATTCCTAGGTTTCTGAAAGGGAAGACAAGCCTACACAGAATAAGCAAATGGACACCTCTATACTAGAGGCATGACTGCGGCGCTCAACAATTTGTCTCAAAATATAATCATTTTAAAGAATGACTGGCAAGTTACTATCACACTGACCACAATTCACCAGATATTTGGACACTTCTGTCTCGAGTGACTAGATCATTGTGCAATAAACTGCTGGCAGCTTCTGAATTTGAGTTATGCTCTTGTTATATAATGGCCCTTCTATGCAATGGTGGTCAGCGTGAGGACAGAGGATGTTGACCCAGACAATATAAGCCTACAACTCTGTGCCTGTATGTCCCCAAAGACAAAACAAAACCTGAATCATTTTCAAGGTTTGAAACTCATTTTTAGACTTTTTTTTTGTTTGGCTTTTCTCTAACTACTCATAGTCGGAAGTGATGATTTGTGGGACATTCCCTTTAGATAGGAAAGTTGACTAAGCATCTCCTGTTTGCACATAAGAGGAGTCCAGAGCAGCTATTGATACTCTGTGGGACATAAGTCCAGAGGAAAATAAGAACTTTATGGTAAAATAAAGTAGAAAAAGAATGTGTGAAAGAGCACGAAGAGTCCCACAAATGCCTGAAATGCCAGAGTTACAAGCAGTTAACAGCAGTCAAATGAAAGCAACGAGATGGTATTTACCTTCTCCACTTCCTATAACGAGGAAGTAAGTTAGTACATTACAGTTGTCTGGAGATGAGATTTAGAAAGGTGTGGTTTAACAACCTCTCCAGGTGATTCTGACACCTTCAAATTGAGACATCTGCACTCACAGAGGCATGGGAATTACTTCAGGGTTTTGGAAATTGAGAACAATTTAATTTAAAATAGCATCAGAATATCTAAGATTCCTGGCTCTATAAAACTCATACATAGGAAGGAAAATTTCAAAATAAAGGCAAGAGGACAGGGATCTTTATTGCAACTTTGACATACATACAAAAAACCCAAACTAATAAAAGTATAACAAAATTATTGAAAGAATTTTTTTTTTAATATTAGGGAAGACAATTTGAAATGTCACTTGATTTTACCATAAGGGAAAGTTCAATAATTATTTTCTCTGGAAAAAAATAAGAAGAACCAAGGCACACAGAAATCTGCAAATATGACTCCATTTCCATAAAATATTAATGAGAGGTGTGGATTTTTTTGTACATGAAGAGGAAGAGGAGAAAGAGGGAAGATACAAATACAGAAGACAAAGTACCCACTTTAGAAGAGAGTCTAACGTAGAAAGCAAAAGTAAAATAAAACAATAAAATAGCAAGATAAACATACAGGACTAAAAGATGAACAGACAAGGCTGTGCTGCTATAAAATGACAGACCTGGAGACAATTTCACCCCCTAACCATCTGTAGCTGCCTGACATTACATGATTACTTAACCCCATGCCGTCTTGAATGATTATTTTGAATTCTCATTATATTTTGGATTTGTTCCTATCACCTTATATTTCGTAGTTGCCCACGAAACACGTCTATTTGAAGAACAGAGAGGCAGTACAGATACAGTGTGTTTCAGCAGACTGAGCTCACTCTTTTACTTATGGTGAGGACATCCTGAAAGGGTCCTTTCTGCTACTTCATTCAAATTCCAACAATTTTGTTCAACATAGTTGAATCTCAGATATTACCTCAGTAGTCCTTGTGGGTCCCCACTCAGCTTTAGAGTTTTAATCAATGCAGCCCGCCCTGGTCTCATGAAACCTCTTTTTCAATGACCCCTTCACGTCTTTCATGAGAAGTCCTTCTCTGTCTCTTCTTCGGTCCTGCTTATTGGTCAACACTTAGTTTCATTTTGTTCCTCCCACAACACTAAACAACTGTAGTTATATCACTATGTTTTGTTTTGTTGCAATTTGATTTAGATTATCAAACGTTGTGTCCGGGGACTCTAACCTCCCTTGTTCACCCCACAAAACCTTTCCTAATACTTTGCACATAGGAGGAGTTTTTCAAATGTTAGTCTGTGCTTCAAACTTTTGCTCTGTGTAAATAGGAATATTTACTACAAGTCAGCGTCAAACTTTATGTCACTTGTCTTGATAGCATCTGAAGACCAGATGTTCTGAATGGAATTAATTACGTTCTCTTCATGATTCCATTTTTCTTGCTGTGTTTTCTGTCCTAGTCACTGACAAAAATATCAATTCATGTCTAAATCGAAAACCGCCTGAATTTAAATCATTATTATTTTTACCTCCTATATTTAATTGGCTACTTGAAGTTTAATTGATGTTTCCATGGCCACTCAGTGACAATTGCTGAATCTTTTTCATCCTTTCCAATTGGAGAGGTGTTTCTTCTTATCCTTGTGCTCTGTGCTTTCGTCCTGGTACCTCTTCCTTCTCACTCATAAAGATTTTTGTGCTCCAAATCGTCTGTAGAGTTGACCTTGGCGAGTGTCATTTCTTTATGTTCTTTTTAAAAACCCCTGACAATGAGAATGTTATTTGATGATTATTAAATCCCTTTGCTTTTCCTCCATCTGCCTCACCTTTGTTCTATCCCTCAGACTCCCAAAAACACAGTGAAGAACTTGCAAGCATCCTCCTTCTATTTCATATTTTGGCCTAGTTTAAAATTCTTTCTCTTTGTCTCTTTGCTAAACTTTATGTATCAGGGAAGACACATGACAGTATACCCTCTATTATCATCATTATTGCTGTTAAAGACTATGATCAAATACTGAGTTTCTCTGTAACTTTGCCTTGATCTCCCAATGGATAGTAATAAATAATTTCTCATCTTTAATTTTGCTAGCAAATCTCCATTAAAAACCATTAAAAACTTAATGTTTTATATTACAGTTAGCTGTTTCCTTATGTTTCCTTTCAACTCATTTGCATATTTTACCTGAAGCTCGTACTTGCCCTACACGTCACTCACATATTCCAGCATGGTAATAGCTTCTTCTAAGTATCAGAAAACAAAAGGTTTCTCTTACATAATTGTGCTTGGGAATTAATATAATAAAGAATTGATATTATCCCATTTCTTACTTCAGCCCATAGTGGCAAACATAGCTGTGTGATTTATTGTGTTGAATATGTTTATTAGAGTGACATGTATATACATGTGAACACATTTTTTTTAAAAAAAGATTAATAGAGGTCAGTGTTTATTTTCAGTCCCCTTAGTGAAATTGTCATTTTCAAGTCTTTAAACTGATTATACTTTTCAAGTCCTATGTTTCTAAATTACACATAAATGTAATAATTATCGAACATGTGAAATGAATGACTTTATCCACTTTATACATTAAATCTTGAATTGCAGTTATTTTTATTATACTAGTATTTAGTTGCTTTGAATAGAGAGGACTGTGAACTGAGGTCAAACCACAGAGCCTTGTCTGTTGGCATCAGCTGACTCTCAGGGCACTGCTGGTGACTATGCTAGCCTCTGGCTTTATCCCTCTAAGATACCTGACTTCTTAGCAGGCACAGATGTAGTACTGAATCTTGCAGTTGATAGAATATACTTGAATGCTCTGCTTTCCTCCAAAGCTTTCAGTTAGTGCCTCTTTGAAACTATGGTGTAAGATTAATTTCTTGTTCTTGCATTTACTTAGTGCAATAAAGTTCCAGTAGACTTTGGCAAACACCACATACCACCTTACATTTACTTCCATTTATTCAGCAACAGAGTTTTAGAAATATCATTGTCATATCCTACTTGGAGATAGATGGACATTCATATAATGTAGACAAGAACATTTTTTAAAGTTTCTCAGCAAAGTCTCGTAGCCTTTTAATTATCAGGAAAAACTAAGCGAGAATTTACTACCTCTTTAACAGATGACTTGTTCAAAATAGAGTTTGCTATCTCTTGCCATCCTTGCTACCCAGAAGGGAAACAGTGTGAAGCAAACAGAAGCTATGTGTGCTCTAGACCTGTGTGTTTAGTCCAAAGAAGGAAGTCAAAGATTTTAAGATGCTCACGGGGTTTCTCATCCTACACGGGAACGAAATGTACAAAAACAGACAGAACAAAGGAAGCAAAAGTCCCTGCAATCTGGTTCTAGATGGTTTGTTCCAAGAAAGAACCAAATACCTTTTATGATTAAAGTGTAGAGGCAGGTAATGCTTCCTATGATTAACAAGTTGCTGTCAGCAGCAGCATCATTGTGTCTGAGCCATGTAGGTCCAGCCTAGGCATGACTCACAGTGAGATCATCAGTGTGGGCCAGGGGGTTCTGGCAAAGACAAAGGCTGAGGCCAGTCAGGGAAGTGGCAAGGAAAGTTGGCATTTGAGTCAACTCTAATCTCTACAGAATCTGAACTGGGGAAAACCCAGCCTGTCTCTAAGGCCAATGTTAAACAAGTCAAATATTGAGTAGTTTAAAATCTTGATTGAATAAAGGGGTTTTTAATACAAATTTTAAAATGAGAAGAAAAAAGAGTAAAACAAAATATCCCAACACTTAGGCTGAAGATATTTCTGGGTCTTCATCAGGTATAGTTTCAGAGAGTGATGATTTTTATCAAGTATGTCTTTGTCTACCGCTCTGTGGGTTTGTTGAGCTAAAGAGAGACAGACGTTACTCAGAATGAGGCAGGAAACTGTCTTCTAGCAACAAAGCTTTATTTCAAATGTCTGCTTTGCTCCCATTTCTTAAATAAAGATACAAAAAAAATCTTAGGATATCCATAGACATACTACAAATGTTTTCCAGATCCATAGAGAAAGATTTGGGGTTCTTCTATTCCTATTAGAAAGACATGAGCTAGAAGGGTCTCACAGATCAAAGGTAGCAAACAGCTGCCTAACTTTCTGACGCCTAGATTTGAATCTCTCCTTTCAGAATTAAAGCATTTAAACTCTCTTAAATTATTGTTTGTTCTTAATAAGTCATATGCTACAAGCAAAGCACTATCATTTTTTTGTGTGAGTTCATTGCATACAAAGCATAGCCAAGGACATGCTGTTTTATCTTCTTTTTGTATTGGCAGTACAGGCTTATATAAGATGATAGTTCTACAATTAGCAGAAACAAAACAATTTAGTTAATTTTAAATTACTTCCCCCATGTACATAGAGAAGAATAAAAGTGTTCTAATGGGATACAAAAGGAAAGAAGTTCTTTGCACCTGGAGTCTTGTGTGAATCATAGAAGAAATATTAATTTGACTCATTTGAAAGGCTTTACTCTGCATTGAATGGAAAATTACTTCTCTATATACTGTCTCAGACTTGTTACCCTTGAGTCTGATAGTTTATTTTTCCTTCTTGTCTTCTCCAAATGTAGTTTTAAAATGTATTCTGATGTCCGGTATGACGTAATATGGAGGGCCGAGGCATAAATCAAGAAGCCAGCATCCGTGCTTTAGTTTGGCCATGGATTTGCTATGTGGTTTTCATTCTAATCACATAATCTTCATAGGTGTCGAGATCAGCACCTAAAGGAATCTACAGGGGACTGAATACAGGGATGTTTAAGACTCGCGTTGGCATGAATATTAGGCAAAAGGCTTTAGTCCCTGTTGGCATACATTTTACATTGGCCATCCGAAGTTTCGATGGGATCTGCTTCAAAACAGTCATGTGTAAGAAAAGCCTGGATAATGCTCTATCTTCCCCCAAATCAAGCTGTTTTCAGATTCGCTTGCAGTTATAAATGAAGAGCCCGCACTACAGAGGCAGGTGTGTTCTATTGGAAAAGCAGCTCCATAAGGCCACCATTTAAATCAGGCAGCTTCACCTGGCGTTGAACTTGACAGCCCTGCAAACAAAACAATACCTCCAAACTATTCCAAATGACAGAATGTGCTGCCATCCTCCATAGGCTGGTGCTGGCGTGTGAATCTCTATTTCTATTTTCCTTTTATTGGAAGTGACATGTAGTATGTCTGCATTAAATTAAATCTGGCCCACATGAAGCTCTTTTGCCCAGAAAATGCGAGAACATGGGTAGTTGGCAAGTGTAAGGTAAATAAAGACCCTCTGATGGTTCTCGGGTGCTGTGAAGCTTATGCAAAGCCGCAGACCAGCACTGCGCACATCATTCACCAGGGGCAAGGCTATCATAGAGTAGTGCAAGCCATCCAAGAGATGTGGAATTGAACTTTATGCTAATTCTTCTATTGCCAATTTTTTTCAGGTCCATGTATCTAATTGTGTTAACTTTTATGAGTTATTTCACATCTTTCCATTTCTTTTTGGTTACTATGGAAAGACTTGGCTCACTAGTCTGGGTGGAGAAAGAAATGATGGCAGTCAATCTTGAGTTTAAAATGCATGCTGGCTCTGAAAAAATGGGATTCGAAAGGAGTCTCAGCTCATTGGAATATATTCAACAGTTTAAGCAAAACTATAGTGACCTATCTCATAGATCGACAGACCACGAACTTCAAGACAAGTTAGTGCTTTGTGTTACAATATACTTATTACTCCTGGCAGTGAAAATGTGATTAGTTTTATTTTGTGCAAGACTTAGTAAACTCTGTAATGACATTACATATTGAAACATAATTTGATTTAAGATTTATTGTTCTGAGTTCATATTGGCTGTCTTCAAGGCTCGTCAACTTATACATTCTGCTCCTTGATATGTGAGGCTTACCCAGGAAGAGAAAAGACTTACAATGTGTTGGGCATTTTACCAGGTCTTGGCAGTATAAATTTAGCTTAAAGTTGACTGAACTTCTAGGTGATATAGTGATATGATGTTATTTGTCATCTATGAATTTCCAGGAAATAGCTGCGATTTGCATTCACAATGAAATGTACTCCTCATGCTGGCTTCCAAGATCTCCCTTGATCTAGGCTCTCCCTGCTGTTCAACGTTATCTCACACCCAGATCATTGGTTTCTTTTTAAATTTTCTTCTTTTTGCTCCTTTGTTTTGTTTTATTTTATTTCTTTCAGTGATAGAGATTAGGCCTTGTGCCAAGCAGGAACTCTGGCACTTGGCTAAACTCTAGCATTACACGTGTATTTGGGGTAGGATCTGCCTAATTTTCCCAAGTAGTTCTCACACCTGTTAACACATCCCTAAACGTCTAGAGTAGATGAAGTTCTAGAATTGTACCACTGCACCTGACCTTTTGTTACTGTTTCTTTCTTGGTGTGCCTTTTTGTCTTTTTGTTTGTTGTTTTTCGAGACAGGTTCTCTCTCTCTCTAGCTAAGCCTGGGTTTGAATTTTCCATGCTCTTGTGGTGGGATCTCTGTCACTAAGGTTGCAGGTACACAATAAATCATGTGGCCTTGTTTGCTTGCTCCAGTGTCAGCTGCATGGTTGTTTACATTTCCTCCCTCCCTCCCTCCCTCCCTCCCTCCCTCCCTCCCTCCCTCCCTCCCTCCCTCCCTCCCTCCCTCTCTTCCTCCCTCCCTCCTTCCCTCCCTCCCCACCTCCCTACCTCCCTCCTTCCCTCCCTCCCCACCTCCCTCCCTCCCCCCCTCCCTCCCTCCCTCCCTCCCTCCCCGCCTCCCTCCCTAATTTTTATTTTATTTTTTTACTTTTATTCATTCTTCATGATTTTGCATCATGCATTCCAGTCCCACTTATCTCTCCATATCCTTGTGTCTGCCCTCGGCCCTTACAACCTCCCCCTCAAAAATCCAAACCAAACTTAAAATAAAAACCAAAAACCAAGCAAACCAAAGAAACAAAGCAAAACGAAAACAGAAGAAGAATCTTTCTCTGGAAGCTGTAGTGTAGTCCATTGAGACCCACAGTCTACCCTCTGGTCCATTATTCTTTCGCAAGGCTTTGGTCTGGCTTCAGGCTTCTGGTTTCTGCTACACCATAGATAATGACTCTTACTGGAGCTTCTCTTCGATATCCTGTTGTCCTGTGTCAACTGTTTTGGGATCTATAAATTCATTCCCTTCATGTGCTCCAACTGTTCATAGATTCAGTGGAAACTGGGGCAGGTCAGCTCACAGCCCTGGTTCTGGGCCTGAGTAATAGCGGCATTAGTTGGCTCACTAGCTTTCCCTCGACTTCAGTCAACTGGAACATACTCCAAAACTGCCTCAGCAAGCTCACCCAGTGCAGCTTACAGCAAGGAGCAGGGCCAGGTCTCCTGCTCTGGAACATCAGATCTGGGTCCCCCTCACTCTTATAGCCAAAGCCAGTTATATTGTTTTGTCCAGGGAAGTTCAGGGCTAGATTGCTGTAGGGGACATATCAGGGAGGGAGGGTCAGTTCTCTGGCTCTCATAGACTTAAGGGTGGCTCGCCCATGTCCCTGACAACAGGATCAGTCTAGTATGCTGCCAAGGCAGGGTGCAGGGCCTGTTATCCTTTTGGCTCATGTTAGCACTGTGGTCATTGCTGTGCTGAGCCAGCCCCGCCCTTCACTGGCCCTGGGATGGCTGACTGGCCCTGGCCCTCTCTGGATACTATACCAGGCCAACTGGCCCTACCCCTCAGGGAGGAGCTTACCCCTTCCCTCACACTTGAGAAATATGGTCCCACCCCACACCATAGACAAGCATCATCTCACTTGGGAAGCACACTAGAGCTGACCCTGGAGTGGGGGACACAGGTCAGCCGACCCTGAGGGCATGAGAGTAGGAGAGATGAGCCAACTCCTCTCCTCTGACATGTTGTGGTACGGGCAAGGGAACTATGCTCTCCCTCCACTCACCCATTACTGCCAGAGACAGGCAAGAGAGCTGGCACTGGGGTCACAAGAGCTATCCCTGACTTCCACTGGCAGCAGTGCATTAGAAAGCAGCCTCTGCTTTCCATCTGGGCAGCACAATGGAGCTGACCTCGTTATTGGGTACACAGGTGAGTCAGCCCTGAGGGCTTAAGAGCAGCCTAGCTGACCTTGGTCACCTGTGTCTGCCATGCAGTGGCATGGGCAAGGGAAAGACACCACCCAACTTTGGCACCTTACTACCTGTGGCAGGCTAGAGAGCTTGCCCAGGGTCACCAGTGAGAGAGCTAGCCCTGCCCCACATCATTTATTTTTTTTTTTTAAACAGGAGTTATTTCTTTCCCATTTTTTAAAAAAACTGGATCCTTCTCACATATTATGTATCAGAGTATTTCTCTAGAAGTCATTCTGTTTTTCTGCTCTTTTTTCCTGAGCTGAGTCATTTCCATCCTCCAGGTAGTCACCTAAATAAGACATTATGTGAGTTTCCTACATTGTGTTTTATAAATATAAACATAGTAAAACAAAAGGGAACTGAGGAAGTCAATAGTCAGGTAATGCTTTGGGAGGCTGTGACCTAGAGTAGGAGCAGCCCTTGAGTTCAGTGCTAATTCTGGTTGTGGAAGATGTCAAGACTCACCAGCAAGGCAAATCATCTGGGGAGAGGGATGGTATGGCTGCATTGTTAAGAAGCTGGACAGAGCCGGGTGGTGGTGGCGCACTCCTTTAATCCCAGCACTGGGGAGGCAGAAGCAGGCAGATCTCTGGGAGTTTGAGGCCAGCCTGGTCTACAAGAGCTAGTTCCAGGACAGACCCCAAAGCTACAGAGAAACCCCGTCTCAAAAAACAAAAAAACAAAACAAAACAAAAAGAAGCTGGACAGGAGGTAAGTGTTCGTATTTGACCTAGAGATGGGAGAAGGAAGAGCAATGTGACGAAAGCACCGGTTAAGGTAGATTAAGCTGATGGTATTGGGGATTGGTATAAAGGCTAGGATGCTTGACTTAGTAAGGCCATCATGGAGCCTCCTCTGTGATCCCGGTATGAGGTGACCTGGGCTAGGTAAGGCTGATGACAGCTAGGATGGAAGGGGTATGGATTTCAAAGGCAGCTTGTCAAGAATTGGTGATGGACAAGAGAGAAAGGATTAAGATGACAAATGAGTCAATGATGCCCCCAAGGTTTTGTGTTCCTGGAAGGCTGGTAGGTGGGGAAGAAAGAGAGGCCATGCCCTTGCCACACTTACCTGTCGATATCTGAGGTGAGGCAACTTGCATGGGAATAGAATTGCACTGGAGGAAGTGGAAAATGGGGTAGTTTTGCCTTGAAAGAAGATGAGGCTGCAATGTGGTGATTGGCACCAGTCTCCCAGAAGTCAAGAGATGTCTTTGCAGAGCCCCACTCCCTCCCAATTCAGCATGGAGACAGACCGAAACCACAATGTCTGGCCTTAGAATGTATACACAAGGGCCAGCAGGCTCACTGTGCTCGTCTGTTTCTTGACTTCCTTTTTCTGTGAGAAGATAACACAAGTTTTGCTGACCAGGAGAGAGATAAAGAGAGGTCACATTTTAGAATTTGCTTGCTACAGTTTTTTCTTTCTCTTAAACATATTGGGCTTATAAAACCCTAAGTGTGCTTTTCCCCCAAGAACTTCTCTTGTTTTTAAACCCGTATGTATTATGAAGTCAATTTAACTCATATGTTTCTGATTAATTTATGCTTAGCTCATCAAAATGTTGTTTTAAGAAGAAAAGCTCATAATAAAAACAGAGTCATGCTTCAGCAGCCACTGATGAAATCAACTCCAGAAGACTGTAGCTTAGTCAGAAACTCAGACAGACTAAGGGCACCAGCGGTTCCAAAGTCAGGACCTCACTGCTGTAGCTCTTTTAAAATGAAATGTGCTCAGCTCCGTGAGAAAAAGCCATTTCAGTTTTCTGATTTGCGTTATTTGTTTGCTGGATGCACTGGTTTGTTATTTCAATTAGCTGTCATTCCTTTACTAAGCTGTTTAGTTTTTCAGTTGGTTTCCAGGTTTCTCATAGAACTAAGAGGTGAGGAGGCTAGGTTATGGCAGAGAAGGATTAGTGTCCATGGACAAGAGGCATGTGTCAATTTGTCTCTGCAGAATGGACAATGGGAGTTTGACAGTGGTCTATAGATTTACCTCCTTGGTCCATAAAGGCATAAATAGAATATGTATACATATTGTAAGTATAAAAGTGTGGTGTCCATCTCTTCCATTGCAATCAAGATTTAGAAACAAAATAATCCCTTAATAAGGCATTGTTGGAGGAAGGTAATATAACAGTAAGAATGCTGAAAGTCACATGGATCACATTATTAAATACTTATCTAAAAATTTATAAGTCACTCAATTCTATATAGATACATGTAATTTTGTGCCTTAATATATAAATATAGTTTAAAAAATATCTTCCACCTAATAACCCTCCCCCCATTAAAAGGCTTGAGAAGTTCTATTGAGTGTTTGGTCAATGTTGCCCGATAGACTTCTCAAATCTATAGACCACTGCTACTGCCTTTGGTTTCCTCTGCAAGGTGGAAAGTAAGTCCCTATTGTTGAAGACTCCTTGCACTCAGACACAGTATCCAGAGCCCTGTGAACTGGAATGGGGGTGATTCCTCTTCCCTGAGGTCCAGCTTCTATGGCACCAGAAGGCACCACACAAGCTTCCAAAGGAGTCCTATCCAACTATAATACCCATGAGCTACAACAATAACCAGAATGGCTCAATAACTCTAAGGATGCAGTAGTGGCACTAATACCTTGACAGCAACCAACAGCTCTCTAATTGAGAATAAAACCAGATCAATAAGAGGAAAACCCTGCCTGTCATTGAAAGCTCAGCCTACTACTCTGAAGTCATGGATCTTGGTGGAAAACCTACAACACCACTTTCTATAACAGCATAATCCTTAATGGCATGTATAGCCTTTACTCTTTGTCAAGAAAACTTTTCTTTGCAACAGGTAAAGACTATACAAAAAACTACAACCAATAAAAATTTCAAGTTGTAGAGCTCAGTCCCAATGGATACATCTTAAAACACTCCCATATCTAAGGCTTAGGGAACACAGTGGAAGAAAGGGCAGAAAGATTATAAGAGCTAGAGATCAGGGAGCTTGTTGTGAGATTGTTTTCTCCAGTAGTAATAGAAGCTGCATGTACATCCATTTCATCAATACAGCTGCCTAAGCATGAGCTGAAAAAGTACAAGAGCAATAGATAGGCTAATGCAGACAGGGAAAAGCACAAGAGGTCTCAACCATACACAAAGAACTATTAGCAACTAGGGAATTTCAAGTGAGAGAAGTAGTCTTTATTTTGAGAGTGAGCAAAATCGTCTTTTCCAGGAAAAGCACACCAATTAGTTATCTAATATCATATATGAATAATGTTGTTTGTATGTATGTTTTCACGACCGATTATTATCTCATATATATATGTATACATACAAATATATATATTTATATACACGAGATATACACTCACAAGTGTGTAAATTTGAAAGAGAGGAAGGGAAGTGATATAAGGGAAGGGAGAAACAATCTAATTGTATTATAATTGCACACAAAAATTTGAAAAATTTTTTTAAAAAAGCAGTGTACACCATCACACCCAGCATGTAGTTCTACCTTTAAGGCTAATTTTATAGAGTCAACACTTAAAATGTTAATGTCTTTTCTTATTTAAAAAAATCATTATGATTATTTTAAACAAACACTTCAGGAAAATCTTCTGAGGTAGGAAATATTGTGTGCATTCCAGAGGCAGAATTTAGATAGCAGTTTCTTTCCAGGGCCAAAATGCTTCCTGGACATTATAAATCACTTCCATTAACATGCAATTTTGTCTGCTTCCTTTGAGAAGCTCTATAATATCACCAATAGATTAAAATCACTAATGATAGCTCTGTGGGCATTTCTTCTTTCTAGTTGTTATTATTTCTCCTACCTGTTCCTTTAGGGTTGACTTTAGTTCATGTTTATATTCAATTTCCCATAAGCTTAGATACCCATATTTTAAACCATATTTTCAAACACTTTAATTTAAATGGTCAATGTAATTAAAGGTAATTATGCTCCAAAGAGAATGTAACTTCATTTCTCACTTTCACCTGTCTCTTTCTCCTCTGGGTCCCCTAGTCCTTCTATGACTAATGGCACTCTCACCTACCTTATGATTCAAGCTTGTGTACATAGTGACAGACAGGACTCTTCCTTCTGCTCATAGCCCACATCTAATTAGCCATCAATTCTGCCTCAGAGAATTTTACATGCTTTCTATTTTCTTTACTTTGGGAAGGCAAGAATTTCCCAGTTACTGTGACCTTTTCTAATTTTAATACTATCTAATAAAATATTATTTCTGCCACTGCCTCCTTGAAAAAATGCAAATATGCCCATTTTCTCAGCTGATTATAACCGTGAATATATTCTGCTGCTTGTAGGATGACGTTGAATGACCATACATTGTTCAGCATCACTGATCATCATGGTACTTCATGGACATTTGCTTCCCAAAGTACATGTTCATCCTCGTTCACTCTTCGCCACTGCTTTCCTATTGTGTGTCTGTAATTCTTTACTGTCCAGGAGCACTTCTTAAAATATCAAGTCCTTCTTAAAAGTTAAGCTGCAACATTACTAGGGTATATGTGGTACTTCCTGCTTGCCTTGCCCATTCCAACATGGCAGATGTGCTCATTGCTTCCCTTCTAAGAGCCATGCATACTGCCCCATCTCTAGGCACACAGCCAGTCCAAGTTGCCATCAAGCAAGCCACCGTACACTTCTCACAAACCCCAATCCAAATACTAGGTCTCCTGAAAGAGTCAGACGTAGCCCCTTGCAGCATGGCCCAGAAAGCCTGTATTTCAAAACTGTGTCAGGAAGACCTCTCTTAAAGGAGCTGCAACATGCTACCAGCAAACAGCAAGAAGCTGTGTTAAACTCTGTATTTTTGTGTCTAGAATTCCTTCCCAAGCCCTCTCAGGTTTTAAGTGGAATTTAGTCAACCATTTGGGTTTGTAGGAGGAAGGCCACTAGTTAGTTCCCGGCTGCCCAGACCCCCAAAATGACCACACAGGAGCTGTATTAATTAAATCACTGCATGGCCCTTTAGCTCTAATGTCTTATTGGCCAATACATATACTAATTTAACCCATTTCTATTAATCTGTATATTGCCATGTGGCTGTTGCTTACCAGGTAAAGTTCACAGCATCTGTCTCCGGCAGATCCATGGCTTCTCTCTGACTCTGCCCTCTTTCTCCCAGCATACAGTCTAGCTTTTCCTGCCTAGTTCTGTTCTGCCCTTGCCATAGGCTAAAGCAGTTCTTTATTCATGAACCAATAAAAGTAACACATAGACAGAAAGGACCTCCCACAGCCAATCATTCAAAGTGACAAGCTTTTTGAAGGAAAGTTTATTATCTCCCCTTCTTACTTTTGAACTTAACTTAGAACAAGAACAGTTGGCATCTGCACACAGAAAGTAGGCAAGCAATATTTGTTGAAGCAGAGTTAAAAGTTAAAAGGCTTACTATCTCTATTTTCAACCCAGTATCTCTTCTAAATTTAAAATGCTCTTTTTTTTATCTTTTATGGTTTTAAAATTTTATGCAATTTGGGTTTATTTCTTTTTAATTTTTTAATTTGAAAATAGATTCTTCTCTCATACAATACATCCCAACTACATTTTCCCTCCCTCCACTCTTCCTAAGCAACTCCCCAAATTTCCCTCTCCCCAAATTAACTCCTCCCTTTTTCTTCTTCAGAAAAGAGCAGACCTCCAAAATGATAGTCAAATAGGACAAAATAAGATAAAATAAGACAAGGCAAAAGCCCTCATATGAAGTCTGAACAAGGAAACCCAATGGGAGGAAAAGAGTCTCAAGAGCAGGCAAAAGAGTCAAAGATAAGCCTGCTCCCACTGTTAGGGATTCCACAAAATACCAAGCTAACAGCTGTAACATACTATGCAGAGGACCTGTTGTAGAACCAGGCAGGCTCCTTGCTTGTGCTTCAGTCTCTTTGAGCCCATGTGAGCCCTGCTTAGATGATTTGGTGGGCCACATATTCCTGGTATCCTCCATCCTCTCTGACTCTGCTTCATTCTACCACAAGGACACTTGCTCAACTATGTTCATTGTGGTTTTATTCATAACAGCCAGAAACTAGAAACATCCTAGATGTCCGTCAAATAAAGAATGGATAAAGAAAACATGCCACATTTGCATGTTGGAGTACTGCTCAAATGTTTAAAAAATAACTTCATGAAATTTTCAGTGAAATGGCTGCAACTAGGAAAAAAAATTATCCTGAGTATGTCCTCGAGTGTTCTTGATTACTTATTGAATTCCTGTCTTTGCTTTGATAATTTCCTAACATTTAACAGAGGTAATATCTGTAGTGAACCTCTCATAAATGCTATTTCAGTAGTCCTCTATTTTTTCACAAGTAAATGGTGATCAGAAAAATAGTTGTTGAGGGTCAGACAGCTGGCTATCATGGAGAACCAGAGAGAAGTAAGTTGCCATTTTTTCTAGCTAGTTATAATAAACAAAATACAACTGATTTGCACTTGATTTCATTTGTAAAATAAAAGACTTTTCCATTTTACTGTGGCTTAAAGCCATTTATCTGTCTTCTACAGCTAACAAATGTGCATCCTGTTGGTCTCCTTTTGACTCAGAAGAAGAGTGAAATGGTGAGGGGGGAGAGCTTCTGTGTCCTTTAAATGGGAGAATGAGAACATTAACAAAAGGATGACGTGTGCTGTGCTTTCTGAGTACATTTTTCCACAGTAATAAAATGATCAGGGCTGCACATCATCAGAGTTTGGTCTTTCTTTGGGATTTCTGTGTTTATTTTAACCAACACTTTTCAAAAGTATGTTGCTCCTCCCTAAAGATGTAAAGTCTCCCCATTTATTAAATCTTCTTGGCTGTGCTGAGTACTGTAGCATCCACATTCTCAAATGTAAAATATTTCCTAATCATAGTAAACGTTTCACATCTGCTCTGAATAATGGATCAAATCCAAGAAATTGAAGCATTCATAGAGGATCGTTGATCCTCAGCCAGCCTTAACTCTGGAGAGGACTACAGTGAAGTGACCTTCTTTTCCTTCCTACTTTCTTTTCCCAAGTTTGTTTTATTTATTTATTGTTATAATTTTTTGTTACTTGATGACACCTCTCCATACTGCATACACACCCCTCTATGCTAATATTTAGGAACTGAGCCAGAGTTCTAGTTGTGTTTTTGGTCCTGTCTATTCTTTCCACACCCATTGGAAAGCCAAGAACAGCTCTGTGTGACTTCCATTTGCTCCTTGGCTACCCTAGACTCACTTTTACCACATGGAAATTCTTTGCACATTATAATCAAACTTAACGCCAACACTTAATAAACACTCAAGGAGTGATTTGCAAAGATCCAGAAAATATTAATTTATTGTTCTACTCATTGATTGGAATTATTTTCTGTAGCAGTCTCAACCACATAGTCTTTTTTTTCTGTTGTGTTTTGGCTAACCTATCAGGGCAAATGAGAAGAGACTCTTTGTCTGTCTCCAGAGTGAAGAGGAATGGAGTTGTCCCAGAGATTATTATTCACATTGGAAATGATCTTCATTGTGCTTTGATTGGGAGCCAACTCTCTGTACTTGTTGGAAGCTAAAGTTGAAATAACACTGCATCCCTTAGGGTGTAAGCCATTCTCATTTCTATTACCTGGTTTCCAGGCAAACTTCTAAATGACAAAGTGAGAACATTACTGATAAAGACCGGATGGAATGATGTCTTGGCACAGAATGGAAGATTTTCAAACAGAATGAAATTGGTGGCAAGTGAAAGAAAGAATGTCTTAGGTGGCTCAAATTATATAATTCAAAACATTAAGTCAAGAAAGAGGATGTACCAGTTTGGGTCTTCTAAGGAAGTTTTGGCTTTAGGCATGGCAGGAACCGAAGTTTGAAACAAAAGCAGCAGGATTCAGTCTCCCGTGGTTACCTGTTTTCTTCCCTGTTGGCACCGTTTTCTCAGAGATTGTTCTTCTAGCGGCAGATGGATTCTAGCACCTCTGTGTGTCCTATCTTGTGCTTTAATCAATTTCAGTATAGTGTTTATTTCATGAGTTCTCAAAAAAACTAATAAGATTCACATTAGTGGGACTGCCCTCAATCACATGTTCTTGAACAAGTAAAAGTGGTTTGTGTGGAAGATTCTAATTGGCCAGACTTGAAACAAACTGCTTCTCCAAGCTTGATGGAATAAGATGAGGACTGAGATTATTTTACACAATATTCTCAAAATTTTATTACCTTAAAAACACAGAGAAGCTGGGCCTGGTAATACAAGCCTGTGATTCTTAGGTACTTGTGAGAAAGGCAGGAGAAACACAAGTTCAAGGCATCCTGGGAAACTTGACAATACATTGTCTCAAAATTAATAAAACAAACCAAACCTAGATATATCTCAGTGTTGGGGAGCTTGTCAAGTATACAGCAAGTCCTAGATTCATTCCCCAGTACTACTAAATTGGGGGGACTCTATGCTTTGCATAAAAATACCATTAATACCCACTGAGATCTTCTCACTCTACTGATCTATATTAAAATTTAAAACCTACAAGCCATATAGGAAAAGAACACGAATAAGAGCACCCTGGCAAAAGACTATAGTCTATTTATAAAGACTGTTGCTACTGGATAAAAACCTGATAGCTTCATAGTAAGGCTGTGGAACATTAGAGACACTTGGAAGGAGATGCTTGGAAGAAAATAGAAACAATTAACTCTGTTCACAGATAGATTTGGGAGAAGCTTAGCCATATGCACAATCAGAGGTAGAGTTTGCCATTACCTGTGGCAACAAAGCAAAATAATCACTTGTTATTTATCATGAAATAAAACCACCTTGATTTCCTCTTTTTATTTTTAGTTTTGCATAAGGCATACCTGGGGATTTCCAACAGGATTTTGGGTGAGCCAAGTGACTGCTAATGTGTTTCCTGAGAGTAGGTAGAATCAAGACACATGGCCTACTTCCCCTCAGGGCATTAGGAAATGGTATGCTGGCAATGGGGGGCTATCCTAGGGCGGTCCCTTGGGAGAGAAGGACGATAGTCACAGTGCATTTCACTTCCTTTTAATCCTCTAGATTTTCTATCAATGAATGGCATGAATAAAATAGATTAGGAATTAAAAATAAAATAGATTAGAAATCATACAGTCATATGATCCAGAAGAGGCATGTCCACTTTGAATGAAAATGTGTTTAGATTGTGTTTCAAGTTATGTTGGTTGAGTTTACATTGTTATCCCAGAACTTCAAGCAAGTGACGAACTTACTGTGTCTGTGAATCTAGGGATTTTTAGCTACAACCAGAAAGACAGTCTTTTCTTTACTTCCTAGTTCACTTTAGACTTTCTGTTTCTAGAACTTTGGACAATTTTGCCACATCTGTTCCCAAGAGCAAGCTCACTCACAAGCAGCTGGAAGACCCTACTTTCCTTGAAAGACTAACTGAATGGGACAGCAGTAAATTGGACAAGATGACCCATGCTAAATGATCTAAAAGAAGCAGATCTGAGTGGACTGAAATGGAACCTGCAATCATTGTTGCAAGTGCTCATTGGTAAGAGGAGCCCTGTCTATAGACAAAACTGTCCAACCAGAGGCTTTATGAAGAAATGGGGATGCTCCTTCCTATATCATGTCTTTGGATGGGGTGAGGAACTGCTGAGTTTCACTAATATGCTTTCTTCTCTCCTTCAATCCCTTCTTTGGCTTCGTCCAAGCTTGTTCCCAACTGCTGCTTACTTTGTTACTTTTTCCTTGGATTATTTTATTTCTGCCTTGGTTCTCTGAGTTAAGGGCATGCTTCTCTTTCCTGGCAAGCTGTAGACTCCCTTGCTGGCTCATTCTAGGTAATTTGTCTTTGAAAACATTTAGCTTCATTTTGTGTTGTGTATGAGCACATTGGGTAGGGGCTTCTGTGTATATTTATGCCTGTGAGAACTGGAAAGGACAACATCCAGTATTAGTCTTGGATTTTGAAATAGTTTCTCACTAGCCCAGGATGGACCAATTAGAACAGACCAACAGACATGGAGAAAACCCCCAGAATCTGCTTGTCTTCTTTTTCCCAGCACTGAGTAGCAAGATGAAGACTCTAATCAATCTTTCTGCTTCTTTGTCTCTCTTTCTAAATCTCTCTCTCTCTCTCTCTCTCTCTCTCTCTCTCTCTCTCTCTCTCCCCAGTATAAATATAGATATGGATGGTTCTATAGTTGTAGATTTCCATATGAATTTTTCGATAGAAGCTTGAGTCCTATTTTTCCCTCCTTATACTCACTTTTCCCTGCCTTCCCACCCAATTTAATCCTTCCTGTTCTATTATTCCCATTTAACTCTTTACACCATTGTGTTCTGTCTCCCCACATTTGAAAGCGTACTTTACCACTGCCATGCACAATCCCTTACTAATTTTGTGATCTCTATAAATAATCCAAACAAAACACATGTTTGAAGATTTGAAGCTAACATCCACAAATGAGAGAAACATATGGGATTTGTCTTTTTGGTTCTGGGTTACCTCACTCAGAGTGACTTCTTTTTCTAGCTCCATCCATTTACTTGTGAATTTTAAAATACTGTTTTTATGGTTTAATAATATTCAGTTGTGCAAATATATCACATTTTCACCATTCATTTATCAGTTGATGGACATTTGGTTTCTTTTTCTTAAGTATTATAAATAGAACAGCAAGAAAATGAGCATAAATAAGTGGGTATCTCTATCACAGGTTATAGAATCCTTCGGGTATATGCCCAACAGGAGTATAACTGAATCATATGGAATATCTACATCTATATTTTTGAGAAACTTGCAACTCATAATTGTTGCACTCATACTAGAAATGAATAATTCTTCCCCTTTGTCCATATCCATGCCAGCAATATATGCTATCATTTAAAAAAATAGCCATTCTGACAGTTGTAAGGTGAACTCTCAGAGGAAATTTGATTTCCATTTTATCAATGGTTAAGGATGTTTAACATTTCTTAAGCATTTCTCAGCCATTTATATTTCATATTTTGAGAAATTTCTACTTAATTCCATTCCCCATTTCTAATTGGGTTGTTTTCTTGATGTTTCGTTTTTTAAGTTTCTGAATTATGTGTATATTCTATATACTAATCTTAAGTCAAATGCATAGCTAGTCAATCTTTATCACATTCTTTAGGATACCTCTTTACAGGAATTGTGCTGTCCTATGCTGTACAGAAGCATTTTATTTCATTTATCTATTGTTGATATTAATGCCTGTGCTTTCAGGGCAATGTTCAAAAAGTTATTTTCTATGACAATGAGTTTAAATGTATTCTCTAATTTTTTTTTAATCTATCACACAATTACCAGGTCTTATGTTGAAGTGTGTAATTCATTCAGAGTTGAGTTTTGTTCAGGATGAGAGATTCAGATCCATTTCATTCTTTTTCACATTCTTATCCATATTATTATTGAATAAATACTATCTTTTGTTGAAGATGCTGTCCTTTAGCCATTGTGTGGTTTTTGCCTCTTTGTTAAAAATCAGGTGGTTGTAGGAGCTTTTATGTGGGTCATCCATTCTATCCCATTGAGCACTATTTCCTAACTATTGTTCCTATAGCAGAAATAAACACGGATAGGCAAATAACTCTCTAGTAACACAGAGACCTTTTAGTAATTCCCAGGGAGTAGAATGGCTTACACATATAGTAGTTCTAGTTGTAGCTTTCTGAGAAAACTTCACATGGATCTCCATAGTTACTACATGACTTTGAACTCCTACCAGCAGTGAATAAAGGTTCCATTTCCCCCATGTCTATACTCAAATTAGTTGTCAGTTGATTTCCTGATGATAGTCATTTGGGTTGGGGTTAGAGGGAATATAAAATTAGTTTTGTCTTTTATTTCCATGATGGCTAAATGGTGTTGTCCAAATTAAAAACAATGTTTGTTAGCCATTTATATTTCTTCTCTTATAAATTATCTATTCATATCTGTAGCCCATTTTTGGATTGTTTGTTCTCTTGACGTCTGAGGGTTTTTTTGTTCATTGTATTTTCTAGATATTAATCTTCTGAAATGTTTTTAGACTCCCTTTTTATGCATATAGCATTTGCTTTGCTGGACAGAAACTTTTTAGTTACATGACTGCACATTTGCCAATTATTGGTTTTATTTTCTGAGCTATCAGAATCTAATTAGGAAAATGCTTACCTGTGCTTTTATATTGCAGCATATTTCCTACCTTCCCTTATAGCAGTTTCAGAATTTCATGTTTTATGTTGAGGTCTAATTTCTTCCTTAATATTCAGGAGTAAAAAGTATGAGTAAAGGATGTAAGAGTACTATAAAATATCGCTGAAGATTATTTTACTTGGGTTATAGAAATGAACAAGTAAATGAGTTGGTAAGGAAAAGGCATACTGTGTCTACTACAATATTCTATACTCTGGGCTTCATTTTCATAGAGAAAAAAAGATTCTTTCATTACAGAAACACTACACGTAGGTCCCAGTTATCAGCAGAGTTAAGTTTTTCCTTTAGTGTCAGTGTCTCAGGATTGACAGCTGACATCCTTATGTTTGTCCTTCTGATGCTGTTAAAATTGGGTCATGGTGATGTTGTCAGCCCTTGCCTGTTTGGAAACAGTGAAAGAGATGGAACTTCAAATCTCCTTTGAATATTCATTTCTTTGTTTCAGTGTGAACTGGCTGGAATACTCCAGAACTCTCTTATAGGAGACACAGTATTCTTTCCACTAGTGACCAAATGCTGCCATTCAATGAGAAGATGCTTTATTCATTGACATTCTACATAAGTTGTATGAAGTAGCTTGGAAATGTTCAAGTCTCTGAGTTCTAAGCTATGAAGTTATACTGGTTGGTCCAAATCATAGTTACTTCATCAGTCTATTTTGTCACCATAGGTAAATCCATAAGTGCTTTTGTGTTTTAATTTCCTCTCAGTCAAACAAAGAAGATACTAGTGTTTTCTTGACAAAGTTGTTAAAGCTGAAGCCCTACTATGTCTTGTGAAGTCCAGGAGTGTATTTGCAGTGTTTAGCATGGTCTCAGGGAAAAGCTAGGACAACTTTCTTAGATATTTCTCTTGAAGATGCCTTTTATTGTCTCCAAATGTCTTACATATGGTTTCTTAATAGCTTTCTAGAGCCAAGTGAAATTGGTGACTGTTTATAAATATTAGTCATCGGATTAGGCTAGAGCTCACAAGTAACTGATAAAGTTTGTCATGTTAACTTGTCTGTCATTCTGATTGATGGGGAGAAGTTTCAGCTAATTAACAAGTATAAGTCCTTCTTCATTGCTTAAAATTAGAACCAGAGCCCACAAGCCAAGAAATGTGAGATGTTGTTGCAATTGTCAACATTATTTTTTATTAACAGGCATGACATATTGGCAATTCAGTAGCCGATAAGTCAACTGCCACTGGAATAAAACAGGGACACATGTTCCATGCATGCCTAGTCTACTGACTTTACTAATAGCCAAGAGTAGAAGCTTTTAAGCCAACAGTGCTAAAATCAGCATCTCTCATTTTTGTAAGAGTGAAAGCACCAATTTTAAATATCTTGAAACATTTATGCTTACTAATTTTTATTTCCATTAGTATATTTTCTACAGTATTTTAGCCAATAAGTCATGCATTTCATTTTGTCCTGGATGGTGAGAACAAGATGGGGAACTTGTGTTAATTAAAAGAAAAACCTTATCAGGTAAGAAAATCACTGTACAAAAAGTAACATAAAAGCACTAACCAATACTCCAGATTTAGAAGCCATCTTGTTCCTTTGCTAATGTTTACAGCATGATATAATCAATTGCCATCTATTTGATATATTTTTTACTCTACATGGGCTAAAGTTCCGTTGTTTAATCCTAGTATTTTCTGATAAAATTTAAAATAGATGAATATTTAGTTGCCCGATTGCTGTGCTTTCTGCTCTTTTTTTTATTTTATTTTATTTTTTTAAAGAGAGATGTTTTAAAGCAAGTTCTTTTAAATCATCTTCCCCTATTTGCTAGCAGCAATAGTAAAGTCAAAGGCGAGTTTGGATAGATGCTTGTAATGTAAGATGACTAAAAAGACCAAGTTACAGCTTTGGCGTCCAAATTCCTTGAGAGAGATAACATTCATTTCCAATTTCTTTGCTTCATAAACAAACAAATCTTTTCCATATACTTATCATTAGAAACCATTATAGCAGGTCAGTTTTCATGCTTTGGTTTTTCTGTTTTGCTTTTTTTCAATATGTAAAACTCCTTGAGATAAAAATCTTCTCCCCTGCTTCATTATTTGGAGCATTTTCCAAGACCCACTGACCACTCCATATTTTCAGGCTTGGGTGAGATGAATAGATGGTTCTGCCAAGGGCAATGATCTACTGTGTATCTACTGTGTAAATATCATTTCTTTGAGGAAAAGGGTGTTTTTTTTCTCAGATAATGTTAAGAATTTCAGAAGCTATGTATCTCTCTATTAAAGGAGATACGGACTTGAAAGTCCTTCAGACATAACATTTAACCTGAGTCTCTGATTTTGGAAAATTACTTTACCCTATTAACACAATTTCCCACCTGTGAAATGGTTATTAGGAGGCCTAGACCAGTGTTTCCTATAGGAATCCATTGGAATGATACACACATTCGGTCAGGGCTGGCACACAGTAGGTACGCTATGTCTCTTCAAGGAGGGCTCCTTTTAGAAATCTCAAGTGAATTCTGTAATGCTTGTCTTGTGTGCACACAAAATGAAAAACAGAAAAGATTTCTTCTCACCCCGTGGGTAGGGTGTTGCTCTTCTATATTCTAATACTTTTTCCTAGGAGAAGGGCGTCTTGAATGTGGTGGGAAAGGCCAGCCCACATGGCTGAAAGTCATGGAACACAAGATACGCTTTATTATATGGCTTTTTTTCTGTACCACAGATGTGCACACAGATGTGGTCATCACCAGAGATAACTAGTTTACAAGCACTCCCTGGAAACTGCTCAGAGTTCTTAGTAGAAAAGTGATTTTTCAGCCAAGTCCTGCACTGAAGCTCAGCTCATGATTAAAACATTTCCAACTGTTCCACACTGAAAAGAATTAGAAAGGAAAAATGACCAGCCAGGGTGCAAGACTTGAGGTCACCTAGAAGGTTAAATTCTCGTAAAACAAAAATCTAGCATGGCCTTTTCTTTCTGATTTTCTTTCCTTTCCTCCATTCCTACTCTTTGTTACTCCTTTGTATTTCTTCTGTTTGTTTCCTCTTTCTTTTCTTCTCTTATTCCCCTCTCTTTCTTTATTCCCAATAGAAAGCCAACACTTTATGTTAAGAACATACTGTAGACTGTCCTGTTTGTAACTAATGCATTATCAAGATCAGGTGCATGTGTTGACAGTATTCTGAAAACATCTAAGTTTTTTCTCCAGAGAAATTTCTTTGGCCCAGTGGGGGATATTTGCCCAGTAGGTCATATTTTCACTCCACTCCAGGGCAGATTACTGACAAGGACTGAGTGACAGGAAAATATAAAAGTTGAATCAATCATCTCATGGTAAAGAGACAGTTCAGGGGAATAGACCTCAGGTAAAAGTCATGAAAAGCCTAGACTCAGACATACTATCTACTATTTGTAATTTTATGGCTTTCCCAAGTAGAGTAGTCCTCATCATTAATGATATGTACCCCACATACACACACATCTATGATATATATATATGTGTGTGTGTGTGTGTGTGTGTGTGTGTGTGTCTGTATATAGTGCTTGGCTCTTGGATTGGGGTCTGAAGAAGGGAATCATGTGAATTTGATCCATTGTGTTAGAGCTCTCAGGAGAAATAGAAGTGAAGGAAAACTGGAGCTGTGGAATGAGTGAGGCGCAGATACTACCTCTCTAAAGATAGAATTTTGCATCATCCCATGAAGATAACTAGAGAGTAATTTACACCCCAGAGTTGTTCTTACTTTGAGATGGTTACTCTATATTCTTCCTATCAGTCAGTCCTTGGCAGCAATCTGCCCCAGAGTAGAGTGAGACTATGCTCACAAGACAATATCCTTCATTCCTCTGGAGAAGGAATGATGTAGGAGTCCCCTCTGTGTTCTGTGATTGCCATTAATGAATAAAGAGACTACCTTGGCCTGTTGATTGGGCAGAACTTAGGTAGGCAGGGAGGACTGGACTGAATGCTGGGAGAAAGAAGGGCGAAGTGAGGGGATGCCATGGATCTGCAGCTGGAGATAGATGTGCTGAAAAGTTGCTGGTATGGCACAAACTCATGGCGATACACAGATTAATGGAGATGGGTTAAATTAATATGTAAGAGTTAGCCAATAAGAAGTTAGAGCTAATGGACCAAGCAGTGATTTAATTAATATAGTTTCTGTGTGGCTATTTTTGTTCTGGATGGCCAGGAGGAACAAGTGGGTCCCCTCCATGCAACAAAGGACTTACTATGAATTGTTCTCTTCTGTTCCTTCAAATGGCAGAAGAATCTTCTTCTGTTCTGATGGAACTTCAAGATTATACTTATTTTCTTTAGCATACCAATGATATTGCTTTCCTATTTTTCATGGTACCTTTCAAATCAGAATAAGTAAAATGTAAATTAGTTCTAATAAAAATACATCACAGTATCCCTCTTTCTGAGGACTAACTTTCATGGAACCAGAATCTATCATGCAAGCTTCCAAAGGAGGGAGGTAACGGTCGTACCTAGTTATGACACCTATGAACCACATCAACTACCAACATGGCTCAATAGCTCTAAGGGTGTGGTAGCAGGACACATAGCTTTGTTGGTAACCAACAGCTTGCTAATTGGACTTAAGACCTAATCAACAGGAGGTAGAACATTCCAGGTACTAGAAATCTAGATAACTATTTAATGCTAGTGAAATCATGATTATTGGAGAAGAATCTATAGCCACTAATTTACCAAACAAATGTTACTTCTCATATTAATTTGTAAATACTTAAACACTTATCCTTATACCCACAAATAAGTCTAGTCTCTACCTCTCATGAAGGAAACTTTCCTTTGAAACAGATGGAGACCATTACAGAAATCCACAACCAACGAAAAACTAAGTTGTGGAGCCCAGTTCCAGTGAATTATCTACAAAACAGTCCTACGTCTAAGGCTCAGAGAACACTGTGGGAGAAGGAACAGAAAGATTTTAAGAGCCAGGAGGCTCACAGAGTTTGCTAGGAGACTGTGGGTCTTAGTAATGTCAGAAGCTACTCCCATGACTCACCAACATGAATGTCCAAATGTGAATTGAAAAGAAGGGCACCAATGAACATGAAAGAGTGAAGGGGAAAAAGTCTACAAAGACTCAACTCTCACAAATATCTATAGGCAACTGGGGAAAGTTAAAAACAGAAAAAAAGGCCTTCCATAGGGAAGAGCACACCAATTATTTGGTCTGGGGTCAAATGGTCTGCAGTGGCATTATATGGACTAAACAGATTATATTTGAGAATATGTATGTTTATACATACACATATATGCATACCTTGATATTTGTTTTAAAGTATGTTATCAATTTGAAGTAGAGTAGGGAGATTTATGTGGGAGGGTTTGGAAGGGAGAAAGGGAAGAGAGCAGTGTCAAAATAATTTCAAAAATAAATGAGTAAAAATTTAAAAAAGATACATCATGTGTACCTCATTAATTTTTATCTGTTCAAGTCTAGAGAGACACAGTATTTTATCAGACTTATAGAAAATGTAAGGGATTATGTAGACAGTTAATACTCAATATTGAGATTGTACTTCATTCTAGTTATTTTTTGTATGCCTTTTTTATTTGTAAACATTTTATCTTCTTTTTTCTGGATCATAGATGGTAGTTGACCTTTAAAATTATTAAACTGTTAGGTTAGATAATGGTCTGATTTGCCTTAGTGCATACACTTATTCACAAAAAATATTTTTACTAGCTAATCAAATGTTCTTTTGATTCACAATTACTTTGGCAAAATGGCCATTGTCTTCTGGACTTTGGACAGTTGCGATGTTAGCTTTTACATTGTTGTTATTTCTGAATAAGAAACACTCCTAACTATCTCTGCCTTGTTCTTACATAAGTGAAATGAGTTAACACTAAAGTAATGCTCAAGAAATCAAAATGATGACAAAGCCAAGAGCATGAAATGACTAAGGCTTTGTTGCTTGTGGCTTGAGGGGGTGGGAGGTGCCGCCCTCTGAGGTGTCTGAGTGGGTCACCCAACAGACTTGCCAAGGGCTGGGAGGGAGAGAAAAATAAGTTGGATTGCTTTTCTCTTGGGATAAAGCCCAGAGTTACGTGGTCTGTAGTGATGAGAACTGGGTGGGCATACAATTAAAAGGAAAAAAAAAGATGAGTTGAAATAGAATAGGCATAGAGAAGATAGTAAGCTAAAAAGTGATGACTCTTTGGTGGGCTCTCCAATGTATATTCCTCACCTTTATAAAGAGGTAGCATCTCCTTTTCTAATTAACTTTACTATAAGATACATAAAATATCTATATCACAGCAAGGCATAAATACTGAATAATACCTATGTTAATTTTGGTGAAAAGATATTAGTAGAAACAAAATTATATGGTAATCCATTTTGTATATGACTTACTCTCAACACTTAAACATTTTTCTTTGCTCTCTTTTCTGAACATTATGATAAGGTACTGGAAATGGAGAGGATAAAAAGTTTCTAATTCAAACCACAGGTAAACCTTATTTTGGTTCTTTCCTCCAGCATTACATATTATTTGACTCTAAAAGTATACTATCTTGTCAGTCAAAAAACTGACCCCCGTAAATTGAAGTTCATTCTACTGACATTCAGCAGAACAGGGCTCTGATTCTTGATAATGCACATGTGATACTGCATACATAGATATCGTACTGGTCATTAGAAGAGTCACCAGCTTTCTCAACTTTCCCTCTTTAGTCCTCCAGTATTTTCTATACCCTTCAGCCAACAACTCTATCTGTAGTCAATGGGTAATCCTTGTCTTTCACTTGATTAAAACCATTGGCTACTTTTATGACTAAACTGTGTTCCCCAAATTCTTATGTCAAAATACCTTAAGCACAGTAACATATTTGCAATTAGGTCACTGCAGGTATGATTAATGAGAAGATATCATTAATGCAGGTTCTAATCCAATATGACTGGTCTTCTTACAAGAAGAAAGTTTCACACAGAGTGACACATTTAAGGAGAATTCCATGTGAGCATGAAGATGACAAGTCTGGGAGAGGAACATATCTTTCTCCCCTATCTCCTAGAAGGGATGATCCTTACCAGAACATTGTTTTCAGACTTCTACCTCTATAATTACAAAACAATTAATTTTTGTTGCCTAAGTTACTCAAATCTGTGGGCTTTTATTACATTGAACTAACAATGTAATATACATACTTTTCCATGCCCAACATCTTATATTCTGGAAAAGGAGCAGAATGTAAAACAAAGAGCAAATATAACCTAATCTAGGAACAATAAGATTTTTGGAATTATGAATGAGCTGAGTAAAAATACACTGAGTAGAGTAACTATTGTAATCTTGCATGTCGGGAATTGTTGCATTTACACAATACAGGAAGGAATCTTACCAGGTGCCAGGAATTGCTGAGTATTTAGACTGGAATTAAATTGACATAGTACCTGTTCTCAGGGAGCTTACACTGAAGCAGGAAACTAATTACCCAAGCAGTTAATTACAGTAAGAGCTAAGAGTATGAGTTGATGTCTTTAAAAAGTAGAAAGTAAGGAGAAGTCATGTTAAACTTCTGTGTAAATGATAAGTCAGCAAAGGGAAACAAGTACTAAGAGAAGTGACTGCAGTGTAAAATAGGTAGAAGATATTAAGATTCGAATGCCAAAAGGATTGTGACATTATCCAGAATCAGGAAGATGGAAGTGCAGGCAGAGCAGGAAAAGTGAGGTAGAAAGTAGCATTGATGGGGCAGGGCCAAGAAGAGTCAAATGTTGCAAGCATTGATATCATTAGAGTTACAAATTCATTCTGAATAATAGTGAAAAACTGATGTGAAGAGAACACTTGGTAAAATATGGGTGATGGAAAGGAATCAAGAGACTTAATACAAATCTACTGATTGGACACAGCTGATAAAGTTCATTAAGATGGATAGCATGGGGGCAGAAGATAGAGTTGTTATGTCAAGGTTGACTATAGTTTTTAAGTCAGGATAACTGGATAAAATGTGTTATTCATAGACATAAGAAGTGTTAAGCCATTTTTGTGAATTCTATGAGAAGAAACTGGTATTCAGTTCTGCCTGTTGAATTTGAAGTAATTGTGAGATAACGGGAATCACGTGAGCCCTCAAGCTCACTTGTTCTGGACCATCAGAGATACAAGTTTGTACATGATGTGATAGGGTTAGAAAGTAACTAGAGCTTTAACAACAGATGAGCTCATCTAGCAAGGCCTCTGTGCAATAAAGGCTTCTACCCTTCCAAGTTTGGCTGCAGGAAGATGAAGCAGCACAATGAAAAGGAGTGGCGGCAGAAAAAGGAGTGGGCCCAGAAGGATGTGTTGTCATGAGAACCTGGGACACAAGAGTTCAGGAAGGAGGCAAATCATGGCTAATAACCTTTAAACAACTAAAGTGGGGTAATTTCTGGAGAAGACTCTGAGTGTTGGCTGCATTGGCGCTCAGTAAGAACTCCTGTGAGGTCTAGAGTGGAAAATTGAAAATGAGATAGAGAAGGTACTATGCATCTTGCCCTATCCCTTTAACTGCTATGTCCATATACCAGAGGATGTTTAATTATGAACACCTATACCTAAAAATAATTTTATAGTATTTTTCTGTTTTACTATCCTTTAGTCTAAGCACAGTTCAAGTGACAGTAAGAAGTGTATCCAGACGTAGCTTGCAAACAATGGCTGTCAGGGACTTGGAAGCTAAATACCCCAGACCCTTGGCTCTCAGATGACAGAACAGAAAATAATATCTCATATAATCTCTTAGAGTGATTGACTGGTTTGGTAATAGAATTATCATGAACTTTCTACTCTTCTCTATCTTAACTCCACTACTTCCTCAGCATTTTGCAGAATTGCCTATGACACCACTAACTTTGTATCCTTTCCTCAGAATCTGCTTCTGGGGAGCAATAAATTTGTAAAAGATTAGGCAAAATGAGGCACTAAATGCATAGTATAGAGGATAGCTGAATATGTGTATCAGGCGAACACCATTACGAAATTATGAAACATACTAGGCCTGTGTGAATGTTGATGAGGGATATAGGGGAATGAAAAGAATAGATTTTATAGGACTCTCTGTGCACAAATACTTCCCCCTGATACTGTTGGTTAAAAGGAGAGAAAAGTAAAATATAAAAATTAAGGAAATATAATAGAGTTTACTTTAAAAATTGCAGGAAGCCACATACTGGATGTAACAGAAATACAAAAGTTTCATCTCAAAAAGAATGAAGCAGGCTCCATAGTTCTTGGACCTAAGTATGCATAAGAATTCCCAACATCTGTAGAATTCACTTAGTCACTGCAGGACATATTTTCCCTCCAGATGTGCAGGCTGAAGACTCAGTTGTCAGTCGAATACAGTTGTACTATTTTCTCAGCAATTATTTTAAGGAATGCATTTGAATAAAATGCACTTTTGGCATCATTTTTCAGAATGGGTGATGATTTATGGTTTTCTTGCAGGGACAAGATGGCTCTGGGCATGAGTCATGACTGTACGCTGGGAAGGTTCCGATGGGAACCTTTTTCTTGCAGGCTGATCCCTACCTTACATGGACTTGAGGCCGTGCATGGCTTTTATTAACTTGAGGACGTTGCTTGTTAAGGCGTAGGATTCATCTTTTCCTTCACAGCACAAGCCGTGCTCATGGTTCACACGCACCTGATTCAGAATCTGCGCTTGGGACTCTGAGTGGTTTGGGAATAGAGATTTGGAAAGTCTCTGATTGTTAGCTAAGATGGGATGATGTATTCCCTGGTGCAGCTGGGAAGTGGGCTAGTCCTCTGCATGGGAGCAGATTAAAATGGAAGACAAAGTTCTGATTCTGTGGTACAGGTTTAGTGAAAATAAAGTTTGTCCCTGGGCCAATAAAGCTACAAACTATAGCACTGATCTATGCTTCTCTTGGTTGCAAAAATAAAAGAGTGAATGAATGAATGAATAAATGAATAAAATGAATAAAATGCTATTTTATATACTGTCTTCAGATGTAAATTTTCCTTGAGAAAAATCCCTGGTCCACAGCAGATGTTCTTGGGATAAAAAGCAAAGAATGCTGAGGTCTTTCATAGGCCAAGGTGAATGAACTGTAAAACTGATGCCTGAAATTTTCCAGGTTAAAAATGTTGCTGCCATTGTTCTTGGCTCTGGTTTTCAAAATATATTCTATAGCACTGCTTGGAAGATGTTAGCATGCATACAAATCATCTGGAGGCTTTGCTATACTACAGATTCCTCTTCAGTAGTTTGTGCCTGGACTAAAGATTGATTTTTTTTTCTTTCTTTCTGTTGTGGTCCCAGGAGGTTGAAGATTCTGATCAGTCTTGATCACAGACTACTTTAGATTCGGTGATCAGAGGCAAGTCCTGGGAGATGCTATCTGTGACAGTGATTCTCCAGTCCTTTTAGTTTGAGAAGAACATAATTTAAAACATTTACCTCTTATCTTCCCATTCAAAATTCTACTTGTGAACAAGTTGACAGTCCATGGAGGATCTGTAGTGATATGGGCTGGTTGCAAATTAATTGGTCATATAATATGGCATCTCTTTCCTTGCCTGATGGATTTTTCTGTTTTCTTTTGTTTTTAACGATATTTTCTCATTTTACATATCAATCCCAGTTTCCACTCTCTCCCCTTCTCCCACTCCCCTAACCTTCCACCCTCCCCACTCCCTATCCACTTCTCAGAGAGGATGAGGCTTCCCATTGGGACTCAACAAAGTCTGGCTCATCACTTTAAGGCAGGACCACTGCCCCCCCTCCCCGTATCTAGTCTGAACAAGGTATCCCTCCATAAAGTATTCAACATTTTTTAACAGCCTTGAGGGTTTGATTTATATAAAAGAATAGGATAATGTGTGGTATCCACTCCCAACAGCTATTAATATATTTAAGCAGATACAAAAAGGATCTTAGAATATGTTCAACCCTCTTATAGTGATTCGTACAGAGATGGATTCTCACCCATCTCTGGTAAATACCACATTTTTCCCAAAAGAGCAAGGTTCTAATTAAAACAGTCAACAGTCTTCTTAGAATAATAACTGGAGCTTCTGTATTCCAAACATTTGATGGACACCAGTTGGCTCTAAATTTTGCTAGTAGTTTAGCTACTACTAGACTTCTGTTAAAAAGCTAGTTAGTAAAATTACTATGTATTTATAGCAGTGCAGGTGAATATGATCCAAACATATTTTGTGGATTTCTCAAAGAATTAATAAAACTACCTTTTATAAAGGTGCTATGTAGGAAAGCATACTCTTCAAACATTGAAAATTATTTGCCATGTTTACTTGTCTAATGTGTCTATGTAACAATTCTTTAATGAGTTCTCATAAAGATTCCATTTCAGAAGTGATTGATCTTTGACTTGTAGATAAGCATCTTTATTTTAATCAGCATTCTCAGGTCTTACCAAAGCAAGTATTCTGAGGGCTCAAAAGTGTAATGGAACGATCAACAACTGGGCTTTCTAAATATGAATTTTGTGAGTTCTATTTTAGTATCCCATTCTGGCTTTGAATGAAGAATATATGTGGTTGCATGAGAAAGTCACTGTTATTGAAAATATTGTCGTTAGTAAAAACGAAAAGCACTTTAGAGGCTTATTGGCAGAGAAGTTCAACTTTGCTCCTATAATTGAAGGAATAGGCTTAACAAAATAGAACACTTCTTAACATGTTTTACTATAAGGGTAAATATACATTTGCTATTTCAAAAGACTTGTATTGTCATCACTTTAAACATGTAAACTTATGTAAAAATTTCCAGAAATTGTTAACTTGATCTTCTAGGTCATTTGTGGCTTATGTACATGTAGATGTAGTACCATTCTCCTGGGGCTATTTATGCTATGGCTTGAGAAAAATCACATTATAACTTGATTAGGATTTTTAAAAAAGAATAAACCCCCTTTATGCCCTTTTCTAAGAAATAAAAGTATTTCTAACAGAAATTTTTATATTGAGGTATTTTATAATGAGAATTCTGCTATTTTTACTATTAAAATTTTAACATGATTGTTGAAATTAGAGCAAAATTAAACACTGAAATATGATTAATTCTATTAGACTAGTTGTTTAGTAAACATTGCTAAAATTCCCAAATATATATGTAAAATTTTATGTTTAAGGTAATTTCACATTATTTGTTATTTAAAACAAAGAAACTTACATTATTCAAATTAATAGAATGTAAATTACTGTGTTTCATATTTGACATAAATTCTCCTGACCACTGATAGCCTCTTAATTTTTTTTTTAAATAAGAAGTACTCGTCAACATTATTATTTTTTAGTTTATTCATTCTCTTTGAGAATTACCATCTTAATACTCTGGCACAATTCTATCTACTCTGTGGAATCTCATATGTTTTATGGAAGTATTCTGGTATCTATACATAGTGGTTGTTTTTCTACACACCTTCCGTAGCTTCAGCCCTGTCCTTCCACAGGCTACTGTGACACCCAAACCATTGCTACCTTAAAGACTGGAAACTGAGGCTTAAGACATCTAATAACTTGTCCAGTGTCAACCAAGCAGGAACAAAATTGGTTTTGGAATTTGTTCTTCAAATGATCAGTTCCACAATGGCTTCCCTTGGAATCTGGTCATCACCTTTCAATCACTGGAAGACATAAGAGAAGTATGAAAAGCCTCATTTGTCACAGCCTGTGGCCCTGCCATCTGTTCAAATGGAAAAGTACTTGTTTAAATAATACTAAATAAAAGGTAGGCATAAGAGAGCAAAAGAAAACATGTTTGTTTTAAGAAAACAACATGTCAGAGTTTGCCAAAGTGCTGATTGAATACTTCTCTTTTGTTCTAAGATATTTGGGTTGGTCTTAATATGAGATATAGGGATGACTTTAGTGCAAAGGAATCCTTTTTTTTTTAAATTCCAATTTGTTGACTAAATAAAGAATCTTATTTTAATAGGAATGAAGTCTGCATGAGTATTGCATACACAGAGAAGTTTCTCATCAACAAAGCAGATTTTCCCCATGACTAAGTGATGTCCTGGGCTGAAAACTAAATGACATTCACAGAATATTATGGCAACCCAGATAACAATAGAAAGCAAAATGGTGGAACCACAACCAACAGCAAATATTCCATTAATCTGCTTGTTGTATCACATTCTATCAGACATCTACTTGGATTTTTAATCTCTTAATTGTCCCCTTCCTTTGTTGATTTAATGCCAAGTTGTGGGTCATTTAGAATGGCATTCCAGTGGGAGCTATTTAATAAACTGACAGTATAATCTACAGTCTATCTTCCTCTGTCTCTCTCTGTGTCTTTTGGCTTCTCTCTCTCTCTCTCTGTCTCTCTGTCTCTCTGTCTCTCTCTCTCTCTCTCTCTCTCACACACACACACACACACACACAGAATCAAGAACAAAAATTGTTATAAGCATAGTCGTAGCATTAGTACTTGTTAAATAATTCCTGAAGGAAAAGAAGAGTAGCGTTTCATCTAGGTCACCTTCACTGTATTCACTAATGACACACACTGACTACTGACATAGAAGCCCCCTTTTCTTCTTTCAAATGGCAAAACCCATGGAAAGGCCACTGTGTGTCCACAAGACATGAACTGTTTCTTGCTGAAGACTTTGCAAATGTTCTCTGCTGTACACTTTATGTATCATAGTGTAGGACGTCTGGAAGATTCACATAAAGAGTCTCTGGCATAAGTGTGTGATAGAGAGCTAACATCAGCTTCTCTCATTTACTATGAATGATAAGCAATTCCTAAAATATTCATGAGATATTTATTTGTTCCAGTTTTATGTATTCATTATCTAATTAGAAATAAGCATCTAAATGAGAAGTTGTATGAAATGCAACATCCTAGTCATTTAGAGAAAAACGTTACACCATGGAGCTTACTCTCCTTCACAGGCAACTTCTTCTCTGTTCCTAGAGGAACTGCAAACTTTGACCTAAAGAAAATGTTAAAACAAACCCTGCTCATATCCAGCTGGTTGCCAGCAAGAGGGCCCACAGCCTGAACACAGGAACTGAACACAGGAAATTCAATATTTGTTTTGCACTGTAAGGATATTAGAGCCATAAAGAGTTTTAAAATTTTTGATTATTAGAGATTCAAACAATGTTTATATACAAGATACCAGTGTATACGACACTGCGAGCTGGCCCAGTGCCCACCTATATACATACAGCCCCCATTGTGTGCAGCAGACAGTGGCCATTGGGCTTTGACTTTTATAAATCGAATTAACAAACATTTAATATGAACCAGCTTTAACAAATAGCTTGGCCAGATTTAAGAGGAAGTTTTTATTGTTGGTAGTGTTTTGCTTTTATTTTTTTAAATTTATTCTTACTGATAATTATTGACAGAACCAGATAAACATTAACTCTTCATCTCGCCTGCATAAGTTATTTATATCTATTTTATTTATTGGTTGATTTTACATAAGTCTGGATTATCCTCCCAAATCACTCATTTACACACTCATTTGCCTTCAAACACTGGACTCAGATATAGGAGTCCTTGATCGCAGACGGAGGTCCTATATCTACTCAGTATCGTCTCCTTGCCAGTAGAACATTCTGAAAGACTTGAGAAGAAATGTCTGGTACCACAGGTCTGTAGGTGTCTATCACATACTTGATTTAAGGCAGCACTTCCTAGAGAGCTGTGAGAAACTGAGTTATTGCTCCATGCTCACTTTTCAGTTGTACAGATGCTCACCGTAGTTCCCAGAATTTGAGTGACTTCATGGATATTTACAAATTCATGTCTTAATCACTGAGGCCTTAGAAGGTAAGTAATTACCTTATATGTACATTAAGGAACTACATGGGAAAGTTGGTTTTGAAAATGTTGATTGATATATAGCAAACTCTTCATTACAAAATTGATAACTTTATTTTTAAAACAGCAATTCTCTGGAAAACATCATTGATGATGCATTATTTTCATTATTATTTTTATATGTATTTACAAGTCAGTCACTGTTAGTAATGGTTTCTTAAATCTTCTAGCAGTTTAGGGTTGCCAGATAAAATAAAGTCTACATTTGCATTTTGATAAGTTATGACTTTTTGTATAAAAGGCACAGGACACACTTAAAGCTTTAGTCTTTGGTTTTAAAATTTAGATTTATTTGGGTATCTTGTGTTTTTATTTGCTAAATCTGGTAACTTTAAGTGCCTAGATATCACAATTTATGCTGCCCTCCTTCCAGCCATTGCCTGGCCTGAATTAGGCTCTCTAATACCATAAAATCTTAAGTCCTAAAACATCAGAAGAGAATGAAGTTTTTTATGTCAGGTTCAAAGCTGTTCAAATATATTTTATATAGTATTCTTGGATCCTATTTTATAGAATACAGGTTATACTTTGCAATAATGATGTTGGCCATCGATTATCTTACTCGTCATTTCATTGGTCTTCGGTCAAAAAAATGCCATGGTTATTGTACAAAAGGATAAAGCCCTATGTCCGGAGACCAGTGTTCTAGTTTTTCCTTCTATTCTTCCTCTGATTCTCAGGGTTTTCATCTGTGACTGGGAGTGCTCCTGTGACTGGCATTCACTGCATTCAAAGCAAACCATAGGAACTCTCCTGGCAGAGAAATGCAGCCATGCTAAAGCACTGTGAAAGTCAGTATTTGTGTTTAGGCTGTGTCTACACAGTTAATAATAAAGCATTAATTTCTTCTAAAACTAGGTGAAAACACCACGGAGAGAGTAATTTGACCCCTTACTTACCAGTTATTGGACTATCTCTTTCTACCTGAACCTCATGGAGTCAAAATTCTGTCAGTATCACAGTCAGCTGGACAAGCCTTATGCCAGCAGAAGTCATCCTGAACATTCCAAGGACTTCTCGAGACACTACATAAAAATAATAGACAATTGCCTTGTCTCCAAGAGGCACAGCCCCAGCCTTTGCTCTTTGAAGCAATTTATAGCTGACATTTTTTTTAGCCATCCCAAGCCTAGATGCCCTGTGTCTACCTTTGCTGGAGAGGGAATATTTTTTTTTCATTGTTAAGGAACTACTATGACTAGTGATAAGGATCAGGGATGTCACTGATCCAAAGCACAACATTTAATGACTGTGATTAGCGCTAAGGGTAAAGGGTGTGAGTGATTGTCTTAACCAAGTGGTTGTGATTGGATAATCCTAAAAGACTGTGATTGGTTCTGATAAATGGCAGAGTTTTCCAAAGCCTCTGACTCCTATACACACAGGCTTCTTATATTTACTGAAAGTGTCAGGTAGGAAATTCTCTCCTGCATTACCTGTACTAGTGCAACATTTGATTGGAGGAAAACTTCTCTCAAGGGTGACCTCCATCGCTTACTTTCAGCACCTGGGATTTAGCAGGCAACCGAAAGATCACAAGAGCAAAGAGATTTGCATTTAAACAAGTGAAAGCTTTGAGCCGAAATGAAGATGCTGAAGGCATTACATGGGTCAAATATTTCTCAGCACTGTCTGGGTCTCATGCTACTTGGCTTTCGATCCTGTCTTCCCAAACAGCCATCAATCACTCATTACCAGTTGGCAGGTTTTGAGTTACCCAACTTCTAAAAATCCTGTCTGCCTGACATCCTACCTGCAGGCAACACCTGTGACTGATTGATCCTGATCTACCACTGCCCAGTTTGTGAAGCAGCAGAACATCTCTGGACAGGAAGACAGAAAATAAAGACTATTAGAAAGCAGAGAGGTGATTAAAAGTATAAGAAGCCAAAGAAGAGATTCCAAAGGCCAAAGGCCTCATTACATAAGATCTACACAAAGACAGCAACCCTGGTAGAGGCAAAGGTCCTCATACCCTAGACCAACATGAAGACTCTAATACTTGGAGGCTGTTACTTGCTGCCCTCTCCACATGCCTGTTGTTGCTGCTGCTGCTGCTAGCACCTGCCAAATATTGAGGAAGCAAGAACTGCCAGAGTTCACCATTTGGTGAGTTCACCATCTTGCTTACTTATTATTTTTTTCCAGATAGAGCAAGAAAACCTTCAGCTAGCTGATTGGTAGCACATTAATGACCCCAAATTTTTCCCTTCCTTGCATCCATACTCTTTGACATATAAGGTGATGGGGCTGATTGTTTCCTCCTTGATTCTGACTATATTCATCCGGACTAGTATTAGCCAATAAGATGTTGAATATCAACTCTGCTTGTGTGTTTCCATTTCTAATGACACAACTCTATCTATGCTATGAGAACATGCCCTGGCTAGCATGGAATGGAAGAATGAGGTGGAGAAGAACATTCAACTTCTCTGCATTCCTCTCTCTCACGTAGGAGAAGAAATAATCAGATTGACAGGTTTTTATTTCACCCCAAGGATCCTTACTCATTATTTATGTATAGATATTGGCAAAGGTTCAAGAACACATATTTATGCATGTATGTGGCAGTCTTAACAGAATTCTGATCTAGCACTAGAATTCTAAGCATACCAAAGACCTATAGGTAAATTTTATTTTTGTGTTGCTTCACCCCTTTAAAATTCAAAAAAAAAAAAAAAAGAGAAACAGTGAAACAAAAAGAAGAAAAAAATGAGGGGCATGTACTGAAGCCTACTTGAACCACATGGCAAGAGTTTTGTGACTACTTATCTTGAGTATTGTGACAGTGTTAGGATGTTTGGTATGTGGGCATGGTCTTGACCTAGGCTGGCAATGGGCCTAAATTCTTCACTGAGATTTGCTCTATGCGATCATCAATGAAAAGAGCATGAGTGTGTCTCTGTGCCATGCTGGACAGAATGCAGAATCATCCTCTCAGGTCCCATGTTACCAACTGGACTTTAATTGACAGTGATTTATAAGCAAATTATCTGATTTGTTTATTCCAGATTAACTAAAAAGATAGTCTTCCAGATCACATTAGCTGGTGTCTAATGACTCCTTTTGTTTCTGAATAGCTAAGAACTGTGAGGAAGAGGAGGAAAGGAAGGGTTAGAGGTGTTTTATTTCAGGCCTGAATATTTCCAATTTTTTCATACACTTTTAAACAAGCAAATACACTCAGCTGTTACTGAAGGCTGTAACTGTCCTCAGATAAATCCTGCAAAGTACAGCAGGTCATAATTTTTAATCAACCTTTGACAAAAATTCAGAAACTTGTGCTAGTAAACGGAATATAATCATTTCACTTTCTAAACACTCCTAGTCTCAAAGGCACCAGAATTCTGTAATGAAAGCAGATAAAACTGATGTGAATTTTTTTTTAGCTTTTATGTTTGGATGGAATTCCTCGATATAATAGTTATGTGGGAAAAAATTATGTTGACAGCACAACAATCCATGCACTTCCTAACATGACTAGTCATGTACTGTACTTCAGTGCAAACAATGAAGTTATTGTTCAGAAGGGAAAACAAGGAATTTGTTGAAGGCGAAAAGGTGAAGCTGTTGTATAACTTGATTTTGTTTTCGTGGGCTGAATGCTATTTTCTCATCATCTTAAAAGGTGTACTTAAAAGACACATGTCTAAAGAGTTGGGTTTAGCAAAAGTGAGAATTCCTTTAAGTTTTCTCACTTTTTCTTTAACGTACTTATTTAGATTTTATGGCTCTGCTTTCTCATTAAGTAAGGGAGGAAGGATGGTCAGTTTCACCACTGGATTTTTTTTCTTCGAGTTGCTAGAATTGTAGGGTGCTGGCTAGACATCCTTCAAAGATGACAGACCAATCAGTGTTGGAATGAATGAAGCTGGTGGGAAATACACACTATGGTTCAAAAAGGCAGTTTTAGCAGTCTGGTTCTTTGAATGCTCTCCTTTCTTTATTTGATATCACCACTTGTTTTTATCAGCTCTTGTCCTGTGAGCTATAGAGTAGTGGAGAAAGAAGAAAGAAATCAATATATTGGGAGAGAAGAGACAGTTGGGTAGCTCTGTGCAATGCCTATTCCCATGCTTCTGAAATCCACGCATTTATTTAGTTCTATAATGAGTGTTTGCATATTTGTAAACTGGAATTTGGAGTCTTCCTTGATCTTCCAATAGATACTGTTAATGTAATGTTTAGACTTTTAGCTTAATTTATTTTATATAGTGTCATAATATACTACTCAGGCTGATATTCATCGGGATGTCCCCGCCTCAGGCTCACTAGTGGTAGAGTTACAGGCTTGTACCACCACATGAAGTTTAGAGCTTTCTTAAAGCCATGTCCTGGCCTGAGGAGACACCTCAGTTCATAAAGTAGCTACCTCACAAACATGGGGACTTAGTTTGGATCCCTGGTACGCACATAAAAAGCTGGGTGTGGTGAACAGCTTTCGTCCTAGCACTGTGGAAACAGGAGAGTCCTTGGAGCTGTCTGGCCAGCTAGTCTAGATGAACTGCTGAGCTCCAGGTCAGTGAATATAAGCCGTTCTCAGAACATAAATTAGAAAGAAAATGAGTAAGATTTTTAACATTGATTTCTAGCCTCCACGGACACATGGACATACATCTGTCTTGTACCTACATACACTTGCATATACTTGAACACATACATAGAACATGCCACATACACTCATACTTCCTTTCTTGATTAAAATACAATTTAAATTTGGTTGATAGTTTCGTGAGGTTTCTAGACTAAGGGCCTATTTTCTTTTCTTTTTTGTTTGACCTTTAAAGCAGGAAAAACAAATAAATGGTAATTTATCATTTCTCTAAGTATAATGGGAAATAATGGTTTGTAAAGACTCCAGAAAGGAAACCCTCTGGACATATACCTATTTATGTAAATCCTATTAATAAGCTTGTTTCGAACCTCCTGCGCTAGGTGTCCACTCTTCTATCTCAGCAGAAGATAGTAAAACAGTTAAAAAGAAAGATTTAGGCAAGTTCTCAACTAGTAGGGATCAGATTCCCAGCCTCTTCTATTCTGTCTCAGAAGCTTTTGTGGGCGCCATGGTCAGACTGGATACTTCTTCCTACATTTGTTTATGGGTTCCTCCCAAGTATTTGGATCTCTCTGGTTTCCACTGAATGTCTGCGGCTGAGAACAACCATGTGAGCAAAAATAGTCCTGGGGCAAAACAAACTCAGACAGGCAGTAGTGAGCAGGGAGCTGCAGCCTGGAATATCTGCATCGTCATCAGTCAGTGTTAAAAGGAGGTCAGGGGATGTTTCTGGATTGGAGGCATAAGCAGGATATGGAATTTTGGAAGGCTTCGTTGTATTGATATCCATGTGATTTGGAGGTTTTTGCTCATAGCTCTCGCTGCTAACTCTTAGTGCCAGAGTAAATAATCATGGTCAGGGGAAAAAAACCCTCTGGAGCTCATTTAAAGGAAACTGAAAGGAGAGATTTTTCCTGCCAAGCTGGGCTTCGCCTTTGAACCCACAATTGAGAGAGATGGAGACAGAGTCAGATGAGCTGCAGTCTGGTAGATGGTTTACGAAGGAGGAGTTGCCATTTCAAATCTACATTATGGTCTCAATTACTTATCCAATTACTGCCGTCTCATTTGGTGTTTGCTATGTGTTCCTCATGGAATGATATTAGTTTATCTTCCCTATGTAATACATAGGTACCTGCTATTCCTAGCATTGGTTTATATATGGGAAAACTGATATATAGTAGGGATGGTAGTTAATCATCTGGACTGCATTTGGAATCACATAAGGAATCCACATTTGAGTGTTTCTGTGAGGATGAGACAGGTTCTTTGAGGAGAAAGATTTATCCTGTATGTAGGGTGTGCCATTCTGCAGATTGAAGTCTCAAACTAAATACAAAAGAGAAAGTGAACTGAGGATTAGCATTTGCCTCTTTGCATCCTGACTGTGGACTGACTGGATGGGATTAGATGCGTCATACTCTTGCTACCATGCTTTCCCTGCCAAGGTAGACTGCATCCTTGTGTTTGCTAGTTTTGTCAGTGACACAAGACAGAATCATTTGGGAATAAAGAACTTCAGTTGAGAAAATAACCTCACCTGGTTCTTGGGTAAGCCTGTGGTACATTTTTTTGAACAATGTTTGATATGGGAGAACCAACTCACTGTGAGTGGGGCCATCCCTGGACAGGTGTCCTAGGTTCTATAAGAAAGCAGGTTGAGCAAGTCCTGAGGGGCAAGCCAGTAAGTTCACTGTTCCATGGTATCGGCATCAGCTCTGCCTCCAACTTGCTGCCCTGTTTGAGCTCTGATCCTGACTTCTGTCATCAATGCAGCTGCAAACGGGGAGCCGAAATAAACCATAAATTCATCCCCAAGTTGTTTACTTTTATCACAGCAAAAGACGCCCCTCAAATGATGGCATAAGACAAATCCTCAAATCTTTGTTTCCTTAAATTGCTTTTGCCAGATTTTCACAAGAGCCAATGAGAAAAGGGAAAGTGTGAATGAAGGACAAGAAGAAACAAAGAGAGGATAATTATGATGTTGACTATAGGAAACTTGATACTTGGATACATCTTTCCTTATTGAGATTTGTCTTTTGTCCTCGCTAGCTAGCTGTTTGTATTATGCAAATTACACACCCATTATATTAGTTACTGTCACAGACATTTTTTTTAAACAATCTCTGGATTTATATCAGAGAATCAGTCAATAGAATGATTCATCACTGTAAAGTTTGTGGGTTATTATAGGAAGACAGTCTTCTCTCTTAACACTATATTAGAACAGAAGACCAAGAGTCAGCTTCACCACAATATATAATTCCTTGCTGATATTTCCAAGTAAAAAATTTTAAATAACTTTTTATTCACAAAAATGATTTCTGGGACTCAAGATGTCTCAGTGGTTTGCAGATGTACTTGTCTCTAAGCCTCCCAAACAGAATTCTATGCTTGGGACCCAGAGAGTAGAAGGATATCATTGATTGTTCTAAGTTGCCTTCTGACACGTATGGAAACATGTTGGTAGGTGGACCTTGTTTCGCCTTCCCACATGATGAACTTAAATCAAATTTGCTATCATAATATTTTATTTTAAAATAATGATAATGATTTCTGAATTAAAGACATGGCCAGAAAGAACAGAATAATATTGCATGTCATATTTTCTACATATAAAATTTAGGTATGTATTTGAACTTAGTAATATCTTGGAGGTTAAACAATGGGATGAGGATGTGAGTAGAGAGAAGAGGCACAGTCCAGGCTACTCATTATGTTTATTGACTCTGCCATCATCAAACATGGCCACATTTTGGCCTTGACACTGACTTTTGCCTGATGGGATTAAATTACCTATAAATGACCCGATCTCTTCACCGTAAAGAGGGAATAATAGAAGTCTGTCCAACCCAGTTATGAAGTATTAGGGATTTTAGGAATTTTAAATTATTTTTGCTTCATACAGTGTTTTGTAAACACCTTTTATTTATTCTTAAAGGCATGGCATTCAAGAGATACTAATATTACCAGTTTTAGCTTGGGTGCCATTGCTGAATAAAGCATTCTAGCAATACAAGGTTTTCTAAGGTCTGTAGATTTAAATTTTTACACAGTTGGAATCATCTTAAGGCTGTTTTGTGATTTGTAAATAAAAAATATAGTTTTTAGCATCTTCTTTCTTTTTCCCAAAACATATCACCCAAACTTCTTCTATATCCTCTTTCTATCGTGGGACATACATTGCCTCCTTTTTATACCAGAAGTTGGAACTACTTGGCACCCAGTGCAAGTATTTCCTCCCAAGCCTGTATCTTTCATTCCTGTGTAGACCCGCTTGTCCCAGCCTTGCTACAGCTATGCTATAGCTTCTTTTTCTCTGACACTCTAATTCGCCTCCAGTCCAGATGTGCTTGTATAGTACTGAGAAGTTCTTGTTTTTCAATCATATAAGCAACATAAGCATGTAAGTATTTGAACAGTCCCTGTTATCAGAGTTTCTCTATCTTACACTAATTTTAGGTTTCCTCTGCTCTTTCCCCAAAGCACTGGGCCAGTCTAAGCTCTTAGAGATCTAGACTTCTTTAGATCTAAGGTCTCCACCTTGCTAAGGAGTAGACATGCAACTTCTGAGGTTTGTACTTTAATCTGCTAAGGATCTCAATAAAAAGACATTCTAAGTTAGTGGGTCTGTAAAGGTCCTGGAATTCTGTAGTTTCAACAAACTGGCATTGCTGGTGCTGCTTTGAATAAAAAGCCTGCAGATGTCTGCAAGACTCTCTCAGCTCTTCTCTCTGCCTTTCATCTTCCTTTTCCCAGCCACCCCTACTACCATAGCTGTTCCTAGAAACAATGCTGGTTATTTACCATTAATGACTCCTTGTAGCTTTTAGAAAAACTCCAAACATGTGTACCCAGTGTTTAAGGCACCTTATTTAAAATCCTAGTAGATATTTTCCCAAACTCTCTTGGACTTCTTGTCAGCATTAACTACCACTCTCTCTGTAGCATACCATATTGTGCCTCTGATCACCCTTTCATCCTGTTACTTTCATGAATGTTTGGTATTTGAGTATCCCTTGCTCTAAAGAATGCAACCCCATAGTCCAGCCTGAGAATGGAACCCAGGGTATTTATTATCAATCCTCACTAAATGCCAGAACATGTGACCTATTTGGGACATTGCTTTGATGTCTAATTCAGAGGTGTGTAGACACAGAAATATAATGTATAGCTCATTTAAGGGTGGGGTAAAGGAGGTGGATATACTGATCTATTAAGGTGCAATTATTATCAATTATTATTATCAATAATTATTATTCAATTATTGATCTATTCAGATTCAAAATTGAGAAAACAGGATTCAGCATCAGTATTAACCTTTAAGAAGTAAACAACAGCTTAAAGACTATTGTCAGTCTTCCTTATTTGAAGGCAATATTGCACAGTGTTTCTGTGAAGTCCTCATGTGCTCTGTTTTCATAGCATGGATCTAAGAGCAATAAGTGTAGCGTCTAAATGTTAGTGCCTGAAGGTTGTGATTATACTGAGTGTGACACCTTTGTGGCTCTGTGGTGCTGTTTGCACAAGAGTTTTCAATCTCTTTATCTTTGATGAGTCCTTAGAACCAATATGTCCACTACTATTAGTTTAAATTATTGACTTAGCTGTGTTTATAAAAATTGAAACTCATAATCGTATTAAAGCATCAGTTATTTGCATTGGGCCTAGTTATTATATTAATAATTCTGAATCATTGAGTGACTGGTTCCTAATCATTTCTTCTGGTGAATTCATAATGACAGTATCCACTATCTAGATTAGGAAGTCAAGAATTAAATAAGCTTTTCTTTTCCAAGACACTTTGGATAAATTCTTGGGAAGATAGAGTCTTATAATTCAGAATTTGGTATATAGACTTTTAAAACAAAGTAAATAGTGGTTCTGAAAATCTTATTTCAATATCTAGTTCCATGACTAGTATATGATCTTGACTGCTGATTTCATCTTTCTGAATGTCAGTTTTCTCAGTCATAATATGCTAAAACTAGAAGAAATGTGTTCATCCAGAAACATGTATGAGAATCTACGTTGCAGTGGGAAATGGGATAAAAACACAGATACTCCCTGATTTATAATGTAGTCATGACCTGATAAGCCCATCTTAAATTGAAAATATGATAGTTGAAACTGTATTGAATACACCCAAAAATCTACAACTTTGTGCACTTTTGAGTATCTGTAGTCTACTCTTGTGATTGTGGGATTGGCTGGGAAGTGTGACTTGTCTGGTCCCAGTATCCTTGCATAAAACTAGCCTAGGGGAAGTGAAAATTCAATTTGAAGTATGATTCTACAAAATCCACATAGATTTTGTACCATAGTAAAACTGAAAATATTGTATGTTAAATAATCCATAAAAGTGATCATTTTATGTTTGTATGTGTCTATAAAGATGCAGGAGCTCATGACTTATGTGTGTAGATGAGAAAACATGAAATGGTAACATGAGTTTCATGTACTCCTTTTTCATTTCATGTGAAACATGGGAAGTTTTTTCACCTCAGAAGCGTCTTTCCCATCATTCACCTAATGAGCCCAACCACTCTGTCTCTTGTGATCTCACTTTTGCTTACTTTCTCTTTCCTAGCTATCAATTTTCCTGTTTCTCCTGTAAGACTTAACCTCAGGAGTTACTTCACATGATTAATTCTTACTTGGCAAAGTATACATTAACCATACCCTTAAATTTTATGTTAGTGTTCTTTATGATGCCTATTTGTCTGTGTATAAGTCCGCTAGGTAAACTGCTTGAGGCAAGATTGTATGTGTGTGTGTTTCTTTGTTTGTGGCAAAGCTGTGTATTTCTTGATCACAAAGGGAAATGTAACAATAGAATTGTCTCTCCATTGTAACCATTACTCAAGTAGAAAGAGGTTTGACTTGATAATCTATTCTTGAATCATGTACTTTCCCTGTGTCTCATTACATCGTCTAAGTTTTTATCTAGTGCATTGACTAAATATAATTGACTCTTATGTGAACCTTTTTATTCTGTTTTGATTTTCATTCCTTTTACACTGTTAAAGGATATCTGTCAAATGCTGTCTGATATCTTAAAAGGTTATAGTTGAAAGGCTTTATTAGGAATACAAAACACCCACAAATAAAAAACTATTTACTGGATGGTTGTAGCCATTCAAATGGGCAAATGTCATACAGTGAAATAGTAATATTTTGGGTAAAACTGGACAGTTTTTGTGGATATGGTTATTTGCTACTAATTTTTTTATTTGTTATATAATTGTGTGGAGATGATCATGGCAAAAAAGAATGGAGAAAGCCTCCCATAGAGGTACAGTGGATCAGGATTAGTCTTTTGTTACCAGACTTCTGTCAGAATCATCTGTAAATTTAAAAAGCACCCAGATACCAAGACATTATAGCCCATTTTTCTGACTTGAGAGGGTGTGGTGCTGAGCCATAATAGTGTAGTAGTTAAAAATCTTCCACAGGAGGAATTTAAAAGAAGCCAGGCTTGGGAGTATCTGGAGCCAACATAAGACAATTAGGAAATATTTATCCCAACGATTTTGTGATTCTCTTAAGGGGCTATTGCTTTTGAATATTTACCCTCAAACCTCAATTACCTTAGCTCCTGAGAATATTTCTTGATTTTAGGCCTGTTTGTATAAGCTAATAGATTTTAATGAACACAGAAAGAATGCATTAATTAAAATCAACCATTTAATTGGAGCAGAAATGCCAACAATCTATTTGTTGATTGTCGACAGATTGGAGTAAAGGGATCTGAGCCAGTTCATATTCTATATGTTGAACCAACAGGGAGTAAATGAGTTGATCGTTAAAAATGCTATAAAAGGCGGATGTATTCATAGAGTCTCTCAGAAGGTCTGGAAAACAAGGAGACTGTGTGGTCTAGAAAAGGAGGGATCAAGACCTTGGATCTCCTCCCAGAACTTCTACTAACCAAATGCGTGACCTTGGGCCAATCATTTAACCTTCTGAGGTTAGTTTTCTTATCTGCAAATGCGTGGCTATGTTAACTATTCTCCGAATCTGCTCTTAACTTAAAACTTTCTATTTTATTATAACATATGTGAGTACCTTATAACTCTAAAATGTCAAAGGAGGCAGTGTTTCTCCAGGAGCTGAGTGAACCAGAACAAAACCTTTGCTGTTGTACTTCCTGCCAATTCTCATTGATCAATGACATATCATCTGTATACCTTCACAACTGCTTCCTACTGTCATCTCCAAGAAGCTTCCTGCTAACACTAAGTACCAAATTTAAGTACTTAGTATTTGATTGTCAGCATTCAGATATGAAAGTCATTTTTAAATTACTCAAAATAATGAATTTTCCAATTCAGTTGCATAAGCTACTCCTTTCATAACTATTTAATGAATAACATATGGAGGAGCACAAAAATTTTACATTCATTTTAATTAATTTTTCCAGGTGAACACACCCAGTGAACACTTTCATGGAATTAGGGTCCGAATTCATAACCAGACTATTATGAGTTTGAGATCGACCTCAGCACATGTATTTCAATTCTGTTCTACTCCTTCAGTGATAAATGACTACCCATACTAGTAATGCTAGAGACTATTTTTTGCTTTTTGTTTCTCTTCATTTAAACAACATTATATTTGGAATCTACTCATATGGTAATATTAGTGAAAACTAATCTTAGCGCTGTATAGTAATCTTCTGTACATGTATAAATAATTTAATGCTGATTACCATTTGTCTAGCTTCCACGCTCTTGCAAATAACACTTTTATGGACATGCTGATTCATGCTTTTTGTTGACTTGTATTTTGGTCATGAAGTTCTAAGAGCGGTACTGTAGAGTCATGAGGTATAGCACATCATCCTGCATACTTCAAAATCTGACCTATTCTTTAGGGTTACGGACACAGCCTTGCTTCTAGGATTAGAATTGTATTAAGAATTCATGGATACATGCCTGAGCTACAGATTCATTTTCTCCGCATGTCAACTTCAGCTTATGTTAAAACACAATTTTGTTCACGGAACACAAATTCTTTAGTGACAGAGATAGAGATAGAGATAGAGATAGAGATAGAGATAGAGAGAGAGAGAGAGAGAGAGAGAGAGAGAGAGAGAGAATCCACGTTACCCTAAGTAGGAGCAACAGGATCTCAAATATCACCAGGAGTTTGAAATGGAATGCTTTATAGAAAATAAAAAGTAAAATAAAGAACAGCATGTCCTGTTAACGGCCCCATGTGAAATTATCTGGTATTTGGCATGGTGTGACTGTGCTTTATTTTGAGTTTAACAAAGGATGAAGATACCTAGAGCAAGGGCCTCTCAGATGTTAATCACTGCCATTAATCCTGAGACTCAGTTTATAAACAACTCTATGGTTCTTTCCTTCCCAAGCTTTCCCAAGGATCCAATTTTAGGCCTCTCAGAAAAGTCACCTGCTTATTATTTCCTCCACATTTGGGTGGGGAATTCTGGCCCAAAGGACAACTCTAATGCCTTTGTGCTACTGTTATCTGAGGTTTGTTTCTGCCAGAGGTCACATCACCTTATTAGCCAGTGGTTTGTCAGCGCTTAAGTGAATAGAGCCACTTTAGGCAGTACATTGGGCTTAGATTAATAGAAGATTCTGATAAAGTCTGGTGGGGAATGGTTGGAGTTCTTGAAGAAAGTGAAAAATTCTTACTTGATATCTAGAGTTAATTATGATCTGAGTAGACTGATGGGAGTCAACCTACTCCTTTCCCTGGGGACTTAAGAAACTAGTTCCTTCCCTTATTTATACAGGGTCTCCCATACCTTTTCTTATCCATGATTTGAAGGCATGTGTTTTACTGAGACTCTATTTTCATGAGAAAGTGGAGGGAAGAAAGGAAAGCTGGTAGGAGACACTAACCAATATATTGCTTTGCTTGGTCCTATGGAAGTCTTAGAATAGAAGTTGTACTATTCTTGGGAAATCCTGCATTTTGTACCCATTCCCTGTTCATGTAATTTTGTCACTAGTTGTAGGCTGTCCAGGAACGATCTCAGAGGGAACAAGCTGCCATTTAGGTAAGTGTACTTGTTCAGAAAAATGGGATCTAAGAGCCAATGGCTGCCGGTAGGAGGTAGGGAAGGGAATGGATGCCAGTATAAGAAATAATGGAACTGGTTATTTCCTGTGAGCTACTCTTGCCAGGTGGGAATAAAGTGTTGATTTTATGCAAACTGAGATTCATTGATTTATTGTAGAGAATTGGAGATAAAAGGATCATTTTTCAGTGGAAAATTAATTAATAAAATTTAGAGTGAAAAATTGGGGTTCAGTCTAAAGATCTGAAAAGAAAAACAGCCTACCATTGGCTTTTCCTTAACCTCAGTCCAAACTGGCAATCCTGCCTTCATGAAACCTCAGAATGAGATTGTGACTGAAAGTGTGTAGATGGTTGGCTGACCGCTCATGTCCTCCTCCTTCTCTGGCTACTTCTCCTTCACCTCCTTCTCCAAGTTATCTCCTTCTATATATTTCTCTCTGCCTGCCAGCCCCGCCTATTCTTGCTCCTGCTCACTATTGGCCATTTAGTTCTTTATTAGACCATCAGGTGCTCGAAATAAGCGAAGTATCACAGCTTCACAAAGTTAAACAAGTGCAACATAAACAAAAGTAACATGCCTTAACATAATATTCCCAACACTTCCTATATTTGGGGGATTGAGAATTCTGCATAGCGGAGAACACCTACCACAAAGATGGATTCTACATCCATCCTCTAGCTGTCATGAGACTTGCAATCTTCATACTCTTTTTTTCTGTCTGATGGATTTTCCAGTTTTGTCTAATGTTAAACAATTTCCCATAAAACAGGTTGATGTCCAAAATAGGAGTAGCTTTGAGTTTCTCTCCTAAATATAGTAATATCAAGTGTTCTTATTTTACAGTCTAAGTTCAGCATGTGGGCTCCACTCTTTGAATAATAGCTTTCATTCTTTCCTGTATTTAATAAACAATATTCTTGATATTCACAATAAATCTTTAAACAAACATATATCACCCCTTATTGGTTTATAGTTCAGCAAAGGGAATAATTCCACTCAATAAATGAAACAAACAAGAAATCAATGCAGAAAATTAAGAAGGTGATTATTTGTGTTTTTTATTACTTATTGACAGTTTGCAGATGATATGGTGTTTTGGATGTTGGTCTGGGTTTGCACTGTCTCCTTTTTGGAGCAGAATTTATTTTCTTCTCATTGCCTATTCCCTTCTGTTATCTTTCAACAAAAAGGACAAACACAGACAGCGTTGGAGGGAACAGTCATTAGATTTCATACATCTTTTATCTGATTCTATATGCTTCAGTGCATACAGGAAGAAAGAACCAAAGGTCACTTATGACTTCTTTACTGTCTCTTTAAAGAAACATTTCTGAAATATAATCACACTTTTTTTTCACTCTTATTGGGGAGGGCAGGCTCTAATGAGCCTATATAATGCAAAGTTTAAGAATACCTGTCTGCAGAATTCAAAGCATGGAATGCCTTCTCCTGCTTAATCATGTTCTCTCACTGTGATGAGATAGTGCAGACCTCAGTCTCTTCTTGTGGGGTCTCTGCTCAGACTATTGATTTATTCAATCTTGTATTTACCTGGTCTTGACTTCAACAGATAGTCTGTACTTTGATAAACCATAAGAAATATATTAATTAAGAAACAACAAAAATACTAATTAATTAAAAATAATTAAATTAATAATTAATTAAATTAATAAAATTAATTAAAAATAAAAAATTAATTAAAAATAACAAAAACAGGGGAATATTCTCTCAATGGACAGCAAGAGTTACTTTGTGTATAAGGACTTTTTTTCCCAAGTTTTCAGACATATTTGGAACTAGGAACAAGTTTTATTGCACTTCTAATTCCTTAGAGTGAATTTTTATTCCTTAAGTTAAATATAAGTTACTTCTATTTGAATTCTAAAGAAATTTCTTAGAGATAGGTTTTTCTTGAAAAATGCGTGTAAATCAGAATTGTATTAATCAAATCATATAAACGATGTAAATGGTTCACTTCATAGGAACTGTAACTTCTCTATAAACAATTCTTTTAATAAACAGTGTTCAACTGCTGGAATTTCAAGTTTTAAAATTGGACTTCTCCTTTTAGATTGAAATTAAACCAGATAGGCCAACAAGGAGATCAGATTACCAATAACACTTAAAAATTAGTCAGCATATTTTAAAGCATTATGCTTAATTTATACAATCAGTTGATAAAAATGTGTAACTCTGAAAAAACTCTTGTGTTTGTCATCTTCTAACTTTCATTTCTGTTGACAGAATGATGGGCCCAAACTCGGGATTGGTGATGTGTTAGACATGCCATCTTTTTCCAGTTGACTTTGTCTAGGGATGTTCACAGCAGTTGGAAGGATTAACATGAGAATCACTAAAGCTTTTTAGTTTCTGTTTAGCTTTAGAATGAAAAAAAAATACTTGGAAATATTCTCCCCTCCTTTTGTTTTTTTATGAGAAGACCTAGCAAATCCATTTAACAAACTCCTTTCCTGTCCCGTTCCCTTCCAAGAAACCACAAAATACAGAAGGAGCTATGAAAGGCCTAAATACCACCAGAGACTCTCCAAGGTTTATTCGTTATTCTTACATCCAAACTGGTGATCAACATCTTTCTTCCTGTGTTCTGGAAGTCTGGATTTGCCACAATGGTCTTTAGTAAATATTATACTATTATATTTTGTATGCTAAGTTATATAGGCTAGAGAGAGGGCTAAAATAATGAGTAAATCTTATTTGCTTAATTTTAAAAATCAGAAATCCTCCTAGAATTATTGTCTGTGTCGGAGTCCCCAAGGATTAATGCAAACACCTATACAACTTCTTTAATTGCACTGGAGAAATTAAACCCCTAGAAATGTGAAGTTCTGAGATTATAGCAAATACAGTGGCAATTATTGCTCCAGTGGAAGTGTCACACTTTATGTGGCTGTGGCGTCCCCTTTCTTCCTAGAAATGACTATTTTAGTAGACAGAATCAGAACATTAAGAAATTCAGGGTGGTGCAGTTTCTGTATGTGTTTCCACTACTAGTAAACTGATGACTGGAAAAATGGGACACTCTTAACTTCTTTATCAGTAAAATGACAAAAAAGGTTTGATCTTATTTCTAACACAATAATTAAACAAAATGAGAACTAACCGGTTATTGCACAAAGGGTCTGTAACAGAATAATGTGCCCTCATTAGCAGAACTGTGTAGAGGGTGAAGACAAGCTTGATGTTGGAGTAGCCAAATGCTTGGTTCAGATATCAGATCCATTGCATTGCTTATAGTCAGTGCCTCGCCTGGCCAAGAGGTTTTATTATCTCAAACAAACCAATGAGAGTAAAATTTACTTTTATCCCTAAAGTGACAGGATCAGATTAACGAAATGAATGAAATCATTAAAGAAATGAATTGCAATTCAATTTCTTAATTATTCAGATTATTTTTATTGGTTGCTACTATTGCCATTGTCATTGTGGAGACACAGAGCAATTGAATCTCTTTGGATCTAGACATTTGAAAAACACATGGTATCCACTAGAGAAAGACATAGAAACTAAACAATTCTGGTAAGCATAATTAGAACTGTGGAGAAACATCTCTTTAAATTTTCCTAAGGAACCTCTATTTCTTAGTTGTTCTTTCTAAAAATATTACTTGAATTTTTTGGATTTCACTGATGTAGTGACTGAATGATTTTCATTCACTGATTAAAAATGCTTTTTCTTTTATTTAGGTTAATGATTTTGTAGGCATTTGTTCACCCTGTCTATCAAATATGTAGTTTGATGATATAAAAGGCAGGATTAATGAAAAAGAAAAACAATATCAACTCTTGTTGGGAACGTTGAACCATACAGACTCTTGTATGTTGCTAGTTGAGTATGAATTGATGTAAATATTCTGGAAATGGGAAATGCTTAGTACAGACAAAATATAATAATTCTCTAGTCTCTAGTTGTTCTACAAGAATTAAATATGGTTTCAGAAATAGATATTTACATATATTATGCAGGAGTGTGCCTTTATTCACAATGGCAAAAGCTGAGACTGTGTTGTAGCTTTTAATAATTTCATGGGAAAAACTAAGTTTGACACATTCACTTAGAAGGAACTCACCTAGGCCAGCTGGCCTGGGTCAGAAAAAGCATGGGATAAAACCGGACGCGCTGAACATAGCGGACAATGAGGACTACTGAGAACTCAAGAACAATGGCAATGGGTTTTTGATCCTACTGCATATACTGGCTTTGTGGAAGCCTAGGCAGTTTGGATACTCGTCCTACTAGACCGGGATGGAGGTGGATGGTCTTTGGACTTCCCACAGGGCAGGGAACCCTGATTGCTCTTAGGGCTGACGAGGGAGGGGGACTTGATTGGGGGAGGGAAATGGGAGGTGGTGGTGGGGAGGAGGCAGAAATCTTTATTAAATAAATAAATAAAGAAAGAAAGAACATTGCCTGCTCTTCCAAAGTTCCTGAGTTCAATTCTCAGCAACCACATGGTGGCTCACAACCATCTGTAATGGGGTCTGGTGCTCTCTTCTGGCCTGCAGGCATACACACAGACAGAATATAGTATACATAATAAATAAATAAAAAAATTTTTTTAAAAAAAATAAAAAAGAAAGCTATGCAGGAATGATGCTACCAAAGAGTTGGCTGGTCCTTACACTCTGTCAGACAGGATGATCTTTGAGCTCTGAACTTGGACAGATTTAGTATGCCTTTGTGATTGACAGCACCAAGTGTTGACAGGTAACATGATCTTTAATTCTACAAATGTCACCTTTTATATCAGCCCAAGAAGTTAGGATTCTTTATCTGTACTAGAAGTTGCTATTGCTTCTTTAAGTCAGGCCTCGGGATTGAGATGTCTTAGCCCTTGACAGTAGCCCATGACAGTTCATGGGCTTTGGCATTTGAGACCCTTGGTTCTCTAGACCTGGAAGCTCTCTGGAACTCTTCCAGTGGTCAGGACATGTAGTTTTATTCTCGGGTTTTTTATACCCTCTGTTTTTCAACCTCTGGGATTTTTCTACATCTATAGCCCTCTCGTTCCTTCCATGATGATTCTCTTGAACTGCTCAGCTGTCTTTTCCTCACCCACTAAGAAGATAACCACCTTGCCGCTATTGCAGTTCAGCCTACTAAGCACTCAGCTGTGCCTTTTCTTCAACCATCTCCTAACTGACTGCCTTGTTGCTTTTGTAGTTTAGCGTGTCCAACTGCTTGGCTATCACTACCAACGTTATTCTGTTGATTCTTCCATCACGGTTGCTCTGTTTCTTCTGTTGCTTCTTTCTGCCTGCTACCTTCAGAACCTATGGTACTAAGGTGGACCAACAGTAGAATACCTGGTAGACAAACAGATTTTTCTCAGAACATTCTTAGTACTATTTTTCTAGTCTGCTAGAACCCAGAAAATGTGCTTGCCTCTGACCTAGGTGGAAATGATTGGTGCGATTATTGTTAACCACACTTGTAACAGAAAAATGGTCATACGAACTGCTTTGAATAGCACTGCCTTAGGCTGAACCTTTCAGGAGCTGAAGCAATCAACTATAATGTGTGGTGAAATCAGTTGGTGCTGGCCTAAGGGTAATCCAGCTGGCTTCTTATGGCATCCACATCAGAAAATGACTATTCAACAGTCAATGAGGGTGTCAAATTGCCCCATCCCTCAACATCTTTGCTTTTTTCCAAGAAAATGAAATTAAGAGTGTCAATAAGATCTCAAAGAACTTAGCAGTGACACTTAGTGATTTTAAGCAAATGTTAATCATATTCTTTCCAGTGTAAGGAACCACAGCATTGATAAACTTTATGAAATTGATCCTCAATTTAGAATTTTTTAATATTATCTCATTTCTAAACAAGTAGCATTTAGTTAAGTAACTTTTAAAAATGTTCCCTGTCAAGACTACATTCTGCAATTTATAAATATTTCTGAATGACAAAAAAAATGGAAATAGAAATAAATTTAATTTAAAGGTACAATTAAAACACAGTATGATACTGCCTTGAATGTGTGTCTGTGTGTGTGTCAAGTGTCAAAGTAGAGCTTGCTCTGGTTCACAAAGCACACAAGAGGAAGTTCTCTGTATTTTTTAACTGATTTGAGCTGAAATGAAATCTGAATCTGGCTGTCTACTTTTTTATGCTGTCTCCATCTGATGAGTTTGCAAATATCCCGTAAAAAGATCAGCGTGTGATTCAGTTCCTATAGCTCTAGGGCATCACATCCACAAGCACCATAATGGCTTGACCTACATGAATGAAGGAGTGGTTTCAATTCTTTCCAAAGCTGTAGTTTGTGCAGCTGTGGACACTCCTTCAAGATTTTAAGAAAAAGAACCAAGCATATTAAAAATAACATGAGATTCCTATTCACTCTGCCAAACAAATGTGACTGCGTCTCCAAGTGCTATATGAAGCTATAAGAAATATGACTTGCTTTCCTAAAAAATGATTGGCATTTATGATGCTTCTTAGAATTTATCATTTTTTTAATTTATAAAGGAAAGAGAAATGTTGCACTGAGGTTTTCCAAGTTTTAAGAATGAGGAGCCTAGAGTGATTGGTCACTAAGAACCCTTAACCCTCTTGTGGTGGACCTGGGTTTGATTACCAACACCCATATTAATCAGCTCACAACTGCTTGTAACTCCAGTTCAGGAAGATCCAGAACCCTCTTCTGACCTCCTCAGGAACTTTCACACATGTGGTGTCCACGTATATAGTGCCTATAGTACTCATTGCACATACATACATGTAAAATAATCCTTTTTTAGATGTTAATAATGAAAAATCGGTATTTTCTTGCTAATGTTTTTTAGAAGTAAACAGACTAGCAGGGGGTATATCAAGCCACTTATAGGTAGAAAATAGATGTCCAGGGCCAGCTGAAGAGGGACTGTTCCACATCATTCAGCTTAGAATTTCCACTCTGACCCGTCTCTGGTGACACTCAACTACTTGAGGGTTCAACCATGAAATCTACACTTGGAACAAAGTCCCTTGTAGTTTTAACTTCAGCACAGTGGCTGCACCTTAATCTACTGCTGTTTCCGCCAACAATTACAACTCTATGTTTACCAGCCTGCTTCTCTCAGGCTGCAACGTGGTGGAAATTCTGCTCTCCCAGGCACTAGTGCTCTTGCTGCTGCTAAAGGTAACTTTAACTAAATCTATCATTCTGTTTATGCATAAGATTCGAGATTCAAAGGCTGGGGTGAAAACCTGTGAGTTCAGAGAGGCTAAGTAGCAATTAGCTAACACTCTTTCATTGTTGACATCCACATAAGCCCCTGTTACCACTTCACTAAGCCAGAGAAACCTGAGCAACTCCAAACCCTACCCAACTACTTCCTGTGTCTCTCTTTCCCAGATGCCCTCTGATGCTCTATGATTACTTTCTGTCCACTAGTTGCTAATTCAGATTCCGGACCAATGTTAATTTTATTTAATTAACACAAATTTAAACTTGGGATTCACAGTGTGATCGAATATCCCCAACAGCTCATCAACGCAGTTCAGGCACATAAGGAAGAAGTGCCAGTAACATTTCCACAGAGAATGTTCTCAACATTGAGAACTTAAAAAATTTTGCATTTTATTTATTTAAAAATAGAAAGATTTTTAAATAAATATCCCAGTAAATTAGTACCAAATGAAACTGATTATAGGAATGAATGAAGTTTTTCTTATGGGTTATTATTTAGGAAATCCAGATAGTTCTATACCTTTCTACCTAGTTTAACTTTTTTCCCAGAAGTGACATTTTGATATAATAAGACATAGTTATTGCCTCGCCAGACTGCACAGTGGGTTTCTATACCATGCAGAGTGGCTGACTTCAAGGATGAGTTTGCAGATCACTTTAGCTGCTAGTCTCTGTGCTTGTTTCTACTCTGCATGCACCATTATCTCACTGTGACCATGAAAACCTGATTTGCTCATTGACGAGGTAGGATGGAATACTCAGGAGACCAAGAAAAAAAGCGTGCAAACAGCCTAGCTCAATTGGTGTCCTACCTTGGAGCATGTACTCTGAAGATTTCCACAACTCCTTTTCAGAACTGAGCTGCAATTGTCTAAAGTCCTTTACTTGATTAAAAACAGCCATGCTGTTTGGGGAGTTTTGCTTTGTTTTGTTCTTGTGAGTTATTCTCTTCTCTGCCACCCTAGCTGTTTCCTAATCACCTCTAAAAACATTTACTCTTGATTCTTTGTTTCAGGTTCTATTTTCAAATCTATATCTGGGGAAATTCTGAAGAATTTGGGATAGAAACACTTAGGAGATTGATTGTCATCCCTAAGAAGAGCTAATAAAGTCCCCCCTCCTCCCGAGAGGAAAGTCATCACTTTGAGGGTATATTTCTAAGGCTCATGTATATTTGTTTTTGGAGTATCATTACCATGGAAAGTCTCATAGAGTGTATAGAATTATATGCATCTCACTTTTGTTATAATTAATGAATACTTGCTTAGGTCCCAAGCTAGCTATGGTGAGCAACCAGCCAAAATTTGATCTCACAGCAGCTCAGATGAGTGCAGTTCAATCTTCAAATGTCACTAGGATAACTTCTGACACCAATATTTTTGGCTAATTTGTTTTAATTAGAAACATTCATTTATCTTTTATCTTCTTTCCTTTTTTTCCTAAAAAAAAATTAAGGACCTGTTTAGTGTACTTTACCAATAATCACAATATTGTTTTCCTCTATGAAAAGTGTACTTTCTTAAAATACTTGATGTTTCCTTAAAATAGAGTTTTAAGAACTCCATATTAAGACTGATAAACCAGAATCTCTGGAATACAGAAATTCTCATTTTCAGTTGCTCAAATGAGTTTTTTTTTTGATACCCTCTCATGCTACTTTTACTTGGTTCTTCACAGGTATTTTTTTCACTTTTCCTTTCTTCTAATCTCAGGGTTAAGTCAAATCAGATTGTCCCATTCTTTTGACAATCTAAAGGAAACATATTTGCATGTACACCCTTTAGAACTCTGTTTACTCAAGCCTACACTTAGCAGAAAATAATAAGCTTAATAAGATGCCTGAATTCCTATAATAAAAATGAAACAATAAAAGCATAGAAATATGAGGAAGAAATTACACCCATTAAATGCATCCAGTCATCAGGCCCGATGAGTGATAGGATGGCTGCCTATTCAAGTTGGAAATTTTACACATGATCGAAGCTTTATTTAGTCTAATGGAATGTGCTTCCTGAATTTGGCTTCTCACTAAACCCGAGTACAATAGCGAGTATTATGTGATTGGACTGACCTCTTCCCATCTCTAAGTCATTGTGATTCTGGCTTACACTGCCTCTTTTTCCCAGGTAGCCACCAGGGCACTTTTTCTCTCTGGTTTAGCTATTTATTCAGGCTGCTACAGGAGCCCTTTGGCTGTAAATACCAGAGGTTACTCTCCAGCTTCTGTTAAACCATATAAAGTTATCAATTAGATTAAGCTTTATCTTGTATGTAGGAGACTCACTCTTGGTGATTTTGGGAAATAAAATAAAAGTCACAGGAGATATCACTAGCAGCAAAGATTAATGAACAAATTTCACTTCTACACAGTCACAGAGCCATGCCATGGTCAGTGTAGTAGCAAAGTAAACATAATCCCCAAATGGTTTTGTAAGAAGAATCCAATAGTTGCAATTTTCCAGAAAAAAAATGACATTTGTGGAGTCTCAGAATGTCATATATGTTCTTGTACCTACTTACCTTTATTTGGACATATAAAAATAGAACTATTAATGGGAAAATTAATTATAACTCAGGGCTTCCAAATATTCTTGATCTAACCCTTTCTTGTGTTCATGTATTGTTTAGCTACTGAGTATAAACTGTGGCATAAAGAGAAAATCAATAATAAAATGCCCAGATATTTGAAACATAATTTCACTATTCTCATCTGGATTGTCTTATTCTGGATTGTCTTTATATTTATCAAGTTGATATTCAAATATCAAAATCTTCAAAGTATATGAATTCATCAAAGGCATGTTGCCATTCAGAGATATACACTCCATTCCCAGACAGGCTCTGAAGTTGGTGAAATGTCTAATGTGATTGTAACAGCCCATTAAAGATGGAGCAGACAGAGAGGAGTTATGAAGTAGCCCATATATCGTAGCCCTTCAGAATTTTCAGGAAACTTCCTATGTCCCACTTTTTACAAAAATTTCAAGTATTTTGACAGATCTTGCTTTTCTAAGACTTCTCCTTAGGCATTATGTCTCCTAGTTTGTCCCCACATATCAGGGAGCCTCTCGGCCTTACCTCAATAGAAGAAAGCCCTGTGTTGCGTTGAAGTTGTCTCTCTCTGAGCTTTTAATGTGAGCTTATTCTGGGCCACTGGCCTGATTCTGAATTCTAGGAAGTGTGCTGTTATCAGATAATAATCTAGAATTCATACCAACCTACAAAAGACATTGTTTGTAACAACTAACACCACATCTCAAATTTCTCCTGCCCTGGAACCAAGAGTGGAGGCAGACTATCATCAGACAATCCCAAGAGAAATGTGAGATATAGTCCTGGAACTTAGCAAGAAACTATATAGGACATCAGCCTTGGTGGTGGTGGTCCTCACTCTGTTTGACACTGTGGAGCTAACAAAGATGGTCTGGTCTGAACTGCCTTCCATCCATGTCCTGATAATGGCCATAGACTTGTTGACATGTTCCCTACATCCTCTCCCCCCAGATTTCTTTATCCTCAAGAATGAGGATGCCTATAATTTTATTTTTCAAGTCCTTCACAAAAAGTATGATGGCTGAATTTGGTATAGTTTTTTTTTTTTTTTTTTTTTTTTCAGGGTAACCACTGACAGGTAGCAAAAGTTTCTCCAACAACCTTTGGTGATACAGATTAGCTGCTCTTCAGGGTTGTTCTAAAGATGCTGTAAGTGCTGGCCACATCAGGCAACTGCCTATTTCATGAAAATTCTTGAACCAAGCTCCATCTCTTCTGAACCTACACATTTTCTGTCTCGAACAGAAAGGAATGAATATCTATTCTTAGAAATTTGTTACTACATGAAAGAACTAAAGAAGCCATCAATTTACTGAAAGCCACTTTGGTTGCCCTTTGCTTTATGAGCATTGATCCCACAGAAAGTATCTCAGGGATCTTAAAATGAGCCATCTATGAATATCCACCAAATCAAAGCAATTTAATTCTTTCTTTTTTCCTTTACTGCAGTGTAGAGTATTGAGTCCAAAGATTTTTTACATGCTATTTTTTTTGTTTTTGGTTTTTTGAGACAGGTTTTTATTTTTGGTTTTTTGAGACAGGGTTTTTCTTTGTTGCTTTGGAGTTTGTCCTGGAACTAGCTCTTGAGGCCAGGCTGTCCTTGAACTCACAGAGATCCACCTGCCTCTGCCTCCCGAGTAATGGGATTAAAGATATGCACCTCCACCGCATGGCTAAACCTCACTATTTTTACTAAGTATATGTAACAACTCCTGAGTTAGTTACTTTTCTCATCAATTGGACCAAACACTTGACATAAAGCAACTTGTGATTTGAGAAAGAGGACTTAACTTTAGCTCACACTGTGTGGGGTGACAGGCTGTCCAACCCAGGCTGTGAGCTCAGTCAGTTACATTTTCGATGATCAGAAGAATAAAGTGTTAGGGCTGGTTTTAACATTTGCTTAGGTTGTATGCTTACACTACACCCTGTTTGTCCCTTCCCTCACTCACACACCCTTGGCAATCCCTGATCTTTCTGCCAAATCTATTATTTTGACATCTCCACTTTATCATATTAATATGAGCTCATAGACTATAGCCTGCCTAACCTGGTTTCTTTTAAAACCTTTTATATTTATTTATTTATTTATTTATTTTCATTTTGTGTGTATGCATGTTTTGTATGCATGCATGTCTGTGCCTTTAAGTGTTTGCAGTGCCTGTGGAGGTCAGAAGAAGACACAGAGTGGACAGTACAGTACTTGTGAGCTGCTATGAGAACGCTGGGAATCAAATCTGGATCTTCTGTCAAAGCAGCCAGTCCCCTGAACTGTGGTGCTGTCTCGTCATCCCTAGATGGGTTTCTTCCACTTAGCAATGTGCTTTCCAGCTTCTGATCCCGTTCTACTGCCGAGAGTGGTCAACAACTTTTTCATCCCCTCACCTCCTGACAGACATGTTAGTTTATTTCCATGTGAGATAATTAAGAAAAAGCTTCTATAAACACATACTTGCAGGTTTCATAATGGTATGTTTTCTTTTTCTTTCTTTCTTTCTTTCTTTCTTTCTTTCTTTCTTTTCTTTTTTTTTTTTTTTTTTTTTTTGGATTTTTTGAAACAGGATTTCTCCATAGCTTTTGGTTCCTGTCCTGGAACTAGCTCTTGTAGACCAGGCTGGCCTCGAACTCACAGAGATCCGCCTGCCTCTGCCTCCCGAGTGTTAGGATTAAAGGTGTGTGTCACCACCGCCTGGCAAGGGTATGTTTTCAATTCAATAAAATAAATATCCATGAGAAAAAGGACTGGTACAAAATTGTCCAACTCTCTCTTCCAAAACTAGTCATGATAGTTTTCATTCCTATTACCAGTGAACCAAAGATTCTATTGGTCCACAGAAATTGACATTGTTTCTCTAGGATCACGCATAATAGGCTCAACGTTCCCTATTCATGGCTAGAAACCAAATATGAGTGAGTACATCCCATGTTCCTCTTTTTGATCCTACTGCACGTACTGGATTTGTGGGAGCCTAGGCAGTTTGGATGCTCACCTTACTAGACCTGGATGGAGGTGGGTGGTCCTTGGACTTCCCACAGGGCAGGGAACCCTGATTGCTCTTAGGGCTGACGAGGGAGGGGGACTTGATGGGGGAGGGGGAGGGAAATGGGAGGTGGTGGCGGAGAGAAGGCAGAAATCTTTAATAAATAAATAAATAAATAATAATAATAAAGAAATTGACATTGTTGGTTTTTGAAACTATCAATTAATTGATTTGTATATATTCCTGGGTACATGCATGCTATGATGTACATTTGTAGGTTAGAGACCACTTTGAGGGAATTGGTCTTTTACTTCCATTACATGGGTTCCAGGAATCAAACTCAGGCCATAGGGCTTGGTAGCACACATCTTTCAGTCTGGCCCATTGTCAAATTTAAAAAGAAATGATTTCTAGTCATTCAAAGAAATGTATCACGTATTTCATCATTTATACTTTTATTTCCCCAGTGGTCATTTAATCAGTCTACTGTATTTCACATTTATGAAAAGTAGTTTTGAAGAATTTTAGTGAATGGTTTTTCTATAGGTAATTTTTAATATCGTTTCCAGCATATGGGTTATTCTCCATGTGATAAGGATGATATTTCTGTTGTTACTTTCATGTCTTCTGTGTCAAATATAGTGTATGTTCCTAATAAGTTTCCTTAAAGGAGGCAACACACGAGCTTAGATTCATTGTTAGTCACCTCCAGGATAAGTTCTTTGAATGTGAAATCTTTTTTTGCTTTATCTTATATTGAATTTTCAACTGAAAAGTGATCTTTATCCATGGGCACCAACCTGTTTCCCTGTCTGAAGTTTTGGAAGAATATTTGCAAACGAACTGTTATTCATGAATTCTGTCAAAGCACCCAGATGACATTAAAATGCTCGGTGACACTTCTGTTTTGTGAAGGTTTCCCCTTCTCATTTCTACCCCCTTTCAGAGTCTTTTGTAATGCCCCTTGCAGGTGTATATATTGCCTACCCCATTCAGCACCATTTGCTGCTATTACAACAATAGCTTGCATTAATATTTAGGCATATTTCTGGAACTCTCCGTGAGATATGGGCAATCCCAGGAAGAAAACAGAGTGAATGGGAGACAGAGAAATCTCTGAGTTTCATGTATATTATTTGTTTTTGTTTCCTTTATGTATATTTTATTTTTAAACATAATAATACCAGTTTTCCCATCCAACCACTTTCCTGCTCCCCAACCTTCCCCTCATCCCACTCCAAATCTTATCCTCAGAGAAGGTAAGGCCTCCCATGGGGAGTCAAAGAATTCTGTCACATCGCCATGTTGAGGCAGGCCAAGGTCCTCTCCCCCTGCTCTTCCTTATGTCTAGCCTGAGCAAAGAAACTCTTCATAGGAAATGGGCTCCAAAAAGCCAGATTATTCATTAGGGATAGTTCCAGGTCCTGCTACCAGTGGTCTCAGAAACTGCCCAAACCACTCACTGTCACCTTTCTTCAGAGGGCCTACATCAGTCCTATGCATATTCCCTAGTTGTCTGTCTGGAGTCAGTGAGCTCCCACTGGTTCGGTTCAGCTGTTTCTGTGGGTTTTGTAAATCCAGGTCTCTGGACCAGTTATTCGATGAAGGATTCAGGAGATCCTGTCTATTTCCCCTTTTTAGGCAAATCCATGTATGTCTCTCGTATGTCTCTCTTAGGGTCCTCTTTATTACCTAGGTTCTCTGGGGTTGTAGACTGTAGGTTGGCTATCCTTTGCTTTAAGTCTAATATCTACTTATGAGTAAATACCTACCATATTTGTCTTTTATTATTTTATTTGTATATAATTTATGCACTTTATGTGAAGTAAATTTATTCAGGGACAAGTAAATATTCTTATGTGTTTTCATGCTTTTCAAGTTGTTCGAACTGGAAGGTGTATATTTCTATATAAAATTTATCTTACCACGTTTTCAGCATGTTTTTCATCAGGTATGCACAATTGTTTTAAACATTTTCATTGAAATGAATCATTAATTTGCTCTGCAAATCATTAAATTTTATTAAACAACCAGTCATGTCTCAGTTATCTACTTCAATAATTGCTTATTTCATGTAGAGGTTTGAATTAGCTTGTCCTCACTCAGTTACATTGTTTGTACCAATAGAAGTACTTTAAAAACAAAACAAAACAAAACTCGGCAACAATGGGACAATAGTGTTCAGATTGCTGGGGGAAATACTTTTATTAATACTACTACATGTGAAAATATGCTACATTGCAATACACAATTGTTTTTGTTTCCATCACCATGGAATGCCACAGAAACCAAGACTCCAGCTAACACACCAATGGTCTTGTTTGCACAAAGAATCTTGGTCACCATGCTTATGCACCACTTATGAATTCAGAGACACAAGACAAGACCTCCTCATCTCAGTTACAGTTTATTTATTTAAAAGATGAAAATGAGAATACCAGTTTCGTTTTGCCTCGGCCTCAGCATTACAAAAGTATAATCAAATAGAAATTGTATATGTGTCTTACAATATTGTAGTTGATATATGTCTTATTATAAATTAATTCAGTCAGACTAATTAATATGTTTCATATCTCATACATTGATCAGTGTTTTCTGGTACTAGTGTTTAAGGTCTCTCAACATTTTCAGTTGCAAAATATATTATCTACCCTAGTCACCATGCTTTGAGCCTTTCTCCAGAGTCTCTCTAATTCAAGCCCTCTGTGTCTTTGCTGAGTTCCATGACTTTCTTAGTGCAATGCAGTCAGACTCTAATACTGGCCAATGAAACAGGAGACTCTTGTAGAACTAATGTACAGTATTCAATTTTTATTGTTGCAAAGTAAGTCATATGTGGAGTAAGGGTGTTTTTTATGGTTCTGATGACTGTGTGCATTCAAAGATACATTTAATTTCACAGTTATTAAGGTAGAGAGTTATGGGTTGTCAAATCTAATATACTATAGGCAAATACCTAATCACTATATTGTGGTTTCATTATGGGAGGCTGAGAACCTCTGCGCCTGGGGCTCAGTGTAATCATGTTGATCACAGAGTGGGAGCGGGCTTGCTGTTTAAGAAGGATGGTGGTGGTTGTTTCCCAAACCCATCAGTCTAACACTCACTCCAACTTTGTGACCATCCCTATTAAAGCTATATCAACTATTGAAACTCTAGTCCCAAACCATGCTATTTGATGTCCTAATTTTTAAAAAAATCAGCATTTTCCATTAATCTAAGTATCTGAAGCCATTAGTTCTGCAAAGCAATGTTTTATCTTTCAATATTGGTTGTTTTATAGCAAGTATTTAGGCCCTGCATCTCTAAAGAACTTTTTCTAACTCCCGACCTTATGCTATCAAGTGCCCTTGACCTTCACATCCTTACCTTCTCTCTAACCCACCAAAGCTAGCCCAGGTTCCACATCCAATGCCCAGCAGGGTGGGGCCACTCCCACCTGCACCATAATCAATCTCTAGGCTTCCGCCTTACCTGCCACATGCATAGGTCCATTCTGAGCCACATCCAATCTTTCCATCCAGCCAGACCACCCACTTTCTTCTTCAAGATCTAGCTGAGTTAGTTTCCCTGACCTCTCCATCCATGCCATCTCCCCACCAGCCTGATCTAGCCCAGATCCTACATGTCTTTTCCTGGGTTGGTCTGGCCTCCCCTACCTGTGCCACTAGTGATCTCTGGTCTTCTGCCAGGACCTTTCCTACCTATTCCCAAACACAGATACCTCCTATGCCACCTACAACCTTTCGAAGCAGCCAAATCTGCCTCCATGTTCCTGGCTGGTATCAGGAAACATCCTGCTCACCAGCCCAGTCTTTTCTGTCCACTTGCGTTCATTCCACCCAATCCATTTCCAACCTTTAGGTCCAGTCTTTGCAAACAGCCTCTCTTCACCCCACCCTGCAATGTCCACATCAGATTTAGAAATAACAAAAGGAGCCCACATGCCTAGATTCCATCCCCCAAATAATAACTGCATTAAAGATCAAGCCAACATCTTCTCTTCAAAAATCACAAGTTCTATAGAAATGCTTCAGTGATAATTTCCAACAAGAACTCCAAGACACGGTATTTTGTAAACAATCATAAGCATCATCACAGAATTCCAGTTTAAAGAACTCTCTCTCTCTCTCTCTCTCCCTCACTCTCCTCTCTGTTCTTCTCTCTCTCTCTCTCTCTCTCTCTCTCTCTCTCTCTCTGTCTCTCTCTCTCTTCCCATCTCTCTCTCACACACATACACAAGATCAGTGAATGAAACTGACAAGATAGAATTGGAGAATAATTACCTGAGTAATGCTCAAGAAAGCACAAACACAAGACTGGTAAAAATGATGGCGGCAAGGCTTCAGAATAGAATTTGTAAGGAGATAGAAACATTGAAGAAATGAAACTGAAATGAAAATGGAAATGAAAAACGTAATAACTCACCTAGAAAGCTCAAATGAAATCCTGATATGTAGAATTAATTCAGCAGAAGACAGTATGTTAGGACCCAAAGAAAAGTAGAGGATCTGGACCAAAGAAGCATAGAATATGGAAAAGCCAAAACAAAGCAAACAAAAAGGAGAAAATGTGAAACATGATGAGGAATAAACAAACCTTCCAATTATAGGCAGAGACAAGGTAGAAGAATCCTAAGTCAATAACATAGACCAGATATTCAATGAGTTTATAAAAGGAAACTTCCCCCAAATAAGACTCACCCATACCTAAAACAACACAGAACATCAGCATCAGATCAACAAGACCAGAAAAGAAAATCTCACAGCATATCTGTCTTTAATCACTAAATACACATAAATAATGAAAGGTACAGAACTAAACAACAACAATAAACATATCTCAAGTCATATATAAAGGAGAAGCCATCAGAACAATATCTGATTTCTCTATAGAAACTTAAATGCCAGAAAAACCTTTAAAAAAGTATTCAAGGCCTAAAAGACTGTGATATGATAGCCAGCCTGATAGGCACTACCTTATAGCAAAAGGATGAATAAAAATTACTCCAATCAAATGGGATCAGAAAGCAAGCAGTATTTCTGTCCTAATATGTGACAAAGCAGACTTCAAACTAAAACTAATCAAAGGAGAATAAGAAGACCTCATGATTCAAATCTAGGGATATTAATAAAGAAGATGTTACTATTCCTATACATATATGCACCAAGCTCCAGGCCACCAATTTCATTCAAATAAATGTACTACTGGATTTAAAGACAGGCATTGATATCAATTCATTAATAGTAAGTGATTTCAATATTCCATTTTCTCTAATGCATCTACACACACACACACACACTCATACACACAAACATCAAAATTAACTGGCATCCAATAAATTTAACAGTTATCTACAGAATATCCCACCCAAACACCAAAGAACACACATTCTATTCATAGAAGATAGTTTTTCTAAAAGAGACGACATCCTAGGACACAAAACAAATCTTTACAAATTCAAAAAGATTGAAATAATACCTTATATTCTATCTGACCACAATGCAATAAAACTTAAAACTGACAGAAAGCAAATTGATAGTAAATACAGAAACTCAGAAAATAAACAACTCATTACTGAATGATAAGTGACTCAAAGAAAAAGGACATTTGAATGCATTGGCACAGGAGACCACTTCCTAAATATAACCCCAGCAGCACAGACACTGAGAGAAAAAATTAATAAATGGGGCCTCCTGAAATTGAAAAGCTTCTGTAAATCAAAGGACACAGTCAACTAAACAAAATGACAGCCTATAGAATGGGAAAAGATCTTCACTAACCCCATATCAGACAGAGGTCTGAACTCCAAAATATACAAAGAACTCAAGAAATTGGTGATCAAAAGAACAAATAATCCAATAAAAAAATGGAGTACAGACCTAAACAGAGAAATCCTTAGTTATCAGAGAAATAAAAATCAAAACAACTCTGATTCCATCTTATACCCGTAAGAATGGCCAAAATCAAAAACACTGATGACAACTTTTGCTGGAGAGGTTGTGGGGTAAACGAAACATTCCTGCATTGCTGGTGGGAATACAAGCTGGTACAGCTCCTTTGGATGTCAGTGGGGTGATTTCTCAGAAAATTAGGAAACAACCTTCCTCAAGACCCAGTGATACCACTTTTGGGTATATATCCAAAGGATGCTCAATCGTGCCACCTGTGCTCAACTATGCTCATAACAGCATTGGTTGTCATAGCCAAAACCTGAAAACAACCTAAATGCCCCTCGACCAAAGAATGGATAAGGAAAATGTGGCGCATTTACACAATGGAGTACTACACAGCAGAAAAAATAACAACATCTTGAATTTTGCAGGCAAATGGAGATAGAAAACATCATTTTGATGTTTGTACTCACTTATAAGTGGTTTTTAAACATAAAGAAAAGAAAACCAGCCCACAAATCACAATCCCAGAGAATTAGACAATAATGAGGACTCTAAGAGATACATACATAGATCTAATCTACATGGGAAGTAGAAAAAGGCAAGATCTCCTGAGTAAATTTGGAGCATGGGAACTTGGGAAAGGGTTCAAGGGGAGGGGAGAGGCAGGGAGGGGAGCAGAGAAAAATGTAGAGGTCAGCAAAAAAAAAGAGATAGCATTCAGTATTTTAAATGGAAAATAAAGAAAAAAGTCAAGAAAGAAATAAACAATATCTGGACTAAACAAAAACACAACACAACAAAATCTCTAGGACACAATTCAAAACAGTCCTGCAAGGCAAATTAGAACTCTAAGCGCATTCATCAGAAAGTGCACAATTAAATAACTTAATAATGCAGCTCAAAAATTGGAAAAAAAAAAAACAAAAACAAAAACAAACTAAACCCAAAGCCAGTCAATGGCTGGAAGTAATAAAAGTCAGAACAGAAATCAATCATATAGAAACAAGAAATCAATACAACAAAGAATCAACAAATCTAAAGGGCATTTCTTTGAGAATGCAGAAAAGATAAACAGGATGTTGGCCCAACTAACCAAAAGAGAGGACCCAAATTAACAGGATAGAAAATGAAAAAGAAAACATTACAACAGACACCAAAGAAATCCAGACTATTATAAGAAGATATTTAAAAGACCTGTATTAAGCTGTAATACCTTAAAATTAAGATAAATTTCTAGATTCAGTCAAATCACCAAAATTAATCAACAACAAAAATCAGACCCATAACAAATGAAGAGGAGACTGAAGAAGTAATAAAAACCCTTCCAAGCAAAAAACAAACAAACAAAAGTCCAGGACCAGATGGTTTGGCAGCAGATTTCTACCAGAATTGTACTATTTCTTAAATTATTCGAAAAACTATAATATACATAAATGCATGTAACAGCAATTAATAAAAAAGAAAGAGGCCATGAATTTGAAAGAGAGAAACAAGGAGGTATCTGGGAGGGTTTAGATAGAAGAAAGGAAGGAAGGAAGGAAGGAAGGAAGGAAGGAAAGAAGGAAGGAAGGAAGGAAGGAAGGAAGGAAGGAAGGAAGGAAGGAAGGAAGGAAGGAAGGAAGGCACGCAGACAGTATATATAGTATCATGTCAACAACAGCATTTTTTTCATTAATCTTTCTTTTAATTTTGGTTAAAGTATAAATTTGTCATGTTTTGTTGATTTATTTACCTAATCATTTGGCTCTTCTTCCCCCACCCTGCCTTTTCTCCTTCCTCTTCCTCATTTTTCAGACAGACAAGGTTTTGGTTCTCAAATGCAAGACCTTTCTTCCTCAGCCTCACAAACGCTAGAGTTACAGGTGTGTGTGATTAGGTCCATCTTAAGCTTTGGATTATAAAGAAAGTTGTAACTCTCTGGATCTCTTTGTGGATTGCTGTGTCTCTACCTTTTCCATGGAGGAGACACTCTGCTCAGACTCACAGTTCTAATCCAATGAGCTGATTTCACCTGTTAAAGTGGACAAAATAACTCACACCATGTTGAAGGTCTGAATCACGTATGAGCCTATCATTGCCGTTTTCTTCTTTCTAGGCAAAGATGAATCTCGGAGAACCACAGTTTCATCTTTTTGGATTCTCAGTTGAATAACACATGTTGAACAGTCCAGTGTAGGGATCACAGCCACATGCAAGACAAAGGAGAAATAAATTTTCAAAAGCCTTTACATAAGCTATTAAATCTCTTGCTTACAGAATCTGTTAGCCATTGAAGGACAACTTGGTAAATATTGACTAGCATATTTAGAAGGCATCTGAACAAAATGAAGAAAAATGCCGTGAGAATTATGATATCAAAAACTTTCTCAAGTTATATTTCATTTCTGTTTTTTTTCCTTTTTTTCTCTTTCAAGCAACCAAATCCTGTCAAATACTGAACCTATTCCATTAAAAACAATAAGAATTTTATAGCCTGGTGGTATATTACCCTGTCTTTGTTTACCTTAGATGTTGAAGAGTTTCCACATTCCAGTGTAATCATGCAGAATTCAAGGGCACAGTTTACAAAACTACAGAAACTTAAGCAGCGTAGAATTTATTTTTATTAATATTTACTTTCTGTTGTTTTTCTAGTAATGAAAGTAGTTATGGGCTCTTTCACTTGTAGGAAAGTTGAGAAAAACAACTATGTTTTAAAAATAAAATAAATACTTTGCTATGTCTTGTGCATTCCTCTGCTTGTCAACTGCATTGAGAGGATTGGTTTCAAATTTTTATTGGTGGGTTTACATATTAGTTCATTTATTTTACATACCAATTCTGAGATAAACTTTCTTTTGAATAGACTGAGTCCAAAAGCCAATTTTCTATCCTTAGCATCTCTTATATTCTCCATGGAAAAGCAGATAACGAAGCAGCTTTCAAAAATGACAACCATGACTGTTAAATGCTGGGATAAAGTCTATAATTGAGATCATCAGGGTTAGAAGAGTGGGCGAGAGTGGTCACTCAGAGAGTTATCAACTGAATTGCAACTTAAAAGATGAGTATAAGTCAGCTATGGAAGGAACTGGAGAAAGATCACACTCAGAGAGAACAGGCAACGTGTTACGCCAGGTAAGGTTGCTTGTGCTAGAGCAGAAAACAAGGCAGCTGTCTATAGCATAACAAGGACTGAGAACCTCTGAGATGATAGGGGTGACCATGAGAACTGTAGTGACTTTGTTTCATGTTGCTGTAAATAGAATCTCACACATGAGGTGATTTATAATCAATTAGTGTTTCTACATTATGTTCAGTTAGTTCTTTTTTGTCTGTGTGTGTGTGGGGGGGCACCAAGATACCCAGTGTCAAGATGCTGGGACCTGGGAAAGGTGTAACTGTCATAATATTGCATCATACAGATATCATATGTCAGTACCAAGAAAGCACAAAAGCAGAAGAAACATATCCTCTTTAACCATCTGATAAAGCCGCTAACCCATTCATGGGCTCCCTTCATCACAGCTATGAAGCTAACCTAGTTACCTGTCATTAGTTTCTACCTCCTTTCTATACTGCAGCAGGTAGGCACCAAGCTACCAAAGGGACCCAAACCACAACAGAAAGAGAGTGAAATATATTGAGGTATGATTTGAAAACATTATCCTTAGAATTTTGTGATGGGCAATGTTAGAGACCATAATAAAAAGGACACTCAAAAATGGTTAGCTGTTTTCCAACTATATTCTCCATGGTTGCTATAGAAACAAATGATGTTAGGCTCTCAAATGAGGAGGCGCTGAGAGAAGTATAACTTCCACATATGTTTGAAGGTTTTGTGAGGTGAATTAGTAGAAAAACCATCAACCAATTACGAGTTTTGAAACTTAAGTGTTGGCTGGAGACATAAACTTGGAGAAGCGAACATTGAGACTCAAAGTTAGTAAACTCTGCCATTCAGACCAAATGTAGTCCCTGTCTGTTTTTTATGTGTCAAAAAGCTATGAGTGCTTTTCCATGTTTAAATAGTTGAGAAAAAAAAAAGCAAAACAAAGGGAATATTTCATGACACACGAAAATTACATAAAACTCAAGTTTTAGTGTCCATAAATAAAGCTTTATTGGAACCCAGCCACAGTCACTCATTTATGTGCTATGTATGGCTACTCTCTTGAAGCGGAGGCAAAGCTGAATCGCTGTGATAGAGACCATATGGCCTGCAAAGTCAAAACTATTTACTACATGGTTATTTATAGACAATGTTTGCCCACCACTAATTTAGATGATATTGAACCTATGGGACTAGATGGTAGATGGTTGCCTGCATCCAGCTGCCCAGATGTCCTGGAAGAATGTGGGAACCTGGAAAGAGGGCTATCCATTCACTTGCCTGCTGTGAGCCCCACTTGTGGACTCTCCAAGGAAGGAACAACATCAGAAGAGAATGATGGATTAGTGAAGCCACACGGGGCCCCTGCATTGCAAGCTCCAAATTAACTGTACAGTGAACAGACTTGCAAACTTAAAAAAGGCACATGGGAAAAAGACCTTCTGTTTATTTTTCCCCTTACTAATTTACCACAGCCACCACCAAGTATCCCATTTTCTGTCTGGGAAGAGTGGCTGGCAGGGCCAGCCATCAAAAAGCAGCTGGAAAACCCCAAGAAATTATGGAACCCTCATAAAACAATAAAAGGACAATGTTTTTCAAACCACTTGAAAAGCTGAAGAGTCCATTCTGGTCATGTTATTGTGTTTCTCGTGATGCGTTAACCACCGTAATGAAGGACGTGGATCACGTGGACTCTGAAGGGATGTTTCTAATGAATTTCATGCTCCTAAGAGCAGGATTCACGGAATCTATTAGTGAATGAGGTCTGTGCTTTAGAATGAAAACAGTGCCCAGGAGCTATCTAGGCTAAGAACCCAGAAAGCTAATTTCTTAGCAGAACTTCAAACGAATGAATGTTTTCAATAGAGCACCAAATACTGCATATTAGTTCTATTTACACATCCACTCCATCTACACAAGTTCTTAGTGCAGAAGAAGCCATGGCAATAGCCCCTTGTCCAATGACGTAGCTAATAGAGGAGAAGAAGCATAGAGCTTTTATTTACGTACTTCAGGGTTGTAATACAACCACTCAATGTTTAAAAGATTTTTAAGTATTTATTTCAAGTTTTCCACGAGGCATTTGAGCACATAGGTGGCATTTTATTTGGTATTTTGAAATATTCACCTTGACGCAAAGAAAGCCAGAAGATGCCACATCCATTCATACTTTATTTTCCAGAGTTATTAAGTTTCTAATTGTGGTGGAGCAGAGCCTTTCTGCTTGCCATGTACACTTATGCTGACTGGTCCCCTTTTCCATTTCCTGGTCACTTTGGTGACTATTTAGTTATCTTCAATGCTGCCAAAGCTACAGTGGGGAAAAAGAATTTCTTAGACAGTCTATGTTAAACTTTTATTACAAAAAAATGTTGGCAATTGGAGATAAATAGTTCCAGGTGTAAAACTAGCGCATATATTAACGTTTCTGGAATTTCCCCTCCACAAAATTTCATCATTTGTTAAATAAGCTCATAAAATCCCATTTTGTCAAAATGTATCAATGTAGTATAGTTTAGCTAAACTGTATTTGGATACTCATACACACACACACACACACACACACATATATATAATACCACATGCACATATTGCTTGTTACGTTGCATGGTTCACACATATATTCACAAATACAGTTTATTTTGACAATTTCATACATTGTTTATATAATTTCCATTCTTTGCTTTCTCCCCTCCAACTACTCCCAGGTACCCTCAATCATTATTGTTACATATGTTGTTATATATATTGTTATATATGTGTGCACACATATACACATGTATATGTAAATATATCCTTCTGAGTCCATTTAGTGTTTCTCATATATGTATGTGCTTAGGGATGATTGTTTGTGATTGGATAATGTAGCAGGGGCAAGTAGAGAAGGATGCTTCTCCCTCAGCATCTGTTAATCGTCTACATAGCACATCAACTTGTGCCGTCATCATGCGCGTCCTTTTGTTGTCTGAGTTGTTGAAAATTTCATGGGTGCAACTTCTTTTTCATATGCAGAAGATATCATCTCAGAGAAAATATCTTGAACCTCTAGCTCTTATGATCTCCCTGCCTCTCCTTCCATAATGTTCCATGAGTCTCGGATGGAAGGGCTGTGTTATAAATGTATCATTGAGTTTGAGGACTCCGTGATCAATTCTACTCTGCATTTTGACAACCTGTAGATTTCTGTAACAGCCTCAATCTCCTGGAAAAAGAAGGTTCCCTGGGAAGGCTGTAGTCATAAGTAGCTAGAACGCGGTTAGAAACAATACAGGTTTAGGAAAGTGGTAGTAGAAGGCTCTCCTTCAGAGTCCACGACCTCATCATTCAACAGTAATCAGCTGAGTTGACAGTAGCAAGGAGGAATTCGTTCTTACTAATTAGAACCTTAGTTCAGTCAAGCAGCTGTTGTTACCCCATGATATAAATGCCACTATTGCACCCTTAGGATATCATACCACACTGGTTATAGTTGTAATTGATAAGCCCTGAAACTGGAGAGGACTAGTGACATTTTTCTTCCTTGGCAACTTGCATAGCACCTTTATTTATTATGAAAAAAGAGATCTGGTCTTCAGTGAGGAAGCTTCCAGATGAGTTTTACCTCGGTTCCTCCAAGGCATGTGCCCAAAGGGTGTGGAGTCTTGAGGAATAGGGTCTTACCTTCAAGTTGTAGAAGGCAAAAAGGGACAATGACAATATTTACGCTGCCTTCGACTTCAAAGTCCTGGGGTTTTGTTAGATAATCTGTGGTTCTTCGGGTGTTACCACTGCCAGTGGCAAAGCTTCATTTAACACCCCACCCCACACACAGTACTTGGTAGTTGGTACCTTCTCTCCTGTCTTTCTTCCTCCTTACAATTTGAAATCTGTAATAAGCCCTCCGCTAGCATTTATGAGTTCGATCCTGAGCTTCACCTTAGGAACATAGCATGCAGTAATTGTCTTTGTGCGCCTGTCTTATTCACTGACTGTCCTCCAGTTTCTCTTATGCTTCTGTGTATGACTGGATTTTATTCCCTTTATGGGATAAAAACTTCACTGTATAACTGTATCACATTTTTTATCCTGTCTTTCATCAATAAAATCAATACTAACATTTTCTTTTTAATCCTCAATCGCATGGCATGATTTCAGTAATCAATTTTAGTGGGAAATAATAGCACTTTATTGTTCAAAACACATTGGTATACAGGTTATCCTTTTCATTTATTCTCTATTGTATTCCCACAAACTGGTTTTATCTGCCCGATAAATTGGTGGGTAGGGGACAAAACACAAATACAACAACTTGAGATAAATTCAGAACCTTCTTGAGCATCAATAAATCAATTCCAAGACAGCATCATCAATAAACCAATTCTAAGAGAGTAGCAAGCCCAAATCTTGCTCTTTTTTTCTGTCCACTTTATGTGGAGTACTGATAATCCCAATATTCATATGGGTATTGAACATAATGCCTTCAGTGGGCAATTTGTTTTGTTTCCAAACAGAACCATAGTGTCATGTTGGCCCTATGAAGCTGCCTCTGTGTTTTCCTCTTTTAAAAAAACATTTACTTATTTTTCCTTTATGGACATAAATGTTTTGCCTGTGTGTATCTATGTGCACCACAGGCATGCCAGGCATGCAGTGCTTAAGGAGCACAGAAGAGGGCATCTGTAATCCTAGAAGCAGCAGTCGTGAACTGCTGTGTGAGTGCAGGGAGCCCAAATGGAGTCCTCTGCAAGAGCAGCAAATGCTCTTAACTGCTGAGCTGTCTCACTAGCCCCATCTCTGTTTTGTTATCGAAGCTTGTTTGTTTTTCTTTAGATGTAGACCACATCCCTTGGGAGAATTCACTGAAAATATACGATGTTTCTCGTTTGCCTTGTCTCTTCATGTGTGATTTTTTTTGTTGTTGTTGGTGGTGGTGCATATTTGTTCTTGATGGTAAGTTTTAATGAAAGTTCTGTAAAGGAAAACTAAAAACAACTCACACTTTTAAGTTACAATGAACAGAAACACTTTTAGAGAAGTAGACGATAAAGACTTTAGTAAAGGTTGGGTGTTTGGGGACTTTGGAAGTGAAATGTAGCATTTCCTTTCCCTTCCCTTTGGCCAAAGTCAAGGCATCACTTAGCCTGGTTCACAACATCAGTTACTTTGTCCTAGACAGAAAGCAGAATTCTGGCTACTCTCTTAATAACTCTGAAAGGATGGATAAGCACAATCTAAAATCTGGAACACTTTCCAACTGCCAGGCAACATTATTCTCTCCAACATAAAAATAGGTCATTAAGTGTCACAAAAGAGTGAAATACATGATGGGGAATCATCTTCCTCTGCTGTTGCTGAAGACAGAGGCTCTTTGTCCCTTTAAGGGTTTTCAGCCCCATCTCCAGTCACATCCTAAAAGCCTTCCTCATGTGTAGGGTAGGTGCATCCGGTCACACAGCTCTGCTCAGAACTTCCTGGCAGATGTCATAATTTACTGTCACCCTCTTGCAGGAATGCAGAACAAGGGGCCCCGATGCCAGCTCTGTGATACATTGCCTGACAAGTCCTGGGTGTCACCCTTCAGCAGGCCCAGCGGAGGTGGAACACCATTTACCTGATAGTGCCTATGATAAAGTGGGCAATTAGATGCACTTGGGAAAGCCTGGCTGGAGACTGGTTTAGGAAACATTATGATCACAGCAGGTTTCTTAAAGGTTAATATAAAAGATAGAGCCCTGCAGTATTTGCTCTGTTCTCTGCCGAAGTCAGGAGTACTGGGGTAAATATCTCTATCTCTTTGGGTGTCTTTCCTGCTCTTTCTGATTTCCTCCAGACAGGGTAATAAATGCCCACTAGAGATGGGAGTGAAAGGAAAGGGATTCAGAGACACGGTTTACAGTTTGTAATCACAGAGCCAGCTATTCTGTTAGGCTGTAAGTTTGTCCTTTTTGTTTTTTATTTGGCGTTTGTTGTTTTTGAGACAGAGTCTCACACTGTTGCCCCGGCTTCCTTGGAACTCATAGAAATGTTCCTGCCTCACTCTCTTGAGTGTTGAGTACTGGGATTCCAAGCCAGAACCCTAATACTTAGCTCTCTTCCTATCTTTTTTGTTTCTATTTGTATTTGTCTCTGTCTCCTCTCTCTCTCTCTCTCTCTCTCTCTCTCTCTCACACACACACACACACACACATTCAGAGCGAGGAGGATATAACAGTTTGCCTCTCACTGGAGTTTTCTGTGTTTAGTGCTAGCACAACAGCATGATTTGTTTGACTTGTATCCCACATCCCCCTCTTTGCTTCCTCCTTACTGGATGGATTCGGCCTGCCAGTGATTAATGAGTCTGGAAGGTGAGCGACAGTTATCTTAAGGGCTCTCAAGCATTTGTTTCCAGAGCCTAGCCAAACTGTCTTGCTGCATTAGCTGTAGTTAGATTTCCTGTTGATAACAGCCTGTGGAAAATAACCCCCACCCCCTACCCCAATGTTGCCATCTGCATGGAGCCCTGTTTGTCTGCCAACAGTGCACCCTGTCACCCATGCATTTTCCATTTCTCTTCGGGCATAAAAACATTTTACTTTTGAGGAAGTAAGGCTTTGGTGAGGTTAGACCAATCCTAGACATCCTTGGGATGCGGAAGCCTTACGAAACTGAAAAGTCAGGACGGATCTGGAAAATGTGCTTACAAATAGTGGAACAGGAAAATGAGTCCTTCCCCTAGGCTTGTTCCTCCTGTGTGGGGTGGAAAAGGCGGGAGACAGGGACAGGGTGTTCTCTGTGTAATTGGAATTCCCCTGTAGAGTCACAGGAGATGAGCAAGCCTTTGGGTTTCCTTTTTTCTGTATTATTTGCACCTAGACCAATGGGCATGAAGAAAGCAAGCAGAGATGCCCACATGAGGCTTCGTCCTCTCTGAATGACAATCAGCTTCGCAGAGGGTTACCAAGGCTTGCTGGCCACTGAAGATGGGACCAATTAGGTTTTGGCTTGGTTTCAAGGTAGCCAGAGAGACATTTGGAACCACAGTCTATGTCATGATGCCAGTCACTGTGGGGAAGCGAATGACTGAGTTTTCCTTGCCATGTTTGCTTCTGGACCCCTGTAGTCACAGTCTCTTTAACAAGTAAAGAAACTTCTTGGCCTTGGCAGAGGTTGGAGTGAAATAAACTAAAGCAGAAAGTCAGTACTCTGATACCACAGAAAAAATCTAGGAACTGAGATAAGGAGGTGAAATGTTCCTCATTCCTGTGCACAACAGCTTCACCATGTCTTCCTGGTGAGGATTCTGAATGGAACCCAATTTGTATTTTCCTTGAAATCTCATTTTACTGGGCTTGAAGCCTACTCATCTTTGGAGTCTAATGAGATGTTTGCAGGGCAGTGTTTAAAGGCATATATGACAAAAAGAGAGTTATTTTGTCCTTTTTTTTCTTTTTTGAAGCTAAGGGTCTAAGCCAGGACCTTGAGCTTGCTAGACAAGTGTTCTGCCAATGAGATAAATCCCCAATCTCCAAAAAGCAAGTGAAATGTATACACATGGGTGCAGAACTTCCAAACCCAGGGCCCTCAATGGAATATTTCCTTCATTCTAGAACATTGGAGAATTTCCAAATGATTTTTCTGCTCTTTTCCCATAGCATCTCTGGGATGGAGTCCCCCCTACCAAGATATAAGGTTCATGGTGCTTAGCTGTTCTTGGAGTGACACGAACAATCACTGGAAGGATAGTAGACCATTCTGCTTAAACCCTGCAGTGTGCTTATGCTCCGACTTGCCAACACTGTGCTTGTTTTTCACATCCATGACAACAAACCCTGAAAAACCTTCTAGATATTAAAGCAGTGGAAACAGTGTCATGTCTCTCTAGCTATCTTAAAAGAGGCCATGGCTTATATCTACTTCATATCTACTTCAGCCAATGGCTTACTGTCCCTTGAGAAAATGAACATGCTCAAATCAGCATAATTCCCTGATCCAAAGATAAAGGAGTAAGGTAAATCATACTGCTCTGAGCCAGAGTCTGGTGATGTTTGTTATGTCGCATTATTGCAACAAAACAAAACTGATACCTTGCCTACTGTTCTGTTTCTGGGTCTCTGTTCTTTTGTATCACAACCATACTTTTAATTGTAAGCCAGACTAATGAATTTTTCCGAGCCCCACGTTTCTTTACCTTCATTTTATCCCCATCTTCACACTAATCTTTTCTCCTCAGAATTTGTTTAATTGCAAGGCTGTATTCTCAAATCAACACAGGACAAACTTAGCATTAGTAGAATCTCAAGAATGAGCCCCACTTTGGGTTATTTCTAACACTTGCATAAAAATAATATAAATAAAATATACACATACGTGGTGCGGCATGTAGTGCTCACTGTTTGGAGAAAACAATAGTGAGAAAATCTTGAAACTGTGTTAATAAATAAAGAGGAGGAGAGTTTGGAGCACATTTTAGCCAAGGGTAATGCTATTTTTCAGAACAATATTGAAATGTCACATAATGACACCTGAGGTAACTCACCTAACCCACTGAATTAACCACTAGGGAGATTTATAAAGAATCAGTAGGACTTATCCAATGAAATACATTTCTTCACTGTCACTCTGGAAAGGCGTTGCAGGACTTGTGATACTTTGAATGCTTAATTCTCCTATTATTAGACTTCTCAAAGATACCTGCTGAGCCTGGAATCTAGGGAGCTAGATTCTTACGTCTCTCTTGTCCTGAAGAAGATATGACCTTGACAAAGTCATATATTTCATTTGGGCTGGATTTTACTGTCACACAAAAGCTTAGTTGGCTTCACTCTAAGAAAGCTGCCAGATTTGGGTTTCAGTGGTTTGGTGAGATTGTGGAGCTAGCCCTGTTCTGGGCCTCATGGGAGAAAGAAAGGAAGAAAGGACAATATTGTCCTCCCTTTGGCCTCAGTAGTTTCTTAATAAAGATGAGTGAGGAACCAATCATCTTACAGACTCTTAGATAGCAATAATCCTTTAGTCTCCTTAAGAAGACTTTCTACCTTCTACCTAGAAACTAGAAAGTCCTAATATACATTAATAGAGGCTCTCTCGAATAAAGAAGGTATTATTCCTCTATGCATCTTCCATGACCCAATGTGAAATATTGGCACGGGAATTGGATGCAGACTTTACTTCAAGACTCTGAAATGTCCTCTGTGATAACTAGATGAAACGAGATCACCCCGAACTTCTATTTATTCTCTACTCAACCATGGCCTCAGAGAATCTGCAAACCTTGGAATCTGCAGCAGGATGAGGAGCTGAACTTAGTGGAAAATAGTAAGAGTCCCATCTTTCAATCTTCCTAGCCATTCAGACTCCACATAAATGATGAACTTGCATTTAACAAGAATCGTCATAAGCTTAATGATGCGGTCAAATAATATATTGCAAAGGAGAGTAGGTGGTTTGAGAACAGGATAGGAAAGAATGCCTAAGTAGTTAGTTTTGTGTACACTGTGGAAATCCCAGGCCTTCACACACACACACACACACACACACACACACACACACACACACACACACACACACACGTTTGGTTTTTTGAGACAGGTTTTCTCTGTGTTGTTTTGGAGCCTGTCCTAGAAATAGCTCTTATAGACTGGCCTCGAACTCACGCTCACAGAGATCGACCTGCCTCTGTCTCCCAAGTGCTGCGATTAAAGGCGTGAACCATCACTGCCCAGCCTGAAGATATTTTTAAGGTTTTTGTTGACCACTTTTGACATCTTTGTATAGCACTCTGCTTTAGAAGGGGGCGCAGGAGTCGGATATGCTATTTTAATATCTTTTAATCTATTAATTTTTATTTTATGTGTATGGATGTTTTGCTTGCATGTCTATCTATATACCCCAAGCATTCAGTGTTTGTGGAGGATAGAAGAGGACATTGGAGGACTGGAACCAAAGTTACAGATAATTGTGAGGGATCATGTAAGTGCTGGGAATCAAATCTGGATCATCTGGAAATGCCCAGTACTCTTAACTTCTGCATCATCTCTTCCCTCACCAGAGATAGCCATTTTAATTTCAAACTCCACCAGTTCTTAATTTTCATGTGGATGTGGATGTTTTATTTACAGCCTCCAATTTTATTATACAAAAGATAAAAATGACAGTGTAGAGTTCATACGGTATTACAATGACTACGTAATATGATAGTCAAAATTGAATCAGTGTCTCCATTGCTTCTTATGAGCACTTTAAGCTCAAATCAAATATATCAGATCCTTGAGATTATATGAGAAACAGATAAAAAGGGTAAAGTTGTTGAGTTGTTCATAAAGTTAGGCAGAGCTGTCATTGCTCATATTCTAGAGAGCTGAAGGGAAAGTTGTCAAGGCATGAGCTGTGAAGAAATCAAAGCTTGGGTCTATCCTAAAAGCCATTGCCCATTAGACAAATGCAGACTTCTGCCTAAATCAGAGTAGATTTTAAAAGGCCGGAAGTTGTATGAAGAGGGGGCAAATAGAGGCAAGAGACATAGTAAGAAGTATAAAGACTTGTGTGAGAAGATGTTTAATTAGACTTTTTAAAAAATGAATAAAATACAATAGAAAGATAGTATCTAAATAGACCGTAACTAGAAGTTTACTTAGAATTTGTGAAAGAGAGAAAAAAAAAAACAAGATCAGCAGGGCGGTGGTGGCAAACACCTTAAATCCCAGAACTCAGGAGGCAGAGGCAGGTGGATCTCTGTGAGTTCGAGGCCAGCCTGGTCTACAAGAGCTGGTTCCAGGACAGGAACCAAAAAAGCTACGAAGAAACCCTGTCTCGAAAAATCCAAAAAAAGAAAAACCAAGATCATAAAAGCTAATAGAATTAACTATACCATAATAAATAAAGTCACAAGTATTAAAGATACAGTGAGACTGAAGAACTAAAGGCAAAAATAAAAGTCTTGAAAACAGGCAAAAAGGCAAGAGAAATTATTTTTAAAAGTCTAACAAATGGCTTCATGGTGCCAATAAAAGTTTATAGCAGAGGAATGACCAGACTTTATTATACTCAGAAAGATAGCTTTTGCTATGAAATTTTAGACCCGTCAGAAAATGTGAGGAAGAAACTAAATGTATTTTTCTAGCAAAAACTAATGCATTTGTCACCAGTGAATCCACGCTAAAGATGGAAGCCAGTTGAGCCTAGATAAAAGAATTTTTAAAAATGGCCCAGGAGGATAAACAATAACTGAAAAATCTAGGTTATTATGGCGGTAAGTCCAACAAAATATACCAATAGCTGTGATTAAGCATACTCATAGGCAATAAATACAAATAGAATTCAATTATCAAACTTTAAAAGATCAAATTGGAATATGAACAAGGGAAAGGAAATATTTTAGTTATTTTATATTTACTAAATGGCTACTGAGTTGTTGACCTAATTTATACTTTAATAAGTGTTAATGTTTATCTCTAGGGTATATTTTCACAGTACTATAAGTGGAATTCAAATAAGTGCTAACAGAACTGAAAGTGTGCATGAAGAACCCAAGAAGGTAGGAGGAAAAAAATATTTTGAAACATATTATATTTTAAATGTGTATATGTTACTTAAATGTAAATATATTAAAGTTAAGGAATAAAATTCCTTAAAATTAAAATTAAGGTATTAAAATTAAGGAATATCAGCTTGGAATAAACAAAAGTTTTAATTAAACCTGGGGGAGAAGTGCCTCAACTACTTGTCTTATTCTTCCAATAAAACACCTGACAACAATCACTTAGGGAAGGAAGGGTTTATTTTGGGTCACAGTTCAAGGGTGGTAAACTCATGGTGACAGGAGCAGTTGACTTCATTGTGTTTCAGAAATAGAGTAAGATGCTCAACTTATTTTCACACTTTTATTCAGAACAGTACCCCAACGAATGGAATGGTGCCACTGATAGTGGCAGATCTTCCTGTCTCAAATATCTTAACCCTGACGATCCCTCATAGCAATGTCTGGATGCCTGTTTCCTAGGTGATTGTAGACTGTACAAGGTGCAGTGATACTAACTGTAACAAGGTTCATTGATGTTGCTTTGTATAATAAGAATGGCATCTTTTGAAGTTGTGTATCTGATACGGTCCAATTACAGAAACTATCAAAACTATATGTAATATGAAACTATCAATATGAAACTATCAAAACTATATGCAATATGAAAGAAAAGTTGAGTGTTATAGTTTGAAATGTCCCCCATCAGTCATGTACTTGAACACTTGGTCCCAAATTGTGGTGGAGATTTTGGAACCTTCAGATGTGAAGCAGATAGACGAAAATTAGTCACTAGGAGTGGGCAATGATAGATATCATCTCAGTTTTGTTTGTTTGTGCACAGAGGTTTCAGAAGATCCACTGAAGCTTGAGGTGTTATAGACAGAGCCCTAACCTAGCTACTGTTTCTTCTCCATAATAATGGACTGTAGGCAGAGGCCACTTATTTGTTTCCCAACTATTCAGACCCAAATAATCACACGGAAACTATATTAATTACAACACTGGCCATTTTTTATGCATATTTATGGCTAACTCTTACATTTTAAATTAACCCATAATTATTGGCTGTGTTAGCCACGTGGCTAGGTATCTTTTGCACCTGGGTGATGACTACAGACTGAGCCTTTGCTCTTCCCAGAATTCTCCTATTCTGGTTGCCCTGCCTATACTTCATGTCTGGCTACTGGCCAATCAGTGTTTTATTAACCAAGAAAACAAAAGTGACAAATCTTTACAGGGTACAAGATCATTGCCCCACAGTAATGGACTGTCTCCCCTTAAACCATGAGCCAAAATAATCCTCCATCCTATTACTTGCTTCTATCAGGAATTAGGTAATAAAGACACAAGAGGAACCTATGTCCTTGGTAAGGGATATCATAGATATATGAAAATAATAGATATAATGAAGAAGACATGATGAAGTCAGTGTGTAATAACAATAACTTAAACTCAGAAGATCTGATCAAAAATAAGAAATGATAATAAAGAAGAGACAGAATAAAAGACAAAGTTCCAGTAGTAGAATAGAGTTAGCTCAGAATACTAGTGTAGGAAAGTGAGCACAGAACACTAGAGCAGGAGAGTTACACCAGTGCAGGAGCCTTTACACAGAGCACTAGAGCAGGAGAGTTACACCAGTGCAGGAGAGTCAACTCAGAACACTAGTGCAGAAAAGTGAACACAGGACACTAGTGTAGAAAGTGAGCATAGAACACTAGTGCAGGATGTTAGCACCCTTCTCTCCAAACCTTTAAAATAAGTAACCTCAAATAATTTAGACTTTTAGCTTATGCCTTGATAGTTGATTGAGTTTCAGGAAAAAAATTGTAAAGACAAAATCAAGGCTGAAAATTCAGAAGTAGCCATCAGTTACAATGATTTAATAATGATTTAATAATATTTCATAAGGTATAAAGGACAAGAAGATACAGGATATCAAGGTCAACCAAGTTTGGTTCCTTGAATAAATAGATAAGATTTATAAAAACCTGTCTAATTAATAAGATAAAGTAGAGGACAAAGAAAGAAGCATAAATAACTGTAGGAAAGAAAGACCACCACACACTAACAGACATTGCTTAATATTTAATGAATAAAATCAAGGTTTTATGTCTAACTTTAAAACTCTTAAGAGAAATGTGTAATAACACATGCTTGTATCCCCAGTGTGCATGAAACTTGTGAAGTTGAGGCAAAGTTGGGGTAGACCTTGGTAATTTATTAAGGTCCCACTTTAAATTAAAGAAAAGTAAAAACAGGACTAAAGAAATCGTTCATTGCTTAAGAGTGTATACCGATTTTGTACAGTATGGAAGTTTGGGTCACTGCACCTTCATCAGTTGGCTCAAAAGTACTTATAACTGTAGCTGTAAGTGTAGCTCATCTCCACACACACACACACACACATGCATGCACGCACACATGCACACATTAACAGAGAGAGAATGAGAGAGGATTTAAAAACAATAAAAATAAGTCTTAAAATAAAAAAGGACAGCAGAGACAGATTCATGGTTGAGAATTCTTGCTGCTCTTGCAGAAGACCTAGGTTCTGTTCCCAGAGCCCACATAATAGCTCACAATTTACATAACTCCAGTTCCAGGGGGATGTGAAACCCTCTTCTGGCCTCCATGAACATGGTGCACATTCACATATAAGGCAAAGAACTCAGGCACTTAAAATAAAAATAAATCTTGAAAAAAAAAACCATAACTGAACAAGCCAAAAACACCACCAAAAGAGGATAACGGTTCTTTAAAAAACACAGCTTATTCTAAGATTAAAAAGAAAACTAAACATACCTTATAATATTCATGTACTCTTAATAGATGTACTTTATTATTTTATTGCCTTAAAAAATAAGAATCCAAATTTCCATCCCCTTCCCTCCTCCCACTCCTCTCCCACTTCCTCCACAGACCCTCCCACCCCACCCCCTCCAATCCTAAGAGAGGGCCATGCGCCCCTCTCTGTGGAAAGTCTAATGCACAGGTTGAGCAAGGTTTATATCCAAAGAGAATATCGTCCCATGTAGCCAGTACATGCCTTAGAGACAAATCCCAGTGTCACTATCAGTGGCCCCTCAATCCACCTTAATCAGTAAGTACTTGGGATTAAAACTTTTCAATAAAGAAAAGGGAAGGTTTTTCAGGAGCTAGGAAACCCTCCTCAGAGAACAAGGACTTGAAGTTTCCTCTGTAATGCTTGAAGATTCAGCCCAGGAAATCCCCTTTATACTTTTTTTTTATTGATTAAACTACAGTTGATTTACATTGAGGAAAATCTACTTGCATATGGTTGGTCCTCTCTCTTCCCAGCAGAACTGGTATGGAATCCACCCAGATTTTTCCAATCAAAGCTGGAACTTCATGCCAACATATCTTAAACATAGAGGCCCAGTCTTCATCTTGGCAACCTTATGCCAGAAGAGAACTCCCACTGGCAACACAGAGCTGTTCTGGCACAAATAGGTCTCTGAACGTACAGAACAGGATGAGTCCAAGGAGACAAACACATCTCCCTCCAGATCCTCACCCGCATGGGGAGGAGGCTCTGTGGCCATTCCCCTCAGGGAAGAATCCCACACACCACGTATAATTTCTAGGCATGTTGAGTAATAGCGCAAAATTAAGTTGGACTCTCCTATCTTAAATCTAATTAATCTTCGTCTATCGTGTGTTCACTCTACTGGAATATAGCAATAAAATTTGCACACTGGGGTTTGCATTTTCCAGCCATGTTTTAGAAACAACGGTATTTGATCTGCTGCTAGTGTCTAAAATCTTAATATAGAATAACTAAGAAAAGTGAAAGAATCAATTCTAAGCAGATGAGCAAAAATGACATCTTAAATTTCTTTACACACAAACAGTAGAGAAGTAGTTCTCCAGAGATGTAATTATTATTACTTGTTAATAATAATTATTATGTGTTAGCTGTTAGGTGAATAACAAACACGTTCCATGACTGCATTCCTTGGGAATGAATAGTGGAAAAATCACTGCTTAAGGTGGTCTATAACTATTAGTAATGCATATTTAATTCTGATTTCTGCTTTTTCAAACTTGTAGGTTTCAGATTTGCTACTACATGGGGGAAAATGTCTACTGTATATCAAAATTAGTCACATTCAATTTCCCATGAGTATCTTAGCATTAAGACATGCAACCAGGATTAAAAATTGAATAAGATTGCACTTGAGAACTGTAGAAACGTAATTCCTATGAGAGTTTCCTCTTCTTACTTACATGAAGAAATTTCAGGCAAAACCTTGATTGTAATGTATTTATTTTGTCCCCACCAAGAATACAGACATAGACAACACTTCCAGTCAATAATTGATATAAACAACAAATTGTAAAAGTAACCTAGAAATCCATTACAAATATTTATGCATTAGACTATTTAAGTGTATATATTCAACATATATGTATCATAAAGATAACTCATTATGCATTTAATCAGCTATATATATATAGCTACACATGTATAATGTATATATTCATATACATCATAAAGATAGTCAATAGGCATACTGTGGAATTTGATTTATCAGCAACTGTAGTTTTACAGTATTCACTAGAGATGATGAACTAGAAATAATGGTCCCTGTTGGTTTGAGGTTGAATAGATATATAATTTACACGAGTGTGTGAGTGGTTTACTAAGATGAAGCCCACGAGAAGGTCCTTAACATATTTCTTTTTCTTCCCTACAGCCATGTGCAAAGTATGTGTAGGAGGGAAGCTTCTAAATGGTTCTGAAAATAAATGATTGTAATGAATGTTCAAGAATGTTTTGAAATGAGTTTTTTGTTTTTTTAATATTTCTCCCAGTATTTATTTCATCACTTTGATAATTGAACATATATGAATCGATTAAGGACAAGACGAGGAGTAAAGAAGAAATGAAAGAAAGAAGAAAAGAGGGGGGCGGAGAAGAAGAAACATATTGTTTGAACGGCACTTATGTCAATGTGTTTGACTGTAAATACAGTAGGCTCCTCACTTCAAACAGTCTGTGTCATGGGCACTCTTTTACTAAGAAAACTTCTGTAAGATAAATGGTATAACTAACTGCAGCCAATAAAACTTTACTAAGAAAAATAATCTTCAGGATAAAATTATCTCATGACTATCAGTAGATGACCTAAAACATTTGAAGCAATTTTTCCTTCTCTAAAGAACCATTTTAACACACAGGTATTTTCGAGATTGGCAAGAATACATTAGCAAATTGGCTTCAGTGAAGCACAACTTTCTGACTCACTCCATTTAGGAGCCACGACTGCCTGGACAGTGCTCAGGAGCCTCTGCGCATTCGTGCTTCTCATTGAGAGTGAATTCTTTGGGTCATTCTGCATTTTATGTGCTAGCCTTACATCCAAGTTACATGAAAAAAAAATGGGATAGATGGCATGAGAAGACACCGACTGCAGGCTGCCCAAATATTCTCTGGGTTAGTCATCCTGGTATCCAGTGAACAAGAGAATGCAGTATTCATTAATGCTCAGAGACAGTCCGGGCAAGGTCCAGACAGTCTGCTGCTGGCAGAAAGAAAGCTGAAGGCAAGGAAGGCCTGTGTTGATTGTCATCTGTAGTTATGAGTCTGAAAAACAGTAGCTATGAATCAGTCTGTCTGAGGCTCTGCTGTCTATATGCACAACAGTAAGAAGATAATATTTTATAAAGCTTTTAGAAGGAAAATGAGTCTTAACCACTAGAGAGAAGAATCACAGTCTACAGCTACAATGCCTAGAGGCTTAATGATGATTCATTGTAAAATTAGACCAATTAAGTATCCCCCCCATAGTGCAGTCTTGAGTGAGTGAGATAAGATCATGTGTTCCCTTTGACTCATGGAATCCTAAAATTATATGGGATCTCAGAGATTTTCCTGGTCATAGGGTCCTAGAATTTGAATATAATGCATCTTACTGGGGATCTGGTGAACCAGTTTTCACAGAGGGGGAAACTGAGCCCTGGTGAGGTAAGTGATGAGCACTGATTCATAATCAGTGGGTGGTGGAGATGGATCTGAACCAGCACTCTTGAATCTGGGTTGAGAGATTGACAGATTCATTCATTAAGATCATCACTGTTCACTCAACCAATGTGGTTTACATGTTTATCCCAAAGCAATATTATCATAGAAGCCTATCTGCTCCAACTCAAGGGTCACAGAAAGTTAGAGTTCTCCCAAACCTGTTGTGGAAAGCTGGTGACTGTCTCACACCTCCAAGGGCTTTCAGCCCCAGCCATACACGTACGACCCAAAGAGTCTAGGTGGATTGCACAAAGTCTTTGTACATACTTGGGATGCCGTAGTCTCATTTAAAATTCTGAAGACCATGCCACATTTAGGCCAAAAAATCAAAATCTTTGGGCATGGGTTATAGATGCTAAATGCTCTGACATGTCTCAGATGATTTTGGTATGTAGCCAAGTTTTAGAAACCACTGGGTTAGGTGATCTCTTTTTATATTATAAAACATACAGAGAAGCTTGCCCATCATGGGGAAAATAATTTGAATATATCAGAATGAAAGTATGGTATTTCTAGAGGGAAGCTTTGCTACACACACACACACACACACATACATGCATGCACACACATACACACATCTCTAAACAGTTATCAAGAGCATATGTATTATTATAAGGGGAGCAGATCATAGAAATCAAAGAATTTATATGTTGCTGTTTTATTTTCTAAAATTCCAAGTTAAATTTATACTGTTTAAACTATCTTTGCATTATTCAGAAATTAGAGGTAAATAGTGCCAAACATTTAACTTTTGAATATTGACCTAAAATCAATCAGTGATTTCTCCTTTCAAATATCACTAATATTGCAAGGTTTTATGATGCTATATAATAAGGGGCTGTATCCTGTGAAACCCTAATGTAGTTGCTTGGCTTCTTTTTCTCAGAAAGTCTTAGTGTAAATGCTTTCAAAATGTTTACAGGAGTTTGGGTTCAATTATCCATTGTATAACTCTACTTCCTGTGCTGAGGACTGGAATCCTCAGCCATATGCATGCTAGGCGTGTGCTCCACCACTGAAATAAACTCACAGCTCAAAGAAGTTTATTTGACCTCGTTTGAAAACTAAGTATGTAGATCTATCTTCATATCCATATCTATATGTGTGATATGTACGGGAAGATAATTTTATCATATATTTAAAATTCAGAATTGTACCTCAGAGGTATACAACCAAAACAGTACAGATTATATCATTTTGGTGCCATCTGCTTTCCTGAATGTCTTCTTATAAAAAAATTCATCATTATATTACACTTATCCCTAATATTTCGATTTTTTAAATTATTTTTTGCCGGCTCTTCCCCTACCCACAATAGGACAACAGTTGACTCAGTACTAAGGTGGAAGACTGTTCTTTCCCTTTAAGTGCATCTGTTAGAAGGGAGATTCATCTATTAGAATGCTGTTTCCAGAATGCAGTTCCTATGCCTTGAGGAGGGTTGCTTGTGTGTGCATGACAGGATGGGCAAGCCCTCCCTTGCTTATCTGGCCCAGTTAAGCTGCCATCATGTGCTTCCCCACATTCAACTATGACTCATACACTGAACCTGGGTCTTTCATCCCCCTCAAGAGGTAAGGCAGAGGCAGGAGCCCACCACCACCATCGCCACAAATTAGGTTACCTAAAATCCATTGCAAGTGATTTTTTCAGCACAGTTAAAAGAATTCTTGTTCCCAGGGATTTGAAGCTGCAATTACATTCCGAGCAACATCTAGTCTAGGTTGTATTTAATCAACATGACTGTAGGAGATTAGGAGAGATTGTGGGAAGAGCTTAGAATAGTCTTTCCTACAGAAGTCTGACATGCAAACCAAAATAAAATCATCCTTCTATCCTAATTCTTATACTCATCTTTAAAATTCTTGATTTCCATGGGAAATTGTTCTGTGAGATTTAAAGAAAAAAAAAAGCCGAGGAAAGCTTGTTCTGAAAACCAAAGTACTGGAATCTGTAATAAAGAGCAAGGTCCTTACTGAGAAGAAAATCGCCAGCACTGACAATCTCTTTTATTGCCCTACTGACAGATTTATCAAAATAAATAGACCACCATGCTCTTTTGAGCTCCTGGGAAAATGATCATGATAGGAAAATTTTAGAAGAGTCACTCAAATTAGGAGGAGATAGTAGAGAAGGGGAGAGGACCTGTCCATCATAGATAGGAAAAAGAATGACCACTATCCCTGTCCAGGAAGTTCTAGTCTTTCCTTTTCTGAGACGGTATCAAACTCTGTAGTTTTCAGATCCCCACAATAACAGACAGACAGATCATGTTGATCTTGAGTTCCCATGTGTGGGCGATCTCACATCCAGGATATACACTAGGTTTATGGCCTAGTAGATGTTGATCTTTGAAGCAGTCTGTCATATCTTCTTATAATTCCTCCATTCCTAGACCTAAGCTAATAAAAAAAAGAAAACTCTATGTTCTATTCTCTTAAGGAAGAATATAAAGTATAGGAAGATGAAAAAATCAAATTCAAATTAAAAAAAAACACTCTGAGAAGACAGTAGTAAAAGAATTTCTAAGAGGTATTTGTGCCACATCAATAGGGCGCATCAATAGGGCACCCATCCTGTTTATTTGTATGGGTTATTGCTTGGACCATAGGAGCTATGTTTAATGCTTTGGGGATTTCTTACTTTAAAGCACTATTTCTTTCCTTTCTATTTACAGCCTCTTGGTTTCCAAAAAAGCACTTTCTGGCTTTTTCACCTTTTGGGTTTTTTGTTGTTGTTGTTCTATTTTTGTCACAGATAGAAACTAAAGGTGTTCTAAGTCCCAGGCTACACAGTAGAAGACAACACCTTCATGATTGTTGAATTTTATTCTACAAATGAAAATAGTTTTTTATTTGTTTTTTAACTTTAATTTTATGAGCATTGGTGTTTTATCTGCATGTATGTCCTTGTGAGGATGTCAGGTTCCCCTGAAGCTGAGGTTACAGACAGTTGTGAGCTGCTCTGTGGGTGCTGGGAATTGAACCCAGGTCTTCAGGAAGAACAGCCGGTGTTCTTGACTTCTGAGTCATCTCACCAGCCCTGAATATATTTTTTAACTCTAAAAATTTCAAATACCTAGGCCATTTTTTAAGATATTCATACTACTTGTTAATAAAATAATGGCAAGAGTTTCTAAGACAGTTTTTCCATGTAAATATTTTGAGCTGTTTTGTTTTAAGTAGGAAAACCATAGCCAAGGGCATGAAGATATGGAAGGTCTGTGACATTCTAAGTACAGTGCTGCCAGAAAATTCTGACATCACTCTCTGTGTGTTTTCTGCTGCTTCCATGTGCTTGTTTACATATGGTTACAGACACGTATGTTTACGGATGTGCATTTTCCTTGCTTACTTGCTGAGTAGTTTCATCTCCATTTATCACTAGGGCAAGGATATCAAGTGTTAGTAGAGACTCCAGAGAGAGAAAACCATACCAGAGTCAAACAAAGGGTTCAAGTATTATGGAACATATTCTCCACTATGTTCCATAATACTTCTGAGCCATAGAATCACTGTGCATGTGGGTGTGCGTATGCATGTTTGCATGAGTGTGTGTGTGTATGTGTGTGTAGTGAAGCACCTAACATTGCCTTGACTCACATTTAGCTTTTCTTCCCACAGAAAGCACCTTTCACTTGCAGTCTCCTTCCTCAGCTTTATTGAGAGGAGGTGTACTTAAAACTCTTAGAAAACATCACAAGACCAGAGAACTGGCATTATTGGAAGTTCCTTTTAGTTGCTTTGATTGATTTGGAAAGAAACCGGTTTTCTGAACTTTTGAAATATACACATGATCAAGACAGACCTCAAAGAACATGGGAGAGTCTACAGCATGTGTCTTGACCAGCATTTTCATGCACACCAAATTTACAGTATGCGTACCTCTGAAGCACAGCATGCTGCTGTTAGAAATATTTTTGGCATTTTGCTGGAGCTTATGGATTTCGGTGCTATAGATATGTTCCTTCGTTTATACAACAGCTTATGGTTGGGCACAATTTCAAAGAACTCATCTGCCTGCAAATTAGCATAGAGCCTTCTGTCTGGGAAAGAGTTCCATTATTTCAGGAATCAGAGAGAGCGGAGTTCACATTTTCCAGCTCTGCTCTTTAGTTAAGACAGAACCACACAAAGTGGTTCTAATTTTTCTAGACCTTGATTTTTCTTATTGAGAACGTAAGAAACTTCTGGAGCAGCAAAGGACTCTGCAGACCTTAATTTCTTTTCTTTTCACATGGCTAATAATTTTTATTCCCTAACTGGTAGAACTCTTTCCATATCCTTTGTCTCAACCTTGTTTTACCCGGTGATAGCCACAAGGAGAAACTGAATCTCTGGGTAGTAGGGTGGTAAGATCCCCCTTGGTTTCACCTCTTATCACATGTTTCATTGTCTTAGGAGTTCTTTACCTTATGAAATGGAGAAAGGGATGTCACTTCAACCTGGCCTGGGTTTAATACCGTCTCATCCCTGTAATTTAAAGGGTTAATTTGCTTTCATGTTGCTCTCACTGAGATCCACTGTTATTATGGGATGCAGGTTCCCACAAAAAATAAAGAGAGGTGTTTTTCTCAAAGCCCAGACTGGCAAGAGCACAGTTAATTTCCATGAGAGCCAAGAGAGGAAAAGCACAGGCCAGTCTTTGAAATCCACTTGGGACACGTTATGTCAGCGAGACTGGTGCTTAAAAGACAGGAATCCCATACCTTGAATTCACTTTCCCATGAAAGGCTACAGGAAACAAAGAGCAATTTACCTTCGTTCCCTCCCCATCCTCTCCAGCACACTTTTTTTTCCCCCTAGGTCAATCAGCAACCTAAAAACTTCTAACTTGGGAGCTACACCACCTTACAGAACCTGGAAGAAAATCTCTCTTTACTTGGTAGCTCTGTGTGTCTCTTACTTCCTTTTCCTATTTTTTAAAAAAATATAGATATTTGTTATGAAGAAATACCCAGACACTGAATGCTTTCGTGTGAAAAATGTCATATCAGTGATTTGAAAGTGTGCTGCGACAGGCTTTGCCTCCTATTCAGACCACCAAGAGCCCGCATGGAGTGGTATTTACAGCTTTCTCGTGTCATTATCTAAAAAGGATTATATCATCCATGCTGTAATACAAACCAGTTCTGCAAACTGTGTGTGACTTGGTTCTCCTGTAACTGCAGTGGTCTACAGACATTCAGCATCTGATCTCAAACACAGCAAGAAAATTCAAGGGCTAACTCATAGAATCCTCACAACATGTAAGCACAGAAGTGAAGAATACCTTAGAAAATGCCCCACGTTGTTTTGTTTGGTAGGTCGTTTGATGTTTGGTTGTTGTTGAAGGCAAAGACATGGATTAATAATATACTGATGGGTATGCAAAGTGTGCAGTTAATGTCTAAGTATAATTACAACATGAGGTTTAATTATACCATGTCATGAATTTCTGACTCACTTGTAAACATCTTTATTAGCAAACGAGTATTGAACATTAGCATATATAAATAGAGACTTAGTAAGAATATTGGAAAGAATCAGGAAATACAAACGTTTGTGCCTTGATTAACTTCTTGTAACTAGAAGGGAAAATTGTGTTTATACCTCGCTATTATTTATCACCATGCAGAGAAAGTCATATAGTCATATCGATTAATTAATTGATCACTTTAATTAGCTTAATTGGTTAACTGTTTGAAAAAAAAAGGATTCAGGAGAGCTAAATTCTGCTTCAAGTCACCTACTGCATCAACAGATGGGGTTATTAACTAGAGATGTGGATGTGGCCCATTATCCTACTGCTCATACTTCTAATTCACAACTTATAAGTTCTCCGTATTCCCAGTCACCCTGGTGGGAGGAAGCTGGCCTTCAGTGACATTGGAGGCAAACCTCTTCCACACATGGAAAATAGAAGGGAGTTGGTAGTCACGTTGGGCCTCTCTGAGAAGTTTACACTGCAGGGTTATGTGGCCTGATATGCGCTGAAGGCTTCCCATGGCGGTGATCTTGACAAGTCTTTCAGTGGACACTGATTCTTATCATCAATCCGTAGCAGTCTATTTTGTCCCCAGGAGGAAAAGGAGGGAGGGGAAGGGAAAAGGAGTGGGAAATTGATAACAGGCTACATTTAGAAAGAGTTTAGACGGAGATTCAAGGGACCTCACTGGATTGCTAGCCGCAAGTTTCTAGGCTGTGCCTGGATCCAAGAGGGGTCCTGGAGCCCTGCATTATGCTTCCGAGCTACAAGTCTCTATAGAAAGCTTGTACAGATACTAGACACACCGAGTGTTTCTATCAATAACTGCACATGCAGTGTGAATAGTTAGGGGCTGTGTTCCAGACACAAGCATCTCACTGTACATAGAGAATTCCTCCAGAAGAATGGATGCGTCATTAGCTGGGCAGGGGTAAAGAGGGGAGAGAGAGGGCCACATGGACCATGAGTTGTCTTGCTGATATGGATATGGTAGCCCATTTATCACCTTTTGGTGAGCCAAAAGGGCAAAGAAAATGCTGTTTGTTTCCTTGTTTGCTTGTTTGCTTGTGACAGAGTCTCACCCTACCCAGGTTGGCCTGGACAATAGTCCTCTCACTTCAGATGGCTAAGAGCTGGAATTACAAGTGAGAGCCACCATCCTTGGCTGGGGTTGCCACTTAAACTCAGAAAACTGCTTTTCCTTCCCAGAGAAGGAGGCAGTGGTGTCCAGACGTTCCACAAGAAAAGCTGGGAGGCTTCTCTTTTTGATCAAGGGTGGCTCCATGGTTGCTTACTTTGCAACACACCACTGGGCTATGTATCCTGTTCTCTTGATATAGGCTCCATTGCACAATAAAAGGTTTTCAGACTTCCGTACTACAAAAGGTACCATAAAATATACATATAAAAACACATGCTTACATATTAACTGAGAGATTATACATTACAAACATTCCTAGATTCTGGTTTGTGCATAAATTAGAACATACCAGAAACAGATGAGCAAACATCACTTTCCCCAGCATTCTGTATTGCTGATTGTCTCTACGAGAAGCATGGAAGTTGAGCAGTCCCTCAATGAGGGAGGAGCAATTAATTAAAAGGCAATGCATCTTGCAGTATTTTTGAGTCTGCTCACTGATTATTATGCAGGAGACAACAAATAATTTCTCATTTGATTTGAAGCAAATCTGGCATGACTCAGGGCATTAACACTAGCTATGGTCTCTGCTTGGGATTTGGCTTCTATGCAAACCTGGACAGCTGTCTTCATCCCCTGCCTCAGATCCTAACTACCACACTTTCTCAGAGCTAACATCAACAACTGCTACCATACCTGCCTTGGCATTTCCTAATCGCTTTCTTGGCTTAAAATTTTCTTCGTCACAGTTCTAAGTTGTACTTTGTTTTCTCTTTCTCCTTTCCTCTGCTTATCTGTCTTTTTCCTTGCGGTAGGTCATTTTGCTTCCAGCACCCATAGGCATAGAATGGTGTCTGGCAGATAGCATGTGCTTACTAACACCAGGTAGAGTCATTGAATAACAGGAGAAGGAAGTAGGAGCCAATGCATCCAGTTATGAAGACTCAGCCTTTTGTGTAAAAAGCTTACTGTTTACAAAAGGCTTCATGACTAAAGAATGTAGTTTATCTTACCATGTCATATGTTCAATGTTTGTTATGTAACTGCTGCAAGTAAAAAACATTACATAGTAGGGGTTGTGAGGCTTACCGTAGAATCTTTGTTTATCCCATGCATTTAATCAGAATTCAGGCTCTGAATTCAAAACACCATGTGAACCAGTCCTTGAAATACGACCTCATTGTGTGGGAGAACAGCATCTCCAAGTCAAATGGAGCATCCCATGAGCACTCCCCAGATTTTATTGCCAACAATTATTACACCAGTTGAAGAACATATTTTTCTCTCTGGTATCCTGCTGCTGTTGTGAGGGGAATTGATTCTAATTGCCAGTTTCCTGCATTTTCTTCAACATTTAGATTTTGCAAGGGGAAAAAAAAATCTCAGTGATGAAAATTCCACACGTTACTAGGATTACTTCACAAACAGAACATTCTTGGCTCTGGAATTCCCCTCAGACTCCAAATGGAGCTTACCCATACAGAAAGCTTGAATCCATTCTGAAATGGAAGAAAGACGGGGCAAAATGTTATCTTTGAGCTATGACACTTGGCTCACAGTGGACACACAGAGAGGACACGCATTCAGTGCCAAACAGCATGATAATGATTTGGGAACAACACTGTACTCAGAGTAGGCCTTCTTTGGAGGTACAACTCTGTGTGCAGCACAAGTGCCCTAAGCCCAGGTCACCCCAGCAGGAGCAGAGCTATACTTCGGAGGGTGCTAGCATCTACAAACTTCAACCGTGGAGCTTAGCCAACAGGGGTAAAAGCGGGGTGAAGATATTTATCCATTGTCAGGGGATGAGTGAGGCGGAAAATGAGCCCCACTTCCATGTCTCCCCTGGCTCTCCTCACAGGAAAACAGGACAATATAATACAGAAATAAAGTACAGAAACTTCCTCTTTACCAGCATTTCGAAGCTGTCCTGGCACCGATTTGCACTGACATCAGCTCACTGCAGGTCCAAGATGAAAATTTATCTTCATGGAAATATGACCCTTGGCTGGGAGTAATCTTTAAAAAAAATGATAGGGAAAAATTGGGCAAATAGAAGATAAAGAAGTTTGTGCAGGACAAATGTTGCATTTCCTACACAGCTTTGTAATTCTTCTGTCTCAGGGACAAATAAAAAACAAATGGATACTGTCAACCAGGGGAAATCTGTGCTATTTACGCATTATGGTGAGAGCATTGAGAATCAAATAGTGTAGAGTGTTCAAGATGAAGAATTTGGATGGTTATGAATCAACAGATGAGTTAACAGGAAGGCCCCTCAGAAAAATGTTCTATTCAACTTATGAGGTTTGTGTACCAAAGATGTGTTTCTGTTTTCACATTCATGCAGCTTTTACTCACAGGTTCAGTTGTGTTTCTGTGCATGCATGCTTGTGTGTGTTATGCCTATGTGTAAGAAGTTTGCAGCTTTCAGCCTTTGCAGTCAATCGCATGCATTTTGAACTCTGCGTGTATGTGCATTTTACTTTGACCTCTACAGGTTATGGTTTCAAAACTTTGGTCTTACTTTATCCTGCTGCATGCTTTGGCTTTTCCTATTAAATTTCCTCAGTTTACACAGATGTTTCTCAATGCAGCTATGAAATATTTTTAAAAAGGTCTTCTAAAAGGGTAGAAATTTCATATAAGCAATACAGAACAAGATGGAAAAATAAATAAACATTCTTCTACGGAGTTCTGTCAGTATATTGAAGATATACCAGGAAATCAGCTAAGCTAAGCAAACACAGACATTTTATACGCAAAAACAGTGCAGTCGCCTTTTTGACATCAATAAATCATTGTCATAATTGTCCCAAAGCAATGTGGTTTGAGAAACAGCCTTTGAGGGAAGTCCTTCCTCCCAAAATACCCACCTTATCTTGGTTTTCCTGATAGCCGAAATTCCACTGTTTGAGAAGGCTGCTTAGGAGCTAAAGGGTGCAAATGTCTCTGCAAAAGGAGGAGACATGAGCTATTTACACTTCGGGGTGAGGTGTTTAATCAAATGTGATAACTAACTGAGATGTGTTTTTCTTGTGAAGCCACTGATTTCCAAGAAGGAAGGGTGTCAAGATAGCAGGGGGAAGCCCTGACAGAGAAGGTACAAAGGTGTTGAAGACAAAACTCAACATAGACCTATGCTCATTGGTGTCTTTCACCCCCTGGAATGACTTGCCTAAGATAGTACAGTTCAGCTCAGAAACTTTAAATTAATCTCGATTATTAAGACTATGTTCCTGATAGATGTTTTTGTTGTTGTTGTTTTTCTTTTGTCCATGTGAACAAGTAAGCTGGTTCCTTTGACCATCATTAGTTTGAGCCTTTTATGAAGACTGGGCAAAGTATTCCCTAGACCTGCCACTTGTCTTTAAGAAGAAACAAAGGAACACTACAGTAGCCATTTCTAAGGGTGATCTTTATCTTTGTATAGGTAACTTCATGTTCTCCCCATTCTACTTGTTCCTTTCTACTGTGATGTGTGTGGCACCATAAGGTCCATGAGAGAGCACAGCTACTGGTGGGCATGGTAGAAGCACTGGTTTTGTCTCAGAAAAGGGCAATTGTATGTGTGTGGTGAAAAGATCAGATTATGAGGATCCAAGGATAAAATAATATCACCTTCTTTGATTTGTAGGAATCCATCCATACGGGAAGATGACCATCTACCTCAGAATTTAGCCATTCACTTTTTACCTTTGTTAGATCTGGAGGCAACTTGGAATAATAATAATAATAATAATAATAATAATAATAATTAATAATAATAATAAAACAAAAACAAGCATTGCCAGAAGCAGAATCAGTTTTTTTCAGAGATAACTGAAGGGCTGAGATCTCTCCATGGGAGAGAAGACAATGAACACATGGCTTGGGGGAGATGGGCTTTTATAGGGTGGAATGAAGGAACTTTGGAAATGGAAGAGTCCATCTGCAGTGCAGTTCCCCTGCATTCTGGAAGTGGTAGATACAACCTTATTTGGTGTGTGGGTCTCCTTATCAGAAGATTTCACAACTGTTGTCAGTCAAGTCAACTTTCCTGTCAAGAACTTTAGATCACCTGACCCTCTTAAGTCATTAACCATTCAGTCTTCACAGTTCCACAGTGTCTAAACTTACTCATTCACCTTTCTTTCATCCTGTTGACTCTAAAATAAAAAGTAATCTTGTGTTACTTTCACTTTTTCCTAAAAAACAAACAAACAAAATCCCAATCAAACAAAAAAATTTTAATACTGTTTATCTATGTGGCCAATACACTAGATGTGATGAAAAAACATTTTTCTAAGTTGTACTGGTTGCATTAAGTTCAAAAGTTCAAACATGATTTGCCTAAATATATAGAATGAACATGTACCAAAGATTTTGTCAACTCTAAAACAAGGAAGCCAGTGCCATAGACAATGAGTTCTAACAAGAAATAGAGAATTGAGGGATTGCTGCAAGAACACTGGGCAAAGACTTTTATAGGAAATGTCTTGGTTAGATACAAAACTGGCTAATATCTCACGGTGCAATCAAATAGACCTTTTTGGAATAATGTTTTTAGCCAGAAAGAAAGATCAACAATACCTAGTTATGCCCTTTGATAGTGAGTCTAATGACAGTGGAGACTATGCCTTTAATTTACTGTAGAACTAATTTGACAAGCAAGCATTATGGTCTACTTATAACCAGAGAAGCAATGTGCCTATGGTTGTCATAATGGGACACATAGAAAGACACAGATGGGGGTCAACATTCTCTAATGTTGGTGATACAGACATTTAACTAAGCCCCTATTTGCTAATGAGGAAACAGAGAATGATTGTCTTACAGAAAGACATCCTTTCCTAGCCACTGAGAAAAAAACGGGGCCCTATTGCTAAAGGCATATAATTAGGAAGACACTCCTCTTAGGTTTTTTTTTTTTTAAGGAATATAATGTGCCTCATTTTGAGATAATTTCATTTTGTACTTTTTTCCCTATCCAGGAGGGACACATTCCTACTTGTCTACTCAGCAGATGCACATAGCTAAAAGTAGTACCTTCGTGGGACACAGTCTCTCTCTCTCTCTCTCTCTCTCTCTCTCTCTCTCTCTGCGTGTGTGTGTGTGTGTGTGCGAGCACACGCGCACGTGAGTGCGCATACATGGGCAAATGTGAGTGTCAGTGGTTGTAACTCTGAGGTCAATCTCAAGCATTTTTCATTTAGGAAACATGCACATTGTTTTAGACAGGGTTTTTCACTGAGACCTAGGTCACAATTGGGCGAGGCTGACTGGCTCCTAAACCTCAAAGATCTATCTTGGCCTCTTTGGTACTGGGTGTCACAAGAAAGCCACACCTGGTTTTCTCATAGGTACCAGGAGTTGAACACAGGTCTCCATACTTGAGTGATAAGTACTTATCAACTGAGATGCCTTCCCAGTCCCTCACTCTACATTTATCGTTCTCAAGTAGATTTACCTTGGTAAATCTTTGTTTGGGACCTGCCTGAGTTTTTTCTATTATAATGAATATAACTGTCTGCCAAAGGTTCTCAGTAAGAAATCTGTTCTCTTGTTCTTAAAAAGACAGATTAGCAAGTGATAGAGAGTTGTTGAAGGTGTTCTAACACCATTCTGAGAGTTTCCTCATAGTAATGCCAGGGTGTTTGGTTGGTCAATAACAAACATTGTAGTGAGGCAAATTTTCATTTTGTCTTTATTCTCTTTGATACCAGAAATATTCTACCCATTGTGAAGTATAGAGTTACAGATGGTGGCTAACGTCTTTTTAGACCCTGATAATTTTGTCCTTGTTTTAGCAAAAAATAACATTTCAGAGATGAGAGATTCTAGAGACTTTGGACAAAACACTCAAGCGACTGACATAGGACAGGAATTGAAACTCACCACAGCTAAACATTGTGCTGAGTCAATGACTTTCCCTTAGACGTCCAAAGAAGGGCTCTGCTTCCTTCCAGTGGAGGCTTCCTCCTTGGGTTAGTAAATGAGATTGCAGTTAGCAAAGGACAAGACAGTTTCTGAGAATGCTGGGAAAGATCTCAGTAGGTGGCATCAAAGTAGGCTTATTAAGAAGCAAGCAGTGAACTCTTAGAATCCAAAATCACAAGTTCCAGTCAAATTTTTGGACTACTGAGCAAATTCTAGGTTAGTCTGTTCTACAAAGAGAAATTCTATCTCTATCTCTATCTTAACATTGTGTGTGTGTGTTAAAGGAGCAACTAGGAAATTGATTCCCACCTTCAACTACTATGGTTTTTTTTTACCTAGAATAAGTTCATTGATTCCTTTTAAACCATTTTCACACCTGGAAAATGATAGTGCTATTCAGGCTCCTCTCATGGATTATAGTGACAGAGTGAGTGACAACAAAGCATATAGAGCCATGCCACTTACATATGCCCTGAACATGACTGCAAGCTATCTCCTATTGATCTGCTTTCCTCCTGAACAGATCCATACCATACCATACCATAGTTCCTTCTTAAAATATTTCTGTTGGGTTTAGATGTACAAGACACACAAAATAATGTTCCTCTCTACAAGTTTCTAGAGAAAGATCTCCAGCTTGAACACACAGCAAAGCCAATGTGGGCTGTGATTTCTCAAGAGGCAAAATGAAGATGTAAATAGGCAACCAGTAAGCACTTGTTTCTGGAGGATAAAGGGATATAAATTAGAAAAATCATGGGTTTTGTTTTTGTTTTTATTTTTATTTTGTTCTTTTTACAGTAATGTAGAGAACTTGGTCAGAGGGCAAAGGAGAGAAGTATGTTGAAGAAAATGAGATTTTAATTTAGTACAAATATAAGGGAATTTAAATTCTATACCTGACTTAAAATTGTTTAGGGATCATAATTGTGTCACCATCAGGAAAAACAAACAAAAATCCTTTGAGTCTGCTGCCAGCTAGATGCTCTCAATGGTCCTAATGTGACTGCATATTCAGGATGTGATCTCATGAATTTTATCTGCTGAGTTTTAGGTGTGGGTTCAGGAAAAACCTCTGATGTAAATAGTGAAACTTTCTCTTTTTCAATAATGGCTTTTGAAAAAAAGATTTTACAATATAGCTGCTATGTGCCAAACTCTATGGCAGGACCACCCTTTAAACGTATAGTCAAATGAATAAGATGCACAGTACATGCCTGAACAATGAGACTATCGAACACATTTTCTTTTGATAAAGTCTCACTAATAGATTAAGATAGAATCCATCTCATGGGCTTTCTGCCTCCATTTCATGGTTCTGGGATTGCAGTTGCATTGTACTTACAGATTGCATCACGCTGGCTAAGAATTTCAGACACTTTGAGAGACGTGAAACAAAGGACGTTGTGGTTCTTTATCTCCAGACCATGGCCCTGGGCGTAAGAGAATTGGTGAGACAATAGGAAGAAAAGTTCTCCTAGGCCTTTGAATGGTTCTGAAATTTCTGTCTAGGGGACTGGATGAAGGGATAAGATGGGTAGCTGCAATAAAGAAAAGCGATGCTGTTGATTCTGAGCAAAACAAAGGGGAACTGGGATGGTACCATGAGGACTATCACTAGAGGAGATGATCCTTATCTGGTGTTCTTCCAAAACAACGAGTATGGGGCAATCAATAGTTCTTGAACAACTAAGGTGGTCAAATAATTTCCTTAAAACTAAGATACAAGGCTTGCTACCCAAGTTCCCTCTACATCCATATTGCATGACAGTTGGTTCTTATACTAATAGGAATGAGTTGAAAATGCACTATGGTTAGAAAATTTCAGAGGAGATTTTTCTCTAAAATGAAGATTTGTTTTGTTTTGTTTGCCAACTACCTGACAGATTCTCATGCTGGTTTCCTACTAGGCAGGTGTGATTTGGAATAAAAATATGCTTGCAACTATTTTACATTCAAACAACACACTATATTGTTAATTTCATTCTCCTTAAATTCATTCCCCTCTACCTTACAGCAGAGGGGAGGCACAGTTTGTAATCTTATCATTTACACCTACTGAAAACTGATAAAGGGCATGCAAAGTTCACTATTACATACTTCATATGTATTACATACATATTATATCAGAACCAGAAGCAACTAAGCAACATAAGAAAGTGTTAAAGGAATTCACACAGTTACTAAAATGAATTAAAATATAATCTTGAGCACTTTGGTGTTCAGGTAGACAAAAAAATGTTCTCAGAGGCTTATTATTTTTTAGCACAAGTGTTTGTATATGTGTATGACTAATGCTGTAAATATGTCATATCATACACATGCATATGTGTGTCATACATGCAAAAACATGCATACCATACATATGCAAGATACCTGCAAGTCCGTTCTGTATGTGTGATTCATAGGAAATATTCCACAATATGAAATTTTCACTGGTTTATGATCACAGCTCCCCCAGCAGCTACAAATATCAATATTGAAGATCTAGCATATTGTTGGAAGTGGAACTAGAAATGTGGACTCCAGCCCTAACACTGAAGATTTTGAAAATCCACTTGACAACTCAAAACATGCAGTAAAGTAAAAGTCCAGATACTGAGATTAATTTATTCCCTCCAATGTGGTGAGCATGGAGGATGCTAGGGTAGATTTTCCTTAGAATCTGTCTTTACATAGGAAAGTCTAGCACAATAGATTGGCAAGGGTAAGTGTTTAGAATCAATTCAGGGAAATCAAGGTAAGTGTCACTAAATCTTGATATTAAATAGAAATATATAGATCAGAGACTTAACTATGAGACAGGGCCACATTCCAACTTTCCAACATATATGTCATATCTGCAGTTACATACATCTACGCCATTTGGTCATAATCATTGTCAATGTTTTTATTTAATATTCAACCTTCCTGCCCATAACAGTCTTTTCAATTATCCCTATTGCTGATAGCAGGCCACAGTTAAGAGCAGTAACCCAGAATGACTGCTTAGAGAAGGAGACAGAGAGACTGAGGAAAATGAATCTTCTGTCTGTTGTCTGGTCTTAACTTTATTTCTGTAGCTAGCTGCATCACATGATAGCTTCTTGCATGAGATAACTTGAATCTTGGATGTGAAGGCAGCTCTTCCTTAAGACCCAGCAACTAATCAATTCCGTGTTCTAGATCCCATCTGTTTGAGCAAGTCAGATTGAATATTGATGGAGACTTTGACTCCCATTAACATCTGTAGGACACAGAGCTCCCAGATAATGATGGTAACATCTATAGAGAAGGCATCTCCTAAGTGCACCTACCTTGGAGATAGCTGAATCTAAGACCTCCATCCTCGCTGGAATCAACTTAATCTAAAGTGCTATCAAATCTCAGTCTACAGTAATTTGTCCTAGGAGACAAATTTCATTTAACGATTAAGGATGCTCACCTTGGCTTTCTTCTCTGTTTACTAAATATATTCTATTCTATTCTATTCTATTCTATTCTATTCTATATTATTAGTTAAAATGAAAGGTTATCTCTTTTTTTAAATTGGACGAATGGGCCTCTGCATTGTACACACAACCAGTGATAAAAATAGGTACCAGTGACATAACTACAGACTTTGAAATCCACAAGAAATGATACTCTGAGGTTTGTGACCATTAGAACATGGGGTGCTACTGGGTAAGGGATTTTTGTGTGTACAAAGAACTAAGTAGTGAGTACTGAAACCAAAATAGATTTACAGTTGGCATTTATTATGTTACCTCAAAAGAAACATATCACATTTACTTAATAGAGTTGAGAAGAAAGGTTAAATTAGCACTTCCGGGAGAAACTGTCAGAGTTTGTGGAAAGAAAATATGCTCAAAATAATAATGGAGAGAGGAAAACATTTGTCTATCCATGATCGTAAAGGCAGTCCAAAACACTGCCTGAATCTGAGGGAATAGCATGAAGGACTTACCTAATGCTCTTTCACTGGTGACAATGGCCTGAGAATGGGAAAGGCATTGAGGATGCATGAAGCAGTGATCTGAAATGCAGGTACCCACCCAGGCACAGGCAACTGCTCTCCAGCAAAAAAAAAGCTTCAGCCAACAATTCTCTCCAGTAGTCATTGTTTTCTAATGTCTGGTGATTCCTTTTCCAACTTCTAAATGCGGGTTTCCTGATGAAGTAAAACTCTCACATATTTCCTTCAGAACTCTGAACATTCCGAGATAACTCCTTACTAACCAGCACAGGAACACCTTCGTGGTTTTGCCACAAAGCAACTTTATGGCTCCCATAGATACTTAATTTGGGTTTCAGCTAATCTACAAATGAGCATAGACTAATATTTGAAGGAAACTTAAATGTGCTTCAGTATAGACTACACATTGTTTTTGATATAGAATTATTTGAAAACAAAATTTTGAAGCAGCCTTAGAGTGCTCATAAGTGTTCCAAACAGTTTCTCATTCTGACTGCGACTCTCTTCCTAATTTTTTTTTTCTGGTTGGAGATCTCACTTCTGTATGAATTGCAGGCCTTAATATGTTGTACATGGTGTTTGATAACATCAACATAAGTGAGACCAGGCATAGTGGTACCATCTAGGGAAAAGACAATTGATGGTTTGTGGGGGAAATAATAGATTTTAGTTCACACAGCGGCAATCAGAATTACTTACCTTTTTTTATACAAAACTTCTTTTGTTTTGAGCATTATTTTAAGCACCAGACACATAAGAACCAATTTAATTTCTACAGCCATTGATGATATGTTGGGAAATATTTTCAGGTGTGTGACTTTTATTTATAATTCATTTGTTTAACCCTGTGAAACTGTGTTACCATGCCTGTCATAACTACCTAATGGTCCTAATAAAGAGCTGAACGGCCAATAGCAAGGCAGGAGCAAGGATAGGCAGGGCTGGCTGGCAGAGACTATAAATAGAAGGAGAAATCTGGGAGAAAGAGAACAAGGAGCAAGGAGAAAACAAGAAGAGCAGGACATCAGGGACCAGTCACCTAGTTACATGGCAAGCCAAGAAGAAAGACATAAAGAAAGGTATACAGAAATAGAGAAAGATAAAAAAAAAAGTCCAGCGGCAAAAATAATTTAAGAAAAGCAGACAAGAAACAAGCCAAGCTAAGGCCAGGCGTGTGTGATTTACTTGGGAACTGGGTGGTGGGCCCCTCAAAAAACTAAAAGAGTAAAAGATCACACAACAGTGATATTTTGTTTATGTTTAACAAATAAAGCTTGCCTGTGGATCAAAGTGTGGAGCAAGCCACTAGTTAGCCATAGAGGCCAGGTGTTGGTGGCACACACTCTTAATCATAGCACTCAGGAGGTAGAGCCAGACAGATCTCTGTGCGCTCAGGGCCACCCTGGGTTACACAAGATTGATCCAGTCTAAAGAGAAGCAGAGAAAGGTGGTGGTTGCTCACACCTTTAATCCCAGTACAGTACTTGGGTGTCATAGGCCCTTAATCCCAGCACTAGGGAGGTGGGGACAGGAAGGGATATGGCTAGGAAGAGAGGAATATAAGGTGGGAGGAAACAGGAGCTCAAGGCATTCAGTCTGAGGATTCGTAGGAACAGGATTGCCCCTTTGGTCAGAGGATTTAGTAGAGGTAAGAACTAGTGGCTGGTTGCTCTCTTCTCTGATCTTTTAGCTTTAGCCTCTATATCTGACTCCTGGTTTTTATTACTAAGACCAATTAAAATTCATGCTACACAGCAATGCTATAGAACAGACACTATAACTCTAGAAAGACACAGGAACCGAACCAGTTAAGTAGGTTGACCAACATTATACAATTAGTAAGAGATGGGCCCAGGGTCAAAACCAGGGAATTTATGGCTCAGTTAAAATTGAGAATGTCTACTTTTAATTATCTCGGTACAAATATTTTTGTACCGAGAAAATTTATTTTTGGTATCAGGTCTCTTATGGTAAGGAAACTGAATCATCTTGTTAGATTCCCAAAAGACACTAGATAAAACCCAATTTCTAATTAATATAGGAGTTGGCACAACATGGGAAATTAATGAAACAAATTCTGGTAAATTCCATTTCAGATTTTCCAGTCTTATAAGTGCATTGGCATGGGAAGCACTCACAGCTAAATCTTTTTTTATAAATCAATAGCTTACATTTGATCCTGCTTTTAACCTTAACAAGCACTGTCCTTCAAAGATTTCCCTTTGGGAAGAGATGAAACTGAGGACATGGGTTTATGGTAACTTAACTGAGTAAACTCCAAAGTGAAAGATCTCAGACAAAGATTATGTCTCTTACTTTTCTGAATTCCAGACCAAGAGTTTCATATGGCATTTCTGTTTTTTATTTTCAGCTCTTTTTTTTTTTTTGCCTTGCTTTGCTGTTGTTACCAGTGCTGTCTCCAGATCTTTTTATCTCCCCACATTCAGGATGATATCTGAGCATCTGTATAATTCAGGATCACCATGAAGTTATGATGTATACGAGAAGACTCTGCCCTGACTAGTACTGAAGAAGTATATCCCATAGATTCTTTTCCTAATTCCTCCCAAGTGACTTCTTGCAGTATCTTAACGCCACATTTACCATCCTGACTCAAGATTTTCATGAATTTGTCCCTAGACTACTCTCTCAAGGTTTACCTACATCTATTTGTTTGCTTGCTGAATCTGCATAGAGTTGCTTAAAGTTTTATCTTAGCAAGACTTTCAAGCTCTCTTTGTTCAAAACCTTCATGAGTTTCTGTTCCTGGAAAGATCTTTTGTGTGTAGACACATTTTGTAGAGGCATGGTCAAGGCAAATTTCAGCCTTCATTTCCCTGTGTTCTAGATTTTAATAGTTGTTAGTTAAATCAGTATTCTGAGTGATGGTGTATGATTAAAGAAGTTCATATGAAACAACAACAACAACAACAACAACAACAAAACAAGTGTGTATGATGTCATTTTGAGGGTACAAGTTTTAGAATGTAGTGATCAGGTTTGAAACCTCACTTTAGTTTCACTAGACTGCAAAATCTGTGGGGTGGGTTAGAGCCATCATGGTCAAGGATTGTGGTTTTTAACCTGTGGGTTGAGACACCTTTGGGTGTTGCATATCAGATATCCTGCATATCAGATATTTACATTATAATTGATAACAGTAACAAAAATACAGCTATGAAATAGCAATGAGAATAATTTTATGGTGGGGTCATTACAACATGTTTTAACTTTGCCTTGCACATGGTAGTTGTAGAATCTGAAGAATACAACAAAGCGAGCCCCTCTGATATGTTTTGATTCTCTATCTGTTCCATGCTAATATCCCATGGATCCAATTAAATCATGTAGTTGATACAAGATAAAAATTGTTTTATTGTTGGTGGTTGGGGGGAATATTAGGCAATCGACCACATATTCATTTTTTGTATTTCTGCATGCATGATGGAGATACTAACATTTGTAAATGAACCATAGATTCTCAGGTAGCTATTAAGTGATCAGAGATATATAAAGTACTCTGTGCAGTGCAGAATGCCTACTTTCAACTGACATCTGTGTAACCACAATCATAGATCCCCTAGCAATTAAATCAAGAGACCATTCTTTAACTTCTTGAGAAATCTAAATTGTTAACGTATTTTTACTCTAAGTCTTAACTCACTGACTACTTTCTTTTACTTGGTTATTGTACAATACTATTGTGTAAGTTGAAAAAACTTAGTTCATTTTTCTCAGGTGCTATTTTAAACAAACTAGAGGGGCAGCATTTACCTAGGCAGTCTGACTAACTCAGTTGGTAGAGCATGAGACTCTGAATGTCTGGGTCGTGTTCACAAAAAGGCCACACCTTCTAATCCTTCCCAAATAGTTCCAAGAACCAAGCTTTCAACTTTGTGAGCTTATGATGACTATTCTCATCCAAACCACTACACAGAAATTTTAACAGACCACAGTAGCTAAAAAAGCATTATTGGGTTTTTATCAAAACCCTATATCAGTACTTCAGAGTGGGCTTCTGAGTTATTGATTTCATGCTGGATATCTGAATAGAATTTTAAAGCATACTCACAAAGTCCATTTCTAGTTAGAGTTTTAATGCTGTGATAAAATGCCGTGACCAAAAGCAACCTGGGGAGGAGAAAACGGTTTATATTCTCTCACATTTTCAGGGAATAGTCTGTTACCAAAGGAAGTCGGGGCAGAAACAGAAGCAGAGAGCTCAGCCTGCTTTCTTATAGCACCTCGAACCACCTTGGTACCAGGGGTACTGCCCACTGTGAGCTGGACCTTCCTAAAACATGCCACAGGCTTGCCTTTAGGGTTATCTTGTAGGAATATTTTCTTGATTGAGGTTCCCTTTTCTGAAATGACTCCACCTTGTGTCTGGTGAACATAAAACTAGCCAGCATAGTCCACAATACATTTATCAGCTTATCAGAATTTCAAGAGGTTTCACTTGACTGAGTTCTAACTCATAAATAAGCCATCAACGCATCACTCTAGTATGCAAACTCAAAATGTCTGTAGTTCCTCCTCTTTCAGGATTTTTTCTCTTTCAGTATATTTCTGGAGGCGATCAGCAGAATTCAAAATCTGATCCTAGCACCTGAGTCTTAGATAACCTTGTGAATTGTTTTATCCAGTGAAATGCAATAGATGCAATGTTGTGTAAGTTCTAAGCTAAGTCAACTAGAGGCCTTTCACACTGTTGTTTCTGGAGTGATGTAATAAACAGAACTGGTTTTGTTTGTAGAAGATAAGAGCTCAAGTGGAGGAGAAACATAACTTACCACTTAGTATAAGCTAGCTGCTGGGAGTAACCTTTTTAGAACCAACATTGTCTAGATAAACCAGGCACATGAGTGACAGCCACCACAATCAGTCATACCTACTAGGGCTATGAGAACTGATCAGCCACAAGTCACCTGACCGACCCCTTATAAGATGTTGATTACCTTCTACCCTATATCTATATTGTTGTGTTTTGGCAGATGAGGAAATAGATCCTTTGCCAGGAAATTCTGAGATTTTTTTCCCATTGCGTAGGTCAGAGAGTCTTGACTTGCTACCCTCTTTACCTGAGGTTACTACGTCCATGCATTCAATGCACAGCTGCTTTGCAGTACAAATATATATATATATATATATATATATATATATATATATAATGAAATGTGTCTCTATTGTCAATGTGCCATGCAAAATGGCAAAATGGCATAATTTCAAGTCACAACAAGCTAGTGTTTACTTACATCATAAGTTGTGAGATCTTCATAATAACAATTTAAACTCTTATTAGAGCTCTATTTCTTTCCATCAGAAAAAAATGTGAAAAATAATACCTACATGGTCATATTAATCTGCAGCTGAGGATACTATATCAAAGAAGAGTATCTAAATGACAACTTAAACTTGGTCTCAAATTTTTTACCCTTCAGTGAGAAAAGTAGACAGTGTCCCTATTCCCTTGTATCTGGGCAGACTCTGCTTTCACCAACAGAATGTGGCGAAAAATGACAGTGTCAGTCCCATATGTTAGGAAAGTGGCAGCTTCAGTGTTTGGTGGGGGGCTCTCAATTTCAGTGCCTTCACCTAGCATGCGAAAACTGCAATGGCCCCACTAAGGCAAGAGCTTGAGAGACTCAAAGGAGGAGAAGATCCAAACTAAACTCAACCTTCAGACTTTTCTGATGTCTCAAGTATGCACCTTTCTAGTCAGCTTAGCTGCCTACTTATATATGAGTGCCCCTAGGCAGTGTCACATAGAGCAAGTAAGTCTGACTTCTTGAATTCCTGAATACAGTCACTAGATACTGTAAAGTGTCTATTGTTCAGAGTCATTCTGCTTTGGGGTAGCTTAGTACACAGTGATAGATAAGGAGAATAATTTAGCACAAGAAAAGCCCTAGGGACAAATGGTGACTCCAGACTGTGGGGATTCCCTGGGTATAGGACTTTCATTGCTCAAACCTGGAAAGTCCCAGGTAAAAGAGGAGGAGCTGGTAATGCTTAATGCATGCCAGAGATTTTCTCTGTTGCTGTGTATTCAAGCAAATATCAACAACTTCTTTGTGATTATTTCTAACAAAACTGACTTAAGACCAACAGACTCATATTGATGCATGAGGTGAAGCCGTTTACAGGTGGAAGGAAAGCCTACAGGATGACAATGTTGTATTGTCTAGAGATTGTTGTACTGAAAACAGTTCTAGTTGATTTTCCTCATCTAGAAGACAACGGGTTTGACAGATAAAGACTTTTCTTGAAATTCTTGTACATGAATTGGGATGGTAGGGAAGCATTTTAAGCCTGAGTGACATTTCATAAAATGCTGCAACAAAGTACTTTTACTGAAAATTTGAATTATTTTTGTTATCATGTATTAATAAATATTTTCCCATCTTGCTTAAATTGGTATCTACTCAAATGTTATTTATGAGTGATTTTTAAAGTATATACAACAGCTCCCTTAATGATTTTCTAAATACAAATTATAGATCTAACCACACTAAAGTAATTTTGACTTTGATTTTCATAATTGCAAAAATGATAATTCATTAAGACTTTTGAAAGCTCCAAACAGAAGAACAACATAAAAGGAATATTAATAGAATTGGGACATTTTATGTTTGCCTGCTATGTAGTCACATGTGCACAAAGGCAGGATAAAAGGAATCTGGAATTGGACTAATGAAGAAGATCAGGAGATTTTAGACCCTCCTCATAGAGACTGGCACACTGTCCAGTGCCAGGCCACAGGGCTCAGGGAAAAGCCATTTTCATAGACTTATGAGGCCAAATGTTTTTAACACTTTTAACTAGCACCATCACATTAATTTGCATATATACATATATATTTATATGTATACATTGTCTGTATTTATAAATTGTTTATAATGTTACCTTTACAAACTTTTGCCAGGGCACAGATGACTTTCTATGCACTTTTTTTTTTTAAATTAGGACTGAATTTAGTTAATGTTAAATATTCATTTGAGAAGCACTTATTTATTTAAAATCCTCACATTTGTTTTACTCTCTGTGCATGTGTGTGTGTGCACATGTATGTACCCATGAGTGCAGAAGGCAGAAGACTTCAGAGATCCTGAAGCTGGATTGGCAGGAAGTTGTGAGCTGACTGACAGGGGTCTTTTGGAAGAGGCACTAGCACTCTAAACAACTGAGCCATCTCCCCAACGTGCCCCCCAACATCCCTCCCCACACACTTAAAATTTATATAGTTTTTCCTGATGTGGGATTCCTCTCTGTATGCTGTGAATATCATTGGTTAATAAAGGAACTGCTTTGGGCCTATAGCAGAGCTATAGGGAAAAACTAAACAGAATGCTGTGAGAAAGGAGGAGGAGTTAGAGGGAAGCCATGTAGCCCCGCTGGAGCCAGAGTGGACAGAACTTTTCCTGGTAAGCCACAGCCACGTGGCAATTCACAGATTACTAGAAATACACAGATTACTAGAAATAGGTTAAATTAATATGTAAGAGTTAGCCAATAAGAAGCTAGAGCTAATGAGCCAAGCAGCGATTTTAATTAATACAGTATCTGTATGGTTATTTCAGGGCTGAGCAGCTGGGAATGAAACAAATGGCCTCCCTACATTTTCCTTTGCCTATTTATGTCCTATGCTTGTGTTTTGAAAGAATTAATTCATGCTCATGTTTTAAAATTACTCCCCATTGGTCCCCCCACCAAGTATATTCACCTTTACTACCAGCAATGATGTGTTCATCCTACTAGGTGATGGGACAATTTAGTACAGCAATGAACTGATAAGACTTTCCTAGTGTGAAGTGGCTCCGTAGTCTAGGCCTCAGTTCACATACTAAATATGCCTTAAAAAACGTAAGTAAAAGCACTTGTCTTGCAAGGTGTGTTTTCTTTTTTTTCAATTTCGATTTGTTATTTCAAATCGAATGTTTCTTACATGTGTAATTATGACGGCCTTTAGAGAAACGATTCACACCTGTGCTTAGCCATTACCCATGTGCTAGCCTGGACCCAATTTCCTCTCTCTTGCACCATGTGTTGAGATGTATCACCACCTCCCTCCTTTTGGGCCTTGCCTGTTCTGCTCAGGAGGGTGTGGCCCTTTGAGAGAGAGGAGTCTGCTCCAGATGGATCCAGCAGAAGGAATTTGCGAGCCTCAAACCCTGTCTGGGTCACGGCTGCATATAAATACCTCCCTGTGTTCCCCAGAATCTACAGGGTCTGCTGGACCCTAGGGACTTGGAAACTGAGCCTGTGAGGGGTTGCTAGAGACAGCAGGCTTTCCCACCTGGACTCCCCACCCTGGGCTGGTGGGGCCTTAGGGTGCGTGTACATTTCAGACACCAAAAAGAGATCAGTTCCTGTGCTGAAAGGCAAGCCTGGGGCAGTGTTTGACAGAGCTGGGGACACCAGGAGGGACAATTACCACGTAAGTGGTTCTCACGCTGGGTCTGGCACTGGGTGCCAGCTCGCACATTAACTCCTTTGACGGCACCTTCGTCAGTTCACTCAGCGTTCTCAAGGGATGGCTTTGTCAATTGTTTGGCTGACTGCTATGTTGACAGTCGATAGCCCCTGGATGCCAGCTTAGCCTGTCTAATAAGATAGAGGCCAATGTGAAATTCTAGACCCAACTGCGGGCGCGGTATAGAGTGGCTCCGGCTCTTTTCTCTCTCCTTTTCCTCTCTCCTGAATGCCAGTGACTCTTATCAGTTCACCTCTTTCCTCCTCTCAGGCTTGGGAGAGGGGGTGCTTGCTGCCTGAGCTGCTTTGGGGTAGGGCAGTGCAGCCGCATAACCAGGTCCGGGATGTTGATCCTAAATGTAAGCACATACGCTTTATGGCATTAAGAAGATTGCAAGCAAATGCCGGTGTTTAGGATATTGTCTGTGTCGATCCTGGTAAGCAGCACTGATGGAGTGTGCAGAGGAGTGCTGACTCTTCCAGCTTATAGCCACATCGAAGCACATAGCCCAGTTCCCTAACGCTGGTCAACAGTGGCAAAATAGAGGAGTGGAAACTGGAATAGAATCCTCCAGATCCTTTAGCAGGCTCTTAGCGTCTAGGAAAAACCACATTCTCAGCATTGCTGTGATGCCAGGTGTAAACCCATCTCTTTCTGACCCCAACACCACTGTGAGCTTTCTAATTTGCTCATATTGCAAATTCTCAGGACCAATCAAAGTTTAACCAACGGACTCAATTTGTAGTTGCCACACGAAGCAAGCAGCCGTCTGCAGCTTATCAAATGAAACTGTTGGGGAGAAATTTTTGTTTAATTCATTGGCATGTTAACCCAATGGAAGTACTAAACTTTGAAAAAGTTTTATCTTCCACATTTAAGAAAGGTTTTCTGATTTCAAAATCAAACAGAATGGCTCCCCATGCTTCTGCTAAATAAGATAATTTCATTTCTTGTTCAATTCTTTTCTTTTTTTTTTTTTGGTATCCGATGTTGATTTGAGGAAATATCTGGCTATGTAACCCTGTTGATCTGGAACTTGCTATGTGAATTGAGTGGCCTTGATGAAGTCCTTCTGACTTTGTTTCCTAGAGACTGGAATTAGAAGATTATGGCATGATGCCCAACCTAAAATAATTTAAGTTCTAGGAAATCATTTCTTTAGAAAGGTAAGGGAAAACAATGGGTGTGCTTATATATATACATATGTATACATATATATATCATTATTAATATTTCAGGATTTATAAATCTTCTATTCCTATTACTGCATCCTGACTTATGCATAATTTCAATTATCTCCAAGAACTCAAGGTGTTAATATATCTAGCTGATAAACACAGAAACAATAGAAAATTGGAGGTGTGGTGGTAATTTATTCCAGAATTTCAATAATTTTCCTATTTTTTAATAATTCTTTTTTTTTTCACTGCGGGGATATTTCTCTATCATTGAGTCACATCCTCAGTTTTCTTTAAGTGGTCTTTTAGATGCCCCCAACCATGCTTTTTTCCCCAGGAGTTAAGATATTGGTCCACAAACTAGACATGCAGTTATGGCCATCTGATATTAAGGGGAAGAGCATTTTAAAATGCATTTGCTGATCACTGCCACTTGCTTTGCAGAACCTAATACATCCCTCTCTGATAACATCGAGGGGAATTAAGGCCCTCTTTTTTTTTTTTTTTTTTTTTACCAAATGCTTTTCACAGTTCAATACCCATTCCCATTGCTCCTATAATATTCCACTCCGATTTCCCCTTGCTCAGTGTAGACCATAGGGCTAGAGGAGCTTACTTTCTAATAAAAACACTTTCATCTTTTCTTATTACATTTTATCACCTCTTTCTAAATGTTTGCAAGCCATTATCATTATACGAATGTCTCAGTGGAAAGCGGTTCTGTGCTGTGGAGTTGAGTTTCTGAGATATGAAGTAGAAACTGTTCTGTTCTAGAGTTTTCGCCCACTTTCCTCTCTGTGAATCAAGAGGCAGCCAGTGGCTTAACATATGAACCAGAAACAAACAGCAAAAGACAGACATCAGGGGCTCTAATGTGACTGCAATAGAAACCATTGTTTAAGGCACTTCCTGGGAATTATTTAAGGATTATGGTGTCAAAATTGCTTAATCCGTAGGAAATAGCTCAGGCCTTCAACTCACATCAGCAAATATGTATTAAGTGCTTACTCTGTGCCCAGGATTGAGTCAAAAACTCTACAAGAACAACAATAAAATGAAAATGAATTGCTTTCTAAGCAAAAGTTTCAGAGGTTTCTACTGAAAGTTGTAAAAAGTGGGAAGAATGCATCAGTGTGTTTTCTTTTCTTTTCACCTTATATGATTCAAGAATCTTTTCATCCTTAAAGAAAACTGGCTCCCTTCTCCCAGCAGATATCAATTGCCTATAGCTCCTTAGCTAGAAGTAGGACTTTGTGCCCATCTCCCCTTTCCATGCTTGAGCCTGTGTGGGTCATCTGCATGCTGTTACAATTGCTGTGAGTTCATATATGCAAGCATCTTGCTGTTGGTTGCACATATGATGTGGCCCCAGGTATAAGTCATCTACACTTTGGTGGAAGGCCACACTCTATTACTGAAGATACCAAATACTTGAATCATGGTGCATGAGAAATCAGATTGGTATGTAGTGTATCTGGGCAGCATAAATTGTACTATCTCTATAAATTTTAGAGACAGGACACAAAATTGGGTGGGTAGGAAAGAGAAATAAATTAGAGGGGTATGGTAAGGGGTAAATATGATCAATATATATGAAATGTCCAAAGAACAAATAATCATGAGGAAATATTTTATAACGTCCATAAAATTACATAAAGTTACTTCTGTGGACAAAATAGATATAAGTAGTAATTTCTTACCTCTTCTTTGAAGAAAATCATTTTTATTTGCATAGGTAGCAACTATTATTATTTTCTTTTTTCAATCAATAATGCAATAAAATGATCATATATCACAAAAAGAGTCTTTTTCATCTCTCTTTAGCTCCCCCTTAAACAAACCCAAACTTTCATTTGTTCTAATTATTTTAGTTTTAAGGATAAGATATTCTGATGGTTTTGAAACCCAAGGACTTAAAAATCAGTATCTGTCAGAGGCAGAAGAGGTGGCAAAGGGAGGAAGACAAAGAAAAGGGAGAAAAAGAGGTGGAAGAATGGAAGGAGGAGAAAGAGGAGGAAGAAGAAAAGGATGTGGAGAAAGTTTAAAAAGAAAGAGGATGTGGAGGGTGAGCGGCAAGAGGAAGAAGTGTTGTGAGGCTCTTGGATATATTAACGCACTTTAAGGAAGATGCAGGGGGCATGGTGGGAAAGTGTATCCTAAAGCATTTACTACATCAGAATACAAAACTAGATTAAAATCGGAGGGAGACGTTTGAGCCTCTACTATTTAGAAATTATTTACTCATGTTTGGTTTTACTTTTCTTATTTTACAAAAATCAAAGACCCCTAAGTTTTTCATTAAATTACCTAGATAAGCTCTCAGGTTTCTCGATCCACTCCCACAGTCCTTTTAAGACAAATTCAACTAAGCTTGTTGTTTTAAAAGGTTTCTAATCACAGGAGACCCACATATTCAACTTTGCTCATTTCCTGTGCCAATTAAGAGACAAGGGTGGTTGTCTCCCTACTGTTAGCACAAGGAATTCCAGGGACTGACCCTTTCAGACTTGACTCCCCAGTCCCTGGGAAAGCGGCATTGACTTTGGAGAGAGACAGGAAGGTGGGAATCCTGAGGCCCTGTGTCCAGGAGCCTGAGAACCAGAAAACTAAGGGCATTTATAGGCAGGGAGTAGAAGCATAGGAATGAAGATGTTTCCCATTCACTTCTGAGTTTAATTCTTTAGTAAAACGGTGTCTGGGGCTAACACAATATCAAAATCACGTTATTTTATTGGTAATCAAGGAAATCCTGAAGACTTGTAAGCACTGTGTAGGCCGAAAGGATCCAAGAACCTGGATCCTCAGAGGTCAAAAAAAGAAAAGATAAGCTTTCAAGGTTGTCTTGAGAGACCTGGAGTAGAGAAACGTGATAAACTAAGGAGCCGAGGATTTTCCCAGAGGCCTGGGCCATAAACACAGCTGCTCTCACTTTTTCCCATATACAATGGGAGCTTGAACAAAATGGGGAAAAGGACTCTGAAAGAAAATGTGCGAAGCACCTAAAGGCAGTCAGAAGAGATGGGCAAATGGGAATGGCCGAATCCAAATCAAATTTAAAAAGAATAAACAAACAAACAAATCTTTTTCAGATCTTTCTTGGCATGATTAACAAAGTTCTCTTTTGTGACTAAATCTATGAAACTTTTCATTCTATTGAGTTTTTTCTCTGTAGTCTATTAATCAAACATATCTGTTATCTATTGATAGAGTAGGTCCGCCTAACCTACTGGCTGGTTTGCTACAATCATGGTGGTTTAAAAAAAACAAAACAAAACAAAACAAAAAACCATGATTTATGATTTCTCCCAAGTTTATGGGTGGCCTGGGGAGTTATCCTGATTTGGGCCATGCATTTGTATTTGAAACATGGGAAAGGTCAGCAGGTAGGAGGGTAAGGTATGCCCTTGGTCTAGGTCTGTGATTTACAGAGGGTTTCATTTCTACTCCACACTATTTCCACTCCTTTAGGACACTGTCCAGGGCTTGATTCCATGGCAGTCTAGAGGTCTATGTGCTAACGTTTATGTAACAAGTTTCAAAGATAACAACTATTACTTTCTATTACTGCTCACAAAGTCTAGTGAGGTTCAGCAGATATTGGCTAAGAACTTGCCTCTTAATAGAAGCAGTGACAAAGTCACATTGCAAAACGGGTAGCCCAGGGAGATTTCAAACTGAGCTACTTTTGCAATCAGTCTATTGTATCCACCCTTCGTGGATTTGTTGACATATGATCTCCTGCTTCAGACTGCCCTTGCTTTGAACTTCGCTCGAGATTGTGAATGAGGGAACCATGTCTTCAAGGAATTTGTTAAGCCATGAAAATTGAAACTTAATAGGGTTTAACAACATATGAATCATATTCTTTAGAATATTTTTTTGTTTGAGCACTGATAGAAAAGCAACACCCACAAACCTTGGATGTTTTGTTTGCAAAAATAGTTTACATAACACTTATCAACAACATCACTTTCATTTCAACATAAAACCAGTTTGGGTTTTAGGTCTCAAGTCCTGTGTTCCTATCCTGCTGAACTATTGCAATTCATCAACATCTAGTATTGGGATTCCATATTCTTTTGCAGGAATTTAGCTATCTACAAAAAGAACAATAAAAGTCCTTGAGATATGTTTTTATCACAATTCTTGTCCATGTAATATTTTCAAGTTGACTAATGTTCAACTTCAGAGACAAATAAGGAAAGTAGATTCCTTCGTAAGGTACCAATAGATCCAGCTTGCTGAAGTTTCAGCCCTTATGGAGCCTTGCCTTGAAGCACAGGGCAAATGTTTCTACTTCTGGCTCTCTAGATGTAGATATCTACCCATTAGTGATATCCGGGATCCTTACTGTCTCCCAGTGGGTCACTGCTTAATGTTTTGCTACTGAGTGTGGTATTTCTGGGACATGATAGAAGTTTAAGAGGTTCTACATAGTAGGAGGAAGTCACTGGGAGTGTGCCCGTTATTGGAATATGGACTCTCTCTCTCTCTCTCTCTCTCTCTCTCTCTCTCCACACACACACAGACACACACACTCACTTGCTTGCTATCGCTCTCCCTTCATCCCTCTCAAATGCAGTGCTGTAAACAGGTCACCTCTGTCACTTACTCCTGTTCCATGATATAGTTTGCCACCCATACTCTTGCTCCTTGTAACAATCACAGACGCAAAGCAACAGAACCAAGTCACAATGGATTAGAAACTTCTTTTTTTTTTTAATATTTATTTATTTATTTATTTATTTATTTATTTATTTATTTATTTATTATGTATACAATATTCTGTCTGTGTGTATGCCTGCAGGCCAGAAGAGGGCACCAGACCCCATACAGATGGTTGTGAGCCACCATGTGGTTGCTGGGAATTGAACTCAGGACCTTTGGAAGAGCAGGCAATGCTCTTAACCTCTGAGCCATCTCTCCAGCCCCGGATTAGAAACTTCTAATGAGGCAAAATAAACCTTTTTCTTCAATAAGTCCTTTATCCCTATATTTTGTTGCTTTCACTTTTATGGACTGAATGTGAAATGCTTCCCACAAGCTCATTTGGTAGGACTTTCGATTTCTAGCTGCGAGTACTAGGTAGTGAGGGTACAGAGACTTTAGGAGTTAGAGACTAACTGAAGGAAATAACTTACAGGAACATAAGCCTTGCAGTTTCTAGCTCTAACTTACCTTTGGCATTCTCTCTCTTTCCTACTGTTCAGATGTGAACAAGCTCCTGCCACCACGCTTTCCCCAATGAAGCAAACTGTATTCCCTCAAACACTGAACCAAAATCAATAAGGAAGTTCTCTGTTTACCTTACTCCTGTTAGAATATTTATCTTAGCAATTAGAAAAATATCAAATGCAATATTACACCCTCTTGGGGGTATTTCTTATTTCAATTTCTCCCTTATCCACTAAGGCTCAACCCCTTATTCTAACTCACATGGAAACACCACATGAGTGATCGTAAATGTCCTGTAGATTCTGCTTATAGCCTGCCCCAGATTCATTAGATGTACTGCTATATGCTATCTGCTTAAAATAATGGTAAGGAGAAAGTATAGAGAGACAAGAAAACGTCAAAAGTTCTATCCCAAATTGTCTTCCATTTTTGGTGTGCACCATGTCTAGATCTTGATCACTTATCACTGACTTTCTCTTGCCAAATTGCTCAAAATGGAATAGAGTGGTCTCACTCGACATGGAGAGGTATCAAAGAGAAGGTCACAGGTGGTAATAATATAGGCAGGCTCATAACAAGATTTTTGAAATATACCCCAGAGCTGCTAGATGAAGTAGTAGATACAAAATGTCTGCCTAAACCCAGTCCTTTGTCTGACTTTAAGTATGAGCCAGCTGTTCCTCAGCCCCAGGAAACAAGCTGAAGAAAAGCTAATTAGACGAAGATGTTTCAAGGCTGAACAAGAGGAGGATGGTATTTTGACGCAGAGAGTTGGCTGCCTGTATCATAAAATCTTTCTTCCTTTCTGTGCACCACAACCGTTTTCAGCAACTTCAATGGAAGAGAAATCTCTGTAGCCACTCAAGAAGTTGTCATGTGTGGTTCTGACTCAATTGTCTGGAAATCTGTGAGGCAGACCTGGCTACAAACATATGCTAGGAAAAGAGATCATGCCTGGTGAGACTGTAACTCGCAAACTTCTAGAAACTGGCCTTCTCGGAGTCTCCCATGTGTCAGGAGCTTACCACTAGGTAAACACTAGTGAAGAAAAGCCATCTGGCTGGTGCCCTCAAGCACTTACAGTCTAGGCAGAGACCAAGACAGATGGTTGAACACTTGGCTTGAAACTATTTTTGCTAAAATAGCTTGAAAGCTATTACCATACAATAGACATGAATCTAAGGCTCTCAAATGCTGAGCAACTCATCTGGAATACAGTTTCTCTCCCCCCTTTAAAGCTCACATAACCTTAACTTTCTTCCCATGAGAGACTATTTACTTTTAAGACTACCATTATTCTGTTGCATTTACATTATATTAGGGCAAAGGAACTTTTTAATGTAAGTTATTAGATAGTGGTGTCAATTTCAATGTCATTTTCAATATTTGGGGTAAAAATGTACGGTGACAATAGTATGATTGTATGTTAAAGGAAGAAGCCGAGCAGCTAAGATTTATAGAAACCAATGAAGGATTAAAATTAAATGAAGAGATGAAATAGAGTATGAAATTAGCATATACAGAAATTGGCTGTTATATCTTAGTCAATTATTACCACAATGATAGTAGCCATATCGTTTCCAAAACATCCTCATTTTTTTTTTCTGGAACATGCAATAATCCATATTTCATGTGAAAATCCTCATTTTTTACGCTTGAAAAGGTATTGTTTAGATCAACTAAAACATGTCATTGGGGTGGATATGGCTTTGGGCAGCCAGTAGGCTTATAGAACAAGAGAAATGATATTGCACTAGGGAATGCATCCACTTCTCTACTAATAGTGAGAATGTAGACCTATTGGGTAAAATATGAAACTGACAATCCCTCTCTAAAACTGAAAACCCAGAGAAAGCTTTTGAGAGGTTATTTATGGACCTTGCTCTGTCTGGATGAATTATGATCCTTTATATCTTGGATTGAGTCATGTTAATGTTCCCCTGAAAATGGTGGGTCCCTAAACCTTACTCATCAGAAGTGAGCTAAAAATGTTGATTATATGAAGGAGCAAAATTTTCAGTTGATTTCTAACATAGTTTCCCAAAGCAATAGATCTGTTCAGGGAGGCCTTTCTGGTTCAGCTCAAGGAATCCACAGAAAATGTCCAAACTAAACTCACTAATATGAGATGCCAATGGATAGCATAATTTTCTTCTTTGAATGCTGTGGCTGAGGAAAATATCTGCAGAGTCCCAGTCTCTGTGTCCTCAGTGTTTTGGGGAACTAAGTCTCCGGCAGGACTTTGCTTTGTCAAACACATGCTGTATTTGACATACATCTACTCATCTTGCCACAATGAATTGTGTCTTGAAATGTTCATTTGTTCTATGATTGACTAGATTTGCTCCTTTGAATATTTTAGATTCCTTTACAACCAACTCCTAAGGAGCTCCCAGCATCAACTTATCTGCAAAGGTCCCACTCTTACAACTCTTTTCTCCACCTAAATGAAATTTTCATCATCCTAGAACTACTCATGCTCACTGACTTCTGTTGAAGTTAATTTGTACCTTGTCTTCTAAGAGAATGTACACTTGAGAAAAGAGATAAACTCACTACTTTGGTCTAATGGCTGCAGTAGTCTATGGTAGATACTGAAGATCACTGCTCATTGAGTGAATCATCCATTGACTTATGAGAGAAACTAAGATGAAAAATGCACCTAGGTAAACAGAACTTGGCTGGGATTCCTCAAGCATCTGTTTCTAGGTATCATGCTAGATGTTAAGCATGGGCATGTGTACTGTCCCAAATCTACATTCCTGTGGACACTTTTACATATCTTACATTTTATTGTTTTGGTTAGATTTCTTTGGAAAAATGCTGTTTCTATTATGTGCAAAGTGAGAAAATGTTTTTCTACAAATCACTCAGAATGTGTTTAGGCCATGAGAAGAGTTTCTCTCAATTAACTTGAGGGTTTAATTGTGTTTGGATTAAATAACATTTTTCTTTCAAAGATAATCAGATCTAAAATTTGAAGGAGATACTTAGGAGATTTCGGTCTTTATTTGGCAAATAATTCATTTGAATTTTGAGTCAGCTTTCTATTTGTATCAATGTTCAACTTTTAATACTTACATTGCTTATTTTCATATCAGTATTTTACTTACTCTGTAGACTATCTTCAATTTAAAACTGTTATTATAGCTGTCTTTTATATTTGAGATATACTTTATGACATCTTAATAAATCAAAAAGAAATACTATTTGTTACTACTTTTTAAAGCAGGAGTTCCAAGCATTGAATGCCTTATGCTAAAAAACACTGTGTAAAAAGAAAAAAATCAAGTATCAGTCCTTTGAGTTCAACTCAAAAATAAATGTTTTAAAAGTCAGTATTGTATTCCAATATAGTGCATAGAGTGATGACATGGAGAGAGGAGGCGAATGTGAAGTAGAGTTGGGAAAGTATTTAAAATCCAATTTGTAGCTATTCTGCTAAGTGATATTGATAACTATGTCCATGCTCCAATTACTCAAGAACCATTGAGTACAATGAACTCAGTTGGATTCAAGTCCTCAAGATATATTATCTTCAAATGATTTCTTTTATTGGGGATGAGGACTGGAACTATGCAGAGATAATAGCTAATTCATTCCAGTAAGTGCATGGCACAATACTCCATTAAAATAACCTGTGATCATTATGACTCAAGACCTCACCATTAGAATCAAAGATAATTTACTCATTGCCATCATTCTTCACGGCCACATTTGTTGTTATTAGATCTTCCCTTCTTGGCACACTCATTCTCTATAACTTCTTTATCAATATTTTCACACTTGTGAAACCATTTCTCTGTCCTTAGAATTGAATCATTCTATCTGTTGGCTAGATTTTGGTCTTTTTTTTCTTAATTCATAATCTCTTTAGAATAGTTTAACTACATAATTCTCCTTAATTACCACCATTATGATTTAGAATCTAATCTTTAGTTTACATCTTTAAATTTTAGAACATCTTATTAAGCATGTTAAGTTTGATTAAGTGCCTTAAAGACCTTATAAAACCATCTTTCCTAAAGCTAAGTTACAACCTGGCCTTCATCTCATCTTTACATCCCAAATCATGGCATTATCTCATTATGGAAATTATTCTTTATTTCTGTGCCCCTCAATCTAACCACAACTTTTTTTGCTAATAAATCTCAATATTGTATATTTCCAAATTTGAATCCACTGCTTCAACTTAAACTACCATTTTACTCTTTATCTAAAATTGATAATCTCTTTTAGCCCTGTTCCAATTATATCTCCCCAACATGCTCTCTCAGAATAATTCAGAGTAGGTTAATTCCACAAAAGCTTCAAATGCACATGTGGTCTCTTGTTTTCTGGGCCAAAAGTAAACATTATGTCCACCTCAAAAGTAAAGTAAAGTACCTGTTCTTCACTAACTTCTTAGGTATCATAGTACACTGTTGTAGGAGGAGAAAGGGCTTGCTTTTGGTCCCAGCCACCCTACTAGCTTACACCCAAAATAATCACACAGAAATTGTATTAATTAAATCACTGCCTGGCCCATTATGTCTAGCCTCTTCTTGTCTAATTCTCACATCTTGATTCAACCAGTTTCTAATATCTGCATAAGACCATGAAGTCATGACTTACCAGGAAAGAGTCTAACCAGTGTCAGCCTCAGGCAGGAGCTTCATGGCATCTGCCACGCTGCCCTTCTTCCCAGCATTCAGTTATGTCTACTCTACCTATCTAAGTTCTGCCCTATCAAAAGGCCAAGGAAGTTTCTTTATTAACCAATGAAAACACAAATATAGAAGGACCTCCTACACTAGTACACTAGCAATGTTCTCTTCTTTTCTATGAATGGTATGCATTAGTTCATTTTTCACATTGATATAACAGAATTCTTGACAGAAATGAATTAAGAGAGAAAGGATTGATCCCGGTTCCTGGTTCCCAAAAGTATATTTCGTCTATCAGTCCATCGTTGCTGATCAGGAAGTTGAGAAAAGTCTGAGAGCAAGTCTGCATTCTCAGTTAATACTCCCTGGGAAAATCCTCACAGATACAAAAGAGTTGTGCTTCACAAACCTCCTACCTGGTCCTGAATCTAAAGTTGGCAGTGAAGCATTCATATAGTTCTCTCCCTCCCTCCCTCCCTCCCTCCCTCCCTCCCTCCCTCCCTCCCTCCCTCCCTCCCTCCCTCCCTCCCTCCCTCCCTCTCTCTTTCTCTCTCCATATCTTTTCTCCCCCTCCTCTTTCTTTCTTTCTTTCTTTCTTTCTTTCTTTCTTTCTTTCTTTCTTTCTTTCTTTCTTTCCTTCCTTCCTTTCTTTCTTTTTCTTCTTTCTTTTTTATTTCCCTCACTCCCAACTCTTTCTTTTTCCAGTTTCTTAGTGTTTCTTCTCATGACAGGGTTTTCGATGTGCTACAATGTCTTAGAGTTTCTAAACTTGTAACAAAGCACTATGACCATAGAGTGGGAATAGTTTATTACATTTATAACTCCCAAGTCACAAGTCATCACTGGGGAAACTCAGGACCGGGACTCAAGGCAGGAAACTCCAGATAGCAGCTGAAGCAAAGGCTATAAGAGTACTGCTTTCTGGCTTACTCCACATGATTTAATTAGCCTGCTTTCTGATACAACTCAGGACCATCTGCCCAGGGTTGCCCCAGCCTCAGTGACTTCGCCTCTCCCACATCAATCATTGATCAAGAAAATGCCCAACAGTTTGTCTACAGTCCAGTATCATGGAATCATTTTCTTAATTGAGAGTCCCTCTCCAAATTACTATAGCTTTTGTCAAGTTGACATAAAACTAACCAATGCATATGTTTCCCAACCCACTCAGGGTTTTCTCTCTACCTAATTAATTCTTATTTATTGGAACTGCATAAGTGCCCTGGCAGTTAATAGCTCTTGCTACACTTTCAGAGGACCAGTTTTAATTCCTGGAACCCACATGTTAGCTCACAGCTCTCTGTAACTCCAGTTCCAGGGAATCTAACACCTACTTCTGTCCTCTGAGTGTGCCAGGCATGCATGGTGAGCACAGACATACATACAAAAACCCTTACACATGAAAATAAAACAAAATTTAAATTGAAAATAACTTACTTATACCCCATATTACAGCTCAATGGCTACTTTCCAAGTTAAGTTGTTGTCAGGGTTTTCAGTCCTGCCTCATTTCCACAGTCGTTAAGTCCCAAAGAAATCACACAGAGGTCTATATTAATTATAAACTGATTGGCCCATTATCTTAGGCTTCTTATTAACTCTCATAACTTATATTAGCCCATTATTCTTATCTGTGTTAGCCACATGGCTCAGTACCTTTTTCAGTGAGGCAGTCACATCTTGCTTCTTCTGTGCCTGGGCCAGGACTGTGAAGAAATGGGCTTCCTTCTCCTCAGAATTTTCCTGTTCTCATTGACCTGCCTCTACTTCCTGTCTGGTTATCCCACCTATACTTTTTGCCTGGCTACTGTCCAATCAGCATTTATTTAAAATATAATTGACAGAATATAGATCATTGTCCCACACCATTAAGTAATTCTCTCTTTTCTAATTAAACGAAATCTCTAAGAAGATTTCTTTTTAGCCTTAGTGAATTATTTTTTGGTTCATTACATTATTTTTATATTATTTATGGCTTATTATTAATGTAATATCTGTTTTCCTCCTGGTTTATAAGTTTAATAATTCAGGAATCTTGTCTAGTTTTAGATCTACAATAAGTTTACTATAAATTATATACTTCATTAATACTGAAGAATGAAGAAATAGAAGGGATTGCTGAATAGTATTTACATTTGAACTTTTTACCAAAGTTCATATTTGGGACACACATATCTCTGAGTCCTTAAAAACACTAAACCAAACAAGTGTTGTAGCCTGGAGCTGGTGTCCTTGACCTACAAACTTGAAGATGCTCTGGAACTTCATTCAGTAGACTGAATGGATGAAGAAATGCTACATGGAATAATTCTCTTGTAAAATGTAAAGATTTGTCACTTAAATTGGCTTAATAAAATGTTAATTGGCCAGGAGCCAGGCAGGAAGTATAGGCAGAATGACCAAACTAAGGGTGATGGGAAGGAGAAGTGTAGAGTGAGGAGTCCCCAACCAGATGGGGAGCGATAGATGAATGTGCCACGCTAATAAAGGCACCACCATGTGGCAAAGCATAAATAGAAATATGGATTAATTTAAATGTAAGAGCTAGCTAATAATAAACCTTAACTATCAGCCAAGAATATATAATGAATATAAACCTCTGTGTGGTAATTTGGGAAATGGTTGCTGGGTAGTTAGGAACAGGCAATCTCAACAAGATATGTGTACTTACAGAATGCAGCATAAGGAGACACAGGAAATCAACGGGGGCATTGTTCAGGTCTTCTGGCTCTCCACCTCTGTACCTGATAAACTAAAGCATTTATTGAAAGGTCTCTGCTCCCTTGGTGATCATACATTCACAGTAGGAAACATGCAGGTTGGTGTTCAGGTTGGAAGTGAGAAAGAACAAAGAAAAGGGAAGGAAAGTGAATTTCATAAACGAAAAAAAATCAAGATTTCTAAAAGCTGGCAGATAAAAGGTATCCTCATGTAAAATCTTTGTAACTCATGTGTAAACTCCCTGTGAGCACATATGGCCACTGTGGTCCTAGATATCAAATGCTTGTCTTTCTATAAAACCCCCAAATTATTGGTAGCCAGATGTGTTCTCCCAGATTAGTTCTTGAATGCAGAAACAATACATGCTTCCAACTGTCGAGCTATATCTGTTTTGCCTCACAATATAAGGTTATACATGTGCTGTAGTTTTGGGTTTCAGGTGAAAAAAGAACTCTTGTATTATTTTAGTTTTCAGACATGGTGTTTCATATCAATATCATTCATAGTAGCCCAAACTAGAAATAATCCATAAACTGATAAGTATACAATCAAAACATCTTGTATTCATAAAATGTATACCAATTAATATATGAAAATGAGGTCTGGGGAGACAGGACAGTGGTAGCTACATAAGGAAGAGGACCTGAGTTCAGATCCCCAGCACCCACATAAAAGCTAGAAGTGATAACACATGACCGTAATGCCAATGCTGGGAAGGTGAAGTCACGAAGATTTCCAGGGCTTGCACAGAAGTCAATCTAGCTGAATCAGAAAGCATAAGAATTAATAGCTGAACCTCAAAAAATAAATTGGAGACATGAGAACCATGATATCAGATGTTAACCTCTGACTTCCACCTACACAAACACACACACACAACATGCAATACATATAAATCTTAACACATATACACACATAAAGAAATATATATATTCCTTTCATATATATGTATTTCATATATATATGTATGTATGAAAGTTAAACTATCATTTAACTAGAACTAAGAACAGTGGAAAAAGAGTAAGAATTGTATGATTTTGAATTTATGTAGGATCTAGAAAATGCAAATCTATAGAAATAGAAAGCATATTTGTTTGCTACCAAAGTAAGAATGGGGATTAACTAAAAATAGGAAAAATGGAATTGTAGAGATTGATACAAACATTCTAGAACTGAATTGTGAGGATGGATTGAAAGTTTCATGAACATTGAATATTATTAAATTATGTGCTTAAATAGGCAAATATTATGTATACGCATGTATATCATTGAAAGTGATGAATTAGATTTAAAATTAAACCTTTTTGCTTCACCGAATAGCATTAGACTAATCTTTCTATTGCTGACAACACCGTGCACTTCAAAGACATGGCACAGAGTCCCTGAGCTGAAACTGATCTGAACGTCTCTTCTTTGAGGACTGAACTTCATAGTAAGTACCAGAAGAAACCACACAAACTTACCAAGGAGGGAGGCAACAGATAATACCACTCAACTACATGCTACAACAATAACCAGCATGGCTCAATAACCCTAAGGGTGCAGTAGTGGGGCACACAGCCTGATGGTAACCAACAGCTCTCTAGTTGGACTTAAGACCTACTCAACAAGAGGAAAATCACTTCTGATAATGGAAATGTAACCAACTGCCCAGGGTCAATGATGTCACGGATCATGGAGGAAAACCCACCAATGTAATTTTAATAGATGAGAATAATTTCTAACTCACTCTCAGTATTTGCCCTTGTGCCAACAGAGAAGTGGAGTCTTCTCCTGGAGTCAAGGACACTTCTCTTTGCAACAGAGACCATTGCAGAAAACCACAATCAATCACAATGTAGAGTTGTGGAGTTCAGTCCCAAGGCATATAAAACACCTTGAAGGCTTAGGGATCATTGTGGAAGAGGGGGTAAAAAGATTTGAAGAGCCAAAGGATCAGAGAGTTCTCTGTGAGACTGGGTCTCCTAGTAATGCCAGAGGCTATACTCATTCAGTCTCCCCAACACAACTGCCTAGGCAAGAGCTGAACAAGGACAACAGCAAAAGCCATATGGAAGTGGACCATGGAAAGCCCATGAGGACTAAAAACAGTACAGGCAACTAAGGAATGCTGTGTGTAGGCAAAATATTTTTCCTGAGGGGAAAGCACATCAATTGTCTATCTCATACCAAATGATCCGCTCTGAAGACACACTTGCCACAAATATTTTAAAGACTGAGCAAATCATATTTCTATTTAAATGTATATACAAATATGCATATGACAGCAATTAACAAATGAGGCCATGAAATTAAAACAGAGCAAGGAGAGGTATATGGGATGGTTGGGAGGGAGAAAAGGGAGGGGGAACATGATGTAATTAGATCATAACCTCAAACTCTAAAAGAAATTTTTTTTTTTTTGAAGTAAAAAAAAGGGCCCTGTACCTTGACTGGGCAAAGCAGTAGAGCCAGCCCTTGTGGTGTGAGTGCAGGTGAGATGACCCAATGGTGGGAGAGCAGAACTGGCCCTGCCCATGGCTACCTGGTACATTCAGTGAACTTGCATAGGTAGGGCTGAATAGCTGCCCAGGTGTTGATGGGGGAAAGTTGGCAGGCTGACCAACCCAGCTACCACTCAGGCCCAGAACCAGGACTATGAAGTAGCCCACCCAAACACCCACCTCCTTTCTGAACTGCTTGAGCAGATGAAAGGGCCAAACCTACAAATCCAAAGCTACAGGGTCTTCATGACACAAGGCAGTGAGAGTCGAGTTCGGAGGGTAGAACAGAAGCGAGAGGGCTCAAACCAGACCAATGACTCATTGCAGTGAACACTTTACAAGTAAAGATATATGGACTAGAGCATGTACTGTGTTACTCAGTGGGCCACACTACACTACACTTCCATCCTGAGTTTCTTTCTTTCTTTCTTTCTTTCTTTCTTTCTTTCTTTCTTTCTTTCTTTCTTGCTTGCTTGCTTGCTTGCTTCCTTCCTTCCTTCCTTCCTTCCTTCCTTCCTTCCTTCCTTCCTTCCTTCCATCTTCCCTCCCTCCCTCCCTCTCTCCCTACCTTCCTTTCTTTCTATCTTTCTTTCATTCTTTCCTTTTTTTGGTTTTACTTTGGAAGGGTTTAGAAGGGTTGCTAGTACAGAGGATGGAAGTGAGGGAACAGAGAGATGAGTGGGATTGGATACATGATATGAAATCTACAATCAATAAAAGTTAAGAAAATGTACTATTCTTTTAAGAACAAACAGACAATAAACAAAGCATCTTGGAAATCAATAATAGCAGCATTTGATTATAGCAGTGCGGTAGCTGCGTCTAGGATATGGAACTTTTTACATTTGCAGCCAAAATCAGATTTGGGGATTTCTGATGAGTCTTTTTTGTTGTTTTTGTTAAACTTGGTTATTAGAGGAAAATGTCTGTCTCTACTGCAATGGTAACCAACCAGACGTTATCACCACTTGATTATTCCTTGTTCTAGGATAGCCTGTTCCATTTATCACAGGAAATTCAAGGTTGAAACTGGATCTCAGCTATGCATGTCTGTGGCTTTATGCATTTGTGTGTAATAAATAGCCTTTGGTGCTTACTGTCTACTTTCTAGGTTATAATTTGGCATCATTTAGATTTGCCTTAGCATCGCCCAGTAGTATTATGGTGTCTGCAGCTTTAAATAAGAAATCACTCAGGAGGATAAGGGCCAAAGTTCCCTACTGGAAGCTGTTGGGAGTGGGTAGGAAGGGGAAGCTTTTTGTTCAGTTCATGGAAAATGGACGTGTGTCTCATGGTGTCCACAGTTTAAATAAACATAAACTCTGAACCAGAGATCATACCCATCATTTCCTCACTGCTAGCAGTATAAAACCAAAATATAATTTTATTTGGCTAACCCCAAAGTAGGATGTGGGTGCCAGACTTGAAAGCCACATGATAAGGTTTCCAGCAGACACCACCAGGACTGGCTTGGTCTTGACCAGGGAAGTCACAGAGGCATCACTGCCGGCAGCCCATCACTGTGTTTAACAAACAGAGGCAACCATAACAACAGTGTGGAGAGAGTAGAGGGTCTTTGGCTGGCTGAGCGTGGAGTCTGAAATGGCTGCATATTATAACTCTGCTGAGAGAAATGACATCTTTAAAGAGGTGAAAGAGAGATCGAACCCAGGGCAGAAACATGATTGGAAGTAAGTATCCCTTCCTCTTCCTAGGAATTGTGAAGTCTACTGATCTGAAACCTGTTTAGAAAAACCGCTGGGTCTTCCCTAGTAAATCTTTTTTTTTTTTTATTTTTCCCCAAACAGTGATCATTAATAAACAAGGCACTAATATTTTTTTTTTGTTATATCGTCAGTGTCTCTTCCTTTGATAAGGAAAATTTGGGGCAGGGCAGGTGGGGGGCAAAGAGCATTCCTGTCACCTCCAATTGTTAAGCCCCAAATCTAGATTTGCTGCTTCACAGGCTTCCACGGTGGGAAGTTCTCTTTATTTATTTACTGTGGGGTTGTTATTTTTTCTCCAGTCTCTGGAGTCAGGGAGGGATAAGGAGATGATAGAGTTGGGTGCCCTAAGTTAATGACTAGCTCTGTACTCACAAGCTCGTCTGCTTTTGTCCTCACCTGACGCCTCAGTGCTGCAGAATGGGAATTAACTTTATTGAGGAGGACCCTTCGGGTTCCTTAAAAGAATAAAAAAACCTGCTTCCTTGGCTTGGAATGCTTTGACAGAAGGCACAGCAGCCGGCCACATTCGAATACTGTGTCCTCTGGATTTGAGGGAAGAGAGGGAGTGGCAGACCCAGGCAGAGGGAGGGTAGCTGGAGCTATACCACAGTCTATCAACAGCTCTCCTGCTCCGGGCATCCCCTTTTTGGCCACTCCCCCACAGAATCTGTGCATGACCCCCAGCGTTCTTCCCAACAATCAACTCCCCATAAGAAAGTAATCATCTTATGGTGAATTGGAGAAGAAGAAAAGTCAGTCTAGGAAAATGTTAGGATAATAGAAAACTCTTGAGTGTTGTAACCATCTGGTGTGTTGTGCTAACAAAGGGGGTGATAATTGAGTGCCCAGTAACTTCTTTTGCCCCTAAATAATGGTCACTCACCCTGATTTGTGTTCTTCACAAGAGTAATTCCCCGTCATTTCACACCACATCTGCAGCACATTTCCTTTCTCAATGCCGCCTTACATAGAAGTTACCACACTTAATTAAGTCCACATCATTCTCTTCCAAAGAACAGAAAAGTTTGTGTAGAGGCCCGAGTGGCAAAGAATCACAAATGAGACTTTAGTGATACTCGCTTTGTGGGAGAAATGGAGATTGATGGGAACTCCTGCCACCAGGGGTTGGCTCCTGGTTGGGGCAGGGTGGGGATATGCCCTGACAGCTTTAGGTTGGGCAACAGCTGTGGATAAGCTTAGGCAGGCAGCCTTGTGGCCAGGCTTGCTCTGGGAGGGGATGGGGACCCCATTGTCCCCTAATCTCGCTTTTGAAATTGTGTTACAAAGGATTCGATCTGATTTCTAAGGTGCTGTCACCAGAGCATCATTAAACGTCTTTTAAGAAACCGGAGAATAGACTAGATCACCAAAGGCGGCTTTGTAGGCCTCTCCCCAGCCTTTCTTTAACATGGTTCCCCATCCCCCTCGCACAGAAGGGATGAAGCCTGCAAGTGTAGAATAATTAACGTGGATGATTTTATTTTTTTTCCTTGAATCAACACCCCAAAATTATTTCAAGAATGAAAGCACTATTTCCAAGATGGGAGTTTTCAAATTCTGTGTCTCCATAGCCTGAGAAGAATGATTTCACTTTCTTATTGGTAGACGTAAAGCCTACGTCCTAGTAAAACGTTCACTAGCTGCTACTGCTGCTGTTGCTGCTGCTGCTGCTGCTGATGTTGGTGCTCTGTGTATGTGTGTGTTCGTGTGCACATGCGCCTGCAGGCAAGCATGTTTCTTCCTACAAATGGTGAGCAGAGATTTAAAAGGTGTCTCCTCTAGAGGCTGTGTGAGCTAGGAAGCCTGAGCCTAATGAGGACATTAATCAAGGGAATCAGCACCAATGGATGAAAGCAGAGATTCTTCTAGTCTCCCAGTTATCTAAGTTATAAGTAAATTAGCAGCTCTTTATCCTCTCTTTAAATGATAAGGAGGGAGCCACTTTGGGGACATTTAAGATATTTCTCACAATAAGTGTCAAAGTACCCTGAAAGCTCCCGGGGGTCCACCTCCCACACACAGTATGCCCTTCATTTGTTTATCTAAATGCTGACAAATTGCAGTATTTTAACAGCCTATCTGTAGGCTTGGCTTCATTTGCATGGCGTGCCCCCTATCTTTGAGTGGATAATGAGGCTCAACATAAAGCCCCCATTGAATGCTCTACAGAGCCCGACAGTGATGAATACTGAGCAGGAGAATTAGGTGCTGTGGAGAAGAATATGCTATTGTGTGTAACCTCTATCCTTTCATCTTCCCTGCTGCTCACTTTCAGGTCTTTCAAGGAAACTGCCTCCATCCCCTTTCCCGCTAGTGTCTTTTACTTCCCTTTCACTCTGAATGGGCACCATCTTCCAAATCGTCAGCTCAGCCCTGCGCTGTTTTAGTCACTCTAATTATGATCCCTGCTTATCCTATGAAATGCTAGAGGTTTCTTTTCACTGCGTGAGCCACTGAGAAAAGCCGTAAGCCATTGTCCCAGGAGCATTTGGCCATCCACCCACTGGATTCTCAGATACTCTCTTTTGCATTGCAGAATCCAGCCACCTTCTGTCTGCCACAGCCAGCTGCCGTCACCAACACGGCCTTCACAGAGTACACCCTCTGGGCAGGGATGGTGTTTTGGAAAGTTGAAGAGACAGGGTTATATTTTTTCAGCCAAACTGAGCGAATATTTAGCATAGTTGCTATGCTATACAGAGATTCTCTCTGGGGAAGAATGAATGCTTTCCCATCCTAGAAGGCATTCCTTATTACGATAAGTAGACGAAGCAGTTTTTGTGATAAAATAAAGGACCTGCAGTACATGTTTGGTAAGATTCTGAAGATGCACAGAGATGGCAAACTGATTTATTTTCAAGTGAGGAAAGTTTTCCAAGTTACAAGGCAAACCTGTGAAGGAAACTTTCTTTCTTTCTTTCTTTCTTTCTTTCTTTCTTTCTTTCTTTCTTTCTTTCTTTCTTTCTTCCTTCCTTCCTTCCTTCCTTCCTTCTTTCCTTCCTTTCTTTCTCTAGTAAAACATTTAGGCTGGTTCTTCATACTTATTTCCAGGTTCCTCAACCAGTTTCATCTTAAAATGAAACATCATTTACCAAGGTCAGTGGTAATTCCCAGACCTCTGCTTCTCCCCACTCAGTTTGTTGGTTCCCGATATACAGTCCCCCTAATTCTCTAATTTCAACCAGTAATTCTTTTGGAAGATTTCCACGTGAGCTGGCCATATAAGTACAGCCTACAATTCTAGTTTCTTGAATTCTGCTATGCTCTGGCCAGTGAGGCAGAGAAGATCTTGGTCCTTCTAGACCTGAATGAGATGGTAGGAAAAACTATTGACCTGGTGGGAAATGAGTTACTGAATAATGGCTGAGACTCCATCTGACCTTTTGATTTTGATCATATGAAACCATACACAATATTCTGTGCTTGTTTTTTATTTGTTTGTTTTGTTTTGTTTTGTTTTTGAGATAGGGTGTCTTTGTGTAGCCTTGCTGTCCTAGAACTCACTCTGTAGTCCTGGCTGGCCTTGAACTCACAGAGATGTGAGTGCCTCTGCCTCTGGAGAAGTAGGATTAAAGGCGTTTGCCACCACCATCCAGTCTTTTCTGAACTTGTAATAGGCAACATCTCTAGTTATTTTATTGTGAAACTCCATTGTTAAGGTGATTTTTTAAAATTATTACTGTAGTATGTAACATTATAGAAAATATGGAAGTTAAGAAAATGTATTTTAGTCCTAATCATTTCCAGCTTGCCATTTGATCGTCCTTAATGCATTATTTATTGTATATATTCCATCAGTTTTTCAAATACATCAACAATAATTTTCAGGGATTTGTGTTTCTTTCTATTGTCTCATTAAGGTTTTGTTTTTAGAAACCCATAGTTTATAGCATATATAATGATCTGAGGAGTACTGCTTACATAGATGGTGTTTCATGTCCACCAAGTTCTATGAAAGAAGGTGAACAAGAACAGTCCCACAGATAATGACAGGTTTGTATGTTCTTTCATGTATTCTGTGTATAAAAATTCATTAAAATGTGCAAAATCAGCACAAAAAGAATCAAAAATATATGCTTTCTAGTTCCAGTTATATCTGGATGTAGGAAATATATCTGAATGTAGAAAAGTTGCTTATCCTGTCCAAGTCATCATCTTTTCAGCTTCAAAAGATGGATAATGGTGTTTTGTCCTCTAAAATTCTTATAATGACTTATGGTCACATGTCTTAGACATTATTCACAGTGCATGGTAAATAAGGAAGAGTTTATGTAAGAGGAAAAGCTTAAGAAAGAGACTTGCACATGCTTTTGGACTTCTTCTCTGTGACTGATTCCCTTATGCCTAGAAGAGTGTTAGTAAATTCTAAGTCTTTCTCATGACTTGGGAAGAAACTGGATAATCTTTTTTCATTATGAAGATGTATTTGTCACTCTTGTGTGCAAAGCCTGGGGATCTTCCCCAGCTCAGCTTTAAGGGCCATTGAGAAATAGTTGGAAAACCATCTGCACTACTGGGATGGAAGAGTGATAGATAAAATTTTTGTACATGCTCTTTGTAAGTCAATGACTCGTATCTGCCTGTGTCAGGGGGCATTGACCCTATAGCAGTGAGCTGACATTTGTAGTGGCATTTCTGTGATAATTTTTGCTTTAGAAAGAAAGGGAGATTTGGAAGGGTGTTTTAAAAAATACAGAATGGGGATGTAGCATGTGAAAAATAAATAGCAGTCCTCATATTTTATCATAACAGTATTCCCACAGTAGAACTACAAAGAACACATAGATTTATTGGTTCCACTTTAAAAATAAATTTTTAAAAAAATAGGCTAGATCATTAGAGAATATGTCATGGCAGGATGCATTGTGATGTTTTAAGAATTGTATTAAGCTGAACTAGGCTTAGTTTCTTCTGTGGCAAATGTGTGTGATCATGGGCTAACCATGGGTCTACTTTGAAGAAAGAATTTTAGGTGTTTACTAAAATAGCCTGTTTTGAAATTATCTTCCCATAAAATGAAGTGCAGACTGATACAATGCTTATAATAATGTGAATGGGGAGGTGACAATAAGAAAAGCTGGGACACGTTCCTCTTGGACTTTGATCACTTGTCTGAGACACAGCAATGACTGCCAGCCTTGAGTGAACACAGATGATTTTCCTGCTAAACCAAAATGTTACCAATTGTTAAACTGTCTATTTTACCCAATTCCTCAGAAACAAAATTCTTAATTCACCCAGCTAAGAAACTACCTAGATAAATGTGATATTTTCTTGTCTTTCTTATTCTCAAGGACCGGGTGATGAATGTCTGTCTAGCAGATGTAATTAGAAGTGTGATCCCATTTATGGAAATATTCTTTGTCTTCTTATATGTGAGCTGGAATGAGACAGGATCAGTAAAGGTTTCCATAGTCCTCCTAGCCATCCTTATTGTTGTGTCTTAAGTGACTTCTGCATGTAACAGAACAATAAAACAGAAAACTCAGGTCCTGACATCAGATAGCAACATACTATGGTTCCGAGACTTACTTATGCTCATAGCTTTCAACTAGCAAAGGGAAATAGATATTTGCAGCTTTTAAGCAACTGCTATTACAGCTATGTGCTTCTTTGCACAATGCACCTAAGATTACATTATACATCTACACGCAAAATTCCTTTTTGAAATCAAAATGGTTATTAAGTTTCTGGGAATCTTCCTGCAGTAAACTAAACAATAAAAATTTATAATAGAGTAGAACAAGTGCTTCCCCTCAGTGTTAGACTTGCAGATACATCTTCAGTATGATTCTGGAGGAGGAGCAGCTATGTGAACCAACTCAAGAATTTCTAATAGGTTACAGATACATCATCAGTCTTACACAGAGAAGAGATGGCTATGGGAGGTAGAGCTTACACACAGCAAATGGTGACAAAGCAACGTAAAAGTAACGGAAGTCCTTTGTTTATTAAAAAGGCTTCCATATAGAGGGCTGTGTACGTGCTTTGATAATCAAAACTTACCTTGGGAAAGTACCTTACTGTCATTGAGCTTTTTCATCTGAAATAAAATTCCTCACCTGGAAGTAGTAATAGAGTTCTGTCCAAGATTGAATGAGTCAATGCATGAAAACAATTACAACAGTGTCTAATACACAGTACACTCTCAGCAAGTCCGGGCTATCATTTTTGTTATTAATATGTCTAGAGAACTTCAAAATCTAGTGGGAGTAAAAATCTTGCAAAGGTGTTAGCAATAGCATGCCATAACAATTCATATTATACCTATGTGGATAACACTGTGGACAGCACACGAAGGAATTTGAGATTGGACGAGGCATTAGGGAACTTCTCCCCAAAGAACACAGACTCGCTCAGAACTTAGATTCTGAGAGAGCTCTCCATATATGAAGAGTAGCATTTCAGGCTGGGGTTCAACCTGTGCAAAGAGAAAGCAAGGAAGCTAGTATTTGGTGTGTAAATGGAAGCAACGGATATCACTTCTAGTCATACAGGAAGAGATTGTGTGAGGTGTATTTCCATGCCCTTGCCTCAATTTGGTATGCTGCTATACTATGGTAAGACTCATTTGTTGACTGTGTAGCATGAGTAATGAATGGAACTTTGTAGTATTAATTAAGTGCATGTACAGGGTGAATTTGTAGTCATAACAAAATTGTTATTACAAATGGGTAACGGATAGCAAAATACCATGATTTTGAGACTTACTTAAATCCTCAGGTTTCAAGTAAAAAAAGGAAAAAAAGACATTTGGAGTTTTAAAGCAATTTTTGAATCTTTTTTTACATTTTTAATTTTTTTTAAAAAAAGTTTTAAGGCTATAATAAGAGCTATTTGTTTCTGATACAATGGGCCTAATCCTACATTGAATATCCATTCTCAATATTTTTTTAATTAAAATGGTTATTAGGTTTCTGAGATTTTTTTCTGCAGTATAATAAATTTTATTATAGTACAGGGGTGTTACTCTTGAAGAATACCTCAATATGACTTTGAGGGAGATGGAGATGTGTGGCCCATCAGAAACCAAAAATCTGTAGTTCTAGCTTAGTTGACTGGTAGTAGGCACTGACCAAAATTGCTTCAAAGGTTAAGAACATGGTTAAATTGGTTTTGCTATTGTTTTTATGCTTTGCTTTCTTTTTTCTGGAAGAAAATATTTAAGAGATTATTGTGTAAGTAAGTTTACTCTGGACCAGATAGCATACTTTCTAAGTTAGTATGTCTCAGGCAAGAAACTGGAGAAGTGAACCTTAACTTTGCTATTGCTTTGCTTTCCACTCATCTTGATAAAGGATCAAAGTTTTGAAACTGATGATTTCATAGAGAATGACACATACACACAGAGGAAGTCTGAAAAAGAACAGGAATGTAACCCTCTACCAAAAATATTGGGACTTAAAACATTTTCATTCAGTTTTATCATTGAAATATTTTAGGGAAAATATTTTTGGTGTGTCATTTTTCACTAGACCCAATAATCTTTAAGATAAAAAGCTAGATGACTATTGGGAAAGTGATGAGATAAGCATTTTGGATCACATATAAAAGAGCAATCACTATGATTTTTGATATATGGGACTGACTGGGAATAAACTCATAGGAAAATCCCTCTGTAAATTTCTATGACTATTGTGGTTTTAAACAACTTTCAACCAGTTATAGAATTATGGTCAGAAAATAGACTGAGAAAGTCATGCAAGAACATATTCTCCAGTAGCCAGTGGATATGATCAAAGCATGTAATAGAATCTCAGAGTGCCAAGATGATCTCACAGGGAAAGAACCATGGGCATAAATGCTAAAAGCTAATTGTCCATTTCTCTTAGGTCTCGGAGGTCTTTATCTTGGTAATGTGCTGTGGAACAATGGTCTCCTATCCTGTAAAGATTTGTTGCTAGTATTGTTTTAATAAAATGCTGATGGCCAATAACCAGGCAGGAAGTATAGGTGTACCAATCAGAATAGGAGAATTCTGGGAAGAGGAAAGTCTGAGTCTGCTGTTGTTACCCAGATGAAGAAGAAGCAAGATGAGAATGCTTCACTGATAAAATGTACCATGCCACATGGCTAACACAGACAAGAATTATGGATTAATGTAAGATGTAAGAGTTAATTAATAAGAAAGCTTGAGCTAATAGGCCAATCGGCATTTTATTAAAGGAATATAACTGACAAATCTTTACAAGGTAAAGATCATTGTCCCACAGCAGTAGTCCTGCTGTAACATAGTGGGCACCAAATCCTTCTGAAGTAGTACATATATATCAGCATCAAAAGGAAGAGAGCCACATATAAGAAAGGGGAAGGCAAAGAAAAGATTTTTGGCATGGGAATACAGAGAAGAAAAGGGTAGGCACTAACCACAGCAGACTTGAGTAAAGCAATCCTGCTCACACTCCCCTCTACATATTCATAATTTAGAGTACTAGGTGAGGAATAAATGCATATTGTAAGCTAAAAAGACCAGTGCTGCTTGCTGCAGATTGGTCAGACACAGAGAGAGCAGCAGCGGAGCATAGTGGCCTGTAGGATCAACACTGGGTTCCCATTTCCTAGTGCCTTCCCAGTACCAAGCTGTTGACCCAAGGACAACCAATTAAAGTGTAGCACAGACATGGTGAGCATGAAGTTGAGAGTCTATAAGCACATGAACATGATCAGACTACACACATGTCATACTACCTGCTCATCTTACCTCTTCATTGATTTATTGTAATGTTACTGCCAGTTTTTACCCTTCATTGTATCTGTACCCTTATCTACTGCTTTGCAGCTCTTTTCACTAAAGAGTTAGAGTCTGTACCTCAATGTAGGCTGCTCTTGACAATGTATTTGACCATCTAGAAAGAAGTACATGGGGCAGTGTGTCAATTCTATGCAGAGGGAAAGTGGCAAAACAAATATTAAGCCTCGTTAGCCTACAGGAAGATGTGACATGCCTAAAGCAGAGTCCAGTCACTGCCATCTCTTCCACCACTCAGCACAGGTTTAGTTAGCTGAACCCTGGGCATAGGATGATCCCAGGCCAGATCATGTGTGTCTAACCTGCCTGCATTGCTTCCAGTGTAAAAATGTACTTAGATACTGTCATACCCCACTGAGGAGTCCATGGCTTCTGTTATATAACAAAACTGCAATAATGGATCACTAATACATTCTCCCACATTCCTTAACCCATTAAATTGCATTTTCATAAAGGCTATGCTCTTTTAATGACAGCTTTGGTTACAAAATGGCTTCAGGGTCTGCCCTCTTGAGTAACAACTTCTATGGTGCCTTTTTCTTTATTCCTTATTAGAGATGTTAGGATCTTATTCATACTCAGCTTCCTTAATCACTCTCTTCCAGTCTCTACAGTCAGTCAACCTTGGGTTTAAATCATTCATGGCTATTACCATGCATAGAATAATTAAACTCAGCTTTAAACTTCTCTGCAAGAAAGTGGGAGCAGACTGCACTGAAATGAGATATGGAGGAAGCCTTCAGGCATACATCATACAAGCTTCCACAGACAGATCAATCACAAAAGATTAGCTTGGATGTCCTGCTTGCTACTGTACTTGGGGCTGAGGAACAATGTGTCAATCACCAGCCTGAATAGAAGGCATGAGGTGGGTGGGGCTCAGAAGCATAATTTTGGCTATTGCTCCTCTCTTGTTTTCAGGGAAGAGCAGTTTCAATGGGGACCAGTAATGTTAGGAATAAAAACAAAGAGGCCAAAGGTCTTGAGCCTATTTGTGGTTACTGTTTACATATCCCCAGGAGAGCATCATCATGGTCCATTTAATTATATCAGCAAGCTTTAGGACAGGTGATTGTGCCTAGAGGAAGGCAGAAGGCACCTGTAGCTACTGCTGAGAGCCAACTGCTACATTTTCAAGTTTTCATTTTCAAGGCCAGTTTATATGTAACTGTTATTAAACTCAAACTTGTAAATTTATAGTGAGATAAAATACATAAAAATAAACAGAAAATATCCAACACTTCTCATTTCCTAATTATTAAATGACATGTTACTGTGATACACACCCTTAAATTTAGCTTTATTGTTTAAAAATTACCTATTTATTTATTTAATATGTATACAGTGTTTTCTATATGCATGCCTACATGACAGAAGAGGGCATCAGATTTCATTATAGAAGATTGCAAGCTGCCATGTGGTTGCTGGGAATTGAACTCAGAACCTTTGGAAGAGCAGTCAGCACACTTAACCTCTGAGTTATCTCTCCAGCTTCCCCTTAAAATTATTTATGTTGGTCATACCTGGGTAGAGGGAATGCCACACAATGCATTGCTGACCACATTTTCATAAGTCAGTGGTCACATTCCAATATTGAACATGGCCACTGAACAAATATGCCGAACAAATATGCACATCACAAAAATTAGCAAGTTTTATGACTCTGGGGTTTTGGGAGCCCATTGATCAATGTGCAGAACCACCCCTTTGGTGACTGCATAACTAAGAACCACTGTTGTTGATTCTCCCCACGCCTGCTTTTGTGGTGTTAGTATGTTGCCTGTCGCTATGCACACCGTTGCATGGAAAGGTTTTCTTCTCCAATGTTATACTAATGACTCAAGCAAACCTAAGAAGAAAATCATCAGATTTAACGACAGAATGTGGTCATTGTAGTTCTTAGCTACCTCATGATCTGGCAAGAGGTAGGGTGAGAACACTATAGCAAGGATGAGGCAACCTTGGAAACCCGGTGCAAATATTTTCTGAGGAGCCTTTGACCTGACGTCTTGGCTGACTGTGGAGTGAGGAAGGGAATATTGACTTGCGAGACCAGATTTCCAAAGTGGAGTTAGTTGCCTATTTATTACCTCTGTGACCTGGTTTGCGTCATTTTCATTCATTTTAGAATATGAGATGATCATTTGAACCACATGTATGGTCTTATGTAGCTTATAAATACCATGGCATTTAGTTCACAGAGGAAATAAAAAGAAGAGGAAAAAGAACTGTGCACTCACTCGTTTCTGCTCCTTCATCATCATTGGTGAAAAAAGACCGTTTCCATGGGGATGCGGCCTGAGTGATGGCCTATTGTTTACTGATTCTGAGGCAGGGGCTGCTGTAGCTCAGGCTGTCCTTGAACTCAAGATGTAGTCAAGGATAACCTTAAACTCCTGATATCCTTTTTCTCTCTCCCAAATGGGGGAATTGCAGGAGTAAGCTGTCATATCCCACTATATTCTGCTTTAATAAGAAAGAATATAGTGGTGTGGGGATTCTGTGCATATGGATAATGTGTGACCCTCACCTTTGTCTCTTTGACTTTTGCTATACGCCTGGCTGAAGAGAAAATATTGGAACCTAAAGTCTCCCAGCCATGTGCGAACCACACAAGCTATGCTTCTTCAGGTGGCCAGTGTGCGGCTTCTTTGTGTGTTCTCACAGACTGTGAGTCTCTGGAAATGCATCCCAGCAGGAGGTATAAGTGGCAGAGATGAGAGAGCAATGGGGCTCAGGTTTTGTTGGGTAAACAGTTCCTCTGTGACTAGTCAGCACTAGCTGTCCCAAGCAGGTCACAGGCCTCCCCCATAGGGCCCCTCCTCCCCGTTCTGAAACCAATAACCACCCTCTCTCTCTCAGCTTCCACTTGGCTGAGCAGGGACTGGGCACCACTGCCTCTGAGCAGAGCAGGGCCACTCCTCAGCCTGAGTCAGACCTGAGTGGATGGAATGAGAGCTTGCCAACCACAGAGCTCTCACTGAATACGTACTAGAGTTGACTCAAGCCCACAAAATAGGACAGTCATACTTTTGTGGCCAAGGTCTCCTCACCTCCTCAGTTCCCAACACACAGGGTCAATCCAACATCTCTGTGAGCACTCCATCCTGTGGGAACTCCCAGGGCCTAGGAGGACCTAAAGAGACAGAAAGAAAAAACAAAGCAGTTCTGTGGTAAAAAAAAAAAAAAAAAAAAGAGATGTATGTTTAGGAGGGAGTTGCCCATGTGGCCTCACAAGAAAATTACTTAAACGTTGGGAAAAAGACCTAAAGTCCTTGCCTTTCACCTTTTGTAATTTTTGTCTCTGTTTCATTGTAAGTACCCAAAGCCTTGTTGACCCCCACTTTTTACAGTGGCACTCACTAAAGGGATTCATTAGGATTTATGACTTAATATATATCTGCCCATTGGGGCTTGGTTGCTTCAAAAGTTGGCCTTAGCCTGCCTATCCATGTGGCCATCGCAACATTAGTTAGTGCTTCTGCTTGGACCCCACTGGAAGCAAAGCCTGATCCTTCGTAAAATCACTTGACAAAACAATAAACTTCAGTGGTCAAGATAACTGTGCGTCTCCATTCTCAATTCCTTTATTTCTTTAAGTTTCATAGTGGAACACACTCACACACACACACTCTTCTGTGTACTTAACACATAACTTTTTGATACTATTATTGCATTTTTTGGACAAAATTTATCTAGTATCCAAAGCATAATTAGGTTTCATAGTCCTTATTAATTCACCAAATCAAAATGGAGAGTTAATATTCAGCATTCAATCTTAGCAATATTAGTGGCCCCATATAATCTAAGAGTTAATATAGTCTACTTCTAGATATATATTCAATAGAAATACAAGCATATGTCTGCAGAAAAACTTGCTCATCAATGTACACAGCAGTTACTTTTCATGCTAGAAACATCTACCAATTGGTGATTGAGAAACTAAACTGTAATGCATTGATGAATGAAATGCTCTTTAACCATGGAGAGTAATGCAGAAATGATTCTAGTAAATGAAGTGGCAATACTACAGCATGGATCAATCTTGAAAACTCATGACAAAACCAGTCTCCATGGTTAGGGCTGGAGAGGTGGCTCAGTGGTTAAGAGCACTTATTGCTCTTCCAGAGGACAAGAGTTTGGTTCCTAAAACCCATAGAACAGCTCACAATCACAAGGTACCAAATGCCCTCTCCTGATCCCCTCACCCACCAGCACAATGAGGAATACATACATTCATGCAGGCAAAACACTCATACACATAAAATAAAAAGATTTAAAAAAAATCTGAGGGAAAAACTTCTAAGTCACCATAGTCCAGAATAGTCAAATCCACAGAGCCAGATGCAGATTAATGGCTGCTCAGGAGGTAGACAGAGAGGTGGGATGAAGAAAGACACAAGCATTCATTTTGAGCATAGTGATGCTTACATCACTGCAAGTATGTGAAAATTCACTGAGAGGTACACTTTGAATGGATCCATTGAATGGCATATGACTTCATACTACTTAGTTCACCACTGCTCAGAAATGAACTTCTCAGCGAAGACTCCTGAATTCTCTCCTATATCCAGCAAATACACTGAATGATATACTTATTATAGTCACATTCACTGGATATGTGTGTTGATAAAGTATAAGCCCTATGCAAGCATGAATATTTTCAACTAAATCTGTGGCTTGGACTATAATGCCTGTCACACAGTAGGTACTCAATTAATATCAGTTAAATGAATGAATGGTTATAGATATTCATAGTCCAGTTTGAGGCACACATTTTCTTAATCGTTAATTAATTTATCAATCATTCCACCTCACAATTTAGACATTCTCGGTTTGGATAAACAAAAAGGAAAAACAATTAGGGAAATTATCTGTGAGTAGTGAAGAGTCAGTTCTTTAAAAAAAATAAGTCAGCCTCTAAGAAGAAATGCAGACCATGCTTCTAATCTAGACTAAGTCTAAATGACTAGTTTAGAATATTTTTTATCCAATAATATCCAGGTTTTATGGAATTTTCCTTACACTTTGTGGATACTACTGATATCTATCTATCTATCTATCTATCTATCTATCTATCTATCTATCTATCATCTATCTACCTATCTATTTATCTACTATCTATCGTATGTCCATAATTTATCTATCTGTCGTTTTGTCTGTCTATTTATCAACTAGTCAAATCTACATCAAATAATCATCCTTTGTTTTGTATGTTGGGCACCTGATGCTCAGGATACAACATTACAGATTACAATTGTCATAGACTTCTAGAACAGTTAAAAAATAGCCCAGGGGCCATAGATACTGATGGCTATAAAGAAAAACCACCAAGGAAAAGGGCAAAGAATTAAAGGGTGGTATGGGGTAGGTAGAAAATTTCTGGGTTAGTGACTTTTTCATGTGTCTAGGGCTGTTCCCACATGTATTAATTTCTAATCACTTATGGTTGCTGCCTCTCGGTCAAAGAGGAAGTTGTATGGCTATGTCCTGAAAAAGGCCCTAGGCCCAGGGTTACTTGAAAAAGGACCTGCTATGGACACCATTCACTTAAACAATCACACAAGTGCTACTTCATGGCATGCCTCTTGCCTGTCAGTCAAGCCCCATTTCTGAGATATGGGCAATGCAGGAAGAAAACCCGAAGAATACTAAAACTCTCCAACATAAGCCTTGCATTCGTAGTCTCTACGGAACAGACAATGGAAGAGCAGCCATTACTCAGGGTGTGTTCATCACAGGTAAGGATAGCCTCCTGACAAGTTCTTTGGGGGAACTCAAGCATAGGAAGACAAGAGATTATTACTCAAAATCAGATTATATCATGTTCTTAACCATCCCAAGTAGGGAATAATAAAGGGTCAGAGACATCCTTCTTGGATACTAACAAGCAATCTTTCCTTTGTTTACCTGTCTCTGTTAAATAATGTACCCAGGAGACATGCATCACAAAAGACTTGACCAAAAATATTCTCTCTTCTTTATCATCCAGTTGTGAAACGATTGGCTTAAAGTATTTTCCTTTTCAACTGAAATTTTGACTTGTTGCCAGCATTCATCTAAGAGAAAATTATGTATGTATGAGTCTTAATTTGACTACTAAATGAAGTGTGTGTGAGAGTATGCAACACACACTTGCATGGAAATGGTGACCTGGTTTTAACTCTAGTGTACAGCAGGGTTGTTGTAAGTCAGAAATGACTTCATCAGGAAATCAGGAAATCCTCAGTCAAACTTCCAAATATACAAATAGACGTCTTTTATTCTGCTGTGAATCAAAATGATGCCACGTCCTGTAATTAAGGATGTTAGTGGCCAGGTTGAGCGAGAGCCAACCATGTTTTGCCTTTGTTTCTAAGACAGTCATTTACTACTTCAGCATCTTAAGGTCGGTAGGTACCTTATTTGGCAACAATTCAGTTGTTTCCTGATTTATTTTAGGGTAATAGAATTTTCATTCATTCTTTACCTCAGTTGGAGATGTACTGATTATTTAAGCCCCGTGCATAAATATTTGTGTATATTGGACAGTTTACTATGCAGCCAAAGATAAAAAAAAATGCCTAAAAAGCAAAATGCAATAAAAAAAAACCTTAGCAGTGATTTCAATGGTTACTGAGCAAGAGAATTAAAAATAAAACAAAACAAAATATCTGCTGTTAAATGCAAATATATGTGAGAGCTGGTCAATAGATAACGTTGGCTTATTATTTTTTTCTTTCAGGAAATCATATGGAGTCGTTAGGCTTTCTAAATATTAACTTTTCAGACTGACTGTGTAACTGGCTCATGGGGTGCTACACAATGCCAGGGTGATATGGTCTGTTAGCTGGCCCACAGATGATGGGAGGGGAGCTGAAGCACATTTCAAGCAGGGCTACACACACCTCAGAGGTTAACTGTTACTTCTTTTCTGAAGTATACTGAGCCCTTGGCCCAACGTGTATCTGAGTGGCATCTCTTCCTATGAGCATCAGAAGGAAGCTGTCTGCCCAACTCCTTCCTTGGGTGAAAAAAGAAATCACCAAAATGCTGAGACAATGCCTGAATTTGTGGAGCTTTTGGTCCTAACTCCTGGCCCATCTCCATCAAGTTCTATCTTTGTTTTAGGCTCTGACTCATGCTTCACCCCCACCCCTCAGTCAGTTGTGACTCATAGCAGAGGCCAGCTGAACCCAATGTTGAGCCACAGGGCCTGATCAGTGATGGTGTCTGTCCTTCCTTCCTTCCTTCCTTCCTTCCTTCCTTCCTTCCTTCCTTCCTTCCTTCCCTGTTTTATTCCTCCCTTCCTTTTTTCCTTGTACTTGCCAGAAAAGTTAGGTCAAGTGTCATGTCTTGAGCATCTTCCTCAAGAACCTCTCTTCCCCTTGTGTTGTTAATTCTGGTGAGTTTTCATTCTTAGTGGGGATTTCAGGTGAATGTTTTCTTTTAACTGGTACTGTGCTTCAAATTTCTACTTTGAGAGGGATTTATCTTTACTTGGTTGCAAATGACTGGTGTAGGAGGGTCTTCTTTCTCTGTGTTGCTTTCATTGGTCAAATAAAGAAACTGCCTTGGCTTTTTGATAGGGCAGAATTTAGATAGGTGGAGTAGACCAAACAGAATGCTGGGAGAAAGAAAGCAGAGTCAGGCAGAGTCTCCTCTACAAGACAGACGCTGGTTAGACTCATGCCTGTAAGCCACAGTCAAGTGGCGATACACAATAATGGAGATGGGTTAAACGAAAATGTAAGAATTAGCCAAGAAGAGGCTAGAGATAATGGGCCAGGCAGTGTTTTAAATGAATATAATTTGTGTGTGGTTATTTTGGGCATAAGCTAGTCAAGCGGCCAGGAGCCGGGCCACAGGAAGCAGCCTGCCACTCCTTTTACTACAAATGACATTTCCAATGATGGCTTATTTCTTTATTTACCATTTCCTTTGCCCTTAACCTTTGAAATGTGACTTTACAGCTACCCCAGTTAGGCTATGGATTCTCTCCACTTCTGAAGTCTGAGTTTCCTTTCCTTTGGCTCATATGTGTTTCAGAAAAGGTTGTGTGTTGGTTAGAGCAGAGCCAAGGCCAAGACGGGCCTGATCCAGGCAGATTGCAACTGACTTACCCTTAAACTACAGAGAAATGAGTCAGCAGAACTTGCCAAACATTATCCAAAACAAGAGAACTAATCTCTTGATCTCTAGCTTCACAAGAAAAATAAACAAACAAAAACAGGGCATGGTTTATCCGTTAAAATATCTGGTAGCTTGTCATTGTAAATAGCAGACATATTTGCCTGGCCCTTTAACTCGTATGGGTTGATTGGCAAGTTAGATCCAGAGAACCTTTGCTATAGTGTTTCAAGAAATCTTATTTCCTAATATTATTGTCTTGTGTTTGTTTTCAGAAAAGTATATCCCAAATACTCAAAAATGGGAAATGTTTGTGGTTTTAATACATGTTACACAAATTCATTACTCAAAAATGTATTATGTTACACATGGATTCAAACCTAGAGGCAAGTCCAGATCCAGTGAGCTAGTTTGCTAAGGATTTTTTTTACAAAGTGCTACAGACACCATGGCTTAAAGCAGAAAAGTGCCTGTTCTCATGATTCTGGGAACCAGAAGTTCGAGTTCATAGGTCAGCATGCTGGATTCCTGAGGCCTCCCTTCTTGTTATAGATGGCTGTCTTCCTCTAGGTCCTCACAAGAGCTTTCTTCTCTGTGTCTTTGTACTCCTCTTTTTGTTCTGTTTTCTCTTTTGGTGTGTGGTGTATATGTTTGCACATTTGTGTGCACACATGTACTTGTGCATGTGTGCTTGAGCATGCTCACGGAGACTGTGTCAGCCTTGAGTGCCCTCCTTTTCTGCTCCACTTTATTACAGGGTCTTCAACTTGTTATTTTGGCTGGACTGAATGGTTAATGAGCTGCTGACATTGGCCCGTCTCCACTCAGCAGTCCCACTCCTGCCCAATACTGGCACTGCACACATCTGCTGACGTATCTGCCTTTTTGCATGAGTTCTGGATATCTGAACCAAGGAGCTCGTGTTTGCACAGCAACCTTTTATCTACCAGCTAGCTCTTCTTTTCTTATAGGGACAGTTGTTGTGCTGCATGAGGGCCCACCCTAATAGCATCACCTTAATTATAATAATTCCTTGAAAATAAAATACTTCCTTCGTGTCTGCAAATTCAGTCACATTTTGAAGTACCAGGGGCTCATACTTTGTCAAATGAATTTTTGGGTATCATAATTCAAGCCACCCAAACCACCAAGATACCTACTGTTGTATCACCAAAGTAAAGACCTGATTATGATAACCCTGCTTAAAACCTTTCTATGATTATGAATTGTATTTAAGAATGAAGTCTCAGTGGAGGATGGTAGTCCATGCCTTTAATCCCAGAACTCAGGGAAGCAGAGGCAGGTGAACCTCTGTGAGTTCAAGGCCAGACATCTACAAAGTGAGTTCCAGAACAGCCAGAGCTACAAAGACAAACTCTGTCTTGAAAAACAAAAATAAAATAAAACAATAAAGTCTCACTACTTCTTTCTGCAACATCCACTAATTTATTATTATTTTAACTCAATATTCAAAACAAACCTTAATTAATTGTTTCCTTCTGTCTTTATTTACAATTATTCATTTCTCCATGGTTTATAAATATTTGCCTCCATAAAACACACACACACACACACACACACACACACACACACACACACGTGCCCAGATAGAAAGAGACTTCAATGCTTTTATCATTCTTTCTGGTATCTATTTTTTACTTTAGAATATTGCTTGTCAAAATGCTTTACAACTCTTTTTTTTCCATAGTTTCTTTTCTGTTTTTTCTCTATAACAATTCAGGCTATTTTTGAACTCACTCTGTAGACCAGGCTAACCTCAAATTTTTAGAGATCTGACTGCCTCTGCCTTTGGAATGCTGGGATTAAAGGCATGAGCCATCACAACCTGGCCTTTCCAAATTTTATAACCTTTCCAATTTAGTACTCCACACAAAAAGAGTCCCTTCTAATTATTTTGACATCACACTGTACCCAACTGCGGCATTTTTATTTCCTGTCTTATTGCACAGGTACTGTGTCCCTGTGAGCTGGACTTAGCATAGTTATTTCTGTACTTTCTCTGGTTGCTATTGCTACAGTGGCTTCTATCTGTGGTGGCAATTAAAATGATCATTTTTTCTTATTTTAGTAACCCTCTTATTACTGGATGTAAAGCCCCCCTTGATGATAAAGCAAAATATGTGACTGAATTTTATCTGGTAGTAATCAGACAAAATCAGTGTATTGTAAATCTCCTATCTGTGGTCACAGTAGTCAGAGCCTATTCACTTTGAGAAGCATAGGTCACCCTGTTCCTATTCTGTTATACACAGCATGATTCATTTTCCTTCTAGACCCTGAATAGGTTCAGACAGTGACAGAAATAGCAGAAACTTCCAGATGAGAAGGACCAGGAAGCCAGGATCATTCTTTATCTCTGTCTTTATTTCCCTACAGCATCCTTGTAAGTAGTAATACCTCTCCAATTCCAGGTCCATTCGCCAAGATTTTACTATGAATCATCCTTCCTTGGTGGGCTATTCCATGATTTAAGATGCTGATAAAACAAAAACTGTCCACTGCCTCACCAGCCCAGAGTGAAGCACACGTAACTACTTATTTACCTGATATGTTTTATTAAAATGGAAGATTAAACATTATCCACAGGAAATGCAGTTTTAGTAGATCTGGGTTGGTTCCTACAAATTCACTTATCATTCAAACATTCCAGGGGCTTCTAGCAGAGATGATGGAAAGATCTCCGAAGGACCCCTTTCTTTCTAATGGGAGGGAAGGAAGACATGAATTATGGATTGTGGAACTGGTCCTAGTTCATGAGTGCTTCCTTTCATTAATACATCAATATTTTGTTTGTTTGTTTGTTTGTTTTGTTTGTTTTGGTTTTTCAAGACAGGATTTCTCTGTGTAACAACCATCGCTATCCTGGAACTCACTTTGTAGACCAGGCTGGCCTTGAACTCACAGATAACTGCCTGCCTCTGCCTCTGGAGCATTGGGATTAAAGACATATGCCACTGCTACTCAGTTCATTGATATTCTTTGTAGCATACTCCTGTTTTGAGACATGTCTTCCTATGGGATTCATTCTGACAAATGGAACTTTATACTACTATATTAAAATATTAATCTATAAGTAACATAAATATAACATGAGAGCAAATATTATGCATATCATATAAACTATAATATGTTTCTGTGTGTTTACATGTGCATATATATACACATGTACATGTACTCATAAAATGTAGGGGATGAGAGTGTATTTCAGGGTACAGCATTGTCTTGCATATGCAAGATCCCAGGTTTAGTGCCTGGTATCACCAAAGAAAAAATTTTAGACAAGGGAACTTTATAATATTCCCTTCTCCCTCTACTCCACCTAATTTTTAAGGGTCTCAGCACTACCTTTCAAATTCACAACCTTTTATTCTTTAGTGTGTTACACATATATACATACACACACACACACCTTCTGAATTCCTTCAGTATTGCTCATATATATATATGTGATCAATTGGGATTGGATTATCTTCCATGAGCCTGTTGCTGGAGAAGACTGATTTTTCTATCTCTTAAAAACATTCATATTTTGATTTTTGTTGAGTTCCCTTGCTTCTGTGCTTTTAGGTTCAACCTGTCCATTTAACCAATAAGCCACGTGCTCATCCATACTTAACTAATTACTGAGTCTGACTTCATGAATTCTATGTAACAGGCCCTTGTGTTAGTGTTGTTTTAGTACGTGATTTGGTTGAAGTCATTCTCATCCATAGAATGTTAAATAATCAGAGGTCTTATAAAATGATGTGGACTCTTAGGGGTAGGATTTAATACCTTTATACTTTAGCTTAACAGACACTGCATAGGCCCCCTGTTTCTTATGGCCTCAACCTCTCTGTCCTCTATCAGTTTCTAGCTGGTAGCACTAAACTTATATATGTGCATTCAAGTTTTAAGTCTTTGCTTTACTGCCACCAATATTTCACATTTTCCCAAGCACCTACCACTTCCCACTCTCAACTACCTCTCATGCCACCTACAATAGGATCCTGTTCTTACACACACACACACACACACACACACACACACACACACACCTGCACTAGAATGCAAAAGACATTAGTAAATAAGTAAGTTAAATTCAGTTATTCATTGGTATCTATGGCACCTGTGGACAGTAACATCTGAGGTTACTCCAGTCCCTTAGAAAAATGAATACTTTCATATGTAATTTGAATATATTTTCTTGTGTGCCTTAATTATCTCTATATTACATACAACTCCTAATAAAACATACATGGTTTATAAATAGTTGTTGTGGCATATGATTTAAAGAGAAATGGCAAGAGAGTCAAATCTCCATGGTTAGTTCTAGAAGAAAATTTTCCTGTAGTTTTCATCTGAGTTTGGCTTAATCTATGGGCATGGAACCCATAAGGCCAAATATACAGGGAGAAAGCCTCAGAAAAGGAGCAGGGCTGGCGTGCATTATAGAAGTGAAGCAGAACGAGGAGACAGTTGGACAATGTTTGCTGCCACACTGACAGGCGAACATAGCATGCTCTGAGGCTAGCCAGGCATGGCATTGAGTGCTTGTCATGGGGGAGGGAGAAGCTATATTTCTCCCTCATGTCTCCCTTTGCCTCTTCTCGTGTTGTATGTCCTGGAAAGCACACAGAACTACCTCATTAGGTACTGCCTGCATTGAGGATCCCAAGAGATGATCTCATATAAGGGATATAGTGGTAATTGTGAATTTTGTAGGAGGGACCAACAGAAGAGCAGGGAAGAGAGACAGAAAAAGAACAAGCCCAGTGATTCTTGTGCTAGTGCATACTGGACACTCTGCTGCTGGCGCATGCTGCAGCATTCTAGGAGGTGCTGGGAGTTGGGGATGTGTACAGCACATTTATTTACTAACTCCGATCAGTTACATTTTAGGCACTGTGGAGTAAGTACATCAGTTACCCAGCACTTTTGTGTTACATTTGGGCCAATCATAGTTCCCTGGTAAAACCCTTCGGACCAAACGTATCAAGAGTAAAAAAGCCTTCCCTGTGACCTAGTGTGCCTGCTGCTTGCTTTGGGAAGTGGAAGGTGCCAGCAGGAGATTTCCAGGGTGAGAGGAAAGTGAGATTTTGGCAGTTATCACTTGCCCACCCCCTCTGGTCACACTTCGCTGTGCCCCTCCGATAATGTCCACAGTTTGGATCAGCATGTCCTTCTTCCTTTAATTCCATCTCTCTGGTTCCCAGTAAATGTTTCATGACTTCCCTTTCAGCCCATGTATGGTGACAATTCTGGAATGCCACAGTCCCTCCCTGCTTGTGCCCAAACACGCATGCCCTTCTGTAAAATGCCTCCTTACTAAATGATTGAAACGTACAGTACACTTCATTGCCTGTCTATTGCAAGCCCTACCTTTGTGTCCGGGTAGTACGGTAAGTAACTCCTATCAATGTAAACATTATCCCTTTATTTATTTACTTATTAAGTCAACTTAGGCAAATTGTCTAAGGGGATGCCAGAGGTAAATGAGCAGGTGGTGAGAAGATGAACGAAATCAAGGTTGAAGTCCGACTTCGTTGATGATAAGCCTGCATTCTAAAGTCATGAGGTGCAGTTTGCTGCACGAAAAGTGTCAGTATCAATACCATCTTCCTAGCTTCTGTGGTCCTTTATCACTCTACCGGGTTCCTGGTGAGCCCTGTAGCTGTCAGATGCAGAGGAATGCTCAGCAGTGAGCAGCGGGTGGCTAGGCAGGCTCAGCCAGCCAGGTGACGCTTAGCCAGATGGTCCCCTCCCACCCACAGAGGCCACCATTGAAACTTTGAAAGAGACAAAATGTCTATGGAATCCCCCAAGAGGGACCAGATGCTACTTAGGGAAAAGTTGTCCCCACGGTACAGTCTGTGGGCACGCGAGGGCAGAAGAAACCTGATTGCAGGATAAAGCAGAAGCAGGCAGCAGTCCCATCTTCTTTCAGGATAAAATAAATACTCACTTGTTTGCCATTTGTGGTTGTTAAAGTGACCTCTCCCCAAATCAAAATCAAAAACAGATCCAGGAAGAAACTCCTGTACCTACTTCACGATCTCAATGGAGAACTGTGCAAAAAGGCAAAAAAGTAAAATTGTACAAGGAGGTCTCTCTGTTTCTGGCTGGGCCTGGGTGTTTTCCAACCCCACCCCCCACCTTCTTGCTAGTATTTCTTTTGGCAAACGTGCATTCTATTGGAGCATATCCCACAGACCTTAAGTAGGGGGCATCGGGTCTTGTGGAATGGCGCACTATCAAATGGAGCTCCACTGTGGTTTTGTTTGCTGTGACCCCGAAGTGCCCGCTGGGATCTGTGAACAGACAGCCCCCTGCGAGAGTGCCCTCCTCCTCCCTTTGTCCTGCCTGGCTCCAGGCTGCAGCAGCTGATCTGGTTATTATACTCCTGAAAAGAATTTCTAGGTGGCCACAGTGACCATAAGGAAGCGAGAAACCACGAGGGCTGAAAGCCACGAAGAACAACACATGGGCTATTGAGCGCTAATCCCGACCGTAACTAGAGGATGGCCTCAGCCTTGTGGTGCTCACAGAAATCTAAACCGAGGCTGAGAGGAGTTGGCCAGGGTCTGAAGCCACCATTTACCGAATGTGGCGTCATCAGTACAGTTTTCAAAAAGAGGCAAAGGGCTATATAAGAAAAAAACGGGGACAAAACCCGATTCCATTTAAGGTTTAATCAAAATTGTCTTAGTTTTTTCAGCTCTTTCCCTCTCTATCCTTAAAATCATGTGCGCTTCAGTGGAAATTTAAGCCGCATAGATGACTGACTTGCTTACCTTAGCCTCATCAAAGGATGACCTACGCACACCAGCGTTTGCACAATTTTCCTTTGGGCGGTAGTTGTTACATATAAAGCTCATGGGCAGGCCAGCAATGAACAGATTTGCCTTTTCTGACATTCTGCTTTGCCAATCCAGCCCTCAATCCAAGCATCTCAGTTTCCATGGCAATAAAGAAGCTCTGTGTTCAGCTGACGTCAGCCGACTTGGGTGCCCAGAACATGCTACCACACTCTACCATGATCCCTTCTGTTTGAAAGTCCCTCAAAGTGTCTGTTGGCTGGGTAGAGAATATCTTTCTGGTCACAGATCTGCTAATTATGTTGGATTACTGAGTAAAATATTAAAACTAACCTTTAAGAAGTAAATTATAACTTTTCAAAGTGTTATGAATCCAGCCATGCTTTAATCTATTCAAGTGCACACCTTGAAATAAAATTGTTAGAGAAAAGAAGATAAGTGCTTCTCTCACGCTTTTGCTCACCGCATCTCCACAATCTTGATTGATTGTCGTAACATGTGGTAGGATAAAAGGGTAGAATTTCTTTTTCATTTTGTAGAGGAAGAAGTCAAGGCCTAGGTTTTCCAGAGCAACACAGAAGACTCAGGATCATAATCTTGGGTTTTAACACCCATGACGATTATGTATTCTGCGGGACCATGAACAGATCTCAATGCAAAGTTAGAGACTGCCTTGTTCAGGTGCCCATTCAGGACTGCCTCTACAATGGAGAAAGGAGGCAGAACTTTAAACGTTAATTACCCAGGGTCAATCTCCCACTCCCAGGAGGTATAGATGAACCAATTTACTGATATGACATTCCACCTGAGCCAGTGGAATCTTTATGAAGACAGGATTGGCACCAGTTTCTTGGGTTGTTGTGAAGAATATGCACTCAAAGGGATCCCTTATGTATGCATTGCAAACAGCAAATTTTGCTAGGGGGAATCATGGAGGAAGCGGCTCTGTTTAACCAAGCACACCTGTAATCTCAATAATACAACTAGAAACCTGAAATTTGGAAGAGGACTGGATAGAAGGACTCTAAATTTCAGTGCAAACTCTCTTAGTTTGGAACAGATGTGCACCGAGACTTGCTAGTAACTACATGTGAAGTCAGTTTTCAGTATTGATTTGATGTTTACACTGCTTGAAGACAAATCGGTGTTTTTATAGGATACAGCCCTGAATTAGAAGAAGGAGATAAATAGCCAATTTATATCCTGTCCACAGTTCTAAAAGAAAGAAATGGAGAGCAAGATTAATTTGCCACACTCAACTCCTCCCAAAGGTCCTGCTGAATGGTGAGAGACTTGCACACATTTAAATTGGAACTCACACAATATGGAGAATGACAAAGTATTAGGGGAGATTAAACTAATTAAACTAGATTGTGAGAATGTCTCCAAGAGATCCAAAGTACGGATATCTTCCAAGTAGGGTGACAGTGAAAGCTTCCAGAAGCTTGCCTTGCCTCCCCAGCTCTCAGACTCTGATGGTCTCCGTTATGGCAGCACACTTGTGTATGTAGTGACATCTAGTGACAAAGGAAGATAGAACCAGCTCATAGGCTTCAAGAGGCTTTACAGAGATGACTCCACTGTCCTCCTATCCTGGGTCTGTGCACAATGCTTTCTGTTGCAGACAGATATGCCAGGTTCCACACCTGACGTGTTCATACAGGGTAAAGAAGAAAGCATTAGGAAGAGGCAGCAAACTAGTCTGCATTCAGAATCCAAACAGGAATCTATAAAGATTGCTTTTGCCTCATCTGTTTAAAAACCAACAACTAGTGACTTAAAGTTAGTACTGACTGTCCTCGAGAGCTTTTGGAATCTTCCCAGCAAACTCCACATTGCAAACAGCTAGAATGTCTCATTCTCAAATTCACATTCAAAAGCTTGCGTGAAATATATGTGCAAGTTACACAGGCAAGACAAAGCTTTAACTGTCTTATTGCCTGAAGACTGTTCTTTGTATTAACTGAACCAGGCCATAACAAAGCATTTCCCTTTTATTTTATCTGATTTTTGGACTTGGACTTAAATAAAAAATCATGTCATATATGAATAAATTCAAAACTTTATATAACAACTCAAGTCTTGTCTTGGTTCAGGCAGAAGAATATGAAAATCCAGAATTGTCAGTCAGCTTCTCAGTGGCTCCTTAGGCTGGGCCCCACTAGAACCTTCCTCATCATCAACCTCTATATTGGTATAAATCACTCACCTGGGATTTTTGTAGACTCCTGAGCCCTGCAGTAGGGCCCCAGAACTTGAACTTTCAATTCTCAGATGAATCTTATACACTTTTCTCGTCTACACTTGCCATGCATGTCCCTCTGAGAGGAAAATACCATGGAAAGCAAAGAGGAGCCACACTCTGTATAGGTCTCCATAGTCATGTGAATTGTCCGGTCTGGATTTATACACTTACAGGATGACAAACCAGATCATCTCCATGCTGGTCTACTTAAAAGAATCAATCGGGTAATTTCCATAACATCCTCAAAGTGAAACAAGATGCGACAAACAAAAGAAAAGCCTAGCTTCTTTTCAAGGTCTCCTTTATTGGTTGTGGTTGTAATTGTCAGTTTCATTTTGAAGAATGGCTTGCACGGAAAAACAATCCCAAAAGAAAAGTCCTTTTTTTGAGCAAGTTCAGTTTAATGCTATGTTTCTTAAAATTCTACCTGCACAGCATGACTAGGACCTAACAAAGGCATTCTGGGGTTTCTGGATTGTTGCTTGGAAATTAAATACTCATAGATTGATTAATCACTGTAATAACAAGGGAGTTTATACACAAAAGATCCCCGTGGTTTCTCTTGTTGTGAACTTTTATAAAAGAACAATCAGCTAATAATTTATTTTTTGTTTTGCAATAGAACGGGATTCTAATATATGCCTCTAATTTGTGCATATATGTACTTACATAATTAAATATCTTATTATTTGGGTGTGTTTAAAGATGATACATCACATGAACATTTAAGATTAAAACTTTTGTTACATTTTAATATTACCTTGTTTTAGGCATTAAATTTCAATGGTTGTCTGGATTTAGTTTTGTTCTCATTTGTAGTAGTTTTCAACTATCTTTCATTCGAAGCTTTCAGTGTCCTCTGACATTGTCAAATGATTTTATACATATAACTCTACTATCAGAAAGACCTGGGAAAAGCCCTTTGAAGATTAACTTCTATTGGTTGACTGTTTGATCTGGAGTCTGCCGATCCTGGGCTATTGGAGACCTTCTAGGGGGCATAAAGGGTTTTGGGGTGGGAGGGGAATAGGCTACAGAGTTCTCTGCAGAAATACCTCAGAGTTTATTTATTATCACATGTTCCTGAAAAAAAAAAGAAGACATTTCTTCTATATTAAACAAAAGTTTCTCCTGAATTAAACATGTTTGCAAGATGCTAATTTAGAGATTTCCTTGGAAAATAGTATGTGTATTTTCCTCTGTGACTTTCATATAGTACATTTTGATCATATAATCAACCCCAACTCCTCCCATATCTATCTCCACCCTCAGTGACCCACTCATCAAACTTGGAGTTTTCCTTTTTCTCTTCCTTTTATTTTTCTTTCGCTATCAAGTCCAGTTTGTGTCATCTGGCTATTCTTGGATGTAGGGCCTTCTCTAGAGTGGAGTTAGCCTACAAAGAGTCAATTCTTGACATGATGATATGCCATGTCAAAGCTGGCTCTCCTTCTCCCAGCAATTATCATATGTCAATAGTTTCACAGATAGTGGTAGGATTCTGTGCCCACTTTCCTCCTTCCATCCTGACCTTTGTCTAGCTTCAACTTGTGCAAGTCTTGGTCATGCTGCCCCAGTTGTTTTGAGTTTATATATGCAACTATCTTCCCATGTATAGAAAACAGTGTTTGCTTGTAGTGATCATCTACCTCTGGTTCATAAAACACTTCTACCCTCTCTTCCACAAAGTTCCCTGAGCCCTGGAGTGGGAGTATGCTATGCCCATGTTATTTGTGGCTGAATGTCCCATGATGTTTTACTTGGTCATTTGAGGGTCTCTGTGTTGTCATCCATTGCAAGGACTTGCTACTCTGATGAGTGTTGATACTGTTCTATAAATATGGAAAGAAGTCATTAGGAGTCATTTTTGTGTTACGTCCGTTAAGCAGAATAATAGTAGTAGGTTTTTCCCTAGGGCTTATAATTTATCTAGGCACATGTTCTTGGTCTCTTTAACAGTGACAGAAATGGGTTTTCTCTCAGAGAGAGAGAGAGCCTTAGAGACAATAATAAAGTGGTTGGTTACTCCCCAAATATGCCACTATTGCACCAATAGACATATCTTTCCAGTCCAGTCTTTGTTGTAGCTTGCAACCCGTTTTCCTCTGATAGTGTAGATATATATGATAGCTAGTAGGGATCAAACTCCCAACTGAGTACTAGCTTGATTTTTCCATATACTATGACCCAGTATGTGGTGTCTTCAGTGATGTCATTTTATCATCAAGTTTGGAGGGTAATCAAGTGTTGCAGGGGGCCTCTTGTTTGTCCTGACCACCCAGAACTGAAAAAAACCATATGGAAACTATATTCATTAAAGTACTTCTTGGCCCATTAGCTCTAACTTCTTATTGGCTAACTCATACGTCTTAATTTAACCCATCTCCATTAATCTGTGTATCACCACGAGGTCATGGCCTACCAACAAAGTTTCATCATGTCTGTGGTGGCAGATCCGTGGTGTTTCTCTGGCTCCACCCTTTGTTCTCCCACCATTCCCTTTAGTTTTCTCTGCCTACCTAAGTTCTGCCCTATCAATAGGCCAAGGCAGCTTCTGTATTCATTAATGGTAATCACAGCACACAGAGGGGACTCCCACCTCAATTAAGAGCATTGGCAAATAGCTTGAAATGATGGGGTGTGGGACCTATGAAAACCCATTGACCAAAAACTCACAGAGAGGTAACTAATTCCTGGTACTTTTGTTTTTATTTGCTAGCATGTTGTGTCCTCCTGTTGTAGAGAAACTCTATTAAAACTCTTTTACAAATATACTAATATAAATTTTAGGAAGCTTCTACTGTGGTGATATTTTGTTTGTGCTTTAACAAATAAAGCTTACCAGATGATCAGAGTGTGGAGATAGCCACTAGTTAGCCATAGAGGCCAGGAAGTGGTGGCTCACACCTTAAATCCCAGTACATGGAAGTCACACACCTTTAATCCCAGCACTAGAGATGAGGAGACAGGAAGGGATGTGTCTGGGTGAAGAGAGGAATATAAAACTGGAGGGGACAGGAGCTCAAGGCATTCAGTCTGAAGACTCATGGAGACGGGATCTTGCTTCCTTCAGTCTGAGGATTTGGCAGAGGTAAAAAGTCTTTCTAGTGGCTGGCTCCTTTACTTTTTTGATCTTTAAGCATTTACCCTAATATTTGTCTCTGGGTTTTTATTACTAAGACCAAATAGAATTCATGGTACATCTACAGTAGTAGGTTTCCATATGGCTTTTCAAAAGGCCTGTGTTATGTTTCTGGGAACCACATAGTAGAAATAGAGAATATACTCTTGTAAATTATCCTCTGCTGTCACACATGCACACTTCCACTCTCCAAATAAATAAACGAAGAGAGAGAGAGAGAGAGAGAGAGAGAGAGAGAGGAGATTCAAATGATTGGCAGTTTATTAAAATATTCAACATGCTAATCAACAGAAGAATGCAAATGAAAACCAAGCTGACACATTGTTTTCCATCTTATTGACACAGTAACTGCTATCCAGGATGATGAACAAATGTTTGCCAACTGTGTGGAGAATGTAATAGCACTGTCATCATGACAAATAGGATTGAGATTCCTAAAAAGTTATAAAATAATGTTCATATAACACAGATTACTATACCCTTAAAGAAAAAGACAGTATGAGATATAGATATCTGCAACCCCATGTGCACTATACATTATTTATAGCTGCCAGTATCTGAGATCAACTGAAGTGCCCACCAACAAATAGAAGACAAGAAGTGAACATTATTTAGTAGCGAAAAGGAAAATGGTGCCATTTTAATAAAGCACAGGTCTGGAGGACATTATGTTAAATTAAATAAATCAGACACAGAAAGATAAAAGCTGCTTGATTTAATTTATATGAGAATTCTACAGAAGCTGAAGTCTAGAACATTTGTATCTAGGTCTGAATAAAATTAAATGTTAGTCAAAGGGTATAAAGTCTCTGTTATCTGCTCCCATTTAGAAAGTTTATGATTAGGTTAATAACAGAGTTTTTAATAAACTATCACATACTTTGAAATGACTAAAATAGTAAATCATAAATATTCTTTCCATACATAACCAGCACACACACAAAGAAGACCATTAAGGTGATGGGAATGTTAAATTGTATGATTACAGAAATCATTCTGGAATGTGCACAGTTATCAAATCATCAAATTATGACAGCCAGTGTTGGCACATGCCTTTAATCCCAGCACTTGGGAGGCAGAGACAAATGAATCTCTGTGAGTTTGAGGTTAGCCTAGATTACATATGGAGTTTCAGGACAGTCAGGACTATTCAGGGACACCCTGTCTTGAAAAGTCAAATTACAAATAATAAAAAACAAACAAATAAACAGAAAATAGCACCGAATTATGAACCATGAACCAAAGTGGAAAAATAAGTACAAAGTAGAGGCAATGAAAGACCCTTCACCATTTCAATGTCACCATATGTGTTGATGAGGCTTAACTCTATGCAGAGTGAGTGAGTGAGTGAGTGAGTGAGTATGAGATTGATTGGGAGAGAAGGAAAGGAAGAAAAAGTTGCACAAAAGTTTCCATTATTTATCAATCTGCAAAATGACTAGTGGGTTTATGACAATTACTATTTTTTAAAATTCAATTACATCTATCAGAAGGACAGGAGAGAGAGTGAATATTGCCTAACTTGTTTCCCGGTTGATGTGACCAGAGGGTTCCCAGGGAGTGCCTGTGGGGTTTGGTGGCTGAGTCAAACAGATGGGATGGGAAAGGAAAGTTGTAAGAGATCTGCCTGCTTTTTTGCTTTTTGAGAATTCTCCACACTGATTTTCAGAGTGGCTGCCCTAGCTTGCAATCCCACCCATGGTGAATAAGAGTTCCTCTCCTCCAACATCTTCATGGCCATTTGTGGTCGATTGTGAACCCATGGTTGTCTAAGTTAAATCTCAAAGCTGTTTTAATTTGAATTTCCCTAATTGCAAAGGATGATGAACACTGTGTGATGTATTTATTCTTTTGAAAACTTTGTTCAAATCTGTAGCTGATTTTTTTAATTCGATCATTTGTTTTCTTGACTCTTTTTTGAGTCGTTTCTATATTCTAAATATTAATTCTTAGTCAGATGCACAGCTGCCAAATATTCTTTCTCACTCTGTGAGATTCTTCTTTACCTAGCTGATTATTTCCTCAGTAGTGTAAAAGCTTTTACCACAAAATTTAGTTGACATTGTTAGCTATAGAAAATCACAGTTTTACTGTCATGATTGAGGAGCAGGCGATGGAACAGAGAACACTCTATAATACTCATGAAGAGGAACAGCACCCATTCACTTTTCTGCATCAGTTCTGCCCAGTGTTGCTGCTGCTGTCAGGTGAGGTAGCAGCACTTCACTGAATCAAACTTGAATTTTCAAAAATGTGTTTTTCAAATTCTTAAGGAAAGACAGTTTTAGAATGAGGGTTGGGGTAGAGCGGACTGAATGAAGGCTTATCACTATGGACATGGAAAGAATAGTAAAACCCATGTGTTTTGTTTGTTGTCTGTTTATTTTGTTCTAGCAAAAAAGAAATTTGTGACACCTGGAGTTGTAGCACTTTGATAGCTAGGAAGCCAAATGAGTATGAGAATTATAGTAATCATCAAAATATTTGAGCAGGGAGTCTTTGAGATGATTGAGTGTATAAAGGCGTCTGCTGCTGTGACTGAAGACCTGAGTTCAGTGCCTAGAACCAAATTAGTAAAAGGAGAGAACCATCTGCCTCATGCTGTCTTCTGATCTCCACAAGTCCACACTGGCACTGGTACACCACACACACAAACACACACACACACAAAGAGAGAGAGAGAGAGAGAGAGAGAGAATTAAATAATACATTTATGTATGCAAAGACAAAAAGATTTGATGGGAAGTTAGTGGTTTTCAACTATGAGAAAAGAGTTTACAAAGAATGAATCAGCGGTGACAGCCACAACAGCTGACTTGGAATTATAATGATAAATGATATTCTCATTTTCCCCTTGTATTTGTTTATTGCTTGTGTGACCACTCAAATTTAGCTGCTTAAATTGCCCACATCATGTATTATAAATGTAGTCTTGGGCATTTCAAATCCTATAGTTCATCGGGAAACCCTGGGGCCACTTCAGAGTCTGTTCTCACATGCCCTCCAGGTGACTGCACATCATGTCAAATTTAGAGGAGCACAAGGACCTGATTGAGGGTGACCTAGCAACGCACGAAGGAATCCTCAGTTACCCATCTGCAACTTTGTTGCTAGGTGGATTACACATTGAGTAGTGAATTCCCATGAGAGCATGATCAGCTCTTCTGCGCCACCCCATAATCTGAAGATTTAGCACCGAAACTCCTACACTGTTGGAAATTGCCAGTTCCCAGACAAAATAATTTAACAGTTCATGCTTATCATGTGGCTTGGAAGCCAGCTTACGAATCCATGGGACTCAGACTTAAGTCTCCTGCTGCCTCCTAGATGTTAAAGTATTTACTCTGCAAAGTATTTTGGTGGTGCTGATTGCCCAACGAAAGGAAAATGTCACAACTAGCAATTTAGTTATTTTGAAACCAACTTTAAACTCATTTGAGTGACTTTTACATTTTCTAACTGCTAAGAGTAGGATTCTGAAGCCAGGATGTAGTGTCAGAATTTTGTTTCTTTCATTTCCTAGCTGTGTGGTCATTGACAGACAAATTATCGTTGTGGTGTCTTGGTTTGTTCTTCTGTGAAATGAGCCTACCAAAGTGTCTATTCGAAATGTTATTCCAATGTTTTTCACCATTTAGAAGAGCAAAGACAGAATTTGTTCACACACTAAGCTGTGATCTTTCTCACCAAATAGCTGTCACTTGGGGGGGGGGGTGTTGTAAACCCCACTAGTGAAATATTGACTGTAATGCTTTTCATTTGTAAACATTTATATGTGTGAGGGTGAGAATTTTAGTTTTAGTTATAGTTTTGGTTAGTCTTCTGGCTAGTTACAAAGCCTAATTGGCTAATTCCTAAGTATTAATGTATTTCTGCCAATGTTGCAAATATACTACACTTGATAGCAACCTTAGCCAAGGAACCCCTTGAAGACCTCATTTAATTAGTGGCCAGCCAGTCTATAGTGTTTTGAAGGTTTCAGAGCTACATCGGATATAGGCAGAAAAGAGTAATTGATTTGTTATTTGATTCATTTCCCAAAGGTGTGCATTTATTTTGTCACTGGAAAATGGATGGTAGAATACACAATGTATGAGGGCGAGTGCTGTCATAATAACATGTGGAGGTGTTTCCTAGAAGTGAAGACTAGGAAAATAGCCCTGGCTTTTATTCAATAAAGGTTGTAGAAATGTGGACACAGCAGACAAATTCAACAAATGGGTGTTTGAAATCAGTCTATGAAGATGGTCTTCGTATCCATCATACTCACCCATCTAGGAGAACCTACATCTCAAGTTAATGTGCATTATAAACGTGATTGATTTTGTAGTCACTTAGGATTGAGTCATGCTTACAGATAAGCAATGTGTTATGAAAATTGTACACATGTGCACTATATATGATACATATTTAGAAAATATTGGAATATTTTTGATGATTGATACTTTTATTTGGAAGCTGTGGGCTTGCATTCAGGGTTTTATCTTTTTTATACCTAAATATTTGCATGCATGCAGTCGTGGATAAAATGGATAAAGTTTGCCAGGTGGTGGTAGCCCATGACTTAAATCCTAGCACTAGGAAAGCAGAGGCAGGCAGATCTCTGTGAGTTTGAGGCCAGCCTCATAAACAGAGCGAGTTCCAGGATAGCCAGTGCTAAACAGAGACACCCTGTCTTGAAACCCCCACTCCACCAAAAAACGATAAGGTTTACATCTTCATGGCTGTGAGGTTAAATGTAGAAGTCGGGAGGGAGGTAATAAAATGCTGTCCTTACAAATGTTTGATTATAATGAATAAATAAGCAATGTATTAGTAACTTTCCATTATTATAGCAAAATATCAGAGAACAACCTGAAGGAGGAAATAAGAATTTTCAAAGGGCTCAGTCCTTGTTCAAGTGGCCTCACTACCTTTATCCAGTGTCAAATCTTAAAAAAAAAGTCGTGGGTGAGTGTTAGGAATAATTTTAAGACAAGCCTCTCCGCTGATACAAATAATTCCAATCAGACCAAATTAGAATTAGACTAAATAAAAATGCCCAATGTTTAATAAATGTAGCGCTCGCAGGTGACCAGCAGCATCGCGAGGGAGGGAGGACCACACAAAACTCGAAAACCACATATTCTTTTTGGGGGGCAGTAGCCTAAATAGCCTGTGGGAGTGGTCCTGACCTTCCCTGGGGAGGGGTTAGCGCTTGGCGGGCTTCCTGGAGGTGGAGTCCAGACCAAGGCAACTCCCAGGGGGAAGGGGTTTGAAATGGAACTTCCTGCTCCAAGGGTGGTTGTCAGGGGCTGGGGTGGTGCTTCCAATCCGTGATGAAATCTGCCTGCCTCGTGGCAACCAGCAAACAAAGAGAGCAAGAATGGGGAAAGAAGGGCAGAGGGGAAGGTGCCAGGGAAGAAACCAGTTTAAAGATTTACCTTTCAAAGACCTATTTCCTCTAACCAGGCCCTGCTTCTATTTAGTATTCAATTATCAGTCGATTAACTCTTTATAGTACTCTGGTGGCTTCTTTTGACCCATTTTCTCTCCCCAGGTTTCTTTTTTAGTAACAACATTGAATGCAAAACAGTCGAATTATTGTTCAAAAATTACTCATGGTAGCTTATGAACTTTAAGCATTTTACTCATAATATGAAAGTGTTTTTGTTTTTTTTTTTGTTTTTTTTTTTTTGCAAAAAAAGGTTTCTGTTTCCAAGTCTCTAAAACAGAAGATATTAAAAAGATAATCAAGTATACACCGAGACTCAAAGAGAGCAGGCCTACAAAAGAGACTTTTGCAAAGAGGCTTCTGAAACTCTAGAAATGACTGGAAAACATTTGGCTCTTGTACAGGGACTCTGGTCTCCACTGGTGAAGCTCATGACTTATGAGACCTCTGGAGTTCCAATGCTACACAGAGCTAGCTAGACCTAACACTATTAGACATAATATTTTTAAACTTTTTATTCATTCTTTGTGGATTTCATATCATGCATCTCAATCCCATTCATGTCCCCATCCCTTCGTATCTACCCTTTGCCCTTGTAAACCGTGCCCCCACATAGTTGGTATTTTTATTCTTACTCTTTGGGGCCTCACCATCCAGCTCCCAAATAAATATACAGAGACTTAGTCTTACTTATATGTAAGTGTGACTTGTTTCTAGACAGCTTTTCTTAACTTAAATTATCCTATCTACCCTTTACATCTGGGCTTTTATCTTTCTCTAGTCTATATACCTTTCTTTCCTTCTTACTCTATGACTGGCTGTGTAGCTGGGTGGCTGGCCCCTGGCATCCTCTTCTCTTTTTCCTTTTTTTTTCTTCCCTACTCCTTCTTTTCTCTTTCTCCTATTTATTCCCTCTGCTTGGCAGACTGGCCTATCCTTCCCCTGCCTAGCTTTTGCCATTCATCTCCTTGTTGGATCAATCAGGTATTTTAGGCAGGTAAAGTGACACAACCTCACAGAGTTAATCAAATGTAACATAAAAGAATGCAACACATCTTTGATTCATTAAACAAATATTCCACAGCATAAACAAATTCAATGCCCCCCCCCAAAGAAAACAACTTAAAAGAAAAGAAAAAAAATCTTGTGGAAGCTGTAGCCTGACACAGTGAGTCACACAGCATACTCTTGTCTATATATCTGGCTTCTGCTAGACTATAGTTACTGCACCTTCACTGGGACTCTTGTTGGCTATCCTGTACTTGTGCAGTACTGGCCCCTTTACATGCTCTAGCAGATCATAGATGGGGTGAATGTTGGGGTGGACCAACTCATAACCCTGGTTTTGGGCCTGGGTTGTAGCTGTTGGTCAGTCTACCAGCTCTCCCTCATCCTCACCACCAGGGCAAGCTGTCCAGCATTGCTGCAGGTGGTGAGGAGGAAGGGGAAGGAAGGGCATCTTTCCCTCACCTATGCCACCACCTGGAATCTGGGGATGGGGTCAGCACTTCCAATCTCAGGCCTTTAGATGGCTTATCTGTGACCTTGCCAAAGGTGAGTTCTACTGTGCTGCCCAGGAAATGCCCTGGGACCACTCTCCTGTATGCTGCACACAGTGAGGGGCAGGACCAACTCTCCTTTTCTCATGATTTCAGGGCCAGCTTTCTCACCAGCCATAGACAACCCGGGGTGGGGGTGGGGCATCTCTCCCTCTCCACACCAGTTTATGTTAGATGAAGGGTGGGTCCAGACCTCCCACACTCAAGTTATCAGGCTGCCTCACTCATGCCCCATCAACAAAGTCAGCTATACTGTGTGCCCAGGAGAGGTACAGGGTCCACTCTCCCAAGTGTAGCAGCTGGCAAGGGGCAAGGTCAGTTCTCTTGCCTGCTGCAGGTGGCATGAGGAATATTTTTAATCAGGTTGAGGAAGGGACATTCTGATTCATAGTATGCTGTGTTATTAAAATGGACATTAAAATTTACTGTCTATTTTTATCAAGTCATGTGATATAAATTGTACTGAGTTTTCTAATATTAAAACTTCTTTGCATGCCTATCTATTCATGTGAAATATTATTATATTATATTAACATAAATTTATATCTTTATAATTTTGATAATTGTTCTTATATTCATTTATAGATTTGCATAATAAAAATGAAAATTTCCGTATTTATACTCCCTCTCAATTCCCTTTATAGTTTCCTTAGCAATTATATAATTATAAAAATTCTGTAGAGAAATAAGTGTAGAAATACAAGAGTAAAGCTACAAGCATAATAATAAAGACAATCTTGGTTTGTGTCCTACTTAGCTTTAACTGTCAATGTGACACAGCCTAGAATATATGAATAAAGAATCTTGATGAGAAATTGTCTTCATCAGCTTAGTTTGGGGGAGGAATGTCAAAGACTTTGGAACTGTGGGCTGGGAAAGCTTTTGAGTGCTCAGAGCTTCTTAAGATATTATTATTTGGAATCTGAAAAAGATGCTCAGAGAACATGGATAGTAAAAGTATAAATCATAAGATTTCATAGAATCAAGGACTCAGTCGAGAACTGGACTAGAGACCCTTGATTCAACATTTGTGTGTGCCAGTTTCCTTGGGCTGAAGAAGCAGGTAGGATAGTCAGAGGGGTCAACACCACTGAAACACAACCTCTTGTGCTTTTTTTTGGGGGGGGGAATCACTGGGATACTGATTAATTAGGAATAAAAAATTATTATGAAAAATAGTATTATTGAGGTAAAGTCTTCTGTGTTTTATTGGGACAAAGGAAAGTATTTCCCTCAGAGTCAGTGCACAGAAGTCATTGTCTAATGGGCTAAGTCAAAATAACAGTCAAATTTCACATGAAAGTCTCCTACAGGGCATTGGTTTTGGAGTCATGAAAGCCGCATAGGTCAAGAGGTCATTGAGAAAAGCTGACACTTGTATAATATGACAGGTTAGAGTTTCTGAAGAGAGGCCAGGAAAGGTCAATGGTGAAGGTTTAGAATGTAGGTTATTGGAGATGCTATGACTACAGGATGTTTGTCGATTACAGTGTCAGGTGTGGAGTAGAACTGCTCTAAACTTACAAAGCCAACTGTGTGCTGAAGATAGAGATGGAAAAATAAGGCAATCAAAGCCCTTTGGAGGCCAGGGAATCACATCATGAATGGGTTCCAGATACCAGACATCAAACTACCAGATTTGGGTTTTCACAGGTAGATTTTGAATTTGCTTTGATATGACTGTTTTTATGTACTAGTTCTTCCCTTTTACATTAAAATGTCAAAAAATTAAAGTCAATTGGACTATGTTTTCTATTATAATAATAAAATGAGCTCTTGACAAAGAACGTAATGTAAGATTATTGTTTAAGCTAAGGTATCTGTGTATAAAGGTGACAAGGGGTGTAATATGCCCTACTTAAAATTAATGTCCACTTGAAATGACATGAGACAGTTAAGTATATTTGTATCTGATTAGTTTGTGGTCATGTATGGGAAGAAGTGCTTGATATCCATTGAAGTAGGAAGTCTGCGGGCAGTACCATTCCTTGGGCAGGTGGCTCTGGGTTGTATATGGAGACTTCATGATTATGAGCAAAACAGAGAACAAGCCATCAAGTAGCATTCTTCCATAATTTCTACCTCCAGGTTCCTGCATTGAGTTCCTGTCTTTACTTTCTTCAGCGATAGACTGAAGAGGAAGTGTAAGCCAGACAAAGCCTTTGTGCCCCAAGTTACTTTGGGTTGGAATGTTTTATCACAGCAACAGAAGAAAAACTAGAATAATTTGTTACCTGAAAGTTTACTAAGTTTTAAAAGAATAAATCTTTCTTTTACATTATATCATTATGCTGTGAAGATTCTAGATATATTTAGAAGATGTATTTGGTTTATTTTAAAATTTGTCAGATTATAAATTCTGATTTGTTTGTGTTTTAAATTTTTCTCTTTTACATTTTCCCTTTTTAAATAAATTTATTTATTTTACATCATAAACACAGTTTCCGCCTCTCCTCTTCTTCCACTCCCTCCTCCACCCCCCTCTGTTTTCATCCTCCAATCCACTCCTCCTCTGTTTCTGTTTAGGAAAGGGCAGGTTTTCCATGAATATCTACAGAACATGGCATATCAAGTTGCACTAAGACTAAGCACCTTCCTAACTAAGGATAGGCAAGGCAACCCAGGATGATGTAGTTTAGTTTAGTTTAGTTTAGTTTTGTTTTTACTCTATGGGGACTTGCCACCCAGTTTACAAATAAATATATGAAGACTTTTTCTTACTTAGGAATGCCTGGCCTTAGCTTGTCTTGTTTCTAGCCAGCTTTTCTAACTTAAATTAATCCATTTCTCTTCTTCTATGTTTTCCTCTCTTCTTTTATCTTTCCTTATTCTGTATGTTTTTCTTCCCTTCTTACTCCCTGGTTTTGTGACTGGGTGGCTGGCCCTTGGCTTGCTCCTCTTCCCCTTTTCTCCTTCCTCTTATCTCTAGCCTAGACTTCTCCCCCTATTCATTCTCTCTGCCTGTCAGTCCCAATTATTTCTCTCTCCTGCCTGACTATTGACTGTTTAGCTCTTTATTAAACTAATCAGGTGTTTTAGGCAGACAAAGTATCACAACTTCACAGAGTTAAACAAATGCAACATAAAGGAATGCAGCACAACTTTGCATTATTAAACAAATATTCCACAGCATAAATGAATATAACAAATCTTAAGCTAATATTGTAAAACATTTCCTTCTTTTGTCTAAATAAAAATAAAGGTTTTAATTTTAACATAGTAACTCTATATAAAATGAAAACAAATACCAAGTAAGAATTACATTTACAATGTTTAGTCCTTTTGTATTTAGCAAATTCAGAAAAAATAATCTATTATCTGTCTTATATTAGTGATTCCAAAGTTTTATATCTAACTTACTTTCTATCATAACTAAGGAAAACTATAATTCTAAATATTTAGTTTTAGCTCCATCAAAGATCCCAGAAGGATGTAATATTACCTAACAAAAAAGACATCTGGCTGCCTGGACATTCACCCCAAATTTCTCTGCAACATTTAGGCATCTATCTTCAGACTATAAGCCTAGGTTATCTGGCAAAATTTGAATGACTGTCCAAACTAGTATTGGCAAAGACTGCTCTATGAAGCAGAAATCTGAAAACACTTTCCTGATTTGTCTTAGTAAAATTCAACAGTCTTCCTCCTTGTGTACTGATTGTCCAGTTTTTACAGCATGCTTTCAGCAGTCAAGGTGAGATCCGTTTCTTGCCCAAATGGTTAGCCTTGCTATATTGAAAGCAAACCCATATTGAGTTTATTCAAAGCCCATTATCATTTTATGAAGTAATTTAGTGATGACAGAGACAGATGTGTCTTATTGTCATGAAAATTCTTAGGTAATTAGTCATCTTAAATGTCATATTCTGTAGGTCTTTGAAGTGTTTAAAAATCATCTGTCTAAATAATACCCGTTTAACATTGAAAACATAACTAATGTGACTACAAATTTGATTACATAAATTAATTCTAACCTCATTTCTTAATTATACATTGAATTTTTAAATGAATTGCGTAAGTACAAAACCCCAAGCAAGAGTAGAAATGTATACGCAGTATAAGAAAACTAACTTTAGATCTGTATCAATATACCAAAATCCATGCCAATGCACAATATCTGAGATAAATAGTCATCTTTTTATTCTATATCCTTATATTCTCCTAAATGATAATAAACCTCCATAACCCATTGAAATACCAACAACCTCTCACCCCATCTCTTGGGAATGTGTGCATTATCTTCTCTAGACTACTTCCTGTTGTTTGTGAGCAAGGACATCATTAGGAGTTCCTGTGGAAACTGGAATAATGGCCATGCTTTGGGAAAACTTGTTGTAACATTTTGTTGATATAGATCGCCTATCAAGCAAGATTAAGAAGGTCTCTCCCTGACCAAATCTGATTCATATTAATCTGGAATAAAACCACAGTCTCTTGTTTCCCCCTTGGAAATGAAAGCAAAACATCTTCTCCAAAGAAATGTATCTTTTGAGATCCATTTGAAAATTAAATCATTCTTAAGACATCTAGGCTGGTTTATTTCAGCAGTCCCTCTTTCAAGCCTGTATCTCTTAGCAGCTGTACTTTGCTTATCAGCAATCAAAAAATTCAAAACCAACACAGTAGTATAAGATCCAGACTCCCTGTGTATTTGCATCATTTTGTGTCTTTTTTCTTTTATATTACTTTTCCTCTCTCTTTAAAGACTTTACTATTTTTAAATTATTTTTTTTTCTGTGACTGCCTGTACTGTTTTCTTAAGCCCACACACATTTTTAAACACATTGTAACTTATTTGGAGATATTTTTTCCAAATTTGTCCTTATTCTGTAACTTTATCCTTTTCTGACCTCATGAGCCTTTAAACTTCTAAACTGTGTGGCTACAGCTTTGGCACCTGGTGACCTGTCCATTGGTCTGAGTGCTGAGTTAAAGATTTCCACTATTATTGTGTGGGGTTCCATGTGTGATTTAAATTTTAGCAACTATTCTTTTACAAATGTGAGTGTTCTTACATTTGTGCCATAGATGTTCAGAATCGAGACATCATCTTGTTGTTTATTTTCCTTTGATTAATATGAAATGCCATCTCCATCTCTTTTAATTAACTTTGGTGGAAAGTCTATTTTTTTAAATATTATGGCACCTACCCCAGTTTGCTAGGATTTTTGGCCAAAGATAGGTGCCCCAATGTTACAGAGGAACTTTGGGTGACTGACTCTCCACCTTTCCTCTTCCCAGAATTCTCTTAATCTGGTCACCCCACCTCTACTTTCTACCTTACTACTGGCCAATCAGTGTTTTATGAAACTAATATGAGTGACAAATCTTTAAAGTATACAAGAGAATAATCCCATAACGGACAGGGGATAGCTTATTTGTGAATATCAATTATTTTCTTATACTATACGGGACTGAGGGATTAAAATGAGATTATTGGACTTGGTGGTATTTTATCTGATGAGCAAACTTTCCAATGTATGTATGTATGTATGTATATACTTAACATATGCCTACATATGTATTATGTATATTATATATAGTAATTATTCCCAAAATATGTGTGGAACAACCAAACAGCCTTACTGATCTTGACCAAAAAGAACAAACTGTATGCCCTTCCTTCAGAACATATTGCAAAGCCATAATAATCTAAACAGCATGATATTGCATAAAACCAAAACCATATTAGCCCATAGAAGAAAACCAAAAATAAGTATATATTTTCATTCAATAGGTTTTTGAATAAAATGCTAAGAGCAAATGCAAAGCAATGGTCAGATTGTTTAATAAATGGTTTGAGTACTACATGTATGTACATGCTTGAGAATTAGACATTTTCTTTACATATAAAAATAAGCCCTAAGGGAATATCAGACTTAGAAGATAGAATTAATACTGTAAAAACTTTTGAAAAATTTTGAGATTGATCTCAGCAGTTATGTTTTAGGGAATACATTGAACCCAAAATATGGCAAAATAAACTGCATCCTAACAAAGTAAGAAAACTACTGCTCAGTGAGTAGAGAAACAGCCTGTGGAATGAACAAAATATATTTGGAAACCATACATAATCTGATAAAAGTCTAATGATATTCAAAAAACATACAGAACCCAAACCAACAGAGGAGACATGGAAACATATGCCTGTACTTTAATAGTCCAAGCTTAGCATCAGGTTCCAAGATCTAGGCTAGTGAGACTTTGTTACAAAAAAAAATTACAAATATACAAATAAAACAGAACAAAGTCAAAAATAGTATGGCAACAAGTTAGATAACAGATGAAATATTTTCTAAAGGGATATACAGTACAAAAATTTGCTCAATAAGAAATTGTTAGAATTCTTTTTTTTTTTTTTTTTTTTTTTTTTTTTTTTGCTCTCAGAACTTTTATTAGGTGGAGTTTGGATGAGAGAAAACCCTGAAACAGTTGCCCGCCTGGTTTAGGACAACTGGTATGGAGCAGCCTTTGTTTGGAACGGGCTTTCACTGAGATGGTAGCGGATTGATTTCTTTTCATGGGAGCTGACTGGCTGAACATCTTGAGACCCAGTTCAGATTCTGTTTTAAATGGCTGGTCAAAGGCAAGCCCCTAGGGTAGGGCCAAACCGAAAGGCCTTGCTGTGCAGGCAGACGGGTTTTTGCTGGACAGGGGTCATCTCTGCTATTCCCAGATTAAGATCTGTTGGAATGGGGACCATGACAAAAATCAGTTTCTCAAAAACAGTATGAATTCTTAAAAAAACAAAAGCAAATATTGATCAGATTAAGACATAATTTTCTACATATGACAAAAGCACATGAGAAAGAGAAATTGAATATCATCAAAATTTAAAATTTACTACAAACCACACTGTGAGTTTGTTAATTGGCAACTCCAATTGACAGTCTCGAAGAAAAGACTTGCCAATTATATATTTTATGAGAGGCATGTATACACAATGTATGAATATATCTTAGAATTTTTTCATGAAAATATAAATTATCCAGCTTAAAAGCGGGCAAAGAGTTTGTGTAGATATTTATTCAAAGCAGATATACAGATGGACGGCAATGGGTGCCCAGATCCTCAGTGTCATTAGTTCTGAGCAAAACGCAAATCAAACTTCATGAGCTGCCAGTGTGCAGCAGCTAGACTGGCTGTAATTAGCAAGATGGTGGTGTGATATAGAGAAATTAGAATGCTCATCAAATTCTGATGAGAGTAGAAATAGTGTGAAATAATTATGTAGTCTCTCAAAATATTAATCATACATTTACTGTATAACATCACCTGTTAATTACTTTTCTCTTTGTGTGTTATAATACCCTGACACAATCAGCCCAGGGAAGAAAGGGCTTGTTTTGGCTTACATATCCTGAGAGAATAAGGTCTTTGTGACCAAGATGGCATAACAGTAGGACCATGAGGCAAAGTTGGTGGACAGAAGGCCTAATCACACTTTATTTGCATACCAGAAATAGAATGAGAGAAGAAGAGTGGGGAAAGGCTATAAATCCCATGGAATATGTCCTCTAGCAAGGTTCTTCCTCGTCATCATCTCATAAACTTCCCAAATAGCATCGCCAACTGGAGACAAAGTATTCAAATGCATGAGCCTATTGGGGGATGTTTCTTATTCAGACTCATTCAGATCACAACACTGAGCAAATGTGTGTGTATGTGTGTGTGTGTGTGTGTGAATATTGTGTGAGTACAGAGGTTAGTAGTTGACAATCAAGAGTCTTCCTTCATTACCCTCCACTTTTTTTTGAGGCAGACTTTTTTCCTCGAAACCTGGAACTGATCCATGGTGTTAGACTAATTGGCCAGTGAGCTCTAGGGGATCTAGGGAATTGTTAATATTCATCCCCTCAGCACTGAGGTTTCAGACACGTGTCACCATTCCTGATGTTTATGTGCATATCCAGGATCTGAACTCAGCATCTTATGCTTGAATGGCAAACACTTTGATGACTAAGCCAAGTTTATAGTACCAATTCCATTTTTAGAAATGAAATAAAAGTGTGTGTAGATACCCATATTTATAAACAAATATTCATGGTAGATTTAATACTAGTTCAAAATAGAAACAAACAAAATGTTACTGAATGAATGCACAATCAAATAATTAGATCTATCTATACTCTGAGATGTTTAGCCCTGAAGAGGAAGTAGAGAGTGATAGATGCTATATTAGAATAAGCAAGTCGTTCAAGGCCACATATTTTATGATTTTATTCATGTAAAATACCCAAAATATGTAAATCTGTAGAGATGGAAAGTGAGTATTTCACAGACCTGTGCATGGGATGAATGATGGGGAATGGCTTTTCATAAATATAAGTTTTCTTTTGTGGTTATGAGAATGCTCTAAATTTAGACTGCTTAATTCTGCAGATAAAAGCACAGAAGTGTATATTTTCCTGGGCAAATAAAAAGACGTGTGAGCTATATATATTTAAAATGACATTCTCATTTGTATGCATACTTAGTGAATTATACAAATGACTCCTGAAGTTGTAGTCTTTCTTAGACATTTAAAAACCATTACATTTGATAGGAGAAATGGAAGGGGGTTACTTGGATAAATACCCTGGGTCTGAAAATACATCTCATAGGAGCGTATGTCAGTTTCCCGAAATGAAATAACTTACCAAGTAAATGGAACTACTTGCATTCTTGTATCCACAGGCCAAATCATCTCTCCTCTTCCTTTATGTGAAGTTTCACCTGGGAGCTAACTTTAATGCCCAAATAAAAGAAGATTTATACTGGAACCTGGAGGGGATTCTTTTCTTTAAAGGACTTTTGGAGCCTAACCTGGAAGCCTTGTCCCAGGGATTAGGAGATGGAACATCACAGAACTCTTCATTTTGAACTGTGTCCTAACTGTGGTTACTCCACACCCACATGGCAGACTTAGAACAAGCTCAGGTTTCCTCCCCCTGGCTTTCCTTTGGCACCAGTTGTGTGAAGAGAGAATCAGACAGGAGTGTCCCACAAAAGCTTTTCTCCGGGATTCTATGAGGGCAGAAGCCTGTCTGCACAGGTTTCCCTGTGGCTGGCCCAGCTGTGGGGCTAGCTGGACCCTCAGTGAAGGGGAAAAGAGAGAGGCTGATCCAGTTTCCCAGCTTTGAAGTGAAGAATGGGCCAGAATGAAGAAGCTCCTGATCAAAGGCTCTACCCAATGATAAGGAAGGCGGCACTAACTCTCCAGGGAGCATCCCAGGCATCTGAGGCCAGGTGGAGAGGGGGCATCCCTGCTCTCTGAATGGGCGCTTTTGTTCCTACACCCTTTGACAACAAGAACTATTTGAAGCAACTGCACCTAGCAATTTTCTAACTCGGATTGGTTTATTGCGATGGGTTTCAAACTTTGATAGGCATCAGAATCACTTGGGGAGTGGGAACTTCTGGAAAAAGAGGCTTGGTTCTGCCCCCAAAGATTGCCATTCCTTATGAATGTATTTTTGTCAGTTCCTCACAGATATAAATGCTAAAGTTTTAAAGCCCGATGCAAAATTCATCTGGAGGGGAAAACTGTATTTTGAAGAATAGATTAGGGTTGAGTATGTGGGGTACTTGTTTAGCATGTGCAAGGCCCTGGTTTGTTCCCCAAAACTCAAAGTGCATGCACATGTGCGTGTGCGTGCGCACACACACACACACACACACACAAATTTACATTGCTATTATTATATAATTTCACATATTACTCAAACACTCTCAAAGAGACTTTAGGTTTAGTCAGTGTAGTCTACCACACATCTCTGCACAAAACCCTTTGTTAACATTCCAGACACTGGGTTATGTGCTGTGGGTGGAGATGGATAACACAATTTTGTCTCCAAGAGCTCAGCATCTTGCTGGGGAGACAGACATGTAAACAAAATAAATGAAGTATTAGAAGAAGAATTCGAAAGGCTGTTCCAGCCCAGGAAGAGAATGACTAACTCCGCCTGAAGGCTGGGAGAGGGCTGAGGCTTTCCCAAACACCCAAGGTTGGAGGCCAGGCTAATGCTCAGGATCAGCTTGCCTTCTGTCTGAAGAGATGCAGGTGGCCTGGCACAGGAACGGGGAGATTCCAGTCCTAGGGGAAGGCCTGTGCAGACGTAGGTCTGAGAAGCCTGGGAGATTGGTTATGGTGGGATGCATAGGTAGATGGCGATGGAGGTGCTGAAGATAATCTGGACAAACAGCCTCAATATGAAAGAACCTCTCAGCCTCAGGAAGGCAGCTAAGGACATTTTCGGGGAGGTAAACTTAGTGTAAGAGTTCATCTGAAATTCTGGGTATAAAATCGTTGCTCAAATGCAGGACACATGAATATAAATGATATAAGGGTAAGTTAGCAGACACTATAAAAAACTCTGGTATTTATTTTCAGTTTGATTTTGCAAGAGTCAATGAATACTAATAACATCATTAGTATTTACAAGGTATTTCATAGTCTAAAAAAGATTCACAACGTTGTCATACAATAGCAATATAAAGCACATTGTCATGTGCTTTCTATAGCCCTCGGGGCACCACATCTGTTCCTGACTCAATTTTCTAAAAGACATTTCTTAAGGAGGCTGAAGAACTTTCAGAATCACACACAGCATGAGGTAGCAGACAAAAGCCTCAATCACACCTTTTCTGAGTGTGAACTTTTTTACTCCAAGGGTAGTTTTGCTGAGTGAGATAATGGCAGTAAAGATACATACAAGTCAGAAGACGCCAAGTTGTTTACAAAGGCGTGCAGCAGCCTAGAAAAAATGCAAAAGAAGGAAATATGATTCTGTATCTACACAAATAGGAATGTGTAGGCGGGGCCTACGATCATAAGTGAAAACTAGGACTGCAACAGAAAATGAGAGTCAAAGTTCAAGGATTGAGTCTTCTAAGGCTCGCTCTCTCTCTTCTGACTTTACATTCTGATGCTTTGGGCAGCATTCTTGAGCGTCTCTCCTCCCCTCGGTGACTTGAGGTCCGGGCTGTGTCATTTGAGGCCACACCTTTTTTATGGCTATAATGTCTTCTGGCATCAGCCATCTAAGAGACACAACTCTCCTCAGCCAGCTCAACCATGTGATTGGCTCTGACCAGTGAGACATTAGTAAATGTGATATTAGCCGGGTTGGGAAAAATATTGTACTCTTAGGCTTGCTGATCCTTAGACTTATGCCTTCTGAGAGTCAAGTATTACCCAATCAAAATTACCCCTTTTACCCATGCATGCTTTAAACTGTGGGGAGGATGAATGTGACCTTCACTGACTGAGTTCAATTCTCTTTATTGAATGTTACACTGCATATGTAAGCAAAGTGCTTTGGAATATGCACTTTTAAAAAATATAAATGCAAATTGCTTTTCATATTTTAACTAACTCGCAAATGATAATCAAGTCTAGGCTATCTCTCTTGGAGTCAGTATTCAAATATTCGGAAACGGCTCATACAATCTGGCAAAGACTAAATAATTCAAACTGATAAAAAATCTTGTGTTTGTTTTTGTTGTTGTTTTTCGAGACAGGGGTTTCTCTGTATAGTAGTCCTGGCTGTCCTGAAACTTGATTTGAACTAATGTAAGAGCATTGTGTTAAGTCCTTTGGAATGGAGGACAGTAGCCAATAAAGAGAGCTTGAGGAAAGTGACAGCTTGTTTCTCCCCACAATATCATAGACAGATGGTTATAAAAATCAGCTCCGAACCACACTATACCTGATTCATGTACATTAGGTTACAAAAATACTTCATAAACCTGGAAAATTGGCAACATTCTAGCTCTGTACTCTTGGGAGTCCTCCTAAACCTTGTCACTTGGGAATCCCATGGTGGTCTCTTTCCCTGTCTCTAGGCATTGGTGATGTTTCTTCTGGAAGCTCTTTTTCAGATCACTGACTATTTTCATGGTGGCTTGTTTGGCAACATTGCTCAGAAACTTGCCTCCCATGTTTGACACAGCTTCAGCATTCATGCGCCAACACCCACTTCATTTTCAAACATAAAAATGAAGGCTAAGATTATGATGGTCTGTGAAGAAAGGTCTCCTGCAAATGAGAGAATATTAGTTTCACAGACATTCAGGTCTTGCAGAGGTGTTAGCTGGAGAGCAGATGACTCCTCCGGGGAGAAAGAAGGTATTATTTTGAGATTTATTGGTTGGATCTCTCTCATTGCCTGCGAGAAAACAGAAAACTGTCTGGATTTCAGTTTTGCTCTCTCTAACACTCAAAGTCCTTCCCTGACCTGAGGAGATGTGGTGACTTGCTGTAGCTAAAGGAGGATTAGGACTCCCACGCTGACATTAGCAATTGATTGAAATGTGGTTTCAGGTGAGGGCAGGAAGAAGTAGCACAGAACAATACAAACAAGTTCATTGTGCTAACTCTAAGGTATAGTTCCCTGAGAACCAGGTGTGAGCTGAATAGAGAGGATATTACTGGCTCAAGGCTCCTCTGGGCGGTGTAGAAAGGTGGGCATGTGTTACACCCTTCAACCTCGCTTGACTCATTCAGAATCGACATTTCTCCACTCTTCTTAAACTCCTCTGTCTGTCTCTCCCTCTCCTCCTCTTCCCCTCTTCTCTCTCTCTCTCTCTCTCTCTCTCTCTCTCTCTCTCTCTCTCTCTCTGTCTCATTTTCTCCTGCTTGGTATGCAGGTACAGATGTTTGCATTTCAATAGGAAAACCATACTTGAATTTGAATCACTCAAACAAAAATGAGGGAGTAATGGACATATAAGGCCAAATTTGGAAGAAAGGAACAGGAGGGAGTTAAAGAAGTCTGTGAGTTCTGCTAATACATGTGTCACACAAAATCACTTGTTAGGGACCACTTTCACAAACCAATGCAAAAAGCCAGGAAAACCAAGCTACTTTGCCAATGGTTAATCAGATAGTGAATGCTGGACATGAGATTTAAGGTCACATTCACTCATCCAGACAAAATGTCTTGCCTTTTTATAATTGGTATACAGCATCATCATTGTCTGATCCATGTTATTCATTTAATTATTGTTATTTGGCAAAAGTTAGACACCAATGTGCTAAGTATTGAGGAGTCACTGATGTCTTTCCTACATAGACTTCATTTTCTATTTCCATTCCATTTGGGAGTTTCCTCCCTAAGCTCTGTATCATCATTTGAGTGAGTCTGGTTTTCTCTTGTGGATTTGGTTTCTTTCCGCTACTACCATCTCCAGTACTAGCTCATATACAATCCATTTCAATGACAGCTAGGCTGGGACTTTTCTCTGGTACTTTTGAGAAAGAAGCATTTTCTATTTAGAGAGCTAAGTTGGACTAATTTAAAACTGGGCTGGGCTAACCATCATTTTGAAATACAAAAAAATTATGAACAGGAAATTCATGCACTAAATATAACTAAGACATGAAGACAAATGATTTCTTTTTCTCTCTTTTCTTTCTCTCTTAAATTTGTTCCATATTTTAATTGCAAGAGAAAAATAATGACTGGTCATTATGCAAAGCTAACCAAGATATAGTAAATTTCAGATCTCATGAAAATTACAGCCCATAGGGAGATAGGTGACAATCTAAAACGAATGAGTGCTATGAAGATTAATAAGCATCCTGCTTATATTGTTTACAAAAGTCTATTGTATAATTGTGCCTGAGAGGGAATCGCATAATCCTCTTCTGTTAAAACAAAGACCAGACTTTAGAAAAAAATATGGCTGGGTAACAGGAAAAAAAGATGGAAGACAGGTAAATGTATCATCAAATGAATGAGGTTTAATGTATGTGTGGAAGAGAAGAGTGGTGTAAGAGGGAACCAAATGTACACAAGAGCCACGCTGTGCATGGTCCTGCGGGCTGTGGGAAAGGAATGAATCTTTACCACGAAAACTAAAAGAAGTCAGTCCAAGTTTTCAAGCATGCTTGCCTGATTAGACTTGATTGAAAATCATACTAGAGTGATTGGAATATGTCAAAGATAGCTACAGTGCAAAACCAATTAGAAGAGGATTGCAATAGTCATATCGCAAGGAAGAGATAATAGTATCTCGGATGGGGAAGAGTTATCAGTAATTATAGAAAGATGTAAGCTGGCTTGTGGTTTGTGGGATGTTGTGAAAGATCTTTTGGCAAACAGGAAGAAGGCAATAAATGAAGGAAAAGGATGAATCCCAGATATTTGGCCTATGCAACTTGATGGAAGATGCTCTCCTTTCATGCCACAAAAATTAGTTTGTAAGACTCAACTTATGCCAGGGGACTGAAGAGTTAAACTCAAGCTTTATCTTGTTGTGTTAGAATGTTTTCTGAGATGTACAATTACAAATGTTTCGTAAGCAGATAGAGTTAAGAAACTGTTTGGAGTCCTAGACAATGAGGTTGTAGATATAAAACTAATAAAGCCACGAGACACTGACATATCTATGAGGCTAAGTGGAGTGGTTGGGACAAGTGACACAGCTGTGTGAGAAAAGCTTCGTAAGAGCCTTGAGATGCTTCCACTGGTTGACAGCATTTAATACCTGAAATGAAATGACTTTCAAACAGATATTAAAATTATAATTTTTATAAATTAAAATAAATACATGCTAAAGTATTTTATTAGTATTAATGATGGAACCAATAGGCTTTGACATCTCAGTTTATTGTCCAAACACATCTACAATTGTAATGAATTCCAAAGCCACAGAGTAAAAAAAAATATATCTGGAAAAATAAATTAAGGAAGTTGGAGGATTCATATTTCCAATTCTAAATCTTACTACAGAGTTAAGACATTGGGATAGACATATGAATTGATGACATAGAACTAACAAAGCCCAATAAGCTTTGTCATTACTAAAGCGATTATCAAAGAAGTAAGCAAGCAATGGATGGAAGAAATTAAAGACTTTTGTTTAAGGTGATGGGATAGCTATACAGCTTAAGTATGTAGGAAAAAACTTTGGCTCATTATCTCACATTATACTTAAGCATAATACTTGTTGCAAGCTGGGTGGTGGTGGCGCACGCCTTTAATCCCAGCACTTTGGAGGCAGAGGCAGGCAGATCTTTGTGAGTTCGAGGCCAGCCTGGTGTACAAAAGCTAGTTCCAGGACAGGCACCAAAGCTACAGAGAAACCTTGTCTCGAAAAAAAAAAAAAAAAAAAACCAAAAAAAAAAAAAAAGAATAACTTGTATCAAAGTGCAGCTGTAGCTGTAAGGGTTAACACCATGAGGCCATTAGAATAACAGTTGTATGCTTCAGTTAGGCAATGGATTTATTTTATGCATAACAACAAAAGTTAGGGTTAATTAATTAAATTTCACAAAAATCTTCCTCAAACTACACACTCATGTAAATAAAAGATAATGTATATTACCATGGAATGGGTTTTTAAGGTTTAAGGGCATGTATTCAGTGAACATAAATGACACAACTAAATCATAAGCAGTTAAATATCTCAATTAAGGAATACACAGAGCATTTGAATACACAGCTCCACTCTACTAAGATTTACCAAAAACACTAAATATATGGAAGGATTAAGAATATTATTTTAATTTAAAAACATGTGTTATTATTGCATGTGTGAGTTGGGGGTGGGTGTGCGTGGCATTCCTGTAGAATCAGGAGAGGTCTTTGAAGTGTCAATTCTCTCCCTCAACCTTTTCATGCATTTCCAGGGTCAAATACAGGTTTTTGGACTTGAGCAGAAAGCACTGTTACTCTCTAAGCCAGCTCATTGGCTCAGTTAATAATGTTTGTCAACAAAGAAATGCAAAACAGATCCATAAAAAATTAGGTCTTTCTTACATATTGGGATAGCTATAATAGGAAAAAGTAAAAACAGAAAAACCAGACAATAGCAAATCGTAGCATGGATGTAGACTTTGGCCTCTCCACACATGACATAGACATTTTGGAAAAACCTTTGACAGTTCCTTCACATATCAAGGGTAGAGTTATCTGGTGACCTAAAATTTCTTCAAATACCAAAGAAAAATCAGAAAAATGTTCTCGCAAATTCTTGTGTACTCTTGTCAACAGCAGAGTTTTTATTTATAAAAACTGAGAAGCCTAAATAATCCAGGTATCTGCTGACAAGAGGAGAAGCAAAATATGGTATTACCTGTGTATGTAATTATAATTTGACCTTAAAAACTAATGAATCATTAATATGTGATACAAATGAATGAATCTCAAAACTACATTAAACGAAAACTAGTTCTCAGAAAACAATGTACACTATACAACTTCCTTCATATGAACAGTCTAGAATATACTACTGTAAATAGTACAGACAGAAATTAGATTAGTGTTTGATAAACTTCTGGGAAAAAGTCAAGAGGGAGTATTTGCTAAGTAACAGCTGATGAATAAAGGCTTAATTTTAAGTTGATATAAAAATATCCTAAGGGCTTATTTTGCTGATGATTTGGCAACTCATACTGACGCTTAATCTTACACCATAAAGTGGGAAATGGGTAGGTAGCTCTGTTGTCTCAATATGACCATATGTGTAGCTATAGTCAGGTGCCATCACTCTACAGATTTAAAAGAGCACCACTACAGACTTGTTTCCACACTGAAACTATAAAATAATATTGTGATTGCCTCAGGAAAGAGGGTTCTTTGTCATATCTAAAAGCTGGTTGTATATCTAGAGATGGGGACCTTTTGCCATGGTTATATGCTCCAAATAGTTTTGTAAAATAGCTCTCTACAGAGGGATAAAATAGTTGACAGCAGCAAAACACCTAAAGTTGCTCAATCAATGCAAACATGACAACTCAGAAAGATATTTACTTTTTGATGTTCCCTAGTTTTTCATTGCTTTGTAAAATACAAGGGATGCACATTTACCATCTAAAACAGTTTCTAATATAATGAGAATCATATAAAAATTAAATACCACTCCCCCACATTCACACAGAGTTGAGTGATCCTTGTCATCTTTGATATCTAGAAGTCACTTTGCATAATGAACAGTTGACTCTAGTATATAGTAACTCTAGTTACCTTATTCACCAAGTGCTTGGCAGCTGCCATTTTACTTCCTGTATTTACTTCCTGTATGTGTTATTTTGACTCCAATGGTATGAATAGAATTAGACACATTCTATCATTTTGGAACAATTAGCACTGTCCTCCAGATGCATTCATAGATAATGTACATCAGAATTGCCTTCTTACTTAAGGCTGAGAAATGGTTGCATGTGCATATATATTTTTTTCGTCCATATATTTAGGGATGGGCCTTGGATTGCTTCCACTGTATAGTGCCTTTCTACAATATGTTATTAGGTAAACAAATACAGGAATCAGCTTAGATTCAAAGAGGCTAGAGAAATAGAATACTCCCTGGGAGAATACCAAGGTCGTGTTCCTGTGATTGCAGTGAAGAGAACAGAGGTTATCCTTGACGATTGGCCACAATGAAACTTCTGTAATGTTTTTCTTTCTTTATAAGTTTTCCAACTGCATGTTGACCAATGAGCATATTTATTAACTTCTCTTAGTACACGAAATATATATGAGGGCCAAGGCCATGCTGGATTTTAAAGTTTATTCCTAGCATAATTTTTGACTTATACCAGGCACTAAGTGAATGATTGATTGATAATCTCCTGGCTAATCTCTGAGGTTGATGCAAGCACTCAATACAGAGCTGGGTAAGTGACTCATGCAGATCTTGTAATTGACTACCTGATATCCTCTAAGAACAGTTATGGGTGGTGACAGCTCACATACATATATTCTTTCAATTATTGCAAAGGTCAAGTCATCTGAAGATAATTCACAGAATTGAAAACATGTTAAGGATATCTGAAATGCTTTGAGAAAAAGGTCTGGATGTATTGTGTTCCTGCTTCTATTGATGTCAATCAACTAGAAACACTGGTAAAAATATACATGCAGAGACTATATAGCCAAGGATTTGGAGTTACCAGATCTAGAGTGCAACCCTGGCATCCATGTTCAAGTCTCTAAGTTGGTTTCAGCACCCTCTCTCTTGCGGTTCTGCTCATGACTTATTACAGCCCCTAACACTTATCAGGGTATTAAAGGTTCTGAAAAATCTAACCTCAGCATCACTTGTTTGCATTTCTCTGAAGTTTGCATTAGTTGTGAAGCATGTCCATCTCAAGAGTCTGGATTGCAGGTTTCCAGGAATTTTCTAAGAATTAGGAAATCTTTATGTATAAATACTGTCAACCCTTTCCTTTCGTTTTCCAAGGGGAGTCGCTCTCTACTTTTGCTAGATTTGTTGAATCAGTGTTTTTTTTTTTTTTTTTTTTTTTTTTTTTACATTTCCATGTTTCACCATTTTCCCAGGGTAATTTTTCGTATTCAAACAGCCGACTGGTGTGCTTTTTTGTTGTTTTGATCAAACTTTCACTAATGTGCACATACAACGCTGAACAGTTTCCTTATTTTTTTTTCTTCTTCTTTTTTTTTTATTGAAAAAAAATTTTCCGCCTCCTCCCCGCCTCCCATTTCCCTCCCCCTCCTCCCGCCCCCTCCCCCTCCCCCCTCCTCTTCTCCTCCCTCTCCAGCCCCAAGAGCAGTCAGGGTTCCCTGCCCTGTGGAAAGTCCAAGGTCCTCCCCACTCCATCCAGGTCTAGGAAGGTGAACATCCAAACTGTCTAGGCTCCCACAAAGCCAGAACATGAAGTAGGATCAAAACCCCATGCCATTGTCCTTGGCCTCTCGTCAGCTCTCATTGTCCGCCATGTTCAGAGAGTCCGGTTTTATCCCATGATTTTTCAGTCACAGTCCAGCTGGCCTTGGTGACCTCCCAATAGATCAGACCCACTGTCTCAGTGGGTGGGTGCACCCCTCATGGTCCTGCCTTCCTTGCTCATGTTCTCCCTTCTTCTGCTGTGGCTACCAGGTGCCAGGGCAATGTCCCCAGTTATTTCCTTGGGCAGCTGAGGATAGGGAACCTGAAATGACCCTATCCTATAGCCATACTGATGAATATCTTGCATATTACCATAGAACCTTCATCTAGCGATGGGTGGAGATAGAGACAGAGGCCCACACTGGAGCACCTGACTGAGCTCCCAGTTTCCTTATTTTAGTAGACTCACTTAGAAGGCTCCTTCACATAGCCATTTTGTTGAGGAAAATGCTGTATACAATGATTTTTTGCCAGAATCACACACTCACCACTTACTGTCCAGAAAACTCCACCCTAACTAATGTCTCTACACACCCTGGAGTCAAGAATATCCCCCACTAACTTGTGGAATATGTTGCACACCCATGACAATTGCAACAGCAAGCATCTGTTTTGAGATATTGGAGGCGTGTACAGATAGCCTCATATGCACTGTGAAGAAAACACAGTTTAGTCTTGCTTGTTAGCAGTGGCTCTGTGGGTGGATGAAGGGGAATCCTGGACCCACCCTGCTGGGTTCTGGAAAAAGAAAATGTGATTATTAACAGCCAAAGCCAGGAAAATCTCACCCTTTAATAGCACATTTGATTCTCCGGTGATACAGAATTCAGTCCTAAGCATGTCTGATATTTTTTATATTCTTACAAGATCTTACAACACTATAATGGGCAAAAAGTAGTATGTGATCATTCTTTGCACCTAAGGATACTTATTATTTCTAATTCTTAGTGGATATATTAAGTTACAAAAAAGAGGACATATTATATGCTTCCATATGCTTCAGTTTATCAACAAGAAATATTTCGTTCTACAAAAAATATTACTTTATAAACCTTTTGAAAATGTAATCATGTCCAGTACAATAAAATTTAATTATTTAAAGGGAAGTAAGTCCATAAAGTCACAGTATGTGCCCAATTTATCAATTCAGAAGCCTCTTGGACACAGCAACAAATAATAATCATCTGCCCCTTCTGTTTCCCTAATACTAATTATTTAATTTGTAGTCATATTTTTTTTAAATTCGCATTTAACATTTGAAACTTATATCCTGTGATTGTTCATATGGGTGTTTTCTAAAGGCTCATGTGTTAAAGGCATTATCTGTACAATTTGGTACTACTGGGATGTGGTACAACACTAGTGGATAGAACCTAGTAGGAAGTTCTTATGCCATTAGGTTTGTGCCCTCAAAGGATTTGGGCTACACAGCATCCTCTTCATTTTCTTACTTTGTGTCTGGGAGGTGAGAGATTTTGATCTGCCACACAGTTCTACAATCAAGTGCTGCTTTGCCATTGAACCAAAGCAACAGAGCATAAAGACCATGGTCGGAAACCACTAAAAGTGGGACCCAAAAGAAACCTCCTCACTTTTTCCATTGTTTTGCTCAGTTTTTTTTTAAATAAAGTAATGAAAAGTTCTCTTGCTGTGAAATTTTAAAATGCGTGTAAACATTTCAGAAATATTAAGTCTGTTTCCAGAATTGGAAAGATGGATGGGGACCTTTGAAATTGGCATTGAAAACCAACATTGTGCTATTCTGCAAAGAGTTGTTTCCACTTTAGAATTTACCTCCTCATTTACCCCTGTGAATGATACTATTAGTGATCAGAGTGCTTTTAAATGATAGTTTAAAAAACTTGGGCTGTGCATCAGTTATTGTTTTTATGTAACAAACCAAAAAAATTAAACATCATAGTTAACTGTTCAGAATTTTCTAGATCATCAATAGGGATGAATATTGCTGGGCCAGGCTGCTGCTCATGAATGTGGCTACAGTTGGCTGCCACATCAGCTAGGCTGTAGAATCAAAAGCGGTTCCATTCACATGTGCAGGTATTGGTGCTGATGCCGATTTCTAGCTAGATCATGTACCTACAATAGCCAACCTCATCCTTCTACCTGGCAGCAGTGTTCTGAGAGTGCAAGCCGCAGAGGTGAAGTACTGCTTGTGTTGTGTATGTTACAATCTCTTAGGCTACAGGAATTCACATAGTCAATCAATTCAAAAGTCAGTGTACCTAGAGACATGGACACAAGAAGGTGTGACTTGCTGGAGGTTGTTCATTTAATAATTCACAATGTATATTTGAAACAAAGGATTCCAAATTCTAGAAGATAGATTACTTCAAATCTAATTATATTCTTTTCTTTCTTTCTTCTCCGTATCCATATACCTGTCATAAACTATCTCTATCACGTGTATATCATATATAAATATGTATCATATATACCTGTACACACATATACATGAAAGTATATACTTGATAGGTCAGATTCATAGTAGTTAAAATATTTGTTCAAGTGTTCATAATCAATGTGTCTGAACCAGAATGAACCGAATATATCTTCTAACTGAACATTTGAAACTCATTTTTAAGAAAAATCTGATGTTTGAATAAATGATGTTTGAATTTGCCAGGACTATTCTTATGAAGTACTTCATGGTGAATTAAATCAGAAATATGTTTGATTGCAATACTGAAGGTTAGTACCCTAAAATCAAAATGTCAGAGGATCATATTTCATCTGAATTTGTAGTTAATATTTCCTTACTTCCTCTCAGCTTTTGCTATCTTGCCTGTGACCTATGAACCTATGACGTTGCTAGACCTGTAACTATATAAGGTCAATGTCTATTTTTCAGATCACATAGTAATCTCTGTGTGTTTCCTAGTCCTTTTCTTCCAAAGACCAGTTTCTTACAAGAAGTTATACTGAATTGGGCGCCCCCAGTTTTCCAGCTTAGCATATCCTAAAACTACATTTGCGTGAGCAAAGATGCTGTTTTCAGATGAGGCCAATTTGGAGATCCAGTGGTATTAAGGTGCTGATGAAACATTCAGTTGGAGAAGGGGGCACAATTCAATCAAAGCTAACAGTAACTAAAATTCTTCCATCACACTTGTCATTTCATTAGTGGCATATAAAATAATAATCATGATAATATTTTCTGAGTGCATACAATGCTTTGGAGCTTTGTCAAATGTTTTAGATGCAGCTCTCCACTTGTTATTTATGATGGGTAATAAAGTCCCATTTGCATCGTGTGAAAAATAAAACCAAATGAAAACATGACAGATGATTATTGCTAGACTAGTCACAAGTTAAACATGACAGATTATTGCTAGACTAGTCACAAGTTAAATGACAAAAAATTTAGACTCCGTTTGAAGCATAGGTTTTAACCACCACTGATGTAAATTAGAATTATTTGATTTCTGTTAATCTCATCCTATGAACAAGATGAGTGTTTGGAAATTAAAAAAAGTGAGGCAGCATAGCTCTTGATGCATACACACAGTTTTTGAATGGACATGAAAATACCACTGATTGCTCACTGACTTGTATTTTTTCCCTTTAAGTGGAGTAGATGAAAATATCATCTACAGGCATGAAATCCTTTCAGTAATGGGCAAGCATGGATTCTCAGAACTGACAGAGTGAAAGGGGAATATGGAGGTCTTGTTTTTGTCTGGTTATAGAGTTTGTTCAAAGCAAGTCTTAAGTAGAAACTAAATTCATGAATATGACAACATTCACAGAGTTCTTGAAGAACAATGAAATGTGGAATTTGACGATCTTAAATCTACAAAGGTGATGTCCCTACCTTTGTTTTGATAAGAAAAAAAATGAGTCTTTAAAGACTGATCACTACTAAGCACAAGAATGGTAGCCTTTTCTTCGTCTGCAGCTTGTCCACCCACAACTGAGAAATAATGAAGGACTGAAGCTTTCCCACATTCCCAATTTATTATTGATTTTATGAGAATTTCTAGGTAAAAAGACCCAAATATTAGAAATTCATGTTTAAAACAATTTACAATTCCTCCTTTGTTTGAATCTTAGGTCCAATCTGATGTACTCTTTGCTCTCAGATTTTCATATCTATCTGTGTGTCTGTCTGTCCATCCATCTATCTATGTCTCTGTCTGTCTGTCTGTCTGTCTGTCTCTCTCTCTCTCTCTCTCTCTGTGAGTATCTGTGAATATCATTGGTTAATAAAGGAACTGCTTTGGACCTATAGCGGAGTAATAGGGGAACAGAGCAAGCCAGGGAAAAACTAAACTGAAAGCTGGGAGAAAGAAGGGTGGAGTCAGAGAGGAGCCATGTAGTCCTGCCAGAGACAGAGGCTGGAAATTTATCCAGTAAGCAAAGCCACGTGGTGATACACAAATTAATAGAAATGGGTTAATTTAATATGTAAGAATTAGCCAATAAGAAGCTAGAGCTAATGGGCCAAGCAGTGATTTAATTAATACAGTTTCCGTTATTTCAGTTCTGGGTGGTCAGGACAAACAAGAGGTTCCTTACTGTGTGTGTGTGTGTGTTTTCAGAAAACTCCCCAGTGCTATAATTCTGGGCTCTCCTTTTTACTAACGATTTAAGAGGAGCAAAAGAGAACACAAAGCTTAGACTCTGTGATTAGGACAACCTCCAGGTTTTACTTGCAGGGCATCAATAGTACAAGATATGATATGAGCCCATAGAATGTGGAAGCACATGCAAGACCTACACAGATTCAATGTAGACAGACTTCCAGTATTGAGAAGGGACATGGCTATACAATCTCACACCTAACCAAGAAGCGATTTGCAACTGATATCTGTTAAGAAAAGGAAAATCAGTTTTCAACAGTAAAGTGGCACTGGCCCCATTACCAGGAATAGCTGGCCAATACAAGACAAGCTCCATGATATTTTGCAGGCTTTTGGTTTTTTTTTTTTTTTTTTTTTTGGTATTTTTTTGTCTTGTTGTTTTGATTTTTGTTTTTCTTTAATGTTTTGGAGAAAGTACATGAAGTTGTATGGGTAGAAAGGTGGTGAGGATCTGGGAGGAGTTTGGGGAAAGGAAAACCATAATCAACATATATCATATGAAAGTAGTTTTAAAATAAATGAAAGAGTATGCATTTTGCCCAAGTACCTGCTGATATTTACCCGTGGATCTCTAGGTGTTACCAGACACGTAATATGACAGACTAAATATTCTCCAAGTTTTCAGTCATCTCTGGGATAGAACATGTTTTCTCTACCCCACTCATACTTAAAAATAGTTATGTATGTTGCTTCGGCTATGAATTAGGCAGCTCTGTGGTTTTTTTCCCAGAGGTTTGGAAGACTAGTATGGGCCGTTCCATGCTTTGTTTTTCTTTCGCAACACAACTAGCAGTGATGTTCTCAATCAAGTCTAAGCCCGAGATAAAAACCCACAGAAAAGTCCATAGCTCTCTACCTGGGGGAGGCAAAACCAACTATTAATAGAAAGCCTACATCACTTAAGCTTCTGAGGTTTGAGACTATGCGGTGTGGCACATTCTATTTTGATTTCTACGAGTTAAACAAGATCGTTTGTATGTATTATACTGCGATTAAAGAGGATGCAAGATTTTTCCCAAGAAAAGATAAATTACTCTTCCAAAGATGTCTTGTACCTAGTAAGGTCAATAGCTGAGAAAGTTGCCTAGATTAGTCTGCATATCAGAGAAGCTTCTGGTGTTCAGTAGCACAGCTAAAGATGAAAAGGGTCAGAATTCAAGAAACACACCATCTCCTGATCAATAGTCACAGAAAAATGAAATTGAGTAACAACTGTGGTAAATCCAGACACTGTCTCTGTCTTCTGTAGGGTCATTTGGCTGGAAAGAAAGCATTCCTAGGTGGTGGGGCTTTTTTGTTTGTTTGTTTTGTTTTTGTTTTACTGTCTGACGTTAGCCGAAAGATCACAGTCGCCTGGGAAGAGGAGTAGCTTTTCTCAACAGCGGGTACCCCGGTGTGCTTTCAGTTGGCTGCTGCCAGGACACGGTTTATATGTGGAATGAGACGAGGGCCTCATTTCTGGAGGAGTTTCACTGAGCACTTCTTGGGAAGCTGGTTTCTCATCCGTTACCTCACAGGTTGCCATACAAGTTAGGTCTGTCCAAATGCCAATATGAGCAACTGGAGAAACTTCAGTGAAATACACAAAGCTTATTCCTCCTTAGGGTTATATGGGAATTGGGCCAAATGGGCCTCACCTCGGACATGTTGTTTGAGCGAAGTCTTCTCTTGGAGCCTGGATGGGATTGGTTTAACATAACACCCTGGCATGTCCCAGTGAGGCACTTGTCAAAATGATCAGGTTAGAAAGTTTTTGGCTTCAGATGACTATCTCCTAAATGGTCTTTACATTCAGGAAGGACCCCACTGCCATGGAAAACAAAGATATTTTTATTAGTTTATGTGTTAGAGTGATTTTGCTTGCTACTGAATTATGACCAACCAGACTTCTAGCTTGGACTCTGAAACCTGACAGTGGAAAGGGGATATTCCTTGCCAGAAAGCCGTTGTGATGTCTGCAGCAAACTGGAGAGCTCACTGATTCTGCAATGAGTGCCTTGCATCATAGCAGCAAGCACCCAGAGCCTCTGCTCAGGACCACTGTCTGAAGGTGAGGAGCAATGCAGCAATAGAAACTTCTGAAGCTGGTCCCAGCAGGCCTTTGTTTCCCTGATATCTGCTTAAGTTCAGTTCTGGGGTTTCTGTGTTTTCTGAGGAAATAAAAAGTCTTAAAATATAACCTAATACATTCCCACACTGGAGTCAAAAAAGTAATTTTTCTTTCTTTGTTCCACCACCAAGATTTTTGAGTAACAAAACAGCTTATATTTTTTAAAAACATTCTCAGGTTTAAAATTTGGAATTTTTATTATATAATTCTCCGTGAATTGTTCTCCAGAATTTATTCTTATCTGATGTTAATATCCACTGATCTCTTGAAGCTCTTATTCAGCTCTTCATTCGACACCAGCAGAGCAGAAGCATGTCTAGGAAAGAAATGTGATATTGCAAGTCTGTTAAAAGGTGTCCGTAATATACATCTGAAATCGCAGATGACAGCTGAGCTCAGTGCCAGCAATTTTCTGTGAAAACAGTGCTAGAACAATGTTCATCTGTATGCCCAAACCTTGATCAATTAAAATGCATCATTACCTAAATTTAGAGTTTAAAATTATAAAACTTAGAAGATACAAAGAGAATCCTGTGGTCCTAGGTTAGGCATTGGTTCCTTTTATGTTACACAAATTCCCAATTCATAAAATCATAAACAATAATTCACCCATTAATTATTATTTATCACTTCCTAGAAAGGTGAAATCTTTATTCTTCCAAAGACTTTTTCACCAAAATTAAGACAAACTACATAATAGGAGAAAGTATTTGCCTATTAAAATATTTTCATACTGAAAATCAAAATTCAAAATTAAATAAAAATAAATCAAACCATTTAATATTAAAAACTTTTATAGAATTTGTTCTTTGACAATAGCACATTGGTACGAAGTGTATTTTAATTGGAATAACCCTCATGCTCTCTAATCTCTTCCTGGCCTTTCTTACTTCTCCCTCTTCCCTCCAAGTCCTTTTCCAACATGTGTATCTGTTCATTCTTATCTTGTTGAGACGCACTGAGTTTAGCAATGGCCGTCTGTGGGATTGTGGGTTTGGAATTATCCACTGAAGCCTGGTCTAGTTCTCACTGGGCATAAAGCTGAAGTCTATGTTTGGCCCTCCACTATCAACCAATAGATGATTGTTCAGGAGGCATAGGTAAGAACCCATGAGCTCTTTCTTATTTCCAATCAACTGTTATTAGGCCTATTTTTTAAAAAATAGACAAAATTTCTGAATACATTTTTCAGTAAAGGAGATACAAGAGTGGCAAGTAAAGTACAAATAACACCATTTGTCATTAGAAAAATACAAATGACAACTACAGCCAGATGCCAACTCTTAGACTGTTACCTCCTGTCATTATCTTTATTCCATTCTCCCTTCTTATTACAGTCATAACTATTATAAAATTGGCACTGCCAAATGAAGGCTAGGATGTGGAACCCGTTGAATCCTACATCTATGTAGCTACTGGAAATGTAAAACAGTATAACTGGAAAGTGTTGGCATCTGCCTACAAAGCTTAGCATGTACTTATTACATCGGCTCTCTGCTTCCTGGGTACTTAGCCACAAGAAATAAAAATTTACTACTTACAAATAACCGAAGGTAGATGTTTAATTTTATTCTTCCATAATCAGTCAAAACTGAAAACAGCAGCAATGTCTTAAAATAAATGAGAAACTGTAAGGACGCACTGCTCGCCAGCAACATAGAGAATCTCAGATGCAAGATTTTAAGTGAAGAAGTCAGACTGAAGGGCTATATAGGAAATGATTACATTATATGGTGTTCTAGAAAAGAGAAAACTATAGGAACAGAAACTGTCAGTGGAACAGGCTACGTATTTTCAATGTTTTGTTTCATTCATCCCATAGTTTATCAATCTATTTATAAGACCACACAATGGCTTAGGGAGATGGCTTATCTGATAATATCCCTACCATATAAGCCTGAGGACCTGAGGTTAGGTAGTCCTTGGAGCTGACTGGCCAACCAGATGAATTGGTAAGTCCAGTTTACTGCGAGATTCTGTCTTCAAACCAACAAAATAAAACAGTGTGGAAGGTGATCAAGAAGACACCCCAAATCTGGCTTCCACATGCACTTGCATGTGAGTGTGTGCATCCACATGTACACAAACATGCACACCTCACACAAGAACACTCAAAATCTTCTTTCTTGGCATTTTCCAGGAGACAATGAACTGTAATTAACCGTTGTAACATGTGGGTGTAGTGTGAGGTATTTGACCACAAAGGACATAAGGGAAATATTTGGAAAGGAACAACAGTTCTGTTTTATTATTGTGGTGGTGCTTACTTAATCATAAACATCTGTAAAGAATCATGAAACTGGTCTAAACAAAGAATCAATTTTCCTTTATATAAATTACTCCTCAAAATTTGGCTTTTAAAGAGTTAACAGAAGGTCATTAGCTTTTAAATAAAGTGATAGAGAATGTATTCACTAAATAAAAAATGAGTTCCTATTATGTGCCTTATCCCATTACAAATTATTTAGGATAGAGAACATAAGTTTAAAACAGACTATAGTCCTATAGTCCTTCTACAAATGTTCTCACATATCAGAAACTCAAAGATCTTTTGCTCCACTCTGGAGATTCTGATTCATTAGGTCTAGGATATATTCTCAGAATTTGTATTTAAAAGCTCTCAGGTGACAGTATTGATACCAGTCACAGGAGTATACGTTGAATGGCTGTACTATACAATTTAAGTATGTGGAATTATGAATTAATGAAAAGTAATGGTTAAAGACTTGTTAGGAAGGAACTCTGAGAGAAATACAGAATGAAAGCTTTGTAGGTCTCCTTGAACAGCTGCCTTTGGGTAGAGACATGAAAGAAGGGAAGGAGTTGCTCATAGGAACATCTGGACAAGGACATGACTAGATGAATGAGCAGTCCGTGCCTTTGCGCGAGACACAGGATATAGTGCTTTACCTAAGAAAGTCAAGGAAAGAAAGTGAAGGGGAGAGTAGCAATGTTTGATCAGTGCCAGTTAGAGAAGAGTAGGCAGAGCAAGTTAAGGTACTTTTGTTCCTAGGAAAAACACAGAGGGTTTTAAACAATGACACCATGTAAGCCCTGCCTTTAAAGTACCATGCTGGCCACTATGAATAGAAGTGCTCAATCACAGAGAGTTTGTCACAGCTTTATATGTGAAAGATGACAGCGGCTTAGACCAAATCGGTAGAAAGGACAGTGATAAACACCGTTTAGGTTTGGGCTTAGCTTAAAGTATACCCAATATAAATCCCTGATGCCCAGTGTGAGAAAGAAGTGCTTCAGAATGACTTCAAGTCTCAGAACCAAGCAAAATTCTTTATTAGGAATGAGTATAATCACAGAACAGTTAGCTTTCATATTAAACTTTCTCCCTTAATGTGAAGAAGCATTAAAAAGAAACTCTTTTGTTCTTATTCAAGACAGGCTAGATGTGTGTGCCTGGTCTCACACACCTTTAGTTCCTGCACTCCAGTGGCAACAAAGATCTCAGAGTTCAAGGTCATCCTGGTCTGGAAAAAGTGAATTCCAGGACAGCCAGAGCTACACACAGAAATCTTGCCTCAAAAGACCAATAAATAAATAGATAAATAAATGAAAACTTAATATTATTAAGATGACTATTCAAAGTGATTTTCAGAGTTACTGCCATTATTATCAAAGTCTGTCCATATCCTTGTGAACATATCTATTTTTGTTTTTATCTTTTGGTTTTTCAAGATAGGATTTCTTTGGTCTGGCCTTTACTGTCCTGTACCTAGCTTTGTAAACCAGACTGGCCTTGAATTCACAGAGCACCTCCTGCCTCTGCCTCCAGAGTGTTGGGATTAAAGGTGTGACTCACCAATGCCTAGCTTATTGTTTTATCTTGATGATGGCTCTCTTGTTAGGCCTGATGTGATGCATCATTCTGGTTTTAGTTTTTATTTCTCCAATGATAAGGGATTTGAGCCTCTTTTCATGTACCTAATGGTTAATACATATTTGTTAATAGGTATATGAAAAGAGAATCAATATCCCTTTCCATGTTGGTAGAAAATTAAATAAAGTATTTGCTATGGAAAATAATATGGAGTTTTCTAAAACAATAAAAACTAAAATAATAATTATCCTAGCATCCAATGATCCTACCTCTGTTTATTTATCTTAAAGAGTTGAAATAAAGGTCTCACATCTGTATTCCTATTTTTATCCCAACATTAGTCATCCTATAGAAGGAGTCTACTTGTTTACTGATGAGGAAGCAAAAGTGATAAAAAAAAATGTGGTGTTTGTGTGCACAGTAAAATGTTATTTAACCTTATAAAGGAAAGAATTTTGAAAATCACTGCATAGGTAAACCTTACAATATTGTGTACACAAAAACAAATCCTGCATGCTCGCACATTTGAAATTTAAAATAATAAAAACAGAGCAGAACAGTGGAAATGGAGGCTGGACTTTGGGGAAGTGGGATGATAATTAAAGGATACAAATTTTAGCATCATGGGAAGAATAAGATTTACTTTATTTCTGATTAGTTGTGGCGTGGATATACACAATAATAGTGTAGCTCAGAATTGCTAAGAAATTTTTCAGTTGTTTGCATCATATAAATAAGTATAGTAGGCAGTAGATATCTTTGCTTTATTTAATTACTGAAGAGAAATAATTGTAGTGTTTCTGTCCTGTAGGACTGAAAATATATCTTTCAAGTTATGATTCAATTTTGAAAATTGAAAATGTAGCATATATATATATATATATACAATGACATCTAATTCTAAAGGAAATAAGAATATGAGATGTTGGGGAAGATAATAGTATACTAACTCACAAGGCAATCGCAGTACAAACACTACATGATTGAACCTAGAGCTCCAAAAACCGTCAAAACAACAGAGGAATGTGGCTCTGAGCTAGAACAGCAGAGCAGGGACAATGGAAAGTTGCTACTTGCATAAAAGGCTTGGGTTTTAAAAGATGGAAAAACTTTAGGGATATACCAACGAATACTGTTTGATTGTCAGCAATATTGTACTTAACAATTAAAAATTGCTAAGAAAACAATAGACCTTATGTGATTTCCCCACCCCCAAAATTAAAACTTTTGTGGATCAAAGAAGACAATCAACAAAGCAAGAAGAATAGAGAGGCAACCCACAGAATAGAGGGAAAATATGCAAACCTTATTTGATAAGCAGTTAATATTCAGAATATAACAAACTACAAGTCAAGAAGAAATAATCAACCTTGTTGAAAACTGGGTAAACTATCTTAATGCTAAAGAAGATATGCAAATGTAAAACATACACTGAAATACTCAGATAAATGGATTACTAGGGAATTACAAACCAAAGTTACACACTACTTCATACCATTCAGGATTGCTATTGCTAAAATGTTGCATGGGGATGGCTCACTGGGTAAATAAATGTTGTACAAACATGAGGACCTGAGTTTAGGTCAATAATGCTAAAATGGCAAGCTCCTAGATCAGTTGAGAGAAACTGTCTTTCAAATACTAATACTAATAATAATGAGGAGGAGGGGAAGAATAATGGGAAACACACAGTATGTAACTCTGACCTCCATACACACATTTATGGGTGTATACACACATGCCTACATAACCACATATAACACATACATCTACACCAGAGAAGAATGAAGTATTGCTGAGAATCATTACTTTGGTGAACTGCTGGTGGGAAAGAAAGAGAATGGAGCTTATATTGAGAAATATACCACTTCAAAGAATACAAAGTTCAATTATCATACTATCAGAAACTCTGCCTCTGAATACATATATATATATATATTAAATAATTGTGAATTGTATTACAAAATTATAAAACATTATAAATAACTATAATCAAGGCCTCTAAGAGGTATTGGAGCAATATGTTCATATAAGTATCCCAGTAGCTGAAAGATAAAAAAAAATGCATTAATGGGTGACATATCAATTAAATGTAGTATAGGTTTCCTACACAATATGATTTATCTATAAAAATTGGGAAATTCTAATACATGCTACAGCATGGATAAACTTTGAAGGCACAATTCTGTGAAATAATCAAAGTGCAAAAGGAGAGGTAAAATATAATTGTTGAAGCTACTTAGCATGGTCAAATTTATACACATAAAAAGTAGAGCATCATTATCCTTAATCTGGGTGGAGAAGAAATAGTAAATATTGTTTAATGGGCACTGAGTCTCAGTTTTGTAAGACAAAAAGAGTTCTGGCCATGGGTGGTGGTAGTTACAGACAGAAATGTGAAGGTACTGACCCAGTGTGTGCTCAAAAAACAGCTAAAGTGATTTAAGCAGAAGTAAGAGTAGTTAAGTAGGAGAGTTTTGGGAAAAAGTAAAACATATCCACCACCCTAAGCCATTTGGTAATCATATTGTTTGCACAGAAAACTTATCTGTGGAAGCTTGTAATTGCAGAACAGATGGAACATGAAAAGGAAAAGTTGAAAAGTCAGACATCCCTTGTAAGAGGAGTTTCTACAAGGGTAAGATTTACATAGAATCTCCCAGGTGTACTACCAGTCACCTCTATAATATACTCTTAATCCCTTGCTTCAGTGTTAACCAGATTAAAAAGAAATAAATTTTCAAAAATAGGCACAGAAACAGTACTACACAAACAATACTAGTACTAATTAAAGCCAATTGATAATACTACACTTTGCTATTAATTTAACAATCCTCCTTTTTTTTTCTTAAAACAATTTTACCATGTAGGAAGACTACCTCCTTTGAGAAAAGTGTTCATTTGAGGAGCTCCAAAGTCAGACTATAAGTACACAAATGACTAGAAGTCATAGTTCCAAAGTTCCAGAGAGTAACTACAAAGAGGTGGTCCTCAATTGTGTTTGCTCTATGAGAGGCAGGAACATGAGTTAATGACTTTTACCTAAGACTCAGAGTTACTAGGCTTAATAGAAATATATACAAACAAATAACAAGACCTCACTGAGGCAAGAAAAGTATCTGAGAAAGGCTAAAGGAACTTGGAAAAAACGAAAAAGAAAGAAAAAAAAGATGGATGGGTAAAGACATGGATATCCACCAAGTCAGACACAGACACATTCTTTCATTGTTTAAAAAATAATACGGGGAACTATGAGAGTACCAAAGACATGACCCCAAGTCTCCAAGGAGCACAGAAACAGAGCTGTGTAGGTCTCTCCAGTTTCCGTGAGAAAATCCTGGCTGGCAGGACCCCCTGATGAAAGAAAAGTGACTCTGTGTGTGAGATTTAAAGCAGTTCTAATTTGAAAGCAAACCCAGTTGCACACACTACACACATATGCCATGTGGAAATAATAAATGTATTTATGGTGGAAATGTTTGCCCCATTTATTATACTAGGAGTTTTTCCAAGAAATGGAAACAATTGTTAGAAGTGACATTTAAAATTTAACTGAATTTCTTTTTCTTTTTCTTAGTTCATTTTATTAACACACATTTTTAAATGTTACTCCCACCCAAAAAGGCATATGCCTGTGAACTCATGGGAATATTTCATTACTTTCAAAATGAGAAACAATTTTTAAAGATACACACACACACACAGTATCAAAATGTAGGCAGGGTAGAATAGAGAAAGGTTGGAATGCCAAGTAGAGATAGAGGAGAAAAGAAGGGAGATTCAGAGAATCGACATGTAGCTGCCAAAGGAGACAGGCACCCCTGGAAACTTACCGGTAAACTGTGAGCCTCATGGTAAAATATGAAATAATAGGAGTGTGTTAATTTAACATGTAAGGGTTAGTTGATAAGCCTGAGTTAATAGACTGAGTAGTATTTTAATTAATACAGTTTCTGTGTGATTATTTTGTGACTGGGCATCCAGGAACTAAAAGAACAACCCCCGCCTACACCAAATCCTATACTATTCCAATCTCCAATATAAGAATAGCCAGGGTGGGACCTTCCAGAAGTGATTTGTTTATTCGAATGGAGACTCTCAATGAAATTAGTACCATTATAGGAAAACATAACCTGCCATCTTTCTCTATGCCATGCAGTAATAGGGATATAAAACATACATCTGTTGTCTGGTGGTGGTGGTGCACACCTTTAATCTCAGCACTCAGGAGGCAGAGACAGGCAGATCTCTGTAAGTTCAGGGCCAACCTGGTCTACAAGAGCTAGCTCCAGAACAGGCTCCAAAGCTACAGAGAAACCCTGTCTTGAAAAAACAAAACAAACAAACAAACAAGCAAATAAAATACATCTGTTAATAAAAGAAAAATTCACATGAAGAACCTAGTCATGCTGGCTTCCTGTTCTGGAGATTCTATCCTCCAGAACATTAAAATGGATATTGTTTAGTAACCCAGTTTATAAAATTACATTATAGAATGAATGAATTATTAACAAAGGTGTTAACCATTTAAATATTTATGAATTCTACCATAAAATACCCTAAAACTCTACTAGGATATAAATGTCATGTGAAAACTATTTTAAATTATGTAGCTAAAACAAATAAGCATTGATCATTGCTCATGAAGTAGTGTACAGTCCATTTGTGATTCTGCATTTCGTGTGATCAGGTGTGGGTTACGAAGACAATGTGATATTGGTTGAGTTTTCTCACTGTCATGCGATGGTATAGAACTTCCTGTTCATGGACAGCCTCCATTTATTGTACATGGGCTCACCACAGACTGGTTATACTTATTCAAGTGGTAGCTAAAAGTTCCAGAATAGCAAATTGCACATAGAACTAGTCCAAATCTTTTTCATTGTGACTAGAACATCTGAAGACAATTTTTATAATTTTTTTTTCTATTTTGGTATGGTTTCAGAAAGTTAAGCACATGGTGGCTCTGCCCCAAACACTTGACCCAGACATCACAGCAATGGGAGGGTCTGGCACCAGATGATTGTTATTTCTCGATGTGCAGGAAGCAGAGAGTAGGAGGGAATGCTAACACTGTTCTGACTTCTTTTACCCTTTCTATTCAGATTATTTGGTACCACTCCCATTCAGAGTGGATGTGTGCCATCAGTTCATGATATTTGGAAAGACTCTTAATAGACATTTAGATTTGTGTTTTATTAATCTGGTTGCTTTTAATAACCTGTCTTTCCCCAAAAATGGTGGAATTAGAGTAATGAATAAAATTTTTTTTTTAAAAAATGAGAAGGAACTCAGGACCACGAAGGGTGCACCCACACACTGAGACAATGGGGATGTTCTATCAGGAACTCACCAAGGCCAGCTGGCCTGGGTCTGAAAAAGCATGAGATAAAACCGGACTTGCTGAACATAATGGACAATGAGGACTACTGAGAACTCAAGAACAATGGCAATGGGTTTTTGATCCTACTGCACGTACTGGCTTTGTGGGAGCCTAGGCAGTTTGGATGCTCACCTTACTAGACCTGGATGGAGGTGGGTGGTCCTTGGACTTCCCGCAGGGCAGGGAACCCGGATTACTCTTAGGGATGATGAGGGAGGGGGACTTGATGGGAGAGGGGGAGGGAAATGGAGGTGGTGGTCGGGAGAAGGCAGAAATCTTTAATAAATAAATAAATAAATAGATAAATAAATAAATAAAATGAGATATCAAAATACTATAGAACAAAAATAATGCTTGTGGAATTTTATCATATATCATAAAAGTAACCAAATAATAATAAACAGAGTAAGTTTAAATGATAATTTAAAAAATTATTTTAAAATCTAAAAAATATTTAAAAATTAATTTAACAGTCGCATGTGGCTTACAGAAATCTAACATTTCAGAATCAGACATTATTTTAAATCTATTTGGGATATTTATAATAATTAAACTTAAATAAGACACTGAAAGTTCAATACCTTCAGGAAGTTTGAGTTCAGCTTATTGCCATATAAAGGGTAGGGATAAACAAATACATGCATATTGGATTTCATCTATACAGGGCTCAAACCAGGAAGAAGGAAGCTACCTTGGACAGGTTTGCTTGCTTGGCCAGAAGGCAAGAAGATGGTGATTAGGGCAGATCCAGGGATGAGAAGCATAGAAGGTTTTGCAATATGGGTTACTCTCTTGATCTGCAAAGCACTTCTGTTTTATGAAAATTTAAATTTCTTGTACTTTTAGTTTTGTCAGGTTTCCTGTGGGTATGTCACCTATTAGCAAAAAAATATTTGAAGTGTGTTATCTTGATGGACACAAGGTATTTCAGGATCTGGATTTACTGTGCTTTACTTTGCGGCTTGCTTCATTGTTAAACGTTTACAGGGTCTCTTGTTTTTCCTGCTTAAAATAGTGTTTTGGCAGACAAATCCTTATGTGTATTTTTTTTTCAGGCTTCTCAGAATAGATTCTTGGAAGAGGAAACATTGAGCCAAACCACATGGAATTTAAAAGTGTTCTTGTACTATTATATTTTTCTAGGATGGATCCAGCTGCATTCGCCAGACGTAGATGGCTGAATCTCTGTACTCAACAGTATCAATTTTTAACTTCTACAGCTTTTCTTTAACCTTTGTTGATTGGATTAGTGGTTATAGAGGCAAATATAGCATCATTTCAATTTGAATTTCTTCTTTTTTTGTGAAATAGGTCATCTTTTAAGTATAGGACCGTATTCAGCTTCAGAGTTCAAGGTTCAAATCACAGAAATTCAAATCTTGCCTGTACAATTTATGTAATGCATGGCTCTAAACTTCTTATTTAGCTCCCAATCCCAGTTTTGACAGTGCATGCAGGAAAGGATATTAGAATAATTAATTTTTTTTTGAGATTGGGTTTCTCTATATAGCCTTTGAGATTATGGAACTCACTCCATAGATCAGGCTGGCCTTGAACTCACAGAGAACTGCCTACCTCTGCCTCTCAAGTGCTGGGATTGAAGATGTGTGTCACCACCACCTAACTAATTAAATAAATTTCTTCATGTACTGAACACAGCATTTTAATTTATGATCGTTTGTTTTCTTCCTCACATTCTCAGTCTTCATGATACTTTACAGCTCCACAATATTTAAGGTAAAAATAGCTTTATTGTTGATTTTAACTATTTAGAAATTATTATTAATTTTAAAAATAGGGAAGATGAGAATTTAAAAACACTTAAATCTCTGTTACCAGCCTGCTTACATTTAAATACCTTACATATTAAGTGTCATCACCTAAGTTATTCTTATGTTTCTTCAGTAATCATTTTATAACATATATATATATATATATATATATATATATATATATATATATATATGGTTTTACAAATAACTAGACAATTCGTTTTTTTTCTTTCACTCATTATCATGCAAACTTCACCTATCTGGACAGTCATGCCTTGTCCTTTTTATGACTATGGCATAGAGTTCTGTTGAAAGTGTGTATCATATTTTATCATAGCAGTTTTCTAAAAAATAGAGATGTCAGTTGTGTTCAACTTCTTGCTGCAGTGAACGATGTCATCATATAACTATGTCCAGGTCTCATCTGTTTCTTTTAAAGTACATGAAACATTAGTTATCTTGCATTATTTTATTCTGTGGTATTTAAAATTCTTCTATACATAATCTCCGAAAAAAATTGGCTATGGAACCAGATTGTCTAGATTTGAATCCTAACTATGATTTAATGATGACATGAACTTGGGCATTATTTTTATATCCACGTCACAGCTCTCAGTGATAAAATGAATAATGATATACATGCCCTAAAGGGTACAAAATCAAGTCAAACCTTCCAAGTGTAATGTTTGGCATGTATGCGTTCAATGTGTCACAGCATTTGGAATTATTGTTATCTCTGCAAAACAAATCTGAGAGCCATTTTCCACATCTTTCAACGTTTCTTGTTCCAAATTTAAATTTACATCTTTTGCCCACATGTTTCTATCAGGCTTCACTTTACTTTTATACAAAATTTATACAAAATGTCCTAATGTCACAATAATTTTACAAAATAGAAGCAACCATCAAATATTCACAATACAAATCCTCAGTGTCAGAGTTCTTTCTCTCTTGTAGATTCTGTCAATCACTGTCTCCTGCCAAGTTTTTATAGTTCCTTGCTGCTTTTTAAGCCTTCTGCTTAGACCACCACATCTTCAGCCTCACTCAGATCCTTTTTGGTCTACACTAGGGCACAACAAACTTAAGACTTCACTTAAGGGCACAATATTTTCCTCAAATCAATGTCAAGTAGAAATCCAAGGTGCTCAACAAGTCAAACCTTTGCTGCTGTCATTGGGGCAGGGTTTTTATTTAGAAGGTTGGAACTTTTTCCTCTTTGTACTATTTTATCCATTGTCTGTGGAATTAAATGATCAGCAATCATTCCTCTGGGAAGAAGTGCAGTGTCTATCTTTTTCTTTATCCTTGTATACAAATGAAGATAATATAATCAACCTAAAAACAGGCTATGGTTGCAATGTTCCCATGATCCAAAGTAACCACATTTCCTTTCATATTGCTAAGTGTTTTCAAGTTTCTCCAAAGAATTACAAATACAACATCCAGGGAGTCATTTAGGTTTAATTAATTCATTTATTTCAACATTCTGGTTTAAAAATTCTATACCCTCAGCTCATACTTACAAATCCTGGGCTGCAGCTCATGCTTTAAAAGACCAGTATTCCTTCACATGTAAGCTCTGACATCTCACACCTAGCTTTCAAGGGCTTGTTTTACTTCTGTCTTCTCAGTGGATTTCACAAACATGATAGGATCCTTATTTTATTATGTATTAGCTCACTTTCCTTTGGCCTACAAAGTATCATAAATTTTGGATATTTACCACCAATTATTACAAATATCTTACAAATATCTTTTGGCTTCTAAAACATAAATTAATATTTCAATATAATAGATAACCAACTACTACTGTACCATAGACATTTTTTGATGTGGGGTGTCCTGTCTATGTGTTGCTCTTTGAATAAAAATAGAATAAAGTACTTTGGCTTATGGCAGGACAGAATGTAGCCAGACTGGAAGAGATATAGACAGAGAATAGACAGAGTCAAGGAGAGATGCCATGTAGCTGCCAAAGGAGAAAGACACTACTGCCAGAAACTTACTGGTAGCTCACAGCCCTGTGACAATACACAGACGAATAAAAATTGTTTAATTCAAGATGTAAGAGTTAGTTAATAAAAAGCCTGAGCTAATAGGCCAAACAGTGTTACAATTATATAGCTTCTGTGTGATTATTTGGGTCTGGGTGGTGGAAAACAAGCAGTCTCTGTTTACAAAATGTCACCCAACATGGGTCAACTGCATATATAGAAACCTGCTCTGAAGTAATTGGTGCTGCCAGAATCTGATATTTCTTACTGTTGAGAAAAGTCTAAGTTCTTAAAACATTTTAAATGCCATATTCTGTAGGTCATTGAAGTATTGAAGATTATCTGTCTAACTGGAATATATCTCTGCATATTTGGAAAATAAAACTAACATGACTACAAGTTTGACTATTATAGATGAGTATGTATTAATCCATAATTTTTAATTATACATTACATTTTTAAATGAGTGGTAAAAACATAATCCCTTAAACAAGAGTAGAAATAAACATATAACAAAATTAACTTAATTTTGTATCAATAAACCAAAGTCCATACCAATGTAAAGTCTTCGTTTCTATATCATATCCCCCTTTAAATGAAAACAAGCTTTATAAACAATCATTTTGGGAATATGGGTATAGTTTTATCCAAAATGCTTTCTGTTGTTTATTGTGTGCAATACTTTTAGGATTCATGGAGACCTTTCTGGGGAAGAGGGACTCTTGTTCCATCAATCCAAATTAACCTAGAAGGAATCCACAGGTCTGATCTTTTGTAGAAACAAAAGCAGAACCTATCCTCCAAAGTAACATATTCTTATACTCAAATTTTAAAATCAAGATACCTTTAAAATATATTTGTTGTTTAAATTAGTAGCCGATTCAATGAAATGTCTCTCCATTGTTCCCTCATTCATAGCCAAAATATTCAAAGAAAGCACAATAATATTCATAATCCAGACTCTTTATATATTTTATCTTTATGTGACTTTTTAATTTGTATTTTTTAATATTTTGTTTTTTGAGAGAGAAACTTTCCCAGATCTTACTTTATAGTCCATGCTGCTCTTAAATTTACAGAGATCTGCCTACCCTGCCTCTCAAATACTAGGATTAAAGGTATGTACCACCACATCCATCTACTCTCTTTATTCTTTTTTAAAGACTTTCTCATTCCTTATTTTTTCTCTCCCAAGTGTACATATATTTTTAAACACACTATAAACTGTTTAGAAGCTTTTATTCTTCTAAATCTGCATTTACTATATATCACTATCTTTTTCTGAACATGTGAGTCTTTTATTTGCTAAACATCATGACTAGGATTAAAGTTGTGGCTTTGACAACTGGCTCTGATTCATTCCTTAACTTTTTGAGAGTCTACCTTCATAATGGAGGTACTGGCAGTAGCCACATTTATTGTCACAACTCTGTATAGTTTCTAGGTCTATGCTACCACTAAGAAGCATATCACCAGCAGCTCATACTCACCATGGAAGTGTTTGTAACAGGAACTTTCGAAAGCTCCAGAGCTATTCGTGCCACAAGCATAAATCATGTAGTTTTGCTTCTAACATTGAGTCAAGAAAACTCCTCCCCTTAAAGAAGCCATGCTTCTACTTACCTCCAGCAAACATAGCCTACCTAAAACAATGTTGCTACCAAGAAAACATGGTTTTACATGTTCCTTTGTGTCTAGAATTCCTTCCCAAGCTCTTTCTAGTTTTATGTGGATGCAGTTGGCCCATGTTAGCTCCATTTGTAAACAGAGTCTGTACCTTCATTTCCTGGCTGCCTACACCCAAATAATCACACAGAAGCTATATTAATTATAACATTGTTTGGCGAATGGCTCAGCCGTATTACTAGCTAGCTTTTACATCTAAAATCATTACATTTTTATTAATCTATGTATTGTCACGAGGCTGTGGCTTACCAATAATTTTCTCGCATTTTTCTCCTTCAGCAGCTCCATGGCGACTTCTTGATCTGCCTATTCTCTCTATATATCTCTCTTTGGTTTTCCTGCCTGACTTTACTCTGCGAAGCCATTGACCAAAACAACTTTATTCGTTAATCAATAAAGGCAACACATATACAGAAGAATATCCCATATCAGCCAATCAATTTATACTGGCTAGGAAATGAATGCAGCCTAGACATCCTTTAACTGATGAATAAGCGAAGAAAAAGTGGTACACATACACAATAGAACTATATTCAGCTGTGATGAAAAATAAGATCATTATAATATGGAAGCATAAAAAAAAGACCCAAATTATGAGCTTACCAGGCACCATGCCAATGTCAGTGGAGGAAATGTCACAAGGCCTTATCCTTAGATGAGGAGCTACAGACAGTTAATGGCTGCTGAAGGAGAGGTAAAAGGCTTTCTTGAGGAGCAAGCCCTCTATTGGGCTATCCAATCCCAAGTGGTCAGCCTGAAACATATATACATAAGTACAACACTGCATTGACTAAGTTGGTTGTGTGTGTGCATGCATGCACACACATGTGCATGCATATAAGCAATAATAGTTATAGAAGAAGAGGTCATGAACTCTAAAGGGAGTGAGGAATCAAGGGAGGAGTTGAGGGGAGAAGTGGAAATGATGTAGCTACAAGATGACCTTCTGAAAAATAAAATAAAAAATTAGATAAAAAATAATAGTTGGAGCCAGGCAGTGGTGGCGCACGCCTTTAATCCCAGCACTTGGGAGGCAGAGGCAGGTGGATCTCTGTGAGTTCAAGACCAGCCTGGTCTACAAGAGCTAGTTCCAGGACAGGCTCCAAAACCACAGAGAAACCCTGTCTCGAAAAAACCAATATATATATATATATATATATATATATATATATATATATATATATAATAATAATAGTTGGTTACTCCCACAAAGAATTATCTGACTATTATACAAGTGGCCACATCTTGCCTGGCAGCTCACCATTTTGGGATGCAGGGTCTAGAGCTGAGTAAAATCACTGGTGCCTTTTCTCTCCCAAGAGCCTGGGTAGCACTCTCCAGCCCTATGAAGGCTATCTAGGAAGGAAAGCATTTCCTGCTAAATTCAACACTTTGACTAATATGACTGGTGTCTCCAACAACAGCGTCTTAACATCTAGTTATGATGGGCAACCAAGAACCACGGCAGTAGCCTGGAGTTGTTGGAGTTCCTTTAACCAATGACTTCTAAGGAAAGACTGTGCCTAGGGCTGAAATTTCCATTTGATAATTTATACATCCCTTAGGCAAAGTCATTCGCTTTTCTAGGTAACTAATTTCAATTTGCCTTTATTAGCTTAAAACTAGTGGGTAAATTCATAAATTTACTACAGAAGTAATGCTTTTATTCCATTGTAAAATTATATTTTAATTTTCTATTTGTCCAACATTAGCAAGGCAGATTTTCTCTTTCTCATTCTCAAGGATTTACTTGAATCCTAGAAAATCTCTCCATTTGTAAACATTTGATAGTGAGCCTTGCTAACTCCTTAATCCGACTCAATCCCAGTTTGATAGCTTCAATTAGCTCCATCATAACCCTCACTCCCCGAACTCCTGAAATCTTCATCAACACATTAAGAGGGAACCTGGGTACCTGACAAAGCAAAGCCCACTAAAATGAGCTCACCCATGAAATAGACTATGAATAAGTCTTTCTTGATTTGCCTGGATATAAGTTAGAAGGTTTGAGTAAAAGAAACAACAGAGGAATTAGGAGTATGTGGAAATAAGATCTAGGCAGGGTTACTTTAAAGCAAAAAGGAATGGGAAATTCTGAGTCAGGATCTCTGGCCCAGGTTCAGGAAAATACATTAGAACTCCAGATTGCGTGCGTGGACACACAAACCTCTCTCCTCACATACCAATCAGAGAGATTCAATGATCTGTCCCTAGAGAGAGCTAATATCCCAAACCAAACATGTTATTTTTCTGGAATCTATATGAAAAGACATGGATCACAATCATCTATTTCTAAACTCTGGGAGATAGATTCTCATCATAAAGTAGTTCAAGTTACTTTGCTTGGAAGAATTTAGCTGACTAGAAATGGATAATGAACAGCCATCAGCTCTGTCCTTGACAACTTTATTGGATCACAAAATTTATTTCTCCAATAAATTTGAGCCAGTCACGCTTGCTCTTTTCTAACACAGGGGAGATGGAATTAGAGAATCTCTAAGGTCTCTTCAAATTTGAGAGTAATGCTATTAACATTACACCCAGTGAATGGGAAGCATGCACATCCCTCGGTGGATATCAACCTAGCTGGGCTTGTAATAGGATAGAACTCCTAGTATGGAAATTTCAGAAGAAACAGATTTTGAGCTATGTAAGTCTGCTATAAAACTTTTAAAAGTGTATGTACTGCATCAGTAAGTTTCATAACAGCCCTTCTCAAAGTGTGGTCCAGAGTCCAGAACCATCAGTATCCTGGAAATCTAATACTTTATGTTACTCTATGCTTACTTAGATGGGAAGTCTGGGGTTAGGAACAGAGAATATGTACTCAAAGTTGGTATACAGGGAACACCTATGTCCATTAAAATTTGTCACAAAAATGTGGGCTTGAACTGTTACCTATATTTGAATAACCAAGGTCATCTATTATTAGCCAGAATCTTCAGTAGTAGCAACACCTTTAATTCCAGCACCCAAGAGGCAGAGGCAGGTGGATTTCTGAGTTCAAGGCCAGCTTTGTCTACAGAGTGAGTTCCAGGAGACCCTGGGCCACACAGAGAAACCCTACCTCGAAAAAAACAAAAAAAAAAGCAAAGCAAAACAAACACCAAAGAAAAAACTACCATTTCCATTTCTTCATCTGCAAATGGAAAGTGATAACCTACCTCACTTCTTTGTGTGGAGATAAAAGGAAAAGACGTATGTTAAATAACTGGGAGACAACCAAGAAAACTAGGTTCTTGCCACTTGAATTCCTTGAGAATTCAAGGGCTAGGAGGAAAATCAGACTTTGCACAAGATGTGAGCTTTACTATTCCTTAGGGATAGAAAGTCCTGTCACGAGACATTGGAGGAAGAAATCAGCCATATACTGTGTGTGGTTGATCCTCTTCTTACAGAACCTATGGGCATAGGCCAGGAAGAGATCTCTGAGATTGTTGGTTTTTTGTTAAAGGTCACAGATAACCCCATTCCAGGGCTGAATTGCATAGTCACAAACATGATGTGTTTCAGAAAAAAGCTGGAACCACTAAGAAATACCTATTATACTGGTTTCCAGGTTCTTGTCAAGCAGAAAACAGGCATAAGTCTTTTTAGCAATTAAAGAATAAAATATAGGCAGGAAAGTGGTCCAGAGGAAACAAGGGTTGTTTTTAATAGACTTTTCCATTTCATCACACACAAATGAGTATGTGTTGAGTTTGTGGGTGGTTTGGGAATGTTTTGCTCTGTGTATGGCTAGGAATGACGGATCTGACAAGGTTATGCTTGCCAATAAATAACCTAAAAATTTACCTCATGAATGAAAGGGGAGAGTTGAAGAGTTTTCATGATCTTTCTTAATCCTTTAATCATCCAGGAGCCCAGGTACAGAAGCAATCAGATTAGACACTGATGGGCTAAGACATGAATGCTATTCAGATTCATCAGAACAAGGATGCTACAGCCCCAGAGATCTTTTTCTGGAAGAATGGGACAAACCTCTTACTGCACTTAAGTCCTCTGTTAAAACATAATTTAAACCTAGCAAAAGTGCATGTGCCTTCAAAATCTGGTAGATTATCTAAGGCTGTAAATACTTGCAAACATTATGGGGCTCCATTAAACAGGTGGGAAGGCTATACACTTCTCATGTTTATCAAGAACCTACTAAACTCCAGAAAATTTAAACACATCACTTCATTCTCTCACAAGTTTATAACTGATTTTTACAGGATAGGACAACTACATCTCATCTGATACTGGTTGAAAGCAAAATAAAGTTTGACCATGAGGAATTTTTTTTTCTAGTATTCTGTTTCTCCCATGACATTCCTATATACTGACAACTATCTCACAGGTAATTTCTTCCTTTTTTTGCCTCATCCAGGTGAAACTTGGAGACTGGGGGGATTTAAATTCTAATGCTCCTAGTGTGGAAAATAAAACAAGAGAAAGAGCTGCGCGGTGGTTCAACTTGTCTTCCAAATCAATTTCTACTTGCTGAGGCTTGAAGGGAAACTTGCTTATTTTTTTTCACACGATTGAATGAAGCCGGTTGTTAGGATGTGTTTATTAGACTTACATAAGTCTCTTGCCTAAAGAGCACATACTCACGAGAAGGGCGAGTAATCTTTACCATCTCTGGCTTTGCTGCATCAACATCAGAGTGAAAGGGCTCGTCAACATGCCTAACTTTTAATTTTCACAGATGACAAAGCAACAGAATGAAAACAGGTTTGCAAGATTACATACTGTATTTTTTTTTAAATTCAAGTCACAGATATGGCTGGTTCTATCAAAGTCCAACTTCATGAATCTAAGAAAACTAATCAGATATCTAAAAAATATTGAGCAAGGAAGGTCGTGGGTTTAATCTCTAGCACGATCAGTTGAGTGTGAGCCAAGAAGTTATTGAACCCAGCAATGAGGGATTGACAAGTGATAATTCTGATTCGAGGAGAATAAGAGGAAGTTGAGTAGATAATAAAGGGATGCTGGAATGAAAGTGTGGAGCTAAACACACAACTGTTTAATGTACCATAAGTTAAAAGATATGTAAGTAATCTGCTTTCATCACATGAATAATTTGCATATTTGTCAGACAAAAATTCTGTAAGTTAATAAGTAACGTTTTTTTAAAAAGAAAAAGAAAGACTGAGCTCAATTTGTGGCAAATAGCAATTAAAATAGACAATAACATAGGGACTGGATAGTAAACTCTTAAGATTTTGGCAGCAGAATGACCTCTGTTACATCTACTCAACAATTGTGGCACAGAAAGGTCCATAAATAATACATAAATGAATCAATGTGTCTTTGTTCCATAAAACTTTATTTATACAAGCACATGTTTGTCTGGCATGTCATTTTTTGCCAACCACTGTCTTATAGAATGAAATGGTTCTGGGTGTATCTCTTGGTATTCTAATAAGACTGTGAAAAGACACCTGGTCCTTTGTATTGTACTCTAGCTGCACTACTGGTGCAGCTACTCCTTCACTTTTCCTACTTTCTCTACGCAGGATATATCTTACCTTTCTGTAATTACCCATATTTTCTTGAGTTCCTTTTCTTGTTCAATTATGGTCATTTGGAGAAATCTTCTGTTGTGAGGAGCTGCGGGCAGCATTCCTGCCCTGCTCCTGGCCGCCTGGCTAGCTTATGCCCTGAAATAACAACACACAAACTGTATTCTTTTCAACACTGCCTGGCCCATTATATCTAGCCTCTTCTTGGCTAATTCTCACGTATTAATTTAGCCCATTTCTAATAATCTGTGTAGCACCCCAAGGTGCGCTTACCAGGAAGATTCTAGCCTATGTCCATCTTGGGTTAGAGGTTCATAGCATCTGCCCCAGAGAGCAGCGCCTCGCATCTGAGCTCACTTCCTCTTCCTCCCAGCATTCTATTCTGTCTACTCCACCCACCTAAGGGATGGCCTATCAAATGGGCCAAGGCAGTTCGTTTATTGACCAATGACCTTCCTCCATCAATCTTCTGCATTTTTTAAGCATTTATAGTTAATATTTCTTTTAATTTTCATTTTTTTCTGAGATAAAATGATGACAATTATCTCACTCCACCTCTTACAAAATCAATCTGAAAAAATAAAATTCTTGCCTAGGTAGGGGCAGAGACCAACTGACTTAAATAGCATTGATTGTACTCAGTTTAAGTATTAAGAGTTCCTTCATGAACTGCTATTTGCCTTGTCCGAACATAAGGTTAAAGTCACCATTGTTGACTCTGACTCACCTTCCCAAAAGCATAGAAGTTATAAGAACAATTCTGCAATTGGGGGACCTTACTGACTTTTACACACAGACCATACAAACCAATAGATCACTTCCTCAATTCTGAGCAAAGCTGAGTACATTGTATGTGAAAATTCTGAGCTGTTAATGTGAGACGAGCGGCCACATCAGTAGTGGAAAAACATTAACTGTTATCCTGGGAAGGCAGAAAAAAACAATTTTGCATTTTGATGGACACATAACTTCCTGAGTGGTGCTTTTAAATCTCACAGTGTCCAGGAAGGAGACTTGAAGCAGACACACAATGCTGTAGTTAGATTCTGTGGTGAGTTAGGTACCCAGTGAAGAACATTATTTGGAAGTGTGCTACACAGTACACACTAAGGAAGTGAGGAAGCAGTTTAGGAAGAGAGAAAAGCTGACGTCATGGTTGTAAGAGTGGGTATCTTAGAAGACCTTCGTCTTCCCGCAGGGCAGAGAATTTGGACTGCTCTTCAGTATCGAGAGGGAGGGGGAATGGTGTGGGGGGAGGAGAAGAGGAGTGGGGATAGGGGGAGGGGACTGGGGGAGGGGGCAATATTTGGGAGGAGGGGAGGGAAATGGGAAACGGGGAGCAGGTGGAAATTTTAATTAAAAAAGAATAAAAACAAAACAAAACAAAAAAAAGAGTGGGTATCTTAGTCGACCCCATGGGACTAGATTTTGAAATTGTCCCAATGAAATCAAGGTGTCATAATACTTGTTTCTTTAATTAATTGCTTATGGTCATAGTCTAGGGAGAGGCAGTTCCTGGAAGCTGGTGGAAAATCCCAACAAGGAAGAACATTCTGAGCCATCAGTACCCTTGGTCGCTCTTGCCTGGGGCAACACGTTATTCCTCAAATGTGCCTGCAATTTCCAACCTGTAGGGACAGGGCTTCACATTTTCTCTACTGAATTCTAACTCTGCAGTTAAAAAGTACACTTATTTAAGCTTAATTTCTGATTGCAGCTTCACCTGGCCAGGTTCATGGGCCTAGGGCCTAGGGCCTATTATATATCTATTGCTATTTTGATTGTTTAAATGAGAAATATTCCCCCATTGGTTCCATGGTTTGAATACTTGTTTCTCCATTTGGTGCATTGTCTAGGGAGTTTTAGAAGATGGAGACTTGCTGCAGGAAGTGTGTCAATGGGTACATGTTTTCAGAAGGTAGCAGATTTTCAGAAGCCTTGTCTGACTTCACTTCTCTCTCTCTCTCTCTTGATTATGGTTAAGATGTGAGCTTTCAGATTCCGGTTCCAGCCACTATGCCCTGCTTGCTGATATGACCCCCTACATCTGGAACCCTATGTCCAAGTAAAGTGTTTCTGTCATAAGTTGATTTGGGTCATGTGTTTTATGACAGAGACATAAAAGTAATCCAGCTGCATAAAAATCAGTTGGACATCAGTCTCAAGTCAATATAAACCATTATCATGCATCTTCTTTAAATCAGAAACCCAGGCACTGTTTTTTTTCTGGATGCCTCTGACTCAAGGTCTCTCATGAGGCTCCAGTGAAGGTATTGAATAGATTTTGCCTTCTCAAGGCTCCTTTGGGGATGGTCACACATTGGGTGCTGGGAGGGGTGCTTAGTCTCTCACCACCTGTTGCTAGTTATATCAGTTGCTTCTCATGCGAGACTCTCAGTAAAACTGTCCATACACACTTGGCAGGCTGTTGCACTACAGCCAGCTTAAGAAGGAGGGAAGAAGAAAAATAATCCAAGTATATAAGTCAAATATTTCTATAATCTAATCTCACAATGGATGCCTTTTCATCATTCCATCTGTACTCTGCTTATTAGAAGTGAGTTTCCTCATCTGGCCCACCCTCTCAGGAATGCGACTTGTACAGAACTTGATGCCATTAGGTAAGTATCATTCAGGCCCTTTCACATGTTTCTCATTTCATTAGGAATTCAAAGGACTTTTCTGAAGGAATTGTCTTAAGTCTGTCCCAAAGCACAACCAACTCAACAAACTCATAGGGAGGTGGGAAGAAAATCATTGTAGGAACTTACATTAGCCCAGGATCTAACTCAGCCATTCAGATACTAAAAACAAAGAAAGAAACATCTACGTGTTTGTTGAGTGTTAGATACAAGCTGAAAGTAAATCTTAAGAGACTTGATATTGATTGACACCCAAATGCTTGACAAAGGACCTCATTTGGGTGTAGGCCCCGAGGAACATGAGGAAATTTCAATCCTTCTCCAAGGAACACGAGAAGCCCCATTAGGACAGCCCTCATCATTTGAGCCACCACTGGTTTTAAAAAAAAAAAATTGAGCTAAGGCTGGGGGAGAAGAGAAGAGGATGAGGCAGTGGGGCGGAGACTGTGTTCCCATTGCCTTGTCTGATATTTCCAAAAGAAAGCTAGATGTCATTTGTTTTGCTTGCATTGTTTCCTGGTCTGCAAATAGGCCATCAACTAGATCTCATTGCAATTCATGGGCTATTATTTTGTGAGACAATATAATCTATTATTAGTCAGATTGATTGCTAACTGCAATTTACATACAGTCTACCCTCCTAAATGGCTCTTGAGACAATTTAGTAAAATCTGTAATGAGAGAAAGAGCAGAAGCAGTGAAATTATCTTTTGCAACAGGAACTTGAGGATTAATTAGATTCTATTTGCTGGAAGATTCAGAGTTCTTTTATTTTCTTCCTACCTTCTTTCTCAGTGTAATGATAATCTCTCTAGGATGTATAGAACGTGCATTTAGTTCAGATGAACTTTGTGGAATTTCTCATTGTGTTTATTATTGGCATAAGAATGCATGAAATACTATTTAAGATATAAACATTTGCCAGCTGCCTTTTGAATGGTTGGAGCACCCATCATGTGGAAGGCCATTATCCAAAGGTATCTTAAGATATCAGAGACTTCTCTCTGGTTAATATATAAAGAATAAGTTAGGGAAATATTAAATAAATACAACAATAACAATGTCAGTACTAGCTATTAACAACTTAACATGTGCCCAGTACAATGAGTGGTACTTTGTATATATTGTTCTAGCTAATCCTCCTGTGAAATAAACTTAGACCTCTGAAGTAGGTCTAAGTACCTTCACTTTATAAACAAAATAGTTGAGGTTTGAAGAACAAAATTAATCAAGTTGGCATAGGTGAAGTGATTAACCGTTAAAGAAAATCTTTAAAGCCACTGTAGTTGGCTCATCAGAAAGTACTAGACGAGTCTTGGCTGTGTAGACCAACTCTCAAATCAGGCTCACTTGCTAGAGCTGTGGGAGCCTCCATCTTTCAAGATGGGAACTCTGAAAGCAGAGATGTGCCACAAGTGCTAGCACAAATGTCACTCTTTCAGAAAACGGCTGCAATGCATCTGCCTCAGTTTGCTCTGTCCAAGCCAGAGTTACCTTGATGTCGGGAGCTATCATTAGTTCTCTGGTTATGCAAACAAGCAGAATACTCCCTTGTTGCCAGATGCAAAACAGCACTGATGAGACTTCCTGAGCTGAGCGCTGGCAGAGAGAGCTACAGGCAGGGAGGCAGAAAGCAGGAGAGGGCTTTGGTCCATCACTTTGCTGGCTTTGGTAGGCTGTAACCATGCCCTGTAAAGAAAAGAAAGAATTGACTCTACTCATGGCTATGAGTGTGTAACTCTCTCTGATGACAGACCTATTCACATGGGGCTTAGAGGAGCTGGTAAAAGCTAAGAAAGAGCTCAGTCGTGTCTAATCGTGTCTTGTAGGAATATAATACAATTTATTCTACCATTTTAGTTTTTATGAAATAATATCAACTCTTAAAACTACTTAGGAATTTAGTTGTTTAATTAGAAAGGAAGTTGTTTATGGTACTTTATTCTTGATAGAAATGAAGTCCACAGCTTGGGTACAGACTATTTGATTAATATCTGTCAGTTTGCTCAATTTGTGAAAGACATTTAACTCAGGACTCTACAGAAAAACCTTAGCTTTTTTCTTAGTTTTTATAATTGGTAAGTATGAGAAATATACTTGTGTTTGTATTATTTATTGATATAATAATGTATAAGCAGTTTCCACTTAGAGACCAAAGTGATCAAGCCAAACTCTATCACACAGACTAGGGAGAAAAACAAATATTCCCTAACACACACAGAAGATCAGTGTCAGGAACCTGAAATTGACTTAAGAGATCTCCCTCAACTTGTCATTCTGCCTCTTACCAGTATGCTGTGATCGCCAAAACCACCACACAAACATACATCTGTTCTATCACCTGACTCAGATTTCACTAAAGCCTCCACAAACACCTTGCATGTAGCTAGCCTTGTCAAAACACTTGTGAAAGTCACAATACATTGTATTTCAAAAGAACTCTCTAGAAATAGCAAGCATTTCTTCATTTTGAATGACTCAGTCTTTTTTGTTAGCTGAGTGACAATGGCATCTTGAGATGGTTTCTATTTCACATTTCAAGAACAACTAATATCACATCTTTCTTTGCCAACTTGAAGGTTGGCGCTAAGGAAAACACACAGTGAAAATAGTGTAGACAGTGCCCTCTGGAAAGTGATAGTCTTGAAGGGTAGATGGAGTGGGCAAGGGACATAAAGTAACTGACAGGGGCACATCTGGTGCTTCTGGAATAAAATAGCACTGAGTCATCAGAGGAAGCTCCTTTTCAAAGGTTGTAATTAATCCCTCTCTTTCAGTGTGTGTGTTTGCGTGTGTGTGAGTGCACGTGCATGTGTGCATGTATATGTGTATATTCATTGGGATTTCTCTAGAAATTGCAAATGGGTTGGTCAATAAAGATGCATATTAAGATTCCCTCACTGAAGGTGAACCCAAAGAAAAACATATAAGCATCCCCCTGAATATTAACCTTCATCAGGCGATGAAAGAAGACAGAGACAGAGACCAACATTGGAGCACTGGACTGAAGTCTCACGATCCAAAGGAGGAGCAGAAGGAGAGGGAGCACGAGCAAGGAACTCAGGACTGCGAGGGGTGCACCCACACACTGAGGCAATGGGGATGTTCTTTCGGGAACTCACCAAGGCCAGCTGGCCGGGGTCTGAAAAAGCATGGGACAAAACCGGTCTCGCTGAACATAATGGAGAATGAGGACTACTGAGAACTGAAGAACAATGGCAATGGGTTCTTGATCCTATTGCACGTAATGGCTTTGTGGGAGCCCAGGTAGTTTGGATGCTCACCTTAATAGACCTGGATGGAGGTGGGTGGTCCTTGGACCTCCCACAGGGCAGAGAAACCTGCTTGCTCTTTGGGCTGAGGAGGAAGGAAGACTTGATTGGGGGAGGGGGAGGGAATGGGAGGTGGTGGCGGGGAAGAGGCAGAAATCTTTAATAATTAAATAAATTAATTAATAAAGAAAAAAAAAACAAAAACAAATCCTGTAAATCCAGCTCCTGGGAACCCAACACGACCTCTTGACCTCATGTGCAAGCATGACACTCATATACATAAAATAAAAACATATGCATCTTTTTAAAAGAACAAATTGAAGATTTATCAGCCTTTTAATGCAAACTTTATGGGAAATTGCATACTATCAAAGTGTATTAAAAAGGGGAAACAGGAAAATAGAGAGATTAAGAAAAAAAAGGAAAAAAAAAAGATTCCCTCACTGAGCAACTAATATCCTTATGGGAAGTCCCAGGGAATAATATTGAGCAAGCACCTTGGGCTAATTCTTTCCAAAAAAGTGGGCAAGCCGTGGGTTTATTCATTATCTCTGACATTGATAATTTAAGGTTGCTTCTGGCTTATGAGTGGAAATGCTAATTCTCTGGTATTTCCTGCCTGTCTTTTCAAAGTGAGAATGGACTTAAATAGCCAGAGAAAGGCATCATAGAAGCACGTGCTAACAGCTGAACATAGATCTACTGAACATGCAATGACAAAGAGGGATAAAGCTTTGTACACAATTCAGTTGTGTTTATGTATGTGTGTTTGTGTATGTGTGGTGTGTGTGTGGGGGGGGATCCTTCTGCCTATGTCTTGCTTTTACTGATTAATGAATAAAGAAACTGCCTTGGCCTGATAGGGCAGAGTAGAGCTAGGTGGGGAAATCTAAATTGAAGAAAAAAGGCAGAGGCAGAGGGAAGCCATGTAACCCTGTCAAAGACAGATGCCCAAACTTTACCCACGAAGCCACAGCCTGGTGGCAATACACAGATTAATGGAAATGGGTTATTTAAGATATGAGTTAGCCAGAAATATGCTTAAGCTATTGGCCAAACTGTATTGCAAATAATATGATTTCTGTGTGATTATTTCATGGCTGAGCAGCTGGGAATAAACAAGCAGCCTCTTACAACATGTGTGTGTGTCTCTGTGTGTGTGCATGTACATGTGTACATGTATATGCATATGTTAGTTCACAAAGAGATATGCAAAAATAGAGGAGACTTTCTAAGTTAAGACAACAGTGTTTTTCATTTGGAATTAGGTACATATGAAAGAAACGAAGTGACAATAATGCTGAAAAATTCATATGCATGCCCAATGAAATATATTAAACCATTGTCAGTTTCAAAAATTGGATTAGGAGTTACAAACCTGAATGGCCAAAATGCCAATTGTTTCTAATTATGAATCCATTTATAGAGACAGACCTAGTGAGGCATGCCAGGATTTTCCCACCTATATCCTAGACAAATATGAAACTCTAGGTGCCAAATTTGACAAAGAAACTGTTTGCTGGACTTTGTGGTTTTCTCTCTGACTTGTCTGGATGGAAAGAGTGCCCTGGGTGAAAAGTGTAATCTGAGCTTTCACCATGTATTCCTCATGGGCTTCGTACTCACATTGTTTTAACTTTGGTACCAGTATGCTGCAGAATCTAGATAGACATTCCATAAATCATATGATACTTGATAGCACAGGAAAGGAATTACACTTTTAAGAAATTAAATCAGCATTGTGCATCCTTTCAGACCCAGGGAAAAACAGTTATTGCCTATGCAACGAAGCTGCATATACTTCTCTGTTTAATTTTAGAAGATTTATCAAAACTAGATTGTATATATGTATGTATATGTGTGTGTGTCAGAATTTATAATCTACTCATGAAATATAAATCTTTGCTCTATGATCTTCAGGTACTTTCATATTAATCTTTTGGTTTAGAATGATTTGTGATGTGTTATAAATTAGAGAGTTCTCTGAGAAAGCTGGAACTTAGGGTGTTAGAAAACAAGGGAGTGGTATAGGATCCAGCAACGTCCTTGTGTTCATTGTGAAAAGAAGAAAGTGATGACACACCAACCAATAATTTAAAACAAACAACAACTTTATAAAAGTGCTTTTTCTATTGTGCCCAAATCAATATTTATTGCCTTAGCACTGATCTTCCAGAACCAACATTAACCTGGAACATAAATCTTCTAAACTAACTCATTTATGATATCATTTCTCAATTTTTACACTTCAATCTCTGTTTTATGTGTGTGTGCATGTGTGTGTTCATGTTTGTTGTAAAATTATTTTGTGTGCATGAGTGCTTAGCCTGAATGTAGGTGTGATGACAATGTGTGTGCAATGCTTCTGGAGGCCAGAGAGGACAATAGATCTCAAGAACCTGGAGATGCAAAGGGTTGTGAAGTGACATGCAGGTGCTGGGAATGTAACCCAGGTCTTCTGGATGAACAATCCGTGTTCCTAATCACTGAGTTATCTCTCCAGCCTCATATATTTCATTGAACTATGTTGGTCTTAAATTTGTGTGTATTCTCTTTTTAGCTCCATGTATCACGTTATTTTAGTTTCGAGAGTATAGTATTATTGTAACATTTCTCTCTTCCCCTTGCTTTCTCTAAATCCTCCCATAAACTCCTCACCACTCTCCCTCAAATTCATGGTCTCTTTGTGCACTAATTATTATTACATGCACCTATGCATATGGAAAATTCTCTTAGCAACAGAGACCACCAAAGAAAGTCACAATCAATCAAAACTCAGAGTTCTGGAGCTCAGTCCCAGTAGATACATTTACAAAACAGTCTCACACCTAATACTTATAAAACACTGTGGAAGAGAGGACAGAAAGAGTATGAGAGACAGGGGTTTAAGGAGTTTGCTGGGAAATTTTGTCTCCTAGTAATATCAGAAGCTACATTCATAATAAAGTCTCACCAACATGACTGCCCAAAGATGAGATAATCAAGGACAACACCATTGGATCTGCCAACATGAATGAGGAAAAGGCCCAGGCGGTCTCAACCTTATGCGAAGAGAAAAACTGAGAGCAAGAGAGGCAGGCTTCCCTATGAAGGCGCACACAAAATGGTTCACCAGTGTGAAATGATCAGCCATGAAAATATATACGCAAGTAACATATGGACTTACCAGGTTTATGCTGGTGTATTCTCTTACAATTTACCATGAGTGAGTGTGTGTTGTGTGTGGTATGTGCACAAGCATGCGTATGTGTAAGGGTATTTACATTTGTGTATTCTTACAGAGAGAGAGGAAATTCAGATGTTCTATTTGTTCCTTCTCTGTTTTCTCCCTTTCCACTCAGCCTGGAGTTAGGCTGATTTCCAACAAGCCCCAGAGATCTTTCTGTCCTCAGACTTCACAGTCCTGGAGTTGCAGGCATGAACAATTCAACTCTCACGTTTTGATGTGGGTGTTCACATCTGAACTCTGGTCTTCATGTTTACAAAAGGCCTCTTAGCCACAGATCCATCTCCCCAGCCCTCTCTTTATGAAATGAGTACCCGTTAACCAGGAGAGACTTGTTCAGGTACGTGAAAACAACACAAAATCTCAGAAGTTTAACACAGACTTTAACTTCACAATCTGCTACTGTAGCGTTTTTCATGAGTCGCTTTCTTAAGAGATGGAAACATTTATACTACTTTCTTATACATAGTAGCAATGCCACTTGACTTCCATGTTCCTCCAGCAGCACTGTGGAGAAATCTGGAAAATAGTCCACAGCCATTATCTGCTTTAGCTTTGGAGCCCCACAGTGCATGTTTTGAAAAAAGAAGGGTAAGGGGTTTGAGATATGATTAAGTTGGTTGGGAAATATGTTTATGTGTTCAGTAAAACAACAATACAACATGTAATATCTTTCACTATAAAATGTTATAACATAATGGTGGGATTAGTAATTATTTTCTAAATGCCATCCTGTAGGAAAGATACACATTGATATTTGATGTATGTACCCCTCATATTTGAGGAGAGGTTAATGGTTGATAAAATAACAATATTCAAAAGTTCTTGCTGCATCCTATGAAATATGGATGGCACAGACTGAACCACAGTTCTTCAAACTCTTAAGCTCTCTGGCATCTCCAGTCTTATCTCTGGACAACTATGACATTATGCTTACATTTAAGTTTGTGCCACTATAGTTCACTGTCATGTGTCCAGTTACCCCTACACCTGTCCTATTTTCTCCATAATATTATCATCAACATTTTACTTTTTTAATTTAACATAATTTCTTTATTGATACTTTGGGAACTTTACATCATGTACCCTAGTTCTACTCATCTCCCATGCCCCCATATCCTCCCTTCACCCCTACAACATGCCATCCAAAAAATCATACCGAATCAAAACAATAAAACAAACTAACAAACAAAATCTCTTTGCTCTTCTGTATTTCCTGCCTTTGCAACACCTTATCATTCATCCAGGTGTCACTGGGAGATGCAATGTGTCACACAGTAGAACTTTTTGTTCAGTCAGCTTTCCTTGCAAATGTCCATTGCAATGAAATATTGGTCTGGTTCAAGACCTCTGGTTTCCAGAACCATCATCACTGGAGCCTTACTGAACTCCCTCTCAGATGCCCCACATTCATCCCGAGTCATGGAGATCCTGTGGGTATCATTCCACAGAATGAGTCCTTTCCCGAGCTCCAGCAGGTCCTAGATGGCAAAGATGTTAGGATGGACCTACTCAAGGCTGGGCTGTGGGTGGCAGCTGAGTTGGTCAGTCCAGGCCACTGCGGTCGCGCCCCCCTCAGGTGAGGGAGGAGCCAGTTCCCCATGCCTATGCCATGAGGATCAGTTCTCTCTAGTCCATGGTGAAAAGTGGAGGTCTCTCCCTGGTCCTGGGGGTGGGGGTTAGCTATCCCATGAGGGTGGAGGCCAGCTCTCTTGCTGCAATGTCCAGTGAAGGACAGGACTAGTTTTCTCAGAGCCAGAGAAAGGTGGGGCTGGCTCAAATTTAGAATGGTTCTCTGACTTCATCTTGCATGGTTCCCATCACAGCCTGAGATGACATGGACCACAAACATCAACACAGACCCAGCTGCAACAGGACCACAGACCCAGACATGGCTCTCAGCAGCAGCTTGGCCAGACATCCTCCTGGCTCCATGTGGAAGCAAAGGCCACTCAGATCAGGATGTCTCTGGCAGCAGCATGGCTCTGGAACATGAACGCAGTTCCCAGAGTTCAGGCATCCTGACATCCACATGCACTTCAATGATAACAGGAGCCTTGGACATTAATACAGACCCTGACTGCACTAGGGTCATGGACCCAGACATGGTCCTCAGCTGCAGCTCTGCCCAGACATCACCATGTCATCAGGTCATTCAGATCTGTATGTGGCCTCAGCTGCAGCATGGCCCTTAGACACCAACAAGGCCACAGGTTGCTGCCCAGATGCCAGGCTTCTGAGTGGCCCCTGTTAACAACATGTTAGGGCCATGGACTTCAACACAGAACCTGGCTTTGGTCAGACCACAGACCCAGACATGGTCCTAGACATTATCCTTCTCCTGGATGTCACCATGGCCACCCAGATAGTCATAGTTCCAGTAGCAGCATGGCCCTGGGACACCAACACAGTCCCAGGTGAACATTTTGCTTTTGATGGTACATTTTGTGGTGGTTAGTCATTGCTGTCAACTTGAATTCATGGAGAGTCACCCAAAAAATATGCCTCTGGGCTTGTCTGTGAGGGATTCAAGCAATTCTTGTAGGTACTTCAGTACAACATAAGAAATTTGACTGAAGTCCCAAACTGTTCATATTTACAACTCCAGAATTCACCAGACAACAAAACTTTATGCTCAATAAATATCGAGGTAAAGCTTCATTCAAGAGATCAAAGCAGTTTTGTTTTTTTGTTTTTTTTTGGTTTTTCGAGACAGGGTTTCTCTGTGGCTTTGGAGCCTGTCCTGGAACTAGCTCTTGTAGACCAGGCTGGTCTCGAACTCACAGAGATCCGCCTGCCTCTGCCTCCCGAGTGCTGGGATTAAAGGCGTGCGCCACCACGCCCGGCCAAAGCTGTCTTTATATTTTGGTCTGATTTCTTTTTCTTGTCTTAGTGCCTATTCACTACTACCTGAGTCCGTGGGATTACTAGAGTACCACAATCCTTTGCATGAATCTCTACTTTTTCCCCACAGTCAAAGAAGTTAGCAGATAACTTTAATTTGCTCTGTAACCTGTGGTACTTTGATCTGATGCTTTATATGAGAAAGGCTACTGGGATTCTCATTTTTTAATTGCATGAGGCTCTGGTGAACTATGGTATTATTATGGCTCTATGACATGACTGGTAGTTTCATCTCAATGGCTATAGTTGAGAAAAAACACACAGGAAGGGACCATCTTCACTTGAATTGCATTCTTCAGATTGCAGTGCACAGTTAGTTTTTACAGAGCTCTTACAACATAGGTAAGATACACATTTCTACCTCTGAACTAACAACATATTTCCAAAGTTATAAACGAGAGGAGAGCAAATGAGATGTGATGGGCACTCCAGTAGGGACATACTTTGTTGTGAACACGGTTGGGGGAAAGGAAGGGACGACTCATCTCTTCAGCTAAATGATCTTTGGAAAAAAACATCAAGTACCAAGGAAGATACAATTTGTGATTTTTGGCATGATCTATATCATTGGCTCTCTAGGTCTGAGACAGGGATACTGAAAGCAATATATCTATAAACAGCATGAATAATGTGTAACCACAACATATTCTCTGTTTATTTTTATATCACAAAAATGGAATGTTGGCACAATTAAGCAACTAATTTAAATTTGATTCTCTTTTGAACTTGTGATGTTATAATATAAGACCCTCAAGTAAGCCACAGTTTTTACCCAGCAGAATTAGGGGCTGGTTCTGTAATTATAGCAATATTAGGCTTTTTAGTAAGCTTCTTATAATTAACAAAATCTTTGATGCTTCCTGGAATATTACAGTTTTATGGAAAGGTTAATAATAACATGAAGGTGCCCATTTGAAATTGGCCATTTAATTTTTCATGCTTATCATCTTTGGATTGATTTACACATCACAACCACTTATGAAGGTCGGAGGATATCATTATATCCATTTTGTAGATTATGAAATTGAAACTGGGAGCTTTGGAGACTTGTCTAAACAGATGGAGATGACACCCATATCAAGACTCTTGAAGACATTCCACTCAGTGGGGATTGCAGTGGTCCAGGTTCCACGGCACTCACTTTCTGAGTCTTAGTTCTATTGACACTGGGACCTGGTGATTCCTGACTATGAGACACTGTTCTGTGCAGTATAGGATTTGGGAAGCAAAGACTACCTTTTCCTAGGTATGGTAGGATCATGTTCCAGACACACACGTGCACACCAAATCCTAAGTTAGTACAACCAAAATAGTCTCCAAATGACAGTACCAAATACTTTCAATCAATCAAATAGGGAATGAGGCTTCACAGCAACTGGCTTCTCCTGCCTACATGGGTCACAGTATAAACATAAGTTGCATGATAGCAAGAACTACATATTTTCCTCTGGAAAATCTTTCTTCAAGTGCATGGGAAAGTAAACTATTGGTGACAGTCATGGACTGGGCATTCTTTATAATTGCACACATTACAGAATTTCACCTCCAACTGCTTTTGTCTATTTTTCATCTGTCTATCTATCATCTATCTATCTATCTATCTATCTATCTATCTATCTATCTATCATCTATCTATCTATCTACCTATCTTCTATCAACTTGTTAATTACTTTGTGTTTTTTAGCTGCCTGGGTATCAAATCTGGAAAAGTGGACAAACAGACTTAACAGAGGATACCACATGTATTGACTATGTAGGAAGCTTACATGTAACCAGAGACATTCCTAGGACTCTGGCACTCTTAAGACTAACTGATGTGACTTGTAAATTGAAGAAGATACTTTCTTCTATTTTGGACTTGTAACTTGTTTTCTAAAAGTAAACACGGTCTGGAAGTTATCACCAGGACTGAACCAGGGAGATGAATGGTGAAAACTCATGATTAAAGAGTCTTAGACACCACACTGCAGCATGAAAAACAACTGGTTATTCCTGATAAAATTCCTTTATGTTCATTCACAGCATTATTATTTTATTATATATTTGACTTCGTACCATTCTTTAAACTATCTTCTCTTTGGTTTTTGTTTGTTTGTTTGTTTACTTCCTTGAGATATTTCAATATCAACATGTCCAAATTTTTCTTGTATTGTTCAATTATTTGACAACATGGCTTTATAAGCCGGTATTTAGAAAGAACTTATTTTCTTCTTTTTTTTCAAACTCTTGCTCTTTCCTTCCTTTTACTAGTAGGCCTATGTATATGAGAAATCAGGCCTAAGGACAAGTAAATTGCTTAGAAGTAAAGTTGATCCCAAGCCTGATGACCTGAGTTTGTTCCCTGGCATGTACAAAATGTGAAGAAAATCTACTCCTGCCAATTGTTTTCTGACCCCCATACATGCTTCTTCACACACAAAAGTAAATAATAAATTAACTAAATATTTATAAAGGAGAAATGAAAGCATATCTAATAAAAACAAAGAACCATTTAGTAGTATTAAAGGTACGTCTTGTTGTCATAGCTATTTCTAAATTTTCCTTCACGCAGAAAATAGCAAATTCTATTTACAACTGTTCCACTATTTTCCTATAACCTTATAAACATTGCATTAGAAAACATTTAAAAGCACTTTTATTGTTTTAAAGAAGGAAATTGTATTTCATTATTGAATTTTAGTAGTAGATACAGGCTTTGGCATTGTCCTATTTAATGTAAGGCTCTGTGTTTCCTTGATCACACGGTAATTCGCAGGCTATTTTCTTCCACGTTATTAACCTGCCTGTGTGTTGAGGGCATTAGCCTCTGCAGTGTGTACACGGACATGCTTCCCACTTCTCTCATCTCTTCTTTGGATTTGTTCACTGGATAAGGAACCTTTTCTCATAAGGCTATATAGATTTCCCACTGTAAATTATAGTACAAAATCACACATACTCCCTTTTAAAGCTCCATCTTAAATTACACTAAAAATAATAATGTGTAATTTATATTGTAATAGAAAATAATGATGACATCTAACTTAAAATTATTTCGTGAAATATGAGCCAATTCTCCCTGCCCTTTTGTTAAATAGTCTAACAGTACTGGTTCCAAATGGTGCCTTTGACATGTTTGGTTTTTATGTACATTTTGCATGATTTCTGAATTTTGTTATGCTCTATTGGTCAGAATATGTGATTGCCAGAATGCCATTTAAATGGATGAGCTTTTTTGTTATGGTTGTATTTTTATACCAGCTTAAATCTGAAAACCTGTGGAAGCTTTTAGAACTCAAGTAAGATATTCTCTAAGAGTTTTCAAAGCTACATTTTCAAATTCACTTCATGTAGAAAATCTTTTAATTTTTATTCAAACTTTTGTATATTTTTGGAAATTTTATACATAAGTAGTGTATTTACACCATTCCCACACCTCACTTTCTTTCTCATCTAACTCTCACTGTGTCCACCCTACCCCTTTGAAATTTATGACCTATTTTCAATTGCTGCTGTTACATACATACATACATGTATGTATGTATATACACATATGTGTGTGTATATATACAAACGTTATATAAAAGTGAGTCCAGTTAACATTGTTCTTATTTACATTTCTTTAAGACTGATCACTTATGTTTGGATAACCTATAGGGAGCTCATCCCTGGAGCAAGCTGATTCTTCTTCTTTGTAGCTGTTGGTTGCTTGTAGCTCTTCATATAGGGGTGGGGCCTGGTGAAGCTTCTCCCATCTACATACACATACCAACAGAAGTTGTTCTGTATCGCTTATGTAGACAACTATATTATTGAGATTTCATGGATTCAGCTTTCCTGCCGTATCTAGAAGGCACTATCTTGCAGCAGGCATCCTGGGTCTTGGCCCTTATAAACTCTCTTCTCCCTCTTCTGTGAGTTATCTTGTGCCTTTAGTGTAGGGTTTGCATAGTAGAGAAATCAGTTGGGGATGGGCATGCCACGGCGAGTTGTTCTCTGTATTTTTACTAATAGTAACTTTCTGCTGTAAAACAAAGTTTCTTTAATTAGGGGTGATAGTGCCATTTACCTGTGGGTGTAAGAATGGGCATTAGCAATACATTTAAACATTATATTGGTTTAGGAAAATCGCATCTCTTAGGGTCTGCAACCTCTGCGTTAATGTCTATTTGGCTAAACTTACTCAGGCATAAATTGTTGCCTTGGTATATTGATCATTGTGGTTCAACGGCATCAGAGCCTGGTACAACTGTTGATTGATTTCTCTGTTTGCAGTTTGCATAGTACATTCCCATGTTATGAGAGCTAGTCCTCAGGGAAGATAATTAGGTCAATTCCAGGTGTACTCCTCAAAGTCCTGTGTCCAGAGTGTGTAGTGTCTTCAGTTATAAGGACTGCCTTCAAGTTCTGGTAGGAAACCAAAATTGATAGCCTATTATAGTTCCTTGATCAACAATTCAGAGGCAGAGCTTGAAGAAGGGTTTTGCTAGATAGTCTGTGGTTCTTTGGGAGAGCATTATCATCCCATATAGTTTGACTCCATTAAAACCACACACACATACACACATACACACACACACACACACACACCTGGCATTTTCAAACATCTTTAGTATTATTTATCTCTTCTTTCTTCTTTTTTTATCATTGCCCTCCATTTCTTTTTTCTGTGTAAATCCCTCCTCATTTTTTCCTAGTTTTCTCTTTGTAGCATCTGTGTCCTATTTATCTCCCTCTTTCTCTCTGCCTCTTCCCTCCTGGTCCCTTTCTACTTTCCTGACTTCTGCAGGTACCCCCAGGTATACACTCAAACCCAAAGACTCAGAGCTAAGATCCACAATTCAGAGAAAACTTGTAGGAATTGTCTTTGTGGCTCTGGGTTACCTTATTCAGTCTGATATTCTTTAGCTCTATTCAGTTATCTTCAAATTTCATTACTCCATTTTAAATACTTGAATATCTATCCACTGAGTATATGGGCTACATTTTCATTATCCCTTCATTATTTGTAGGATAGATGTGTTACTGAATTTCCTAGCTGTTGGGAACAGAAAGGCAAAGAACTTGGCTGAGCCGGCAGTGGGTTAGGAGACTGGTGAGCCCTGAGATTATAAGCCAATATAACTGGATCATATGGTAGATCTGCTTGTCAACTTTTGCATAATTCTGCATATGGATTTCCACAGGGCTACACCTGTTTTCTGTCCCACTAAAGAGTGCATGGGGCTTCTGCTTTCCCCACATTCTCATTTGTGTTTGTTGTCAGTTATTTCTTGATCCTAATTATTTTGATTAGGGTAAAACAAAATCTCAAAGTACTTTCAATCTGCATTTCCAAGATTACTAAGAAAGTTGAATATTTAAAATTTTTTGATATTTTAGTTATTTTATTTTTTGTTTGTTTTTTGAGACAGGGTTTCTCTCTGTAATAGCTTTGGCTGTCCTGGAACTCGCTTTGTAGACCAGTCTAGCCTTGAACTCAAAAGGACCCTCCTGCCTATCTCCTGAGTAATGGTATTAAAGGTGTGTGCCACCATCACTCAGCTTCTTGCTCATATTCTTTTTCCTCTCACAGATAATTCTCTTTCTTTATAAGAGATCTCTGTTTGGATACATAGTTCATTTTTAATTGAATAATTTGTTTTCTTAATTACCTGTTTATTGTCACTGCTGTTCTTTGTATAATCTGAAAACTAATCTTCTATCAAATGTGTAGTTGACAAAGATTCTCTTCCATTTTTTTTTAAATTTCTTCTTTATTTGATTGTTTCCTTCAATGTAAAGAAGATTTTTAGTTAAGGATCTCATACTCAATCATTATAGTTTTCTCCACGTAGGACATTGTCACTCTCCAGATGGGATGTTGGATGCAGAATCTTCACTGTATCCTTAAACATTTTTGAGATCCCACTAGACATGCTGAGGGTGCCAGAGTCAACAGTTAGGCTGTAATGTAATTACTGTAGTCTGGCAATAATGTAATGGGTGGAGGAAGAGCCTGAGTATTAAAAATGGTTTATTGGTATCTATCATGGTGAGAGAAAGGCTCTGTGGAGGGGAGGCTTCTCTGTTGACCTCTGAGAATCATGGGGAAGTTGTCATATGTTCTTGCTCTTCATAGAGATGTCCAGGGCTGTGTTTTCCACATACCCTGTCTCAACAGATCTTTACTGAATGAACCAATCAATCAGTGATGGCTGGAGGTTCTGGCCTTGGCCGTGGGAAGCACTTCAGTTTATTGAGCCTTTAAACTTCTATTATGAGGAGCTGTTTAGACAAGTTAAGTGGTAGAGTTTTACTTTGGGGAGGAAAGAGATTTTCCTTCAGTTTTTATTCATTACTTATTGCAAAAGTACTTTCGCAATGCCTGATTTCGACATTTCTTCCTGGGCTTCTAAACCACCCTGGTCGTCAGCAAGTCCAAGCAGGTTTTCAAAGGCAGGGTTTTCCCTTCGAACCTTACCTCCCAATCTGCTAGGAGAGAACTTTGCATATCCTTGTCTTTGCAGAGCACAGAATCCGTACAAGAGTGAAGGAAGGGCTGAAAGTGTAGGCGATCTGTCCTCAGAATCTTGACTCTCCATAAATATTTCGCATGGATCACAAAATCTCTCATTGAGACACAGACTTTGTAGCTTGCCCCACAGGGTGGTGTACATGAATCCCATTTTGTGCTTCGCTAGAACAATTTACACTGTATAATTTCAAAGCAAAGACATTGAAACTTGTTCAAGAAAAGTCCTTTTAAAATGATTGAGCAATGAAATAAATACACAGTGAAGAAACAGAATGGGGAAAATGCTGAGTGTTTGAGTCATTGAGTAGTTTTATCCTCTTCTGTATTTTTATTAGAGTTTCCTTTTATGATTATTGATCTCCATTAGCATTATAATTATAAATACTTGATAAGTTTCTCTCTTTGATCTGGGCTACTTGTCATTCAACAGTCTTTTAAAGCCTGGATTTTTTTCTTTTACTCTTGACATTTGCTATTGTCCTGTTCCCTGAATGCCTTGCTTGCTGTTCTCAAAGGCAGCCCAACATCACTGAGAGAGTATATTGCAGTATCAAGTACCATGGCTTCGGGCTCTGCCACAGCTGCCCACTTTGTAAAAGCTTCCTTTATTCTTTACAACTGCACTTACTCAATTGAGACTAACAAATGTCAGCTCTTTCTCTCCTACCTTTCATGCAACACCACACACACACACACACACACACACACACACACTGCAAGTGTAATAAATCCCTAGCTTTGCACAGGGTGCATTAATACACCTTGCCCAGTTGGTTTTAGCCCTTTGCCCTTTTATTCTTTTCCTTTGTGCTCCAGCTTCCTCAGCTCCAGTATTCTCAGCCTTGAAATCTAAGTTGCAAATGCAAAAAAAAAAAAACAAAAAACAAAAAACAAAAAACCCTGCCCACCCATTTAGGAGAAATTGAATGGCTCTGATTGTAATGAACATAGCTCTGCTTGGTCGTGCTCACTGAAGCACACCTAGTTTGGCTCATGAGAAAGCAGCAAGTCTTAAATCCAAGACTAATCTATGAGTTTCAGACCGAAGATCATTGTAGGATGCAATGGAAGTAGGCAATAGAGCACGATGTTACAGAACATGAAATAAAATAGACGCACAGTATGGTGCGGTATATGTATAACTGCATATAGAATTTTTTTCACCAGATGCGTCCTTTTGCCCATGGGAAAAATCTAGAATCTTCCAAAGCAAAATGAATTTCCCTCCTACATTTCTGCCCTGTTAGAAGAGTGGTTGTGAGAAAGAGCAGTATTTTGATGTGTAGAATTAAACATAATGACAGTAACTTGAGGGGGTTGTTTCAAAAGACATGAAGATTAACCTATATCCAGTGAGTAATACAGATGAGTTTAAAGAACACTACTTCACTAGGCCACCAGGCAAGGATCAAGGCCTTTCTTACAAAGTCAGCGATATTCTGAAGTTACATTTATTGTTTCATAGAATAATTTTGGGACTATTAAATTCTTACAGACCTGTAGGTACCTGTGTCCCTTTGAAAATATGAATGAGTGTTCTCTCTAAACTTTGAAGATTCAATCCAATAATTTAGTAATAGGATTCAGATATAGAATTTGTAAGAGTCCTTCTGGAACCAATACTGTAGGACTCCCTGCTACTCTCATTTTTCTATTTATTTATTGCTGCTCAAACAATAGTCTATAGGCCATAATCAGCGACATCAAGGTGCCACAGGAAACATAGTTAGGATCTGTACCACAGGCTCCAAAAGTGACTCACGTACATAAACACTGAGAAGTCCAATCTTCCCTAGTCTTTTTATTTATTGAATAATAAACTAATTGTCAAAACCTGAAATGAGTTCCCAAGGTCACTACTTGAATTTACAGTTGGTACAATTAGGATCATATTATATGAGTCAGCTGCTCGTTCTAGTTTCTCTTTCCAGAATGCCTGGTTTCGTTACTGATGTCTTGGGCTTGGTCTGACACCTATAGACACTTCCTAAATCACCCCCATCAGGACATTTTGCATTGGCTACGGTTTTATGAATGCATCATCCTCTAGGCGCTTTCCCACGCTGAACATTTGAAATTGGACTTGGGCTGTTTAGAGTTAGAGGAGGGAATGTGGACACCAGTAAACTGTCTGTCTTCATGTGGTGATGGCTCAGCTTTAGCATGGAAAGGGGTGCTTCAGGGCTCTGGTTTGAATAGGACAGAATGGTAGAAGGACCTCCTCTCTTATTGTGGTAAAAATAGGCTACGTCTTCCTTGTTACAGAAATATTGTCTCTAAAAAATAATCAAGGTTGTCATTTAAGAACTCAGGAAAAGGCGACAAAGAATCTCTCGGCTCATCTGTGAAGTGAACAGTGTCTTTGAAAGGATATATAAACAATCCAGAATCTCTCTGTCTGTCAGGGAAATAACCATTTCCCTATTCCTGTGTTTGTTTGGGGGAGTTTTCGAGAGAAACAAAAATTGGTTGCTCTTACCTATGGCTCTCCTGGCTTACAAAGTATGGAACAGAGAACCCAGATTGGAGACCTCCTTCGGGTTCCTCTCCTCAGAGCTCGGGGAACCCTGCAAAGGAGAATGGAGAATTATAGGAGTAAGAGCCAAGACAATATGCTCTGTAGATTTCAACTAATTAGGGCTCATAGCAGCCCACAGAGACTGAAGCAGCAATCACAGAGTCTGCGTGAATCCATACTAGGTTCTCTGCATAGATGTTATGGTCGTTAGCTTGGTGGTGTTTTTGTGAGGCTCCAAACAGGGGGAGTGTGAGTGACTCTGACTTTTTCACATGTCCTTGGGACCCTTTGGCTCCTGCTGGGTTACCGTGCCTAGCCCTAATGTTAGGGTTTGTGCCTAGTCTCATTGTATCTTGCTATACTGTGTTTGGATGATATTTTTAAGAGGCATGCCCTTTTCAGAAAAAAAAATGGTGGAGTTGATCTTGTGTGGGAGCAATGGAAAAAGTGGCGGTCAGGAAAACTGTTGTCAGGATATACTAAAAAAAAATAAGAAAAAACAAGAAATATCTATTTTGCCTTTGGCTTTTCTGAGATGTTTGGTGGACAGGTTCACCACAACCATGGCCCTGCTTGCTCAGTCAAGCTTTGTGTCTAGTGGTGACTAGTCAGTGATTTGGGTATAATAAAAAGCCTGGGAACATGGTAGATTTTCTGTTCAGAAAAGTTTGAGTTTTCCATTGGTATGTTCTTCTTTTTGGTGAGCTTGTAAACCATATTCCTCACCCTTCCTTCCTTCCTTCCTTCCTTCCTTCCTTCCTTCCTTCCTTCCTTCCTTCCTTCCTTTTCTCATTTCTGGCTGCCATTTTATATCTCATATCTCAGAGTTTCTAATGTTCATTCACAAAAATTATGACTATATCAATAATCCATATTTATCCATAGCAAAAGTGTTCAATCATAAGCCAGTATATGGTTGTAAAGAATCATGTGGACTGAAAGAATCAGAGGCTTTTAAAATTTTTTTTATATTCCAACTTCTACTAATGATGGCATTCTGGTCACTTTTTAAAAATCTATTTTTTATGTTATATATTTGAAGGCTGCATGTTCGTTTTCTGGCCAACCAGACTCCTGAAATAATCACACATAAATTTGTATTAATTGCTCTACTGTATGACCAATTGCTTAAGCATATTTCTGCCTAACTCATATCTTAAATTAATCCATTTCTATTAATCTGTGTATCATCACGTGGCTATGGCTCTTTGGCAAGGTTTCAGTGCATCTGTCTCCTGTGGGTGGCTACATGGCTTCTTTCAGACTCTACCTACACTTTCTCTTTATCTCTCTTCCAGCCTGGCTACATTCTGTTAAGCCATTGGCTGAAAACAGCTCCTTTACTAACCAATAAAAACAACACATATACAGAAAAAATTTCCCACATCATTTCCCTTTTTCTGAATAAATCAAAAGAAAGGTTTTAACTTTAACATAGTAAAATTACATATAACAAACAGGTATAAAGCAAGAATTAAAGTTACAATATTTATATCCACTTTATCTTGTATCATAACTAAGGAAAACTATAATTATAACTATCTATTCTTTAACTCCATCAAAGACTCCTGAAGGACATAATATTACCTAAGTAAACAGGAACTACATTTTAAGCAACTTCCAAAACTCTAGAATTGACAGAGATATCTCGCTGCCTGGAGGTAACCCAAAGTTCTTCTGTATCATTGGAGCACCCATCTTTAGGCTATAGGCCCATAGTATCCAGCAAATTTTTCTATGAAGCAGGAAATTTCAATGACAGTTCCACCTATATTGGCAATTTATCAGTCACTTTCTTCTGCATTTTGCAGATTATCTGGCAGACTCTTTCATGAAGCAGGAACCTGGAAGGTCTATCTCACCTTCTTTAGGCAGCTTCGGCAGTCATATTTTCTGTGGGTCCTGCAAGTCCAGATCAACAGTTCAAGCAAAAGCAGTTTCTTGCCAAATGGTTAGTAAACTCCAAAAAGAGTCTCTTCAGTGCCCATCATCTTCTTGAAGTAGACTGGTGCTGCCAGGAGCAGATGTGTCTCATTGTTATAAAAAATACTAAGTTCTCGCCGTGCGGTGGTGGCGCATGCCTTTAATCCCAGCACTTGGAAGGCAGAGGCAGGCAGATCTCTGTGAGTTCGAGACCAGCCTGGTCTACAAGAGCTAGTTCCAGGACAGGCTCCAAAACCACAGAGAAACCCTGTCTCGAAAAACCAAAAAAAAAAAAAAAAAAAAAAAATACTAAGTTCTTAAAACATTTAAATGACATATTCTGTTAGTGTTTGGAAGGTTTGAAGAATAACTATCCATCTGAAATATATTTCTGTACATCTAGAAAACCTAACTTATAGTCAACAAGCTTGACTATTATAGATGACTATTAATCTGTATTTCTTAATTATATATTGCAATTTTAAATGAGCTGCACAAACACAATATCTTAATCAAAAGCAGAAATATATATAACAAAATTGACCTTGAATTTGTATCAATAAACCAATATCCATACCAACGCAATGTATTTATCTCTATAACATATCCTCCTTTAAATGTAAACAAACATTTATAAATAATATTTGAAAAATTTAGGCATAGTTCTTTCCAAACTGCTTCCTAAATTTTTTTTTGGTGAAATATTTTTCTTTTGGGTGGTACATGGAAATCTTTCAGGGGCTCTTGGTCCATCAAACCATATTAGTTTAGGAGGAATCCACAGGTTCTCATCCTCTGTGGAAACAAAAGCAGAACCTCTTTTCCAAAACAACATATCCTTAGACCAAAGTTTTGAAGTCAAGATACCTTTAAAATAAATATGTTTATTTAGTTTAGCAGCCCATATAATGGAATGACTCTCTGTACTTAGCTCCTTCACAGTCAAAAAATTAAAGAAAACACAATAATATACATAATCAGGACTTTCTGTGTATATTCCATCTTTATGTGGCTTATTTTTCTTACTCTATTACTTTTTCTACAAGTTTTCTTTGGCTCTTTAAAGACTTGTTTATGTTTTTCAAATGTCATTTACTTCTTTTTATAACTCTCAATACAGTTCTTCTTCTCTTTCCACAGCCTAAATACATTTTTAAAGCACACTGTGACTCATTTAGAGATCATTTTTTAAAATCTGAATTTGTCTTTATTGTGTTTCTGTAATACTTTTGTGACCATGACTGCTTCTTTTTTTTTGTTTGTTTGTTTGTTTTGGAAATATTTTTATTATTTAAAAATTTCAAACATTTATAGAATGTAATTAATCTTACCTATCCACAGTTACCTCCCTCCAGTTACCTTTCCCTCTCCCTCCCAGGTTCATGTCTTCCTTTTTTTTCTTTCTTTTTTTTATTATTATTAATTTATTTATTTATTAAAGATTTCTGTCTCTTCCCCGCCTCTGCCTCCCATATCCCTCCCCATTGAGCCTATAATTCGTGATCCTAGAGAAGCTAAATAAGAAGGTGAACCCAAAGAAAAACATATAGACATCCTCCTGGATATTAACCTTCATCAGGCGATGAAAGGAGACAGAGACAGAGTCCCACATTGGAGCACCAGACTACAACCCCAAGGTCCAAACCAGGAGCAGAAGGAGAGCACGAGCAAGGAACTCAGGGCCATGAGGGGTGCACCCACATACTGAGACAATGGGGATGTTCTTTTGGGAACTCACCAAGGCCAGCTGGACTGGGTCTGAAAAAGCATGGGATAATACCGGACTCACTGAACATAGCGGACAATGAGGACTGCTGAGAAGTCAAGAACAATGGCACTGGGTTTTGATCCTACTGCACATACTGGCTTTGTGGGAACCTAGGCTGTTTGGATGTTCACCTTAATAGACCTGGAAGGAGGTAGGAGGTCCTTGGACTTCACACAGGGCAGGGAACCCTGACTGCTCTTCGGGCCATGACTGCTTCTTAAAATGGTAAATGGAATGGCTAGGACTAAGGCTGCTTTGCCTTTTGGCTCCACCTAATCTAACATGGCAGAGGTACATTCTTTGCCTCTGAGACTGCTGGGTGGGAACTGCTCTCACCACGACAACTCTGCGTAGCACTGTACAGCATATAAACACTTTTTATCTGAATAAAAGCTAAATTTGACATGCAGTGCACTGAACAGCCTGGAAATATCTCTGTATATGGCAGCAGGAATCCACCATGCTCTCCTGTCTATGCACTCCTAGCAGATCCGATTCTGCTGGCTGCCCAGGCAGGAAGTGTTGAACCGTGTGCATGGTCTCAGCTACTTTTCTCCTGATCCCAAGTGGGCACAAAAGCATCTGGATTCGAAGTGGGTGTAAGGCATCAGCACCAAATGTTTTAGACCACGTTATGTTGAAAAGACAACCTTTAGTCAGAGGCTGTTTATTTGTTCCCAGCTACTCAGACTTGAAATAATCACACATAAACTATATATTTGCAATACTATTTGGCCAATAGCTTAAGGGTATCGCTAGTTAGCTCTTATATCCTAAACTGACCCATCTCCATTAATCTGCATATCACCATGTGACTATGGCTTACTGGGTAAAGTTCTAGCTGGTGTCTGTCTTAGGTGGGGCTATATGGCTTCTTTCTCACTCTGCCTACTCTTTCCTCCTCTGTGCAGAGCAAGCAGATACTACCATATATATCATAGTAATAGTGCAGCTTAAGTTTTAGACTGGGCAGGCAAACAGGTGGTGCCATATTACCCCTACAATGGTGAGGCTGAAGTTTTTAAGAAGCACTTAGCATTTTAAGAAGTGCTCCTAAACAGTAAAGAATTACAGAGTCACAATAGTACACTGGCAGGAACAGGTTTATTCATTTACCAATAAAACAACCCATATACAGAAGTACTTCTCACATCAAATGCTTACCTATGTCTATGTATGTGTACTACATGTGTGTCTGATGCCCATAGAAGTCAGAAGAGGGCGTCAGATTCCTTGGAACTGAAATTACTATAATATAGGGGCTTTGAGCCACTATGTGAGTGCTAAGAATCAAACCTGGATTCTCTGTCCAAGTCATGTATGCTCTTAAGCATTGAGCCACCTCTCCAAACCCCATTTGTGCTCATTTTTAAACTTCATTTGTCATGAGGAATTTCTCCCATTTTGCTGCAATATCCTGGGTCCAAAGGAAGTATTCTTTGACTTTTGTTGGCAGATGGAGCATCCAAGGTGGGCTAACTTCAAGTCTCAAACTCCTCTGTTTTTTCCATAACATTATTAGGACATAAACTGGAAAGTATGGAGCATGGTATTGATAAGTCTGAAGAAAATAAGAAACCTTTCAGAACAATACCATCCAACCCAAGGCTAAGCTATTTTCTTGGGGCATTTTTGTTTTCTTTAAGTTCAACTTACGTATGTTTTCACAGAGTCCTTGAGCTAGAGAAATAGATCATTGGGTAACAGTGCATGCCCTCTAAAAAGGAAGACCTAAGTTAGAATTGCTTGCATGGCTGTGTGTGCCTATAATTTCAATTTGGGAACATAGACAAGCAGATCCCAGGAGCTTACTGACAATACCTACAACCTAGCACAAACAGAGAACTTATTATTCAGTGAGAGACTCTGTCTTAAAGAAATAGTGTAAAGAGTGATAGGGGAAGATACCTTATCTTCCTATAGCCTCTACATATGGGTATGGTGGAAATGGTACCCACACATATGTGAATGTACCACACATGCTCACATATATGCACGCACAAATGCTTTCTATAAGACTTTTTGTGACACTGTGACAGAATAACTTCAGTAATGAATGGATTTCATTTAGATGATGATTTCACAGGATTCCAGCCCATCATGATGGGTGTGGCAGTGGAAGTATATAGCATCACAAAAATCCAGAACACATAAGCATGACTCTGCAGCAGAGCAGAGGTTTGGACGTAAGCACTGAGTATAACCTCACTGGTGTACACCTAGTGAGCTTTATTTACCAACTAAGCCCTGTTTCTGCCTCTTAAAAATTCTACAATCTCTCAAAACATTGCTACCACAAAGAATTAGGTATTTGAAACATGAACTTGCAGGAGACTGTTCTGATTGAAACTATAAGAAAACACATGAGCCATGCAGTACAATCACCTCTAACTTAATATAAAATGATGCCATTCAACATGGGAAAACAACCTAATAAGTAATCACTCATGGTTATCTCTATATCTCAAAGTAGATACCCATAACTCTGAGGAGAATTGAAATGACTTGCTCATGGTCACTCATCCATAAAAGTTAAATACAGTCTCTCATTCACAATTAAATTTTAAAATTAAAATTGGCCTTGAGTATGTTTCTTGGATTTTTTTCTTTAGCACCCTTTCTTCAAGTGTGTTTGTTTTTATTTTATACTACTACTATTAATAATAATAACTAGATGCCTGCTTTTAATCTAAAGAGAGAGAAAAAGAAACGATTTTGGTGGGTGGTGATTTGGGCAGGATCTCAGAAGAGCTGGGGAGGAGAACTGTATGCAGAATAGAAATCAGAATATATTGTTTTAAAAATAATAGATTTTAAGTAAAAAAATTAAAACTTGCCATTATTATTTGTATTTTTTCAATCTCTTTATTAAAGAATCAACAATAGTCTTCTCTGGGACATGTGAGAGGATAGCTGTAAGAAGATTGTAGGATGGCTCAGCAAAGCAGTTTGGGATGTGTCCAGGCAGGGTTCCTGTCACCATGACTACATCGTTCCCTTCCCTTCTTGGCTGTCCAGTGACCCTCCATACTTTGATGAAGGATCACTGTTAGATTTTCTTGTTCTACAAAGTAATATCCATATTTTTCTCACTACATTTTTCAGAAAGAACATGCAATATGCATATAAATACATAGCTGACACCTTGCTCTAATGGTGTAGAATAGTTCCATGGGTAAGAGTGCTTGCTCGGCGTGTTTGAGAATCTGAGTTTGAATTCTAACCACTCATTGAAAAGCACAACATGGCTTCAAGTGCCTGTAACCCTGAATGAGAGTAGAGAGAGGTAGGTTATCTCATCTCATACTGAAGAGATTAACAATACCATGTGTGATAGATTGGCATATGGTCCTTTAACTACCAAGCATCCCTTAATGCTTTGCAACAAGAATAAGAGTAATTATGAATCTGATATTGTACCTCATAGACCCCCATCTGCAGAGGCAGTGATTGATGGTCTCAGTTGTTATTAACAGATTTTGGTTGTCTTCTTTTCACCAAAGCTGCTTCCTGGAAGTGTCAGACCATTGTACGGGAACCAGGGAAGTCCCATTCCCAGAACACATGAGTCCTCCTGTTAGCCCACTTTGGCTGAGGAATTCTCTGCTGTCATTGAAAACCCTTCTTAGAGTAAACAGTGGTCTAGGATGCTTCTACTCAGCATTTTTTTCTTTTGCACTCCTTTTTTTTTTTTCCACTCAACCTGCATCTTGCAGGGAATGACATCCTCTGGTCTCCCATCCTCTTTCCTTTAAGGCATTTGCACAAGTAAAACATTATCTGTTTAATTACATTTGGTATTCTCTTCTTGGAATATCTGCTAAGTCACCAACTGCTAAATGATTAGGTATGTAAATATCTTTGAATAACTCTGAAATTAATAAATCCTTTTTTCATTTTTCTGGCACCATATCTAGCCAATATACTCTCGGGGGCCTACATACCCTATATTTATTCTGAAAATGTGAAATAAAATTAAAATACAAGCTTAGGCATGGATGTTGACTCTGCCTGACTTGCCAGTATCAGGAGTGAGCAAGATAAAACAAGAGTTGAAGAAGTCTGCTGAAGCATCTTGACAAGAAAGTAGTGCACACCAGGAGTTTTCCATATTCAGGGCCTGAAGGAAACCAGAACTGGCAGAAACAATCAATTTTAAGGCCAGGACCTTGGGTTAAAACTTGGGAAGGAATGCTTCTCTCACCTCCAAATGACAGAGCTCCCCCACTTTCTTCTTGATATCAGCCTCTGATCTGAACTGATCAGAAACTGAACTGAGAAAGTTATTCTCTTGCAAAATTGCTGCCAAGATGAGAATTATTTCTAATATTTTCATAACAATTGTAACTGGCTTCACTTAAGCTCAGTGGACCTCCCCAACGTGGTTAAACACCATATAAATAGCAGAACATTAATGCCCGCAGGATTCATTCCTCATTTGCCCCACACCAAATGCAAGCACGGCACTAGGCAGACTCTCTGAATTTTTTTTCCAGGAATTTATTTTGTCTGTTTTATCTTATTTATTTAGGATAAATGGGACAAAGTTTTGCTCACACTGAGGGAATTGAGAGGTGGCTCAGTGGGTGAGAGTGCCTGCTCATCCCTGCCCACCATGTAAAAAGCATGGCATGGCTTCAAGTGCCTGTAACCCCTTAATGAGGTGGAGATTAGGTGAATGTGCGTGGAGCCTCAGAGCTCTCTGGCTGACTAGCCTAGCCAAAAGAGCAAGTATCTGATCCAACGAAAGGGGAACTGTCTCAGGGCAAAAATATGCAGAGATATAAATGAATACAAATGATGTCCTTCTGTGGCCTCTACATGTACATTCCCCTGCCCATTCATGTTCATACAACACACACACTCACATATATGAATGTATGAATGTGTGTATGTATGTATGTATGTATGTATGTATTGCACACAAAGTTTTGTCCAAGTTGAACATTGTTTCTCAAACCTTAGCAATAATATACAAATCTCTTGAGAATAGGGTTAATATACAGATTCTAGCCCAGTTGTTCTAAAAAATGGAAAATGGAAAGGGACCAAATTAATTCTATTAGAACTGAAGCCCCGGGGCCATGATCTCCAAGCAGAGCATGCCTCAGCAGCACTTAGAGAAGTTGTTGAAATATAGATTTCTGAACCCTGCACCACATATTTTGATTCAGAAGGTATGCTGAGAGACGTAAGTTTTCTCATTTCTGCTAAACTTCCATGTGATGTCAATTCATAATATCCCTGGACTGTAGTTGGCGTAAGACTTCAGAGACCTATCCATTGAATTTTTTATCATCAATTTCTACATGTATGAGATACTTTTCATCACAGCCACCAAACTGCTGGACATAAACAACCTAAGGAAGGAAGTTTTATTTTGGTTCACTACTTCCGAAGGTTCCACCCATCATGACAGGGAAAGTATTGAGAGACAATTAGTTTTTGCCTTGGTGGATGGGAAGAAGAGAAAAGGGGATTTAAGAATAAGCCTAGAAAAAAATATAGTCCCAAAGACATAGCATAGGTACCTACTTCCTCCACTTAGGCCCCCTCCACATTTTCTGACTTCACAATATGCTACCACATTATAAATCAATTAAGATTTATCTATTCATTAGGTCAACACCCTTGGGATCTAACTAACTGTCGCAAGACATGCCACCACTGAAACCCTAGGAGGTGTGGTTCATTCATCTCATAAATGATTTTTAATTTCATTCAATCAAGGTAACAAGAGGAACCATCACGATAAGCCAGAATCTTCTGATGGCACAATTAATTAGATGCACATGAGGAAAATGGATTTGAACAACTTCTTGATTACTTTCATTTGGGTCAAATTCATCCTGCTCTCCAATTCATCTTGTGAGTCAAGGGGAAATACATACCACATATGCATAGATAACCCAGAAGTCTGTAGGGCTGGGAATAGATGAGAATAATGGAAGATGTTGACTATTCTCTGTTTTCCATAAGAGCCCTGACTCAGGGTAGACCTACTGTGACCTCCCACTCTCAGTGCTTTTCCTTATGAATACAGTGCACAACATCTTAGTTCTTTAACTCATACTGCTGGCAAAGATGCTGGGAAAATCATGGATCTTTGAAAATATTGAAAGTTATTTGGGCAAGAAAATCCTCATAAGAATTGAGACGTGTGTCTATGAAGAGGGCCTGTAAAAGACTTGGCATCTCTATATACAATAACTCTGTGTGTGCTAAGTCCCAGAACCTATTTAATGGGCTAATCCATTCGATACAAGGTCTCAAACGATTCTTGTGCCAACCCAAGAAGCAGATGAGAAAGCTGACACTAAACCCTGTCTTTGAAACCTTTCAAACACCTATGCATTAGACTGGTGCTATTGAGTATGTAGCTTATTGACCAACCACGCCAGCACTACCTAAGGACTAGTTGGAAATACTGAGTTCCACCTCCTATCTGCTTGATCTGAATATTAGTCAATGAAATCCCAATGAATGATGTGAATTTAAGGTCTTGATCTGGCCCTTCCTGACACATTGCTTCTTTAACGAGACAAGATTTCTGCAGAGTCATTTTCTTTATTGGAAATACTTTAGCACAGATCCGGTGAGACATCAAAGACAGTGTTTTTCATCACTGGCAAAGAGGTAGTTTGATTGCTCTGGGAGGAGGACTGTTTGGCAGTACATCAGAGTTCAGGGGGAGCTGTGTGTGCTGACACAGGCAATTCCTGGCTTTCCTGGGCTGGACTTGGGAAATGACTACAGTTCTCATCCAGAAGTAAATTGGATCACAGAACCCAGCTTTTTTCCTAGAGCCTGTTTTGACTGAGGAATTGTTCAACATCTTCTGCAAAGGTCTTCAAATGGTGGAACTAGAGGAAGGAGGGAAGAGTAGGACCTCACTTGGCTCTTTTGAAATGCAGCAGAGTCCAAAGTTTATTTTATGGGTAAAGAAAATATCATGAAGCTATAGAAATTCAGAAGCAGAAGCTACTGTAGAAAAAACATATAAAGTAGGATGGGCTTGCCATAGCTGGTATTCAGAGATATTCAGTGAATTTAAATAATAATCACTTGATCACTTTCTAATATGAGCCATGGTTCTGCTGATGTCTCAGGCTGAGAAGGCTTGAATGAGGCTTGCTTGGGACTCTGTTCAGCCCACCAAGATAGCTTTAGCTGGAACAACTGTGATCCAGATATGGTCCAGATATATCTCATCCTTCCAGAGTCTATCCCAGGCTTGTTCACTTGATATCTCAGTAAGATTCCAACTAAATGGTTAGGAATAAGAGTAATGTTTTCCAGGTCCACGGTGACCTGACTCACTGACATTTCTGTTGTGTGTCATTCACTAGAGTGGATTACGATGCTAGACTGTATTTACAGACAGGGGAACACATTCTACTGCTTGACTGGAGGATCTGCCAGGTCTCATTACAGAAAGCATGTCTAGAGACAGGATGGATAATAGGACTACAGTGACATCTACTGCATCCCGACTAACTTCTTCTCATAGGCTCCTAAAAAAACATTAATTTTTAAATATCATGCAAAGTCACAGATTTGACGGTAGCCTATTCATACATTTCATGCATATCTTCCCCAACTACCTCATTTGTACCCTTCTGCTTCCACTAGTTCCCTTTTCACCTTCATCTCTCAACTCTCTTACTACCCTTCCCACCACTCCTTAAAGTATCCTTTCGCCCTCATAAATCTTTTTCTAGTTTCATTATATACCCACACCCATTTGCATGTAAAGAGACATATATAAATTTAGAAGCAGTACTTCACTAAGGGAGGGCATGCTGTATTTGTCTCTCAAAGTTTCTTACTCATAATAATTTCCAGTTCTTTCTGCCTATTTTCTGAAACTTTCACAATCCCAATTTTATTGGTGGCCAAATAAATTGAATACTGGAGCATATTTTCATTATTCATTCATCTGTTAATGGGCATGTAGGTTGGTGACTCCATTTCCTGTTGGGTTTTTTTTTTTGTGAATAGAGGAGCAATGGATATAGATGTGTAAGTATTTCTTTCTTTTTTTCTTTTTCTTTTTTTTTTTTTTTTTTTTGGATTTTTCGAGACAGGGTTTCTCCGTAGCTTTTGGTTCCTGTCCTGGAACTAGCTCTTGTAGACCAGGCTGGCCTCGAACTCACAGAGATCTGCCTGTCTCTGCCTCCTGAGTGCTGGGATTAAAGGCGTGCGCCACCACCGCCCGGCATGTGTAAGTATTTCTGAGATATATCTACAACTATATCCATATCTATACATATGAGATATTTCATGAAACAACCATTAATACACTGGATCTCACTAAACAATGTTCTTTTTAGTTGCTATTCATGGAACAACTGTTTTGCCAGATAGATGTATTTAAAGCCTCTGCATGAATTTAAAAGCTCTAGACAGCAAACTGGATTCCAAGAGAGATATACATGGATATAATCTACATGGAAAGTTGAAAAAGACAACAGCTCCTGAGTAAATTGGAAGTGTGAGGATCATGGTAGAGGGTAGAAGGGGAGGAGGAAAGAGGGGAGCAAAGAAAAATATATAGCTCAATAAAAACAATTTTAAAAAACTCTAGTTGGTTACCTAAAATATGCAATAAAATAAATAAAATGAAATAAAATTGTCACAGCTAAAAGAAAGACATTTAAAAGTGTAAATTTAATCTAAATTAAAATTTTAGTGAAATATCAATATATTTTTAGAATGCACTAAATGAAAATGAAAAATTGGTAAGGGTTGGCAAGGAGTATTAAATTCCATGAGTTGCTACTTGGATGGTAGATTATTACAATCATTCTATGTGATGGCAGATACCTTCAAACCCAGCACTTGAGAGGCAGAGACAGGGGCATCTCTGTGAGTTCAAGGACAGCCTGATCAAAGATTACACAGAGAAACCCTGTCTTATAAAATCAAAAATTAAAAATAAAAACAAAAGAAATAGAATTTAAAATAAAGCCATGTAAAGATGGAAATACACAGAGAATCTGGATACTGTATATTATTGTGTTGTTTTTGAATTGTTGATGGCTGCAGAAGGAGCAACAGCTACTAAAAGACACTTGATGATAAATGCTTCTGGATTAATCCAACATATGTATTTAAGTCAAAAGATATGCTACTTTGGAGAAAATGTTTTGTTTTTGCTTCCACAGGAGATAAGAGGTTGTGGATTCATTCTGGGTTAAAGAAAATTGCTGGGTGGTGGTGGCACCTACCTTTAATCCCAGCATTTGGGAGGCAGAGGCAGGCAGATCTCTGTGAGTTCGAGACCAGCCTGGTCTACAAGAGCTAGTTCCAGGACAGGCTCCAAAGCTACAGAGAAACACTGTCTCGAAAAAAATAAAATAAAATAAAAAAGAAATCAGGTTTGATCAAGGAAGATCCCTATGAAAAATCTCCAGTAGGAGCAGATGTCCCAGATGATCCAACATTTCAGAGGAACTCTGTTGGAGTTTCCTCTGAGTTCTATATCCAAAACAGCCTCAAGACTGTTGGTTGAGATTATTAAGCCTCACAGAATATTCCAGTCAGGATTTGACCATAATTCTAAATTTTCTTTAGGTCCCCCTAAAATTATCAATGCCCCCAATCAGCAGAAAGTGGCTAAAAAACTAAGCCCACATTACCAAAAAATGTATTATAGATGTTTTTCTTTGTTTAGAGTGTCAGTTGCAAGTTGTTATGGATAACAGTCAGGAAAAAGCTAAACAAAGGACATTATATTCAGAGTTCTTGTTTTGAAAAAAAAAGGGGAAGTTCTGTAGGACAATGGTCTTGCACCCTATAAATATTTGTCACTTGTTTTAACAAAACACAGATTGGCCAGTAGCCAGGCAGGAAGTACAGGTGGGGTGATGGGAATGGAGAATTCTGGGAAGAGGAATCATCTGCATTCATCACCCAGGCACAGAGGAAGCAAGATGAGAATGCCTCGCTGATAAAATGTACCAAGCCATGTGGCTAACACAGACAAGAATTATGAGTTAATATATAATGTAAAAGTTAGTTAATAAGAAAGACTAAGTTAATAGGTCAACCAGCTTATAATTAATGTAGATTCTGTATGTTTCTTTGAGACTAAATGGCCATGGGACTGGACAAGACAGAAACCTCTGTCAATACTCAAAGTAATTGTTGGCACTGTTTGTTATAGCTGTCATTATACATGTTTTTAAACCTAAAACCTTTATTCTCAGCAAAAAAAAAATTACCTATGTTCACGAGTTTACAGCAGGATTGATTTTAGTCATGAGAAACAGGCAGCACCTTACATCTTTATCTAACATAGACTAGGTTAGATGAGAAACAGGAAACACCTTACATCTTTGTCGAGCATAGACTAGATTAGATGAGAAACAGGCAGCACCTTACATCTTTGTCGAACATAGACTAGATTAGATACACATGTATAGTCTAGTTTTTAAAGAATATCATACAGCAGTGAAAAATCAATGATTTATAACATGATTTCCACAAAGCTAAGGTGGAGTTTAAGAATTCAGCACTGTGCCTTTGGACTGACAAATCATTCTCTTCCCTCTTTTTGTTCATAAAAAGGCAAAAATACCTTATGGTATTGATAAACAGCAAGGGTAACAGCAAGGGTAGGGTTTAGGGCAGGTACAAAAAGGGGTGTGAATGTTATAGTCATCTCCATTGTCTTAATTTTGAAGGATGTATTATCTAAGCAAAAATTTCAGAGCTTTATAGCTAGAACAATGTAGAACCAACCAGTCTAATTTTGGATATGGAAAGTTTTTCAATTGAAACATTTTAGGAACAGGTGATAGAGGAGAGTGGGGAATGAGCTGAAACCATGTCCTAACTCAGTTCTGAACTATAATGTCCCATTTTTCATATAAATTTGATAATCTTTTTCTTTTTTGATGTTTTTGTTTATTTTTGAAAATTTCATACAATATATTTTGATCATATTCTTTTCTCCCCCACAACTCTTTCTCAGTCTAAGTTTATGTTCTTTCTCTCTGTTAGAGAGAATAAAAATACCAAACAAAGCAAAGCACACACACACACAAAACTGCTGGAGTCATATTTGTCTTTGTCAGCTACCCCTGAATATGGGACCTGTTCTGGGGTGTGCTGATACAGACACTGTCACTCTAAGAATAAAAATATGCAATATTCTTGACCTCTTCAAGCCCGGATCTCTTCATCTGCACTTGCTAGTATTTACTATCATGAAAGGCTTCCTAAGGATTATATTTGAAGTTGTGTGCAAAGCTCTCTGTGCTCAATAAATGTAAGATTCTCCTCTTTACTCCAGATAATAGATACCAGAAGAGCTTATTCACCAGATGTGTGGCATATACTTTTATTGTTATATTATTGAATACTGCATATCTCCATGTTGAATATAAAATATCTATCTCCATGTTGCTTCCAAAAGAAAAAACCTTCAGAATGATTTCTGTTTCACTGCTATGGAGTTCAGGTGATAGTCTGAAAGTTTTTCAACTCCATATGTCTCTCTGTCATCATTTGCTAAGCTTTCTTTTCCCTTTGACTTGGCTAGTAGTTTTGCTGTTACTGCATTTTAAGTAATCATTAACAGTTCTGTGGAGAATGAGTCCCTCAAGGGATGCAGAACAGTGGGGTTATTACTTTAATGAATTTTTAAAAAAATATTAAAAGTGACTCTATCCAATTTAAGGACTTAGAGCCATTCACCCTTCAGCCTTGAGCTTCAAATGATCATGAGACATACATGAATGTCTCGTACAGGAACAGCCCGTCCTGGCTTCTGACTGTGCCAGAAGCAGAGGCTGAGCCACTGTGGGTGGCATGAGGCGCTAGAAAATCCTGACTGCAGCTTCCCCTGTTCTCATTCTCAAGTTCTTTGCAGCCACCTCATTAGAAAGAGGACAAGCTGGGAGGCAATTTCAGAGATGCTGGGGGAGTTGGCTACTCCTCAAAGCTACTCTGACAGCACTACTGTGCATGCACCCGCGCATTCACACACACACACACACACACACACACACACACACCCTATGTCTAAAATTCCATGTTGTTGTAATTGCTGTTAACTAACCAATGAGAAGACTCGCAGGAAGCCACAGAAGTGGCTGAGGAAAAACACATAAATGGCTCAGACAGATGCAGAAGCTGATTTCATCTATTCCGTAGATTTTCTGAGACTTTATCCCTGATCTTCCATATATCAATCTAAAGACAAAACTCAATTTTTCTTGTCTTTAAAGAAGGGGACTGGTGTGTACCATAGTGGCACGGCACCTGTGCAACAATGACAAAAACATTAATTTAGAATAATGAACAGTCATGACCATAGCAATAAAGTATGTATGTAGGTCAAAAAGAACACGCTGCAGCTGGAGTGTGGTAGAGTCTGCCTTCCTCACAACAGCCCTGAGTGATACACCCCATTGAAATATGAAAGGTGTGAAACTGGAATCTCTGATGGGCAGTAGGTTTGGAACTTATCTTCACAATGAACCAGGGACTTCTTCCCTGATGCTCTTCATTAAAGCCCATTAATGGGTATCACCATGGTTATGCCCCATGATATTTAAATGAGTGCAATGACCCTGAGGGAAGAGCCACAGAAACAAGAGTTGGACTATAAAAAGGCTCATGCAAAGGATCTGGGGTAGAGCCGTGATAACCCGAGAATAAATTAATTATAAGGTGTGGATTTCTAAACTATTCATAGATCAAAGGGAGTGAGAAAGGACCTAGTAGGAAGAAATCCAGATTTTGTAGAAAGATGTGGATGCCAGTTGGTGGGAGGACTTTATCTTGATCTGTTGATGAATGGATAGAAGAACTTCATCAGAATCATGCTTACACATAAATGGCTACCAGAATAAAAACCATGGATGTTACCTCTGCAGGAGAGAAAATGCAAGATTAAAAATCAAAATAGAGTGATGAGTTTAGAAACATATACCTGTGTAGTGAGAAGGTTGGATGAGAGAGGCTAAGAACCAAGAAATAAAAAGTCAAATAGAATAAACGCAAGAAGCTCAAAGAGTTAAATTCCAGGAATGCTGTTGATGGGTTAGGTGAATATGAACAAAGATCAGCATGCTCTTTCATGGGGTTCCTGGGAAGGAGACTGGACAAGGTGGTATTCAGGTTCTTAAATGTACTATTTCCTGTGCTATGCTCAACATTATGTTTCATAGGTAACAAGCAATACATACAAAGTACAATGAATGCAGAAACAGAAAGGTTTTGTGGTTTGACTGGTGTGTGCATTTATCTTGACTCTCTTGCTTCTTCTACTTTTTTGTTTGTTTGCTTGCTTGCTCATTTTCTTTGTTTTTTGTTTGTCTTCTAACAAGTAGAGCGCCATCTCAGCTATGGGTAGAAAACAAGGAAAGACAGAAGGTGCTATTGGATAAAGCAAACATGCAATGGGTCAGTCCGGACTGGAGTCCCGAAGAAGCACTCTCAAGGATGAGAGGCACGTAGACTTCTGCAAAAACATGTTGCAACACATGTCTTTCTGGCATCCAATTTGAAAGGGTTCCCCTGGGGTCTGGGGTGGGGTCAGGGAACTAGCGTGCCTAAGGAGCTCTGTGAAAGCAGGTGCATGCCAAGCACCTCTGTTCGGCTCTGTGCCTTCTGTGCTTTTCTCTGAAGCACCAAGTTTCCAGCCACCTTGGGAGCTCTGAGGTCTCTTAGCTGTCACGAAATGTTAGGCTGTTCTAATTATTATTTTTTTTCAGGCATGACTTCATTTTGTCACTCTGACTGGCCAGCTTGGAAATCCTAAGCCAGAACAAGCTCACCTTGAACTCACAGAAATTTACCTGCCTCTACCTCCCAAATACTGGGGTTTGTGTTCTTTCTAATTGTTAAGCTCCATTTCTATCACGATCTCATTCTTCCTTATGTCCCTTTCCCTTTAATGTAAGAAATGTTTAGCACCTCCTCTGCCCCTTGACTTCACCGCACATGCATGTGTCATAATTTACATGCACATTTCTCAACTGATTCATTGGCTTCAACCTGACTTTCCTTCCACCTCTACCTGAGAGATTCCCAGCAGTCTGTGGTTTTTATGTTATCAGGAAGCTCATCATCCTCACAAATATTCCAGACCCATCCCTAGTCTTCCACAATCGATATGGTACCTGCAGCATTTCCCCTCCACGTTAGCAGAGAGCCTGCTTGCTCTGCATCCTAATCCAGGAATTGCATCTGGACTGAATCTGCCATGGAATGAGCCAGGGAGCCACTTAAAAATATCTTTGAATAATTGTAGAAATTTTGCTGTGTACTGAAGGGTGAGCTAATGCAAAGAAAGCAGTTCTTAGCTAAGTGTGGTGATGCAGTTGTGGCTGAGCAGGAGGAATCCTTACCTTCAGCAACACATTTTTGAATTGGAAAAGGCTACAAGAGTATCACAATGTCTAAATTTCTGAAATTCTCCCACTTGAGAAAAATGGCAGAGGCAAATGTATCACATTGTTAAAATGTGTTGGATCAAAGTGGTAACTGTGTGGATTTCCTCACCTCGTTTGCTTTCATTTGCACTTGAGAATTTCCGTCAGTAAACACTAAACAATAAAATAAATGCAACTGTCAAGGGGAATTACAACTTCATGCTCTAAAATCTTGAATGCACATGAAGATAACTGCATTTTTCACTCTTTGTGGGATTATTGACTAGTTTGGGTTTGAACTTGTCAACTCTCCTAAATTTAATAGTTCTCCAGTTCTCAGATAGGGTTCCTCCCTCTTTTCCGAATGTGACCAGACCTGCCTAACTGCTAATTATTTTCTCTTGGGGTGTCCAGGAGGACTGCAACTTTGAACCGAAAGGCACTCTCCTGTCCTTTTGTGAAGGCTGTCCTTTGATGCTTGCTCTGGGAGGGCTATGATTCTCTGATCCATGGCAGCAGAAAGTAGGAGGAGGCTTGAGCCCAGCCTTGCTGGTTTTGAACTTCAGGCAGCTGTAGAGAGTTGGAAACAGTGTCTGGGGACAGATGCTTGATATGCTTGTTCAGGTCTTGGGGAGCGTTGTGTGTGAGAAAAAAGACATACTCAAAGGGCACTTAATAGGATGTAGCCGCCCTGTCCAGTAGTAGGGCATCTTTCTCTGTAAGGAGACTCTGGCTGTTTGTCTCTGCTGGCTCCATATGGCATTCATGGAGAAGCTATGGAAATGGCCTAAATCTGCTGATTTTCTTTCTTTTTTTTGTTTTTGTTTTTGTTTATTCAAGACAGGGTTTCTCTGTGGTTTTGGAGCCTGTCCTGGAACTAGCTCTTGTAGACCAGGCTGGTCTCGAACTCACAGAGATCCGCCTGCCTCTGCCTCCCGAGTGCTGGGATTAAAGGCATGCACCACCACCGCCCGGCGATCTGTTGATTTTCTAATGCAAATGCAAGCACATGCAGATCAAGAATAAAGCAGGCAAAGGTGACAGCAAGGGGACTAAGCTGAAGTAGGCACACTTCCTGAAGAGGGATGGGGCAGAGCCTGGAGGGAATGATTTCTGCAAAGGAGCCCGGTCATCCTGGAGACACTGCACCTGGAGCGAGTGCAAAGAAAAAAGGATTGGAAGAAGAACCAGCGTATCCAGGTTAATGGAAGGCTCCTGGAAGGCACCACAGAGCCTTCCACCTGGAGCCAAATCACTTGCCTCTGTAAATTGTGTGTTGACAGAAATGTGCTTTCTCATTCTAATCCAGCATTCTGAGACAATGCGTTCCGCTTTTAGAACTGTGTCCTTCGGTGCAGCAGCATACAGATTTACAGAAAACTGTGTTTTCATAGGCAAAAGAAATACAATATAGTATGACAACAGTGTAGCAAAATAAGTACACAACTTATTCATTTTTTTAATCAACCCTGAATAGGTCTAATTCCATGTGATGAGCTTTTATGAACTTTGTAGCACAGCAGTTGGTGGCGACCAGAATCCCAAGAATATACAAGTAATGCACCATTCTGTAACCCTTGGAGAGTCTTGATGCCACTAGAAGAGAGCTATTCCATCAGTCACAATCTTAAGAAGACATTGTCATATATGCAGTCAGTCTTTTACAAATACTATACCATGTGCCAATGACCAGAGTTTCGGAGGACCACTTAACTTTTGAGTTATGGTTCTAGAAGAAGACCACACCGGATTCAGGTTTTATTTAGACTTTTAAACCTTTTAGCTTAAATTCATAGCCATTGCCAGAGTGAAAAAGAAAACCTAAATAGACAGTATCATTTCTGAAAATGCTTGCCATGCTGCAAAAAAATTCAAAAGAAAATTAGTAAATTTTAATTTGGAGGGCATTTAATATAAGACAATTTTATCCATTAAGGAGATGGATGTGATTTTTCTCATTTATGAACAGAAAGAATGCTTTGGTTGAAAATAGTACTGATTTTCTAAAACAAAGTTCTCTGGATGTCAGTGACAGATGTATTGCCTGGGTGCTGAAAAGAAATATGAGATTTAGATAAGAGACAACTTCCAAGCCAATGTCTATTGAAATTCATGACCCAGAGCTCTATCAGAATTCAGAAATATTAAAAAGTAATTACATTTTTATCAAGTTTCTGTGAAAGACATATCTATGGCCAGTGGAGAAAGGGGAGGCTACACTTCAGGTGAACTGCAGAAATGCGTGTCTGAGATAGTCCAGACCGAATGTCACTAAGAGGATCCAAGATCACAGATCTCTCTTCCAAAACCTGACTGTATACTGCATTCACATGGGTGATTTGAAAAATAACTTGTGTTTGGATGCTAGCCCCGGTGAATCTGACTCCACTGCCCTGGGGTGTGTCATGAGTACCAGAAGCTTGCAAACCTTCCAGGTGCATCAAACATGTACCAGGAGCAAGAACAAGTGTTTTGAAGTTCAGGATCACTTCCAGCTGGAGAACCTGGCTTCCTGGATAGGGTCCCATCCTTGCCCTTAAGGAGCGCTCTCATTCTTGTACTAGTTCCTTTCTCCTGCCTCTTAGCATTTGTTCCACTCAGAAATTTTTGTCTTTCTTCCTTGAAAGTGAACTAACCACAACAAACGAAAGGAAGTAAGTGATTATTACATCCAGGCAGCAGACAACCACCAACAACGATACATATCTAGTTTATGTAAGAGGCTCAGTAAACATGTGCTGGATTGAAAGTAAAGGCATGCTCTTCCCATCAACCTCTGGGTCAAAGTGTATCCATATGTCAGCTTTGGTCTGAAGGGCAAATCAAGGACAACCCTAGTAGTGGCTATTACGGTCTAACAGAGGGAATTAGAAAGTATATTGGGTCACAGCTGGTTTGTTGGAGTGTCAATCCTTTTGAGCAATATTTTCTCCCTTTCTCTATCTCCTTTACTGTACTTTTCCTCCCCAAGCATGAAGCTTTGTAAGTCTTTCTGATCCAAATAGTGCCAAGGAAGTGAGACTGTGTCAACTTTGAGCTGAGCCTTCAAAAGGCCTTGTAAACTCCAGGTCCATCTCTTAGAACCCTGCCTCAGTGATGATGTCAGGTATTCTGTGGGATGACGGGAGACAAACAGCTTTGTTGAGTTTTTCCTTTTGGCTATGGTCAACCAACCCTCGAGAAGCAAAATTGTTCTCCATTGAGATGGTTGAAGGTGATGAAGAGCAAAAGAAGTGTGCAAAATAGCTCAGTGGAAAGGATGTGCCTATATATGCATGGTCCTGGGTTCTAGGACAGGAAAGGGTGTGCCTATATATACATGGTCCTGGGTTCTAGGACAGGAAAGGGTGTGCCTATATATGCACGGCCCTGGGTTCTAGGACAGGAAAGGGTGTGCCTTTATGTGCAGTCCTGGATTCCGTGACTAGAAAAGGAAAGGGTGTGCCTATACGTGCGTGGTCCTGGGTTCTAGGACAGGAAAGGATGTGCCTATGTGTGCATGGTCCTGCGTTCCATGACTATGACAGAAAAAAAAAAAAAGCAAAAGAGTAAATGAGAATCCAAACGAGTTCGGGGTGAAGAGTCAATTTGTAAACCTAAAGATGAGTGGATTAAACAAATGCTTGGTGTTGAACCATTTGGGATTGGTTCAGAATACCCTGAAGATAATTAATTTGCCCAGCGTTAGTAATTTGGCCATAAGTCTTGCAACAGTTTCTTTCATTTCCTTTCTTAAATCAAAATCAGAATATTTTTTGCACACACTCCAGTCTGAAAATAAAAAGAGGCAACAACATGTGACAAGAAAACTTCATGATGCTTTGTGGACACAAATGTTTAGAAACATGAACATGAACAGGTAAGATTTCAACTGGAGACAAATCCTTAGAGCATACATATAAACACACACTGACAGCTTCTCCAGACAAAGAAAAAATGTAGTGTTAGTAGTATATTTTCTATTATTTTCACAGGATACTGTCAAGCCATTAACTTGCAACTTTACAATAAATGTTCTTTCTGCCCAAAGAACTCTGAACCCAAGTGGTTCACATGAAATATTTACATCTGGTAAAATATCATTTCCTCTTTGATGTTACTGAGTTTCATGATAACCTCTGAAGAACTAGCTAGACATGGTTGCATTTTGGTTCGTCTTAGTATCTTGGTTCTATGTATTATCTTCTCTGTCATCTGTCTTGTCTCACCAGACTCTACTCCAGAGAGAGCAGGACTCTTTATTCATCATTATACCCCACACTCCCAGTGCTAATGCATGACAAATGTCAATGGATAATTCCTTCATAATTGCTCTAGTATTTCTTTTCATGGGGACAACGTGGATTTATTTCCACAGTAAGCACTCCATGTTCATGATTGACTGGGAGGCATTTAAGCAAATGTAGGCAGAAATGTAATAAAATTTGTAGAAGGCAGACATTTTCGGTGAACAGCTTATACCAAATCCCTGCTTATTCTTTGTATTAGTCTGTGTCTGTATTTCTATTACTACACAAGAGAATTATGTCTCACTGTCACTGACACTAGCTACAAGCAGATAAACTGGTCCCTGTGGTTGTTTTGGAAACAGAAGTAGATGAAGTTTTTCCATTCCACGGGACCCAAAACAAACCACAGCCCAACATGTCAGCAGAATTTGACAGCAGAGTTTAGAAGGCCTGAAATCTACAAGCTCTGAAGACAGCCAATTAACAAAGATTAAAGTCCAAGCCTGACTCACACACCTATTGGAAATGCCAGGCACTGTCAAACAGTATCCAATCTTGTTTTGCAACCGGGCTAATGCTCTGTGCATTGTGGGGGCTGGAGATTGGAATTTCATTTTTAAAGAAGCATGTAAAACACTCTGCTTCCCATCATGAAGGCTAATGACTAGGTTCCAGCTATGCTCTCCAGTCCCAAATGATTGAACCTGCACTAGGTCACAAAATTGGAAAAGTCTTAACATGCATTAATTGCTTAATGGCTGTGTTGTCTGCCTGAAGAGGGTGGGGCGGTATTTAAGTTGCTTAATGACTTTACATTTTCCCATGGCAAAATCCTTGTGATTTGGTGATACTATAATTAAAGAGTTACATAAACAAAGCCTTTGGAAAGGAGCAGGCTTGCTTCCTCCGCAGGAGAGATACTTTGGTCAGCTCCAGCTGCTGAGCCCAGTTCCCTCCAGAGGTAGGAAACCGCTGCCCCCAACAGTAACTCTCTCTCCCCGTTGTTCAGAAATCACCTATTCTGTTCTCTGTGTTACACTGTATGTAAGTTTTGAAACTGAGAGGCTTTTCAAAAGTTCACTGCATTTGACTAGGAAACGTTTCAAATTGTATTAGAAGTGAGTAAGAATGATGAACACCCTAATCTGAGAAGAGGCTGGGCACCTCGAAGCCAGAAACCCTAGCGATGAGAAGCCCCAAGGGCAGAGAGGGATGGGTCCAGTAAAATCAGTGGATTCAACATTCACCATTGTATAAAGAAGCACCTTTGAATCCATGTCGTTTTCTTTGCTGTGTCCCAGAACCAGTATTCTCTAGGACCAGCTGTGTTAAATTACTTACCCATGTGTTTCCCAAGAGTGAAATACCTTTGAGTAGTGCTGGAGGGAGGCATTCTAACTGCAAAAGAGAGCAGCAGGATTCAGGTGACTTAGACACAGTTTAGTTTTGGGACTCTTTGGGCAAGAAGGAGTTCCCTTCAGATCACCTATTAAAACCCCCTACAAATGTCTTCAGCTGTTGGGGAGAGGAACCCAATATGTTCCCTTTTTTAACAAAAGGTTGTGTTCACAGTAAACTTTCTTTAATTTCCTAGATTTCAACTTTTGTATAGTGTCTTCATGGCTTTATTTGGTGGTAAGTTATTGTTTTCACAGATTCAAGATTCCCAAAAAGATTTCATGCCCTGCCCTTAGGTGAAAACAACTATCAATTACCAATGTCTCCCCCCCTCACTGTTTTTCATGATGTGTTTGTGGTTTTTCAGATTTTGAATGTTAAAAATAAAATGCTATGGAACATTGATTTACTGATTACCTTATGGTGAAATCAGCTGACTTTTCAATTAGACTTACTGGTAATTCTTGTAAAGCTAGATTGAGATGAGAGAACCTGGGAGCCTCTACCTTAGAGGCTGTGACAGGTTGGTGGTGTTTCTGTCTTCTTCATGACTTTATTGAAGCCAAACCCTTCCAATTAAGCCTTCAAAACTCTTTCTACAAAGAAACAGGTATATTTCCCCTATCCTTAATCCCTAACTACTTTGTAACTTGTTTCTGTCAAAAGAATGTTCAGAATTGATGGTTCTGCTTTAAGCCAAGACTTTAGGAGATTTTTGCATGCTGCTTCATTTTCCCTTAAAATGTGTCACAACTGTCATGTTGAAACAACCCAGACCAGCCTCTTTTTTTTGTGTGTGTGAGAAAGAGATACAAGAAGATTTCACCATCAAGGTTATCAAGGACTAGTCTAGATATTGTTGACCTTTCATCTATGAGAGCTCAGGCAAGGTAATGACGGATGCTTCCAAAGCCACAGCCGACCACACAGCAAGCAGTGGACTCATGCAGGGCTAGCAGAACCTCTTGGTGACATGCAGAGTTATGTGTCTTGAAGGATGTCTCTGTGTCCTGAGTTAATTTTCATATGCTCATATTAAAGGTATGCTAATATTTAAAGAACTTAGCTTCTAGATCAATAAGACATCCATGAAAGAAAGAAGTGAAGAAGTTGGCATTCACATGACACAGGTTATGATCCTGTAGTGGAATACTAATCAGTAATTGGAAAGTGGGTACTGAACACCAGTGAAACTCAAGGCTGGTGTTTTAAAATGTAAGGATAGGTCAGAAAAGCCCAAAAGTTAAGGTGCCTGTCCTCAGAGAGCTTATACTGTATTCAATATGGCGAGATTTTATAATTATTGAAAGCTAAGAAAGAAAGAAAGAAAGAAAGAAAGAAAGAAAGAAAGAAAGAAAGAAAGAAAATGAAACTCAATTCCAGCAGCAAATCCAGTGCTGGTCTCATCACAAACCAATTCAATCAGAACTTCTGTGGGCAGCACCTGGCTATCACCTTTGAAGATGCTTGCAGATGCTCACAGATGCTCGCAGTGTGCAGTTCAGGGTCATTTACTACCCTGAAACGCAGTCTCGAGTATACCACCACCTTGGAGTTTGTCAGACAGTGAGGATTCTGGTCCCACCTTAAAACTGCTGAACCAGAGTCTATGGAAGGGAGGAAGAGGCAAGTAGTTCCCACATCCTGACAAATTTTCCTTATGGTCTTCATGCTGCTATAGAGTGTGGGTCAGCAAAAACCGACAGTCAACTACTGATAATTTGTTATACTCCCCCCCCAAAACACACACACACACACACACACATCCTGTGAGAATAATACAATTCAACTGGGGTGTTTCCATAGACTTAAAGATGGTGCATGCGTGTTGGCCCTCTAGCTATTAATTTGGGCAAATTATATGATAAAAGCACATATGATATTTATTATAACTTGGCTGTTCTGTTTAAATTCCTTTGAGATATTTCCCCCAAAATACCGGAACATGCAGCTTTGTTTCTAGACAGGAATCTAAAGGTGCTGTGTTTGTGAGCACTTCCCCTGTGGCTTCCCACTGAGTCTGTGGCATGGCAGTTTGGGATTAGTTCATGTTCAGGAGGCTTAGGTGCTAATCCAGAGCCAGTTGCTCAGTTGCTTTTGAGGGAGTTTTACTCTCTTAGCTGCAGCTGCAGGAAGTCCTATGTCAGGGGTTTGTTTGTTTGTTTGTTTTTGGCCTGGGAGACTCTTGGTTTTGCCTGTTACTCTGGAATAATTACCAATGACAGCTCCTTTCAAATTCAAGAGTGGCCAGTCTACAAAGTGAATTATGTGAGCAAGTTACCTCCGAGCTACAGCAGTTTCACTTGAAGAAGAAAATAAGTCATTCCATGCAAACATGTCATGAGAGAGCACTGTAGCCAAAACTGCCTTTCCTCCAGACCATTTCAGGCACTCACATTTGCCTTTTACAGTTTTTTCATAAATGCCTCCTTACTAGTTTGAAAACTAAAGTCAAGAGATACGTGGACTCTCTTTAACACACTGGTAGGTCTCCATAAACTGATCAACTTCCCAGCTTTTTTTTTTTTTAAATCATGGTTTCTAGTCAGGATTAAATAGAAAATTCTAGGAGAACCATATATGAAGGTCTCAGGAAAAAAAAATCTGTCTAATGATTTTTTCCACTACTCAAATCAGAATAAATGATATGATAATATGAGAAGAGCTTGAATGAACAGCTTCTGAATAACATCGTCTCCCTAGAACTCAGGGAAACGTCTACTCTGTATTAAATAGAAAACAGATAAAGAGAAAGGGCTGAATCAATGTTGTGGAAAATCCAGGAAAGATTGTCACTGACAAGACTCCTGTTTCATGACAACAGGCTGTCTTCTAGGTTCTTTATATACAATACCATGATTGTAGCATATATATGTTTATTCTTTCTACTTTGCAAATGGTGAAGCTGATTCAGAAAATTTGGGAAACTTAACCCAAATCATGCAGATTTGGCGGTAAAAACTGGAGTTTGGACTTTGGTCTATTTGTAAATCTATGTTTCTCAAAATGTGGAAGATGTGAGACTTTTATCCTGCTCATACTGTTGATCAGCTTGTTACAGTTTTAGGGATGCTCGCAGCAGACATAAGGTTTGTTCAGAGATATACAGCACAGCAAACAGAGTGAGCACCTGCTGGTTCTTCTTGTCCTTAGGATGATGCCACAAGGTGTCATAAATACCTACTTATAAAATGGTTTTTGAAAATTAAAACCCCATTCCTAGGGAAATCAAGTATTTTATAACAGTAGTAACTGTATCTGGCTTTTAACCAAAAGAAGACACTGTCTCCTTCTCTCAGAACTGTAATCAAACTTTCTATTTGCTCCAGAGGGAGACACAACACTCTCCTTCCAACTCAGATTTTTACATGCACAGCTAGATCCTTGGACAGTCACTCTGCTCACAAGATTCAAGACATTTAAAGTACCCATGGGAAGTTGTCTCTAGGAAGTATCTCTTAGAAAACCTTTAGGACTGAGTGTCCCACTGTCTCTCACTCTCTGCACATTGTTGAGATATGGGTCTCTATATTAGTTCTCATCGACTGCAAGAAGATTCTATGATGATGGCCGAGTGATGTGCTGATCTATGCATGCAACATAATAAATACCATTAGGAATAATTTTATTGCTGTGTTCTTTGAACAGAATAATAGCATTTAGTTTTCCCCTAGACACATGACCTGCCTAGATTCACATTCTTGGCCACTTTAGCAGTGTCAAATATGGGTTTGATTTCATGAAGTGGACCTTAAGGACAATCAGAAAGTATTTAGTTCCTCCCATAAAGTTTATGTCAATATTGCACCAGTATACACTGCAGCAGGTCACTGCTGTGGGTGGGATGATTTGTAGCTGGGTTGATAGTATCTCTCTTCTCTGGTGTCATGAAGAGTGCCTATCAGTACCATAAACTCTAGTCAGTAGGCGTGAAGCATCTAGTTAGGTTCCAGTTACACCTCTATGTGTTCAATAAAATACATTGTCTTTAACAATAAGACCTTACCATCAGGTTTGTAGAGCATAACCAATAACCTGTGATGTCTAGGAGTTTCCATGGGGCCCTTTGCACAAACAGCTCAACAAGATGAAATACATTCCCGGCACTGACGATTGTACTTATTGGTGTAAGATGTACAGTAGAGGCATTATCTCCCCCATTATTTGCTGACACTATTTAGAGTCTCTATACATGAGACTTCCGCAGTAGTAGGTTTCCCTTTGGTTGTGCAAGTGGCCTTTACTGCTAGTTGTCTCTTCTTATATTCCCTCATTTACTACTCTCTTCAATTCTTCTATTTATTAATCCTCCTATTCTAGTTTCCCCTTCATTGCTCCATAACAGTATATTCCATTTCCCTTTCTTGGGCAATCCTCTCCTCCCTCCTAGAACTTTAATAGATAGCTAAATTTTGTGAGCATAAATAGACAGCACATATAGCAAAGGCTTAAAAGCTAACATGCACTTATGAGAGAAAATGTAGTTGTCTTTTGAGGTCTGAATTACTTCACCCAGGTTAATTTTTCTAGCTGTATCCATTTACCTTAAAATTCCATGATTTTATTTTTCCTTAACTGAATAATATTCTATTGTATAATGCACCACCTTTACTATCAATCAGTTAATTATGATCTAAGCTGTTTCTTATTTCTGGCTATTATGAATGAAGCAGCAATGAACATAAATGTGAAAGTATCTCTGTAGAAGGATATAGAATCCCATGGGTATATACCAAAGAATGGTATAGCTGTATCTTGAAGTGGATTTATTCTGAGTTTCCTGAGGAATCATTGATATGGGATTCCCCCTCTGTATGCAGTAAATACCATTTAATAAAGAAACTGCTTTGGAGCTATAACAGGGCAGAACTTAGCTAGGAGGGAAGAACTAAACTGAATGCTGGGAGGAAGGAGGGCAGAGTCAGAGAGAAGCCATGTAGCCCCACCAGAAACAGATGCCGCAACTTTACCCGGTAAGCCACAGCCTCGTGGCGATACACAGATTAATGGAGATGGGTTAAATTAAGATGTAAGAGATAGAAAATAAGAATTACTGCTAATGGGCCAAGTAGTAATCTAAATAATATAGTTTCTGTGTGATTATTTCGGGGTTGAGCAGCCGAGAACCAACAAGCGGCCTCCTTGCAACAATCATTACACTAATTTTAATAGTGTCTGCACAAGGTTGCATGTCCACCAGCAGTGAATAAATGTCCTGTAGAGGCATTTCATTTGTATTTCAATAAATAAAGCTTTCTGGAAATTCAGAGAGTAAAACAGCTCCACCAGTCAGCTTTACAGATAAGGTAGTGGTAACACACATTTAATCCCAGTAACCACACTAGTTGCCACAGAAACCTTGAAGCACATGCTTTTAATTCCAGTGGTGCATGCCTTTAATCCTAGTCCTAGAGGGGATTATAAAGTGGAAGGAGCTAGTTCTCAGTCACAGTCTCATTCTGAGATTCTTGGAGTCAGAATCACCATTTTCAGACTGAGGTTGAGGTAAGAGTCAGTTGCTGGCAGGTTGAATCCCAGTTTCTTTCTCCGAGTTTTTGTTAGTCATGCTTCAGTGTTCCCCACCCCGACCTCACATCCTTGCCAGCATGTGCTGCTGCATAGGGACCAGCCTTCTTCAAGTCAGAGAGACTGGGAATGAGTTGCAGAGTCAGTGAGAAAAACACACGGACTTCTTTTCTGAGGTAGAATAGTTTTTTTTCTTTTTATTACTCTTTCTGTTGCTTGTTCTGCTCCATTCTTTTTCTGTTCTGTTCTTCTACCCTGCTGTTTTCCCTCTTTTTCTTTCCTGACGACTTTCTTCTACACTGCTTTCTGATGTCTTTCTTCTAACTTCTTTATTTTTACGCTTACAGTTTATATACCCCAACAGAATATTTCAAGCAGTATAAAAATTACATTGTGATTACATTCTATTTTCAAATAAATTATTACAATGGGTCCAAGTAAAAGAGCAACATTCCCCATTTCTCTTAAATGAATAAACATTTTACATGTTACAGGTGAAAAACAAATTTATTCCCCATGAACCCACATACAGTTAAACATTTATTATTTAGACTTCTCATAAATCAGGAGCCCTTCAGCCAGAATCATTTACATAGGCAGTAGGTTTATAATTGCCAGATAAACAGGTTAATAGTATCACTTTTCATACTTTAGAAATCTATCCAATTATCTTTACTAACCATCCAATTCTTTGTTTTCTAGTTACATGGAGCTTTGGTTTTGCTATGATGCACACTGAAATCCATGAAGAATTTTTTTATTCAAAAAGATATAACTCTGAAGACTCAATTGTTTTCCTTAATCATTAACCTAAACCATAGTCTATATGATCCCTTAATAGAAATTCATAAGTTCTAGCTCCCATTGTTTACCCGCTCCAGCCCCTGCTTTACCAGAGGTAGGGACAACACCATATCCTACCTTTACCTATATTATTTTCCCCAATAAACTAACCTACATCATAATTCCTTACTACATTTGTTTAAAACCCTTAATCATCAAATTTCTATTTAAGCTAACACTATTATTACTTAAAATCATTAGTTCAATTTAACAGTACAGCTTAAGAGGAACTCATCTTCACAATAAAACAGAAGTGAAAATGCCCAGAAGAACAAGATATTTGTATGACATATTCATTACATTAAAGGCAATGGGGGATCCACCCACACTCATTCACAATGTGGTAAGTAGCAGAGAAAAATGTTTACAGCAGCAAACATGTAAAGGCACAGCAGAAGCAAAATACATTCTGGAGCTGAAACCCTCAAGGCCTTGACTCTCTGAGATTCACCCATCAGTGTCTTGCATTCTGGTAGGCCAAACCCCTGAAACTCAAGTGCCACCAGCTGCTACTCTGACATGACCATTGACATGCTGTCATTTATTGTATTGATCTTGGCCCTTCTGTCAAGTGTCAGATGAAATCTCAGAGTAGGTGTAATCTCCATTTCTCCGATGGCTAAGGATGTTAAACATATTCTAAAATGTTTCTCAGCTATTTGTGTCTCATCTTTTAAAAGTTTGCTTAGTTTTAGACCCAATATTTAAAAACTGTGCTATTTCTTTTCTTGATGCTCAATTTTTTCTTATTTTTGTGTTTTTGTTGTTGTTCTTTGAATATTTTAGATACTCTGTATTAGATGTATACCTGGTAAAGTTCTTTTCCCATTCTGTAGGCTGCCACTTTGCCTAAATTCTGGTGTCCTTTGCTACACAGAAACTTTACAGCTTCATAAGATATCATTTATTAATTGTTGTTCTATGTGCCTATGCTATCAGTGACTTGTTTTTAAAGTCACTTCCTCTGTAAATGAGTTCAAGCATCATATTCCACACTTTCTCTTTCTATCAGATTTAGGGAATTACATATCAAGTGAGATACTAGATTCATTTGGATTTGCATGATGGTAGATATGGATCAATTTTTATTTGTCTACATGCAGCCGTCTAGTTTAACCAGCAACATTTGTTGAGGATGCTATCTTTTATGAATTTTTTGCTTCTTTAGTAAAACATTAGATGTTCATAGGTATGTAGATTTATATCCATATCTTCAATTCAATTCCATTGATCAATGTGACTATTTTTATACTATTACCATACCTTTTTTCTTTTTATTCCTACATCTTTGTAGTTCAAGCAGTATTTTTATCACTCAAGATTTTTTGGCTGTCCTATTTTTGTTATTGTTCATCTTATTTGTTTGCTACGTACGTGTCTGTGTGTTTCTCTGTGAAGATAAAAATTGTTCTTTCAAGCTTTGTAAATAATAGTGTTGGACTGTTGATGGGTACTGCTTTTGACCTCTAGACTGTTTTTGGTAGAACAGCCATTTTTATTGTATTAATCCTATAGATCCATAAGCATGAGAAATCTTTTCTTTTTTTGTTTTTTTGTTCAATTTCAATGAATTTCTCATAGCTGGTGACAAGGGAGGAGACATTAAGCTTTACCTTGACACAGGTGATTTTTTTAGGCAACACCATGAAAGAGAGCTGAAACTTTCTCTTAAAGTTTCTATATTACCTACTTTATATCATGTGACAAGATGATTCTAAGAAATAATCATGTCTACACATTTACAGCCTAGTTTCTGATACAATCAACTATGGTCTACAAATGTTTAAAAAATTAAAAATTCAGATGCTTCCAAGTGAAGACATTCTGGTCATGTTAAGATATTTATCTTTGGCTGGGCGGTGGTGGCGCACGCCTTTAATCCCAGCACTTGGGAGGCAGAGGCAGGCGGATCTCTGTGAGTTCGAGACCAGCCTGGTCTACAGAGCTAGTTCCAGGACAGGCACCAAAGCTACAGAGAAACCCTGTCTCGAAAAACCAAAAAAAAAAAAAAAAAAAAAAAAAGATATTTATCTTTATCCTAAGACGCTTGGGGTTCCTTAACAATATTCCTAAGACAGTTAAGAAAAAGACAATATGGTTTGCATTCAAGTAGACTTATTTAGAAGATTGAGCAGAGAAAAAATGATTACATATTACACTTAGGTTATAGAATTATCATGAAATTTGCATTCAGTAGATGTTAGAGAGAGGATAAAATTGAATTGGTGAAGTTTTGGATGTGGAAGATGATAAAGAGGAAATTGTAAAAGGAGATTACACATTGGTTTCCTGGCTGCCCAGACCCAAATAATGACACAGAAACTATATTAATTACAACACTATTTGACCAATGACTCAGATATATTTATAGCTAGCTTTTATATCTTAAATTATACCACTTCTATTATTCTGTGTATTTCTATGAGGCTGTGGCTTACTGGTAAGGTTCTGGCATCTTTCTCCTTTGGCAGCTACATGGCAGCCGAATGACTCCACCTTCTTTCTCCCTGCATTCATTTTAGTTTTCCAGGCTACCTATATTCTACCATAGGCCAAAGTAGCTTTTTTATTAACCAATGGTAATAAAACATACTCATAGCATATAGAGGGAAATTCCACATTATCCAGTGCTTTCAAAGGTCAGCATAAACTTCTGGATTATAACTAGGACAAGAGCCTTGGCATTAAATTGTGGCACTGGAAGAGGACTGGACAAGTGAAGAATATACTGATGTATTTATTTTTCGTGATGTATAATAAGTACTTTTACCATGATTGATTTTTATTAATGTAGTGATTATGACTAAGGCTTGTGATAACTCACCCATCTCCTCTGGACTAGGGTAACTTCATTATGATATTCTTTCTATACCAACACCAAAGCAGATCACATGTATTAAGAGAAAGATTAGGCAATAGAATTCACACTAGCAGTTATTATAATAACACAAATTCCATCAACCTTTGTGCAAATAGCTGTTGACTTATTTGATTAAAGCTTGCCAACATTTAAATGGATGCAATTTATGTATATAATCTTGGACCATATAATCTTGACAGATAGCTTTTGGAAGTAATGAATTAACCTCAAGTGATTTCCAGTGCAGAGTTTCAGCAACAATTATTAAAGAATGAGGTGGAATTTCTTTTTGCAGAACTACTTCAGAGTATACTTTCCAGCTAATTGATTCTCCAGTTTGGATACACATTTCCCATAGGAGCTTCCAAGATCTCAGCACCTGGAATCCTATCACCCAGGCCAATAAGATCAGACCTTTTATTGGATAGAGACAGTACTGATAAATTGTAAACACTGTGTATGATATTGGCCAGAAGTCAAGATTAATGAAAAGCACTGACTTCTGGTAGAAAGTATTATCTACGATCTATTTTTTCACTGAATCACCAGGGAATATATTTAGAAATAAGGAGGAGAGGTTGAATTATTATCTTTTTCCCAGTTGAAACCTAACGACCAGAAGAAGGGAAGACAGTTCTCGTATTCATGCTCTTAGGCAGCAATCAGGCATGCTCTGAAGACTTTGTTAGGTGGCAGGTTTGGATTCAGGGATACTCTGTGATTACTAGATCTTCATCTGAAGGCAAAGTTAAAAAATGAGGCTAGAACCTTGACAACTATGTTTGGAATGACTACTATCATAATATTCAAAAGATAAACAAAGCAGGCAAATGTAGTGAACAAAGTCTTAAGTATTTGTTCAAAGTGTGGAATTTGGATGAGAAACACAAGGATCACATGGGAACTTGCAGAAAACAAGGAATCCCAGGCATTTCAGACCCATAAGTCAGATCTCCATGCAGTTCACATGCCCATCAAGGACTGAGGCATGACCCTAAAATAATGTTTTCCTGAGATAGGCTCTAGACAGCCAACCTCATGCTGGACCAAAAAATAAATTAACAATAGTTTGCTCTAAATCTTAGGAACCAGTCTATTGGATGTGGCCTAGAATTTTTCATGATTTTAAGAAAGCTATTGACTCAGATACAATTAATAAAGTATGAGAATCCTGGATTTACAACTGGAATTAAAACATTAACTCTAGATTATTTACTTGGGCACCTCTGAGTATCTGGTCAAACTTTACAAGGTAAAACAGCAGCTAGAGCTCCCCACACACCTCCACTTTCTACTCCACATGGGGTTCTATATGTGAATACAGAAAATCCTACTCATGGGTCAATGTGTTGCACATACTGAACTCATGGCGACAATGGTGAAAGAGCTTTATGTCCCCATCCCTTTAAACCTGATCCTCTACTTTCAGGTAAAAATACTCATAATATCCTTTAAATTAATGGAAAGTCTCAATAATTTTCAGTAATTGAGCCAAAATTAAATATTTAATAAAGTCTACATGCAGAAAATAATTGATTCTCTGAGATACATTTAAAATCAAAATGGAGTTCCTTCCTAGTTATGTCTGGATATGGACTAACCATCTGCTTTTATTTTATTACATTTATTTATTTACTTCATATTTGATTTTGCTTATGGGCACATGAATGCCATGGAATCCAGAGGATCACCAGCAGCAGTCCATTGGTTCTTTCCTCTTAGCATATGGGTTCTTGGAATAGAACTGAAGTGATCAGGCATGGCAACAAACCCTTTTACTCACTGATCCATCTCACCCACCAGCACCAACCAACCACATTCATCTGAACCTAGCCTCAACCCTCAACACATACATATACATAATTAATATTTTTTAAAAAAACGAAATAATTTCTGAAACTTTAGAAAGTTTAAGGATGAATTAACACACATATTTATTATACACATAAAGCAAGATCATGCTAATAAAATTAAAAGGACACAGTGAAAGTCATTCTGCTTTTTTGTCCCATTAGAAACACTTTCTAACTGTTGAGGTGATTATAAAAGCAAGTATGGAGTGCAACCACTAACAAAGCAAACTGATAGAATCTGTGTTATCCAGGTTGATCATTGCTGCTCAGGATTATAGGACTTTTGTCCATGTATCTTAGCATGTCATTGTGGAACATTAGTCCGCATATCCTAGCATGGCATTGTGGGAGGGACTTTTCCCCCTGTATCCAAGTATGGTATTGTAAGTCTGGATCAGCTGCCATCACTGAACTGGGGCTAGATGATGGATCAGAAGCATTCGCAAGGACAAGAAATCAGTTCTACATTTAGAAAAAAATGCATGAAGGACATGGATTGTTAGAATCGTTTCCAAGCCTTTATTCAGACTAATGTCTGAATAAATTAGGAGTTTTTCTTCAATCTTTTAATAGAGTTTATTTTTAATTTGTATATAAATATGCAAAAATATTTGTTGGGTGTATTCTGTTCTATTTTCCTGTCCTGATCCATTGCATCAAAAGTATTGATCATTTTTCACAATGCCATAATTCACATATTTATTTTATTTTCCTACTCTTTCCATTCCCCTACAACCTTTACAAGAGAAGAATCCTTGTCTCATTTGTTCTCAATCCACTCCATTACTAGAATGATATTTCACATCTAGGATATATTTGATGAATGTCTCTTTAATTGGAAAAAAAGGCTTTGTGTATTATTTGTGCACACACACACGTATGTGTAGAAATTTGCAACAATGTCCTATGATACAAAAGCATGTGGAATTTCTCTCTTTCTCTGTTTTTTGTTGATTTCATAAATCTCTGTGCTGAAACAATCTTTAGCTAACATATCTTGAAGTTTGTTGAGATTTGTATTTCATCTCAAGATGTAAACAATCTCCATAAGTTTTTAATGTGAACTAGAAATTAAGGATTTTTCAGCATTCTAATGTAAAGTTTTAAATCATAACGCTAAGGGTGTTAACTCTTCTCTATGAGGACTGATTGTCATTCTCAAAATGTGACTGTTTATATCTCTATTATTTCTTAATTTATGAAAATGTTTTTATACATTTTGAAACTTCAGTATTGTTTTTAATATTGAACCAAATCTTTTAGGATTCAGAAGAACCCCCCCCATCGCTTTTAGAAATGCTTTAACTTTGTAATTCCATGTTTTCTTTTTGTTATTTGAATTTTTTCTTTTCTTTTTTATTTTTTGGTTGTTTGGTTTTTTTTTGGATTTTTGTGTTTTTTTATTAAATTTTTAAAAATGTATTTTATATGCCAATCACAGTTTCCCCTTACTTTTCTACTCCCATTCCTTCCCCCATCTACTCTTCAGAAAGGGTAAGGCCTCACATGGGAGTCAACGAAGCATGGAATATCGAGTTGAGAAAGGACCAATCTTTTCTCCACTGCATCAAGGCTCAGTGAGCCATCCCACATCCTATAGGGAAGAGAGAAAAAACCTATCCTTGTAAATTGTCCTCTCTCCTCTATATGTATTTTATGTCATGTGCACCCATCCACATAAATAAATAAATAAATAAATAAATAAATAAAATGTAATATATACCCACAATTTTTAAAGACCTATTTTATTTTTAATTATAAACTTGTTTATGTGTCTTTGGGTGGTTGCATACATATTTGTCAAGGTACCCATAGAGATCAAAATAGGGAGTCAGATGCCTTGGAACTAGACTACAGAGGGTCATGAGTTGCCTAATGAAGGTGATTGGAGCCAAATTCAGGTCCTAGCAAGACCAACACATGTTCTTAATGCTGAGTTCCTATACCCACCATTTTGACTGATGATTGCATAGAATAATTTTTCTAGCATATTTTCTTCTTTTATTTTGGTATCCTTGTATTTTAGAAAATTCTCATGTAAATCACATGTTATTTATTATGGAATAGAGCATTTGTTTAACTATGTAAAGATGTGTTACATTTGTTTTGCTAAATTTGTTTAACTATTTTACTTATTTTTATTTATGCTGTTTTACCTTGCCTGCCTAAGGCACTGGGTTGGTCAAATTAGAAGCTGAAGGGTCATTATCTAGGCAGAGGAGGGATAGTTAGGGCTGTCAGGCAGAGGGAAAAGGGGAGCCAGTCAATCATCTGGGGGCTAGCCAACCAGACACAAAGGAAGCAGGAAAGAAGGATGGACAGTACATAGATGAGACAAATGAGCCTGAGCGTACCACATAGATGAAAGGAAATGGGTAGTTTAAGTTAAAATATCTACCTATAAACAAGCCTAACCTATAGACCACGCATTCATAATTAATTAGAAGTCTTTATGTTGTTGTGGGAAGTCTTTCTGTATATGCATTGCTTTTATTAGTTAATGAATAAAGAAGCTGCTTTGGCCTGAGATAGAGCAGAATAGAGCTAGGTGGGAAAAACTAAACTGAATGCTGGGAGAAATTAGGCAGAGTTAGTGAGAAGCCATGGAGCCGCCAGAGGAAAAAGACATGTGCCACCAGCCAGAAACTTGCCGGTAGGCCATAATCCTCTAGAAAAGATATAAAATAATAGAAATGGATTAATTTAAGATATAAGAGTTAGCCAGAAATGATTTGTCAAGAATTGATTTAATTAATATAGTTTCTGAGTGATTATTTCAGTTCTGGGCTGCTGGGAATGAACAAGCAGCCTCTCACTATAGAACAGCCTCTGACAACACTGTGCCATCATTTGTGAGCTGGTAGCCCAAAGAAAAATTCATCTACGTATGTTGCCCAACATGGGTCATATATTTCTATGTAAAATGTGAGAAAGTTGGAAAAAAAAGAAAAAGAGTTCATCAAAAGATATTGCTAAGGGTTTTTATATATTGCTACAAATTTAAATTAAGCTTATTTTTATACTGTATATATGCCTCTATTCTTGTTTAAGGTCAGATACTAATGCAGCTCATTAGAAAAATTAATAGAAAGTTTTAGTACTTAAAAGATACTGTGGATAAGAAATGAAGGTTTATTAGTTAGTCATCTATGATATTTAAACTTGTAGTTATGCTAGTTATGATTACTTATGATTTCAAGATTAAACACAGATATATTTTAGATAGGTATGTGATTTTCAAATGCTTTACAGACCTACAGAATATGGCATTTAAGATATTTAATAACCTAAGGCTTTTCTTGAGAGTGAGACACAACTGTTCCTGGTAGTTCCAATCTACTTGGAACTTTGTAATGGTGGACATCAAAGAACAACCATATAGAGTTTGCTTTCATTGTGGCAAAGCTAGCTATTTGGGCACAAAACTATCCTTGCCTCAACTGCTGACAGTATACCATCAAAACTTGACATGCAGAACACAAGGTAATGTGATTGCTGGAAATTACCAATACAAGAGGAGACAGTCATTCAAAATTCCTGCTTTATAGAAAAGTCTGCCAGATATTCTAGTCCTGTGGGCCAAAGCAAGATTTCTCAATGTTGTAGAGGAACCTTGGGTGACTGCCCAGGCAGCCAGATGTCTCTGTTATTTCTGTAGTTTTGGAATTGGCTTGCACTGCACTTCCTCTTTACTCAGGTAATAGTATATCCTTCTGGGGTCTTTGATGGAGTTAAAGACTAGATAGTTATAGTTACAATTTTCCTTAGTTATGATAAATAGTAAATTAGTTTCAAAACTTTGGGTTCATCAAGATAAAATAATGGTGTATTTTCTTTGAATTGGCCAAATAAAAATGGACTGGATAGTGTAAACATAATTCTTACTTGATAATTGTTCTTTTTGAACATAGTTTTACTATTTTAAAGTTAAAAATCCTTTCCTTTTTATTCATACTAAAGGAGAAAATAATGTGGAATAGAATATTTGTTTAACTATATAAAATTGTGTTGCAGAATAATTGTCTAACTGTATAAAGATGTGTTGCGATTTTACCTTTCCTTCCTAAGGCATTTGAATAGTCTAATAAAATGCTGAATGGCCAGTAGCTAGTTAGAGGAGAGAGAGGTGGGGCTGGATGACAGAGAGAAAGGGAGAATTCAATGAGCTAGACAGGGGCCAACAAGTAAGAAGCCAGCCAGTTGGGGACCAGACAGACAGACACAGAGGAAACAGAAAAGCAGGGTGAATAGTACATGGATGGGGCAAATGAGCCTCAGAGCAGCACATAGATCAACAGAAATTGCTAATTTAACTTAAAAAAAGCTAGCTACAAACAAGCCAAAGCTATAGCCTGAGCAGTCATAATTAATGAGAAGTCTGTGTCATTTATGAGCTGGAGGTCCAAAGAAAATCTACCTGTAGTTATTGATGTTTAAAACATATATTCTGTCCATCTGTTCTGATGCAGAGAATATAATTACACATATCGAAATTTCAGGCACATAGTAGTTCTGAGATAAAGAAAAAATAGACATTGTCTTGAGAATTTGTAGCATTATTATTGGGTAATGATAATTCCTCCTATATTCTAAAATTCAAATCATGTGTTAACACTCAAAATTTAATTTTATTACCACCCACATTGAAATCAAACAAAACATAATGATTCACATACTCATATTCCTTCAGGGTATCACTATTATGAATCTCAGTTTCATATAGCATGTATTAATCTTTTTCAGAAAATAATATCACTAAGAAATATCTAAATATTTGCCGCTGCTCTTCGCATTTCCTCTCTCTGGCATCTTTTATTTTTCTTAAGCAAATTATACTTTAACATAGAACTATAAGTAAGGGGTAGTTTTGATTTTTCTGAAGATGTTTCCATGTTGTTTTCTTGAATATTACATTCTAAACCTGTTATTTTCTTGTCTACTGGCTACATCGCAGTTTTAAAGAGCCATCAGTCAAAAGCCTGTTTTTCCTTTTAAGATCACCTCTCTTCATTGTTCCATGTTAATATTGAACTCATTTTTTGGTTATTATCCTCTAATTTATGACAGTATTTCTTCAGCCTCCTGAGTGCTGATATTTTAAGCATTGTCCATCATACCTGGCTGGTGGATAAATTCATCCACTGTCCTTGTTAGGGTTACTACTACTGTGATGAAACACCATGAAAAAAATCAATGGAGGAAAGGATTTATTTGGCTTACAGTTCCAAATCACTGTTCATTTCTGAAGGAAGTTAGGAAAGGAACTGAAATAGGGCAGGAACCAGGAACCCAGAGATGATGCAAAGGTCATGAAAGGTTGATGCTTATAAGCTTGCTCATTATATCTTGCTCATCTTGCTTTCTTATAAAACCCAGGACCACCTACCCTGGAACCCTCCACAATGGACTAGGCCCTCTCCATCAGTCACTAAATAAGAAGATGCCCTACAGGCTTGTGTACAGCTTTATCTTTTGTAGGTATTTTCTCAGTTGAGGTTCCTTCCTCTCTGATGACTATACCTTTTGTCAAGTTGACAGAAAACTAGCCAGCACACCTACCCAATTTCTCATCATGCGTATTGGCCAATTTTTCTAGAGTATCTACTTTTTCAAAATATAAGTGAACCCATACTCGTATGTTTTATCTTTTAACCTAGGTCAAATTGTTTAGTGTATATGGGAAGACTTAGAAGGAATTAAATTATAACCTTAAATAATTAAGAAAGAAATAAATGATTTTTGATTAAGGACAGGAAATAAGAACTCATTTTAAAGTATCAAAACCCAGTAAATTATTTTTAATAGCCCACAGTAGATGTGATATCTTCATGAGAATTAAGAGTCAATTAAAGGAGCACCTGGTAACTAAAGCTAGAGTAATCCAAGCAACATGATAAATAATGTAGTATTGAATTGTAACCAATAAAAAATATTTGTGACTCCATGGTGATATAAATAGATGACTGCATCCACAAAAAAAAAATACATGAGAATTGAGAAATCCTTCTTGCTGAATAAATTCAAATAATTTATGTGGGTACTCCACCCACAAGGGGTTGGAATATAGTACCTCACTCCTTAACTATGGCAGTCAGTTGACAGTGTAGATACTTGACAGACACTATCTCAGTAAGGTCACAGAGATTAATATCAATGTTGTCATTTTGATACTATGTTCTCTTGATATGATGATAGAAAGAACACCGCTTCTGTGATCTTCCCCCCCAGACCCACATGACATGACTAGTGATATCATGAGAAAAAGATGAAGTACACCCAAAATAAGAGAATTCCAACAAAATAAATTTGAAGTCTGTGCCAAATACACTTTGAAGTTAACTTTTTCAGTGACTGTATTTCCTTAAAGTCTAAAAGTAAAGCTGATACAACTAGGTGTCATCATTCAAATCTACAAAGCTTTATTAGAGGTATCACCGACTTTAGGTATGAATGTGAACCCAAAGTAAATATTATTCCATTATATATATGACTACCATCTAGACATCCAGAATCTAAACTTGCTTTGTAAAAACCTCTCCATACCAGTGTAATAACAGATGCATTTTGTTGAGACAGTTGTAGTAAGATGCAGATCTTTGTTTTCAAATAAACAATAGGACACATAAGAAACTCAGAAAGAAAAGAAAATCCCCAACATATTAAAAATAGTGTGTATGTGGTGGGTGGAGGAGGTGGATCAACAGATCTGAACAGAGAGTTATCAAAAGAAGACACAAAAATGTCTAAGAAATATCTTCTAAAAGCTAATTGCTCCCTAGTGGTTAGGGCAATGCAAATCTAAATAATGTTGAAGTTTTATGTTATCTCAGTCAGAATGGCAAAGATAAGCCAAACAATCACCGACAAATCCTGGAAGAGATATGGGGAAAGGGGAAACCTCATGCACTGTTTATATAACATTGAAAACTAATCTAGCCACTTTGGAAATCAGTATGGGGAACCCTAAAAAGCTAAAATTAAATATACCATATGACCCAGCTATTCCACTTCTTGGCACATATCCAAAGGACTTGACATCTTACACCACAGATATTTGATCTCAGTCATGGTCCTTCCTGCTCTATTCACAATATCTAAAAAATGGAAACAACATAAATATCCTTCAGCTAGAAAATAGACAATTAAAATGTGATATTATTCACCATGAAATATTATTCACCAATAATAAAAAGTTAAATTATGAAATTTGCAGGTAAATAGATGGAATTAGGAAATTATATTGTGTAAGGTAACCCAGACCTAGAAAGACAAACGTTGTATGGTCTCTCTTACTTGTTATTTCTTGCCCCAAATCTTCTGATGTGAGGACATAGCCTGGACTAACTGCAGAAAACAGAAAAGTAAAAAGTAATTATAGAGAGGAAATTGGGGGGGAATAGCAGTGTCCACATCATTTGAAGAGAGAAACAAGAAAGGGGCATTTGATTAGATAGAGGAGAGGAAACTAATATAGAAAAAGGAAAAGGAAGCACAAAATAGCAATCAGACTATTATACATACATAAAATTACATGTAGATAATGAAAATTTCTTATCTGGTCTGCTTTCCACAAAAGGCATAGATTATGTAAAAAACTCCAACATCAGGCATGGGAAGTTCCCTTTTTGAGTTGTTGCTGAGGGTTGTCCAAAGACTCTCACAACAAAAACAATTGTAGTTTCCCTTGCTTTCTTTCCAGAGGTTAAAGGCAAGTCCCTATTTGAGAAGGTACAAGGTACTTTGAACACAGGACCCAGAGGAATAAATATGGTTCTGGCCTGAATGCCTTCCCACTGTGTACTAGCTCTCATGGTCCTAGAAGGTACCAAGCAAGCCTCCAAGTCAAGAAAGCTACCAACAGTACTACTCAGCTATGATTTATACGTACTAAAACAACAATTAGCATACCTTGTTAGTATTTAAACAAAAATTTCTGTTCTGCCTGGTCCTGCAGCCATTCAGTACCAAAGAAACACACAGAGGCTTATATTAATATAAACTGTTTGGCCTATTAGCTCAAGATTATTGTTAACTAGCTCTTACAACTTAAATTAATCTATAAAACTTATCTATGTTTAATCTTGTGACTTGGTACCTTTTCTCAGTGAGACATTCTCATCTTTCATCCTCTGTGTCTGGTTGGTAACTGACTCTCTCCCTTTCTTCTTCCCAGAATTCTCTCAGTCTGGTCACCCTGCCTATACTTCCTGCTGGCTACTGGCCAATCAGGGTTTTATTAAAATAATATGAGAGACAAATCTTAACAGTATACAAGAGCAGTGTCTCACAGCATTTTCCCTTTATTTTCTTTTCAAAACAGGAATTCTGAACCTAATCTTCTTTGTTTTTTTTTCTAAGCATTATCCATAATAACTTGTAATAACACTCTAAACAAAGACAAACATTCATAATGCACATTTTGGTAATATAGGTGTAGTTTTCTAGGCAACTTACTGCTGAATGGGGGCAGTGATAATTTTATGGGGACCCAAAGAAAATTTAGGCTTATAGTCAAGTCCTGACTGGAGTGGTCTATGAGGCTGGATCATCTCAGCCCACAGTCTTGATCTGTTCTGTGTGTAGAACTCAGGAAACTGCACAGAGGTGTTTTGAAATGTTTTGTTATTAGGTCCACTGTTACCCATTAGAGATTTTTCAGGGCTCTTCCTTGGTCAAACCTCAAACCTGATTTTTATTAATCCACTGCCTCACGTTTCTTATGGAAGCAAAAGCAAAACCTCTTCTCCAAAATAACATATCTTTTGACTTAAATTTTGAATTCAAGGCATTTTCAAAATACATAGGTTGGATTAATCAAGCAGCATTTATAGCCAATGTCTTTTAGTAATTGCTGATCTTTCCTCAGCAAACAATTCAAAGACAACACAGTAGCATACAGTCCAGATTCCCTTATATTTTCATCTTTACATGTTTTTTTCTAACTCCTTAATTTTTTAATTTTTGGTTTTTTGAGACAGGATTTCTCTGTGTATTTTTGGTTGTCCGGGGACTCATTCTGTGTAGACAAGGTTGGCCTTGAGTTCACAGAGATCCACCTGCCTCCGCTTTCCAAGTGCTGGGATTAAAGGTGGTGTCACCACACCTGACTACTTTCTCTTTTTTAAGGACTTTCTCTATTCTTTTCCTCTTTTCTCCCAAGACTACATATATGTTTAAACACATATAAACCACTTAGAGTTTTTTTCATCTGAATCTGTCTTTAATATATATATCTATCTTTTTCTGACCACGTAAGCCTTTAATCTGCTAAGCGATATGACCAGGATTGAAGCTGCATGTTTGGCAGCTGACTCTACTCCATTCCTTAGCTTTCTGAGAGTCTAGCTTCATGGAGGAGGTACTGGTAGGATCCACATTAATAACCACAACTCTGTAGAGTTTCAAGGTCCATGCCACTACCAACAAATTTGCTGCTGGCTGTTCATTATAAACACGATTTAAGTATTTGATGGCAGAGTCTCTTAGAAGAGCTGCAAGGTTTTTGCCACTAGAGGCTGAGTCAGGAAGCCTCTCTTAAAGGAGCCAAGCCTCTACTTGCTGCCAGCAAATGGAGCCTACCAGAGAAAAGACAGTTATCAAGAATCTGTGCTCAACTCTGTTCTTGTCTGTCTTGAATTCCTTTTTTAAGGTTTTCTCAGGTTTTATGTGGAAATTGTTGCCAAACGTTTGGGTGCTATTTGTAAATTGAAGTTTCTGTCCTTCCTGGTCCCATAGCTGTCCAATCCCATAGAAACACAGAGAGGCATATATTAATTATAAACTATTTAGCCTATTAGCTCAGCCTTATTATTAACTAGCTCTTACAATTTAATCTTTACTATGTTTAACCACATGGCTTGGTATCTTTCCCCAGTGAGGCATTCTCATCTTGCTTCTTCAGCGTTTGGCTGGTGACTGACTCTCTCCCTTTTCTCTTCCCAGAATTCTCTTTGTCTGGCTGTTCCACCTATACTTCCTGCCTGGCTATTGGCCAATCAGTGTTTTATTAAAATAATACAAGGAACAAATCTTTACAGTGTATAAGAGCAATGTCCCACAGCAGTGGTACTCAACAATTTTCTAATTGTACTTAGGATATGCTCAACAAGAAGAAAATCATGTGTGGCATTGCCTAGCTGACTATTAGAACTGAGTAAGGTCATGGATTTGGGAGGAAAACCTATTACTACCGCTTTACTAAAACAGCATAATTTCTAACTGTATTTTAAATATTTATCCTTATACCTACAGGTAAATATAAAGCTGACCCCTTATCAGGAAAACTTTCCTCCAAATAAACAGTGATCATTTCAGGGAGCCGCAACTGATCAAAATGCAGAGAACAAGTGATTGTGTGGTATGAAGTGCCAACTGATACAGTGACAGAAACTAGTATAATTTTTAGAATAATATGCTTATTCCTGACTTTATTTTAAAATAAAGCCTATTTTAAAATAGGTTTACATAACAGCTAAAACGTTTACTGAAAACACCTGTATGCATAGTTTTTCCTATTTTTCCATGAGTGAGACCATGTAAGCCAGAAGTATCAACTACAACTACATGTTTTACATTTAATGCATATTGAGATTTCCCAAAGGCTTTTTTTTTAATTTTCACCAATATATTTTTAAATAAATCTTTTATAATATTTTTAAATTTATAGGAAAGTTATAAAGTTAATGCAGCTCTCATGAATACTATGCCCTGATTCTCCAATTGTTAATATCTTACCTGAGTATCATACATTTGTTGCAGCTAATGAAACAAAAGTGATACAGTACTAATAAGTGAAGTTCCTAGCTTGTCAGCTCTTCATCATCTTAACTCTTATTTCAATACTGTCCTAGGATCCCAAATAGGATATTTCCATCCATGTGTTCACTGTGGTTTCTATGGGTCTTTTTGACTGGGAGTTTTTCAGACCATTTTAATCTTTGCTCACCTTGCAAGTTTAGAGAAGCACTTCTGGGGTAGAGTTTGCATGAGCTTTCGCCATTATTAGATTGAGATCATGGGATTAGGAGAAGGAACAGAGATAAAATGTCATTCTCTCATTACATCAGGTCACAAGTATGTACTTTCAGCATCTCCTGTCACCACTGACATTAACTCTGCTGACTCGTCTGAGGTAGTGCTCAGCCAGAAATAGGCTGTTTATTTCTCCTTTTCAATTCTAGTACTCTCGGGAAGAAACTCACTGCTTTTTGTTTACCTCTGACACTTAAGAACTGGCAATTATGCTTCTCCCTAAAGGCAGAATATTTACATAAAGAAATTGAAAGGTTCTTCACAAATTTGTCTCTTCTTCTTAATTTGCTTCTTTAGTCTATTGTGTATGTTAGTATAAACCCCCATATATTTATATTAGGTTTGAGTTGGTTCCAAGCCCCAACATATTGATTTACAATTGTGTGTAACTCCAGTTCCGGGAAATTTAATACCTTCTCCTAGCTCTTGAGATACCATACACACAAATGATACACATACATATTGTGCAGGCAAGACAACCACACAAAAATAAGGTAAGTCTTAGACATATTTATTGGAAGTCCAATACACTACCTTCCTCTCAATTTGTGTCTTTTCCTTCTATAATTATTTTCACTGGATAGAAATGTATATATGCATATGAGTCTACTTAATGCTTTCTAATATATTGTAGTACACGAAAGACTGAAAATATGAGAAAGATACACAATAGAATTCTATTCATCTGTTAAGAAAAACAAAATCATGGAATTTGCAGGTAAATAGATGGAACTGTATTTCTTAGTTCAGGAATTAACTGGTTGATCATTGCCCATTTAACTGGCACTTTTGGGTTTTATGTATTTAACTTTTGAATTTCTTTTGTGTATCACATAAATTAGCCACTTGTTTGAAGCATGTCTGAAAAAGGTGTTTCTCCCATTCTGGAGGGTGTCCATTCTATCAGTACTTTCTTTCGCTGCACAGAGCTTTTTACTTTCAATAGTCCCATTTGTCAAGATTCAGGGCTATTTCCTGTGCCATTGTGGTTTTATTTGGAAATTTGTTACTTATAATTACATATTGAAGTATTTATGTTTGTTGAAATGACTTTTTAAAAACACTGTGTTGTTGTTATTTGACACGGTCTGTATATGTTGCTAGGCCTGGAACTAACTATGTAACCCAGGCTACCTTAGCCTCCCAGGTGGTTAGATTACAGGTATGAACCACAACACTCAACCTCTGCTATCTCTCAGAATAAACATACGTACAGAAAAATAAACAAATGGTAAGTGTGCAGCTTGTTGAATGTTCACAAGTCATCGCCATCATCAGCTCACCTGTATCACATATGCAGTAGAGAATCTATAGAGTGCTTCCTTTACCTGAAACCTTGAAAGTTCTAGGCTACATAAGAAAAAAAAACAGCTAAAACTGCTAAAATCTATGGGGAAAAAAAACTTTTTTCTTTTTTTTTTTTTTTTTTTACCAAATTGTCAGGAATGAAAAGAGAAGCTGGGTTTGCTTTGTTGTTGCAAGTGAAACTTCAAAAGTTTCAGCACAGTGCTTGATAAATACTTAGCAGAATGAAGAAATATTAAATTACAGGGTTTCAGACATCTCCTGAGGATCTTAAAACTTATTCCCAGCAGATAAGGTGTAGGTTGCTGTATACTTACACAATAGAATATTATAGAGTGTCTGAAAACATTAACTAAGCTACGTGTACAAACGTTCTCAAGAAGATATGATGTGCCGATAAATTCACATCAAGTATGAAAACTGTTTATTTGCAAAATTTCCCTTTGATATTTTCAGGCCAGGCCTACACACAGATCCATACAGAACATCAGAAAGTGAAACACAGAAAAGCATTTCTGTATTACAATATATACAATGTCATTATTTAGGTAAGAAGATAGAAGTTACAAAAGTTTAATGGAAATAGAATCACATCATTCTCACCCTTCACTCACTTTTCTCTTTCCAGCCTTTCCCAGTTACCCTCTTCGATCCCCTTCCATGCCCCAACTCTAAAATTGATAGCCTTTTTCTCTTTATGTTTTTCACACACATGTGCACATTTATTCACAAAGACATGGAAATACAATCTAGTGTGTCTATTTTTGTTATTGGTGTGTATATGGTCTCAAGGCTGACCACTCTGTGTTGGACAACCAGTACGGGAGCTCATCCATCTCAGGGAGAGGCTAATTCTCCTTTTCCCAGCAGTCAACGTTTGTGTGTAGTTCTTTGTCTAGGAGTGAGATTCTGAAACATTTCCTCCCTTCCACATTGATATTGTGTTCTAGTCTGGTCTCTAGGAGAAACTGTTTCACAGTAGATTCATAGTGTTCCGGCTCATAGAATCTTTCCACCACCTCATCCACAATCTTCCATGAGATATAGATGCAGGAGCTGTGATGTAAATATATCTATGAGAGAATACTATGAAAGCTGCTTTTACATATTTATTTTCCTTATCTTGTTCTATTGAGTAGCATATCTTGCCTGAGAATGAATACTTGTCTTATTCTAGGTATTAAGGAAACAGCCAAAATATTTTGTCAAATATGTTGTTATTGTTTTATAGACACCTACATCATATTTTCTTTTTAATTATGAATAAGCATTTTCATTCAAATATATTTCTTCATTAATTGGTATGAATGTTCTTTATTATATCACTATTCTAAATTTTCCTAGTTGAGTTTTGAATATTAAACCTGCATTTTACTCCTGGAATAAATGAAATATCATCACAATATTTTTGTTTTATGCATACATCATTGACATCTTTCCAAAATAGGAAATGTTAATCTATTTCTATAAGAATCCTAAAATAAGATAAAAAATTAATTCTGCACTTTCTCTCTGTACTACCAAATACAAGACCTAAAGTTTTATTGCTTATAGTATGTTAGGCACTCTTCTAGCTACTTGATATATGTTAATCTGTCTGTTTCTCAAAAGCAAAGAAATCCCATCATTATTTTGAAGATGTGAAAATGAAGCATAGAGTTACATAGCCTGGTCTGGACTTTGCTCCAGAGTCTGATTCTACTCGTGCATTTAGTGGTTACTGTACAGGAATGCTCTACAACCCGTGTATTTATTTAGTGACTGTAATAAGAAGCCACTAGTTTGTTCCTGGCTGCTCAGCCCCGAAATAATCACACAGAAACCCTATTATTTGCAATACTGTTTGGCCAATAGCGGAAGTGTATTTCTGGATAACTCATAGTTTAAATTAACCCATCTCCATTAATTTGTGTATCACTATGAGACTGTGGCTTACCGGCTAAAATTCTAGCATCTGTTTCCAGTGGGACTAAAAGGTTTCTCACTGACTATACCTTCTTTCACCCAGCATTCAGTCTAGTTTTCCTTGCCTACCAGTGTTCTGCTCTGTTATAGGTCCAAAGCAGTTTCTTTATTAATGAATGGTAATCACAGCATACAGAGGGGAATCCCACCTCAAGTGACTATTGTACAGGGATGATATACAGCCTGTGTATTTACTGACTATTGTACAGGGTTGCTCTACAGCCAGTGTGTTTAGTGACTACTGTACAGAGATGTAAACTCTTTCAGTGGATGTTTCTTTCACCGTCAAGTGTTTTCACTTAGAGCCTGAAACAAGGATTCCTTATTTTCTTATTTGCTATTCTATTGTGAAGATAAGCCAGTTCTTTGATGCTTTCACACACTCAGTGCATTCTGTTTGCTCTCATCCACAGGCTCTTCTATCTTTTCCTCACCTCTGCCATGTTCCTCCTCCTTCCCACATTCATATCTGGTATTTGTTTTGTTTTGTTTCCTGGCAATCTATTATTGACCAGGACTCCCTATGTGGCTACTGCTTTAGAACTCTCCACTAAAGCCTGATGGATTCACCATGTGATACAGTACTGAGAACAAGGACAGTCTCTCCCTAGAATCCGTCATTTTACACACTATTGCTTTTTTCATTGTGCATTCATTTTTTTCATTAACCAACAGATCTAACTTTATATTTTAAAAGAAAGTCTATATGATTAAATTCCAAGGGTAATAAATTTTGGATTCATTATACAAGTCTACAGGTTCTTTAATTTCTAATTTTAATAAAAGCACTCTCTGATACATCAATGTATTTACTTACTTTCTGCTTTCTCATTGCAAAAATGTTCCAAACTTCCATATGCTCTAATATTTCATGATCCTCTACCATTTGACAGCTCTGAAATTTTTGCTGCAGTTTGTGATGGGATCTTTCACAGTCTCCTCTAATTCACTGTGCTTATCAATCCTTATAGTGTGTGGCTTGCCTTATCCAGTGAAATTGTCTTGCTTTGCGCCTTCCACGCTGTATGTTCCATAAGCTTCCACACTAAGATTTCCTTGGTGGTTTTACACTAACACTCAGAGCCATCTGTAGCAGAGGACTGATCCTTTCAGCAGGCTGCCACCAAAGCATAGCAAGAGTTCTCATTTCTTTGTACTCATCTCTCAGAAGCTGAGACTTGAACACTTTTAAATAATTTAAATCACTAAAAATCAAACACTGAATTTTGCTCTCATTTCAACATTACTGGTATGTTGAACATATATCATAAAGCAATTTAAGTATCTGAAGACTTATTATATTTCATTAGGTTGCCAAATCTTTCTTTAATGATAGGAAAGGAAACTCAAAAAAATATATTCATATGTGTGGCTCCACAAGCTGTACCTACCTCTCACTTCTAAAGTGATAAGTGTACAACCAACTAAAACTGAGTGGTCATCAGATAATTGGGTAAAAAGTATTTATCTCAGTTTGCAAAATTAAATTTATAATAATCATTTTAATTCATAGCCAACACCAACAGGAAATCTTATACTCAGGACATCCCTTAACTTCATTGAATGCTTTCCCATCCATGCTTCAAATCTGTATGTTTAAAAGGAAGCCCTAGGGGTAATCCTCTGCTAGCTCTGCAGTCTGTAAAGCTGGTTCTCCTAGGAGTCCTGGCTGCTATTTCTAGTACTTCCCTTTATGTCTGTGTGTTGATGTCCCTAAAAAGGCATTTGCGGAGTTAATGGCCACTTCTCAAGCTCTGCTCTCATCCGACCCTAGGATTTGAGGCAGAGGAGGGGCTCCCAACCACATGCAAAAGGAGCAGGAGGAGCACATCACCACTCTGGAAAACTTTTGGCAGCAACTACTGCATGGGGATTGCTATGCCTTCTAAAAAGGGAGAGCAAGGTGAAGGAGGGCCAAAGGCAATGAATAAGAAACTGACTGGGGACTGCAGCAGGACAGAACTGATAGAGGCGAGACACTAAGAGACAGGCTGTTTTGAAGAGACTGTAAATTAATCTGTTTTAAAGTGAGGCTTACTGAAAAACTAGAATTGAATGACTTGAAATATAAATGTGTTTTATTTTAGTAATAATATCCAGGCAGAGCATGATTAAATACATAGACACTGTGGAGAGTCTTTAAACAAGAAGTTCAAATATCACTTCATGAGGGATGAGTAAGCCAACATTCTACCATGTTTATATGATTTTCATTCTTTGATGCATGCCTTATAGATCTACTACCATAAATTTTTATATACTTTTAGATTTAAATTAAACTAGATTTAAATTTTAGATCCAATAATCTTTCAATGCTTAATAGGGAAAGTATAATAAAGTATATATTAGTATCTATTTATTCATCCATCAACTTACATATACATCTGAATAGCTTATTACTGAGTTTATAATAAGATACAGTTGAATGTTTCTTGTTGAAAGTCACTTGTCCAAATCAATAAAACATCTCAATTTTATTTGATGCTACCATTATCCCCTTTTACAGAGATGAAAACTAAAGGTTTAGATTGGTTTATTATGCTGATAAGTACCAATGAGTGAGGTACAGAATCTGACTCAGAGTAATCTAGATATAGAAGTAAGACATCATCTATCCATCTACCTACTTTCCTATCTATGTATCTGTCATCTCTTCTATTTATACAGTGTAATACAGTATCTAGGAAATCTAAGTAAATTTGCCCTAGACTTATGCATAATTCAACATGACAAACCTGTCACTATTTCTCTACAAACAATAAAGATGCTATTAGAAATTCTTTATTTAATACCATTATGGAAAATAACACTGCATATCAAAATGGTTCTAGTAGTTTGATAGATCATTAATTGTCATGACAATATTCTAAGACAGACATGCTTATGAGTCTCATCTGTGGCTTCAAGCCACAAAATATCTGGAAAGTTAAGTAGTTTGGCCTATGGCTACTCTCATACATTTTTAGGAATAGAAAACCGTTATCATAGAGTGTATAATATATCTCTTAATATTATTAAAATTATTACTAGCCACCAAAAGAGGAGATTCTAGGTGTTTTTACCACAAGAAATTACAAATATGTAAAGTAATGTATATATTAGTTAGTTCTGGAATACATACACATTTCATATAATATGCACAATAAAAATATGCAACTTTAATTTGTTTGAGTGAAAAATAAAAGTTCATGTTGGCATCATCTTTCCTTGATATTGCATAGCCTGAAATAGATTCCTCAGTTTACACTTTCTTTTATCCCTAAACAGACAATTATTTTTAACATCTTTTATTTGATTTTCCAATTAACAGTGCCATGGAAGACTGTTCACAATATTTAGGCATATAATTCCCGCACCTTGTTTTAATGGCCAGTTTTTTCAAACTCAGAACCTTAGCATTTCACTTCTTCATCAGAGTATATGGGCTTTATATGGATGCAGTTGAAGGCTTTCACAGCCGCAGAATGAAGCTATTAGTACTATTTATTGTACTGCTTACACTTGGTGCACGCCCTTCCGTGCAGGAAGGGAGACCTTTTAAAGCCCTGTCAAGTCTGCAGGTGTGCCAAAGGCTCCTGCTAACAGCAGGAGCAACGTTTATAGCATTTCCTCACGGCTGCTTCGGATCACTTTTCAGCATGTAAAACAAGATTTTCATTAATGGCACTAATGACAAGCTAATGGGGACAGGCAGCACACACCCAATGCCAGAGGCAGAGCAAGCAAGGCTGCAAAGAGGCCAGCCCGAACTGCTTTAAGATGAAATGCCACCGAGCGTTGATGCATTTCATTTCTTCTCAGATACCTGGCAGGCCCGGGACCTTCTTGTTAAATGGGCTCCTTCATGAGCATGAGTAGATCGAGTTACAGTTTTTTCACAGAAGAACAAAATAGAAAGCAGAATAAGCTCAGGGTTCAGAAGTTTGCAAGTTGCAGCTGTTACTGGCAAGAGCCTCTGAAGAATTATGAGCTGACATATTACCCTGGACATGACTGGACATTGACCCCTCAGCTCTTACTTCTCCCAAGAGGGGTGTTCAAGACTACCATTTGACACCAGAGTCACAGAGGACCCTATCAAAGCAACAGCCCCATCACAACTCATCACCTTGAAAATACACACAATCCATTCTAGCTGGAAATGGGGGAGAACAACCATGGGCTACTGGTCTTTCCTGCTGGGAGGGAGCTCAGGTGGTTACGGGTTTCTGATCCCTAACACAGTTCTTCAGGGGGTCACCACAGTTTGAAAACAAATGTCATAAGCACAGAGAAGACAGAGGGTTGAATCATTGACTTTCTTCTCATTCAAAGATCTGCCAGCATAGGAAAAGGCAGACACACCTCCCATTATTTCCAACTCGCTGGGATCTTCTTAGCCAATGCTTGGAGAAATGCTGACCTTTAAAGTTTGCTTGAGCATCTGTAATATTAGAAACAATTAGCAGACTATTTTCCACAGGCAGAGGCATACAATTAAAACTCATCTAGATAGGCATGGCAAAAGCGACACCAGCAACAATACTTCCTCCCCACTTGCTAAAGCAAAGCTGGTTGGCACACCAGAAAAGTCTTGTCATTCTTGTTCTTATCAGCATCTTCCATTTCCAGACGAGGAAAGTGAATCAGGGGAAAGCTAAAGCTATGCAAGTTGCCAAGATCCACAAAAGGGCTTGCAACAGAGCCAGAACAAGAAACTTGGTCTCTTAATTTTCCATCGAACATCTTTCTGTCTCATATTGCCTTTCTGGAAAAAACCCTCTGAATTGTGTTTGCTAAAGAGACTGTGTAGCCACCGCAGGTTCTTTGGTAGCAAGGGGATTGGGGACCATTTTCCAATTTAGTAGCTTAATTGTTCTACTTAATTGTCCACCTGACATTCTCTTGCTATTAATTTGTAAAAAATGATCACTTTTATGTCAACACAGAGAATGGCAGATTTGTCATACTGCAATAATTTACATATTCTGGGACATGGGATTATCAGTTTTAGCATTCTTTTATTCTTCTCTTTTTGTTCATTGAGATTTTGTGCTGTCTTTTACAAAATTTGGCTACCAGTTTGTAAAATGTCCCCCTGGGGTTGGTGAATTGTGAACTTTGTATATAAGAATGCTGATATAAAAATATTCTAAGAATTTCTGCTAAGACTTTGCAATTAGATTGCATGTTATGGGGATGGATGTTTCCTGAAGATCTAGAATAACTTAAGAACCAAAGTCATTTGTTAGGATTGTCTGAGAAATAGGATGGGTACTTACAGTCTTCCTTATCTGCTTACTGAGTTTAGAATGTCAAATAAGAAAACAAAGACAAATATTTTGTGTAATATTGTAGGTTGGATATAGGTATAGACACATTACTAAACAGCACTTTAAAATAAGTATGAATATTATAATTTGATCTATACACATATATACATAAAATTTTCAAATTTGTACTTTTTAAAAATCTACAAAAATCATAAAGAAAATCATATGAGAAAGAGTGGAACAGTTTACCTTGTCCATGTGAGCAAGCCATGCAAAAGTGGTCGAGCAGAAGCATTAATACAAAGAAGTATAAAAAATTGGATTAATTATTGCTATATATATATGTTATATATTTATGTACACAAATTACTTATTACACATTGCAATTTGTTCCTATATATAGAAATAAATTAGGTATATATATGTAATCAAAATCTTTGCAAGAATGGGAAAGGAGAAACAGGCAGAGAGGATGGGGCATAAGAAAGGATAATAGAGGGGGTGATTATTACCAAAGTGCATTAAGTACACACAAGAAGCTGAGAGAATGAAGCCCATCTCTTTGTACAATTAAATGGCACCAATAAAAATTTGCTCATGTACATCTTAACCCCTAGAGGCTCTCTATATTCTTGATTCAGAGCACATCCATTCTGAGGTTAAGACAATGAAAGAAATTGGATTTGCTCCATTGAAACTGTAGTGGAGATTTTTATTTCTATAATAGGATTCGAGAATAAAATAGTTATGTGTGCTATACTGGATTGCCATGCTACCTACAAAATAATTGTGTTTAGTTTGAGGCTTTTTTCCATTAAAAAATTATAATGTGCACTGTTTTAAAAGTATCCATTTATTTGTTTTATTTTTTCTTTAGCATTGCTGGGGATTGAGCACAGAAACTTGCATATGCTAAGTAAGTGCTCTACAACTGGGCTATGTCTCCTGGTCCTTCATAGTTCTTAAATACCTGGATGTTGATAACAATGCTTGATAATTAGAAGGTAAGTTACAGACTCAGAGGGTAAGTGACCAGCTACAGATTACACAATTATCTTTCCATGATTGTTATTTACAGACTAGGCAAAATCACCAGGCCCTATGAAATATGTATGACTTAGCCTAGTAGGAGAGATGTTAAATCAGCAAGCCTGAATCTGGCAGTTAATTTTAGGTAGTTCTCTGATTGACTACGGATTTTTATTTTACTTTATTTAATTTCAATTTACCACATTAAGCATTACTTCTAAGCATATATTAAAGATGTTTCAGGTTGGGGAAAGAATTTGAATGAGTCCACTTTGTCAAGGTTCTCCCCTGTGTGGGTGATTGTCATCTAATGTAGGGAGAGTCTCTCTCAGTTAAACCAAAGTTGGAGAAAAGAGGGGTGTATTTTTTTTTCCCTTTGTTACTGCTGAGCAGCCACATGCCTCAACTGTCTTAAGATAAGATTTATATCATCAGGTCCCCTTATTCTCTGATCTGTTAACCTATGCTGAATTACTCCACCAATTTTCTTGGATCTTAGCTTACATAGAGGAGATTATAGGACTTCTCTATCCCTCATGACCAAAATCCCATTTCTATACATCAGTCATTGAAAACTTTGTTGGTAGGTTCTGTTTTTCTAGAGAATCCTGAATAATACATTGGCATAGTATTCAGAAAGTGTTTCTACAAAATTTCTTCTTTAGGCACTTTAATATATTCCAAGAGTCTCTTGACCTAGATATACCTTCATTCATCACAAGGAAACAAGTTAACTTGTAAGGAAGTTGACATGTTTTGTCAGTTTTCCAACTTTCATGGAATTGCTTATGAACTTGATATAGGCTGTGTAGATCTCATCCCTGAGTTATTATCTTCTTTCCTAATTTTCTCACATTGCTTGTGATATCATGTTTAATTAATTTGTCTGTACCTGCTGGCTTCCTACAGGATTACAAAAACAAGACTGGTAGAAATACTGCTGTATTGTCTTTGAGGGAACTTTGGAATAGATAAATCAGATGATGGTTTATGACTGTGAACTAGGCTGCTATGCCGAGGCAACACTCATTTATTCTCAACAGTTTAACTGATTATTGATCCCTATACCAACTATTGATCCAATGCCAAAAAGAACTTTCCCTTCGCAACTAAGACTGATAGCAAGAGCCATCTATGTGTGAAACACAGATATTTAGAAGGAAGCTTGATAAAGATGCCATATATATTTAATAATGTCTTGTCACTTATGCCTATGATTTAAGTTGGTACAGATTTTTGTGTGGCATATAATACAAACCGCCAGTCCTCTTCTATGGAGTTGGTTTTAAATCCAACAGATAACGGATTGCACCCATACCATTAGTGCCCTTGTTACACCAATGGGCTTCCTGGATATTCATAGTGTAGAATATAGGCTCCATAAGTAAGAACAACTGTCTAGAATAATGTTTTCTAAGCAGCCTATCTAGCACATATCAAAATTATAAAAGCTAACCAGCAAGAAATGGGAACCCATGTCAGTGCCAACTTGATTTCTCTGTCCTTCACACCACACAAAGTGTATGGCATCTTCATCAATAGTTTCAGCATTCAATGTTCAACCAATTGCAATGGCAATAGCCTTTGCGATTTGTATGATTTCAGAGGTCTTACTGGCTAATAATTCATTGACATCCCATAGTATTGGGATTTTTACCTAACTACTTTTCCTATCCATTTTGGGTTCCTTTATATTTGAAATTATTAAAGTTGTTTTTAATCTTCTTATGGACATTTTTACAAATCTGTATCACATACAAAGGTTAAAATTATACAGTGAAATGAAAAGTAACAATAGTTTTTTATTTTAAAAAAACTGGGACTATGGGTGGACAAGGTCTCTGAAGTTCTACTAATGCCCATTCCAAATAATTGCCAACTTCCTCAATATTCAGTGGTGACAGGGATATAAAACATAAGCAAGGTCCAACACCATAGAAAGATTCCATTATTTGTAATATTTGCTTTGTCAAAAGAGGGATGTTTGGTACAAAGGTGAGAATGGGGATATTACCTTATTTAGCTGTATAATCTGCAGTCATTCTCCATAAGCCCTGCTACCTCCTTATGTTGAGGCACTTCTCTGGGTCTCCTCCATATCTCCATTCAAGGCAAGCTTTGTAACGTGAGCATGTAGTGTTTGGGCCAACTCAAAGCCACGAGAGAGTACTACCTTATTCTATAGTGCTTTATGAACTGATTTCCTTAGCATGAACCATTCTAAGCATGGTTCCCATCTCTCCAATAGCCACCATCTCGCTACCCAAAGGAGCATAGTACAACTGTCATCCCCAATAGACTTTTTGCATGGAAGGATAGCATACTTGAGAGAATAACACCTACCTCTACCACTGGTGAACTGTGACCTTTTAAAATCTCCCAGAGGTGCACAAGCACTGAATTTGGACTCTCATAATTTTCCTCTCCTAAGAACTCTGACTCCGCACAAATCTTGACATTTTTTTCTTTTGAACTTAACAGAATCCCTTATCTGCTTTTCTCTTGTCTTGTTTTTTGTTTTTTTCCTCATTTAATCTTGTATGACTTAACAACTTCTGAAATGAATTTACTTGCCTTTCTAAATAATTCAGACCCAATGGGGCCATTCTTAACTCATTTCCCATCATTGGGGGTCAGCAAGCCACTAATATTCCCGTACTAGTATCAAAGGTTCTGCTGAGTTAACTTCTTTATTTTTAGTGTTCCTCTCAACACAATCCTATCCAGTGCGGTAAACTCGACACACAAAAAAGCACTAGGTACATGCCTAAGTTCCAATGTCGTCTTTCAGTCTCGGATATTAATGGGGATTTGGGCCCGTAGTCACCAAGTGTCCCCACTGAACCATCAGAAAGACTGATTTCTTCATATTGCCTCATACTATGCAGATGTTTTCTCAAGAAAGAGAACATAGTCATATCACTTGGCATCTCTGCCTTTGTGATATAACTAAAATGTAACTATAGGCTCACAGAGATGGCAGTGGCATGTGCAGGACCTACATGGGTCTGCAACAGATCTTCTGCATATATGTTACTGTGGTTAGCTTGCTGTTTTGTGGGACTCCTAACAGTGGGAATGGATGTGTCTCTGACTGTTTTGCCTACTCTTGGGACTCCTTTCCTCCTATTGGGTTGTCGTGTCCAACTTCAGTGTGTGTTCTTTTGCCTTGTCTTATTATATCTTGTTTTGTCTTCTTTGGTTGTTGTCTCTTAGAGGCCTGCTCTTTTCTGCAGTGAAACAAATGGGGTTAGAAAGCTAGAAGGAGTGTGTGGGGGGGGAATGTGGTTGTCATGTTGTATGAGGAGAATCTATTTTCAATTAGAGGTGGGGGGACTTTCGACTTGCTTGTGTGTCCTGCAGTATCATGAGCTAGAAGCAGACTAGAAAAGGCACTTATTTTATGTTTGAAATCTTTTCAATTCAATCACCTCAGAAGAAGTATATTCGCTGCCTATCACACTTTCCTGTGCAGGGCCACTAGTAATGTCCTTGTCTGTGTGCTGTATCATGGATTTACCCCTTCTTTTGCATTAAAGGTTGCAAGTGTGAGGCATTACATCTTCCTAGCTATCTCTCTCCTCGTTGTCCAGTTTTTCTTAAGTTTCAAGTTTTGATATCATAAAAGACTTGGTTAGCACACACCTAATTTATATTGTTTCTCTTTTGGTCTGCCAGCTATAAAAATGACCAACCACAATGCATTCTTTGCATCTTCTTTCCATCATTTTTTTTCTGAAATATCGGAAATCAGTATGAAGGACAGAATCTATGCATTTTTTCCTATTGTTATTATTCCCTTACACAGAAGTTCATTGAGCCTACTTACTATTGCATATCATAGAGGGTTTCAAGAATGACAATATACTACTTAGGCCATTGGTTGTTTTGATAACATCATTACATGCTCATGTGGTGGACCATATTCATCAGAAAAGCATGACACCCCTCACCACAAAGAGGAAGACAGACACCCAGTCAAGTGTACTCCACCTTTAGATGACTCAATTTAGCCAGGTGGTAACTCACACTTTTAATCCCAGCGCTCAGGAGGCAAAGATGGGTGAATCTGTGAGTTCAAGGACAGCTTGGTCTACAAGAGCTAATTCAAGGACAGGCTCCAAAGCTACAGGGAAACCCAGCCTCCCCCCCCCTCCCCGAAAATAAAAACAGCAAAAAGCGTAACAGATGACTCAACTTCAGTTGCATGTCTTATAGAGAAGAACCATAAAACTGTATACAGCAAGGGGTACACTATCCCATGGTATATGGGGAAATGTAACTATATTAGGATTATTGCTCCAAATTCTCTACTTTCGGATGTATCAATCTTATTTGCATGTCTTATTGTCGGGAGCAGGAGTGATACAATTGCTCCTTCCAGACCTGTCTTCGGCTCTGTCACTCCCTATTTGAGCTCTAACTGTATTATGTGATTTTTTTCCTGTGGAGATATGGACTAATTTTTATTCATCTCAGATAGAACATTGATGACAGATTGAAGAATAAATTAACTTGAGTCTAGCTTGGCAAATAATTTAGCTTATGTGCCCACTTATAGGGAGATAAATGGGGTAGGAGCAGAACTGGCAACAACGTACAGAAGCTGCATTAGTGGGGTTCCCTCCACAACTTGTAGACACTTCTGTGCAAGAGCCTTTTTTCTTCTTGCAACTGTGAGTTTCAGAAACTTCTTAGAGATTTTTGGGGTCCTTCCATTCCTCTATTTAGGAAATATTTCATTACAAAGAAAATAGTTGCACAATAGCGTGACAGAATTTTAGTCTTAAGGAACACACCTAACTAAGTCAAACTGTATATAATAGAGAGAATGTACAATAATATATACTTCAAATATGTATTGGCTACTTTAGCTTAGAGTGAGTAATGAGTTGCAACCACCCACGACTAGCATTAGTCCTTTCTGATTTCCAAGAACTGTTTTTATACCCTCTAAATTCATAGGAACAGTCCTCTTATGTCCCCACTGTTAAGTAAGTGACAGGTCTTTTTCAAAGTACCATACTTACTATAATATTCAAATGATATCACGTCTGCATTTCTTGACCTTTCCAACCTAGCTGACATCTATCTAACCTTGTCAAATTATAGGTATTGCCTTGTGAGCTATTGGGGGGAGCAGCTAAGTTCACACTCTTGCATCCTCTGTCTTCTGCATACTGCAATTCCTTAAGTTTTAGCAATAAGCCAATGCAAAGTCAACATCAAATTTATGAAAAGCTTTTCATTTCCTATATTTAAAAAGAACTAAACAGGAACAGTCCTTATTGAATGGCTTAGCATTTCTTCAAAGTTTTTGGATTTGATTCTTTGTAAATGAAAGAAAGTGGGCTAGATAAATCCAAATGTCCAACTGGGAGTCACAAAAATGACCTCAATATAAACATTTGGAAGTTAATATACATATTAAAATATTGATACTTGAATTACTTATACTTCTATTTATTCTATGGGCATTTCACATATGCATGCAATGTATCTCAATCATATTCACCCCACTATCTTCTTCTACTTCCTCCAGGATCCCTCCGCAACAACTCCTTTCCATGGTCATAACCTTTTGCTATTTAATGTTTCTATAACATCGGGGCTCTATCCTAATCTAGTCTATACGATAACAAAAAGTGTGTATATGGGCAAGTCTTCACCATTATTCTGTGACTCGGGCACAAACAACGAATGAAGTCAGTAAATCTTTACAGTTAAAAGGAGCTTAAGGCTCAAAACAACCTCAGGGGATACAGAGAGAATAAAAGAAAAATGGTAAAGAATGGGAGGGGAGGACTGCAACTATAATCTTTTAGCCTCAAAAGATTACAATATTAATATTGAAATTACACTCTTAATCCTCAGTAAAACCTCCAGGGAGGAGGATTTTAACATAGACTCATGACACGATCCAAAAACGCCTTTAGTCTTTGCTGATTATGATTTCTTGTAATAAAAAATAATACATATAAAAGTGTCCTACAGTCTTCAAGTAGAATAAGTAGTATGAACTGAGTAGCTTCAAAGTCCTTGGGAAACAAAAAGTGTGGTATGGCTACAAGACAGAAGGAGACACTAGATGAAGACTTGTTTTCCTCACTGGTTGCCTAGTGAGGAAAAGAAAGACTTGAAGTGTCAGAAACATAGGTTCTATTAGCCAGAGGACCCTGCTCTGTCCATAGACACTATGCAGAGAAACAGAGAAGACACCTCCTGCTGATACTGACAGTGGAGACTAGGGCCTCTCCCCTCACGCTTCTCAAACCCTTCAAGGTAGGAAGTTATTAAGACAGCAAGCATTAGGTTCATTGAATTTGTAATTCTTTACTTTGAAAAATAAAGTCAAAAAATCAAAAATTACCAAAAACTCAAAAACTCTTCATGGAAATGTTCTCTATGCCCAGTGGGAGAACATTGCCTAGCATGTGCAATGTCTTGTGTTTAATTCCCTACATTGCAAAATGCAAATAAATAAATAAATAAATGAAATCTTCATACTATCTAATGCCCACATACCTGAATGACATAGCATATTGTTTTTTATCTTTACATACACATATATGTTATCTATCCAGATATCTTTATTTATATGAATTTATGTATTTAAATTTGGAAACATTAAATTATCTCAAGCTTTTTATAATTAAGTTTCAGATACAACAACTCTTCATAAACACTTCACTATGAATATCCCTCTACTAATGCGGTGATTTTCTTTATAGAAGACAATGTCAAATCCAGAGAATTTTACAAAAATTCAATACTATTATCTAATATATGGTCCAATCACATGCTATCAGTTTTCAAACTAACATATTCCACAATATTTTCTCAGGGCAGTTTTCCACTCAGGTCCATGTAGTGCACTTAATTTTTATGTTACTTAATATTTTTTAGTATGGGACAGTTCCTCAACCATATTTATCTTTTAGATCATTAATATATAAAGAATGTAAGATGATTAATGTACATAAGTATCTTCTTGTCTCAACCCTCGTTAATATTTAGGTTTAGTTTAATCTTATTTTAACAAGAATTATAGTAGATCCAAACAACTTTTCTTTAGCACATAGTATCATAGGTTGGCAATTTGAATTAAGTAGTGCTATACTTTCACACCAGGACAGTAGGAGAAATAATTTTAAAGTGTTCTTCTATAGTTTCATGTGGCCAGACAAGATCACTGATCTGATGGACTAGAAAGTGGCCAAAACCAGAAGAGAGGTCTTGTAATCTCATATCACAAGAGAAGACTTCAAGCTAGTGGCTTTTTGGGGTTTGGTCAGTTGTGGTTGTGACATGAGGACTAAAAGGAAGAATGCATACCTAAAAAACATAAGCCAAATGCCTTGGAACTTTGAAAGAGCAGCTCTCAGGGAGAGGGTGGGGTCCAGAGAGTACCCTAAGTACATGATACACATGAATACAATTATCAAATAAAACACTTAAACAAAACTATGTTTAGAAGCTTTCTCCAAACAAAAGTATACCAATATGCATTTTACCACCAGATATCTTACAAAAGTGGACTCAAGCAGACTGATGGAGGAGATTTAGAACCACATGTGATGGCTTCCTTTTGATAATGAATTCTACTCCCACCCTCAAAAAGAAACCTGGAAGCTGCCTTGTGGCTCTGTTCCATGACCAAGCATGTCATAATAGTCACAGCCATCTTTGTTCCATATCCACAGGCTTTGTAAAGCTACTTTGGGACTTTGGGACTCTCTCATAAGAGTAAAGTCAAATTCCCCATCTCTTTCTTGGAACACAGACTAAGTCAGACTTTTTCAGAAAGCCCTGACATGCAGCACAGTTGGAAAAAAATAAATATAAAGAAATAACCACAAGAAACTTCTCTTGATAGGCAAAATCAGATAGAAGGACAATTGAGATATTTGTAGAGAGAAGACTTCAATGAAATCTTTGAAAATAGTTCTGCATGCTTCGGTAAACATACCCTAAGCATCTACACATTTATGTCAGAACATCATATGGTTTTAATTTCTCAGCAGGATCTTGACAAATCTTCAGGCCTGAGAAGAGGAAGTAAATCAGAATTATAAAACATTTAGATCATGTTCATACATTGAAGTACCTTATTTTCATCAGTAAAATCTGGTAGTGAAAAATATTTCTGCCTATTAAGAGTTTTCTAGAGATTGTCATCTTTTTTACTTGAAACATCTTATACTTTAATATCATGTAAAATATTCGCAAACCTACAACAGTCAGGATCTGATTATTAGCAATGGAAGTACAATATGGCAAAGAGCTCTTTAAGTGTTTTCAAGTCAATTTTCTGAGTGGGAGCATCTAATGATGCAAATTTTAAACAATAAAACTTTTAAGATAAAATAAGCCATATCTGAATAATGATGCTTCCTTGGAAAGTTTCTGCTACTTACACTTATATTTTCATAATAGTATAGGGTATGTCTCTCATTTCTGGACTTTTATGAAGTAAGAGAGTATAATCTTTGGGACACATCCATAGTATTGACTAATGATTACTCTGCAGTTACAAAACTTCCTAAAATAGCCCATCTAATTTCAAAGACTACTAATATTACAGCAAAAGTATCAGCAGAAATTAATCAAGAAATGGGAGAAATGAAAACAACTGTTCTTCAAAACAGAGCTACTATAGATTACCTGTTACTTCACCATCATCTTGGTTGTTAGCAATTTACTGAAATGTGCTGTCTTAATATCTCTGATTTCTCTCTTACTATTGACACCCAAACTGATGATCTACATAAAGAAATAGACAAAATCTCTCACAAAATTTAGACTGGTCTATGGTTAAAATGATTCTACCCCTTCACTGACCCTCTAATATTATTTCAACTAATTATCATAATCAGGCCCTGTGCCTGCCAATGCGTCACTAACTTGATCAACCATCAGATAAACAATTCAAGAATCATTGCTGCTTGGCAGCATTATTAAGACATCCCCCTGTCAAGGATCTAACAGTGAAACATAAATTGGGGAATGAGGAACCTAACTCCATTTTGAAGGTTGGAAGTTTCTATTTACTGTGAGAGTTGAGTTGCCGCTCTTTTCCCTGGCACCTGACCTTGGTTTGTTTTTTGAGAATATCCTTACTATCTCTGACCCTCAATGGCCCCTCCCTAATCACATTGTAAACACATGATTCGTTTAAAAAAAATTATTGGTTTTTTTTTTCAGTACATGATTTTTTAAAAAAAAAATGTATTACCTTATTGTCTCCCTTCTGTAAAACTACTTGTGGTTTTACTAAGCAAAATGGGTCCAAGATAGACTCAGGGCTGCTCTCTTTAACTTGACTTTGGAAGCAGTTGCTGGCCAGCTCTTGGGTGCACTCCAATAAAAAATCAAGCTTGCTAAAAAAGATAAAAGAAGAGGGGGGGAAGACCTGAACATTGATCCTCAATTTTTTGTAACACTCTCTTCATTAATTTCATTTCTCTGAGCATTTACTTTATTTTCTTCAGTTCCCATGTCAATGATCAACTCATTTTACAAAGATGATGAAGCATTTCTCAGAAGTTGAAAATGGCCAGATTAGACTATTTCGAGTTCTGAGTTGAAAAGTTGCATTTTTTTCAAAAAGTGAGCTCTCCTCACTAGTCTTGTGCTTCACCAGTCCATAAAACCTTTCAGTACTGAGTCACATTTTATAAAGTCCTGAATCTACTCTGTTGACCACTGGTCATTTTTGACATTCAGTTATCCGTGGCTAATTCAATGACTGATTTAGCTAAATATGCAAGTCAACTTATGGAACACGAAAAAACTGAAGCAATTGGAACCATCAGATACAGAGATCAACTGTGTCCCTAACAGATCATGTTAGTTTTGACTTGGTCCTGTTTTAGTCCAATAACTGCAAATGACTCAGTTATTATGCAATTATTTTTCTCTTGTTCCTCTAAACCTAGATTTAACATGGAGTCAGTCTTTTTATTCAACACATGGGTCGCTTTAATATGCATGTTATTACAGACGTTGGAATCACAAAGATGAACTAGCTAAATACTTCCTTCTAAGCATTCAACTCAAGGAGGAATGTAAGAACCAAGTTTCCCTGGTGTGGTAAACTAACAGAAGCAGGTACAGGCAATTATGGAAGCCTGAAGGAAAGGAGCTAATAGCTCTGGGAGGTCAGGCAAGGCTTCCTCTAAAACAGAGCTCCAGTGGATGCCTAAGGGATGTGGTGCTGCCTAAAGAAGATCAAAAAAAGAGAAAAGAGCAGCCCTGAGAAAGAAGGGCTGAGTGTAGGGAGGAGCACAACTACAGGTTGTTTACACTGTTTCAAGCTTCTGATTTGGAGGTAATCTTTTCCCACTAGTAAACAACAAAGTCCTGGTTTGATGCCTCACAGTCAGTCAGATGATTCAGCCTTCCCATCTAGACAGAGCTGTCACTCACGCCATCTCCCTTGCAGCTTCAGTAAGCTTTCAGAGTGGCTCACAGCTGTTCCAGAGTGTTCTTTCAGGAGGAACACCCTGACACCATCTGCCAGCAGGGAGCCAGCCAGCCCATTGTCAGCAATGGTCACAGAAATCCCGTCTGGAATCTTTTCACTTCCTCAAATGCATGTTCAAGCAGAGCTTCTGAAGTTCAGTCTTGGCAAATATTATTCCTGTTTCTCCCATGAAACAATTGCATTTTTTAACTCTTTGCCCTGGGGTGTGCCCAACTGTTCTTTCTGCCTAGCCTGAAGTGGATGCTCACATAGGGAGACAGGCACTCATTTCCATTTCCACTCCACAGGGATACTTCCTAGAGAACTGTGTGACAAACCCATATTTAAAAACAAAAGAAAAAGCATTTCTTTCAAGGAAGTAATCTGAGATCCAGGTTTTGGTCCTCAGTTTGTTCCTGGTTTCTAAAACAGAATGTACCTAAACAATGCTACCTGTTTCACCATCAGCCAGCACTTCAGGACAGAGACCCTCAACTCTATTTTAGCTATACAAAAGAGAAGGGAAATGATACAATGATTTCTCAGAAATGCAAGGTCCTTCTGACCTCAGAGCTGACTCTCCCACCTGCCTCACAGCCTGCTTTCTTTCTCATAAAACACAAGAACTACCTGCTCAGGGATGGCAATAAGCACAGTGTCCAATCAATCATTAATCAATACTCTACAGACATTCCTATAAGCCAAATTTATTGCAGCAATTTCTCAATTATGATTCCTTCTTCCCAGGTACATCTAGGTTTGTATCAAATTGACAAGCACAAGCCAGCTCATAACCAAAGCTCATAAAAATTAGATGGGATAAGTGAATAATGTTGAGATAAGAAGGGGAAGATGTTTTCCCTTGTTACAATCTCTTATTTCTTTCAGAAGAGACCCCTCTGGTCTCCATCCATCCAGATTCACGATTTGCTCAGCTGGACTTCCTACAGCCCTTGTTCTCTTATGTAACCTCTTCTTTTCGCAATACCAAATATAAATTCCAGAAATGCCTTTCACCTTGTGATAAGGAGCTACTGCCCTGGCGTGATAACGCAGTGCTAAATCTATTTACAGATGGGGATGACGGGCTGTTACTGTTCTGCCCAGAGCATGGTTTGCTGGCATACCTGAACACACAAGGACACCAGAGACTTGCAGGAAACCCCGTGAGGGAACAGTGAGGACTCTGCAGACTCATGAGAAACATGACTAGGTTTCACCCAGTTAGATCTCTTTTCTTAAACTAGAATTTAACAACAAATTTCCTCATAGAGGGTCTCATGTACTTCCATTTCAAGGTCTAAGGAAGCAAGAAAGCAAGGTCTAAACATATCATGAAAAAATTTTGACTGTAAAGCAAGGGTGATCTCGACGACTCAAAAGATAACAGAGGAAATGTGAGCCAGGAGCTAGCACTCTGTGCGTGTGTGTATGTGTGTGCGTGCGTGCATGGTAAATTGGGTTAACTGTTAAAATGAAGATTCCAGGATAGGAAAAGCTCAATTTGAGTTTGCAAACACAGTCTAGTCCATTTGAATGCTAATGGGAAGTAAACTGTCAGTTTTGATATACATGGAACCCCGCCAGAATAAGTTTTACTGGGAAGGCCACTGGGGGCTTAAGGTAAGTCTTCCCTGTCATGCAGGCTAGAATTCAGAGGCAGTATTATGGCTAACTCCTTTGACCCACTTTTCATGGTGGAAATTTTTGAGTGAAGATATAAGCAAAAGCAACTAGATTGAGCTAATCACTTTCTACTTGTGAAAGCCCATTCACACCCATCAACTTGGGGCAGTTGCCCAGGTTGCAGCCTTGGGGAAAGTGCCATGGAAGGATTATATCAGAGTTGTTATTCCTTAATCATCAGCCCTGGGCCCAGAGTCCTAGTTCTTACTGAGGAAAACGTTCTCTAGGGTCGAACAAGACCTGTGCTCTCCCATATGCCTTAGATTCTCTCTCTTTACCAGGGCCAGCTTTGAAAGTTGCCAGCATAAGTGGACCCAAAATTCCCACCTCTTCTCAGCATGGCCTGAACAAGGCAATGTAAATCTCTTAGATCCTCTGCTACTTCCTAGAATCAGGGGCTTCTAAAGAGACTGACAATTTCCTTCTGTCTGTGACTTGCAAGCATGGGTGAATCCTTGGTGCACAGCTGTGATACAAGGCTATCAAATGCTCCCAAAGCGCTTACGACAGCATCCTAGTGGCTGCAGGCTGGAGGTGAAAGGGCAGATGGAGGTTTTGTATAAAGATGCCTCCGGAGCCCACCTGACCACCAGCATCTCCCACTGGACTGCACTGCTGGACAAAGGGTATCTCCGGATCATTTAAAGGAGAAAAGGCATGAGCTCCAGAGAGTTCATATTTAGCAGGAATATTTGTGGCGAAGACATAGCAAAGAAACAATAACAAAAAGGAAAGGAAATCATGTAGAACTTGGAAAGGGGGACCAAGAACCATGGGAGGTTCTCAGCAATACCAGGCAGAGCTGATTCTAGGTTTATACTTTGTTGCACATGAAATTCAAAATTATGAGGGCAACCACTCCTTTGCCTACTCAAGTTTCTGCTCTCCATTAAGCCTCTCTGTCGATGCAGCAATCCAGATCAGACCAAATCAAACCATATTAGAAAAATCCCAAGTTTAATATATAAAATATTCCCGGATGATTTTCCAGCCTCCTAGAGAGGAGATGAGAAAGAGAGACCGGCAAAGCACTTGTCTGTTTCCTGGGGAGGGGCATTTTAAATACCCTGTGAAAGTGCTCTTGACCATCTCTGGGGAAGGGATCATCATTTGATGAACTTTCTGAGATGTGGCTGGGTGCTTGGAGTGGAACTTCCACCAAAGCATTCTAGACTCTTAGGATATATGGATGCCAGGGCCTGGGGTGAAGCTTCCATAGAACATCCCAAATTCTTTAGGTATACGGATGCCAGTTTATATCTGACTGCTTCCTGCAGGCATGAGGCAATGTGGGGGAGAGGGGAGTTAGAAGTTGGTGGGCTCACGCTCACTGGCAGATGTAGGTGGAGAAGCATCTAGTTAACTGCCATCCTGGAGAATTCAGGCATTTCTTTCTTGAGGAAGCAGAAAAGGCAAGTTGCTAGAAAAAAAAACTGATTATTAATACTATCCTAGTTGTGCCAACAAAGATGAGTGTGTCAAGAACACGTAGGTCTTTCCTTAAGACATCTTGGAATACCTGAGGGTGGAGAGTCCCAACTGTTGGAGAGACCATGTATAGGTGCCACTTGAGCCTGGAGAAGGGGTACCAGCATGGATGTCCCAAGAAGTTGGCAGCCAAATGGGTGGTGAGGATCATGGTGTGAGGTCCTGTCCTTGGGGCTCAAAAGACCCAAGAACTCGCCTCTTGAGGAGTATTCTGTCCGCCAGGGGGAGCAGAGAGGGCAGGTATGATAAAGAAAGAGCATGAGAATTGCCCTGCAAGAATGCAGATAGAAAAGGGATCCTGCATGACAGAAATTGGTGAGTGTATTGTAGGACCCAAGTGTAGTGTTAAAACAGAATAAATGGCTCCAGTAGAAAGTCAATAGACATACCCACTGCCTGAAGCCTCTCTCTAGACTCAGAGAAGGCAATGGGAGTCACCAAGTCTGGGCTACATCAGTCCTCCACTAGACTGAGTAGTTCAAAGGCTGGAACGGTCTAAGATGCCAATGTTGGTTAATATTGGGCCTCTGTGGTGTAGCATAGAGGATGAGCCCACATAGGGGCATTCCAAATTCCAGTGTCCAGGCTGTCAGCAGAGGGGGCATGACTTCACTGGGTCAGGGCAATACTGTGACCAGTGGCGGCGGGCTGCATTTGAAACAGGGCTGCATTTGAAACAGGGCTGAGTTCCTCAGGGATGGAGATTTATGGTTGACTTCCTTTGTCCCCTTGTGGGGGACCCAATGGTCTCAGACCAGCTGCTAAGGCTTGGCTTGGAGCATAGTCTTCTGCTGCAGCCTTGTCTGTTGGGAGGACTCGATTGTCTCTTCTTGAGCAATGAAAACTTTAAACGCCATTTTCACCAACTGCTGTATGGGAGTTTGGGGGCCTTCCTCAGCTTTTTAAAGTTCTTTCTAATATCTGGGACTGACTAAAAAATGAAATGGTGATTAGGATCATGGCTCCAGCTAGGGAGGCTGGGTCAAGTCACGTATACTGAACTAAGTCTGGTCTGAAAATGGTCTTGCTGCTGCCTGAACTCAGTTTTTCTCCTTAGCCGGCCGTGAGAGTGTTGCCCTGGATGACATAGAGGTCATGTCAGGTCAAATGGAAGGCCTGGGACAGGTAATGAAACTCTTGATAAAAAGAAGAGGATTAGCAGAGAAGGAACCTTACCACTTCTCTATTTGTGAAAGGTCCTGAAGGGAGAAGGGAGCATGGACTCAAACTATTCCATCTCCATTGGCTCCAGCTACCCCTCGGAGAGGACAGACGAGGGCATGGGTTTGGCGAGACTGGGTATGAGAAGAGATGGAGAGGATTCTGGGGAATTAGGCCAAGGTGAAAAGGAGGACCAGAAGGTGGGCTGTGGGATGGAAGGGTGGGGAGGGGTGGTAGAAGGAAGGGGAGGAGAAGAAGGTGAGTAAGAAGGAGGAAGTTGCTCCTTGACCTTTGTCCTGTAAAGGGGAGAATGGGGAGTGGGGGTGGATGGAATATGAGGAATGAATGGAGAATATGGTCCAGTAGGAGGGGTTGGGTAGGCAGAGCTGTGGAGAGTCATAGGAGAGGGCCAGTGTCTCCAGCAGCATGGTCAGGGAAGACTTCTCAGGGCCCTGGTTCTAGACAGGCAGGAATCTGGAGGTGCCATGACCGTAGCCAATAAGGCCAGCGCTGAGGGACACTGGCTACCGAGGGAAGGGTGGGAGAGCAGTACCTAGAAACCACGGGTATATTGATTGACATTCTGTCCACTTGTCCCTGTCTGCAAAAATTTTCAAGGACACAGAGGATGGGAAATTTAAGCGCTCCCTCCAGTGGCCATCATGTTCAATTGTCCAGGACATACTGAGTTCAGGCCTTGGTGAACAGGGAAGAGAAATCAGGCATTCAGGACATGTGGTGTCAGATAGTTCCAATTTAAAAAGATTTTGTAAAAGGCAGCCCCTGGCTTCAAATTGCAGGTGTCCATTTTATAAGGCTATTCCCAGGCTGGGAACTAGTACAATGCATCCACAGTGGTAGACTTTGGGTCTAAAAAAAGGGGGAGATGGGATATTCCCTTGAACAGAGCGTCTTCTGAAGATGGATTTCCATGGGGCAAGGCAGGACCTTATTGTAAATCCAGGTCCCTGGCCTCCATCTTTGGAGGCCCTGCCCTTGTGCCCCTTGCACCTTGACCTCTCCCTGATGAGGGTTAAGGTAGCCCATCAAAACTTGACCCCTCCCCAGAAAAGGTCAAGACCACTCCTCCAGGCTATTTAAACTGCTCCCCGTCCAAAAATAAACAGGTGGTTTTCCCTCTTTCCTCCCAGAGTCGGTCCAGTTGCAGCTTTGCAGTTCCCCTGGGGCCACTGGAGAGGGCAGGAGTCCAGTTAAACCTGGATATCTTTTAATTTGGTTTGTTTTGCTTTGGCTTGATTGGGATTCTTGCCTCGGCAGAGGGCTTGTGTTAGAAAATAATTCTAACACTTATCAAAGGCCCTGCCAAAGCTGTGTCTTTGGCAGGACATCCCAAAAATCGGACGGAGGAGGCCCTGGGCCTCTAAGGCCATAACTTGGAAGGGACAATTTACCCAGCCAAAAACCAATCTTAGCGTGACAGAGAGCAGGTATGGGGGGCAGTGCTTTCCTACCATGCTGCTCTGGGATGGTGGGGGAAAAACAGCCCTTTTTTGGGACCTCCAGAAGAAAAGTTTCTGAATTCAGATAAGCCTGCTGGACCCAGCAGTCCAAATCTGACCAAATCAAACCCAATTAGAAAAAGCCCAGGTTTAATGCATAAAAAGCTCCTAGATGATTTTACACACACACACACACACACACACACACACACACACACACACACAGAAAGAAGAAAGGAAAGGAAGATCAGAAACCCATAAGTCTGTTTTCTGGGGAGCAGTTTAAATACCCTGTGGGAGTGGTCTTGAGCATCTTCGGGGGAGGGTGGTTATTATTTGGTGGGCTTTCCAAGATATGGCAGGGTGCATGGGGCGGAACGTACACCAGAACATTCCAGACTCTTTGGGTATACAGATGCCAGATGTTGGGGTGAAGCTTCCAGAAGAATACCTGCCACTCATCTCTTCATAGTCTCTTAAAAGAAAACTCTTTCCATATCCGTTTTGATGGTTTCCGTAGAAGAAATGTTTCCATTTGTTTAATAGCGAATAGTCTAACCTGCACCTGGTAGTCATAGTGAGCTCTTTTCCTATTCATGCTGAAGAGCAAGGGTGAGATCAGGTGGAATATGGGCTTCAGACTTTGAGGGAGTACTGCTATTGAATACTTCTATAAATAAAAATAAAGTTAACAATGTTAGCTATTGAAGACTAGCATGTGTGTCCACTCAACCATTATCACTGTTTACACCACAGAGAAGAAACCACAAGATACAGTCTAACTTGAAATAGATCACAACAATAGAATTGTAGGTGGCACCAAATCAGGTTAAGCTGTTCATGGCATACATTATTAAAAGATTAAGTGAAAAGGGAAAGAAACTAAAGGTTAAGAAGAGAGAGGGGGATGAAGGATGGAGCCTTTTAACTCTTAAAGATCAGTCCTTTTGTCGCTGTGAAATCATTCCCACAAATATAGTCACACCTTTCTATAGGCCTCATATATCAGTTTTTCTTATATTTTAAAAGGAGTATAAAAATCTCACGTAAAGCTTGTAGTCGAAAGTAGATAAAATGACAAAATGCCAGTCCAAAGTCAAAAGACCAACTACGAATCTCTTCAGTTACACACAAATAAGTGCACCGTCCCTTTGCACATTCATTTTCAGTATTCAGAAACTCAGGGAAAGCAGCCTACATCTAGAGGAGCCCCGGTAAGGCAGGAGGACTGAGAGGTGAAGACATAGGTGTCCTGCCCTTGGACTCCTTAGGGAGACTTCACACCCACACCGAAAACAAGAAGTGGAGTATTGGAGCAGCAAGGAGAGCGGCAATAGTAAAATGGAAAATGGGGTATTGAGGAGGAATTTCTACCATTCAGAGATTTCTGGAACCACTGCCCGATCTAGTGCCATAGCTACTGTAGTCATGGCAACGTGATCTTCTAGGACTCAGTATTAGACACAGGATACCAACATTTCTAAGACTACTAGACATTTCTAGAAGTTTCAGTTAATTAAAGGTTAAAGGGTGATTCTGTGATTTTACATATTTTGGAAACTTTTGGGTAATGATTAAATACATACTAACTGACTTTAGTATATGTTTAACATATTGCCATATACTGAATGAAAAGAGTGATAATATGTGTCATGCAATGAAATACCATGACCAAAAAGCAAACTGGAGAGGTAAGCGTTTATTTGACTCATACTTTCATTTCGCTGTTCAGCATCAGAGGACGTCATGATAGGAACTCAAACAGGGCAGGAACCCGAAGGCGGGAGTAGATGCAGAGGTCATGGAAGGGTGCTGCACACTGCTTTGCTTCCTACACAATTCTTTAGCTCAGAGATGACAATATACACAGTGGGTTGGGCCCTCCCCCATCAATCAGTAATTAAGAAAATGCCTTATAGCTGCAGCTTATGGAGGCATTTTCTCAACTGAAGTTGCCTCCTTTCAGATGGCTTTAGCCTCGGTCACATTAAGACTAACCAGCAGATTTGGGTTTTTTGTCCTTTGGGCTGTGGTGATCACATTCCTCCTCAGTCAGGGTTGCAGGCCAAGATCAGTCTGTAAGCAGCATCTTCATCAGGACTGCATGAGCAGGCAGCCTTGTTTTCTGGCCTCAGACAATTAAAAAAAAAATACTAGCCAGAAGAGTATACATGTTTTCCTCAACCTATTTGTTCTGAGAACTGTCTCTGAATGAATTCTCTCTACATAGCAGACTGCAATTTAATCCTTAGGATAAATGAAACCAAGCAGAAATATTTTTTTCTATATTTTATTTACTTTGATTTTTTTGTATAGATTCTGTTAACATATCCCATATTAGTCTCAAAATTATGATCCTCCTGCCTCTGACTGCAGAATTTTAGATCTATAGTTTTGAGTTGCCACACCAAGCTTATACTTTTCTCTTTATATCGTGCTGTATCTATCCAAATTTGTATACTGAGACTATTATTTCTTCTTAGACTTGTCAAATATCAGATGCCATTAGTATTGGCGAGAGTTTTATTTCAATGTCTGCACAGTTCGTCCCCTGGAACAATACAGTGTGCACACTGCAGATTCCCAGAGATGTGCTGCTTAGTCACACACAATGCTGTGTAAATCCTGCAAACATTTTAAACTCTATGAACACTTCCTGTCCCAACAATAATGTGAGAGCCAGGGAGCTGTCTTTAATCGTTAAATTGGTTTGCACACCAAGTAGTTCAAGACATCTGCTAAACCCATATCTCAGGATCAGGGTCTCATATAGGACTGACCGGTGACTCTCTAAAAGAACTCTTTAACGAAGAGCTGTTTCCTTTAGATACTGAAATCACTTATAGCCGTGGAGGAAACAAGAGGCTGTTGTTTTCAAAGAATAAGAAGACCTTACCTGGGGTCTTCAAGATAGAAATTTTATGACTTCCATGAGATAGGAACAACTCCAGATGTCAGAAACGTAGATTAAAACCTTTCTGAAGACTTGGAAATGTTGTTGCACATTTCCGACTGCTTATATTTCTGGTGGGTTTTACACTCTGTGTCATTCAGCCATGAGACAATGGATTGAGAAACAATGAAAGAAATCCTTCCAGTTCTGTATTATGTAAGTCATCATTACCATTGTAATTTCCAGACATGGTCTGAGAAGAAGAGACACTCTGTACATATTTTTGGTACTGTATGGGAAGTAGCCTTACCAAATAAAATAATCAGGAAAGAAGGAGAGTAAGGGGTCTGTTGACCTTCCTTTTGTGGCTTAATTGCACTTGTAAGTCTTTGGAGTCACTGCGAATGATCCTGCCTATTGACTTGTAAGAACTATCAATATTATTCCTTAAAAGTGATGGGTGTGATAGAATTACTGAAGCCTTTCAACCATTAAGGAGTTCACTTAAAAATATTAATACTAGTGTATATTTGTAGCTCGAGAGGCTTGCTATGTATTTCATTCTTTAATTTATGTAACAGCCCAATGCAATGGGTGTAGTCCAAAAATGGCTGCAAGCCTCCACTATTTTCTTCTTTTCCTTTACTTATATCTTTTTGCTATGGAACTCCTAAATATTCTCACCTTCTGAATATGAACTTCACAGCTTTGATTAAAGTTGCTTCTTTGTCATGGGTAGCCTCAGCCCAAAATGTCTTTCCTTGCCACCTTGCTGTGTGTTATCCTTCAGTTATCTTGCTCAGGCTTGCCACATGACTTTTAGTCAGGGTCTAAGTGAAGGGATAGAAATGCAAAGTCACGTGAATGACTATATCCTTACTTGCAAATCAATGCATTTCCATACCATAAAATAAGGGGCATAAAGGACAGCTTACATTTAATGACTGGGTAGAGACTCTGCCTATTGAAGAGGGGACTAACAAAGGACTCTCATATTGCCATGGGCACCAAAACATCTACTCTTCATTCATAGGTCTTAAAGGAGCATGTGGATCCATTTCTCCCCGATCTTTAAAAGTAAAATGTGAGTTATCGAACAGTAAATTCACGTATCAGCTTTTTTCATTCAGATGTGAAAGGTACGCAAAACTTTTTATGCTCCCAAACTCCTAGAGTCTTTTCACAACAATCACCCAAAGGTTGAAACTGTCTATCATTACCTTTGTACAAGCAGTTATTTCATCTTTTCACGTTTTCAGGTTCATGGAAAGGGAGATAGAGACAAAAGTTTGCATTTCAAACCCCCTGTTTTGTGCTTCTAACATACATTTCATCAGCTCCCCTCCCAAATCTACCATTATGATCCTATTAGGTCATTGAAATAACTTTATAAAGCAAAATATTTTTAGCTTTCAAATAAGAATTTTGTATTTTTTAAAAAAACCTTTCTGCTATATTTCAGCTGTGAAAACTCAAGACTACCACTTGACCTTGGTAACCTGGTTCCTTATTTGCAAAAGGACCAAAATAACTGCTTATCTCTGCGGTTCAAGTGAGTCAACCTGGATAAAGAGGATGCTTTGCCAACTCGAAGCAAGTGAGATGAAGAGTCACCATTAACAATTTCCTTCAGTGCCACAAAGGCTCTGAGCGTTTAGCAGACGATTCTGCAGAGATGCATCCAAAAGTGAATCCTACTGTTTTCTGACCTATTGCGGTCATTTGGTTTTTCCTATGATCTTTCTATGGGATTTTCCAAAGCTGAGTTATTCCTGTCTTTGACATTCAGCCGTATAAAATTGGAATCATGTTGGAGACTTGGAATTAAGTTCAAAACCGAAGTTAAGGGGCCATTTTTGCTGTTGCCATGCCATTAGGAACGCATTATTTATGACAAGAAATTGGTTTCATAACTCTTGGACTCCTACAGATGACTAATTATTACCGGTAGTGTCTTTTCATAGGCACATTTGAAAACTAAGTTTTAAGGCAATACACACACACACACACACACACACACACACACACATATGACATATGCCAGTAGTCACACAGTGGTGGTTCACATTTATCTGTACCTCCAGTTATAGGGTAACCTATGCCATCTTCTGGCCTCCTCGGGTAATAAGTACTAACATGGTAAACATACTTATATACATACAAAACACTTATATAAATAAAAGTGACTAAGTCTAAATTTTTTAAGCATTGTCTATATCAAACACATTCAGAATTTTTCTTGTTATTACTTTCCAAACAATGCAGTATAGCTATTTGTACAAATTTGTATAATACTATATATTATAAGTAATCTAGAGGTTATTTAGAGTATATGAAAGTATGTGCATTGGTTTTAGACAAACACTACACTTTTTGATAAAAGGAACTTGAACATATACAGAGTTTGATATCTATGGATGGCCCTGGAAGCAAAGTTTTATGGATACTGAGGTATTGCTATTCATATGAAAGGCAAGATATGGGACATCATATACCATAGAGGATATCATGGGAAAGGGAAAGGTTTTTTGTTCAGGAGTTGGAAAGATCTGGACAATGAGGACACAATTTCAAGGGAGGCATTCATACCATAGACCGCATAATATCCTTAGTTAAAAGAGATACTTATGTATGCATCACTTATGTAAAAAGAATAGAAAACCTCTCTGATTTAAATTAGCACTTCCACTGAAGTTCTTGAGTGACAAATGGTTTGATTTAAATCATCACCCATCTTCTTCATGGCAAAGATTGGGCAAAGAAACTCAGAAAGAATAATCTTGTCTGATAATTCATTGAAATCACACAAAGCTGCGAGGGAGCATCTTCCTAGAATCCATATGCATGTTCAACCTAAGAGAAAAAGGCCTGCATAGACTAATACAGTTAGAAAATGTCTGTATGAATCCAGTGAGGTCTGTTCTTTTCTTAGTCCTTCCCTTCCTCTGTCTTGTTTCGTTTTATGAGCACTGGCACACTGATGCCGGGACAGCAGGTTGAAATGCCTTTCAAGTACTTTTGGTGACCACCATGAAAGCAAACTGCTTTTGGGCCTCATGTAGACATAGTGTCTGAGAAATGTTATAGTCAGTTCTTACCCATGACTCCCGAAGCTCCCTAACATTGCATCAAGCACCCCAATTCACAGCTTTACATACCCACAAGATTCCTTAGAGTATCTTTAAGATCTGAGATCATATAAAACAGCTCCCACTCATAAAAGCACACACAAACTTGCCATTGTTGAGTGTTTTTTAAATAGAATCAGGAATGAATCTGTGACCTTGTGGCCCTAAGGTGGGAACACTATCTATAAACTTGCCCAGACACTCTGCCTGTCAGTAGGACATTTTCATTGAACAAAGGTATAAAAAAAAGAAAGAGCCAGGATAAGCCAAAATTTCTTATGTGCCACAGCTCACTTTATTCATTTTAAACCTTGTTAACGTTTGCTAACAAGAAAGTTAAGAACTTTAAGCTATAAAAATAGGAATGTCTTGCTAACTAAATAAATATACGTGTGAACTCCGGGTTCTGCTCCTTGCTCTGGATCGACTCACGATCTTGCAAAAGGGAAAAGAAAAAATAAAAAGGGGGCCTAGCTTTGGCTTGTAAAATCTCTAATAAGTCCTTAGAGTTTTCCTCCCTTGCATGTTTCTCAGAGTTTCTGTTGATTTCGTTCTTTGTTTCTTTGTAGGATTCAGATGCACATGACTTGTCTCATTAGCCAAGAGACCAGCGGAGAAGATTCTAAAGTATTGGGGTTTTATCTTTAAGTGCCAGGGTGATGATGCAATTTTAGTATTTGCATCCCAAATCACATTGGACTTCCTTCTTCCCTATCTTTTCATTAACTTCCATCTGCCTGTGTTTTCTGAGAGCTTGTAAACTGCTTCCTCTCTTTGGTTTCCTGTTCCCACTCTAGTCTTTGTTACTTCCTTATAGTAAACAGCTTCCTTGCTGAACCGTAAACAATATTACTGCTTGCATTAGTTAACTTATAAATCCTTCGTGAGAAAGTGAAGTTTGCTTATGAAGACTTAGTTTTAATTTGTTTAGTGTTTTTCTTTACCTTTTCCTCCCCTCTCAGTTTCACCTTCCTCAAATATCAAGATTTCAATGAAATACATGTAACTTGTTGAAGGCAATAATAGAGAAGCTGAAAACTAAAATTTAATGAATTCAGATATAGTTGAATGGTTGTACTTTTGGAAGAAAACTATTGTGGTAGACTTTTGATTTAGATTATTGTAGAAATCCCCAAGGTATAGAGCAGAGAAACAGTTTCTGAAGTGTTAGTCTTCTGTCATCTAAGTATAAAAGCCTTAAAATTTACGAATTCATCTGGATTTTATGAGTCAGATTTAACCACCATGAATCTAGATGGTAGGTTCATCTTTGTTAGGTCCATGAAAAGATAGCTTTGTGGATGCCAAAATTACCTTCTGATAGCCACACAGATACCAAGTCTCTGGGGCACCATTTGAAATGGGTCTCTGCCTACAGACTCTCAGATTAATGTCGCTTTCTGTGCTCCCCAGGGATAATATGGTCTGGTCTTCAACCATTGGCCCACACAGAAGTCTCTAGTGCCCTCCTTCTAAGCTATGTCCCTGTTGTTTCTTTGTTCTGCCTGGGACTCCAGAAATCATCTATAAAGTTGCTGATAATTTTTTCTCTCTGCATGTTCTATGCCTGCTTTTCTCACTAGGGCCTTGAGTTTTCCATCTACTGCATATTATATTTCACAAAGGATGCCATCTCTGTGGTTGCTTTTCCCTCAAAAGGCAGGACAAGTTTTTACTTTGCATCTATAATCCTCTCATCAATCCTCTCTGTCCCCTTGACTTGAGAAATAAAGTCCTGTGGTCTTCAGAGGTCTTCAGAGGTTCATTCCACCTACAATAATGCCCCCTACACTACCACCACACAGACAGTCTTAAGGGAATGTGAGCAGAAAGAAGCTGAAGGTTTCATATTTATATTCTAAAGAACCTTTTGTTTCTGGATGTATCTTGGCTTTCCACCCCTACCATCCACCATCACACACTTCCCAACCACTAGAGAGCACCTCCAAGTAGAATTTGGTGTAATGGTGTCCCAGAATTCAGTTAGCAAGGCAGACGTGTTCTATCCCTATTTCCTCTGCAACTCTGGTCTTGGGAATCCACTTAAGAAGAAAAGTCCTATTCTTACTGTTATGCTTTAGAAAATGCTGTGGTTCCCCAGGGGTGGCAGCGGGCCACCCAGGACAGCTGGGTCCCACCACTCAAGGCTTTTGTGGGTCCCAGGCAGGTGGGATGCAGCAGGTGAGAGACCTTGGCAGGACAACAGCACAGGAGATCTCACGAGCAGGCAGGGGCAGGTCAGACACGGATAGGCACACCATACAGAGAGAGTTTGGATATAGTTTATTCAGTGGGTTATGGAAGGAAAGGGAAGGGAGAGAGAAAGAGGAAGAGGGAGGGGGAGAGAGAGGGAGGGGGAGAGAAAGAGAGGGCGGACAGGTAGCAGCCACCTCTCTGGAAGAAAGGCAGGGCAGAGACAGAGAAAGTACAGGCTGGAAGCAGAAGGAAGATCTGCTTACCTCAGTGGAATAGAGGAGTGGGTGAGGCTTGTCTCTTAAAGGGACAAGACAGACCATTATACACACAGTAGCCTGATGTAAATTTCTTCATGGGTCTAGAATAACTTCCTAGGGCAATGATTCTTAACCTGTGAATTGTGACCCCTTTGGGATTGTACAACTTTTTCATGGGCATCACCTAAGGCCATCAGAAAGCATAGATATTATACTATGATTCATAACAGTAGCAAACATGTTATGAAGTAGGAATGAAAATAATTTTATGGTATGGAGTCACCACAACATGAGGACCTACATTATGTGGCTGCAGCATTAGGAAGGTAGAGAACCACTGTCCTAGGGTATTTTCACATTTTTGAGATTATAGGGGGCTGACTCTTTTCCAATGAAACTGGAATCTATAGAGAATTCGATATGATCTTTATTATACCCCATACTAATTATAAACCAATAGCAAATGTTGCTTAGAGAAACCCACCAGATAAAGGATAGGGGTACTCAGTAATGGAGCAGAATATGCTGGCATGGAAGAGAATTTGATGGTACCCAAAGTCACTGTTTATAATACAGAACTATGCTTTACCAGAAAGGTTTCTTCCTAAAGTTGAAACTATGTTAAGGTTTACCTTATTTCTAAACCCCCAAAATTCAGCACTAGTGGTGTAGGAAGTGTAATGATCTGTCCTGTCTGTTTAAGAGACAAGCCCCACCCTCTCCCTCCCTTATTCACATTTGAGGCAAGCAGATCTTCTTTCTGCTTCCAGCCTGAGCCTTTTCTTTCTGTCTCTCTTGAAGAGGCAGCTTCTGTCTCTCCCTTCTCCCTACTTCTCCCCTTCCCCCTCTCTGTTTCTCTCTGTTTCTCTCTCTCTGTTTCTCTCTCTCTCTCCTTTTCCTCCTGCTCCCCTTTCTCTCCATAACCCACTAAATAAATATCCAACTTCACTCTGCATGGCGTGCCTATCTGTCTCAGTCTCTCACCTGCCACATGGCTTCCTACCTGGGACCCGACTGCCTTCATGGCCTGCCGTGGTCTCAGGATTTGCTGCCTGCTGTCATATCTTTGTGTTGGAGTGATGGGTACTGCTTGAACTAAGAGAGTAAGACAAAGAAATAAGCAAATTACACTGAGGATTGCATTTTTTCTGGGGTTCCCAGATATTCCAGGTTGTAACTATTTTTCCTGGAACTCTTAGAACAGTTAGACTGGGGACTAGATAGGTACCTGTCTTCTTTTCCTTCTGAAAGTCTAGGTCTTACACGTTTTTCCAGACTGAAAGAAATGTTGAGTAAGTTTTCTCAACTCATCTTCATCATCATTGGAGCCATTGTGATTCTCTGTGATTGCATTTCCTCTGTTGTACAGGACACTTAACAGGAAGCATGGTTTCAACTTACTAAATACTAGTGTACTTCTCTATGATTGTAACAAGCAAAAACATCACCAGACCATATGAATGTCTTCTGAGGAATAAAATCTACCAAGTATCACCCTTAAGAGAAGATCCAAGAACACAGAGGCAGTCTCTGGATAAACAGAAGAGATTTCTATCTCTGGATGTGTTTTACTTTTGAGTGACTTTAGTTTATTCACACTAAATGTTTACTAGGAGTCTGCTGTGCTTTTCGATGTCATATTAGCACAAAACCAACCTACACATTCCCTGTCTTCAAGTGAACCCATCTATGTGGTGCCTGGATTGCCACTTGGGCTAGGGTTAGGCAAGACTTACTCCTAGAACTGTCAGGGATAGTTTAATTAAGTCCTCAAGCCTCTACAATTGAGACCAAGCCCCCCCCCAAAGAAATGAAATATGAGAAATATGAGAAGATAGTATCAACCAATCAATTAATCCAGTGGCTGTCAAACTAGCACTCTAACTTATAAACAAAGAAATTACTAAACTATCTGCATCCTAAACTTCTAATGTTCACCTAATTTTTTTTGAGAGTTTGAGACTAGTAGAAGAAACTTTTGGAGGATGAATAAAGATTTTGCTCAAAAAAATTTTTTTTCCTGGCCTGTGTAGCTAATAGATTAGTGGCGGTGACACACGGAGCTCTGAAAAAATTGCTTTCTGGGAGATCAAACAAAAATAAAATAGGAATAAGGCTGCTTGAGACCTGGCGCTAGATAAGCCTGAAGTCCCAAACTCGCTAACAAGTAAAACAAGGACATCTTGAAAAGGCTTGTCTTCCATGGAATGGCAATTTTAAAACAAGCTTCTCATCCAGACCTCCTGATGTCAATTTATGAAAATTGAATTGGAGTCCTAAATCACTCCATAAATTTTAACTAAAACAATATACTCCCATTTTAAGTATTTATGGCCTCTGCTTCTCTGGGTTTCAGATCTTCAGAAGTGAATTTTTGGAGGCATTCAGACACTTGAAAAAACAAAAGCATGCACTTAAAGCTTCTCTGTAAATCACTGGGTTTCCCTCTAGCAAGAGAAGAGGAATCTCAACAAATCAAATTGAAACTCAGCAAGAAGAAAGTACTTAAGGGGAATTTATAGAGAAGCAGGAAGGCACTAGGTGAAAATAGCTTCTGAGAAAACGGCAAGTCAGAGAAGGCCGTTCTACACACGCTTAATGAGCTTAGGTGTAACACGCCACTCAGAACACTGAAAATAACTGTGTTCATGGGAAAAGGGACTTAGTATAAAGAAGGAAGAATTTTGAGTCATTGTTGTGTCCCAATTTCAGTTCAGCCTTTACTAGCTATGTAACCTTCATCAAAATTACTCAACCCCTTAAATTTTGATTCCTGAAATTATAAAGTAAAATTCTAACCCATTATTTGGAAATAATATAGTGGCATATTTAAGGTGTCTCCCATTCGTCAGGCCTCTTACAAGGTAACCACAAGTTCTCTTCTTTATCCCCCATGCTCAAAAGCAATTTTATTCCCCACTCCCAAACTAAGCATTAAATAAATTGTTGGATTCAGAGATGGAAATGAAACGTAAATACATCAGAGGTATATATATGTATATGACACTTATACATACATATATATTTGTAAAGTTGATGCAGCGGATATGCCCAATAGAAATGGTGGTGCCTTAACCTCAGGAACATGAACGTTGTATCAGATTTAGTCTTTCTAAGTTTCAAAACTTCTGTTAAATGTGTAGTCATGCATCTGTGTCTGTACATTTTACCATCTACAAAACAGGAAAGTTCTATCTTCTATCAAAGACTATTGTGGTGAGGTCTGCAAAAGAAAAAGAATGCCAATTACCACCTAAAAAGGTTCTCAGAGGACAATATGTAGTATGATAGATAATGGTTTCCATAACTTAGGGCAACAGCAGCTGTATTATGTAAGAAAGGTTTTCATGTAAGTAAACTCTTCTATGTCCTATTTTCCATAATCTTCTAAAAGGTGCTTCCTGTCAAAAGCCTCTATAACATTAATAATCATCAATTTTTTGGCATAATTATTCTTTGGGGTTGTCTGTATGCTGTGTGTTCAGACTCTGATTTTTATCAAAGCACAAAACTGAACTGAAATAGATGTCACCTTATGTGTTTATTCTTCTCCAGCATAAACCATTAACATGCCATCTTTGCAGCTGACTGCTATCTGTGCTTTCTATCATCCAGGAAGTAGCAGAGGTTAATAACACGCATTGTCACGCTAAGTCTCTTTGTGTTACAGTTCCGTGCATGAAGATTTTTGCATTGTGGAAGAATTCAAAATGGAAAGATAGTATTTATTATGTTTTGTTTTATTTGTTTGTTTTTTTTGGTTTTTGTTTTTTTTTTTTTGTTTTTTTTTTTTTGTTTTTTTTTTTGGTTTTTCGAGACATGATTTCTCTGTGGTTTTGGAGCCTGTCCTGGAACTAGCTCTTGTAGACCAGGCTGGTCTCGAACTCACAGAGATCCACCTGCCTCTGCCTCCCAAGTGCTGGGATTAAAGGCATGTGCCACCACCGTCTGGCCTTATTATGTATTTTTTATCTACAACCCCTTTACAAGCTAAAACTTGAATGAGAAACAAAAATGACAAGGCAAAACAAAAAATCAGCTCTTTCAGGTTTTCTGTGCACAGAACTGGTTTCCACCCAATGTGTTAACTAATCCAAAGAAACAGTAAACGGCTATGTAAGTAGACCTGTGTTCATTACTTTTGAATTGAGATAGAAGTCAAAGGGTTGACCCAGACTCTGACTTGAATATACAAGAGCAATGAAATGAAGGGCACCATTTATCAGAACACATCTTGGACTTTATATGCTTCATATAACTTCATCTCAGATCAGTGCTGTGACATAGATTATTATTGTTATCATTTTCACCATCGTTATTATCTATTTATTTATTTTTCTCTCATATATTACTCTCCAACCACAATATCCCCAATTCCTCTCCTCTCAGTCCCTCCCCCCACTTTTTCTCTTCCCAGATCCACTCTTCCTTTCGCTTCATGGAAAGGCAGGCCTCCCAGGGATATCAACTAAACATGGCTTAACAAGTTACATACAATAAGACTAGGCAAAAAGCCTCATATTGAGGCTGGATGAGGCAACCCAGTAGGAGACAAAGGTCCCAAAAGAGGCAAAATAGTCAGAGATACCTCCCTCTCCAATTGTTAGGAGTCCCACATCAACACCAAGATGTATGACCATACTACATATAGAAAGGACCTAGGTCAGAACCATACAGGCTTCCTGATTACCACTTCAGTCTCTGTGATCCCCTATGAGTCCTGGTTAGTTGATTTTTATTGTGTCCTTGGCCCATCTGGCTTCCTCCCCTTCTTGCATGGGAATCCCCAAGCTCCACCTAACGTTTGGCTGTGGGTCCGTAAAGAGTATTATGGTGATCAATTCGTAGCTCAGGAAACAAAATTCTGCATGGCTAAAAAACTTGGCTAAGGTCACAAAGCTGATTTATCATGGAACCAGGAATATGCAACTTGAGTCCTCACCCGAGATTAGGCTCTTGGCCTTGCAAAGTTAATGCTGTCATCATCTCCGTTTTCCTGAGCAGAAAATAAGAAAGCAGAAATAATTCCCACCAAAACAACTTGGAAGATCCAAAACTTAGGACCGAATATGAATCCAAGTTAATATTGAGTCACAGAAAGCATTAAAGCTAACTGGTTTTTTTTTTCTAGCTATCAACAGCTACTATAATCAGTTGAATTTTTCTTGGAGAGAATAAAGTTAATGAACCACGCCTACCTTACCGAAGAAAGAGGGAAAAAATGACTTGAGTAAAATTTCTAATGGTCTCCTCTTCCCATAACTGTACGCACCCTCTCCAGTCTGTATTAGTTACCTATAGAGAAGTACAAACACAATGACATTTGGTGTTTTCAAGTAACTTACTCCCAGTGTCACTCAGGAGTCATCTGAGCCATTGTCTCCCTCTGCATGCACAGACTCACTTCTCTGTGGTCAACTGTAGTTGGGCATTGCTCTGTTGGCATAACCATGATTTCATCTGTTGGATCAGATCACCGTGGCTTAGGGCATTGTTTTACCTCCATTTGTTTTCTGTTCTTCAGCTTTCCCGAGGTAGTGCACAATGGTGGCACGGCTCCAAGGCAGCAAGTGGATTCCTGAGACATAAGCTTGGAACGTGCACATCATCCCTTTCCTGTATTCTGTTGGCCAAATCAAGTCACCAAGACAGCCTAGATTCCAAAAGAATAATAAAGGAATAGGTTTCTTGTATTGCAAGAAGTAATACCATACTCTAAAAGAGCATATAACTTTTCCATTATAAAATTAATTTACCATACCTTTTTAGTAAAAAATGAAGACCCAACCTTTTTCTTACTGAAGTATAAATGGGTTTTAGTGCTTCATGCACTACTAAGTTCTGAATGTTTTAATAAGCAGAATGTCATAGGAACAGTGCTACCATTACTGAGTAACTTATATCAATCCTAAAGAACACTGTGAATATGTGTGTATGTGCACGCACGTGCGTGCGTGTGTGTGAGCATGTGCATGTGTGATGTATCAGGATATAGAGGTCAGAGGCAAACATCTGGTATCTTTAGTCACTGTCCAACTTAGTAGTTGAGTCAGAATCTCAGGCAAAATGGCCAGTGAGCCCTAGGGATCCTCCTGTCTCTATTCCATCCGTACTAGCATTACAGGTCAGGACCAACATTACAGGTCAGTGTTAGCATTACAGGTCAGTGCCAGCATTACAGGTCGCTGGTAGCATTACAGGTCGGTGCTACCACTTCTTGCCTTTTGATTTGAGCACTGAGATTACGAACTTGGGTTTTTATACATTTTTAAAAAAATGATCGATTAAGTTGCTAGCACTAATTTTTTTCTTAGTGCCATCAGGAAATTTTTTTAGAATAGCTGATGACCTTTTACTAAAATGTTTGCCTTAAAACTCTACAGACAAGCCAGGTGGTGGTGGTTCACACCTTTAATCCCAGTACTTGGGAGGCAGAGGCAAGTTTAGAGTCCAACCTGATCCCACAGAGTGAGTTTCAGGATTGACAGGCTGTTACACAGAGAAACTCTGTTTTAAAAAACAAAACACAAAAACAAACAAACAAAAACCCCAAACAACAACAGAAAAGGCCTCTACAGATAAATTTTAAAATGTAAGAATAAGACCAAGCATTTCCTGCCAAAGTCTAAAATTGAGTAGGGGAAAGAAAACAGCCATAGGCTTGTTAACTAAGAGGCAAGTTTTGAGGAAAGGGTTTGTATATTTGCACAATTCCAAGAGAAGTGAATCTAGCATTTCTAGACATTATTCATACAAAAATAGGCAGAAAAATGTAGCCAGAAAACTGTTGGCACTGTCTATGGATGAAAGCAATCCACCTGTCATTTGTAGCTACAGGGGTTAGGCTAAACACATTTTCTCACGTACATCTGGAATGGTAAAATTGCTTCTTGTGAGATAAGTAGCAAATTGCCCCCCTTCCTGCCTCCCCTTCTCCATCCCACTCCCACCCTTTATTCACTTCTTTCTATAGTACTCACAAACCGCACAGGCATATTCACTTAGAAACTCACTTGTTTACATATCACATGTTCCAAGTGGATTTTAAAAGTGTTTGTGAAAGGAAATGAATGAATCAGAAATCCCAGTGGAGTGAAGTTTGTGTCAACAATTTGTGTCTTTCTTGATTTTTATTTTGGGTATTTTATATAAACCACAAATAGATCATTTAGACTGGTATAGTAAAATAACATCAAGTAGACAATCAAGACTTATAACAACCAATTTTTTTTTCTCACATTGCCTAGAAGATTGAAAAAAAAAACATGAAAGATATTCTGAAAGACTCAGTGTTCTACAGTTGGAATCTAGATTGCCCCTCTCAGGTCATTCTTTGAATGTTTACCTCCAGTAGATGGTGCTACATTGAAGACTGGAAAGGGTTTAGTAGGGAAGCCTGGCTGTGGTTCCAGCCTGCTGTTAGCCTCTAGGTGGACAGCTGCTACTGGATATTCCTACTGCCAAAGATAGAGCTGTTTCTACTACTGTGCTTTTCTCAGTATGACAGACTGAAATTTTTCTGAAGCCATGGTTCCAAATCAACCTTCTTCCTTTTAGTTGGTTCAGTTAGTTATTGTTACAATATTGACAGCTCTGGGTGATTCATCTACAACAAATCATACACCTAAGGTTCAGGGAACACCACAGAAGATAGGGATGGAAAGATTTTTAAAGCCAGAAGGCAAGGATGTTCACCATATGGCAGGGAAGCTGTTCCCATTAAGTCTTTAAAATGTGGTCATCTAAACAAAGAGTTGAATAATGACATCAATATTTAATATACTAATATGGATAAAGAGTTATAGGGAATCAATTGTTGCAGAGAGAGTAAGAATTGATCTTTTCCAGGGTTGACCCCCGTTAGGCTAAACAAGTGATCAATCCTAAACAAATATACATATGAATAACATTAAATGAAATCATCAAGTTGTATTTAAATAGGCATGTGTGTGTGTCATTCATTTATTGTTGATAACTTCATAGACAAGTACTTCATACACAAGTTCTTCATTTACATCACAATTAAGGAGGCCATAAATTTGAGAATGAGTTGGGAGGTATATGGGAGGAGTTTTAAGAGTGAGGAAAGGATAGAAATGATGTAGAAATGCACTATTCATGTATCAAAACCTCTTAAATAATTGAAAAATGTATGAGAGCAAATAAAAGTAACTCATACATAACATCTGATGAGAAACTGTTTTGAGAATAAAATATGGAATCTTCCTATGATGTCATCTAACTTTGGAGGGGTTGGGGGTTCTCTCTCAGGATTGTACTGTAAGAGCAATTTCTGATGAATGCTTTGACTTCATAATCTGATCACCTTTTAAATGCCAAACTTCTGAACCCCATCACAATGGGGATGAAGTTTCAACTTGTAGGTTTCAAAGTATCACACTTTTTGACCATAGTAAATAGAATCAAGGATTTATAATCTTTGTACTTAACTTCACTAATTTAGCAGAATATCTTTGAGATCTGCCCATGCTCTAGTATGACTCAATCTTCTTTCTTTTAATTAATGACTAACATTTGCTATATGCATGTATTTTGTATCCATTATCATGACTTTCAGTTTTAACATATCACTAAATGTAATAAATAATATACATTAACTGGGAGCCCTTTATTCTACATGACTTATAACCATCTGGTCTTCATTATTATCTCTTTTCTTATTCATTTTGATATATAATTTTTATCCTTTTTCTAGGTGCTTTTTATGTGCTCTTTCTCTGAAGAGATGACTGTGTTTCTGAGAATCATGCTGAGAAGATTATCATTTCTACATTTGTCAAGAATCATTTCATCTCTTTTTTATTAAACATTTTTTGAGAATTCCATACACAAGTACTGTATTTGCATCATTTCCTCCTTCCTTCTCTCCCCACCAGCTCCGACCATTTTCCCCAGCTTCCTCTTTGACTCATGGCATTTTCCCTTTATTTATAATTGAGATATGTACACACACACACACACAAACAAACAACATGCTATTAAATCCATTCAGTGTTGCTCGTATATAAATGTGTTGAAGTTGATTACTTGGAGTTGGGTCTTATCAGGGATATTGTCCCCTGATTCTCCCATGTCAGAAGCTACTGACTGCCTGTAGCTCTTCATCTATGGGGTGGTACCTTTTGAAGTTATTCCCATCTACATTGGCATGACATTTTATGAATATTAATATCACCAGCACCTCCTCCCCTGTCTGGTCATTTTATATTGAAGGGAATTGTTGGGCACACATCTATTTTATCACACCTGGTCTAGCCCATGTTCAGATCCATATACATAGTTTATATTTTATGAGTTTTCTAAAGAGGCTACAGAAATTCATACTTCCATTAGTGAGACATGACTTGCAGTGGCCTGCTGTCTTACCAAATTTTATTTTTATTCAGTTATTCATTTTTTTATATTATCAGTGTTTATTTATCCAGGACTGGAGAGATGGCTCAGTAGTCAAGTAGTCTTCCTTGGTCGAGTTCCAAGCACCCACATGACAGCTCACAATTACTTGCAATTTGAATCCCAGGGTATTTGATGGACTCTTCTAGCCTCTGTGGGAACTGCACACAGTTGGTTCACAGGCATACATGCAGGCAAAACACCCATAAACATAAAAAAAAGAAAAATGTGCAGATTTTTTTTTCTTTTCTCCTAATAGACCTGATTTCACTACCTGTCCAGGTAGAGAGCGCTGAGCCATGGTCATGGAGAATTCAGACCTAAGAGACATCAGAGGTATAATTTGGATTTACTGGTCAGGACAGGCCAAGAGAAAACAGAATATCTTAAAATCTCTAAGCAGGTCTTTACACGTGTTAATTACAAAATCTAATTGCACCAGGAAGGCATGATAGTTTAAATACTTCCAAACCCAGAAGGCATTAGGAGGGAATAATTGACACATTAACCCATTCAGTAAATGAACAAGAGGGAATCAGAACTGAATTTTGACCAAATGTTTTCCATAAAACTCAGGGATTTCTCACGAATGAAAGGTGTTCTCATGCAATTGTTCTTCTAAGTGTGTTGTTCAGACCTTGCCTCTTTTATGGGAAGAATTTAACCTCATTGACTTTCTAAATTCCAGTTGACAAGCTTTTGGCTGAAGGAGTGGATATGAGGATATCTCCATTGGCTTTCATAGTCATTTGGAAAGCCAGCTGGACCACTGATCTGTTCTGCATTTGTGTGCAATGCAAAACAGAGCTGTTCCTGACACAACAAGATGCAACATGACATATTTATTTATTTATTTATTTATTTATTTATTTATTTATTTATTTATTTTTGCTCTGTCCCAGAAATTGGCCTGCTAGTAATTACCTTCAGTGCCTGGGAAGCTACAGTCACAGATTGCTTCAAGGAATCTTCACATTGTCTTTGTGTCTCAAAGACACAAAACAGCCAATTTTAGTCTAGATTACTCTAATATACTATGGGATGTTTAATTAGAAATTCATTTTCAACAGTACCATCATCTGAAAGGACTACTAGAGACAAAATAGAAGCAAAACAAAAACAAGAAATTCCTTCCCGTCCAACATTAGGATGTCTGAAAGGAAACATTCATTCTGACCGTTTGAAGACAGGTGTGATCCAGCAGCACTTCTATTTCAATTTTGACACCTTAGAAAATCTGTGTTGATTGGTGGTGGAAAAGAGACCTCTTTTTTTTTTCTCAGAAGTTGTGAGATATTTCTTAATTTAGGAATCACTAGGTTGCAGGAAAACCTGGCAGCAGTAATAGCTGGGGTCTGCTTTGGCTGAGCTACATCTTGGTCCTACACCCTTGTTGGCTCTTGGCTTCCCACACACATTTCAAGCTGTGATGGCAATTAACAGATGACACCATGAAAACATATCATTAATCTCAGATCCAAAGCAACCGAAGAGCTTTCTGGATGGTTCTCTATAAGGAAAAGCCTACAAGAAAAACAGAATCAGATCATGTGACTAGCAGGCTACAGGCTGAGCAGATGTCATTCTTTCTGCTAAAGGGGGTCGATTGAAAAAGTGACGGCAAAAATAAAGATAGGTCTTGGTTTTCTCACAAGTGATGATAATTATGTAGAGTCAATGAGAAATTTAGCAGAATTTTCTTTTTCTTAGAAATGATCAGGAAGTAAGACAACATTGAAAGAGGTTGGCATTATTTGCATCCAAAAGGTGCAAGTTCTGGCTACATGAAAGAATACATTAAGTTCTTTACCCTGCCTCCCCATTGTTTTCTGTCAGAGTCTTTCTTCAGTTTATCAGTTGTGCAGAATGGAATTTGCTGTCTGGGTTGTAAACGTGAGACAACAAACGGGTCTTTTGACAGGTTAGTTATCTGTTTATGGGTTTCTATTCTCTCTTCCCTTTGCCCATTTTTCTTTCTCACAAATTTTCAGCATTTTTTCCTCCCTGGCCTTTTCTTTATTCTCTATTTTTACACATATCTAAGGCAAGTAGAAATACCATAACAATTTGGGGACATGGGTCGAGTTCTCCCAAGGGTTCCCTAAGAGTCAAATGCCAAAAGTCTTTAAGGATGTGTTCTCCTTGGCAATACTTGTTGCATAGAGCGTTTAAGTTGAATTCTGTATTTCAGTTAGTAAACATTTGCACTGAACACATACACATGGAGAAGGCAGCATGTGCTTCCTATTAAGGCATTCTGAACATGGCCCAGGAAGAAAGCCTATTGTTTTCGTTCACTGGCTACCACTAAATGCAAGGCAGTCTGATCCACTCCAAGAAACAGATTCAGATTCATAAAAAATAAAAAATAAAACAACAACAAAAAACTTAAGTTTTTTTACTTTAAAGTTGATCAAGCAGAATAGCAGAATTTTCTGGAAGCGTATTTGGAATCTGCGGATATCAGAAAATGTGTTTCTGTGACTTTCCATCAGAACCAAGACTGAAGCTGAAGCACCGTTGTCCATAACATGGTCAAAAATGACAGAGGTCTATCCTGGGTGACACAGATGGTATTTACTGTGTTGGGAATCCCTTATTATCTACCAAGGTGCTTTGCCTCTGTGATTTGTATTGTCCTTAGCTGAAAGCAGCAAGTAGGAACCCTCCACACGTCAAGTATGCATCGTGTCAATCAAGTCTCCTCTTAAAGTACTTTTGTTGGCCCTCTTCATATCTCCTGGGTTGTCAGGAAAAGCCACTACAAGAAAATTCAAAACATTCCTTAAATTCCCTCATTTCTTACTCATTCTTCCTTTCTTCTTGCTCCTCAATTCTCTCCCCCTTTCCAGTGCGTGTTTCATTTTCTTCTATTTAAATCTCATACTATGTCTAGGATTGACTATAAGTGTGGTTAATTCTAAAATGAGTACTCTAATAAAAACTAGTAGCATTTCATGGAATAACATTTACATTCTTACTTTCAATACAAGCTAATATCTATATTTTCATCTGGCTTAATAGAAGTAGCGTTACCATAGAAATCCCCCAAGAAGACCAGCATATATTTTTTATTTTTGTTAACTTTCTAGCTTTCATTTATTCTCCATGATTTTGTAATTAACACGTGTAAAGACCTGCTTAGAGATTTTAAGATATTCTGTTTTCTCTTGGCCTGTCCTGACCAGTAAATCCAAATTATACCTCTGATGTCTCTTAGGTCTGAATTCTCCATATTTCCTTTTCTGAAAATGAAGAGAAGTCTCTTAATTTTGCTTCTAAGCCATTTATTTAGAAGAAATTCCTTTAAGTAAAATCACCGAGAGAGGCAGCCACTCCAAAAAGTTTGAAGTCACTTTCAGGTCTTTATAGATTTCCCTTTCAAAGAAATTCCTCTGTATCTTTGAACATCAAGCAATAACTTAAACAGAAGGAATTTGTATACCTATATTTTCGCTCTTGTAAAACATTGCCACCCCCTTTGGCATCAAGACAAAGTATTTTATTGTTAACTTGTTTCTGAGATATATATATATATATATATATATATATATATATATATATATATATCTTAGCAATGGTAAGTAAACTTCCTATCCCATGTGTTTATTGTGTCTCCTTATAAACTGTCAATTAACATCTATGCCAAGATTTTCCTTGCTTATCTTTTCTGCTTTACTCTCAGCAAATCAATATTCACTAATTAAATTTATGAAATTAATTATACAAGATATTAAGTCACCCAAAGGCACAAAAGGCATCTCTACCCTTACGCTTAGATGCAGCAGAGCATACAGGATCTCTGATGTCAGACCAAAGTATCACTTTTAAGACGTAGATGAGGACAGTTCTCGTGAGGAGGGAGGATATATTGCTTTGAGACAGGCCCTTCTCACTCTACCTAGGCTGAGCAAGATATCCCTTCAGGAAGAATGGATCCCGAAAAGCCAGAAGAAGTAGGAATAGCAATAGTGGAGAGGGTGCCTGAACTGACCTTGTCCTGTAGTCAGATCGATGACTATCGTTAAGTGTCACCATAGAACCTACATCCAGCAACTAATGGAAGTAGATGCAGACAACCACAGGGAGCATTAGGCTGAACTCCCAAATTCCAGTTGAAGAGAAGTAGGAGTGAGAATATGAGCAAAGAGGTCAAAACCATGATGGGGATTCCCACTGAAACAGCTTACCAAGCCTTCCAACTCCAGCCTTACAGCAAGGGAACCAGCATATGACCAAACTAGGCCCTTTGAATATGGGTGACAGTTGTATGGCTGGGACAGACTGTGTGGCCACTAGCAGTGAGACCAGGATTTCATATCTACTTTTATTACATTGTGTTATGTTCATGGTTGTTGTATCTATTTTTTTTAATTTTCCTATCATCCTGACTGAAGTTTTCCCTCCATGCACAATTCCCAATCTTTCCCTCTACCTTCTCTCTTTCTCAGATCTACTCCTTCTCTTGTTCCCCTCAGAAACAAAAGCTAAAAAGAGCAGTCCTCCCAGAGATAGCAACTGAACTTGTTACAGTAACAGGTTAGAGTAAGACTAGGCCCAAACTCTCATACCAAGGCTAAACAAGGCAACCCAGTAGAAAGAAAAGGATTCCAAGCACAGACAAAAGAGTCAGAGACACCCCCAACTCCCATTGTTGGGAGTCCCACAAAAACACCAAGCTTTAAGAGTGGGTTTTGACATGTTCAAACAACACATGTGAATCTTTCTAAAGACAGTTGCTTCCTGGGCCAAGGATGTAGCACAGTGGGTGTAGGGCTACCCCAGAATGTATGAAGTCTCGTGTGTAATACCTAGTACCACATAAAATAACACAATCAAGGTATTTTGGCACATACTAATAATGCTGTATTTCAGAGATATAGTCAGGAGGATGAATTTTACACTATCCTTGGTTATGTAGTATGTTTGAGCCAAGTCTGGGCCATACGCAATTTCATCCTCAAAAAAAAAAAAAGTTGATTTTTTTTTTACTGGCTTTCTTTCATTTTAAAATTTTATTCATTTTACATTCTAACCACAGTTCCTCCTCCAACTCCCACCTCCCTTCCCATTCACCCCCATTCACTCCTCAGAAAGGGTAAGGCCTCCCATGGGGAGTCAACAAAGTCTGACACATTAAGTTGAGGCAGGACCAAGCCCCTCTCCCCTGCATCAAGACTGAGCAGGTTGATTCTTAAAAAATATATTTTAACTCATATTTTCATAATTTCATATATGTGTACCATGTATTTTGATCATATGTACACCAGTCTTCTCTATAACGCTTTTCAAATCCATGACTTACTTATCTTAGATCCCCAAATAGTTTCATATTTTTATTTTAATAACCCACTGAGTTCTATCTATATTGTCCATACTGCCATGAATGTGGATTCATTAACTATGGGATGGTTGAGTTAATATGATACTTTAAATAATATACTTTGTTAATTCTTTGAGAGTTTATACATGCATACAACTTATTTAAATCACTTTCACTTTCTACTTTACCCCAAACTGTTCCTCAAACAATATTTCCTTCCAACTTCATCTAAAATTTCATGTCTTCATTTCTATTTATTTTTAAATATTTTAATTTTTATTTATTGTTTTTATTGAGCTAAATATTTTTCTCTGCTCACCTCCTTTCCTTCCCCCTCCCCTTATACCCTCTCCCATGATCCCCATGCTCCCAATTAACTCAGGAGATTTCGTCTTTTTCTACTTTCCATGTAGACTAGGGTCCTCTTTATTGTCTAGGTTCTCTGGGTTTGTGAATTGTAGGCTGGTTTTTCTTGGCTTTATGTCTAAAATCCAATTATGAGTGAGTGTATATTATATTTGTCTTTTGGGGTCTAGGTTACCTCACAGATTTATTTATTTTATGTGTATGAATGCTTTTGTCTGCATACATATTTGTGCACCATGACCATGTCTTGGGTTCCTGGAAGACAGGGGTCAGGTCCCCTAAAACTGAAGTTATGAACCACACTGTGAGTGCTGAGAACTGAATCCAGGTCCTCTGTAAGAGCAAAACATGGTCTTAAGCATGAAGTCATTTTTACAACTTTCCCTAACCTTTTGTTTGATAACTCACTAAGTCTAATTTGTGATGCAAATATATACACAGTTACAGGACCATTTACTGTAGCAACCTATCAGAAGCCATATCCTTAAACAACCAAAAAAAAAAAAACCATGACTCTCCCTCTCCTAGTAACCAACAGCTGTCAATAGCTCTTCAGCTAGGATTTGTAGCCTCATCCATGAGGGAAAACTTGATCTTATGCAGGTCTTATTTAAGCAATCACAGCTCGGAGTTCTTGAGTGCAGCAGCCCAAATATGTCAAAAAGGCATGGTTTCACCCATTTCCCACAACCTCTGTCTCTTAAAATCTTTCTACCCCCTTCTATTTTCTACAACCAGATTGTATGGTTAAGAATACCTCGAGAATGGGGGCTAGAAAGACGGCTCAGGAGTTAAGAACACTGGTTTCCTTTACAGAGGATTCTAGTTCCTCTCACAGTTCCCACATGGGACTCCTTACTGTCTGTAACTCAAGTTCCAGAATAGCTGGCATCTCTTGACCTTCATCAGCACCAGACAAGCACATGGTAAACATACATACACTCACGTGAAACATCCAAAGACTGTTAACTGTAAATAAAGCCCAGAGAACAAAAGTAGAGAAATGAGGAGAGTAAAATAGAGTCAATTAATAACTGACTGAATAATTTGACACTGCTAGGATGATCTTAAGAATCATATAGAATGTTCTCCAGAGTTGTCTACAAGAGGATAACACGCAACCATTGCGCTCTATCTCACGTTGGTAAAGTATTACCTCATGCATGCATAAATACCCTTCCATTTCAGACTTGTTGCTAATTTCCACTGGCATTCTGAGTATCAGATTTACCCCTGAGATAAAGAGGAAATTGGTCTTCTGCCCATAGGGAAGTTATGCCTAATTGTACACCTGCTCAAAGTACACAGCCATGTTAATGGCTGAAATAAAATATAAGCTAGCAAACTAGAAAGGAAGGCACAGCATCTTCAATCAAACAGATTATTTAAGCAACTAAAACGGGACAATTTTAAAGTAATATATCATTTATTATGCATTATAAAATGCTTTAAAAACTTTGAAGGTTGCCATGCTAATTATTTAATTATAATACTATGTATAGCTGTATAAAATCAACACAATGTGTTTCCTGAATGTGTATAATTTTATTATGTTAACTCAAGTATTTTCGTTTCTATATTTGCTTCTAATTTTTCTCAGTTTCATGCATGTTTACAATGCACCGTGGTCATATTCGCGCTACATAACACTTTCTCATCCCTCATCTACCTCCTAGTTCCCCAACCCCTTCCTCAATTTCAGCCAGTTTCTTACTTTCACCATGCCTTTTAGTGAGAGTCTTGCTAAGGTAGCCATGGGTTTTGTGTTTGTCATCAGAGAATAAACAGCCTATAAACTGGGGGGGAAAATTCAAATCACATATCACAAAAATGTATAACCATTGTATACAAAGAACTGTGAAAAGTAAACACACAAAATAGCAACCAATAAGTGGGCTATTAACTGAATAGGTAGTTCCTGAAATAAAAGATATAAATGGTTGTTCAATATTTTGAAAAGTGTTGAATAGCCTGAGCCATCAGACGATACAAATTAATATTGCTTTAAGATTCTGTCTTACCCAGTCAGAATAAATGATTTTAAGAAAACAAAAACATTAAATGCTGGTGATAATATGGAGGGAAACTGTTTTTACTACTGGTGGGAATGTAAACTTGTACAATAACTGTGCGAATCAGTATAAAGTCTTGTTAAAAAACTACAAGTAGAACTGCCATAGAACCCAACTACGTCACTCGGGTATATGTGTCTGACAGATATTTATTTACATGACATTTATTTACAGGCAGATATTTATATGTCTGTGTTTGTAGGCACATGATTCACAGTAACTAAGAAATGGAGCCAATCTAATTATTTATCAACAGATAGCTGGATAAAGAAAATTCAGCACACACAAACACACACACACACAATGAAGTCTTAAGTAGTTCTAAAAATGTGAAATCATAGCATTTGCAGAAAATGTATGAAATGGGAACTAATTTTGTTAAGCAAAATAAAATTGCCTTAGAAATACATATACTATTTTCTCTCATTTGTGGAATGGAAATTTGTGTGTGCGCGCGTGTATAAAAACACATATGCATATATATGTGTGAGCATTTGTATATATTTGTATGTATAGGTCATAAAACAAGAAAGGGGATAATGAGATGGGAAGAAGACATCTTAAGGAAAATAGTTTAATAGAATACATGTGATTGCAGAGCAGAAACAGGGAGTAAACAGAAAGTGATCTAATTGGAAGGGCAGAGGGATCAAGAGTGAAGGCAGTGGGGAAAGAGTACAAATGGGAATAAAGGATAATGACTCATATGTATGAAAATTTCATGATAAAATTCCAATACTTTGCCAACGTAAAAGAAATAGCTTTAAAAAACTAAAACAGGGGGGGGGGGCTTGAGAATATCTTGAAAAATTAAGAAGCAAGGCTGTACAGAGAAGCTTCAAGTAGTTTTGCATAATAACCCAATGAGTCCTAAACTCTAAAGTACATCCAAGTTGTGACTTCAGACTTTGCAGGTGTCTATATGGTTTGGAAATTCTGTATTTTTTGACAGCTTCGAAGTGTTTACTGCTGGTCTGAGGACACAATGTGAGAAATAAGAGTTTGAGGCCATGATTAAGTGGCCAACTGTGGTAAGAGCATAGGAGTCAAAGAAGTTCTGAAGATTACATTAGGAAGGCTGGGTCTGAGCCCCTTTACAGGTGGCTGTGCTAAAATGTTAAATTAGCCAGACGGTTACTGAGTTTGGATGCTTGGCCCCTCCTACCTTCCCAGAGTTTTCTGGAGCTGTTGCCCTGGCCAGAACAGTATTGGCAACTCCAGAGCTGATTTCAAACATAGTGACATTTGAGAACAGTTGCAACTAGGATCTGGGATAAGATTGTACCTCATACTGAAAAAACTGGGAACTGCAATACAACCTGATAGAGCAGAGTGTGCAGGAAGACGAAGCAGTGCTCAGGCAAGGGCTGCCTCAGATCATTTGCAAGCTCAGAGTCAAGCAGTCCCTTTCTGCTACTTCATAGAGTTCCATTAAGTAACTGTTGCTCTAGCCTTTCACATCATGCTCAGACATTATTTTGGAAGAGAATCATGTAGACTTCACCATTTGTGACCTATAACTTGTATTTCAAAATCATAGACCAAAGCACCTATGAAAATACACAATAATGTTACTGTTGTCAGCACAACTCTAATTATAAAAATCAGGTGGTTGAGCATACCAAGGAAAACAGTAAAAAGTCCTTTGCTTGCAGATGCTCTTTCTATAAACACTTAAGGAATTCTGTAGAAGAAATAACGATTTTCTCACATAAATTGATTTTTTAATATCTTGGGATACTTGTAAGTATTAAATAATTTAAATAAAGAATGGATACACATTTAAAATACACACAAGACACACCTGTTAATTGTAATTTTGGGTAGCAGCTTCTGCTGTTCTTAGCTTTGTTTTTCTTCAGCAGCTGGTACAGTTGCTTGAATTTGTTGCACTAGAGCTGTTGCTGAGGCAACACAAGAGGAGATTAAGAAACCAGCTTATCAACCAGTTCTTGATGTCTCAGACCTCAGCCACTTATCTGGAGCAGAAAAGACTAGAGACTAGAGGTTGAGATTGCATAGAAATCTGTAGGTGTAGTGGAAGTGCCAATAAAACAACCAAAGGGAATGAGACTTACCCTTCTCCACCAGCATGTGAGTCGAGAGGGACTCCACATGCAAAAGTCCACTAGGAAACAGGGATGCTGAGAGGAAAACCTGAGCTTATCATATAAAATCAGGACTTTTGGGAAAGCTTAGTCTGTTCACCTTGAGCCTGTTACATCTTGTAGCCATAGTGCTGTCTGCTTACCAGTGGAAAATAGGGCTCACCTTGTGTGTTTGTCTTCACAGTATTTTTCAAGAACTTTTTTTTCCAGCTTTGGGAAAAAATTATGTGCACATATGTTTGACACTATAAATACTTCTGAAGTTGGGTAATTAAGCAAACTATGGACATTTGTCTTATGAGATCTGAACTAATATTTTGGTAAGCTTTATTTTAATCTCCAATTTCTAATTTTTGGCTTGTAGAGCATTTGTTCTTCCTGGAAGCAGATTCTGCCCTCGGACTTTAAAATGTATAGTTTAGGTTTTAAGAGTTTCATTCTTAGTTTCACGAATTATAGGCTCAATGTCCTTTATTTATGGCTAGAAACCAAATATGAGTGAGTACATCCCATGTTCCTCTTTTTAGGTCTGGCTTACCTCACTCAGGATAGTGTTTTCTACTTCCGTCCATTTGCATGCAAAATTCAAGAAGTCATTGTTTTTTACTGCTGAGTAGTACTCTAATATGTATATATTTCATACTTTCTTCATCCATTCTTCCATTGAAGGGCATCTAGGTTGTTTCCAGGTTCTGGCTATTACAAACAATGCTGCTATGAACATAGTTGAGCATATACTTTTGTTGTATGATAAGGCATCTCTTGGGTATATTCCCAAGAGTGGTATTGCTGAGTCCAGAGGTAGGTTGATAAGAAGGTGAACCCAAAGAAAAACATAGAGGCATCCTCCTGAATATTAAACTTCATCAGGCGATGAAAGGAGACAGAGACCCACATTGGAGCACCGGACTGAAATCTCAAGGTCCAAATCAGGAGCAGAAGGAGAGAGAGCACGAGCAATACAAGAGCTATTTCCAGGAAAGGCACCAAAGCTACAGAGAAACCCTGTCTCGAAAAACCAAAAAAAAAAAAAAAAAAAGAAAAAAAAAAAGAAAAAGAAAAAAAGAAAAGAAACTTAGGACCGCGAGGAGTGCACCCACACACTGAGACAATGGGGATGTTCTATCGGGAACTCACCAAGGCCAGCTAGCCTGGGTCTGAAAAAGCATGGGATAAAACCGGACTCGCTGAACATAGGGGACAATGAGGACTACTGAGAACTCAAGAACAATGGCAATGGGTTTTTGATCCTACTGCACGTACTGGCTTTGTGTGAGCCTAGGCAGTTTGGATGCTCCCCTTACTAGACCAGGATGGAGGTGGGTGGTCCTTGGACTTCCCACAGGACAGGGAACCCTGATTGCTCTTCGGGCTGACGAGGGAGGGGGACTTGATTGGGGGAGGGAAATGGGAGGTGGTGGTGGGGAGGAGGCAGAAATCTTTAATAAATAAATAAACAAAAAGAAGGAAAAAAAAGTTTCATTCTTATAATATGAATAATAAAATCCCAGAGACAAAAACTGAGATTCAACCTGAAAACCAGAAGAACAAAGCAACCAAGACACTACTGATTCTAAGTGACCACAGGCTAAACAGACTAAGCAGACTACACCTCTCTCTCCTCCCATTTTATATCCCTCTAGTGCTGGGAGTAAAGGCATGATACCCCAGTGCTGGGATTAAAGGTGTGAGCCACTACTGCCTTGATTTGTTTCTGCATTGATCTTGTATAGCCCAGGGTGGCCTTGAACTGACAAAGATCCATCTGCCTCTGTCTCCCAAATCCTGGGATTAAAAGTGTGTGCCACCACTGCTTGATCTCTAGTGTCTTAGCTTTGCCCTTCTGATCTTTAGGCAGCTTTATTTATTAAAACATAAATAAACTATCACTATACATTCTTTCTCCTTTGTTCCTATTGCTGTTCTCTATATTTCTTCACCATAATTCCTGGGTCACATTTAATCTTGTTACTTTAGAATAACTTGGTTGTTTGTTAATGAAGACATTGATATGAATGTTAAAGGCAAATGGTCAAGAGCATTTGGCTCTTCGGATATTTGTATGAAGCCTGACTTTGTATTTTAACCAAACCACATGAACCAAGTAATCTTTAGGATATTTAGATGCCACAGATGACAAGAAATTTTATCTCTCCAAAAATATTACCCAGGAGAAAATATGATGGCAGAAAGAAACAAATATCTCACTGACCTAAGGTTGCCAGATATGATTCTGCATTATCTAGAATATAATGTATTTATTTATATCTAAAATTTCACTTCAAATTAGTGCCCAGTACAGTCACATATCTTAAACAACAGAGATATACTCTTAGAAATGTACCATTCTTTAGTTTTATTGTTGTATGTACCATACACAAGCAAAGATGGCTACACCACTGCTAGGTGATAAAGTTTTACAGGACCACTCTCACATATATGGCTCATTGTAATCTAAAGCATTGTTATGTGGGATATGAAAACAATTTTTGTTGCTTTGTTTGTTTGTTTTTCAAAATAGAGTTTCTCTGTAGCTTCGGTGTGTCCTGGAACTACCTCTTGTAAGCTAAGTTGGCCTTGAACTCACAGAGATCGCCTGCCTCTGCCTTGTGAGTGCTGGGATTAAAGGCGTGCGCCCCCACTGCCCAGCTCATGTCAGCATTTGTAAGTACTAAATGGGGCATCCTGTACTGCTGGACTGTACCACATTGGATGATAGAACCACTCTCAATATTCACATGCCTCTGCTGCTCCCTCCTGCACAGATTAAAATTCCCCAGTCCTCTTCACCTGGTAACTTTGAATGTTGGAGGTCTTTTCAAATCAGTCCTTTTCAGGAGGATTTCTTTCAGATTCCAGCCATTCCCAGGCTTCCTTTCGTGCTTCACTAAAATGCTAACTTAAGTGTGAATTTACAGGAGTAAGGAATATTCTAAATTTAGTAGAAATCCTAAAGACAGTGAAATTCTCAAGAAGTATAGTCTCTTGAAAAGTTTATAAAAAAACCTTCGAGAGCATGTGATGACAGGTGTCAATGCCAATGAGTCTAGCTAGATTTCTCTTCAATAATAATAACTAATCAAGTGAGCTCTTGTAATTTATCTTTCCTTCATCTCTTTCTTAATTCACAAAAATATAGATAAATGAATAGACGGAAGAATGCTTAGGTTTTCAGTATGGTGGCAATAGGAAATGGTTGCTATAAAATCAACTGCTGAGATAATATTCAGTATACCATTCATCCAGATTTATTTGTTACATAAGAACTGTGCTATTTCTCTTTTATCTATTCTGCTGTATCATAGGTATTACAATTCTGAGAGAGAAAAAAATCTGTTATTTCCAAGTTTTTTCCCTCCCTGAGGAATTCAAGCTAAAAGTCTACTCCACAGAAGTGCTGTTGTGTATGCAGGTGAGTTCGATAGCCTGCTATGACTCAGTCAAGCAGGCAGCACTGTGGAGCTCAGCAGAAAGGATGTTTTATCAATGTTTTTCCTGAAGTCTCATGATCATCACTCTTCTCAGTGTGGTAGATAGACCCTGCCAAAGGCTGGCTCCTCCTTCCAATCTGGAATAGCTAGCCTCATCCAGTGGCAGGGTGCAAGTCAAGCTTATTGTTCTTCAACAGCAAAATCTAGCTTTTTGGAAAAAAAAATACAAGTCCCTGAAAGCATGAATGTCTTTATACAATTGCCTGATGATGTGCTTCATGTACTCCTAAACCTCTGCTGTATTTAGTGCCAGCTGATAGAGAAGCTGGACTGCTGGTTCACTGCCACTGAGCAAATTCTTTTGTTATTTCAATCTAAGGGGAATCTTTCTCAGGTGTATAATCACTTCCCTTCGTATTTTCATCAATGAATCAACTTTTCATTTTTTTTTTTATCTACTCAGCCAGTACCTTCATAAGTATTTAAACTGAGGAACCAATGCCCCAAGCTTTCAAATAAGTTTACTTAACAGGGTATACATGCAGAGTCAATTACACCCTAAGTCACAGGGAACTAAGTGTTACTATTTGTCTAACCTTGGGATATTGGTAGGACAGAGACAGGGCTCTCAAATCAGTCTTACGAGTCATTGAAAACTTTCATGGGAGCGTAAGAACCAAGAAGAGATACGATGCAATAGAGAAGAGAGTCAGAGGTGAAGTGAATTGCAGGATGGAGAAAGGAACAAACTCTCCTCTCCAAGCTAAAGGCACTTCTCAGGAAAATGACCTGAGACAAAAACAACAAAGCACTGTGATCAATGAAGCCATGTTTCAGTTGTCACTCTACGTGTCACAAAACACTATGAACAGTCTAGTTAACTTTCCAAGAAAGATAAGCAAGAAATCAAAAGTCAGGTAGTTAGAATAAGAAGTGTACTCGATAGGCATGGGTATTTGAATATTTGCTTCTTGGGGGGGCACTCTTTGGGGTGGTTTATCAAGTGTAGTCTTATTAAAAGTAGTAGTTGAGAGTATAAAGCCTTACGCTATTTCAAATTGATTCTGCTCCTCCTTACATTTGGAGACATGAGCTCTCAGCTTCCTGAGCTGCTGTCATGCTTGCTGCTTGCTTCCATACTTCCCTCACATGATGGGCTCTTATCCCTCAGAAACATAAATTCAAATAAACACTTCTATAAGCTGTTCTGGTCATTGTATTTTATCATAGCAACAGAGAAATCAAAAACATGGCACAAATAGATTAGCTCAAGAAGGGGGGTGAAATTCAATGAAAAGCTAAAACACAAGCCAAATAGATGAACAGTAACCACACTACCAGTAATCGATGGATTGGGATGGACAAATAGCAACGGCAGGCACTAGGAAACAAGTTTTCACTGGAGCAAGCCTGTACCCAAAAGATCAGTGTGAAGAAACAGCAAGTCTGCACTGATTACTTGACAACTTATATCCCATGTGAATTATATTTTACTTGACAAATTATATCCAAAGTAAATTACACATGAACATATATATATATATATATGTCATCTTTAATGTGTAATCAACTTTATTACACATGCTGATATCAATAATCAAAGGTAATAGTTGAGTAAATTTTTCCTTCAAGGTTCATCAGTTGTTTAAATAATATCTGTTATTGAAGTTAGAAATAATTTATGTTATGTTATAGATACCATTAATTTATAAAACATAGATATTTCTTTATTTATGATGGGGTTACATCTCAGTTGGCCATTAAAAAAATTAAAATATCATAAGTCAGACAGGTATTTGAGGGACTAGAGAGATATTCTAGTGCTTAAGAGGATTTGGTGCTCTCCTAGAAGGCACAGGTTTAATTCCTGGCACTCACATGGCAGTGCAAAATCATCTCTAACTACAGCTGCAGGGCTTTGGATATCCCTTTGTTGGATTCTTAGGACCCTGCATGCCTGTGGTGTTTATGTATATATGTATATGTGTGTGTATTTATGCATATATATGCAGACAGAGCACTAATACATATAAATAAAAGTATTTTAAGAAAGAAAATATATTTGATATACTTATTACACTGAGTCTCTCTAAACTTATATTTTCTCAGAATGAAACACAATGTATATTTTATAAGAAATATATGAGATATTTTATACATCATATAACTGGTATATTTTCAAGATATATAATGTTAGAAAATGTGAGGTATATTTTCAAGTTATCATCAAGATAAAAATAGTAAGTCAAAACTGCCATGTCCAACATGTCTCCTGGAATGGATCAAACTGAGGTACCAGGGGAATGAAGAAATGACACACGGAGATGCACATATAGACAAAAAAAAAAACTATGTCAGGCTGGTTTGGACTCTATTTGAGAAACCTCAGTGCCTAATATTCTCAGATTATAGAGTTGAACAGAAATGTGGGGTTATCGTCTGAGCTCTTAAGGTCCAAATGAGGAGCAGAAGGAGGGAGAACATGAGCAAGGAAATCAGGACCACGAGGCGTGCACCCACCCACTGTGACAGTGGAACTGATCTATTGGGAGCTCTCCAAGGCCAGCTGGACTGGGACTGAATAAGCATGGGTTGAAACTGGACTCTCTGAACAAGGCGGACAATGAAGGCTGATGAGAAGCCAAGGACAATGGCACTAGGTTTCGATCCTAATACATGAACTGGCTTTGTGGGAGCGTAGCCTGTTTGGATGCTCACCTTCCTGGACCTAGATAGAAGTGGGAGGACCTTGGTCTTCCTGTAGAGCAGGGAATTTGGACTGCTCTTCAGTATCGAGAGGGAGGGGGAGTGGACTAGGGGGAGGAGAAGTGGAGTGGGGATAGGGGGAGGGGAGCGGGGGGAGGGGGCAATATGTGGGAGGAGGGGGAGGGAAATGGGAAACGGGGAGCAGTTGGAAATTTTAAGTAAAAAAGAATAAAAAAAAAGAAATGTGGGGTTATTGCACAGAGATAAACAAAGAAGCAGGGTTTATGGTACACAGCTGGATCAAAGAGGTAGGTTTAACTCACCTCAGTAGGAGAAGTCTCTGCATGGAAGAAGGCATAAATATCCAAATAGAAAAAGCTGTGGTGGACATATTTGCACACACTGTCAATACTGTACTCCATCCCTCAAAGAAAACTTGGCAATCCTTCTTAGCCTGAGGCTAAGGAATCCTTGACATGACTATGCCTGTGCCAATAGCACACATTCACTCAGGACTTTACTCACTCGGGGCTTCTGATGTTCTCTACACAAAGCAGATAACTAACAGAATATCTATAGCTTGTTATTTTCCAGACATATCTTAAATGTCAATTTATAAATCAGTGATGCAAAGATAAAGTATACCACCAACCACTGCTTTCCAGGTCTTTTTTTTTTTGTACCACAAATCAACTCAGGCCAAAGAAATTCATTAGAGAAGTAAAAATGTGAATTTTCTATCCAGTCTTTGGTTTCTCCTTGGCCAGTGAGAACCATGCATGTCTCTGTCTTCACAGAATTTAGCGACAACAAAAAAATACCCCAATTAACCAGCCTGAGGTGAGGAGAAATGAAATTCTTGGATAACGATTTGGCTGATGTGTTCACCAAGATGACTAAAATGAAAGACTCAAATAATTGAGCAGTTTCAGATCACAGAATGCTACTGTAGAACCAGCCCAAGAGCCCCATTAGAGGTGTTTTTCAATGGCTGTACAGACTATTCAGAAATTCCCGGTGTGAGACTCACCTATATTAGAGTAAATTTATTACAAATGTTCAACTTACTCACCAACTGACAATAAATACACCTCTTTATTGCTCCTGTTGTATAATGAAATCCAAAAGGGAACCGTGGAAAATTCAAATTGTGATGAACATAGGACACAATGTATTGTAGAAACTAAAGGATTTCAAGTGTACATGTATCACCCCAATGCCCAGCAACCTACTCATAACTTGAATAAATGTTGCTTAAGCAGACAAGATAACTAACTGCAGTAAGTTCTGGGGATACAAGAAAGAAATGGCCTTTTTACAGTGTAAACTAACACTGATGGATGGGCATGCTGCAAGGCTCTCTACAAGGTGGTCATGATGGACTAGGCTAATATTCTCAAAGTACAAGTGTTAACATTAAAAAGTTTTCTATCTTTTCAGTAAACTATTCGGCACAAGCTGGGACAAATAAGGAATGAAACCATGAAGAACCCCCTTAACAACAGCAGCCTCAATTGCCATTCACACAGCCAGAATTTAACTGCCAGCTCACCCTTCCATATTAACAGATAGACCTATGGATCCTCCTTAAGCAAGGTGAAGTGTTTCCGAACTATGGAGCTTTGTAAAGAACATTTTTTTTTTTATTCTCCAGAAGGTGTAGAAGAAATATGATTTGTATTTTAATTTTTCCAAAAAGCCTTTGCTTTAGTGCCAAAAGCTCACTCCAACCATTATCATAAAAGTGCTCTTATACACTTTTAGAGCAGTACTTAAAATAGTCTGTGTCCTATGATGCTGCGCTTATTCACTGCATTTCCTGCTGAAACCTCACAAGCAGAGTAACTTTCCTGGACTCTTCCTCATGTTTTCCAATCTGGAAGTGAGACTGCATTCAAAAGAAGTAGCAGAAGTTAGATTTCTTCCAGGTGAATTTTGTTGGCTGTATATTAGGATGGGAGAATGAGGAAGAAAGTAGGGGATACCATCAGAAATGACACAGAAATACAAATGGAAGAACAGTAACTTCCAGCAATTGTTCAAGGAGCAAACAACTGTAAATGTTTCAAAAAAAGCAAAGTATCAGTAACAACAGAAACCAATGGAGTTGGTTGCTTTTCTTAAAGAAAGCCACCCTAAGAATTGAGTATAAGTCATGAATTTAGATGTTTTTATTGTAAAGCAGCCACTTCATGTTTCAAGAGAGTTCTGCTTTGAGACATGAATGATGTAAGGGCTATTTCTATTATGGTTCAACATCCACAACTTTCCAAATGTATGAAAGCTACACTTGGCTGAATAGCAAATTTAAGAGAAAAAAAAATCCATCACTTTCAGGGCACATTCCTAAGGAGGAGGATGAAGTGTGAGCCATTCAACTTAGAAGAGAGGAAGAGGTGAATAGGGAAATATTTCCCACCCTTTCATAGGTGGCATCGTAGATCAATCTGCAGTGAAATCATGGAACCTGAAGGTTCTCACCATGGACACTCTGGCATTTCCAAAGGACATAGTTTTACTTTAGTTGCTTCTAGTAATATACTGAATGTTAAAATGCAACCTGGTTGCATTTCTCTGATAAACTCTGACCCTTACAGAGAAAGTAAAAGAGGTGTGTTGCCATAAAATAATCTTGAATATGAGGTCATTTCTTTAGTCAGTCAGATGAAAGTGAAAGGAATGTCCCATAATTTTTGCTGTTTAAACGTGTGACCCACCTTTGCCAGCTACAAAGTCAGTGGACTCCATAATTAACAAGTGTCATGAAGACACTTACAAAGGGTTCAAGTGCAAGGGGTAATTTCACAGAATTATTGTAAAAGTATGGGAAGTGATTTTTCATGTAATCTCACATTTTAAAACAATTTTGCAATCAAACACTAATGCAAAGGTCTCTAAAGCAAAACAGTTAAAAGTTCCAATTAAAAATGGTTAATACATATTTCTTAAATTTTAAATTTTTCACTAGGAGAATACATTTCAACCCAAAAGCATGGAAAACAGCATGTTTTTAGTCTGAGGAATGTTGATGTTCTTTCCACAGCTAACACACTTGGGTCAAGTGGCTGTAATTATTTATAAAACCAATATTCCTTCAAAGGCTTGATACTTCTCCCCTGCCTCCTGGAAAGGCTGAAAACAAGAATGAGTCATATCACTGCACTCCCAAGCTTGGCTTTCCAGAAAATGTCACACACATACTGCTTGGAAGAAAGAAAAAGTGTTAAAAATATAAATCAGTAACTGGGAAGAGTTTCAGACTTTTTTTACAGTATTTCAAATTACTTGATTATGGATTTATATGTTTATAAAAATAGTGTTTCTGTCACTACTGTCCACTGCATAAGCTAAGCAGAAACACACACACACACACATGAAAGTGAGGCCCACATTATTACTCCTGGACTGGATGTAATCGTGTGCAAGAATGTATGAGATCTTTTCCATATTCAGGGTTGATAGAAGACAGTTGGGTAGTTCTCTTTTCTTCCCAGAGCAAGGGAAAATCTTACAATATGAGCCAGAGATAATCATACTGATTTATGAAAAATTGCTCTTGTAAAGATATCAGGGCCACACAAGAGAAGCTTGGGGGTCTGATGTCAAGTTCTTGGCAGCAGAAGGGACAGATTTTAAGCAAGAGGGCAATTAGTTCTGGGTTTTCCTACTTTTCTGTGTCCAAAATCTACTATTGGGGGGAAAATTATGCAGTTACTTCAGCCTACTCTCTGGAATTCTTAAAACAAATCTCCACCCCTTTCTCTTTTATTCTAATATGCTCTGTGGCAAGGCAAAATTCCAGTGCTGCCATTTAAACATAAAAGCAAAGCCACAAAAATTTGCTGTCTCAATTTGAATTCCAGAACATAAAAGTGAGTCTCAGGTTGCCTTCAGATTCTTGTATGCATGATGAACTCAGGACATGTCAGTGTCCTGTGCTGGTACTTACTCTCTTACCCATAGTTAGGGTCTCCCTGTTGCCACTCCCTTTTCTCCCTGATAGCTGTTTATTGATGAATGCAGTTGGAAGCTTAGATGAACTAGAAACATCCTACTGCATTTTCTTAAGGTAAACTGGAGGAACATTCTAGAGCAGAAAATTTTCAACTCTTGTGTGCATCAAAATCTTCTGTAGAGCATAATAAAACACACCCTTGGGCATGTTTTAGGGCTTCTGGCTGGCTGGAAACAGGTGATAGGAGACTGGGGATTTATATTTACAACAAGTTCCAGGTGATGCAGTTACTTTATTTGGAGCAACATTTTTGTTTGTTTGGTTGGTTGGTTGGTTGGTTGGTTTTAGTGTTTCAAGACCAAGTTTCTCTATAGCTTTCGGGCCCCTCCTAGAACTAGCTCTTGTAGACCAGGCTGGCCTCGAACTCACAGAGATCCACCTGCCTCTGCCTCTGCCTCCCAAGTGCTGGGATTAAAGGCATGTGCCATCACCATCCGGTGTGGAGCAACTTTTTTAAATAGTTGTCTGGTGTTGATCACAAACATAAAACCATCAATGAATATTTGTCACATTGATCACTCATAACCATACCCAAGACCTCTGGCTCTATGAAGCACATCTAAACAAAGCTGAGGACAGGAAGTCAAGCACATACATTGACGTTATAGCAGGATGATGTAGAAACACACACAAGGAGTAGAAAGGTGTAAAGACTTTCAATGTGTGAATGGGATCATGTTGGCTCAAAAAGATAGAAGAGAAGATGGTTATGTTTTATGTTAATGAATTTTCTCACTGTGACAAAATGCCGGAGAGGAGCAACTTAAGGACGGAATGATTAATTATGGTTCTAGTTTCATAGATTTTAATCTCTGAGGCTTTTCTATGAATGGTGGTAGAAAAGCCAGATATCCATTCACAGAATACTGAAGTTAAGTTAGACCCACATCTCCCACTCTGTACAGAATTCAAACTGAAAAAAAAAAAAAAGAAAACCATAGGGAAATATTTTCAGAATACTGGTATAGACAAGTCCCGTAGCACAAGAAGTGACCCCCAAAAAGGACAAATAGTGGCACATGGAGCTAAAAGGATTTTGCACAGCAAAAGTGAGAATTATCAGAGTGAACAGAAAGACCTATGTGATGGGAGAGAATCTGTGATGACTATATTTCAGGCAATGGTTTAATATCTAATATATGTATATATACGACTATTTAAATTAAAGACAAAGAAACTCCACCAACTTATCAATTAATAAAATAAGCCAAAGAATTGAACAAATATTTCTTAGAAGAGTAGCTACAGGGGCTGGAGAAATTACTTAACAGTTAAGAGAACCTACTGTTCTTGCTGGTGATCTGGATTTGGGGCTCAGTACCAATATAATATCAGGTGGCTAACAATCTCCTGTAGCTATTGCTCTTACGGATCTGATGCCATTTGACCTCTATGAGCAACATACATATGTGCATATATAGTCATCCAGACACACAAAGACACATACAATTATACATATAATTTAATATGTACAATATAAATTTAATATATAATAAATATATTTAAATATAATACACTTTAATATATTTAAGAGAAACTTATCATTTATAAGTATATAATATATTAAAAATAACTATGATTGGCCATCATTTTTTTTAAATGTTCAACATTCTAAACAATCAGAAAAATACAAATCGAAACTACTTTGGTATTTACTTATTCACCCCAGGCAGAATAGCTATCATCAAATAAACAAATTCTGGCAAGTATATGGTGAAAGAGGAATGCTTATTCACTGTTAGTAGGAACATGAATTGGTGCAATGTAATGGAAATCAGGTTGGAGTTTTCTCAAAAAGAGAAGAGTGGAGCTACCGTATGATACAGCTCCACCCTTCTTGCATACATACCCAGAAGACTCTACATCCTACTACAGAGGTTTGTTCACATTCATGCTTATTATAGCTCTAGTCCCAAAGCCAGTAAATGTAATCAACTTACATGTTCATCATCAGATGAATGGATAATGTAAATAAGGTTTGCCTATACAATGGACCTCGGCCAAAATAAGAATAATATTATGGAATTTTCAGGAAAATGGATGCAGCTATTATACTAGTGAGGTAAGCCATACTCTGAAAGACAAATACTACATATTCCCTCTAATGTACAGATCCTGTTTTCTAACTGTTAACTATGTGAAGTTATGTGGGAGGAAATGTGAATATGAGCCAGAAAACTGAAAAGGAGCCCATGAGATGGGGGAGTAAAAGGAAGCTTTATGTGTGATCGAACATATGAAAGGGGTAGAATCATACAGCAAGAAAAATAAGACGGGGAGGTGATCTACCAAGCTCTGAATATAAAATGCCTTTAGGAATTCTGTTGCTTTAGAGACTTGCAGGGAAGACACAGAAGAATGTCCTATAGCTTCATTTCCAGCTTTTAGGGCACAAAGCATTATGATGGGATTTCTAATAGACTTGGAAACTCCACCTCATTGGCTTTGACATTCTCTTAGCATGGCCTCTCTCCCAGGCTAGCACTACTGCAGCTTCCTCAGTATCATCTTTCATTACAGGCATTTCCAGCACACTGAGGAGAAGTGACTTCTATTTTACCCTCAGAGCTTCATACACAGTACTTTCAGGGAATTCCTACTGAGAACCTTGCCCTTCTCAAAACCCTACACGCAAGTGCACAAGACAGTCAAAGTATGCATGTGTCATGCCTTCAAGCCCGGTGCCTCATGGGTAAATGTGAGCTCTGCTTCCAGCTTGAGAAATAGCCAGGCTCCCTCAGAATGCCTTTTTTTTTCCCTTGCATAGCTCAATTTAAGAAAACCACTCTGTAGATGGCTACATTCTAGCAGGGTGCCCTTATAGATTTCTCCCCAGACTATGTCTTAGTGAAGAGAGCTATTTCAAATGGGGTTCCGTTTTGTAGACTAGAATGGTCAATGGAGGAGTCAGTCCTCTAGACACCGTTTTTGTTGGTCCACTATGGTGCTTGACTCTTTAACGTTGCTGGCCTCTAACAATCACAGCTGTTTTATTTGTACTTGCTTTGTCTGTAACTTCAAACATGTCCGTGCTCCTTTTCTTGTCAAATTACACCTTCCAAATCCTCTGCTCTGCTCTGATTAAAAGCAATCATCAGTAGCTTGTGATAACCTGGATGTTATATTACCTCATATTCTCCTCACCAAGCAAGTTAGGAGTTTACTTTGGTTTTAGCCTCACTCACATTTTCAGGATTTGGCAGAATATAGATCAATTCTTTTCCAGAATGCAAGGCAAAAAGCCTCTAGTCCAACACCTCATAGAGTCTTTTCCATCTAAAACTTCATGAGCACAGCATTTCCTGTCTGCAGTTCTATCGTATGCCAGTATTCTTTTCTTGCACAAGACTCAAACATCAAGTTCTGATTACAGCATTCCAGGGTTTCTGAAGACTCCAAACTCTTTTGGATTTTCCCCTGGAGCAAGATATCAATGTCTATGAGCTATATTATCATGTTTAGTCACAGCAGTGACCTCTCATCTTTCTGCTACTAATTTTCTCGACTTGTTATTTTCTTATTAGTGTGACAAGATACCTAATAGAAGCAACTTAACAGAGAAGTATTGTGTGTTAAGGTTTCAGAAGTGTTAGTCCATTGTGTCAGGAGTCCATTGAACAGAGGATGTGTAGAGAATCCTACATTCACAATAGGTTAGAGGCTGAACCACAATATTCTACTGCTCCTATTCACCTACTTCTCAATGGAAACAATGAAAGCCAGAAAGCCCTGGTTGAGCGTTATAAAGATATTAAGAGAGCAGGGATGCCAACCCAGACTACTATACCCAGCAAAGCTTTCAATTGCCGTATAGAAGGACAAATCAAGATACTCTATGACAGAACCAGATTTAACCAATACCTAGCCACAAACCCATCCCTACACAAAGTACTAGAAGGAAAACTCCAACCCAAGGAAGTTGGGTACATTCACAAAAAATATTACAATAGATGATCTCACAGCAGCAAAGCCCAAAGAAGGGAAAAAAACACACAAAATAATGTCACCAACAATAAAAACTAAAATAACAAGAGATAGAAATCACTGTTCATTAATAACCCTTAATATAAATGAACTCAACTCACCTCTAAAGAGGCATATACTAACAGATCCAATAACAAAACAGAATCCATCCTTCTGCTGCATACAAGAAACATACCTCAATTTCAAAGACAAACGTCACCTCAGAGTAAAGGATTGGGAAAAAAATTTTCCAATTAAATGGACCTAAGAAACAAGCTGATGTAGATATCCTAATATCTAGCAAAAAAGACTTCAAACTAAAATCAATCAAAAGAGACAAGAAGGACATTTCATATTAGTCACAGGAAAAATCCATCAAGAGGAAAACTCAATACTGAACATGTATGCCCCGAACACAAGGGTACCCTAAAATGTAAAATGAATAAATTAATAAATAAATAATAAATCTAAAACAAAAAAAAATTCTAAACCTTAAATCACACAATAAACCCCACACACTCATAGTGGGAGACTTCAACACTCCACTCTCACCACTGGACAGGTCTGTCAGACAGAATATTAACAGAGAAATGAGGGAACTAACAGATGTTATGACTCAAGTGGACTTAACAGACATCTATAGAACATTTCATCCAAACATAAAAGAATATACCTTCTTCTCAGCACCTCGTGGAACCTTCTCAAAAATTGACTACATACTGGTAACAAAACAAACCTCAAAAGGAACCAAAAAATCGAATAACCCCATGTATCTTATCAGATCATCATGGCTTAAAATTAGAATTCAACAGCAACACTAATTCCAAAATGCCTATAAAAACATAGAAATTAAACAATGCGCACCTGAAGCATCAATGAATCAAGGAAAAAATAAAGGAAGAAATTAAAGACTTCCTAAAATTCAATGAAAATGACCACAAACATACCCAAATTTACAGACCACAATCAAAGAAACTTTATAGCACTAAATGCCTACATAGAGAAGCTGGAAAAAAATCTCACACAAGTGAACTTACAGAACATTTGAAAAGTCTAAGACAAAAAGAAGCAAACTCACCCAGTAGAACTAGATGGCAGGAAATAATCAAATTGAGAGCTTAAATCAACAAAATAGAAACAAAGAAAATAGAAAATAAAATCAGTGAAGACAAAGAGTTGGTTCTATGAGAAAATCAAAAGAATAGACAAAACTTTATCCAAACTAACCAAAAGGCAGAGAGAATATCCAAATTAACAAAATCAGAAATGAAAGGGGGTACATAACAACAGACACAGAGGAAATTCAGAGTATCATTAGGTCATGTTTCAAAATCCTGTTCCCCACAAAATTGGAAAACATAAAAGAAATGGACAACTTACAAATATCACTTATCAAAATTAAATCAGATCAGATAAGCAAATTGAATACACCTATAACTGATAAAGAAATAGGAACAGTTTAAAGCAAAGAAAACCATCCCACAAATTATAATCCCAGAGAACCTAGACAACAATGAGGACCCTAAGAGAGACATACATATAGATCTAATCTATATGGGAAGTAGAAAAATACAAGATCTTCTGAGTAAATTGGGATCATGGGAACCATGGAAAAGGGTTGAATGGGAGGGGAAAGGAAAGGAGGGGAGCAGAGAAAAATGTATAGCTCAATAAAATCAATAAAAAACACCAGTATTTTATGGGACACGACAACATTGTGGAACATACAGACTGACAATAGATGTGACTACTTGACAAGCAAAGTTGCAGCATGGATTGAGGAGGGACTAATGAAATTCTACCGTATCTAAGAGGATATTAGCCTTTGATGGCTGTGGGGGAAGAGAGATCAGAGTTCTTCAGCCCTATGATGCTACCCATGATCCAGTATACACTCCTATACAGATGCACATGCAGGCAGCACCAAGTGGACTAAGTGGGTTAAAATTAAAACCTACATGAAGTTGGGAAGGAAAAGAGGTGGTGGGTAGATAAAGGAGGAAATGAAGAGCAGAGAATGGGGAAGAGATCTGAAGCATTATATGCATGTATAAAATTTTTACACAACAACCGTGTCAAAAATAAATGACTATAGTGTTTGGAGTTGGGGCCATTGAAAATTAGAATGTGAATATGCTTTTTAGGCAATGCCTTCATTATTCTGTATTTCAACTAGAATTAGAGGGTGAGTAGTCTCACAGACACTCACATGCATGCTTTTCTTCTCCTTCCTTTTCTTCTTCTTGTCCCTCTTCTTTCTCTTCTTCTTCTCTTTCTCCTCCTCCTTTCCTTCTTCTTCTTGACACCAAACATCTTTCTCTTCTTCTTCCTCTTGTTCCTCTTCTCCTTCTCCTCATCCTTTCCTCCTTTTTCCTGATGCCAACCACCATAAAGTGATGAAGTCAGGCGTGACTCATAAGACAGCTGGTGACATCTGTATAGACTTTCTACCCCTCAAATTATTAACTATACAAACTCCCTGTGTATATAAAGAAATTAGCCTCATCGATTTTATTATATTCCTGGAAACTGGCAAGTAGATGATCATTGTTTATTTATTGCTGGTTGTTTTTATTCTTAGCTCCTTGCTTTTTTTGGTCTGATGGGGGCCTGCCACCCAGCTCCCAAATAAATGATACGGAGGCGTATTCTTACTTACAAATACCCAACCTTAGCTTGGCTTGTTCCTTGCCAGCTTTTCTTAATTTAAATTATCCCATCTACTTTTTGTTTCTGGGCTTTTCTCTTTCACTATTTCTGTATATCTTTGTTTACTTCTCTTTCTGTGGCTTGCTGTGTAGCTGGGTGGCTGGTCCTCCTTTTTCCTGCTCCTGGATCTTTCTCCTATAATTCTCTCTGCCTGTCAGTCCTACCTATCTTTTCTCCTGTCTTGCTGTTAGACTGATCAGTTATTTTAAATAGGCAAAGTAACACAGCTTCACAGAGTTAAACAAATGCAACATAAAAGAATGCAGCACAGCTTTGCATCATTATTAAACAAATATTCCACAGCACCAATAAATGTAATACATCTTAAAATTATATTCCCCAACAATTGTTAGGGCCAGGGACACAAAAATTGGGAAGAGTCTGCTTGAATTAGAAGTAGCACATCCTCAACACCTGGGTATAAAGTATGGCCAGAAAATTGGTCATAATGGATTAAAATGAATTAGGAGACTTCCAGTTCTACAGAGTGGATTGAAGGGACACAACCATTGCTGCATGTCAACAGGTAAGAGGGTTTATTCTTCTCAGAGGTGAATGTTCCCTGGAGGGTTTTGTGGAGGTTTAGCTGCTTTGTGTGAAAAATAGAGAAGATGACTGGTTTGATGCTCTTTTGAAAGACGCTCATGGACCTGATTTGAGTAGAACATAGAAGTTTCACTGCAAAGAGTTAGGCTGTAGAAAAATGAAGTGGTGAATGGAGTCTTATTCAGAAAGTTCTTTTCTACACTTATATCTTCTAAGGTTCTACCTTTGTTTTCTTCTAGAACTTTTAGTATTTCCAGTTTCACATTAGGGCCTTTGGTCTACATAGTTAATTTCTGTGACGGGTGATAAATGTGGTCTCATTTCATTTTTTCTATTTGTGACAATCAGTTTTCCCCACTCCATTTGTTGAAAATGCTGTCTTCTCTCCTACCCTCCTTCCTCTCTCTCACTCCTCTCTCTCTCTCTCTCTCTGTCTCTCTCTCTCTCTCTCTCTCTGTCTCTCTCTCTCTGTCTCTCTCTCTCTCTGTGTGTGTGTGTGTGTGTGTTGGCATCTTTGTCAATTTTCTGTGGCGGGGGAATTTAGGGGACTCTCATCATATCATCTTCAAGTAGAAATGGTTCACTTCTTTCCTACTTGTGCCATCACTTGAACTTCTTTCTCTGGCCTTATTTCTGTAACTAGGGCTTCAAGGACTACATTGTAACACTGGAAAGCAAAGGGATTGAGTATTTTAAACATCAAAGTGTCTAGAAGACTTGTGCATATGGGGTGAGAGGAAAAGACCACAGATAAATATAGTAAAAAATACTGGAATTCAAGACTTCCCAAGTTCTTGAATGTGCTCTCCAAAGACATGACTCGAGATGCAGATAGAGATTATTCGAGTGTGAGATGCCAAGATATCCAAACAGCCAGGATGATGATTGAAATGGGTTAAGGAACACAGACGTGCAAGTACCAGTGTTTGAAGAGCAACACAGTTGTCTAGCTCATGAAGGGTGTTGCCTTAAGGAAGTAGCATAAACATCTACAGGTAATAAACGGTATAAGCAATGTCATAAACATTTCTAAACCTTTCCTTGTATCTGACTCTGCTAAATGGCATTACCTGACAAGATCTGAGGAATTTGGTGCCACTAAAAGGCAAACAAACAAGATAATTATCACAAGAAAAACATTGGAGATTGTGCAATATATAGGAATCCAAATCAGCCATAAAATGTACCTACCCAAATGCCTACAGCCAAGACAAAATGAGGATAGATCCAATAGAACACAGACAAGATAGTGTGATGAAATCAAAGAGAATCACTTGTTTAAAAATATTTATTTTTATATTACATGTGTATGTTTCTGTGTGATCGTGAGTAAAGATACTTGAGGGGAACATATGTTTGGGATTCTTGTAACTTGGGATTGAGGTGGTTGGAAGCTGCATAAAGTGGGCCATGGGAGCTACTGTAGGGTCCTCTGCAAGAGCAACTAATGTATGCTCCTTACTACTGCTCCCGCTACAGCCCCCTAGACTTTTTTTTCTAATTCTAATTTTTATATGAATGCATATTTAAGAAATATAAGAGTTGTTTATTGAATTGGCTGCATACTGTAAGCTAAAGGTCATGATGTATAGAAAAGGGTGGAGGGATGAGACTAAATTGGCAAGACTGGCCCACTGACCTGGATAGGGAAGACCCACCCATTAAGATGTGTGGAACTGGACATTGAGCATGCTGCCTTCTGCTTGCTTCCGCACACAAAGGAAACCTTTGCAATAGATGGTAAGACAACTCTCCATGTATTTCCTGCTTTCTTTTCTACTATCACATGTTGAGTGCTTTTGAGCCCCTGTGGTGTGTTGCACCAGGCCACTGTGAGAAGCTTTTGTTTATTGTTTTCCTTTCTGCCTTCCTATTTCACTCCTCACCCCCTTTCTTTAGAAGTTGGCTCTGTCTTTCTTGACTGTTTCTATCTCTGTGCTTGGAGACTCTCCCCACTCCCTCTGTTTGTTTACTCCTCCTATATACGTCAATCTATTAACAGATCTTCAAGGCACCTTGGAACTAAAAGAATTTTTGAAAAAAACAACAGTTACTACTATCCCTCCAGTCTTCTAGAACTACAAGCTTTCAGCTTCTACTGTCAATCACAGAAAGCTCCTTTAGAGGTCAAATCAGAGGCCATTATGAAATGCCAAAGGCTCTCAAAAGGTTTATCTGCAGCTTTCTGATAATAAGGTGTTGGAGAAAGAGAGTCTAACCATCCTCTGAGTTATGAATAGAATGGGCTAACCCCTGATGCTCAGTGTAAAAACCAAAATTCTTAACTGTTCTGTTTTGTCCTACAAATTGAGAACACACACCGCTAACTCTGAAGAGCTGCGGTCATAAAACCTAACAAAGGTATCACAGACCAGTCAGGATTTAGACGCAGGAATAGGGTGTTAGAGAAGCACTAAATAAAACGAGGTAGTGAGGAGTGTGCAGTAGAGAGTTCCCAGCAATTTACCAGCTGAGAGCATCCCTGACTCCCCAGAGGTCACGCTTAAGGGAAGTGGTGCCACCCACAACCTTTCTTTCCCCCTGATTTAGAATTTCTTTTTGGACCTCCAGGACAACTTTTTCTTCCCATCAAATGTCTCTATCTCTCCATCCCTTCATGGAGCTAACTGCACACACAACGTACCAGTTTCTTTGCTCTGAACAACTCCAGAAATGAAGAATCTGCTGACAGCTGATAAATAATGAATGGATTAATACAAGTTGTCGTCTTGGTTAAAGAAAATGGTTTAATTGTTGTTAAAGAACTTTCAATGCTTAATTAATAACTTCAGAAAATTTCAGTATATTATCTTACGCATAAAACAGAATTAATCTTTTGTTAAAAATAGACAAATGTTTATCAAAACATTCATGAAAATTATGTATTTATCCTTTAAAACATACACATTTAGGGGTAGGTAAGAACTTTTTTTCACTTTTGCCTTTTTTACTGAAGTTATTTGATAAAGATGTTAAATAGAACTGGGATCATTGACAAGTAACTAGAGACATTCTTCCACTATAACATTGATTCATTAATCAATTAGAGAAGTTCTTAATATACAATAAATATTAAAAATTTAAGCTTATATTCTCCTTTTTATGGATTTTTATTGAACTCTACATTTTTCTATGCTCCCCTCCCTGCCTCTCCCCTCCTTGGATGTCAGTGTGGCGATTTCTCAGAAAATTAGGAAACAACCTTCCTCAAAACCCAGTAATACCACTTTGGGGTGTATATCCAAAGGACGCTCAATTGTACCACAAGGACATTTGCTGAACTATTTTCATAGCCGCATTGTTTGTCATAGCCAGAACTTAGAAACAACTTAAATGCCCTTAAACTAAAGAATGGATAAAAAAAAAAGTGGTACATTTACACAATGGAGTACTACACAGCAGAAAAAATAACGACATCTTGAATTTTGCAGGAAAATTGATGGAGTTAGAAAACATTTTCAGTGAGGTAACCCAGAAACAGAAAGACATTTGTCACATGTACTCACTCATGAGTGTTTTTTGAATATAAAACAAAGAAAACCAGCCCACAAATCACAATCCCAGACAACAATGAGGACACACACACACACATACAAACATATATAGAGCTAATCTACATGGGAAGTAGAAAGAGATAAGACCTCCTGAGTAAATTGAGAGCATGGGGACCTTGGGAGAGGGTTGAATAAAATGTTTTTATTAGGTCTGGTAACAAGGTTATAACCCTGAATAAATGTCTAAAATGTTCTAAGTTTTACTTAATTATTTACTGGAGATTTCAAAACAATAGCTACTTCACTGTGTAGAGGGAAGGGTTTATTGGTCATGGATTTAAGTATATTTCAGTTATTATAAAAGTGGCTGCTAACTCCACATCCCCCCTTGAGGTTCAACTACCTATTAATTGAAGAGATCAGTATCTTGGGGAAAGGTTTCTACTTTGCTTCAGAAGAGTGAAGTCGTAACTAAAGCTACTTTCTCTCCCATATCCAGCTGAACAAGAGGAACCTCTCTTACCCTCCCCCAACAATTTAATATTTTCAGCAACACAGATAAATTCACTTTTCACTGTCTTCACACTAATTATCTGCAAATTCAGTCTTTCCCTTCTTCTATTAGCATGGTCATTCATTTTGTGTATTTAAGTTTTTCTAGAAGGATCGTTGTTGCTGCTACTTACTCTTCATTTCTCCATATAGTGATATTCCCTAACTTATTGGAAACTTCATGGTTTTTGAAACAGTTCCACATATGTTACCTCACTAATCCAAAATTGGAAAGGATGTCTTTGAAATAATAACAATTTGTCACCCAGCATTTTCTTGGGAAGATGCATTTTAGCATGTTGAAAGTAGATGAAGAAATGGGAACAAAAGTTACCTTTGTGGAATCATTGGTCATTTATCTGGACCCCCCAATGAGTTAGTAATTATTTCAACAACAAATGGGGAGAGATTTATAACCGAGCAGAATCTAACTAGCTGTCTTTCCACCGTCTGCCCCTTTGGGGGCTCATATTCTGCAACATACCCTATGTTGAAAGCCAAGTCGAACTCACATTTCACAGTGAGTCAATGTTTTTGTGTGTGCAACTGATCTGCAGAAAATACATCAAAACAACTGTCAAGAGAAATGGGTCTTTTTGAGAAACGGAGTTAGAGCAACAGATGTTTACATATCCCAGCATGAAGGGAGAGCCTTCCCTCACACATACAACCCTTCCCTCATATACAATGCTAAGGTGTTCAGTTTGGGAAGCATTATGAAAACATCACAATAACATTGGCATGGGTTACACTTCAAGGGTTTTAGGAATGTGAACTTCTTTCCTTTTGCCTGTGAAGGTTGCCACTCACCTGTCAGATTTTTAAATAAAATAGCTATTTTTAGACTCCCTTCCATTAAAACAAAACAAACAAGAAAAAAAAAAAACAGAAAATAGACTATTAGCTTGCCAAAACTGAGATGGGGAAGGTGTACAGTAGTGGATTGGGAAGTTAACTGTAAATCCCTGTTCTGGACCTAATTGGGATGGTTTTAAAAGCTTGACACATGCCTTGTTATGTCAACTATCAAATTCAGAAATCACAGAAAACCATTACTTAGGTAAACTTTACCACATATAAATAGCATCTGCATAATGTTTACATGCATTTAGGAGATAGAATTGAATTTCCTTTAACCATCTTGACTCGAAAAAAAAGCCGGAACCCTTACTTTTGTCCTACCTGTACTTTGCTGCTACGTGTGCATTTCCCTGGATTCAGTAGTTCACTACAGCAAAACTGTTCTGGAAGCTGAGGGGTGAGGACTCACGTCGGCTTCTTCCTCTCTCTGTCTTACTTCTTCATGCTCTGCATGCAAATTGGATGTTATTTCTGATTCTCCAGGAAACAGAAATAATTACTTTGGAGCACATCTTTGTGTGAAGAAATTTGGATGTATGTGGCTCAATGTTTAAGCAGTGATGTTATCGAACTAACTGTAGGTGTGTGGTCTTTCTTCTCTTAACCATTGAGTTACTTGTATATATAAATTATATATATATATATGTGTGTGTGTGTGTGTGTGTTATATATATACACACATATGAAATTGAGATGATCAGAAGAAATATATTCTGATATGGCAAAAGTAAAACCACTAAATTAAATATTTCTATGATCACCTTCATCTTTAGTTTATGCCTTTATGTCCCAGTGTATGTATACAGCTTAGTGTGAATGGAAGTGATGTGCTGTTAACAAAGTTGGCATTGAGCCAGAGAGGTATTACTTTGTCAATGAATATGAAACAGATCATCATTTTGAGGTGTTAAAATTATATTCAGTATTGGACTGTTAATGAAAATCTCACAGTATTTAACTAGGATACCCACAGGAGACGATCAAGAAATAATTTTTTTAGTCAGTGAGGCTGGCAGAAATTTTACAAAATTCCCATCCCTTGAATACATTCTCTTTATCATTGGTCCTCAACCTGCCATTCGGAGGTCACATAACAGATACTGACATTACCATTCACAACAGCAGCAAAATCGCTGTTATGAAGTAGCAACAAAATACTTTTATGGTTAAGGTCACCACTCCAGGAAGGTTGAGGACCACTGCTCTCTGTAATCCCCTCCATGTCCATGCGAACAGATGCCCACATGGAACGAGACATCACTCTGATTAATGAAATTACTGGTGGAAAGTAGAAAGGCTTTTCACATACAGTATAGGTTCCCCACTTTCCGACTCTACAATAGTAGTACCTTGGTGTGTTTCTGTCGTCTGTAATATAATACCTAAGGCTTATTGTTTCCTGAAGAGCAAGTAGACAAAGATCAAAAGACTGTATCTGGTAAGCATCTCTTTGGTGCTTCATTCTAAGGAGGAAGAGGGAAGGTTATCCAGCACATAGTCCTTTGCACGGAGGAGAGATGAAGGGTTATGATTTGCACTTCTGTCCTTTGATAACTGTCATATCCCCAGCCATGAAGGTAAAATCCACATGACCCGAATACTTTACATTGGGCACCATCTCTCCATTTCCAGCTCATGATCTTTGAGTGATAGAGTCAAACCATAGCAGGGAAAGTAGCATGTTTGAATATTACTTAATTAGGTACATTTTTAAATAGGAGATATATAGATAAGACAATAAGAACTCAGTAATGACACTTTCTATTTTGTAAAGAGGAATGACCTCATAGGTACCCTTGATATCACAGTTGTAAAACTCCAAGCTCTGCCAACAGAAGGAAACTTCAAGAAGGGCCTGAGGTTAGAAGCCCTATCAACTAAAGCCCTCAGCAGAAGACCCAACAAACCCGCCAATATTCCTGTCCCATAGAAACTAAATGCATTTGTGATGGTGTGAGCTGCTAAATATGTAACTGCTTGTTGCTTTGTGGGTGAAAGAGACTACAGTAATATTTGGACAGAGCATAGACTAGTGTTCCCGAAGAAGGCCAGTCCCAGGTCATTCCTTTCCCATCCACTGTTCACATTCTAGTGTTGGAAGCCTGATTGACAACATCTTATCTTCAAATGGCTGCCACGATGCACTCCATGTTGAAGCTCTGAGTGATGTGTGATAGGTTGTTCAGGGTGGAGGGGAGGGAATGGAAACAACATTTATTTTTATCCTGCTCTCCCTGTGACAGAGGTATCACACAACTCTGTCTGCCATTGTTAACCTGCGGATCCTGTAACCATTGTCTGTTAAAGACCGAACAATAGATACTATTTGTCTTCGAGTAGCATAGATTGAATGAGCAAAGGATGGCTATTCCTAGAAGTGCTGAGCTCTTCTCCACATCCACTTCACTTTAGAAAGAGTACCAGCTGGTCACCTTAAATAACTGAAAACATAATGCAAAATGAAGCTTCTGTTTGACTAAGCAGCCTGATTTACGTTCATATCTCTGCCTCCTGAGCATCACTCCATGCCTTGTTCCCTAAACATCAGAGACAATGTTTATTTTAGCAGCCATAGAGAAACTCTGAAAAAGATGGCAAGCGTATACTTTATCCACCTATCCAGACAGCCACCTCTCCTGCCCATTCACTGGGCCTCCTAGTACACACAGCGACTTTGCTTAGCACAGCCTTGCAGGATGCAGTGGAAAGGACCAATATAGTGTCTGGCTGCCAGCCCATCTCAGCAGAATTATCCTGCCTGGGTCTCTGCCAATCAAATAATAATGAATTGCTCTGGTGGAAAAGATCAAACAGTGGGGACGGGCCATAAGAGGAAGAGCACATCTGCTAAGAGAGCCCACCAAAAACGTTGCAAAGTGTTTCTGTTTATGAAATAATTCAAGTCTGAAGCTGATTCAAGGACAAGCCAGTGGCCTTAGGAGAGAAGACAGACATAAATACTAAATCCACCAAGGATAATTTAAAAGTAACATGCACACTCACACTCAAACACACACACACACACACAGAGAGAGAGAGAGAGAGAGAGAGAGAGAGAGAGAGAGAGAGAGAGAGAGAGAGAGAGAGAGAGAGGGAGGGAGGGAGGGAGAAGTGGGAGAATATATGGAATTATAGGTAACTGCAAACACTATAAGATATAACTTAAGACTGGATTTTTCTATGCGTCTAAGATAAAAAGGATTTCAGCAATTCACAGAAATGCTTTAGACACGGCACATGTGATCCTAATTTAATGTTGTTTGTAAAGATTTTAAGTTCTTGGCTTTGGACTTGATTACAAGTAATTTAAATGAACAGAGCTAAACGTTTATTTTCTGGCATATGTCCTAGGAATTCTCTCCATTTGTCAACAAACATTGTAAGTTCCAGTAATTACTAGATATTTGTATTATCCACCTATAGCCTAGGCACAAAATCTACCTTAGGGAAAGGAGAAGGGGAAAGCTTGCCATTCCCGGGACTTCGATGTCATAGATTAAGTCCCCTGCTTCATTACATTTGGACCTTCAATATGCTTATGGTGAATTTCATCCTTCTAACAGTACGACGATATCTTCAGTGTGCTAAAAGCTTTCTGTCCAGTGACTACTCAGTAGCCCCAAAGTATTTAGCACAACACTCCAAATGTGTATCTGCTGGAATTGTGAGGTAAGACTGAGTTGAGAAATTCATAACCAGGATGATGGCGTTACAAACACTTGGCCAGGAGGCCTCCCCTGCCTTTCCTTCAGATGCAAATAGCTCTCTGCATCTGACAAAAGCCAAGGAGGCTGGACAAAGAGTGGCAGGCTGGGGACAGGAAGAGGGGTCCCTACCACAGGGTTATAAATAGGTTTCTTTTGCGTGATCTGCATAAAAGTCCTCAGAGTGGCCTGGCTGCTGCTGCCCTATCTTCTCACAGACTGTCAGCGCAGACAGCAGGAAGGACTGCAGAGAGAAGGGGAGATTTAATAAAGGTTAGCCAGTGTGTTCGTGATTGTCCGGGGCCAGAGAGGTCATTCAGAATGCAGATGGGGTCCCATTGCACCACAAGGACAGTTACCCCACAGCCCCCAAAGCAGACTCCTGTCAAGACTCTCTGTAGACATTTCAATATGTACATACTCAAGTCCCTTATGCAAAATGGCCCAGTATTTGCATATGACCTGCATATTTGGAAGCATTTTGGATTATCTTTCCCGAATGAAATATGAATGCCGTGCACACAGTTGTTAAACTGCACTCTTTAGTGAGTTATGACAAAATAAAGTTCACATGATTAGTACACATGCAATTTCCATTTACAGTTGGTTGAAGACGTAGGTGTGTAGCCTAAAATACTGAGGGCCAGCAGTATTGCCTCTTCCAAATCATTTGCTCTTGGTTTGACTGCTGACTATGGTTTCAAGTACTTTCTCCTTTTCCTGGGCAGAGTAAACTACAGCAAACAGCAATGACCCAGGTGACTTTCCTGTGCTTCAGAGGATAAGTCCAGAGAAGAAAAGGGATGCAAGGACTTGGGGAAGTGTTTGCCACTCTTTAAGCCATCCTGTTCTCCATGATGCTCAGGCTTTATGGTCTGGTGTATCTGTGTTTTAGCTGTGATCACAGAGTATTATTTTGAACCCACTGAGCAGAACTATTGTTCTCAGAACACATATCTATCACAGCCTTCCTTTCCTTAAACCCCACAGCAACCCACCACTTATCTGTGTGTATGTGTGGGTGTGTGCAGAGGAGGCAGAGAATACACTCACAGTCTCCTTGTGGCTGTCTAAAATTATAAACACTTCCAAAGCAAATATGTATATGTATACGTATATGTATGTATGTGTGCTTGTGTTCTGTACACACATATCTAGGATAAAGCTTGACTTACAAATGAAACACAGTACAGGTTTAACAACAGTAACTGGTAAGAACAAATGTAACACAATACTACCAAACAAAGTTACTGACATGAGAAAAATTAATCAATTGCCTATTTATGGAATTTTTCAATCATTAATTTGGACTGTGGCTAGCTGATGGGGACAAATAAAATTATAGATCATGAAGCATAAATAAGCGGGATTCAAACTACATGTTTCTCTCTACCCCTTACTTGATTCTGAAGTCTCAGGTTGGTGGGGTCTGCCGGACTGTATTTGTTTTCTAGAGACAAAAGCTTTAAGCTGCAGAAGTAGCTTATGACTGTGCTACATACTGCTGTTTCCTGCATGTGGGCAGTACCTCAGGATAAGAGAAGAATAAACTGCCTGTGTTTGTCCTTTCCACATCACTGGGAATAACTGTCTTCAACCTCAGTAAGTCTCACTTAATAATGAGCCTGTAATTATGAACCATCTCCAAATTCCACAAAACTCTGGACATTTTAAGAATATTTAGCCAGGCAGTGGTGGCGCACGCCTTTAATCCCAGCTCTCTGGAGGCAGAGGCAGGCAGATCTCTATGAATTCGAGGCCAGCCTGCTCTACAAGAGCTAGTTCCGGGACAGGCTCCAAAGCTACAGAGAAACCCTGTCTCGAAAAACCAAAAAAAAAAAGAAAAAAAAAGAAAAAAAAAAGAATATTTACTTTCTTCTTTAATCCTCAGAGGGCCTTAAGATACTGACCTTTGGAATATCACAATGTTCTCATTTCACAAGTGACTGAAGGCTGACAATGTATACAAACTTTTTTTGCGTACAATTCCTTGCAATCTTATAGAAGGAGTTACAGAGAAATTAAGAAAAATAAATAGCCGTGTCACTAAACCCTAAAGCGTTTCTACTGGGAACATACTGATGAATTTTCTTCCAGTTTTCTTCTCTGTGTGTGTTCATGTATGTGTGTGTTAGTGTTAGTGTGTGTTCATGTGTGTATTTGTGGATATACATGTAGAGGCCAAGGGTGAAGTGATTTCATCAATCTCTCACTGAATCTGGAGCTTCCCAATTCAGCCAGGCTGAGTAGCCAGTGAGACATTTGCTGACAACTAACAGTGCTATTTGTAAAAGTTGAAGAACATTTAGGAGATGGGTTCTAGCTTGAGGAAATTGGCTCTTAGATCGTAGCCCTAATTCCTGTTCTGGCGCAAACTGTCTGCCACCATGACTTCTCTACTCCAGTGGACTGTATTTCCTAAAACCATGGTCCAAAATAATTCCTTCCTCCCTAAAGTTGCCTCTTATCAAGTATTTCATAACAGCAATGAGAAAAGTAACTAATACATGTTTTAATATGTTTGTAATGTTTTAATTACTTTAAAATTTTTATAATAAATCAAATTAATCCAAATGATAGAGGTGTTGGAAATAAGTTTTAGAATACGATCAGAAAGTAAGTTTAAATGCGAGGCTTTGAGAGATTGGTTGTCCATGGACTCTCTTCGTGTTTTCTTTCCCTCTAACTAAAAAACATGTACAGCCTTCACACTTCCACAAATAAGAAGGTATTGGCCAAGCATGGCCTGAGTGCAGACTGTTCAGGACGTGAGTCAAAGATATAATGAAGACATGAATTAAAGCTACAGAACACTCACCATTGAAGCCTCTCTTTAAATATTGTTTCATACATGTTTTGCCCATGTCACTATGTGTTAAAATATTTATGTTAAATGAACAGCTAGAAAAAGAGATAATTGGGAGCATTTTTGTGGGGACACAAGAACCCCTCATTTATATGCAGCTCTTATGGGACCATGGGGATACAAGAGCCTGTGGTCTAAGATATATACTGCAAAGTGAAAACAAAGGTTTCTACCTTTCTTTGTATTTCCCTCCCTCCATCCCTTCCACCCTCCCCTTCTCTGTCCCCCCCTCCCTCTCTCTGTCTCTATCTCTCTCTGTCTCTGTCTCTGTGTGTCTCTCACACACACACACACATACACACACACACACACATACACACACACATGCATAAGGGATGGGGTGGTAAGAGAGAGAGAGTGTGTGCGTGCATTTCTGTTCCTTGTCTCTGATGTGACAACTCCACCTTACTTGCCTAAGAAAGTCACAGCTGCAATGAAGAGCTACAATCTGGATTGTTTAAATACTTTTAAAAATGACCCCAAGGCAATTGAAATCTTCCAGTTGAACATCACCTTAAAATGTGTGGACAGTGATTTTCTGTTACTGATGCACAACATAGACTTTCCAATTCTGGCACATTTCATTACATTTTCATTGTTCTTTGTAGCCTTCCTTCTCACTCCACAAGTAATAATATTCAGCCAGCATCGCAATATATATGCACAAAGCTTTGTGTCATGAGAGGAATCTACCATTCTAGTGACTTTCTTACCAAGTGACCCTGTGCTTATCAGCAGCACACAGCTATGATGTGGCTTGGTAACCTGAAGAATTCTCAGCCCAGCCTCAGCAGCAACTTCATGCAGCTCTGTAGAGAACAATGTTTAGGTTCTTCATGACCATAAAATGTAATCTCTAGGATGGAGTACACAATTTTGGCTAATAATTATAGCAAAAAGTCCATTACAAAGAGCTCATCTCGGGAGCTTATCTCTGAACATTCCAGTTTTCCATTTTAATAAAGGTACCTACATTTGGGCGATTGTCCATAGTATCTGGACATCTACAGTTCTGACACTTACAAATTACACAAAAAAAGAAGAAAGGAAAAGAAAAGAGTTTGTAATTATAACATGGCAGAATTTAATTTGTTTAACATGGCAGAGTTTAATTGGTTTGATGTTTTGTTCACAAGGTTACATTCATGTTTCTAATTCTTCTTTGAAGCGTAATATTGACTACATTCAACAGAAAAGAATAAACAAACAAGATGTACTTACAGCAAGTGTCTCTTAAAACTTCAAAAAATAAATAAGTAAATAAGAGCATCTTATTGCTCAAATATTATCAACTGTTGCCCCCTGCTGGCTGAATTTTGAAATTCAGTTTCAGAGTAAAAACTACAACACTAGTTTTAAAGTAAGCATGTGTGTGGGAGCTGGACCATCAACTTTTCAACATTTGTAAGGCATCTGTCCTTAGTTGAGCCTTCAGATATTTATGTTTATAGAGACAGCCTCTCAGACAAGGTGACTAGAGGTTGGGACTGGTAGCTGCATCCATTAAAGAGAATTTCCATTAGAGAGCAGGGCCCATGAGTAAATTCATGAGGTACAGCTGTCTCACTTTGATGGGACCAAAGAGGACTCATGTCCTATGGGGGTAGCTATATAACTCTACCACAAGCTTTTGTGAGGGTTCAAGGCTACCCAAAGGTGTATATAGAACATAGGAGATCATAACCAACTTATCTTCCTCCAACGGGTGTGTCTCAAGCTTTGACCAAATACAGCATTCGTCAACATACTTGGAGCACATGACTCAAATGTGTATTTGAACCCTGCAACCCTCACAGGTAGGCATAGCTCAGTCTGTTTAATAGATGGAAAATCACAAACACAGAGAGGTCAACAGCAGCACTGCTGAGGGACAGTCAGAGCGGAGCTAAGTCCACAACCCTTTTCGAGGAGTCCCACGTGAACTGCTTACAATGATGCTACGACACTCTCTGGGTAATTTGTTCACACTGGTGCAGCATGACTACAACAGGAGTCCCTCTGTTGGCTGAATTGCTTGTCACTGTGACAAATTAGCAATAACTTAAGAGGGTAAGATTTATTTTGTCTCACGTATTCATATTCATGGTGTCTTGGGCCTATGGGCTTTGGCAGAACACTGTGTTAGCAGTAGCATGCCACAGAAGAAAAAGTGTTCACCTCACAACCATTCAGGGGGCAGAAAAAGGGGGGTATAAGAGGGGACTAGGGTAAGATATAGCTCCAGCAACACACCCCTTAGTCCTTCTTTCACCAAGGAGGCTACCTTCCACCCAACACTTCACAAATAAACCATCATACTACAAACACATCACAGGCTTAATCCACTCATTAGCACAGAGAATAACATCCAGTTGTCTCTGGAGATGCCATCACACTCAGTGGGGAGCTTGAAGCCTTCTAAACATTTCTGACTCTAATCAAGTTCTCGATAGAAACTGACCATAACACTCTGAGCATACAGCCAGCTTCCTGTTCCAAAGTCCTTGTCAGGAAACTTTCTGTTTAATATTTTTCCATCAACATTATTCATTCAAAGGCCTTTCTTTGTCCCCTTTCTGTCAGACTACCCAGCATCCACCCCATCCTATATAATTTCATTTGGTAGATTATCTACTTTTGTCTATGTAATGATTATTTTAAAACTTTTATCTGACATTTCTCCATCTCCAAAGAATGGAGTTTGGAGAGAGAAAAGCCATTGTTTTTCTTCCACGATTTTACATAGGATCTACCCAGTGAAGTTTCCATCAGCACAAGGCACCTTGTGCATAAGGATGCATGCAGGAGTTTCAGGAACTTTTCCTGAGGAGACGTTAGCAAATATCTACTCACCCCACACAGAGCAGCAGACGGAAACAAAGACATGATTCCATCCAGGTGTAGTTGGGTGAACCAATTAGCTTAATTGGGGTTACATACAGGATCATGGGCAGTTTATGGGTGGCTATGCTACCAAGGAAAAAATGTCTCTCTTTCTCAGCAATGGCTTTTTGCCTTATCCTTTTCAGGGAGGCCTTCTTGAGTTCCACTGCATTTTAAGATGCAATGTTAATGAGCTCAGTTTTGAGTGAGTGTCCTTCAGGCAATTACAGTTGCTGAGTTCAAGAAGACAGAAGCCAATTCCTTGGTTTTATACCCACCCCAGAACAGATCCTCCCAGAAGCAAACACGTATAGAAAAATCAATATATGAAAATGTTGTCGTGGAAAATAAAATGGAGGTCCAGACACCCATCAAAAAACAAAAAAGAAGGAAGAAAGACGATTGGACAGTGGGCAGGATGAGTTTCTGAATACACCATAACTGTGAAAAGGTGTTGGCCAGGCGCATTGGTAGTCCATTAAACAGACTGTGATTTGGGCAGATTCTAGTTTACACAATCTACCTCATCTCTGGCTGGAAAGGCCTTAGTATCTTCAAGGCTAAGAGGCCTCACTGTTCAAAAGCAGCAGCAGCATGCTAAAAGCTTTGATTCCTCATGGAGGGCTCTCATGGTGATATGTACAATGAACTCTGATAACTATTGCTACTATAAGCTTACCTTGAAGAATTGAACCATCAAGTATATGATCTCTCTTTCTCTCTCTCTCTCTCTCTCTCTCTCTCTCTCTCTCTCTCTCTCTCTCTCTCTCTCGTACACACACACACACACACACACACACACACACACCATAGACTAGATGGCTATAAGACATATTTTATTTCTCCCATCTTTGGAAAGGCTGAGAAATACAAGATCAAGGTGACTACACACCCTTCATTTGGCAAGGACTGCTTCTTGGGATACAGATCTGCATTTTTTCATTATCTTCTTGTAGCAGATTGGAGATGAGGCAAGTAGGACAGACAAACAAACTCCTCTCCTGTCTATATAAGTTGATCAATGCTTTATGAGAATTACACACTCATAACATAATTATTTCTTAAAGACCTCACCTTCTCATTTCATCACATTAAATTAGAATTTCAACATAGAAATAGTGCAGAGATACAACTAATTCTTGTATAGCAATAGTGAGTTTAAAATGGCACATAAATATGATGTTGTCTCCCCTTCTCCTCCATACTCACTTTATTCCTAATCCCAAGTGTGTTACTTTTCTATCGCTGTAATAAAACACCATGACTAAAAACAACCTGGGGAGGAAAGGGTTTTCTTGGCTTACATTTGCCAGGTCACAGCCCACTGAGGGAAGTCAAGGCAGGAACTGAGACAGAAACCGTAGAAGAATGCTGCTTACTTGCTCCTTAAGGCCTGTTTGCTCATTTTGCCTTCTTACAGCACTCATGACTGTTCAGTGATATCATTGAATGAAGTCTGTTGGGCCCTCCCACTTCAATCTTTAAACAAAACTGTGCTCCACAGACTTGCCTACAGACAATGTGATAGAGACATTTTTTTCAACTAAAATTTCCTCTTCTCAGGTGACCCTAGTTTATGTCAAGTTGACATAAAACCTTACTCAGAAAAACAAGGAAAGGAAACATTTATAACTACATATATTCTCTCCAGACTTCCCCGCCTAATTCTTTCAAGATTAAATTCCTAAAGGAACATTCCTCAAGGTGCCAGTTTCCCCTAAATGGGTTGTTTTCATTTCACTGTCAATCAATTGTACTAGTCTGTAACATTGAAAACATTCTCATGTCATCAACAGAAATTTTGTTTTGTTAATATTTGAAAAAAACACTCAAAAACAAAAGGCCTCAGAATATTTTAGCAACAATCTTTCTAGGGGAATTATCCAATTTATGGAAGAAGTTTTGTGGCAAAGGAATTGAAGTTGACCCTTGATTATGAGAAACCTCGGTGAGGGAGAAGCTGGGATTCAAACTCTGCTTCTCATTTCCTTTGACGCAAGAATACCATCATCTGTCACTGTACATCATTACAGTAAATGTTCATTCATCCATTAACTCATTTATTGATGCCTTTCATAAAAAAACTGCAAAGAAAGGGATTTACAGCTTAAGTAAGTCAGTTCTTTGATGCTACTATTATGTACCACCTTACTTACAAACTATGTCTAATATCTGAGTTAGCAGCATTGCTTGGCTAACTTTATACATGGACTACAGCAACAGTAATACTTTCATACTCTGTCAAAAGTCGTATTTCCTAAAATTAGAGTCTGTGACTTTAAATTGAATCAAACAATATTTTAAAAATTCTTAAACAAAAGAATCCATAGGTTCAAAACTTGTCTACCATCATGAATACTGTGATAAAAATCTGACATCGTATTAGTCCCACCTGGGTTATGAATCGGCCATTTGTCAATGTATCCACTCCGTGTATACTACCCACTCTTAATCACTTGGTAGTTATTTCAATTATCTAATCAACTGTGAAAGTACTGAAGTGACTGTATTCAAGCAACTTTTACTTTACTTAGTAATATTCTCAAGATGCAAATGAAACAAGGATAGTAATTTGGAGAAGCCTAAGAGAGACTATCGAATCCTGCCTTTGTGTAAAAACAGGAATGTTCCAAAGTGATAGAAAAATGATGTCATGAGTTAAGGCTTCTAAGGCCCGGGTAAACTATTATTTACTGTCTTATTAATCTCACTGTGGCTAATTGATAAATTAGGACTTATAGTAGCTCTGTATACACTTCCCACATGAATGCACTATAAATACAGTCCTAGCTGAAACGTGAGACATTCTCGTAGATAAGGAGGGGCTGCTGCGCTTACTACTCACTGAGGCCGTGTCTCAGGAGAAATGGAATAAGGGAGTTAGGTGGAGGAGACGAAGGAGTTAAGGAAGAATGTCTTGATTTCTTCTGGAGAGCTGAAGCTGATAGCAGGAGACTCTCTAGATCATTTGTACACCATGGAGTGTGTTCTCGCATGTTATGAGGGGAAGGGACGATCTGCTGTGCCTTCTTGTTGTGACCCTGCTTCCAGGTTGCTGGGAAAGAAGCCAGCTATGAGTCATCAAGAGGCAACAATATTCTCAGCATTTGAGGTACAGCTGTACAGCCTGGTAAAGGTGATTGAAACATACACTTATAAAATGTGCCACTATATGCTATATATTTAAAGGCATCCATCTCCCTCAAAATGACTCAGTACAATAACATTAAACTTGGTCAATATAAGATAAATTTAGACTAAGCATTTTCATTCATGTTTGAATGACAGGAAGTCATATAAATACCAATACAGTCTTACAAAAATTGCCCCACATAATCAGCTTCATTTTTGAAATTTTTGATTGTTACATTCTGCTCTATACTTACCACATTTTTTTTTCTCTAAGACTTCAGGGGATTATGATAAAGGCACAGGAGCTGAGAGATGTAAAGGAATGTCTGCAATGTCAAAGCATACTCAAGGCTGCAGTGATTGGAAATACAGCACAGAATAAACCGGGGTAAGCAGTGAGAGGCTGGACAGAGAAGCGACAGATCATGAAAGCACCTGAAATAGAAAAATTGTTGGATCATTGTCTAAAGGACAACAGATCTATTAACTTCCTTGAGTTCTATAGTAAAGTAACAACAACAACAACAACAAAGATGTCTTAAAACACAAATGATTCATCCACTTGAAATTCTAAAGGTTAGAATTAAACATTGAAGTGGGATGTGGGCTGTACTTCTCTTGAAGGTATCCCAGGAAATGCCCTGCTTGCTCCTCCAGCTTCTGCTGGACACTGTGGGTCTTAGGTATGACAGAACCACTCCATGCTGACTTCTTACAGCCTTCCATATGACCTTATCTCCCTCTACCTTTTAATTTATTTTTTTAAAAACTATCTTTTCTAATTTGACATACCAAATCCATTTCCCACTCCCTCTCTTCCTCTTGCCCCCTCCACCTTCTACCCTCTACCCCCATCCTACCACCCATCCAGTCCTCAGAGAGACTAAGGCTTCCCAAAGGGAGTCAGCAAAGTCTAGCACATTGCTTTGTGGCAGGACCAAGGCCCTCTCCACTGTATCTAGGCTGTGCATGGTATCCCTGCAGGGAGAATGAGTTCCAAAAAGCCAGAACAAGCAGAAAAAAAGAAGCCACTGCTCTCACTGCCAGTGACCCCACAGTCTGCCTAAGTAATACAACTGTTACCCACATTCAGAGGTCCTAGTTTGGTCCTATGCTGGTTCCCTCACTGTAGGGCCGAAGTTGGAAGGCTTCCATTAGCGCAGTTAGGCTGTTTCAGTGGGTATTCCCATCATGGTTTTGAACTCTTTGCTTGTATTCTCACTCTTCCCTCTCTTCGACTGGACTTGGGAGCTCAGCCCAATGCACTGCTGTAATTCTCTGTATCCACATCCATCAGTTGCTGGATGTAGGTTCTATGGTGACGTTTAAGATAGTCATCATTCTGACTACAGGGCAAGGCCAGTTCAGGTACCCTCTCCACTATTGCTTAGGGTCTTAGCTAGAGTCATCCTTCTGGATTCCTGGGAATTTCTCTAGTGCTAGATTTTTTGCTAGTCCCATAATGACTCCCTCAATCAAGATATCTCTTTCCTTGTTCTCTCTGCTTTTACCCCCATCTCAAGCATCCCATTCCCTCTAGTTCTCCTCCCCTCTCCCCTTCTCCCCTCCTTTTCCCCTTCCACATTCCCTTCTCCTGCCACCCCAATGCTCCCAATTTTCTCAGGAGACCTTGTCTATTTCTTCTTCCCAGGGGATCTATGTATGTTTCTCTTAGGGTTCTCTTTGTTACTTAGCTTCTCTGGGGTCATGGACTATAGGCTCCTTACCCTTTGCTTTACAATTAGTATTAACCTATGAGTGGGTACATACCATGCTCATCTTTCAAATGATTAATGATGAGGGGTTGATAAGTATATTAGTGATAGGAAAGGCATAAAGTGAACTAAAATATAATTTTCAGAAATAAAAGAAAGGTTAAGTGTGTCTGGAAGGCACCAGCATTTAAGGTGCTAGATAGTACATATGCATGGGTAGGCACACTTTTATTGAATCGGTCATATCTGAAGGAGGAATAATAGATTTGCTCAAATGGTCTCATTTCAGTTTTGGCTCTGCAGGTATAAAGAACCAAAGGGATTCAATCTGTTATGGTTGTAATAGATCTCTCCAGAAGATGGCTCTCATTCCATGTCTTCGCTTCCCATTTCTATCTTGTTTGGAAAAAAATCATTACAAATTTATCATGATATAATACATTGCCAGAAAAATACAATGTATTATTAATATATAACCTAAATATTACTTTACAGATTGATACATCCATGTCTTCTAATGTAATAGTTCTTTCCAGTCCTGTATCACTGGGATATCATAGCACTGTATCTGGACACCAGAATTCTATATTAAATAAGTAGTGAAGAAAGGCACAGTTTATGCTATATCTCATGGTTGAACAATCATTGACAGTCTAATTATGATTTCTAGATGCCTGGACTTGCAGTGTGGCTTTAAGATAAGCAAGCAAGAGTTTTCTAACACACATTCTTGTGCATCACCAATGTCATCTAAAAACATTTTCTAGAAAGGTTTGTTCCATTATATTGATCCCAATACATTCAAGAACTGACATGTATTTGGAAGAGAACAAGAGAAACAAAAGAAAGCAAACATACCAGCAGTTTTTGTCCTGAAAGTATCAATTGAGGAAAAGATGTAGGGAGAACCAAGGCCACATCTATTACTATTAGCACTGTATTTGCAAATGAAGCTTATTTATGAATAAACTATCATAGTTTCTAGCATTCCCATGAAGTTAAGCCTTGATGCAAGCCTAAATCCCCAAAGGAATGTGGCCTGGAAATAGATTCTCTTGGAAACACCTGTAGTGTGTGTCTTTACAAATATAATGTGATTCTGTGTTGTAATCCCAGAACCTATGACTTTTCCATAGGGTACTTCCCTGGGCACTGGGCCATTTTGTATGTTCATACAGAGACAGAAGTCTACAGAGAATTTTCTCATCCACAAATGACCGACAAGTAAAAAAATAGAATCCCAGCTTCCTTAGACCCAGACCATCTTTGAGGAGTAATAAGACTGTTCCCTCAGTTTTCATTTTTTTTTCTGTCCTGCTTCAATGATTCCCTGTTGCCTTTTCATAGGACTGAGATCTCTTTGAATGGCTTCTCTATGCATCCTGGTCTCAGAATTTCCCTCTGAGGCTCCCAATCCAACCTAGAGCTCTAGAACAGATGTAGTTACTCCGTGTCCTATTTCCCATTGGCACCTGTAAGCAGCTCTGAGTTTTACTGCTAAGCTTTTCAATTCCAAACCTCCAGATGTCATTTCTAAGCTGGCAAGATTTCCTTCCTTTCAAGTTGAGTACATTCTCTTTTGGAAATCATGAAAGCATCACAGATGGCCTCATGATATAAATAATTAGTGACAAAGGCAATTATTGCTCATCTGTGATGAATCAAAGTTCTTTTATTTAGTCCACAACAAGTTGGATGTAGTCATTACATTGCCCTCGGGGCTGAACAGCCATACAGTTTAGAAGGTTGTCCTGTACTTTTGCCTCCTGGGGTCGTGTGCTAAATATTTATCTGCAGTGTCCCTGTTCATGTGTTCTCACACTATCAGTTTCATGTTAATATTTTTCTTGGCAGTTGGTGACAGGCTCTGCAGTACAAACTGCAGGCTTTATTTGTCAGAGCTTTTACTTTTCAGTTCTTTTCAATACCCTTCACAAAGAGAAATTGCTCTTCTGATGGTTTAAGTAAGATACCCAGCAATGCACAGCAAGCCCTTTAACTTCCTCTCTTTGAGGCAGATGACCTCCTGCTGGTTTTAGTTTGTCTTAAGGCAATCTCTATTACATCATCCTCTTTGACCTTCATTGATTAAAGTTGGGATGATTATCCTTTTTCCCTCCTTGGCAATTTGGTCTCAGAAGTGCATCTATATAGAAATTCATGTGTAGGCTGATCAATGGAGAATACACTGAAGGAGGAGTCAGAAGCCCTTAGTGACGATGACTTATATGCACCTTGGTTTCTTCATGGCTTTGACCAAGTGTGTGAAATTTAAATCCTTAATCAACACCAAAAGAAAAGGGGGGATGGTCTGACTTCATGATTCCACATGTAGTAAGTTTGAGTTCCAAAACAGGTACCCTGTCTGACTCATCCCTGCTGCTTTGCCATCTTATAGTACAATCATCACAGCATAGTTATAAATGAACAAAGAGATTCTGGAATTTTTACAAGAACTTGTCTAAATGTAAAAGATGTGACAGTTTAAAATATGGCCATCAACAGCACTCCTTTCAAGATGTCAAGGCTGGTTTTCTCTCTGAATTCCCAGGCTCAGTGAAACAAGGAGAGAGAGTATAGTGGAAGTAATGTCATGTGCAGTGTTGAGGTCACTGGATGCATGTGGCTTCTGCCTTGTCTCTCACCTAGTTTCTCTCTCTCTCTTTCAATTTTTGAGACCTTCATTATATGAGCACTTTATTTGCATAACTCTGCCTCTCTCCAACTCCTTTCATCCATGTCCATTATCACTTTTCTAATTACTATTGTTAGATACATATACACATACATGCTCATACATGTATATAATCTATTGAGTTCCTTTAGCTTCGTTCCTGTGTACATGCATGCAGGGTTGACCACTTGAGATTAAACAATGTACATAGCAATGCATCAATGGAAGAGACTGAGTCTTCCTCTCTAAGCAGGAATTGGTCATTTACAGCTCCTAATTTAGTGATGGGATTATGTGTGATTTCCCCTGTTCATTTTGGCAAGTCAATTGGCATTGTCATTATGCTGGTCTTGTTTTAGCAATCGTATCGTGGATAGTTCTGGGTTGCCTCACTCAATACAGTGTGTCCTTAACTCTTCTGGCAGATGCCAGCAGTGTTGCGAGAACATTCAAGCAGTCTGTGGGAAGGCTGGCATGTAGAAGGACTGAGACCTCCTGCTAATTATGAGCCTTACCCTGACTACCATAGGAGTAAGCTGGTTGAGAAAGGGATAGACCAGACCTGTAAATTCTCCAAATGCCAAAAATGCAAACATTCAGATGAAAAGATATATATGAATATTGAGAAAGCCACCCATTTGGCTCTGGAAGCATTTTGGGTAACTATAAGCACCCCTAATAGAAGGGCACTAGCGGGTGTTTTCCAGGATGGGTTTGGGAAAGATCTACTGTCAGGGTACAGGCAACACTTAGCCCCACCAAGCCACTGTTGGCAACCCAGAAGAATTTATGGCACTGTTGTGCAATCCTTACTTATCTTCCCACTCACAGCAATATCACAGCCCTGGGCAGAAACTACCACTTTAAAACATCTTCAACGGAGCATGTATATAGTCTGAGAAGACTGAGAAGATATACAGAAAGGCAGGACCTCTGACTTTAGCTAATTAAGTAGGTTCTAGATTATTTAGTTCTGCCCCAGATCATGTTTGAGGGAATTTATAGCAGTACAACATAAAAAAAGCAAGTGTCAAGACTTTAACTAGCTGAAGGCATTGAATGTGTTGTTCTGCTACTGCCTACTGGACAAGGAGATGGAATGGCAGTGTTTCACCAGTGATCAGAGAGCTCAATCACAAGACTATCACCAAGAGCCACAGTTTCTTCCACCTATGGAGAAGTGGTCTGGGTGGAAATGAGAGTTCAGCATCTCCTGGTATGCTGCTAGTCCAGCCAGATCTGGCTGCTCTCAGGGTTTACCAAGGCCACCCCTTCATAGAGAACCTCATGATCCAGAAATTCACTTTCTGGGGAAATCTTCTTTCCTCTGTCAGCTGAGTCCTCCAAGAAGCCATTTTTAACTAGTGGTTATCTGATTCTAAGGGCAAAAACCTGGTGTCCTCCCCTCAAGGTGAAAGGCAGCTGGAGTGTTTTTTAATTTCCATAGCAACTCCTGGGAAACACAGTGTTCCTAGACATCAACAAAAGCCAGGTCAGTTTCGTTTGTTTGTTCGTTTTTAGATCTCTTTTTTTCTCAGAATCTCTTCCTTCACTCCCTTACAGTAACAGCTAAAATTTTATAGATTCAAAAATTATCTTCATGTTTCCATGACTACATTTTCTTTGGGATCACTGTATCTTATATGCTTAGAAAATCTAATCTTTCTCAGTCCAAGGAAATCCAATCACTTCTGCTTTAAATTCCATTCAGCTTCTCCCCCACTCTCTGTACATCCCTATTCTGAGTTTAGATGATAGGAGATTGGGTAAAAATTTCTGGTGGATTATCATCCTCTGTGCATCCACATAGGATGATATAGGGATTTGACGCTTCCATGATTCCCAAATGGGTACAAGGCAGAGAGTACTCACAAGGCCTTGGTTTCAACAAGAATTCACCCTTATCTTTGGAAATCCTTGAGGTTCTCCCAGTCCCATTCCATAACAATAAAGAGGCTTTCCGTCAACATCTGTCCATCACTGGCATTCCTCTCTCTCATCCCGATGCTCTGCAACCCTGCATAAGAATGTTTGTTAAATGGGAAAGAGCTGAAATGTATGAAAACATACTTTTCTGATGCTGGGTGAAAATGCATAAAAGATAATCACGTGTATTTGCATCAAACACTCATCCTCTTTTTCTCTGTGAGCTCTCTTGCTTATCTTCAGGTGAAAATTTTTGATTACTTTTTTTTATTGGTGTGGAAAATAGAAAGAGAGACATGTTTTCAGCACTGTCGGGTTTCAGAGCTCATGGTTATGTCAGTCAGTCGTAGAAATAAATCTTCAAACTATTTTCATAAATATTTACACCCACAAAGCAGCAGGTAAAAGCCAAGGATGTGACTTTCTAGACCAAGGTCAATTGAATTAACTGATAACAACAGAACTCAACAGCAAAGTCTCATTTGATTCTTGACTCTAATAAATATTTTGAATGGATCCTCTGCTGTAGTCTCTCAGCGGGGAACTTGCTAAAGAGTAACGGAAAAATGCTTGACAGGTCCCAGAATCTGGAATTGGAATATTGGAAAGAGATTCAATACTGCATTTCAGTATCTGTCCCAGTATCAGCAACTTTTCAGAAAACAAAGTCCATCTTGGTTGAATTAACTTGTATGAGTTAGTTTCTATGTTTTAATTATTAAGTATTATAATAAAGAATAAAATTGGTGGGGGCCGAAGAGATAGGACAGTGGGTAAGAGTGCTTGCTGGGACACACATGAAGACCTGAATTCAGATCCCAGCACCCATATAAGGATTTCTATCAGCAACTGCACACCTACAAACCCGGTACCAGTTCCATGTGTATGGGAAGGGCACTGGGGAGGAAGAGTGCAGGATGATGCTTGCTAGTCTCAGCTTGAGTCAAGACTCAGCGAAAGACCCTGTGTCTTGTGTCTGAGAAATCAATCAGGCAGAGATCTAATAGAGATCATCCATACCTACTATGTTTCTGATTTTAATAAACATGTTCCAAGCTGCCTTGCCAGCATGTAAATGTTCTTTCTCTCTCTCTCTCTCTCTCTCTCTCTCTCTCTCTCTCTCTCTCTCTCTCTCTCTCTCTCTCCCTCTCTCTCTCTAGGGGATAAAAAAATAAATAAAAACAAATAATACATTGATGGACCTTTGTGTGCACACCAAATAGTAGAAACCATGGTGTTTATTATCAACCTTTCTATTTCTCTTGTTCACCTTCTTCCAAAGCAAGTAATATCCTAAAATGTTTATCATTGTTATTTATTTAGATTTTTTTCTATATATGCATGTGTTTGAAACTACATGTAAACTGTTTTAATTTTGTTTTTAAACCTGTGGAATCAACAGATGCTTGTCTTCCTTCCTTCCTTCCTTCCTTCCTTCCTTCCTTCCTTCCTTCCTTCCTTCTTTCCTTCCTTCCTTTCTTTCTTTTGTGTTTTTTCAAGATAGGGTTTCTCTGCATCTTTGGAGCCTGTCCTGGGACTCACTTTGTACACCAGAACTAGCCTCGAACTCACAGAGATCCGCCTGCCTTTGCCTCCCAAATGCTGGGATTAAAAGTGTGCACCACCACTGCCGGGCACTTGTGTTTTGTTTTGTTTTTTTTTTTAACATTATAATATGTTTGTTTTCTCACATAACTAGGAAGAGTACATATTCCTTCATTTCTCCTGTATTAGCCAAGGTTTTCTAGACCAGTGGTTCTCAACCTTCCTAATGCTGTGACCCTTTAATACTGTTTCTCATGCTATGATGACCCCTAAGCATAAAATTATTTTGCTGCTACTTCATAACTGTAAAAATCTGATATGCAGAATATCTGGTATGCAAATCCCAAATTGGTAGAGACTCATAGGTTGAGAACCACTGCAGAGGAACATAACCAACAAAATGTATAACCAACAACATCTGTCTTCTTACAGTTCAGACCCTGAAGCTGGATCCTTCAGCAGTCTCAGTCCAATCCTGAAGGCCTGGACACTCTGGATAGCCACTAGTAATCAGTCCAAACTGGTGGACACAGAAGTTGTTATGTGACAAGCTTTCCCTGGGGAGACACAACACATACACTAGACATACTTATCCCATAGAGAGAGCCCACAGTAAACAAAATAGATACTACCAAAAACCAACTTGGTAAACCAATGAGCTTACTGGGGCTTCTTAGATGAGCAGAAATGACTCAAAGACTGTTGCCTCACCCAAATGTGCTCCAGCATGGGTGACAGTTTAAAAAGGCTGGGGACCTGGAGCATATTGCAGTCTGCAGGCAACTCAAAGGGTTGAATAAAACCTTTCCTAGGTGACTCAGTCAAACTAAATCTCTTCCAGGTAGACCATCTGGCTTCTGCCTCTTCCAGGCTGCTTGGCTGGCCTCTGCTTCTTTCCAGCAGCTTGAATCATCTCAGAGTCTTCTTTGCTGCTCCATCTTTCTGGGAGTGACTCCTCAGATGTCTTTAGTGTTTACTCTTGGGAGGGAGGAGCCTAGGGAACCTGGTCAGTTCCAGGTACTTCCTGGAACTCTTTTGAGTTGTTTATCTTCTGTTTTATCTCTATAGGATGATGGAATATTTCCTTCTCCAAGGAAACTGCTACATAGCAGAGAGTGAATCTGATGTCAGTAAACAGCTGGAACACAGGAAGCAGCATCAGAAGGAGCAACAGCTAACCAGACAGCCACACTGCTTTTCCTGACCTCTTTATCTCTGGGTCACCAATAGAAGGTAACACCTATTTTAAATGCCAGGTTTCTCTCCTTACTTAATCCTCTCTGAAAACACCCTTACAGAGGTAAAATTGATTGATTTTAAATATCAAATTCAAAAGACCAGCCATCACACCTTCTACACATTCCTTCATTGTAAGATTTCTATATTAACACACATATTGAGGTTGTTTTCATTAATTAAAAAATAATTTATTTACTCGTGTGTGCATTGGTGTGTGTGGGTGTGCATGCATGCATGCACATATGAGTTTATATACTCCCTCTGTGTGCAGATTCTCAAAGAGAAAACAGCATCAGATTCCCTGTAGCAGAAGTTATAGGTAACGGTGAGCATCCAAGTTAGGGAGGGAAGATTTGAACTCAAGTTCTCTGGAAAAACAGTAAGGGCTCTTAGTCACTGAGTCATCTCTCTCTCTCTTTTGTGCTAATGTATAAAATCCATCAAAAACTATACAACTATCACCTTGCCTCAGTGACAATAGATGTTTGAAAAGTGTTCAGTATATTTTATTACTTATTGTTAAAATTTTCCAAAGTGATCACACCATAGGTTGTGTAAAAAACTCTTACTACTTATAATATATCAAACTGTACTCTTTAGTTAACTCATAAGTACGCAACTGTTCTCTGTCTGCCTGAGCTTTTCCTTCCTGGATTAGCTCTAGATTTGGGCCCCTTGTCAGGTTTATGGGACATTATTTTCTACTTTCCTATGAATTATTTTCTCCTGTCCTTTCTTTATGCTTCTTTATGTTTAATATTGTCATATTAAATACTTAATATTCCTTTATACACTTTTTGTAGAAAGTCTTTGTGTGGAGGCCTGAAAATGTTGACCAAAGGTCAGAGAGTTGGAACTTACCTCTCGTCCTTCAAGGTTATTGAGTTTTCACCCCAAACAAAGGTTGCCCCTAGATTTAGGTCAGAGAGTTGTGCTCTCTCAAGGTCATTGTCAACAGGTGTGGCTAATAGACAGCTCTTGTATTTCAGGAATAGAGAAGTAGATGTGTTTCTACCTCAAACAAAAGTCTAAGGGTCCAACTAAGTTCCATTTCCCTTAAGGAGATAACAGTGGATTCCACCCAGATTGTGGTTTGCCTACAGAATGTTTGGTCTAGGGTGTGAGCGTGACTTGTTTTTTTCTAGCAACAGAATGTTAACTATGGGTGTAGCCTATGACCTTTAATAGGTAAGTTCATTTTCTTATATCCTGTTAATGCAGTTTTTTTTTTTTTTATCTTACACCTACCTTTTGTGGTCAGGGGTAATTTAAGCAGGTGGAAATTAAAGACAGGTGAATTCTAGTACTCACTGGAATTCCCTCCTGATACTATCCTATATGTTTCTTCATTTTATTATTTTCATTCGTGTCTTCATACTCTTTACTATATTTCTAAATCCCCATGCCTCTGCTCTGGCAGGAGGTATTTTTGTCAAGGCTGGTCCGTGACATCTTTGCTTATTTTTTACTTTATATAGAATGCCTTATGAATGGTAGAATTTTTATTGTATCACTTATTTATTGCTTCAAAATAAATCATCACAAAGTTTAATAGCAGAAAACACATTTATCTGTTCCATTTTGTGGATTGGCAATAGACAGGGCTTACTCTTGCTCTGTGATTCTGACTGGTCTCAGTTGTTTGTGGTCATTTCACAATTTTCTTGAGGAAGAGGCTTGGTGGCCTCATTCACATGTTCAGCAATTAATAGTGACTTTTAAGTGAGACACCTTGGCTCCCTTCTGTGTGTTCTCTCTGCCTGGATAGTTCAGACTTCCTGACCTGGCAGCTTAGTTCCACAACAACAAGGGTACATATTCCTGTCTCTTCAGGGCTTGGTTTGAAAATTTCTCTCAGTCTTGCTGACTTTGTTTGTCCAGAAAGCCAAGCCCATTCAGCTCTAGACTTTCATTCATGATACTCAAAAGTCAGCTCCCTCGGCAGAGGAGACTTCTGGGTAGAAGGAATGTGCAGACTTCCTTAGTCACAGGCAGAATGAATTCATCAACATTCCACTTTAAATTTTGTATCTCTCATATCTTGAGTAAGAAGTCCCCAGCTTTCATTCTGTGAACATATTTGCATATATATTTCTTCTAAGTTTATTAATTTTAAACTTTAACAATTTTAAGTACTTTGTGCAGCTTTAATTTAATACTGTCTTGGTATGAGTTAATTTTATACTTTTGTGTCAAACAAGAGTTTCTCGTTATCCACAGGAGATGTTTTACAAGATGCCAGAAGATATCTGCACCTTTGGGTATATTGAACCCTGTACTGTAGACACTATGTGTTTCTCCTTTACATTCTAAGACAGTTAAAGACTTGAACTTTGACACAATGCATGATCACCTGGTAGACAAATCTCTGGGTATGTCTGCGAGCCAGCTTTTGCACTGGATTAATTGACATGGCTTATCTCACCCTAAATATGGGTGACACAACCCTCTGGGCTGATGTCTTGGACTAAGGACAAAAATAAAAAGCCAGCTGAGCATCAGTATTCACTTTTCTCTGCTCCCTGGTGGCAGATGCAGCATGACTGTCTGCCTCAAGCTCCCACTGCCATGTCTTCCCCACCGTGATGAATGACAGCTTTCACTTGTGAGCCCAAATAAACTGTGCTTTCTTTAAGCTGTTTTGGCCAGGTATTTTACCTCGACAACAAGAAAAGTAATTAAATCTTTTGATAGTCTTTAGAAAGAGCAAGAGAGTAACAAAAGAAGCCAATAATGTAGAATAATTATGATAATATACAGTAATAAAAGTTATATCAGTGTGGCTTCTCAAGTCAACTTAGCCTTCTTTTGTGATGATGTGAACTAAAACAATATTTATTTCATGAGATGATGTAAGATATATTTTAGGATTAGTCTACCACAAAAAGGGTCCTTGAACATGTAACTGTGATATCATGACAGTCACTCGATTTATCAAGATGGCTGCTGAGTAACCAGCAGAGGAAAGTATATACAGTCTGAATATACTTGACAGATGATTCATGGTCTGCAAAGGGGAGAATGGGGTGTAGAGAAATTTCATCAGACGATTCAGAATGTTTTGCAGTTTAAAATTCGTAGTTTATATCTCAGAATTTTATTATAGTATTTTCAAATTAAAGTTGATTACAGGTTGCCAAAAAATAGATAAACAAATAAAATTTGTGAACAAAGGGGGGCAACTTGTAACCAATTTAATCAATGTCATTTATCAACCATTACAGTATTTCAACATTGGCTTGTGACCTTACTTCTGAATCCTTAACATTAACTACAACTCATGAAACTATAGCACATAAGAACTTTATTATTTCTTAAAATGTTAAACACATTTTGGTTCCTGCCAGCGTTTGAAACCAACTATGGGTATATAAAGACTTCTAAAATGCAATGCTTGCTGTAGACATTTTGTTAAGACCTATCTGGAGTCTGCATTGATCCTCCACTGCTTTAAAACTGATCACAGTTTTAGTTGCTCAATACAAAGATATTAGCTAATCCATAAATTGTCAGAGTTGCTTTCTAGTGTATCTGGGAGAGAATGCATCCCCCCTGCCCCATTTTCAACTTTAAGGTCATCTGATTTTGTGGAATCATCCCTCTGTTATTCAGTTCTCTTAATTCTCTCGTTCAACATTTTTTTCCCTTTTAAGATTCTTGGCTGAGGGACCAGAGTACATTTTCTCCTCTAATACCTTATAAAATCTGTTATTTTTTTCTGACAAATAATTAGTTACTACATAAAATAGAATTATTAAACATTATCTAAAAATGGGGTATAGGTTAAAGATGACATCTCTGGCTTCTTCTACTACTAGCTGTTTCTAATGTTGTTGAAAATTACCAACTGAATTCTGGTTGTCCAGTGGCCCTGACTCATTCCTCATTGGTATTATAGAACCACCACGGACAAAGAGCTTTGAAATTTGCCTCCAAAAACCGCAAAGCATAGATCTTAGCAGGCAGTATGAAGGACATTTTGATGTCACTATAAATAGCCACATAAGAACATATTGATACTAAAAGACCTTGACTATGACATAGGCTATTACACACACACAAAAAAAACCTTATATGGTTTATATTTCCATAAATATATTCATTCTGCTAATCTTAGAATGTTATATACCATAACGATATCAATGTTAGCTATTATTTATCATAATTCTAAAGAAGATATTATTAGGATCCCAAAAGAAATCTAGGAAGCCAACTTTCTCCCAGGAATCCAGGGAGTTTATAAAATAAAGCCTCACACAAATCAAAATTTAATCAACTTCTCCTCCACCTTACCACTGGAGAAAAATTAAAAGGGTAGTTTTTCAAGAAAAGACTCTATAGTGAACTGAATACTGAATGTTCTGAGCCTATAGTTCCCAGGGGTTGGTCTCAAAACTGCCCTTACTGTTAAGAAAATTGGCAAGAGATTTTATGAGATATTATACCATTATTAACTATTATCTACTATCTCAATTGAGTTTAAACTTCAAGTAATAATATAGGATCAGCACGGTTTCTCCCATACCCATCCTGTCAATAAAAATGTTCATAAATTTAATAGCTCTGGTCAGTTCTTTATCCAACTCATTAGCCACCCTGCGCTGATGCATCATTAAAAAACATTTTATTTCAAAAAGGCAGAAATCTCTGAATTTGAGTGGGAAATTTGCAAACCAGCAAGTGATTGAGTGCAAATGTTTGGGAAGGTGCTAAGAGGTTAACTCCACCAGCCCCCTCTGTGTGTATGTGTGTGTGTGTGTGTTACCCCCATCATGAAAACAGAAGGTGTCAGACAATAAAAATTAGGACAATCCATTTTGTTTCCTGGGAAATCAGTAGCGTGTTTCCCAGGGGGGAAAAAAAAAGGTAGAATATGGGTTTTGATTCCCCTACGCTTTATTCTTTACAGGGATGTAATTTCTTTCTCTACCCCAAAGACCTTTCTCTCCTTTGATGTTTGTGATGCCTGTGCTTGTTCTTTCCTGATGGAAGGATTGCCTGGGGCCTGAAACGATTCTAATTCCAGTTGCTGCTGTAGCATCTGCCTTCTTTCTTAAGCCATCAGGCTGGAGATCGGAGGAGAGGGAAAGAATGGCCAGCACTCTCATTGATCTTTGGCCTCCTTCGCTGATGCCTTTTCTCTTTCCTTGCTGTGCACACAAATCTCTCCTTTAGATCCTGGAAGCTGAAAGAAATTCTACACTTTAAAGATGCAGGCAGAGTGTTTCAAAAGCCATTGCTTTTCTCTTCGTACTGTTTCTTCCTGGGGCTGAACAACACTGACTGCTCATTAGTGAGTGTGCCCGGGTCACTTTTCATGCAGTGTCTTATTGCCGTTTCACTTTCATCTCTTATGTCATGGTAGGCATTTATCAGAGCAAAAACCTCTACTTACAAGTATTTTGCAAATACAAATCAGGAAAACTAAGTTTTGTACATTTTGGAAAATGTAGAGTTTTACTCAAAGAATGAAAAGATTTAGGGAATTTATGCTATAGTGATCAATGTCTGTGCTTCTATTTTTAGAAAATATTTTGTCATAAACTCACAATGGTGTGTGAAGTGACTATAAATGTATTGGAGAACATATAACATGCTGATAGTTATTACAATTTCAATATTAACAGCTAATAAAAATCAGTGTCTATATCCAGCAGAACTACTTTATCATTAGTAAAATCAAGTTGGAAAATTCCTAGACACATTGCCAGCCATGAAGCAAGGGGCTAGAGATGGCTCACTACTGTCATGGACTGATTTCTTCAGTGGCCCAGATTGTCTCTTCTCCTGCACCATACAACTGGCAATTCCCCCTATCAAGAGACCAGAGTAATTACTCCAACTTATTATCATTACCATTAATTTGATGCTTTGGGTTAAATCTGGGACCTCAGCATGTTAAATAAGCAATCTAAGATTGAACCCCTAGACAGATGTCCCTAAATTTTAAATCTTAGTGAAGTGGTATAACATTTAATTTGACTGAAAGTAAAATTACCTGGTCTAAGTGAGAAGGAAGAACAGAACATGCAACAAACCTGCTTAGGAATTTGGGGTGTGTGTGTGCAGGCCTGTTGAGGTCGGTGTGCAGAGAGAGAAAGAGAAGGCTGAAGATGGCGCATCCAGCTTTTAGAGGCCACCAGTGCATGCACACAAGTGGATGATATAGCTGCATCTCACACAGATGACAGAGCTCACGCATGCATGCAAGGGCTCACGCAGCTGCATCATATGTAGATGATGCAACCAAGCTGCACGTGGGTCACGCGGGGTTCTTTAAGATGCCCGGGACCAATAGGCACTTCTGCCTGAGGGCTTGTCGGCACATGCATGGCCCTGGAACCCAGAAGTAACAGCCATATTGTTGATAAAATCATAACAGAAAGAGTTTAGCAACGTTCTTGTACTTGGAATAATATTTTACTCTCTCCCAGGGTACTGTAAAAATTACCTTGAAACATGCTGAATTTAAGTACTCAGGCATAGCCTAGGTTGAAAGTTGTTTTATACTTCATTGGAGAGTAAGTATGTAAAGGTCTCTTGGTCCCAGTTAATGAGGGATACATAGGAAAATCTAACCCTATTCAAGGTGTCACAAGAAGCTTGGCATTGCACTAAGTAAAATAATAGAAATATGTCTCAAGCTTATATAATATACTCCTGTAATACAAACTATCACAAATTCAGTGATTATAATGTAGATATTTCTGGTTCTCATGATTTTGAGGCTGCTGGCTTTGGAGAAGCTCTACCAGACTCAATTTGGATTGTAGTAAGACTGTAGGCAGAACTGCAGCACTGGGGAAAGCAGGCCCTGCACTTCACCTCAGCAGCACAATAGAGCCAACCTGTTGGCTTCCAAGTTGTGAGCATGGAAAAAGTGTTTTTATTATTCATCTCTCATGTGGCAGCATGAGCAGGGGAGAGATGCCCTTCCCCCCTCCACCCCATCTTGCTCATCAATGCCTGAAGCCTCCTCAACTACAGCACTCGGGGAGAATGGTCCCTACACCATGCCTGGGAAACACAGCAGGGCTGGCCCTGAAGGTATAGGTGTGGGTGATTTGGCCCTGCCTCTTGCTCACTGATGTAAGGGGTGAACTAGCCAAGGCAAGAGAGGAGAGCTCACTCTGGTGGGGAGGACAAATGAGAGCTGGCAGGCTGACCAACCCTGCAACTACCCATTGCCAGAACCAGGGTTATGGACTAACCCATGCCAACATTCACCCCATCTGTGATCTGCTGGAGCTTGTGAAGGAACTGGTCATGTAGAGTCAATGCTGCAGAATCTCCATGACACGGCAAGACAGGATAGCCACGAGGAGTTCCAGTGAGGGTCCAGCATTTTGATAGTGTAGCAGAAACCAGAGGCCTCAAACCAGACCAAATGATTCTTTGCAATAAACACTTGCAAGTAAAAATACACAGACAGAGGGATTCACTGTGTCACACTACAGCTTCCACGACAAGATTGACTTTCCTTGTTTATTTCTTTTTCTCTTAAATTTTATTTAGGAGGAGGTTGCAAGGACAGAGGGCAACATGAAGCAACAGGGAAATGAATGGGCTGGAGACACATGATGTGAAAACACAAAGAATAAATAAAAAAGAAAGTTAAAAAAATACACGGCTGTAGGTGGCTTCAGATATGACCTACAGCTCTCATGCTTCTTAAGATGGTACCTTCTCAAATCTCTCCTGATGATGAAAGGCAGGAGTCCAGAAAGTTAGGCTCGACCACAAGAGCCTATTGAAAGCTACCTTTATGAAGCATATGCACTCACATTCTACTGGCTAAATGCCTTCACATGGTCCAACTCAACCTCAAGGTTTTGAGGCATAAAATTCCTGTACTTTAGTGAGAGGAACTACAGAAGCACAAAGACTGTATTTCTAGAAAGAAGAGGATGGTGGGGAGCTGTTGTAATGTACATGGCTGAATACTAAATGAACGTGTTTCTCTAGCCATAAGCCAATATTTTGCTTCATCACAAAATGCATAAAACTGACCATGCTGTAAGTAATATCAACAATAGACCATGTGAAAACAAATATATCATAATTAAATCATAGGCAGTGCCTCATCTAGATAAATACAGTAATGCATTTATATTCTGCTTTACTTCTTTTCAACTGAATTAGAAAACATATTGGATTTGAAATTAAGACTGGAAACAGCTTTGATACCAGGTCATTATTTTTATTAAAAAAAATCTCTTCATATATTATTTTTCTGCTTTAGGAATTGTCTTTGAAGGCTAGTGAGAGGGCTCAAGCCCCAAACCAAAAGCATAAGAATTGCCTTTGAGATGAAAAAAAGCCTTTGTTTAGTTTAAATGAACAATGTTATGGGTTAAAGTAGCACGTGGCATACAGTATAGCTCTTACAGATCTGGGAGTGGTATGTGTTTGCTGACTTTAAAAAGCCACATTTCCTTATGTTTTCAGTCTTTAGTCTAAATCTGCATTCTGAAGGGAAATTAAACTTTGTTACAGAATATTTCAGGCACCTGCCCAGACCTGCTGTGTGAATTTGCTTTGCCTCCGACTGGCAACACCTTGAACTAGACAAAGAGTCTCAAACAAACAACAACAAAAAGAAAACTCTTAGAGAACCTGTAATGGTCTCCAAAACGCCCTTACTATTCCAGATGACCTAGGACGTGATGCTGAATGCTAAGGTTTTTCAGGCACCTTGGGGCAAGAATATTAACAAAATGTAGGGTCGCATCAGCACTCTCTTCAACCACACATCTACTCCCTTGGAAGCCCTGAGCTAAGAAAAGGGATCCTTAGTTACACTTACAATGCAAGCTTAAACATTTCAGTTTGCCTCCTGCTCTAGGGGAACATTTCTTGTCCCTGCTCTTATCTAGAATTTTCTTATGAGAAAGCCTCATCCCTCTTCTTTCCTCATGAAAAACTGATCTCCCTTCTTGGACTGTTATGTTATTGTTATCTAGTTTGAAACAAAATAAGAAGAGACTTTTTTCATAAGATTTCCTTCTGATTCCAAAGCAAAAGGGAGCTTGCTTGGAATGGAGGTAGGAAGTGGACAGATATGGTACATAAAGAAACTGCCTTGGCCTAGGGCAAAACTTAGGTAGGCGGGGAAGACAGAACTGAATGCTGGGAAAAAGAAGGGCGGAGTCAGAGAGGCACCATGGATCTGCCGCCAGGGATACACGTGCTGAAACTTTGCTAGTAGGCCAAGACCTCATGGTGTATACAGATTAATAGAAATGGGTTAAATTAGGATGTAAGAGTTAGCCAATACGAAGTTAGAGCTAATGGGCCAAGCAGTGATTTAATTAATACAATTTCTGTGTGGTTATTTCGGTTTTGGGCAGCCGAGACAAACAAGTGGGCCCTCCTTCTACAGAAATTCTTTGCGTAAAACACTGATGATACAAAATTTTCTACATGTGACACCACATCTGAATTCAGACACTGTTCAATTTCAGTGTCTCTTTTAGGGTTCCTGATTGGAAGTGTGTTGAGCTTACATGGAGAAGATAGAGCACCAGAGACCGAAGGAGGCTTCCATTGCTCTGTTCTGGAAGTTCTGCATATTATCATCATCAGCTTTCACAGGCAGAACACAACACATGATGACAACAAGGCAGGCTGCTGAGCAGTCTTTACTGTGTCCAGGGAAATGAAGCAATCAAATGTCTTAGCCAGAGCTTGTTTCCAGATGACTTTTAGCTGTCCCCAGGGAGAAGCAAACAACAAATCTATCTTTAAACAATAAATATTTGTCCAATACAAGGCTATTAAATCTTATCATAACCTCTACAGATCTTTCTGAACTAATTCTTTACTTATGAAGAGGTACTTTGAGATTAAAGTTCTCTCTGTGTGTCTTTGTCTGTCTGTCTGTCTCTCTCTCATCTCTATGTCCATCTTCCATTCCCTCTCCCTTATTCCATTCCGTCTCTTCTCGTTTCTTCTCTGAATTTTCTAATTTCTAAAATAAAATGTTACTTGGCACCTGTATGTGTATAACCACTGCTCAGGGACCATCTGTTTCATAAAGTGATATGGGACACATGTGACCAACATCAGCCGAAGCTTGGAGAAGAAACGCCAATAGGATGATGCATGGGTACTCTGAACTCTCCCTGCATGGCATGCATGATGCTGTATATGTGCACGTTCTTTAGTTTAAAACTTATTTATTTATTTTAATTCAGATCACAGTCTTCCCTCCTACCTCTCCTTGCCCCCTCTCTCCTCAACTCTCCTCTACCCCTCCTTCTATCCACCCCTCCTCCACATCCCATTCAGAAAGGGACCTGGCTCCCATAGACTATAACAAAGAATGGCATACCAAGTTTCCATTAGACCAAGCAACTGCCCCTGTACTCAGGTTGGGCAAGGCAATCCAGCATGAAGAATAGGTTCCTGACAGCCAGCCAAAGCACCAGTAACAACCCACGCTCCCACTACTAAGAGTCCCATGAATAGACCAGGTTACATAACTGTCACACATATGCAGAGGGCCTAGGACAGTCGCATGCAGCCTTCCTGGTTATTGGTTCAGTCTCTGTGAGTGCCCATGAGTCAGGCTGTTTTTGTGAGTTTCTACAATCCCTTCTCCTTCTCAGCAGGACTCCCCAAGCCCAGCCCAATCTTTGGCCATGGGTCTCTGAATTTGCCTCTCTTAATTACTGGACAAAGGCTCTCTGATGACAACCAGGGAATGGCCAGTTCTGATCACAAGGGATGGTCTGCTCAGGCTATGCATCCACTACTACCAAGACTCTTAGCTGGGCTCATCCTTGTAGACTCATAGGAGTCTCCCTTACATCAGGCTTCTACCATAGCCTGAAAAGCCCCACTTTCCAGTCATCTCTTTCAGTAATCTCCCCCTTCACCGCAGCCCAATCCCTCAAATTCCCATGCCCACAGGACTCTAGTCTACCCAGGAGGTCTCCTCTATTCCCCCTTCCCAGGAGGCCTTGTGGGGGCGGGGAATGCACTAGCACATTCTTAATGACTGTAGGAGAAAAACATGCTGTCTGTCACTGCACCTGAAGAAAGCTGAATCTCTGATAAACTGTATGTTCAGTGATCCTGTTGTTTGTGAAGAGTATCTCTTCCCTCCTTACTCTCAGCCACCAAATAGATGGATAAAAACCACAGAGACAAGAATGTGGCCATTCATTTCTCAAGCAGGGATCTATATAAACAACATCAGAAGCCACTAAGAGAAGCAATCTTACAGATAAACAGTTTTCACATGAAAATAACAAGAGGCCATGTTAATCCTCTGCCTTCGTTCTTGACTGTATAACCTTTTCCTATTATGGCAAAGCCTTTCGTTCAGTGCTCAGAAGCAAGGCGAAAAGCAGACTGTTCAGAAGAACAGAACTTGAGGTTCCCAAATGCGAAGCTGTCCAGACCCTGAATTTCTGATGCCGTGTCATATTTACAGCCGGCATTTCTTTGAGACCTTTGCAAATCTGGTTCCTTTACAGCAGTCTTGCTTTTGAGCTAATTCCTTGACATTCTAGCATTTTCTTAATGAGGCCTGAAAGTTAAGCTATATGCTCCTAGCAAAACATACCCTTTGTCTGCCAAGGGGTAGGCCAGGTTCCTTGCTGGCATCATCTGAGATCCAGTTTAGAATAAATCTGTTCTGTTAGTATGGCAGTTCTCAAAATGACAGGGCACAGGGGGTCGGCATCAGGCTCCACGCTTGGGACCTTGTTAGATATGCAAATCCTCAAGGTTTCTAGCCCAGTCTGCTCATCAGATGTTCTAGGTGAGGACACAGTAATCTTTTAATAAGCCGCCTATGATTTTGATGCGTGCCAACGTTTAAAATTACTGAATTAGTGTCCTATGTGTTTTCTTCTTGTGATGCCTGTTGGCACAATCGATTAACTTCAGAAGGGCTGTGTCCAACAGCTCAGCAATTTAGGTGGCTGCATGACCCTGGCGCCTGTTCAGCCTCTGTGCTTTTTCATATATTCATTTTAAAAAATACACCGAGGAGCTATAATATAGCTCTCATTTTTCTGTGTTTGCTGATGAGTAACAAATAGAGGGCTGTGCTATCCCATGTTAATCTTAACTGCCTGACTAATGCTTAGCAATGGCTTTTGCACTAAGGTCATCCTTGTGATTACTGGGCCTCTTCACCTTCTTTGGATTTAAACTGCAATATTCTAGCACGTTTGTGTTCCATAAATCATCAGAGCATGAATTGAATGTTACATGCCCATCTATCTGTAATTAAACTTAATATGGATTTAACCATTAGGAAACTCACAGGCTTTGAGAATTTCTATAATCAAAGAAGGCATGACCTTCGTTCTAATAAGCAAAGGCATTATTTTTTTTTTCTTGAAGCATTTGAAGCCAAGGAATGAGATAGAGCTTCCCTGTTATATATAAATCTTCCACATATGAAGTTTAGCAGTCCAGAAGAGTCCAAGTATCTTGAGATACAGGTGGTGGCCTAGGCAAGCATTAATCATGGACCTAGAACTGACAGTTTCTACACTGGCCACTCAAGAAGGCAGGAGAGCAGCGGTGTACCCGAAGTGTCACACTGAAAGCATTCTTTGGATGTTGCTATTGTAGTTTTCAACAGAAAAGAAATAGTGAGCTGAATAAAAGAAGCATGAAGATGATAGACTTAGCAAGCAAGCTAGCACGGTGGACAACTGAACCGTAGGCAGAAGTTCTTCCTCCTAGGCTAAGCTCTGCAGCTGCTCACCTTGGTTCCCTTGAAAACTCTATTGCCTCTGTGTATATATTAAGCAAGTCCTATAAGAGAAAGATAAGAAATGCCAGCCCCCTGAGATGGGATGTTGCCAGGACAATTGATAAAACATGGGTGTGGTAAAATTTTAATTTGATGGAAGCTAGAATCACCAGAAAGATCAGCTTCTGGCATATCTCTGGGGAGTTACCATTTCAGTTTAACTGGGAAGTCCACCTGTTGTGGGTAGTACCATCCCCTAAGCAGGGACCCTGAGGTATATAAGAGTAGAGAAAGTGAACTGAGTACCATCATGTTTCCATGTAACAACTTTCGTGTGACCGTGGCTATGATGTGACCAGTTGCTTCAGCTTCCTAATAATTTGGTCTGCTCTAATAGACTGTAACCTGGAACTGGAAACTGAAATAAACACCCTTTCCCTTAAGTTGCTTTTCCCAGAGTATTTAATCACATGACCTAAATTTTACTGAGGGATCACATTAACTATACACTTTCTTAAAAACAAGCAGAATTTGAAATCTGCAGGGCATTGTTGGAGGGAGCAACCTACAACTGTGTGTGAGTCAACCGGAAGCCTAAGCTTTAGTTATACACTGCGACCTCATCCAGGATTCTTCACTTCTGGTCTGCCTCTTTACAAAATATTTTGTGCTGGATTAAGGAATCTGCATGCCTAAGACTTCATAGTACATTCCACTTTAGAAACTTTCTATACATCTGTAATTATTTATAAACAATTTTATTTTTTATTTATTTTTATTTATTTATAATAGGCATCTAAAGTGCATAGGGTGAAATTCAGAAGAACTCAATACTACACAAAGACTTAGAAACAACTTAAGAAATGTTGAAAGTGGGAGAAATAGTTTTCTTCAGAAAAGACCACATCAGTTGGTTATCCAATATAATCAAAAGGACAATTCTGAAAACAGACACAAGTAACATTATACAGATTGAGCAAGTTATATTTAGAATTATATATGGATATACATATGCATATATGCATGTAATAATAATTAATGAAAAATGAAGCCATGAATTTGAAGAAGAACAGAGAGGGATATATAGGTGAGTTTGGAGGGAAGAAACGTAAGTGGAAAATGATACACTTATAATCTCAAAACTAAAAGAAATAATTAAAAAATAATTTACTAAGAGTATCAAGGGGTGGAAATATAAATTGGTATAATTGCTATGGAAAACTGTTTGCTACAGTTCACTAAAGTTTAACATACACGTGCAATTGTCTTGGTAACTGCAGTCCATAATAGAATCAAATCAGAAATGCAAACATATTTACACCAAAGGGTGAGCACTACAGTGTTCAAAACAGGCAGTGTAAGATTACCAAAAATTACAACCAACCCAAGTGAAGATGAACTGAAGGTATAAATTAATGTGATCTATTCACATATTGATTTACTATTAGTGATGACAACATTGTCTATAGGACTATATAAGAAGAACACATTGCACAGATAAGTTATTCAGTATGATAAAATCAGGTGTAGAAGAGAATGTTATAATTGGATATAAAAAAGTATCCAAAGGAGGCAGCCAGCATTCGTCAATGCTGTTGGAAGTCAGTATAAAGTTTAAGCCTGCACTGCCTAGAAAGGTACCTAAGTGAGACTTGGAGGAGGCTGGCAATTGTTTCAGTTTTGTTCTGGTTATATGGTGTATTCTTTTTGTAGGGCCACTGAGCTATTACATCATGCCCTGTGCACTTTCCTGTATGTACAGTAATATGCAAATGAAGTCTATAGGTAGGTGTGTTAATTTCTGTCTATATCCTCAGAATTAGGGAGACTGAGATAGAAACCGTTAGTGTGAGGTCAGCCTGGGCTACATACCAACACACTTAAAAAGCTAGAGAACAAAAACAGCTCAGGGTGAAGTTAGATGAATTCAAGGAGCCTGCTAGCTATTATAATCCTGATTCTGACGTGTGGCTCCTGTGTCATTATTGTTGAGATGAGGCTGATGGCAACCTTTACCATTGTGACGAAGTGAGGTGGACTGACTGGATCTATTCCCTTCAGTCACATGGGTCTGTCTCTTGCCTTGATACAGCTCAGTGTGTCTTCTGTGGTACGGCACTGTTTAAACAGGGTGGTACTCAGCAGCCAAGTGTTCCAAACTTTTCTGAACAGTGCAGTTTCAAGAAACTTCCACTGGGTGGCAAGGATGCTATTTCTTGCAGCCTTCATATTTAGCCTCCTGTGTGTTCCCATAATTTCTTGCACAATGTACACATTTTCTTTTCCATAGCCATTGGAAACCTAGAGAATGAAATTTTATATACCATAATGTTCCTAATAACTACCCCACGGCCCAATTAACTTATAGGACTGATCTGCAGCTTGAGAACACTAACGAGAATAGAAAGGAAAAATAAAAGATCTGTATTGAAACAGAATTTCTCAAAGTAGAAAATTAGCATAGGGAGTCAATAGGGAATGGAATGGCAGCAGAAAAGGTTACCGGATGATGGAATAAAACGATGATGTGTCTTTTTGAGAGGCTCCCATCCTTTAAAAAAAAAAAAAATGGCCTGAGTATCTGGTAAGCACAAAATGCATTTAGCTTGGTACTAGCTGGAAAATGGTAAAGAGCCCCTCCCCCAGCACAAACAGCTGCTATTTCCTTTGTGTAGTCACATGTTTTTGCAACGTGATTCATCGAACAATTCCCAGAAATGGAGGAACAGTACTCCAGCATCGTGACTCCCACCTGTCATCTCAACACTCAGGTGGCAGAGGCAGGAGAATTGAAGCAAATCTGGGGCTACTCCGGTCTACCTAGAAACTTCAATGGCTACAGCTAGGTCTTGCATCAAAAGGGGAGGTGAGAGGAGAGCGGTTTCTCTACTTATTGACGTTAACTTGGTCCATTTCATCAGTAAGGGGCTTCATAGATACCTTTCTAATTCTCAACTTGGGACTCAGGAGTCCCTCAACAATTCTGCTTTCTTTCTAGGATCACAGGCTTTGTCATGTGAATAAGATTGAGCTCCCAGGCTGGAAGATGAGATGACCTCTGTGGAACAATTCTTCCAATTGGCCCACTCAGCCCACTTCTAGCCTTCGAACCCACAGATGACTACCGATAAATAAGCAAGGCTTGACAAGAGACCTGGAGCCTCATTTCAGGCAGAATCATAGGATGACACATAGACTTGCTCACAAGAAAATGATTGTTTTAAGCCACAGGTCTAGGGGGAGGCTTTTTGCTTTAGCAATATCTAAACTATAGGAATGTCAAACTCAAGTATTTATTCTCTATTAATGTTTTTTTTCCCTGTCATGTTGCTACGTGGCTAAGAACTGTAACATAGGAATCCTGGTAACAATAGAAAAACTCGAGGTTGAGAACAATTACTATTCCTACGCATGTACTTCTGGGTTTTTTAATCTCATAACTGATAAATTAGTGTAGAATGTGAATGATGAATTTAGTTCGGTCAATAGTACATGCAAAAGCTGACTGGAAGGTTCCAAAACACCGGGTGCTCTTTACAGGCCCGCATTGTGACAGGTAGTTTAGATCTTCTCAAAGGCATTCTTCTGGGAAAGTCTCCCTGTGCAATCTTGTCTGAATGACCATAGTTAAAGTTGTAGTAAGAGTATAGGTGAGCAATTGACAGATGATTTATTAACAAATAGATTGAATGGTAGACAAAAGTAGGTAAAGATATGTATGTTCTTTACTTTTTAAGAGCTCTCCATTTTGCATATTGAAGTTTCTGAATTCATCGCATGGATTATAATTACATTCAGGTTTTCTTTGCACTAATTTGTAATGATTTGAAGGTGTGAATGTGTGTGTGTGTGTGTGTTTGTGTGTGTGTCAGCTTACGTGTGTTTGCATACTGTTGATTCTGTGCTTTGGATAACTCTTATAAATATCATTAAGAATAGTTTGCTCATAATTATAAAATTGAAATTCTTTGTCAAAAGAAGCTATCCTGTCTACCTATATTGTAGTGTTTTTAGTTATATATGTTATATATATAGTATATATGTGTGTGTGTTTTGTCATAAATAGTTGCTGAATTTTACTATTTCCCTCAATCAATTGTGTATTTTCTTGAAATGTGGGGCATGGCCCCCTATGGGGTCACAGAACTGAACACGAAGACTGTGAAAAAAAATCTTGCAGCAGTGAGAGGTTTCTGAGTGCCCAGTAACCCAAAACTGACTCAAAATCAAATGTGTCATGAATCCAGTGTGTGTCTGGCAGTACTAACCCATGTTACATTGTAAGATTTCATTGCAGTCTTCGTTCTGGATAGACATGCACACTTTACCCTGTGCATGCCACCAAGGCAGACGATGCTAATGAGCACTGCCCAGAACCTTTGACCTCAGAATCAAATCTCTTGTATAATATGAACTGCAACATTGCAACTGTCCTTACCAGTCTTAGAATTGTATTATGTTAGAATATTTGATTTTCAAAAGTATATCTATGTTGTTGGCTGAGTTTTATCTTTTAAAATTTCACATCTTGACATTAGGCCAAAATCCCAACAACTTTTAAAATAACCCTAAATGTGACTTCTTTAATAAACACTCACACACAAAAATGTGTTCTCAGAATTTATTATTGTAAAATCAAAGTAATATTTTGCAAAATATTGAAAGTGCTGTGATCACTAGAGTATCAAATATTAAGCCAAAATTTAATTCTTTAGTAAAACAAGCAAGCACGTTGAGCTCAATAGTCTGTAGATTTGTGTTTCACCTATAATAAATACCAAAATTTTAAATCTGACAGACAACTGGTTTAATATATATTTGTCATAATTTATTATTGGTAAGTTTAATTGCATACATATCGTATATACTAGCATACCTGGGATGAATACGTATAGATATATACCAAGTATCTTTGGTGAAAGGGTCATGAATGGGAGATTTAAGAATCCTTGCTCTCGTACTCCATTTCAATGGTCTTAAAGCTGTTAAATGTGGGTTATGCCAAGCAAGCACTGTACCACTGAGTTTCTCTCCCACCCTCAAAGTTTGGGTTCAGAATGGCTTTGAATTCACAATTCTACTGTGCTGACTGAGTTTCTTTCCTGCCTGATTTCCACAGTCGTTAAGTTTCAAAGAAATTATAGACATTCTACATTAGTTATAAACTGATTGACCCATTAGCTCAGGCTTCTTATTAACTCTTATAACTTATATTAACCTATTATTCTAGTATATGTTAGCCAGATGACTTGGTACCTTTTTCAGCGAGGCAGTCACATCTTGCTTCTTCTGTGTCTGGGCCCACAACTCCTGTTCTCCTTGACCTGACTCTATTTCCTGTCTGGTTGTCTCACCTATATTTCTTGCCTGGCTTCTGGCCAACCAGCATTTATTTAAAATATAATTTACAGAATACAGACCATGGCCCTACACCACTACTGTATCCTCCTTCAGAATGCCCAGAAGTGTTTAGTTCTTCATATATTTATATAATCTCAACATGGCTTCTGACACATATTTGACACTGATAATTGCCTGATAAATGGAATCAACTAATGTTTTTCACCAAAAGGAGCTAGAAAATCATCATCATAATTGAACAGATATATGATGACTGCTGAATATTTCAGAAGAAATGATAAATTTTCTTTGAAAGTAGAGATTTTATTTATAGTATTCAACTTTATGTTTCCAAATCAAATAAAATTCTAGGAATAAAATAAGAACTAGAAATATCCTTGATGAATGAAACAAACATGCTTTTTGAGATGGAAATTGGCAGTGAGGATTTTAAAAATGAAAAAGTCAAATTTCTATGCATTGAGTTACATTGGACATAGGGGTCAATTTGCACTAAGTACACAAAATAGCAGGATGCTAGATGGCTGCTTATCTCATTCATGCAAAATTATAAATTGCATTTGAAGAAAAAGCTTAAGACAAATCCCACTTGAACATCATTTTCTTCACAACTTTTGAACAGATTCACTGTGAGCTTCTAAATGCAGAACAATTAGCCAGGCAAAACACACTTGTGATCACAGAAGAAAAAAATGGTAGCTGATTGTTTGCTGTCAAGCTGTGGCTTATCTTGAATGCTATCTGTTTCAAGGTTCATTTACAATAAAGAAGTTTCAAAATAGCCACTAAAAGTTTCAATTCCCTATACCTCCTCCTTTTGGAATGTGGCTTTATGCCTAAGACCTTTCCATAAGAAAGCACATTGAATTATCTAGGAGGGGTAGCAGTTTATTCTCTGCCACTGTTGTTGCTAAGTTGATTATGGAGAAAATTGGAAATTATTATTCAAGATCCGAGCCAGAAAAATAATTGAAAAAGTATACAAAACCAGAAGTGCTTGAATTCATACCAGTGTCAGAGTTCACTGAATAAATATCTTAATTTGTCATTGTGAGATAGATCTAGAAATAGTGAACATATAAAAAAGAAATATCTATAGTGATGTGATGATTTCTGTCTGAGAGCTGTCTATTTCTTAAAAGGTGCTGTCATCCACATTCTTCCAACACAGCTTAGTGTTCCTCCTGTGGCTGTGAATGACAGCTTAATACAATGTGTGTAGAACAGAGTAAAAATTCTTGCACAGACTCTGGGTTTTCAGGTGCCTAAGAGCAACTGTAAGGAGTGCCTACATGTTCATATAATTTGATGTCTTTGGCACCAACACTTTCTCAAAGATCACACTTCTTAGGTTATGTCAAAGATGGGCCATCCTATAGAATATGGAAGCATGCTTGGATGCTCATATTTGAAACAGACTTCTCACCAGAATTTTTATTGCTGTCTGACATAGTGAAACTCTCCATTGCTGGCTTTAGCGGTATTTAATTACAGGACAAGGAAAACATTTTAAATGATTTGTAATAAGGAGGCTGCTAGTTAGTTCCTAGCCACTTAGCCCTGAAATAATCACACAGAAACGGTATTAATTAAATCACTGTTTGACCCATTAGCTCTAGTTTCTTATTGGATAACTCTTACATATTAATCTAACTAATTTTTATTAATCTGTGTATGGCCATGTGACTGTGGTTGTGGCTTACTGGCTAAAGTTCTGACGTCTATCTCCAGCAGAGCTACATGGCTTCCCTCTCACTCTGCATCCTTTCTCCCAGCATTCCTTTTAGTTTTCCTCACCTAGCTCTGTTTTCTTATAGCTCTGCTATAGGCCCAACGCAGTTTCTTTATTCATTAATGGTAATCACAGCATACAAAGGGAAATCACAAATCACCTCCCCCTTTTTGTTTAAATAAAAAGGAAGGTTTTAACTTTATCATAGTAAAATTACATATCACAAAACAGTTATCAAGCAATAATTATTACAGTATTTATATCTATTTTATCTTTTATCATAACTAAGGAAAACTATAACTATAACTGTAAATTCTTCAACTCCATAAAAGACCCCAGAAGAATATTATATTATCTAAGCAAACAGGAAGTGTATTGTAAGCAACTTCCAAAACTCTAGAATTGACAGAGACATCTTGCTACCTGGACAGTAACCCAAAACTCTTCTGTACCATTGGGGCATCCATATTCATCCTACAGGCACATAGTATCTGACAGACTTTTCCGTGAAGCAGGAAATTTCAAAGACAGTTCCACATATATTGGCAGTTTGCCAGTCACTTTCTTCTGTGTCCAACAGAATGTCTAGCAGACTCTTTTATGAAGCAGGAACCCCAAAGAACTGTTTAACCTTCTTTAGGCAACTTCAGTAGTCATTTCTCCGTGGGTCCTACATGTTCAGTTCATCAAGCAGTCCAGGCAAGAGCAGTTTCTTGCCCAAATGGCTAACAAACTCCATAAGGAGCCTCTTTGATGCCCATCTTCCTATTGAAGTAATTGGTGCTGCCAGGAGCAGATATATCTCATTGTCATGAAAAGTCCTAACTTCTTAAAACATTTTAAATGTTCTATTCTCTAGTCTTTGAAAGGTTTGAAGAGTACCTATCTATCTGAAGTATATCTCTGTACATCTAGAAAATCTAACTAACATGACTAAAAGCTTGACTGTTATAGATGATTATTAACCTACATTTCTTAATTATACATTACATTTTTAATGAGGTGCAAAAAAAACACAATACTTTAATCAAGAGCAGAAATATACATATAACAAAATTGACCTGAAATTTGTATCAATAGAGCAAGATCCATACAAATTGAAGGTATCCATATCTATAGCATATCCCACTTTAAAAGTAAAGAAACATTCACAAACAATATTTGGGAATATGGGTATAGTTTTTCTCCAAACTGTTTCCTGATGTTTATTGGGTGAAGTAATTTTTGAGGGGTGTTCAACATGATCTTTCAGGAGGTCTTGGTCTATCAAACAACATTAGTCTGGAAGGATTCCACATGTTGTCATACTCTGTGGAAACAGAAGAAGAACCTCTTTTCCAAAGCAACATATCCTTAGATCCATATTTTGAACAAGACACCTTTAAGATATATATATTGGTTTAGCTTCATAACCTATAAATGAAATGTTTCTCTGTACTTAACTCCTTCACAGTCAAAAATTCAAAGAAAACACAATAATATTTATAATCCAGACTTTCTGTGTATTCTCCATCTTTGCATGGCCTTTATCACTCTATTACTTTTTAATATTTATTTTACTATCTTACTCCTTTAATCTATAACTGTCTGTTCTCTGCCTCTTAAAAGACTTTGTTTTTTTTTATAAACCACTTACTTCTTTTCCAACTCTCTATATTCTTTTTCTTCTCTCTCACAAGTCTATGTACATTTATCTAATACTGTGACCCATTTAGAGGTCTTTTCCATGTGAGTTTGTCTTTATTGTGTACCTGTAATTATTTACTGTCCAGGAGTGCTTCTTAAAATGCTAAGCACATCTTAAAAATTTAGGCTGTGGCATTGCTAGGGGAAATATGGTACTTCTTGCTTGCCCTGCACAGTCAGACATGGTGGAGCTCTTTGCTGCCTCTGAGAGCCATGCTCACAGCCCCAACTTTAGGCACACAGCCAGTCTATGTTGCCATCAAGCAAGCTGCAGTGTGCTGTTCACAAACCATGTGCAAATGCTTGGTCGCCTGAAAGAGCCAGAGGTCACACTGCTAGCATAGCCCAGAAAGATTGCATTTCAAAATAGCACGGCTTTTTTTCTCTGATGCTGCTGATTCAGGAAAACCTCTCTTAAAGGAGCTGTGGCATGCTACCAGCAAACAGCAAGAAGCTGTGTTAAACTCTGTATTTTTGTGTCTAGAATTCGTTTTCAAGCTCTCTCAGGTTTTAAGTGGATTTTAGTCAACCACTTGGTGCCAATTTGTAGTAAGGAGTCAACTAGTTAGTTTCTAGCTGCTTAGCTCCAAAATAATTACACAGTGCAGAACACTTTATACAGATCTTAGCCCTTGTACATGGTTGGGACTTAGGGACATGATGTAGTGTCACTCGTATCATTAGATTATATTACACAGTAATTGGGGATTTTTGCAATACTACTATCGTGTCAAAAATTTGACTCCTGAATTAATAAAAAAGAGCACCCGGGGCCAATTCCTGACCTAATCATGTAATCCCTTAACATAACTGTCTAAAAGGAAATAGGTGTTCTTATTTTCAGGGAATAAACTGTGGTTTTGTGAAATGGTCATCCCCACTTGCATGTGAGGATGGTCTCTCAAAGCTGAAAGCAATTCTTAAACTGTAGTCAGCCAAAGAGAGACACTAGTGTTCAATCTTCCAGTCACAATTCATTAACTCTACTGAAAACTTAAATAAGCAGGGACCTGAAGTTCCAGGTGAGGATGGAAAAAAACTGATACTTAATTTCTGGGTCTGAAATGTTGAGAGGAGAATTCACTGATGCCATAATTTAGAGAAACTATGTGATAATAAAAATGGGTTGCTTTAACTGCTGACACAGTAAAAAATAAAAGACAGAATTAAAATTAGAAAAACAATCAGCTTTTTATCCTCTTTCAGGATTTATGTGTTCTTTATCTAAATTTCATCATTCTCAATTTAGTTCCTGTGGCAATAATGTATACTTTATATACACAATATACATGAGCAATGATAACAAGTGTAAAATGTATAATCTACAGAAAAATCAATTAAATATAAAGGAAACCAATAAGGCAAAAAAAATCACAACAAAAGACATAGCGCATACAGAATGCAACATAATGTCAGTTCTAAATTCTGGTCATGCAGTTGTTTTTCTCAATGTACATTTAAAAAAAAAAAACCTCCCCATTCGCAATATTTGCAAGGAAATATCTGCAAGGTGGAACTTTGACAGGAATTTAAAATTAAAATCAGAAAGCACTTATATGCTGTTCATAAGGACACTCACTTTAGATCTAAAGACAGCTAAAGACTGAAAGCAAAGACATGGAACAGTTCACTCAAATAGTATCCAAAATACTAACTCAAAGTGATCACTTAAAAGTACACTTAAACCAGGTGTTGGTGGCACATACCTTTAGTGCCAGCACTCAGGAAGCAGATCTTTGTGAGTTCCCGAGGACAATCTGGTTTACAGAGTGAGTTCCAGGACAGGCTCCAAAGCGACAAAGAAACCCTGTCTCAGGAAAAAGAAAAAAAAAAGTACACTTAAAAGATTACTTAAAAGAACACTAACTTAAATGCGATTTTAGGAAAGAAAATAGAGTGTTTTCTAATATAAAATTATGAACTCACCAAGAAGCATAAGAATTCAAAACGTGTATGAAGCAATGGTTGAGGTCATTGCACAGAGACAGATACCGCCACCACAGTGAATGAAAATTTACTAGTTCAGTGTTAAAGGCCACGAGAATTCATGGGTAGGTGGAAGGTGTGAAATAAAAGACTTTAGACCTGGAAATAGCCCCCCAAATTAGTAACATATTAACTATTTAAACATAATTAGTTAATATTTAAACATAAAATATCAAATGCATCTTTCTCCCCTACCTTTTCTATCTTCCTTCTTTCCTTCTTCCTTCATCTGTTTCCCTTCCTTTCTTTTATTTCTCTTATTTCATCTTTTCCTACAGGCAGAGGTGAACTTGATACACAAATGTATTGATAATGGCACAAGGGAATAAAACTTCTGAACCATACACCTTACAATCTCCAGTACAACAAATCCAAATAATCATGGAGAGACATACATAAATCAAAATGTCATGATAACCTGAGTTCATTTCAAGAACTCAAAACTTGTTCTCAGAAAACTTTGCCAATGTTAATTTTCATCTAATAATTTGTAAAAGAATAATAATTTTCAACATAAGTAGACATCTTTAATAAAACATCATTTTAGTCATTAAAATAATTATTTTCAAACTAATAATAATAAGAAACATGCTAAAGCCTGTTAGAACAAATAGCTTTCTTGAAGGTAATAAATAATAGATTATAACATTGGTATGATATCTGAAACGAAATTAAGATACTCACTATGCATGCTCGTGTTAATATTGGAAAAGAAGTCCTGTAAATAATTGCTGAGTATGAGAAAAGGAAAATCTTTAAATACAAATATTGTAAACAAACAACATACTCATTCTACATGTTATGAATGCTATAATTGTCAACATAAGATACACAGAGCAAGTTGCTAGAGTTAAGAACGAGAATTGGGAGAAATGATGCAGATAAAATCTTTATGAAAAACATCTAGGGACTGGGAACTCACACTCTGAAAATAAACTCTTTTTAAAAGATACCTTGTAAAATATTCACAGAGCTTGCACAGATAGATAAGATTATAATTTAGTATCAAAATTCATAAAAGGGAACATCAGCAATTTAGAAATAAATCAAGTTCATGGATGGGAAATTTCAATATGGCAAAATGTCATTTCTGTCATGATTAATCTATAAATTTAGTACAACCCAATCAAAATACCAACAGGAACATGGAAACCAATTTTAAAACTTGAAAGGAAAAGTCAGGATCACAGTGATGATAATAGGATAGCAGAGTAGGGGGTCTCCACTTGTACAGATTCAACTGCATCATAAACATTTTGATCAAGGGACTAGAATGCCAATTTACAAATGGACAAATGAGGTAATAAAATAAGGAGGACAGAAACAATGGTTGGTAGTATCTACCATTCTCTAAACTTCTTCCAATACAGACCCCTTGTCCTCTTGACCTCAGACTGTTTCTAAGGACTGACCTGATCACATCACCCCACTCAGGGAACCAGGCTCTCAATAAAGTTTTCAAGGTCTCTTTTTCCATGAAAGGTAACCTATTTACAGGTTCCAGGCATTGGGATGTTGAATCTAGTGTAGGAGATTAGTTTGCCTCTAGCTTTATCTGTATCTATCTCCATCTGTGCATACAGTTTAAGTCTGTCAGTGTGTATATCTTAAGCTTCATAAGAAACAAATGCCAATTGCCTAAAACTTTACTATGCACAGGCATTAAGAAAGAAAGAAGACAAATAGAAAGGCAGAAAGAACAAAACAGATAGTTTTTGTATAAGAAGGTTTCCTATGCATTGAATTACAAATTATGAAGCAATCATTGGCCACAGCAGAAGTCACCTCAATGAAATTATGGAAGAAGAGGGCACAGTGTAATGTGCTGAAAAATGAATGAGTGTGACAATGGTTGGATAATGGGGAATATGCTTTAAAATATTCTCTTCAAGGAACTGGGACTTAGTTTTCCTTTTTAAGTATGGACTGAACTTATAACTCACTATGAAAAAAGTATAATGTGACAAAAAATAAATGACTTGGGACATGCTGTTTTCTAGATAATTTTGTAGCTTCCACACTCTCTGTGTCCAAGCTGTCATTTCATGAGGTCTCTTTGGTGGATATATGAACTGGTCACCCTGAGAAGAACTGAATAAAGCATGAGACTCTTAATCTCAGGGTCGTGGGTTAGATCCCCACATTGAGCATCATTTGTAGACCGAAGTTTCTGCCCCTCCTGTTCCCACAGCTGTTCAGTACCAAAGAAACACACAGACACTTATATTAATTATAAACTCTTTGGTCTATTAGCTCAGGCTTATTATTAACTAGGTCTTACAACTTAAATTAACCCACAATTCTTACCTATGTTTATCCACACTCCTTGGTACCTTACTCAATGAGGCATTTTCATCTTGCTTCTTCTGTATCTGACTGGTGATGGCATCTCTGCTTTTCTTCTTCCCAGAATTCTCCTAATCTGGTTGCCTCACTACTGGCCAATCAATGTTTTATTAAATCAATACAAATCTTTACAGTGTACAACAGCATTCTCCCACAGCAGGTCTCTATGAAGAGTAGTCAAAATACAGAGGTCTTTACCAAGTCCTATAACTATGAATGCTCTCAGAAATGAATCTTTTGGCTTTGATCAAGTCCTAGTTGACTGGAGTCTTGGCTGAAATCCAACAAATTTTGAGGGTGACTCCAACAAACCATGTCAATATTTCTAGCTCACAGAAGTATGTGTATATTTCTATAAGACACTAAATTTTAGGATAATTATATATGTAAGTAGATAAATATACAGGATATAGATTTTCAAATGTATTAGCTATGACTGGAGGAGGCAAGATTGATTTTTAGAGTAGTTTAAAATATTTCCTGTATCTTTTAGCTAAACAATTTTCATTAGAGATTTTATAGTTTATTCTTATAGAAACTCAAGCAAAGACAGTAAGATACCCAAAATGTCTGTCCATACTGGAGTGGAAGGATAATCTGGGCAGCTGCCTCCCTCATATGGTCTTTAGTTGGCTGATAAAGGATGATAGTTGAAGATTCATGAAATAATTGGCACCTGAGTAGGCATGCACAGGTGTATTCTGTGTGCATTACATTTAGCACAAAACAAATATATCTTGATGTTGCTGGATAAAGGACATTAGAAAAATTAAAAATGATAAAACAGGTCTCGAGAAATGGCTCTGCAATTGAGAGCACTGTCTGCTCTTCCAGATGACCCCCTTTATTCCAAGCATCCATATGGTTGCTCACAACCATTTTTAACTGTAGTACCAGTGGCTCTAACTCTCCATTTTTGCCTCTGCAGGGCCTAAACATCTGTGGTACATAGATACACATGCAGGTTAAATATCCATATACATAATAGATAAGTATATTTTAAGTGTGAGAAAGAGTGGATATAAGTGAACTCCAGAACTAGGATTTGAATGTGTCCCTTAATTTGGGCCTGGAGGGAAGGAGATTAGGCTACCCCTTGTGCCCATACTTGTGTAATGGGTCAGTCTCCACAGAAGACCCCTTATTTGGAAAGGGAACAAATTCCTGACCAAACATTGATCAGAAACGACCATGATAAAGACCAGAAGCTCCAAGAAAGGGGGATAAGAAGAGGTTAAGAATACATTTTGGAATCGCTGCTGTAGAAAATGGAAATTGAAACGGATGTGACCATGTGGAATTGTGAAGATCCAAGTCAAACTGTGAACATTCTTATCAGGAGCAGAGCAAAGAAATTTAATAGATGTTGATCTGGGTTTTAGTCTTTTGTTCATGTTTTGCCTAGCTTCGAAATTTAATTCTTGAGCTGATGCAGGGTTATTATTTATAAAGGAACAGACAGGAACATTTCTTAAAAGGCAATGCCCTGGCATGATCGCTCATCCAGGAGAAGCCCAATTAGCAGGAAAGGAAGATTTCAGACCAATAGTGTTCAAGAATTGAAAAGTCACTGTGGTTAATAAGTAGAACTGACATTCTCCTTGATTCAGTTCCTCCCCAATCTTTCATGTTTTACCTCCCAAGTTCCAAAGAGTGCTTGATGAAAGAACAAAGAGCTTTCTGCTTGAGGATTTTATTGTTGGTTTTTTTTAATTGACCAATGAGCCTACTCCCTAAGTATAAAAGGGAACTGTTCCAAAGTCTTCATTTCTACAGAACACAGGTAATTTGGTATGGATATAGTATATGGCATGAGTCAACCTAGCCCATCCTTCCTTGGAGGGTGACTACAAGCCTTCTACTTCCAATATCCTCATCCCCTACACTGACTTACTTGCTAATAAACCTGCACTCTTCATGACTTTCTTCCTTTGCAGTCCCCTGGTTCTACCTTCCTTGTGTTTCCTGTAACTTTCAGCTAAAAATTTTTTTTCACTAGAATTTTTATAGTTCATGCTTACAGAAGCTCAAATGAAGACAGCACGACATCCAAAATGTCTGTCCATAGCGGAGTGAAAAGATAATCTGAACAACTTCCTCCCTCACATGGTCTTTAGTTAGCTTGTGAAGGATGATAGTTGAAGATACGTGAAATAATTGGCACCTGAGTGGGAAGCAAGCTTCTACAGTCCTTTTCCCTGGGGGCCTTTTATTTGTATTAGCCTCTGGCGACACCATGAGTGGCTAGTGAAGTTTTCCTAATCAACGAGAGTGACACCTTAAATTTATGTTCTCATTATTCTCGTTAAAAGAATTACTGCTAGGTCAGAAGTAATTTTTTCTTGTGGAAACTTTTAAATGACATCTGGGAAAATTGGTAGTGATAAAAGATAACTTACTTTTCTAGGTGTCCCTGGATTTTTTTTTTTTTTTTTTTTTTTTTTTTTTTACAATACCTGGTTTATTTAAAGGCCACTGCCAGCTATCTTGATAAAACACATGAAAGAACTTTGGAGCAGTAACTTAGACTCCCTATCTTCCAGCAAAGACTGAAGTGAATAGAAGGCTCTGGAAAGAGCAACATCAAACAGTGCCAATGTTCTCAGAGTGAAGTGGCTGTCCCTGCCTTTCTTTAGGGTGCAGACACTTGAGAGTACTGTTTTTCAGAGTATGCTACCTGCACAGCTTGTATTAGAACCCCTAGTGATTCTTGCAGTCTGAACTTGGGATCACGCTCACATTCAAAAATCTAAAGCCATGGGCAAGGGCACAGCCTTATGTACTTTTCGTTAGCTTCCAGCACAAATAATCTCAAGGTTACAGTAATTTCTGCTTCTTGCAGTTTCCAGTTACAAACATCATGGTTAAATCAGCAAATCAATGTGCCCCAGCCTTTCACATGTCAACTCTGAATCTGAACTAATGGGATCGAATTGCACTAAAGCAATGGTTTCCAACTGCAGTTACAATATGCAGGGCCCAGCCTGAGCTTGATTCACACGCTGTTCTTAAAATGTCTTACAGTTGTGATGTAGCAGTCTGTGTGCTCAAATGTGTTGTGTTCCATTGTTTACAGTGATTTATTTTATTTTGTATGTATGTATGTATATTTTGCCTGCATGTATATATGTACACCATATGTCTGCCTGAAGTCCAGGAAATGGCATGGGATCACATAAAACTGAGTGATTGGTTGTAGTTGGTTGTGAGTTGCCATGTGGGGACTGAACCTGGCTCCTCTGCAAGAGCAATAAGTACTCTGAACCTCAGAGTCATCTCTCCAATGTCACATTTTAAACTTTTAATCCACTGGAGACTAACAATTTTAGATGTTCAACTATATTTTGTGCTAACTTCTGGCTTCTGATCATTTCTCGTGGTCTCTCTGTCTATATTCACTTTGGAAGAAACTCACATATGAGAAAGAATTATTTTAATAGTTGGGCTTTTCTTTTTTAAGAAATACATACTTGTGACATATCAAACTGTAACTCTGAGTTCCTAACAGTGGATCTTGTTTAGCAAGACAGTTGTGTTCCAAGGTGGCTCAGGTACAGGCAGTCTCTGTTCCTGGAACAGGAAATGATGCAATAAATGGACCCAAGTCACAGTTTATCATGGTGCCTGAATTTTAGTCTTTACAAACATTACCTGTTCATCTTATCATGTATACTAACAACTGCTATCATTAGATTTTAGAGTAAAATAATGCAGTGATTCTATAAGCAGAAAACAAAATGGTCATAGGCTAAAGAAATAAATGGCAAAAATGAGAAAAGAAACCCATGTTTCTGAGGTAATTATTAGCAACATGTTTTCAACCAAAGAACAACAGAATGACGTGAAAGTCCTACTGTACTGAAGCACTTACTGTGTTTTATTTTATGAGCTTTTCTCCAAATTCTTTGACAGCTTTACTCAATGTTAAGTAACATAATTAAAGCAAACATAGAAAGTATAAAGATAAAGATTTCTGTTTCTTTTGGCATAAGAATTAGACAGCTTTATGTGAAAAGAAATCTATGCAGGCAGAACTAGATCCAAAGACTATAATGTAGTGTAAATATGTTTAAAAGGTTAAAAATATTATTCCAGGAGTCATTAAATTTTAGTGAGGATGGGTTCCAATGACAGTATAGACAAGCAGCATCATGGGGCCATCAGTCTGTGACGACAGTGCTCATCCAAGAATTTTATTCACAGTGTTTGATTGGTGATAGTGATCATTTTGAATTCAACTGAGTAAGAACTGTCTTGTGGCCAGTATGGTTCAACTAGGCAGGTCTGGGCTTAACAAGGGTAGATGACAAATTTCTAAGTTCCTGGTTTTGTGATACACTTCAGGGATCTTCTTGAGGTTCCTCCTGGCATGGTTGGTGGCATTCTTGAGAATTAATTATCCAAAGACACAAATCAGTAGCCATTATATGCCTTATGATTTGTCTTTAGAAGTCGTACGTTGTCACTTCTTCAGCATCCTGTTATTTATACTTTTCTTTTATGTTCTCACAGGGGTCACATAGGCCATAAATAGCCAAGTAAAAACCAATAAGAACATCTTATAGTCTAGTGAATACATTTCTTCCAAATAAATTCTATGCCTTTTACTCTTTTCCAATTTCTATTTTAAATGAATAAAATTCTCCATAATTCTCTCAAACTTAAACTCCTAACTCCCAGAACCCATTAGCGATTCTTATTAAGAGAAACAGAGGATGTTTGAGGATGCTGAAATACTGGACCAAAGATACACTAAAGGGAGTCTGCTAAGAAGTGGGACATACCAAGGATAACCACAATAATGGCATAGTAACCAAATAAGAAAATTAAAGAAGTTCCCCATGTCATAGGATCCAGAATAGCACAGACTTCAGATCCAAGTGTGAGCCACAAGAGAACATTGCCCACGCAGGCTTAGAGCTGGAATAATTGAAGACCATGCTTTCAGGAGGAATTCAGCATCACTAATACTGTTCGGTTTTATTTAAATTTTGTGTAACTAAGAAAGGAGTCCCATCTTCAGTTTTAGTGCACTGTCATATATACTTGAGAATCTCAATTCCGAGGCAGTGTTACCTTACATTCACTTTTCACCTTCCATTAAAGAGCCCTGGTTTTTTTTTTTTTCTTTTTCAATGATTTATTCTTTTTTTGGTGTAGCACAAGTTCTAATAGGTCTTAACAATAAAAACTCTGAGTCACATATAGGGGAAAATACTGAGAGAACAGAGAGATGAAGGAGAAAGCCACAGCCACACCTTACCTCAAAAACTTTCCAGCTGAAAGAGACAGAGTTCTTGTTCCCTCCCGCCTTATCCCTTCCTCTCTCTGCCCATCCATATCACTTCCTGTAGCCCTGGTTCTTACGTTATGGCATCTGGTTTATAATCAATGATATGCTAGGACAAGTTTAATAACTGATAAACTGATCAGTGTGTGTGTGTCTGTGTGTGTGAGAGAGAGGGAGAGAGAGAAAGAGAGACAGAGAGAGAGAGAGAGAGAGAGAGAGAGAGAGAGAGAGAGAGATCTACTTTGTACCATTTGCCAACTCCCCTGGTGGAAATGATACCATCACAGTTGATACCATCATAGTTAATTTCAATCTACACACATGCTGCTACATGTGCCACTGGAAGAACACACGAGCCAGAACTCCAGCACACTCTGTTGTAATACACAGTAAACACGTTTTTTTCTTCCTTATTGCACCCATCCATTTGATACTGGCTAATGTCTGAGGTTAATACAACAGACTTTTCTTTTAGTATCTTAGACTCTTTGAGCTACGTAGTCTGTCACAACTACCAATTTTGCTGTTAGAGTTCTAAGGCACCTGGCTGTAGTTTTCCAGGGTCTAAAGGGATCAGATTCAGTGGCATCAGAGCTTGAGACAAGGGCTGGGGTACTTACATGTTGAGGCTGAATGATCAAGTCTCTAAAGGAATGAGAAGAGAAGGTAAGGAAAGTCATGCCGAGGCAGGATATGGCTACAGGTAAACAACGTCTAACTGTGGTTTGGTTTTCTAGGGGAGTTTCTGAGTGTTAGACCTCATTGGGCACCCATGAGCTTAGATATTTTTGTTCCCATGTCAGGTAATCACTATCTGGGGTCTACAGTGGTAGAAAAATCTCTGAGTCATCTTCTCTCTGAACAAGGAGGCTCAGTGGAGGGCGGCAGTTCAAAGAAGGTTCTGTCTGTGGACTATTAGCTCCAACATCCACTCAACTGATAAAGCGAGTCTAGCGTGGTCCCAGAAGTGTACCAAACATAGCATAGCTTCTGCAAATATGCCTGTAATACCCTGGGAGCTTCACTTCCATGGCTGTTTTAACAACGTAGTGTGAGACCAAGAACTGCATTTATAAGATCCCAGGGAATGTGAGTATTGCTGATCCCAGGTCCTCCTTACTCTGAGAACTACATATTAGCATGATAATCTCTAAATGTAGAACAGTGAATGAAGAATGTACTTCATAGGCTCATGTATTAGGTTCTTGATCCTGGATGGCAATGACATTTCAGGAAACTGTGGAATCTTTGGTGAGGGAGCCTTGCTTGAGGAGGTACATCACTGGGAGTGGCCTTTGAAAAGTTATAGCAGCACCACCCTTCCAGCTTGCTCTTTCTGATTTGTATTTGGAGTTGAAGATTTCGCTTCAAACCCTCTGCTTTCTAGACCAGCTGCCTGCTGCTATACCTCCACTTCTATCAGACATGCTCAATCCAGAACCACAAGCCCCAGGAAGTTCTTCTTCTACCAGCTGCCTTGGTTGTGGTATTTTATCACAGCAACCGACGGGGTAGCCAACACAAAGAAAGGAACCTGGAGGATCCAGCATGTTATTCATCATTGTGTTACGATCAGAAAGATGATAATGAAACACGTTCTCAGTGGCTTTCTTTCCTCCTTTGATGCAATAAATCTACCTTGCTTATCCAACATGTATTTGTGTTATATTACAGGAACTTAGCAAAACAATTCTCAATAGTACCCAGAATAAGAACTTAATTCTCTTTTGAATTTTTATTGTCCTGTTTCTGACTGCTGACATCTATATTCCATTAATCACCCCCACAACCCTCTTAAAAAGACTAGTTATAAAGAATCATGTTTCACCCAGGCCTGATTTTGATCACCCCAATTTGTGTGATTCAGGAGAGACATCTAAACTACCATCTACGCCCAAGCCTTACTTTGGCACCTCCATGAGGCATCTCACCTGTAACAGACGCTGGCAGTGGAAACATGAAGGGCAGCTCCCCTTGCCAGACCTCGGTGCAGTTGGAAACACAGCTGCTTATACAAGCTGGCAAAAACTCTTGAAGCTGTAGAGCCGAGGGACACAGAGCCTGCACTTTTGGTTGGGTCGTTTAGACCTGTTACCTTAAATTCGCTTTCTTCTTTTGAGAGCACTATTGGCAGCCTCCCAAATTATTAACTCCTTCAGTAAGAGCAAAATAACAAATAACAATATTGCTGGCATTCTCCAACATATAAACCTAATGTGTCCTACTTTTGAACTTGTATTTTTCCTTTTAGTCCTGTAGTAAGACCGAGAGTGGATGTGTGTCCCAGAACATGAGCACATCTTTTCAGAACTGGAGTGGGTATTAGAAAACTATGGGATGTGTGCTATCTTGCTACCTCGGTTTGAAAGGTGACCAAGCAATTTGTTCCTCACAACACAGAAACATATGCACTTAATTAGCATTTTAATGGCCTAGAGTGAACTTGGATAACTTTTTTTTATTGTCAAGGTCTTGTTCTTGTATTCTAGAGTTTCCTGAAGCACTTGAGAAAATTATGAAGGTGAAATTGATGTTTCTAGAATCCCATGTGCCCATTCCTCTGTACACAGTTTCATTATGAAGTTTCAGCATATCTGTGGTCAAGAACTGATGTGGTCACAAAATTGCGACATGACAATGGGAGCATCATGGGAACTTCAAGTTACATCATATATGGAAGTTTGACATTTTAAGTAGCTATATTAAAACATAGAAAAATAATTTTCACATTTTGCTTGACTCATTGTATCTAAAATATAAATGAAGGCTGTTGCATTGTTCACACTGACATGGAAATCTGCTGTATGTAGAAGCTCTACATTCAGGCTGGTCACACTTCCAGTACCCAGGGTAGACCCATGAGGATGGAAGTGACAGGACCTCTCTAATCTACACTGATCCATTAATTTATAAAAGAAATAGAAGCTCACGGCCCAAAGTGACTGTCCATGATCAGAAAGAAGAATAATATTTAGTTACATCCATCAGTTCCTACACTACCAAATCACATCTCCCAAGCCACCCAGGGGTTACTTCATTAGAAATTACTCCCTAGAAGAAAAATTCTAAATTACCGACTGTGTTGGCTTCAGGGTATTGACAGGAATGGAGCAGGAATCCAGCACTGGCATGGCAGAACTAGGTGGGGTATCTACTCTGAGCTCAGTCTGAGATACACAGAGATATTCTTTCAAAATTAAAGGAAGCCGGGCGGTGGTGGCGCACGCCTTTAATCCCAGCACTCGGGAGGCAGAGGCAGGTGGATCTCTGTAAGTTCGAGGCCAGCCTGGTCTACAAAGGGAGTTCCAGGAAAGGCTCCAAGCTACAGAGAAACTCTGTCTCGAAAAACCAAAAAAAAAAAAAAAAAAAAAAAAAAAAAATTAAAGGAACAAACATGCAAAGGAAGGGTAAGGGCATAGGGCTGAGATTCTCACCTGTTTCTTCTATGCACTAACAACAGCGTCAGCAGGTTACTGATGTCTCAGACCCTCCATGTCTTATCTGTAAAATGGGAAATATAAGGACTAGATGTATTAATGTATATGTGTGTATACCATGTACATATGGCAATACATACAAAGTTCAGAAAGATGCCTAGGACAAAGGAATTATCAGATAAGTATAAATTACAGGTTACTGAAGATGTTTGCGACATTGAGAATATATTTTATATGAATATATATTAAGTCTAAATCCATATGCCTTGGACAGTCCGGTACCATACTCAAAGGAAAGACTCCACAATATGCTACTATCTACTTAATATTTTTCAGAGTACTGTTTAATTTAAAAATGTTTGGAGAAAATGAGTTCCTGATTTAATTTCGTTTAACCAAAATTCTAAATATAAACCTCTGATGTTTCCAATAATTGGGTTAATTAAGGTGTTACAATGCTGCAAAAACACCATTTCAATCCCAATCTCTAAAAGGAATGCAAATGTATTTTCACTTTTCTTTGCCATAGAAAGAAGACATACATAATTAACAGAAATCTAATTGGATACACAAAAATTATGACTGCCTGGATTCAACATAAACCAGAGCCATGTACTAACTCCCAATTCAATGAAAAATATGATCCACAGCCAAGAGTTCCTTCAAAGTCAAGTTTATGCTTAGAAATTGTTGTTGTTGTTGTTTGTTTGTTTGTTTTTCTTTTTTACCAAGCTGGGTGAACCAAGGTCAAAGTAATTTTATTTATTGCCAGAACATAAAATCTGTTCAGCAAAACATGTCCTACAAATAACAGCCTTTGATTATTAAAGAAGGTTACCTTTCCTTTCTTTCAAAGGGCTTTTAGTAGTTGGTGTCATTTGAGGAATTTATAGTGAATTTATTGTAGAAAGATTGTGAAATGGGGTCACGGCCTTCTAGTTTATTTTATACACTTTATTATTTGGAACCACGCTGAAGAAATGTGTAATTTCATTTCAGCGCATAACATTTGCCCTTAGAATTTGGAAAGTTTTTATGTGTTAAAAGTTGAATTATTTCTCAGGGAGTATGTGATTTTAGATTTATACGTAGGGTCTCAGTAAGATAGAGGCCCTTTGAGTATTAGGAATGTCACTCTCTGATCTCTAAGGATCCCCTTGGCTAGTGGCATGTTCAAGAGAGGGGATATTTAGAATGACTTGTAGAGGCTTCAAAGTATTTTCCAGAGCATATAACTATCCAGTTATTCCTGTGAGTTATAATGGGGCTGCTGGTGTGCCTCCCATTCCTTATGAAAACTAGTTCTTGCCTTAAATGATCCATAGTCTCCTACACAAAAATAATAGTAATGAAGTGAGCCTTTTCTTACTGCTTTACACCAGATATTTTCTTTCTTGGTGGAATCTGAACATGTTTTATCATAATACTCTTTTCCCTCCTAATGGCCCATCTACCCAGCTCCTTTTACCTCCTTATTCCAGTCATTCTTTGGACTATATTAACACAGACCTTAAGACTCAAAGTGACCTCTATTTTTCACGTCCGGAGGAATATTTTAGTGATAACTATGGCTGTAGTGTTTGCTGATTGTTACCATTTCAAAGTGCACCAATGACTTGCAGATTTGGAAAATCAATAACTTATTTTCTTTCCAATTCATCTGATGCAAAACAGCACAAGTCAGAAACAATTTAGCTAATAGCAGTGGAGATGAGTACACTAAGTGCATTGTCAGACTCATACCTACAGCTTGTGCCAAGGGTTGAGGACTCTTTGTTTCTTATCTGACATTGTAGAAGGATGACTGCTAGATACAGAACCAAAAGGGATGCATACCATTTCTAGCACTAATTGTATGACTTTGGCGAATCTTACTCACTTTTCAATTGTTTTTGTTTTTAGTTTTAGACACCATCGAGCTCTACCCCATGGTGTCTCGCATATACACAAGAGCTCTACAACTGTCTCAATCCCCAGAATCCTTCTGAGACTTCACTCCCTTATGTATGATACAGAACTCAGAAATCCAGAGGAAGGTCATTTTGTCTTCACATTGAATCTTTCTTTCCAATCGATTTCACCTCCTGCCAAACTGGCAGAGCTCTCAGTCATTGAGCCCCAGGCTGACCACATCAGGACAAGTAGCAACTCTAATCTGCAATATTCTCTTGCCCATATTTGAATCTAGAATGGAGATTGACTGAGCAGAGTGAAGAGGGCTTAACCACGTTAATAACCTCATGGCTTCTGACATTTTCTCTGAGGGATCACAATACTGCTTGAGGTGTTTTATATTAATTCCCTCATTTAATTTTCATCAGAACCCAAGTATATATTTTAACTATGGTATATGTTTTCTCCAAAATTAGATGAAACTAGAAGAAAATTTCTTAGAAACTACTCTAGGAGGTAAGAGGTCTTTGTGGTGAAACAGGGAGAGTAAGATAGCCCATAACAATCTAGTTCACTGAGATTCAGTATTTATGATTGTGTAGTGTTAGGGGTAAATTCCTCAGGATCATGCATAGTGAAATTATTTGCATGACCGATGTGAATAGACTTTTGTTTGTTGTTTTGTTTTTTGCTATTGTTTTTTCTTTTGTTGTTGTTTTTAAAGACAAGCTTTCTCTGTGTAACAGCTCTGGCTGTCCTGTAACTCACTCTGTAGGCCAGGCTAACTCACAGAAATTCCCCTGCCTCTACCTTCCTAGTGCTGGGTTTAAAGGCACATGCCACAACCACTGCTGGGAATTGTTAGTGTATTTTATTGTAATGAGGATGAGTTCTGTGTTATAAACAAGTGGAATTTCTGTTACATTGTCCTTTTCTAGATTTTCAAGATCTGTTCAAATGACTACTTTAATCAAGGTAGCATTCATTAAACTTTTCTTATTTTCATTTATTTAATTTAGGTCCGTCATGGAGAATAAATTCTCAACCTGGATTAATTTTTAACAAAACATACTGTCCAATGGAGACAGACATTGGGCGAGTTTAGCTGGTACCTCTGTATAATTTGTATTTTCTTTCCTTTGTTGTCACCTAACATAGTATGTCACAAGGCTTTGAAAACGTGTAACTAAGACACCTGAATTATGAAATTTAAATTCTATTTTATTTTGTTCATACTGCAGTTTATAAGATTAATTCAAGGAAGAACAAAAACTGAACTCATTTTCTTTCCATGGTGGAGAAGTAAAAGAGGGGAGGGTTGGAGGAAGTTTATTAAACACACAGGCTGAATAAGTTCTGACTATATCATAACTTTTTCCAACAGCATCTTAAATCCAAGTTATTACTAGAAGTTGTTTATCTGGTACTTTGTATTGCTTAACAGTTGCTGCTGGCAGATTTAGGATAGAGTATAAGTCTTGCTTTGTGCTCAGATCCTTGAATAACCTGAGGTTGGATAATGGTAAAAGCAGAGTTGATCCTGAGATACTTCCAAAAGACACAGCCTCAGTAATAATCAAGGCCTGAATTTTAAAGGTAGAGTCAGATTCTTAAACTTGGCCACTCATAGATTGTGAACATCATTTCTTTTTCCTGTCAGAAAATTCTCACACCTAGGTACATCTACCTCATATCCTTTGAAGAAATGGAAGATCCATACCTTGCAATGTCAAGTCAACAAGCAGGTAATCAAACACCTGCTTTGTTTTCCTAGTGTTGGGACAACTGTAGACCCAGACATCAACCAAATTTGCCAAACTATTCAGAGCTCAAATATCCATTTATGTCTCCTTAACATCCTACAAAGATCATGAAAGCCTTCTCCCAAGGCACCAGAGAAATGCAGGGATGCTCCCATTTTTAGTATAGCTACTCAGCTCTCATATCTGACAAACAACCTGACATTGGTTTGATGATTACTTTCTGAACACTTGCTACTCGCCTCTTCCACCTCCTGCTGCCACGTATGCTACATTGATTCTCTGCTCTAGTGTCAGCACAGTAATAGGAACATGCTCAGCTTTTCAATGTTTTGGGTGTTTATTTTTATAAGATGATTTAATTTTAGGAAGATCATTTAGAGAAAACTGACAGCCTAAGATAAGAATCCGCAAGCCTCACGACATGTATTATCTCCCTAAAGGAAAACATATAGCGAGGGTAATGATGGTAGAATGTTTAATCAGGTGACCCAGTAAAGAACAGGCTTGAACTTTTCCTTATCATTTACTCTGGATTCTTATCATAGCTTTACCTAGAGCCCAGTACACATACTTCTGATGTGCTACTTCGTCTAAATCTCCATATCACCTTATAATAGCATTGCCAGCAACAGATGCCTCTCAAATTTGAAGTGTCTGGTACTTGCTCCTGACATCAGCCAGCCTTGAAAATCAGAATCCTTAGTCCCTGTGACTTTTCAAGTGAGCAGAGCCTGCAGTTGCTCATAGTCTACTCTCAAGAACCTGCTCACTTTCATACTCTTGGCTCTTCGTCTTCTCTCACCTTCTTCCACTGTGCTTTTCTTGTTTCTTTTGTTGATGCTATCTAAGACTTCTTCATCTGCCTTCTCCATCTCTTTTTCATATTGTTATATCAACCTTCTCTATTCGTGACAGAGATAAGAAAGCAAGAAAGACAGACTAGAGAAAATCCTTCTATGGCACCAGGGACAGCACAGGAAGGTGACTGCCTGCTCACTTTAGAACTGAGCTAAACCGTGTATTTATATAACCAGGAGCAAATGGAGGATTAGGTTTACACCAATCATAGCACCAATTCTAGGCCCTCCTGTCACTATGCCACATAACATCTCTTATATAAGGAACAACCACAATTTCTACATTGCATTCATTCTGTCTTGACTTAGTGCCTCATTGTCTGAAATGATCATGACCAAGACGAGACATATTATAATAGCAGCTGTGGCTTCAGTTGAGGTGGTCCTGGAAATAAGAGTATTTTAAAAGAGAGCATGGAGTGTCTAAACTGCGTTGGCATGAGGATGATGGGCCTTATGGTCAGAAAATGAGCTAATTGATTGTCAGGCTTTCACTCTGGGAAGCCAATCATAGGGCAGGAAGTACCCTCTGATTCATGGACCACAACGCACACTCCTGGTGACTCATTGAAAGCACACACATTATAAGGTTACTAGAATAAAGATTTAAAGAGCACTCAACATGCTTAATAACATTTGACAATGCTTAAACCCTGTCACATGTCTCTAGAGACATTTGAATCCCTCTAGCCTATCTAACTAGGATTTTAAGCTATGATCACATGCGTCTAATGATGAGCTTCTGCTTACACTCCATTCTCATGCCAGTTTCTCTTGCTTGCCATAGGTCCAAAAAGTATGGGTTCATCCCTCTGACTTACAAGACTTTGATCATGATTCTTAGCTTAGAGCAGACTTTTCACCTTGCCACCTCTTGTTCAACTTTCCAAGGCTCAGTTATGTTTCATGGTGATCCAATACTCAATACATCATTTGAAAAATCCAAGTTTCAAATGTTGTTCTTCCTTGAAATACTACACAGTTCTTCTACTCCAAAAGGATCCCCCTCCTCACTATACTTTGTAGAGGATTTCCCACTTTCCCACTATAGCATAGATTTAGAGTCGTAGTTTTCACTTTAAATTTTTGTATGTCAACTTGACTTACAGCTACATTTGAAAACCCTTCAACACCAGGTATTGTTTTGCTTTTTCTTTATTGTTTTCTTCTTTTCCTCTTAGAAGCAGCAGTTTGACTCATAGTGGGCATTGGTAAGTGCTTACTAATTGATGATAGAGCATATCTTATTTTTAAATCTATTAATCTTTTATGATTAATTCATGGATTTGGAACAAATGTTAAGAGGTTAAGAAAGAATAATAGAATTGCAGGGTTTTAATGAAAGTAGAGAAAGAAAAGATGCTCAGAGTAAGAGCCATTTTTCTCTCCGGATATGTATTCCAAGCACTGTTTTCGTTGATGCAGTCTAAGCAACAGGTAATTCTTCAAGCTGATTAATTCTAGATGGATTCAACCTTAATATCCTCTGAGGATGATTCGGTTCAATTTGCTGCATCATTACATTTAGGCAGCAGCACCTGACACCGAACACTACAGATGCCTGTACATACTCCCCAACTTCCCTCCCAAGTTGAAAACCATTTAAAAATAATTCAAGATAAAGTTCAGTCGTTAGCTAGTTACAGCATTCTCTTAGGGTAGCATTAGCATTAATTAATATTTGTGAATTGCTTTGAAAATCAAAAATGCTATGGAAATGCTGACTATTAATTTAGAAAAAGCACAGGCCATGAAAGTTGAAATATAAAGGCAGTTGCACACTAATGAAATATTTTAATATTTAAATGAACTAGCCTGAAGAAAGTCCCTGACATCCTATGACTATCAATCAGGAGAGAAAGAATCTGAAGTGGAAGGATTTTAAATGGTTTTGAAGGAAATACTGAAATGCACAGGGATAGGAATGATGTTCAACCATAACGAAAAGTTGTGACCTTCATGGAAAATCAAAATTATGCTTGAATGGGTTACATCTGATCAATAGATAATCAGCAGTGATTGAAATCATCAGACATATATGAAAAACAGATGGGAGAAAAGAGAAGGAAAAAGAAGGCAGAGACCTGTGGATTAAGATAAAAAGTGGTGATGAAATGAACTCATCATTCCTCTACTGCCTGTCACCTGAAAACAGTGATATAACAGGGAAGGATCCCAATCAGAGCCATTTTGGCTCCAGTTGGTCCCTCCATGACTATGTGACCAAGAGGCAGAGTTTGTTTCCTGCCTTTTGTATTCACTAGGCCTCTAGAGATGTGTCTGCCATCCTATGCCCTCCTTACCCTACCTCTGAATCTATTAACACACTCCCAATGAGATATTTTCTTCAGGATTTTCCTTATCGTCTGCACTGAGGACAGCAACATGAGGTCTGTATTCCCATATGACACTGATCTGATGGCTGGGAGATGCAATCACCTTCCTAGTGATGGATGATCTCCAGAAGAAATGATTTCTGTGAGGAAGAAAGTATTTTAACTATTCAGTTCATTCCATGCATTAACTTTCTAGATAACTGTACTGTCGTCCTGCCATAATGTAAAAGAATGTTTTAATAAATTACATAGCAATTTGTGTTGTCTAAAGGCCAATTTGATGGAAGCAATCCCCCAATTGAGAGTCCCTCAGATAAATTTGGTCTGTGTGAGATGGCATATAAATTATGTTATAATATCAGTTGAGAGAGACTTTGTGAAAAATGTTGCTTAAAATAGACTAGGTCTATTTTCCAACAAAGATACTAAAGCACTGTGCTTTCTATTTTCTGCGCTCTAGTGAGTATAATTTTGGTAAGTGGACAAGAAGAATTTTTCTTGTTCCTTTTCGTTTCTACATCTGAGGCTTATAAATTAAACTGGTAAGAGACAAATTTATAGAAGAAAAAATTTAAGTGTAAAAAGGCTTCAGGGAAAAACAAAAGACAAAATACTAAGAAATAGCTGACTTGGAGACTTGCATCTTATCTATCCTGTTATAACAAAGATGCCAAGATATAGAGAGGCGATTAGAGAAAGGAAAGTGGTTTTCAGTTTCTGGGGAGTTATACACTGTGGCGAGGGGACTATGTGGCGAAACTAATGGTAGCGAGGATGTTAGTAAAGCTGTTTATGCAGGCATGGTTCCGTGTTATTTTCAGTGATGAGCAATCTGAGAGTCCTTAATTTTTTGAGACTGGGAAAGAACACCGCATTACAATGGAAATGAGCAATCTTAGAACCTTTAATTTTGGTATTGGAGAGGAAGATACCTTTCCAATGAGAATCTATGACTTCCTAGAGACAGATAAAGAGACAGAGAGCTTTTGGAACCTTCTTTTTCCAGATAATTTTGGTCTTTAGCTAAAAATTATTCAACAGCAAAAGTAGCACATTGGAGGTGACATGGCCGGATGCCCTCATGAGTATGATAAGCATCGCATTCCAGCAGAATTGAGTGCTGGTCAGCGATTTCAAAGTTTAAGATAAAAATCAGATCAAGTAAAATTTTCCAAGACATTCACAAATGATGAAAATGCCATCTACTTTGAGCAAGATGATATTACAGAAATCAACGTGACAGAAACATGGACCTCTCATTGAAAGACTCCTGGTTTTTTTTGTTTGTTTGTTTTGGTTTTTTTTTTTTTTTTATCACGGCAGATTGATTGGGAAAAGGTCAAAATTCTTTCTCTTCTGACCTTCATGGTGATGGCAGTGTGACATAGAGACATTTCCTGTGCATTTACCCACCCTTGACTCTGCTGTGGTAGTGTGTGACTTGCTTTTGTCAAAGAAATACAATAAATGTGATACTGAGCTAGTAAGAGCTTGAGCCTCAGAGATTCACCCTTGCAAACCTCAGAGATTCAGGCTTTGAGAAACAAGTTTGAGTCACACTGTTAGAAATGAACCTATCCTATAGCCATACTGATGAATATCTTGCATATCACCATAGAACCTTCATCTAGCGATGGATGGAGATAGAGACAGAGACCCACACTGGAGCACCGGACTGAGCTCCCAAGGTCCTAATGAGGAGCAGAAGGAGGGAGAACATGAACAAGGAAGTCAGGACCACGAGGGGTGCACCCACCCACTGAGACAGTGGGGCCGATCTATTGGGAGCTCACCAAGGCCAGCTGGACGGCTACTGAAAAAGCATGGGGATAAAACCGGACTCTCTGAACATGGCGGACAATGAGAGCTGACGAGAGGCCAAGGACAATGGCACGGGGTTTTGATCCTACTTCATGTTCTGGCTTGTGGGAGCCTAGACAGTTTGGATGTTCACCTTCCTAGACCTGGATGGAAGGAGGAGGACCTTGGACTTTCCACAGGGCAGGGAACCCTGACTGCTCTTGGGACTGGAGAGGGAGGAGAAGAGGAGTGGGGGGAGGGAGAGAGGGGAGGGAGGAGGGGGAGGGAAATGGGAGGCGGGGAGGAAGCGGAAAAATTTTTTTCAATAAAAAAAGTAATAATTAGTTGATAAAAAGAAGTTAGAAAGTATTAAAGAATGGTATTTAATCTTAAAAAAAAAAGAAGTTGAAGAGCTACATGATAAGGAAGAAAATGCCTGCCTACAATGCTCAACTTAAGCATACTGCTCCTAATCACAAATGCATGCCATCGATGGCCTAACGAACTGCTCATCTAAGTCCATAAACCTGACCCGAGCTAAGTTTCGTGATGTAGGTTGCAAACACAACATACTAGCAATACAGCATGGAAGCTAACCACAGAAATGAACTTAGTATTGTATTTCATAATAGCGAAGATGAAAGGGACTCAAGCTGTTGATAACATGACTTTGATTTTTGTAACATTAAGCTTAAGATTATTTTGAGATGTCTTTAAGACAAAATTCTAAGAAAGAATGAAACCATCATGATACAGAGAAACCATTTTTTTTTCTTGAACTATTTTAACTCCCAACATTTTTTTTTTCTGGGCTGCGTTGCAAGGTCACCCAAGTGTTGTTGAATTGTGCTACAAATTTCCTTGGCTTTGGATCTTGTGAAGAGTGACTGTTTATGTTTCCAGGGTAGTAACAAGCATAAATATACTGACCCCAAAAGGCAAGTGTTTGCATTAACTAGGTAACACTGCCTGATGTGTCCAAGTTAACTATTTAAGGCAAACAGCTTTTCCATCGCTGGCTGTACACTGGACACTCTGATTTCACTGTGTACTCTGGGCCCCATTTCTCTGGGGTGTCTGTAAATGAGTCTGACTTTCTTAAAAGTCTGTGAAACTACTAAACTTAAGCAACCAATTAGACCTTCTTTCTGGGCACCTGCCTTTTACTGAATCTGTGAGTTTTTATTGTACATAAAAGTTACCCAGTGGGCTTGCTAAAGTACAGATTTCAGTTCTCTGGGTCTAATATGTAAAGCAAATATATGTGTCTCTAGTAAGCTCTCAGGGGATGCTAGCAGTACTAGGATAAAAAGTTTGACATTAAAATCTTATGTGGCGCCCGGCGGTGGTGGCGCACGCCTTTAATCCCAGCACTCGGGAGGCAGAGGCAGGCGGATCTCTGGGAGTTCGAGGCCAGCCTGGTCTACAAGAGCTAGTTCCAGGACGGGCACCAAAGCTACAGAGAAACCCTGTCTCGAAAAACCGAAAAAAAAAAATCTTATATGGCAAAACAATCTTTACTAAGAAAATCTGGAAGTAGAAGATAACCTTTCTTAAATGGAACTGATTGCAGTTAAAAACTTTTCTGCTCTCCTCTGTTCATAGACAAACATGTAAATCATGGCTTCTGCCTTCTGGGAGAAGAAAAGGGATCAGATTCACTTTGATAGTTTCATGTGATAAATATACCAGTAAGAGTGTATTCTCAAATGTTTTATCATTTTCCTAATTAGCCTCTTGTTGGAGGTCACTCCGTGTACAGTGACAAATCTAACACCTCCATGCACTTCACTCTGCTGTATTTCATCTGGACTTGTCCTATTTCTACTTCTGACCGTTTCTTGTTCTGCTTTGTGGGGCCTGTTCAAATAAAAAAAACACTACATCAAAATTTCCCCAAATCTCCTTACTCCCATTTAGTTTTTGTACTAAAAGACATATGAGACCTACTAGCATAACTCTGTTACGCCGTAACAGATTTGGGTATTTGTTTTTCTTTGGATATCTGTTATAAGTGCAGGCTGTAACTTTCTACCCCTCTCTGCATCCCATAGTGTAGACCCTCAATATTCCTGTTGGGATCCATGGTCCAGAAGATTCTCAAGCACAAAAATTTACTAAATAAGAATTGAAACTTAAAAAAAAAAAACACAGTTTTTTTTATTAAAATATAAAGAATATTATTTGTAGATATTTCAAAATGTCTAATCAGATTATAGTATGCTTTTCAAAACTCTTCTCATGCTATGATAGATGTAGTAACTGTTTTCAGGTCTATTTCTAGTCATCAGCAACTTGATTCATACTTGAAGAAGACAGCTAACCATAGCTATTAGTAGAGCTGTGACAATTAAATTAGCTGTTTGATGCCTGTCACATTGGTGTGGAACAAATTGTATCATTTGATGAAATTATACAAAGCCTTCATAGATGAATGTTATACTATAGTTAGTCATTAGTATATCAATTACATATTGTTATAAAATTACAGAGCTGTGGATGTATATTTCTTTAAGCTTTAGTTATTTGCTTGGAGTGAATGGACTCTTGCTCAATTGTAAGTGTGTTTATTTAAAAACTAACAATATAAAACAGTAAACAATCCAGAGGTATAAACTCAGATGAATTTGTTTTGACCATTATCTGAAAATTAACATGGTTGTGTGTTCAACAAATACACATACCTCCTCATTTGTTCAAAAGCAGAATGCAAATAAAACTCAGGTTACTGTGACTGTGGAGATATTTTGAGATTGGAATTATGTTCTAAGTATTCAAACTCTATGAAGAATTTAAATAGATTTCTTGAAGTTACACATAGTTTTTGATGTCCTACTAAAGTGCCTATGGAAATGTAGGTCTCATTGCAATATGAAGTTGTAATAGAGCAATATTAATTGCACAGAGAACAAAGTTTTACATTTCTTGAACAATAAGCAAAAGTTCAGCATGGCTATCCACTTTAATGCACAAAATTAATGTGAAAAATTTAACAACTTCTTGTTGTACATCTTTAAGCTAATGCAAAGACTTGGGCAAAGATATTTTTGTAGCTAGAAATCAACAATGAACAGGGAGAAAACTCTCCCTAAATGGTCCTACTTTAATGGAAAAGTAGTTCTCTGAAATCCATCTTGGATAAAAAAAAAAAAAAAAAAAAAAAAAAAAAAAAAAAAAGAAAGAATCGCCTTGCTTTTCAAAACCATGCTGGGAGTTCATGCAATGACTCCATCGGCGAGCCCTGCCTTTCCTTTCCTAGACTAACAGGAGATAAGAGCTACATCTCTCTTTTCCTCTGCTTCTCACAAACAGATTATTTTAAATTCAAATCAGTATAGTATGACTCTCAGGGAAATTTCATCCTACATCAGAAAGGCAAGTTGTCCTTACAGATCATTATAGATTTAAAATTTATAAATAGCCTAAAAGCAGCGGCCTGCCACCAGTTTAGCTGAACCACATGAAATTGCCAGTACTTGACCACTACTGACCCGCAAAACTGGCAATTTCAAATGATTCAGTCTAATGTTCTTCTCCCTCCGTACTTCACAGAAGTGCTCCATTTATTTCCTGTGTGCCTATCAGGAAAGAAGATTTTTAAATGGTCAATATTTTATTTTATTTATTTTCATCAAATTATTAGTTTAGTTACATTAACTAGAAGTCCCTAATTTATATGTAAAAACACCTGGACTAACTTTTACTGTTCTGATTAATTCTTGGTATTTATATCAGAAGCCATAAAAAAAGGAGAAAAAAAAAAGCAGCAGCACCAAAGGGTTGTTGGTTTTGTTTTTTCTAAAATCTTCTTGAGGATGACATTCAACAATAGAATGACTTAAGAACTATGCACACCTGCCCCCTAGACAGAAGCTTTGTCCAGTGAATATTCTATATGGAATAATTACAATGGGAAGCTAGAATAAGCATCCATGACCTCAATGCATGCAACATACATCCTGAGATGTCTGGAGTGAGAGAATAGTGAACAGACTGACCAGCCTTTCGTTCAATAAATAAGAGGAGTGTGACACAACACAAAAGGACATCAGCAAAGCCTCCTTCAGTTAGTGTTTGCTGTTCAGCTCAGGGAGAGCGCTGCTTTTAAAGATTACGTAGAGGAATAGCAAAGTCTGAGCAGCCCTCAAAGCCATTAACGAGATTTAGTCATGTTCAGCAGAGCAATAGACATTTGTGTATTTCATTGCTTCTCAATTTCCTGAAAACTTGTAAATTGCTGAGGCTTACAGGATGACGGGGTACAGAATTAATTTAGGTATATGCTAACCAAAAGTCCGTATATTTACTACTGTTCTGAATAATGAAATTCTGAAAAGACGCAACCTCTTTCACATGATAAATTTTTGGCCTTCTGAGCATGTGACCCAATGCCTTAAAAATTAGTAAACACCCTTAGACAAGAGAGAGACCCACCTGCCATCCCCATGACAGACTCTGAACCGATTACTTCTAGCTAATGACACAGCTTCACTTTGGAATGGAAATTTTCACCAGTTTTCATTGTTGTAGGAAAAAGCCACCTGCTGAGTGTTCACAATGGCCCAGTCTCCAAATGGGCCGGCAATATGGCTTGCTCTCCCTGGAAAGAACCTCAACCTGCTACTGTGGCATTTGTGCCTATCTTTTTGGGTTACATGCCAGTCCAGAAAGAAATTAAAGGGCCAATTTTATCAGTGTTCATCAGCTAGAAACCTAGCATATTCAAACTGAACACAAAGCCAATGATATGCCTCATAGCATGTGTTACTCTTTCTCTATTGAGCAGTAAATCTGTTTTCTCAAATAGTAGGGTATTCTTTGAAGAGAATCTAAACATGTCAGAAGGCTAAAGTGGATTTGACCTGCCGAAAAATTACCTTTCAAATTTATGAGCATTTCAGCTCTCTGAGGAGAAGATAGAAGATATTTTCTGAAACAATTATAAGACAACCAACTAGAGAAAGCATGAACAGATGTGCAGCTGCTGCAAATATCCAGGAAGGAAGCGGACACATCATTAGATCCAGGTTACTCAATGTACAGTCTCTAACCAACATGACTGAACATGAAAGAACTGGTTCTTTCAGGTCTTCATATAGATTAGCGTAAAAATAAAAACAGTTCGACTGAAATATATATATATACATATATAATTTAATATATTTAGACTTCAATGTTATTTGTCTTACTTTTTAACAAATCAGTAAAGTCAATGATATTACATCTTCCAAAAGTATTAGTCAAAATACATTTAAAAAACAAAAATCTTTAAAACTAGTCCCACCTCACACACACACACACACAATCTACAATCTATAGTCTGTAGCTTCTAAATCAGCTCTTGGGGTTTTCATGATGCTTGTGAAAGTGTTTGGGACAAATAGAATTCTCATGTCACTTGACCTTCAGTCTGTGCTCTGCCATGCTTCGTAGTGCTACAGACAAACATGGAGTTAAGCTGCTATCTTCTTTCTAGTTCATCCCATTATGAAGATGACTAATAGAAATGAATCCTTCTTTCCTTTACGCCTATATTCCTACCACCCCACTTCTCTCCATTTACAATGAAAAGAAGAAAGGTCAGAAACAAGGATTTAGTGATTTCATTCTGTATGTATATTTTATTTCTATGCATGTACGAATGGTTTTTGGTTTTGTTTGGATTTTGTTCTTGTGCTTCTGTCTGAGTAGAATCAAAATAACTTTTATCACATTTATAATGGAACCAATCACAACAGAATAATTGTGAATAAGTCTGGTCAAGTAATCAAAACAATGAAAACTCTGAAATATGGATCAAAGATATTAAAGAAGGAGGAAATGATACCTGGAGAGATGAATCAATGGTTGACATCATTCACTGCTATTTCATAGGAGCCCTGTTCAGTTCTCATAACCACATGTTGGTATACAACCACCTATAACTCTAATTCCAGGGGATCTCACACTATAGAACTAGGCAGACATGTAGGCTAAACACTCATAGACATAAAATACAAACTTTAAAACATAAAAATATATAAGTGAACAGATATATTTATATTGTCCATGGTTTGAAGTAGTATTGCTAAAACATCTATACTATCTAAACAATACATAGATTCAGTAAAATATTTGTGAAAGTTATACTGGCACTTTTCAGAGAAAAAAGTTCTAAAATGTATGTGGCACTAAAACAGACCACAAAGCAATAGCCAAGAGCAATTCCGAGAAATAAAACAAAGTTTCAAACAACACACTCCTTCAAGTTATATTACAAAATCACAATCAAACATTTCAGTCATTTTATAATAATAGTTATATAAGCAGAATACATGAAATCAACAAGTCAAGTTTTTAACAGAGCACAAGAAAACAACATGGGGAACTGGTAGTAACCCCAATAAAGGTGTTAAGGACACCAGAGACATGGAAGAGTGAAACTGAAATTTGCGTCACCATGCACAAAGTCAACATAAAATAAATTAAATATCCGAATTTGAGCTGAATACCATTATAAGACTCTTTCTCTTTGGATATTTTTGAATTATTGTTTTTGTTAGTGGTGGTTGTTTGTTTTAGTTTGTTTTTCTTTTTTCTTTTTGAGAGCGAGAGAGAAAACATGAAGTTGGGTGAACAGGAAGACAAGGAAAGAGGGAGACTCTAGAAGAAGTTGAGGAAAGTGAAAGACTATGATAAAAATATTTTTTTGAAAAAGTTAAATAAAAATAAATGGAAAAATAAACATAAGACGTGTTCTGTGACATTGGTTTTGACAATAACTATGTACAGAACAACTCAGTAGCAATGTAAGTGTATGGAAAATTCAATTGAAATTAGCAAAGAAAGTGCTTTAGATATTTCTTTGAAAGACACATAAAAATGATGAATAGGTACATGATAAAGTGTTCAGCATCCATAATAAGTTGGAAAAAAATGAAGTCAAAGCCATAGATAGATAGGACTTCACACTTCAGAGGCCTGAATGATGACTAAAATGAATAAAGAGATGGGGGATGGGAAGGGATGTGAGCAAATATTGAAAGTATTGGTGAGGATGTGAAAAATGGAGCCCATTACACGGTTGATAGGAGTATAAATCAATGTATCTTTTAGCAAAAATAGTAAGAGGACTCCATTTTCTCTTTTTGTTTTGTTTTGATTTATGAATTATAGTCTTATATCTCCTACGCTAACATTGAGCTTGTTATATAATTGAGACTGACCTTGAACTCTTGATTATCCTGCTTCAACCTCCCAAATGCTGGGATCGTGGCTGTACAGTGTCACACCTTGTTTCTTTTCACAAAATTCACAAAATTATAAATAGTTCTTTATAACAAACATTAAAAGAAAGCTATATTAAGATGATGGATGTGTTAATTGGCTTGGCTGCATTTAAATGTTTATGTATATCAAAACATGATGGTGTAAACCTTAAATATATACACAATGTTTTTTTTAAAAAGAATTGCTTTATACAGATCTTGCAAAAGATCCAACTATGTGAACAACATTTACTCTTCCAAACAGATAAGAGCAGAGACATAGCCTGTATTGGAAACAAACCAAGTTTTGAAATTTCTTAGCTTTGCAGTGGCTTAGTCCAAAAGTATGAATATTAAGGAACCTTGCTGTATTGCCACTATGGGATCTTTTTCATCAACAGTGACTTTAATTATGTTCCAATTAACCTTAATTAAGACAGTTTTTTGTGTAACAGTGCATCCAGAGAGATCACTAAACAAACAACTTGACAAACACTGTCACTGAAAACCTTTTCCAAATGTGACACTTTCTTAATTAGGAAATAAAGTCGTGAAGATGCTATATTCACATGCATTATTTGGGAGAGTAGCCAGGGAGATGTGGCCTCTTTTCCGGTCACATTTCTTAAATGTACGGGTTGCAGCTGAACCAGACGATGTGGCATTGCTGCAGTTGGAGGTAGCTTTCCAGTGCAGGACCACAGGAGTACTGGCCCCATCCATCATCTACCTCTGCATTCACTCCAGATGGGCAGTGAGATGCTATCCAATTACTGAACTCAGTTTCACTTCTCAAAGAAAGATTCAAAAAATTGTAAGACATTTCATGGAAATAATGAAAGAACTTATGACTTTTCTGTTTGTATCAAGTTGAAAGTCTCATACATTATAAAGTTAGCAGAGAATTTTGACAAATTTGACATTTTAAACTATATCTTTGACATTTTCATGATACTGGATCTTATGTTGAAAAAGGCATTCCTTTCATTCATTCAAATTATTATTTGGGTTATTCAACACATGATTTTTATGCTGGAGCTATGTGCTTCTTATTACTTTTGGTCTTTGCTGATGGAATTTTCCTTTTTCCCCATATCTATATCTATCTTAAAATATTTTAATATGAAATGCATCATACCAAAATATACAACATATATTTGTATAGTGCTTAAATATATATACATTGTACTATAAACTCAAGAGCAGAACAATAGTTTAAACCTTCTTATGTTTCCTCCCCATCACATAAGCCTTCTTCTTCCATACCAGATAAGTGCAAAGTAATCATCTTCATTATAGTTAGAATTCTGTCACCTATGTGTGTCATAGGCTTAAACTGCACACAATTTGGATAATATTTGGCATTTACACTTGTACAACTATATGTTTTAATGATTTTATTTTATGATTTTAATTTGGGCCCATTAACACTCTGTCATGGATAGGAAAGGGTCTTAAGGAACCCCATCCTCCCCCCCCCCCCGAGAATATAATGTCATTTTATGGTTGCTGGAGATGAGTCATTTTCTTTAGTGGCGTAGCCATTGCTAAGTTGCTTAGCTCCAATAAATGACCACCTACCCATGATCATGGGAGCAAATGATTAAAGTCAATGGATCATGAAAACCTGAAACAGTAATAACACAAGAAAATTTTAATATAGGAGGGGAATTTGTGGAGAAAAAAAGAAGTGTTTCAGTGTGAATAAGAAAGGAGAATGAGAGTCAGTATGGGTGTGTATAAAAATTTCCAAAGTATACTTATGTACAAGTTGGCTGAAAGACACCAACAGAAAACTACAACAAAACAGCATGCCTAGTGGTGTAGTCCAGTCTCAAAGGATATCGTCCCCAAACACTGCTGGACCTAAGGCTCAGAGAACATCGTTGAAGAGGGAAAAGAAAGATTATAATACTAGGGAGAATTACTGATGAAGTACATTTGTCTCATTTTTAACAATTCATCCTCATATTACTTACTCCTGTTGTTTTAGTTTCGTTTATTTTTTTACATTTTATTGCTTTTAATTAAAAGGAAATCTTAGCACTCAATTCTCAGCCTTTCTTCTTTTTTGGCATAAGCATTTGATGCGATTACTTTCTAAGATGCTGTGTCTTACAGATTTCATTGAGTAGCAGTTTCATCACTGTTTGCTGTTTATAACTTGTCAAATACAAAGCAACCGTTCATTTCTTTTCATAGTCTACACAAATATGTGAGTCTTTAGCATATTATCCCACATTTTATACTTACAATGTTTTTTCTAGATTCAATGAGCACCCTGAATTTGACATACTCCTCAGCTCCCAGTATCAGACTACAAAGGTATTAATCTTGTTTTGACCATCCTATGCCACTTTTCCACTATCAGAATCCTTTGATCTTAAAATCTTTGGACATTCTCTAGACACATAACAATGGTACTTATTTTATTCCTAAACTCTTAAGAGCTAAAGCATAGTGTCTTCTGTGAAAAAGGGAAAAAACATCACTGTAGATAACAGATTCACTGGGGTTTTTTTTGTTTTTTTTTTTTTTTGTTTTTATTTTTTTTTTTGCTAAGTCTACTTGATAAAGACTCTGTGTAAAAACTTCAAAACCTGAACACCCTAAAATGCCTTTTAAATCCTTTATCTTTCCTTTACAATCCTGCCATGTGCGGGTATTCATTATATGCAACTTGCAATCAAATTTCTGCTGTTCAAGCAGAAAATTGTCTTTCATCAGTTTTAAATACTTTACATATTTCCTAATCCTCTCCACGTAGGTTAGAGTGAGCAGACACATAGGAGGCTGTAGTAATTTCTCTTGATACAAGAGCTTAGGCAAATCATAAAATGTTATTATAGACTATAAAAAGGGAAATTATTGCTAAGATGCATGGTTTGCAGAACTCTGTCTCCTGTTTCTGAGGAGAATCTAGAACTACACTTGGAAATTATTGCTGCTAGAATGCTCAGGCTATCCTGTTGGAGAGAGAGAAACTCACCCATAAAGAGTACCCACGTCCTGACTCAGAAGTCTGCATTTTATGCCAAAATTTGGAGAGAAAGACAACCAAGATTAAGTTAACTGAAGAGAATATAATGTAATTCTAGAGCCACAATGGAACAGTCAAAACATGAATAATCAGGCTTTCCATAAAATAAGTGAGAGAAAGGAAAATCAGCAAGTGATAAGCATAAGCAGTTGATATGGAATCAGACTAAGTATGGGAACTGTCAAAGACAAATGCTTTACTTTGCAAATGAGATGAGATAAAAAGAATTCAACACATAAAGTAAGTATCTTAAATGTAAAGAAAAAGGAGACTACCAAGCTCTCCAGAGGCACAGCACTAAAATCTAAAGTTACATGAAAGCAAAAACCAAGCAGTCTGGCAATTGATTGCTTAGATGAAATTTCCATATCAGAGCCACCCTGAGAAACATGAAAAGACCGTGATTAGAAAATTTGAGGCTCCCAACATTCAGAACAAACTGTACTCTCTTTCATGTGTATAAACCACTGTGGGAAAGATTCTGGCAATCCTGAGAATGCTGTTTTCAGTGTGGAAAGCTCCTACCCTCTTCTCACATAATTCACATTGTTCAGGGCTCTTCAGGATTATAATATTACCTAAGTAAATGAAAAGTAAGCAACTTACAAAACTCTAGAAATCACAGAGACATCTCGCTGCCTGCACAGTCACCCAAAGTTCCTCTGTACCATTGGGGCATCCATCTTCGGCCTACAGGCCCATAGTTTCCAGCAGATATTTCCATGAAGCAGGAAATTTCAAAGACAGTTCAGTCACTATCTGCTGTGTCCTGCAGAATGTCTCACAGACTCTTTCATGAATCAGGAACCCCGAAAGATTATCTCACCTTTAGGCAAGTTCAGTAGTCCTCTCTCTGCGGGTTCTTTGTGTCCAGTTTATGCAACAGTCCAGGCACAAGCAGTTTCTTGCCCACATGGCTATCAAACTCCATAAGGAGCCTCTTCGATGTCCATCTACATTTGCTTTTTCATATATACATTTTTCAGTGCTGGACTCAAAGATAATGTGGTTCTCTGCTGATTTCTTTCATTTCTCGTGGCTCCCTTGGGCCAAAACTTTCACCCAGTCTACTCTAGACCTGCTCCTCATTCTCAATCTCAACCACTATTCCAGGAAACCTCCTTCTAACTTGGCTTATAAATTTTATTGTGATCATCATTTCCACTGTTTTTTAATAATTCATTGTCTGCCTATGCTTTATCCATGAGTGTTAGACATACAATATTTATAGACATAAATTATAGACATAGACAAGAAAAATAGACCATCTGAAGTAATTATATCAGATATCACAGTACTAAGAATGGGTTAAATATTATATTCATTGTTTTAGGTTGTTATTTCTAAAATTTAGTTCTTATTGTTGCTTTTTAAAATTCAGTTGTTTATAAAAGTTTATTTAAAATCTCCACTATTTTCAGATTTCCAAATCATTCCTTTATTTCTGCAGTTTCTTACTTTATTTTATTTTGCTCTTTATTTGCTAGATATCAGTTGTAACTTAGCATTTATCTGTTTTTTTCATGTCTTTATTTTAATTTGCTTATGTGGTAGTGTGGTGGGCTTTTTGTTTGTTTGTTTGGCTGGTTTGTGCTCTGTTTTTTTATTATATGGAAGATATGGAAGAACTTCATTTCAATCTTGTTATCTTTTATCAATTTTTTAAATTTTGAGATTATAATATAATTGCTTTTCCTGCTTCCAAATCCTCCCTCATACCTGTCTCTGCTCTCTCTCAAATTCATGCCATCTTTTCCATTAATTACTAATATATATGTTTATATTCTCTATATATGTGTATGTGTATATATGCATATATTCCTAAATATAAACTGTTCTGTCTGTACAAAATTATTGTATGTATGTTTTCTGGGCTGACCATTTTTAATGGATAAACAGTTGGTGTTGTAATCTTCCCTAGGGGAGATCTCAGCATTCTTTAGTTGCCTGAAGTTGGGACCAATTGAGTCCTGGCCTTCAGCTGCTCTTCCCTGTCTAGAGCCTTCTAATTGAAGTTACTAGAAGCTGTGCCTTACATAGGGGATCAGAAGATGGGATTTTCACCTGTTGGCCATTGACGGCTGTGTATTTAAGCCTCCATGGTGCTATTAAAGAAGGGCTTTTGTACCAGTGATTGAAGGTCCGTGTGTCGGTCTGTCTCTGCGTGTGTTTCCTCAACCTCCAGCCTCTTGTCCGAAGCTGTCAAACTGGGTTCTAGCACATAGAGCGCAGATGGGGGGCACAGTGCGCTGCATATAGTTATTTGTGCAGGGTTCAGGCCTCTTGAGCTTTTGCCTATCAACTTTGGCAGACTCATTGGTCCTGTCCTTGCTCAGCTTTTGTTTGACGAGTAGATGAACGCAGATTCTGAAATTTCTAGGAGGCACAGTTTCACAGCAAACACCCTCATCCGCTGGCTCTTACACTCTTTCTGCCAGCTCTTCACCAGTGTTTCCCAAGCCTTAGGTGCAGGGGTGTTTTGGTGATATATCCTTTGGGACTGGGTTCCAGTCTGCATATTGGTTGGTTGTGGGTTTTTTGTATTTTGACACACCATTTACATCTGTGTCTGGTGGGACTTTTATCTGATACCTCAATTTTGGTTTTTAAATGACAGTTTTTATTTATTTTATTTTATTTTTGGTTTTTTCGAGACAGGGTTTTCTCTGTGCTTTTGGTGCCTGTCCTGGAACTAGCTCTTGTAGACCAGGCTGGTCTCGAACTCAGAGATCTGCCTGCCTCTGCCTCCCAAGTGCTGGGATTAAAGGAGTGCGCCACCACCGCCCAATGACAGTTTTTATTATTGTTGTTATTCTTCCTCTGATTTACAGCTATTTTGTAAAATTTCCTTTTTATTTTTGGGGGTGAATTACCTTGTAATAAAGTCTGTTGTCTGCCTGTTTGTTTTTGGCTTCCCTATGTGAGTATACTCTGATCTGGAGCTAGGTTCTCTCCCCAGCTGCCAGGTTGAGAACATGGAGACTCTGTGCTCCGGTCAGCAGCCCAGTGGCTGCAGCTTCAGAACAGTTACATGTGTCCATTTCTACATATCCACTTTCCCAAGTTTCTACACGCCCAGAATCCTATCTCGAAAAAAACAACAGATGAAATTCCTTTACATGCTATAGGAAGCCTCTAGCACACTGTGTGAAACATTTTGTCCCCTTCTCCTTGAAGTTACCAAAACCTTGAAGCTGCTACCTACCCATTTCTCCAAGAAAAAAGAAAGTCTCGCCTTTTAGTTTCCTTGTCGTGGTGTTTTTCTATCTTGTTCCTTGACTGTAGAAATGACTGTCTTTTGATTCCAAACATGTCCTTTAATTTCTTTCTTGCTCACTACATGGTTAAGGCAGAGATGCCGCTTTGACCTTAAGATGCTCTGTTCACTTTCTAATTCTGATTGTGTCTTATTCACTGCCCTCCCTCTCCTGCACACCAAGTCTCAAAAGACTGTTTTGGAAATGAGAAAGCTCAGTATTGGCTGTTTCTTCCTTTCATTTTCTTTCTAATGATCTGCTTATCCCAAGGCAATGTACATGCCTCTAACTGAGAAGGTAAGAGGTCACAACACAAAGGAAATGATAAAAAGTCAGTTTTCAAAAATTACTATTTTGAGATGCTTTCTGTATATGTTCCCAATGAGGGCTGTGCCTCAAAGGCTGGGTTAAGGCATTTAGGTGCATGAAACTGAGCATAGTCTATCCAAGAAATATCTACGGGTGAATTTAATACAGATGATTGACTTCTCCTAGTATCTTCTAGTCCCCTTGCTCTTTGAGTCCAGAGACTTGAGAAATATAAAAAAGAAAAATTAAAAATGCTTTAATACCTGATACTTCTGTAGAGAAAGAAACAGGGAGGGAGAAAGACTGACTTGAAGAAGGAAGAGAAGAAAGAAACAATTAGTTCCATGGGGACTTTGAGCTCAGGGAGATTAAAGAGATGATACCTACAAAATAGGACCACAACTAGCTGAGAGTGCATGGCTATAAACCGAGATGTCTTGACAACCTAAAATACAGTCCTAATGAACTGGATGAGCAGTTCATGGCCTATTGAAAGTTTGAATGCAATCCCAGCCAGCAACAGCACTTTGCAAATCTTTATGGATGTTATCTACTACAGGCTGTAATTCTCTATTGACAAGCATTCAAAGGTCCAGGAATCAAGAAGTAGAAATGAAAGCATCACACCTCACTGTCACTACGTATGTCCCATTAGCAAAAGTGGTCCTTCTTATGTGTTTGGCTTTATGCTATGCTGATCCTACAGGTCTTATTTTAAAAGGAAAAAATTCTTCCACTGGGAGACCCAACATGATTCACTGAAACAGATGTCAGAATTTGTAGTGGGTATTTGCTCCACCCATGACCTTGGACTATCTGGTCTGATAGAGGTGGTTCTTCTTGTCTGTTTACTTGGCCTCTTTTAAGGAAGGGGGAGGGTGGTCACCCTTTCTTGATGTGTACATTTTGAGATCTAAATTTTGTAGACCTATTTTATATTCTAAGTAATTAGTAGAATTGCCTCTCTGTATTTTTTCAGGAGCAATTTGTAATCACCATCGAGGCAAGATAAGATATTTTTAGAATAGTAATACAAGTTATGATAGAAAGTGGCTTAGGTATAAAACTTTGAATTCACTAAGATATTAGAGATAATACAGTATTTTCTCTGAATTTTCCAAATATGTATAGACTGGACAACATGAATATAATTTTTACCTGATAATTATTCTTATTTTATATAGTTTTCCAATGCTAGAATTAAAACTTTTCCTTTGTGACTAGACAAAATGGGGAAAACATTATGGGATGTTTGTACATTGTATTGCTGTGATTGGTTTAGTAAAGAATTGAGTAGCCAATAGCTAGGCAGGAGAGAAATGGAGGGACTTTCAGAGAGAGATAGAGGACTCTGGGAAGAAGAGAGGCAGAAACACAGAACAAGTTGGAAATATGGTACAAAGGAAAGCAATGTGGCAGAACATAGATTAAAAATATGGATTAATTCAAGTTATAAGAGCTAGTTGGTAACAAGTCATAGCTAAGGCTGAACTTTCATAATTAATATTAAATCTCTGAGTTACTATTGGGGAGCTGGCAGTCCCACAAAGTAAATTCTGGCTATATTTGAGAAAACTTACCACACTTAATGTTAACCTACAGAAAGTCAAAATCCCGGGCGCTGCAGGTCCCATTAGGGATTGATTACCTATAGTAGTTGCCAATGTCTTCACTTGTATGTTGTTTTCCCCCTTAACATACAGCACTATGTTACTCAGAGGATAAAATAATTTGAGGTTCTCACAACCTATTGATCTAAAGGTACTTAAAGATATAGAATTTTCCTTGATGTTATAAAATACCTTAAATGGGGAATTATTCTTGGTTAGAGATTTTACTGTTTGAAAAGATGGATTCCATAACTTTACCATTCAATCTGACATAGAAAATATAACTCATGCATCACTTTGGCTATTGGATGATACTTGAACACTTTCACAAATTTCCACATTGTTTTTAACTGACCCATAAATTCATACCTGCACTAATTAATTTCATTTATCATCTTGACACAATCTAAAATAACCTAGATAGAAATTATCAATGAAAGATTGACCTATAGGCAAGTCTGTAGTAGTGGTGATAGGTAGTTGTCTTACTTAGGTTAATTGAGACATAAACACTTGCCTACTGTGAGTGGCACCACCATTCACTAGTCAGATAAGTGATGTAGGATTCCCCTCTGTATGCTGTGATTACCATTAATGAATAAAGAAACTGCTTTGGACTTATAGCAGGGCAGAACTTAGCTAGGCGGAGAAAACTAAACTGAATTCTGGGAGAAAGAAGGATGGAGTCAGAGAGAAGCAATGTAGCAACACAGGAGACAGACACTGGCACTTTAGCCAGTAAGCCACAGCCAGTTGGAGATACACAGATTAATAGAAATGGATTAAATTAATATGTAAGGGTTAGTCAATGAGAAGCTAGAGCTAATGGGCCAAGCAGTGATTTAGTTAATACAGTTTCTGTGTGATTATTTCAGGTCTGAACTGCTGAGCAGCTGGGAACCAACAGGCTGCCTCTTTGCAACAGGTAGGTGATCCTAAACTATGACAATGGGGAACTTGAACTGAATGCAAATATATATCCATTCAGTCTTGCTCTGCTCTTGAACATAGATGTGACTGCTTCAAGTTCCTGTGCCCTTGACTTCTCTGCTGTGTTGTGTTACCTGGCATTGAGAGATAAAAGAAAAAAAAAACTCTTATAAGTTGCTTTTATCTTGTTATTTTTATCACAGCAACAGGAAATGAAACTAAGACAATTCCCAGCTTGATCTGAATAATCTCAAACACATTCATGTTTTAGTGGCTGAGAAATGCAGCGTCCTCTAAAAACACATATTGGAAGACTTTGTGGAGTTTGCAGAAGAAAATGGATTTTAATTAAATCTGCAAGTCATAACAATAGATTCTGAGTTAGGTGCAATTAGGCATCTGAAACTGAATTTCAAAGTATTGTCAATGAAGTTTGTGTCTTCTGTTCAGCCAAATACATTTACCAGAAAATTTAGACTGGGTGGGTTGGCCACACAATATAGAAAGCACAAAAACTTTAGTTGTGAAATGTTATTTGTCTTTGTTGTTGTTCTTTCCCTCTGATGAAATTCCAATAGCTCTTAATAAATTAGAGCCACAGAAAAATAACCACATGCCCAGTAGAATAAGAAGAAACTTATGTAACAGTGTAGATGATTGGATGTTGGTACTGTTTCCAAAAGATCTGTGGATTGCGCATGAATGCATGTGGATGGACTTCTGGGTAACCCAACAGAGAAGTAGTGCAGAAGGTGGGGAGACTTAATAGATATTCATGGAAGGAAAATGATTGTGAATAAATTTGCCAAAGGAGAGATAAAGATTAAAAAAATCAGCTGGCCACTGACATTCAAGACTTCAAAATATAGCTTATGTTTATGAAACTCAGTGAATCTTCTAAAGATTGTACCACAATCTATAATCAGATCTATAATCAGAAGGGATATACTTTTCATACACTTAATTATTTTTTGTTATTTAGGTTTTTTTCTTAAGAGTTTCAAATTGTTAGCAATTACATAAATTATTATGCTATATACTTTATCTTTGGATGATATTTTATATTGGGTCATTTCTAAATTATGCAAAGAATCATAAAAAGACTTTTAGTGAATGCAATATTCTGCAAATTTGACTCCAGAAAATAAAAGTGAGATACCACAACAGCGACTTTGCATGAAAGCCTCACGCTGGCATCTATGAAACTGGAAATTTCCTCCTGAATCATGTCATGTCTCTCTTCTCCACCTGTATCTGCGAAATACGGAACAACTTGATATTTCCGCTCATTGGGTGCTACCGACACAAGGATGAGCATTGCAGGTTTTAACCCATCTTGTCAAAACATATCAATTATCCATCATGGTACACAGCTTTTCTCCCTGCTGGATCTCCAGTGCTCACGGTCATCCTTACATGGAAAAAGTAAAAGACTGAATGATCGTTGAGTAGAATAATTAGAATACTAATTTTCAGGTCTTTTGTAAACATTGAGAAAAGAACTTTCCTAGCGTATATGCATCTACTCTTTCAAACTTTTATGTTTCCATCCTTAGATGGAAAGTTGCAAGCATATGCTCGGGCCCACAGCTACCCACTCATTACTGCCCAGCTTCCTGTTATGTCTTGAGTATGTTCCCTAGAAGCTGCCAACACTCACTGGTGTAGGGGGCAACCATGTTGAAGTTGCCTTTTGAGTCTTTGCTTTCTTTTCACTCTGCAGTCCATCCACATGTTCAGATTTATCTGTTCTCCTTTACCTGGGGGATGTGGAACTTACTTTATGTGAAAGTAAACAATCAGAATTACCAGCACGTCAAACAAGAAATCTCTATAACAACAAAAAAACAACAACAACAAAAAAAAAAAAAAACAAAAACAAAAAAACCCTCACTCTGTGCTGACAAAATTAGAAAATGAAGTTATATTCAGCTGTTGTTCTTACAGGTCATGCCGTGTAACCCTGGCTCACCTGGAGCTCATTGTGTGGGTGTAGAACATACAGAGATCAGCCTGTCTTCGCCTCCTAAGAGTTGGGATGTGGAGGTTAAAAGCCTGCACCAGCATACCCTGCTAAAATTTACAATTTTTTAAGGCTCAGTTTTATGGTCTACCAAGTTAAGTTCTCATGAGAAAAAATTGGCAAATCTCTACAACAGCCAGTTTAAATCCCATACCTAGATATGATTTCTGATTCTCTTCTCCAAGATCCTCAAAGAGTTCTGCTTCCTCATGCTCACAGGCTAATCTCACAGTCAGCAGAGGTACTGAGCCACCTTCAGCACACAGCATTCTTTTTACCTTCCTCAGAGTTCCTGAGTCAACTCACTTACTCTGTCTATATGGACTTTTAAATTCTATTCTTCACTACCTTAGGAAGTGAGGGCTGAAGGGGAGGATACGGGATAGTGAGGGAGAGGAGGCAGAAAAATAATAAACGGTCACAATAATGTTCCACTATTGTAGCAGATTCCAGAAAACTTTGAAATACCAAGATGTGAATTATTCAAATAATAAGTGATGCTTCTGACCCATAATTTTAATTTAAAAGAAACAATGAAGTCCTGCATCAGATTTACCTACAACTATTTTCCATCCCTTCTTTACTTTTTAAAAATATGAATAACTCCAGAATATTTGGAGGTATTGGTTGGGACCTTCTCCCCACCAGTAGCTGTCTAATAAACCCCAGGAGCTCCTCCTATTCGTGAAACTGAGGGAAGAACGCGGAGCCGCTCTGACAGGAGGAGACGCCTCATCCTCTGCAACAAGAGTCCAGACAATTAATGCATTCCTGGGATTTGAGAAGACTGAACATCAGCCCAAGAAGGTGAGGACTGATCCTCAAGAAAATAAAATCATAGTTCTAAGAGAGTTTCCAAACACTTGCGCTTCGAGTTTGCTCACAGAGACTATGGGTTGCCTTTACCTTGGGCTGGCTTCCGTGAGAGATTGCTGGTACGGTACAGAGAAGGTCAGTAATCCTACATTTTACTAAATCCAAACCTTAATGCCCAAAGGAGCCAAAGCTATAAGAAGCGTGTTTGGGCTTGAACTTCACGACCTTATTACCGGAAATAGGAACTCTTGAGGAGAGACTGCCCACTTACAATGACTATTGAAAAGCAGGTTCTCAATTCAAGCTTGTATTCTCAGGGAAATAAAAAAAGGGGGGGGGGATCGGAATAAGTAGGTGGATGCCATCGCATTATTACGCAAAGAATCTAATGGTGCCCAGAAAAAACCCTCAGAGAATTGTTCGTTTTAATCTGGAAGTAGGGTGCTTGGAAATCCTAGGGCCGAAGTGTGTATATGTTCCTCTGTCTGGCTCCAGGGGGCAGCAGCTTCTTGGGCAAAGGGAGGCCAGCGAGGACTAAATTTCATCCAGTAGATGCAGTGACCTTGAGTCTTAAACCCCAAGGAAAGGAGAGAGACCCACTAAAATGGGCAGCTCTAAAGACACCTAAAATCCTCAGAAATCACACATCAATTCAGAAGAAACGATGGCTTCCGGGAGATCCTCAGAACAGGAAAGTCAATGATGTTGTGAGAGTATTTCTCCTGAAGGGTTTTCCTTAGATCTTCTTGGATGAGATTTGGTGAGAGCAGATTTATTTTTAACAAGTGCACACACATGGCATCCTCTTTCTTAGTGACAAGAACTTCTCATTTTTTTTTTTTTTCCTGAAACGTGCCTGGCAATCTCTGCAACCAGGGAAACGAGACTGGGAGACCTGCTGTTCCATGGTGCATGGCGGCGACAGAGGAAGCCAATCTGGTTTCCTTCTCAGGAAGATATACTTCATTCACATCCATGTCCACGATCGGGAATGTCTTACCCAGCAGTAAATCTGCATCTTTACTCTGTTTTCTTCTTTTCCTTAGTGGAAAAGCAGGAAGAAAAGTAGCTTAACGCAGAAGGCTCAGATAATTCTATCAGACTTGCCAACATTTTGTTGTTCTTCATCTTCTTCTTTCCTACATGTGGCTTCCAGCCCAGTGCTTGTAGCCTGAGCCCTTGAAACTCTAGCAGCCAGGAAGCTGAGGTTTCTGACAGAATAAATATGCATGGCGCACTTAATCTCCAATTTATTAGGCTGCTTCACTGATCATTATTGAGATTTGATTGCAATGCTTAGTGGCATTAACATCCTTTCCACATCACCCTAACAACATTCATGGTCAGTAATAATATTAGCTCAGTCCCTGAGCCTCGCTCTGCAGAATGAACCAGCCTGAGCTCATCTGGCCTCATTACTTCTCACAGGACTCCTGTAGTCATGTCATACTCCAGTGACAAGCCAGACGGAATGACATCTTTTAAATATTATCTCTGACACAGTTCTCTGAAATGCTAGCCTTTCAATTAGTGCTAGGCACCAGAAGTGACAGGTTCGAAAGCAGTCACTTCTCTAAGAGAGCCTGTAATAGGTGACCCACCGAACTAGTGGGCTAGAGTAGACATCTACAAACAAGTTCACGACAGCTTGTTTGAAGATGTTTCCACGGCACAGGCAGACACTGATCAAGATCCCTCATATGTGTTCCCGTTTCCCAGCTTCTGCATCCTTTGCTGCTAAAGGATGCCTCTTTCCCCCATAGGCAGTACAGATACCCAGAGGTGTGCCCCACAGGAGCTTATAGGTGATACCCTATTAGGGCTGGACTGCAAATGCCTGTCTCCTTTGCCTTTGGGACACACAAACTGACATGTAATTTATATTGCAGAGACCTTGTAGGAGCAAGCTGAGTTTGAGGCTTCCCTCAAAATCACACCCATGCTTGGTTTCTTCCCCTTCCAGACTAATTCCCACAATCCTCTACAGATCTCTCTAGGGAGCCGTTCTGTAGTAAATCTTTTGCCAGGAATGTTTGGCTCAGAGTCTGCTTTGGGAAGAGCAGGACCTCAGCTGTATCTGGAGACTCCCGAACCCAGCTGTGTGAATCCTCATAACTATTCTGCTTGGGAACTTGCATGGCTATCACAGAAACATGTAGGAGCACAAATCATTTGTATTCCCACACATCCAGCTCCCTCCTTCACCAGGCATCAAGGCCCAGGCTCCTTCAGCGGATTGGGCCCTGTCAAAGAAGGGAATCAACATGTTTCTGACTGCTTGCCATTGTCAATTATGATCTTAATTCCAGTTTTATGCTCTCAGCCATCATTTTAAATATGTGTTACTAGATCTGTTTTAGAGTCAAGGAAACTGAAGTTCAGGGAGGTTATAAAAACTGAACAAATTCCCACACACTAAGACACAGCTCAGGCTCTTGACTTTTTAAACTTCAAATCCAGTCAGTTGTACACATTCTTTATAGCAGCCAGGCTAGACGGCTGGTCCCACCTGAAAGTACAGAATGCTCGAAGAAGTCACACTTCCATTGCATCCAGAATCGGACAGAGCCCAGGCCACTCCCACACCATGACAAGGACTAAGTGTCACAATAACGCCTAAGCCCAATGACAATGACTAAGCGGCCCTTCCCTTACTCCTAGGAGTCACTGTTCTTTTCCACCTATGGCTTATTTCAGGTTAATCGTCCTAACTCTAGATAAATAAATCCCAATTTGTTGACAAAATCCAATCTCAAACCAGGCATTTGCCTTCTTGCTTTTCCCTTGGAGTTCTTTCAAGTCCAGTCTATTCTTAGGATGCTCCCAAACTCAGCTGAGCTTCACTCTCTTTTCCTGCAGCATTCTAAAGGGGCTTCATTATGTTGTCATCAGAGGTGTCCCTGGTGGTTTCATCATCTACATTTCATGATTTATCAGGTGGTTTTCCAATATAATTTCTCCTTAGAACCAATATGCCATTGTCTAGTATAATATTTCATGAAATATTAGGCTGTATTTATTGTAAACTGTACAGGTAGTGATAAAAAAGTTTTTAAAATGCTGCTTCCAATCACGACCCCACTCTTTTATGCTAGCCTTGAGCAATGCCTGAATAAGTCCCATTAGATTCTTGCGGCTTCAGTGTTTGGCATACTCCACGGATGTGATCATGTCTTCTGACTTCAATTGCACAGTTGTCTGGGGACACAATGTTTTGGCGTGTACCTTTGTAATAAAATTTAACTACTGTTCTCGGCAATCTTCCCTTCTTAGAAAGCCTGATGATCCTCTGCATGAAAATAGTTTCCTCATTCCTCCAAAATCAAATATCTGTTTTATTAATAATAACTTTATACCCCAAAGCCCTATTCTTGCTCGCTTCTGTTTTCATTTTAATGTCCAGTTATTGATGGCTGCTGAACAGAACTGAGATAATACCATCCCTGAGCATGGAACACAGGCAATGGTGTCTAATCATTGACAGGCACAGGCAAGGTTCTTAGGTCTTGATTTTTATTTGACCCAAAGATGTTATTAGAAGCAAAATGCATCCCAGTTTCAGCTGCATTAAAGGAGAGAAAACACATATTTTAGAATTAATAAAATGCAGGAATGTAACTCTGATTAGTTTGTCTCTTAAATAGAAAATCTCATTGACATATTACAAGCAAAATATGGACCTAACTTTTTAAACAGATTATTAATTTATGTGTGCACACATGCACATGCCATACTGAACATGGGAGGAACTGGTTTTCTCCTCCCAACATGTGGGTCCTGGGACTGAGCACAGGTCTGTAGAGTTGGTAACAATCTTCTTTATCCACCAAGCCATCCCATCAGCCTAGCATTTACTTTCTAAAGTATCATAAGCATGTGTAGGCACACATTTTTTCTTCTTTTGTAATAAGGAAAAAAATACAGCTCGGTACCAGATAAAATATTCCTAGGAGCTACACCTAAGTAGTAATTGTGGTGCTTGCCGTTGGCTTTAAATGGATATTTGGATTCACTGCATGGAAGAAAAAGATTCCATGTAAGTGTCGTCATGCTGGCATTCCATATGTATTGATAGGTAAGGAAAAGGAAATGTATATCTGAAATGGAGGAAGACTCTTCCGGACTAGATCCTCTAACAGGAATCAAGTCAACACAGGTGGCCATTCCTTCTACTTGGGCAAACCACAGTGTATATATTAGAAGTTCCTTGTGTCCTTTACCTGGTGCTTTACCCATCCTCCATCTGCTGGTGGCTCAAAATAGACCTTTTCTTCAGTGACCTTGTTATCTGTGATCACTTCACCTATAGTCAATCAATAAATCAAGTGAGTAGGTTAAAGGGTAGGTTTTTGCCCCCAGAATGGTGTGCAGACAATGATTCCAAGCTGTGACTCACTAATGACCAAGTACAACCAAACTTGCTAGCCTCAAGAAGGGAGCTACTATATGACAATGCATGCTCTGAAGATTCTGGTGAGATTAGGCTTGGAGTGAGATGTACATTCTGTCTTGTCCCAATTAGCCCTACGTCAAGCTACCGTAACCATACTTCCCTGGAGAGCACCACATCTTAGTAGGGCATTCACACATGAGGCCCCTAAGCCCAGCATAAATAACCAAAGTAAAGGTTATTTACTACTACACCAAAATCAGAAAGATGAACCCAGATTTTGCTTATGTAATTCACTCTGCACCTGTTCTCAGCCCTGTTTGGAGGAGGGGAAATGAAAAGAAACTTCAAGCTTTGTTTTCAAAGTCCAGAGCAAGGAAATACAGATGTCTTAGCCTTTGCTTTAGAACAGTAGTTCCTAACCTGTGGGTCACCACACCTTTCATGGTTGAACAGTCTTTTAACAGGCATTGCCTAAGACCATCGGAAAACATAGATATTTACATTATGATTCATAGCAGCAGTGAAGTTCGAGTATGAAGCAGCAAAGAAAATAATGTTAATATATTGGAAGCCACCACTACATGAGGAACTGTATTAAAGGGTTGCAGCATTAGGGAGGTTGAAAACCATTGCTTTAGAATAATTCTGTGACCTATCTCCATGCTTTCTCTAGAAAAGGTTCAAGTAAAAGTCATTTTGGAAACGCAGAACTTCATGACAAGGGTCCATCATTTCAGCTAGCATTTCCCTCATGTATAGTTTTAGATGGAGACTCTTGTGTTCTCTGTTCACCCCACCTGCATCCTTCTGAAGTGGGTTATTTCTCTGCTTTACAATTTGTGCAAACTACGTTTAGGACAGGACCAGGATATGACATAAAAATGATCTTGAGACCTTATTGGTGTAAGAATCTCCATAGATGAAGAGAATCTGAAGAAGGAACAAAATAATCCAACAAACCGAGACTGAAAGGCAAGCATCAGGGTGACAGAGCTAAATCGGAAACAAGGGGTGTGGTCAAAAGCTAGAGAAGTGACCAGAATGACGAAGACTGGAAATTTACCCATGAGAACCAACTCTATAAATGGAAAATCCCCAATTCAGAATTGGTATGGAATTATCCTTACTGCAAGCCACCTACATCCTTCCATTTGTTTCCACCCATGAAACGTATTTGATTTTACTCTTGTCTCCCTATGGGACAACCTGCAATAAAGCACTTTCATTTTGAAAATCTCTTGGCTTCTATGCATGTAGGCACTAACACTTGTGTGTATCACAATATTGGAAGATTTGTGTACACAGCTTCCCACATCACAGATGATATGTGAGTTGCTTTATGTCTGGCTATTTCTTATGAAAAAAATGTCTCAAAGAATTTTCATCAACATATTCTGTGTTATGAGAAAATAAATAAGAGAATAACTTTACTTTTAGGGTCAAAGACCTAAAGATATTTTGTAGGTAATATTTATTATAGCTTATGACTATTTAATCCACTTTCCAGTTTTTTCTCTCTGTCTCTTTCTCCCTCCCTCCCTTTCTCTCTTTCTCTGTCTTTCTCTCTATATATATTTATATATACATATATATATATACATGTATATGTTTGTGTGTGTCCTGCATTTCTCATATAGCATTAACATATGCATACATACATATGTGTATGTATGAATACATATGTGCATATTATATATAACACAGTGTGCATTGTACTTTGTGATTTTTCTGGTAATTTGGTTATTATATTAGTTATTATGTCAAATGACTCTGTTCATTCTCTGAGGATTTTTCTCTCTTTAAATTCCATTACAGTCTTTCAGAATAATATATTGATATTCTTATTTACTTTTATATTCAGTCTTTTATTTATGATTTTTAGACTCTCTTAGGAAATTTAAATAAAAAATAAAAGTGTATAAAAAATAACTTCTCTGAAACCCTCTGTCTTAGGCATTCTCCTTTGACCCAAATGGTGTTTCTTCTTGATTTTATAAGGGGTGGAGAGCTTGGTATGACCATAAAAAGGTTGATCTGTTAGTCAGTCATAGAAATAAGCAGCCTAGGATACTAATTTCTTTTTTCAAATCAGATTCGAGAAGCCAGTTCCATCCAGTCTTCCTTCCAGGTCTCAAGGCTACCTTCCTACCTATCTTCTCAAAGGCCAAAAGTCTCAAGAAGAGAAGATTGAAACTAGAGGTCATTTCTCATCCATAAAAGACCACACAGTAGCAATTGTAGACTTTAAGAGGGACATTATCTTTGCTGGGACTACTCAGCTGCACAGTGGTGCAGAACAACTCCTTATAACATATAAACAAATGAGGTCTGTGTTTCTATAAAACTTTATTAACAAAAGCAAGGCAACCCCTGAGTTTAAACATTAGGGGACTCTGACTCTTAAAAACTTTTAAAAGATCTGTGAGTCGTAATAGTTACTAGAAATTTTAAAGATGCAAGTAGAATTAGAATTAAAAAGAGAGACTGTATTTTTCCTATCCATTTAATTGCATTGTTAAAGAGAATTCTCTAATAGAAGAAACTCATTTATCTACTTGCATGTACTCATGTTCATCCTCTTGAACCTTCTGGGAAAATTGCATTTTATTTCTTTTAAAGATATCTGTTTTATTTTATGTGTATGTGTGTGTGTGTGCCTGAAAGATGACATCTCTAATAGTGTACATGTGTACCACATGTAAACAGGAGGCTGAGGGGGTTAGAACGGAAGTCAAATCCCATGGAACTGTAGTTACAGGTGCTTGTGAACAACCCTGTGAATGCTGGGAACAGAACCTGGGTCCTCTGAAAGAGCAGTCAGTGCTCTTAACCACTGAACCATCTCTCAAGCCTCCAAAATTTAAAGAGACAACATGATTCATTCATTCCAAGGGGAAGTCTTTAAAAGAAGCATATGTTGTCTCTCTTAAAAACATTTATTGTTTAACAGAGACCTAGCCAGCTTTGCATTGACCAGAGCTTACAGGTAGCAAAGGCAGTGTTCTTTAACAAGGGAACATGTCACTGGAGCAGAGAACAAGTATGTTTGGCACTTTCTGGATACTATTTTCCAGGTAACAATGACATCTTATGCTCATTTATCCCAATAATCCTGTTATTGTCCAAGACTGTATTTCTGCCCACTTTACGGTTCTCAAAAGTAAGACATAGAACACTCAAGTTACTCACTCACAGTTCGGTAGCGGTGGAGCTGAACCTCTACTCCAGTCCTCTATCTTCCCCCATCTCCTCCACAGCATGCAAAGCCTCGCCTTTTGTCGTGATCTCCAGAAGGCCTGGGAAACCAGGCAGATTGGGGAACCTGTTGCAAGCTACAGATCCCAGAAAAACATCCTCGTGCATTTTGCAAACTATTTCAGGAGCTTCACACACTCCTGAAGGAAATGTCAAGAGCTCTGTAATTCCCTCCAGGTCTCAGGCTCCAAGGATATGTTCTTTCTGAGAGTTTCTTTCGACGATGGAATTCCCAGCTGCTTCTGAGCCCCAAGGCACACTATTCTGGGTCTGATTAAGCCGTCAGACCTCATTCTCAGTTATATTAGATAGAGAAAGAAGGGCAAGAGAAGCTAAATCTTCTCTGAAAAATTCATTTTTTTGAATATTGTGACTTTATTACACACCTCCCATGAGCCTGAGCCGGGGCTTTGCATTTTAGTTTAGTGCCCAGGAGTTAGCTCTGGATAGTCCCAGTGCATCAAAGAGGATATCATGCTTTATTACAAGGCAAAAATCCCCTGCACCCCTACAACAGAAAAACCCACACCAGAGAAGCCCAGAAAGTCTTCCATGAAGGGAGAGAAAGGCAGAGTTCTGTGTGCTCTATAGAAAGAGCCAGCCGGGCGATGGTGGCGCACGCCTTTAATCCCAGCACTCAGGAGGCAGAGGCAGGTGGATCTCTGTGAGTTCGAGCCCAGCCTGGTCTACAAGAGCTAGTTCCAGAACAGGCTCCAAAGCTACAGAGAAACCCTGTCTCGAAAAACCAAAAAAAAAAAAAAAAAAAAAAAAAAAGAAAGAGCCAGCAACCTCTGTGATGAATATTTATTCTTTAAAGCTCCTAGTATTTGTGCTGTATACATTGTCATCGTTCAGAATGTGAAGGTAAATATTTATAAACAGCTCTTAGGGAAGCTAGAATTCTTGGGAGCAATGCTGAACTCAAATCACTGCTTGGGGTTTTCCTTTTAAGATGGAATATGCAGACTGACTCTAAATATAAACCTTCCTCTTGCAGTTCTTGTCTCTCACAGCCCAGATGAGGCTCGGCTAGGATGTAGGATTAGGACGCAGAATCTGACAGCTTTAAAGGAAAAGTTGGTCTGCTAGGAAATGCTGCTTCTCACCCATTGCAACGTTCAAACAGTAACGACTTAGAGGGCTAGGGCCTGGAAAGTGACTGATTGGGGCTATTTTAAATGCAGCTGAGAGTGGTGTCTAAAACACAGCTGGGGGATGGGGGAAACGAGTGCAATTTGTCATATTATTTTGGTGGGTCTTAATATCAAAACTTATTCATCTATTCCATTAATTTTATTCCTATGTATTTACCTAAGTGAAATAAAAATGCATACTCATCCAAAAATATATATAAGAATATTCGCTGCAAGTTTAATTCATAAGCCACAAAATAGAAACTACTCACACTCCTATCAACAGATGAATACTAGACAGATTGTGCTAGGGTCGTATAATGAAACGTTAACCACACAGTGGAATCAGTTACTGATCCATTCTACTGATATATATTCCAACATCGACATCTTAATATACCAGCATTCTGATCAAGCAAGGGGAAACAGACTACATGCTCTGCATACTAAGGTATCATATAACTGTAATTCTGACAAATGGACTCATTTGTAATCTGGAAAGTAGATTGGCCCCAGCGGGAGACCCTCCTGTCTTGACCCTGTAAGGCTGGGATATAGCTGAGTCCTACTATTTGATAGGTGGTGTGTCCCATGGGCATATATGCTTGTCAAAACGCATCGATGGGAGTGGAAGTTATAGCTCAAAATAGCAGATTTGGTAGGGAAACTGGTTTTGTTTACATGAATGAAACCATACTATGTATAGCCTGCAGTTCCTTCTATCTTTTTGTTGTTGTTGTTGTTGCCTGCTTTTTGCTTACTCAGAATTCTGTGTGTGTGTCCCTTTCAATAAATGGCTGTCCCTAGTAGGGTTCTGGGGATAGCCTGATGGTTCTTTCCAAAAGCAGATTTTCATGCTCATGGGTCACACTGTAGATCAGTTTAAACTGCAGGTCAGTCTACACTGTGGGTCAGTCTACACTATAGGTCAGTCAGTCTATACAGTAGGGCTGATCTTCTGCTTAAAGGCCTCACCCAGCAGGTGGCCCAGACTTTCACAATTTAGGAAGCAGGGCAAAGGTCATCTTACTTTCACTGACTTCACCTCATTTAACTCTTCCAGTCCCCAACCTGGGGAACTACTGTGGGAATCAGAAGTGGTTCCGTTGCCCTGATGGCCATGTTTCCTTTCTGCCTGATGGAATGATTGCATTTGGCTTTGGGAACTCTGCCTAAGGTCGAGAGGGATGAACAGGGCCATTAAAAGTCAGTGCATTCCAAACATTTTGGGTGGGAATTTTTTGTTTTATTAAACTGACAAACTCTCTGGAGAGAGCAGTCCTTTGGGGTTGTGAGCATCTGCCAAAAGAAAATTTCATAGCCTACAGTCTGGAAAACGGAAATACCTGAACCAATTTCCCTGCACAGGTGAGTAACGTTCCAATCCTCTCACTGAATCCCAGGCTTATTAGCTTGACTTATTTATTCTTAGGCACATGTGACTACAGTGTAGCAATACTCCCCATCTTTCTTAACAGTGTGCAGTGACAAACACCTTCCCCAAGAGCCTCCAAGGAGGAAAAGTAGGCAGAGGAGAGAAAGAACATAGAAAAATCTATGTCGTGCAAACGCCAAGAGGGAAAATAATCAAATTAGCTGGCAAGTCCATCATTCAGTGTGGTGTTGGTGGTGGGGTAGGGTTGATGATGAGCTGCTGAGAATCTTAAAAATCTTCTCCCATGGGGAAGCATGCACTACCTTTGCCTGGAACGGCAAGGGAAGCAATGTTGAGAGGTCTTTTATCTCAACATCCTGCAGGACCTCCACTTTGTGCTGCCAGGGGACAGAATGCTTCACGGTGGTGGCTCTGTTGCTGCTCAGCTGCCAAGAGGCCAGCATGTGTGTGGCTCAGCAGTGTGGCCCTCAGCCAGGGCCCCGCCGGCAGCAGCCGCCCTCAGAAGGAGAAGCACCTGTTCTCCCTCGCCTGGCATCGAGAAGGTGCCATCCTGCTTCTCCTCATGCTGCCTGCCCCTGAGTGTTTCCATTTTGTCTTTGCCGATGGCAGGTGCCTGCTGTCTTCTTCTGAGCACCAGCCAGGTACAGGGGGAGGGGGAGCCACGTCCATCCGGTTCATCCCTTTCCCTGACACACTCCTGCATCCCAGGTCTCAGATAGCAGCAGGTGCTGTGACATTGTGGCAAACATTCTTGTCCTGGATGAGCGCATGTGTCACACACCGAATCTGCATCTCTAACATCGCATCCGTCCTCCATTGATTGTGCCTTCTCCGGATCCCAGGCTCAGCTTTTGGCTATATATTGTAATCTTAATATCCTTAATACCAAGTTGGGCACAGCTGTCTGGTTTCAAATAGAACAATTCAGCTAGAAGTTCATACTCCGATATTCATATTGACTAGTCTTTTGCTTGTTAAAATTAGCTCCTCTCCAGGCTCAGGCAGTTGCTAAGGTTATTTTTTACCTCCATACCCCTCCATTTGTGACAATGGGTAGACTTACTTATTGTCCCTCAGAGTGTAATGTCTTTGTCTCGTCATAAGGGAGGCTGTGACTGTCACTGTGTGATAACTGACTGGGGAAGGATACTGGTGATGACTAACTAGGTTGCCTACACAGCAAGGGACAGTTTAGTACCTACCATTGGTTAACCCTGTAGTCTGTGATCAGTCATGAGTGAGAATCTTCAGGGACACACACCGGTAGGAAAAACAGTGATTGTTTCCCAGGAAAACCTTAAAATCTAGTTGAAGAGGTAACTAGGCAAATGTTTATGAAGTGAAATACTATTCAGACCTCTTTGCCTGCTCTGAAGCCTGATCACACTGGGGATGAACAGTGCTACAGTGTCCAGAACATTCTATCCTAGCTTCTTGCTTCAGGTTTGAACTCATATATTTGTCCTGACATGTAGCCAAACTCTCACTTATTTCTCTAAATAAGGAGTCAGAAAAACTGTCTATAATAAAGATAATAAAGGTATATGGACCCAAGGCAAAATTGACCAACTATTTATGTTTGAAAAGTACCAGCCTTTTATAATATATATTTAAGAAAATTCAAAAGACATTAACTCATAGACTATACACAGATAGATGTGATCCAGGGTTTTCTGGTACCTAATCTAAATCCTATTAATGTTTCTAGACCAACAACAAATGCCAGGGTCCCATCTAAAATTTTCAAACCCTTAGAAGTATCTCATTTATAAAATTTGTTCAAGAAGACATTCTTACTTGGGTATTTACTAAGTAGAATGGTAGAAGCACGAGGAATATAAGTTTTAAAATAAGATAAGCTTTGCATCCTGATTTTTCAATTTATAGCTCAATAGCACTATGAAAACACAATTTTCCGAGTCTTGTTTTTTGTGTAGTTGGTATAGCAACAGATGAATGATTTACACACAACATTATTAAAGGAAGAACACAAAGAAATGTTTATTTCTTTGTGGAGGTGTTTTTATATTCATCTTGCCTAATTTTTTTTCTGAAATTATTCACACACACACACTGTGTGTGTTTATTTATTTATTTTATTCTTTTTTAATTAAAATTTCTGCCTCCTCCCCATTTCCCATTTCCCTCCCCCTCCTCCCATGCATTGCCCCCTCCCCCTACTCCCTTCCCCCTCCCCCCACTCCCCTCCTCCTCTCCCCACTCCTCTTCTCCTGCCCCCACTCCATTCCCCCTCTCTCTAGGTCCTGAAGAGCAGTCCAAATTCCCTGCCCTCCAGGAAGTCCAAGGTCCTCCCACTTCTATCTAGGTCCAGGAAGGTGAGCATCCAAAGAGGCTAGGCTCCCACAAAGCCAGTTCATGTATTAGGATCGAAACCTAGTGCCATTGTCCTTGGCTTCTCATCAGCCTTCATTGTCCGCCATGCTCAGAGAGTCCGGTTTCATCCCATGCTTATTCAGTCCCAGTCCAGCTGGCCTTGGTGAGCTCCCAATAGATCAATTCCACTGTCACAGTGGGTGGGTGCACCCCTCGTGGTCCTGGTTTCCTTGCTCATGTTCTCCCTCCTTCTGCTCCTCATTTGGACCTTAAGAGCTCAGTTCGTTGCTCCAAATTGGGTCTCTGTCTCTATCTCGATCCATCGCCAGATGAAGGTTCTAAAGTGATATGCAAGATATTCATCAGTATAGGATAGGGTCATTTCAGGTTCCCTCTCCACAGTTGCCCAAGGTACTAGCTGGGGACCTCTCCCTGGACACCTGCGAGCCCCTCTAGAGTCAAGTCTCTTGCCAACCCTAAGATGGCTCCCTTAATTAGGATATATATTTCTCTGCTCCCGTATCCACCCTTCCTATATCCCAACGATCCCATTCCCCCAAGGTCCCCCCATCCTCCCCTTCTCACGTTTCTCACCCCATTTCCCCTTAGCCCCATGCCACCTCACCCACAAGTTCCCAATTTTTGCCCGGCAATCTTGTCTACTTCCTTTATTCAGGCGGATGACTATACGTTTTTCTTTGGGTTCGCCTTCTTATTTAGCTTTCAACAGGTATTTATGTATTCAACTGACTTGCTCATTCCACTTCCCTGTTGACTGAGGTTTCTGTCCTGCCCAGTTCCCGCAGTCAAGTCCCAAAGAAATCACACAGAGGTCTGCATTAATTATAAAACTGATTGGCCTAGTAGCTCAGGCTTCTTATTAATTAATTTTTACATCATACCTTAACACATTATTCTTGTCTATGTTAGCCACGTGGCTTGGTACCTTTTCAGCACCTGTTTCAGTACCTTTTTCATTACCGTTTGTTTTTTTTTGTTTGTTTTTGTTTTTTGTTGTTGTTGTTTTTGTTTGTTTGTTTGTTTTGTGTGTGTGTGTACCTGGCTTCCTCTGTGTCTGGGTGACAACTGCAGACTGAAACTTTCCTCTTCTCAGAATTTTCATTGCCCCACCTCTACTTCCTGCCTGGCTACTGGCCAATCAGCATTTATTTAAAATACAAGTGACAGGGTACAGACCATTGTCCCACAGCACTTCCCAGTCTTAAATGGTGTTTTCATTCCTTTTCCAAGTGTTAAGCTCAAAGTAACAGCATTTTCATTACCTGAGAGTTTAAGAAACATGCACAACCACAGGGCCCAGGCCCAACCTGCTATATCTATGCTGGGGGCGGGGCGCTCAGAGTCTGGTCTGCACAGGATTTCAAGGTACCTGACACATATTGAAGTTTTAGAAATAGTTTGTGAAAGGAGTGGCTGTCAAACTTTAGTTAGCATTAGAATCATCTGGAGGCTTCCAACAGACTCCATCAGAGTGGAAAGTTAGAGTCTCAGATGCACTGGTGAGGGACAAGATCAGAGAAATTGTACGTATCTCAGTCTTCCACTGTTGCTGCTGTTGCTGCTCTGGTGGCCAGGATTAAAGGATCACTGTTCTACGGCACACCCACCCACAGGCAAACTCACGAGGTTGTGTTTTCGTTGCTGTTGTTTGCTTGTTGTTTTTGTTTGGCTTTATCTTCTATTTTCTTTGTCTCAAAAAAATTGAATGGAGATTTTATTTCCCTAAAGAAAAAGATAAACAAAAACAAGATTTATTACATTGCCCTTAGGCCTGGTTTTTCCATTTGTCCTCACTGTGAAAGAGATAACACATCTGCTCTCTACATAATGGGAGGCTGCTACATTTGTTCATGGACTCCTTAAAGTGGGTTTAGGATTATACTCCTAAGACTTGTTATTTTTCTACGTTTGTTCTTTTTGCCTCAAAACCCATTCCGTTTTTCTCTGTTTTCTTCATAGTACCAAAGGCACAACATCCCTAAGCCACACCTTCCCCAAGGCACATTTTTGTTGCTCTGTTCAGTCAGGAGATTCTTTGAAGACTAGCTCTTGTCACACCAATTACACATCCCCCACCCCCGATTTTTTTTTTTTTATTAATTAATTAATTTAATTATTAAAGATTTCTGCCTCTTCCCCGCCACCACCTCCCGTTCCCTCCCCCTCCCCCAATCAAGTCTTCCTTCCTCCTCAGCCCAAAGAGCAAGCAGGTTTCTCTGCCCTGTGGGAGGTCCAAGGACCACCCACCTCCATCCAGGTCTATTAAGGTGAGCATCCAAACTACCTGGGCTCCCACAAAGCCATTACATGCAATAGGATCAAGAACCCATTGCCATTGTTCTTCAGTTCTCAGTAGTCCTCATTGTCCATTATGTTCAGCGAGACCGGTTTTGTCCCATGCTTTTTCAGTCCCCGGCCAGCTGGCCTTGGTGAGTTCCCGATAGATCATCCCCATTGCCTCAGTGTGTGGGTGCACCCCTCGCCGTCCTGAGTTCCTTGCTCGTGCTCACTCTCCTTCTGCTCCTCCTTTGGATCGTGAGACTTCAGTCCAGTGCTCCAATGTTGGTCTCTGCCTCTGTCTTCTTTCATCGCCTGATGAAGGTTAATATTCAGGGGGATGCTTATATGTTTTTCTTTGGGTTCACCTTCTTATTTAGCTTAAAGTCTTCCTTGAATTTAATGAAAACAAAGAGACAACATACTCAAACCTATGGGACACGATGAAAGCAGTGCTAAGAGGAAAGTTCATAGCACTAAGTGCCCACTTAAAGAAAACGGAGAAAGCATACATTGGGGACTTAACAGCACACCTGAAAGCTCTAGAAAAAAAAGAAGCAGACGCACCCAGGAGGAGTAGAAGACTGGAAATAATCAAACTGAGGGCAGAAATCAACAAAATAGAAACACAGAAAACAGTCCAAAGAATCAATGAAACAAAAAGTTGGTTCTTGGAGAAAATCAACAAGATTGACAAACCCCTATCCAAACTAATTAAACGACAGAGAGAGAACACGCAAATAAATAAGATCAGAAATGAAAAGGGGGACATAACCACAGACACAGAGGAAATTCAGAGAATCATTAGATCTTACTACAAAAGCCTGTATGCCACAAAACTGGAAAATGCAAAAGAAATGGACACTTTTTTAGATAAGTACCATATACCAAACCTAAACCAAGACCAGGTGAACGATCTAAATAGACCTGTTAGTCGCGAAGAATTAGAAACAGTTATCAAAAATCTCCCTTCCAAAAAAAGCCCAGGGCCAGATGGTTTCAATGCAGAATTCTACCAGAACTTCCAAGAAGAGCTAATACCTATACTTCTTAATGTATTTCACAATATAGAAACAGAAGAGTCATTACCCACCCCCGATTTTTAACAGCCCTAGAGTCTTAGAGTTTTAAAGTCATTCTCCTAATGAACTAACAATCTGCCTTGTTCAGAATGGAAATTTGTTTTTCATACTAGCTACACTAATGTTTTCACTTGAATACTTCCTTGCTTAAAAGTAGCCTATACTTTAAGGACCAAAAGAACTTGTTTAGGGAGCTCTATTCATTTAAACAATGACATTTGGTGGTGACCTGCTTTTTTTCTGATAAGTGACCAGATAAGAACTGGTGGGGATGGGAGTGTTACTTGCTCTCCCTCACTTGGGCTTCTGAAGCTCCACTGGGTGGCCAGCCAGGTCAGGAGGGCAAAAAGCTCCGGCAGGTGAGGTTAGGACACGTTGGGTGTCAGATACTGAAAGAAACCCATGGATGCTTGAGAAGAAAACTTATTTGTTAAGGGATGAAATAGGGAACACACACACACACACACTCACGGAGACATTAGGAAGTGATGCCCTTGTCTCATTGTCCACCAAGGAAGGAATGGAAAAAGCTCCGCACACATTAATACTAGAAATATTTGGTAAAAGTTAAGGTTTAGATCTTAAATTCCTTCCAGAATTCATTTGTTAAAGGTTTGTTCCTGAACATAGATGGGGCATTTCAGTGGTAACTGCATTATGAGGGCTCTGACATTATTATTATCAGTGGAGTAGTCAACTTACCAATTTATAGCTTAATGGACTTTTGGAAGTTGTTGGAAACTTTAGGAGACCAGGTCTAGGCATAGGCATCAGTCTAGTGAAAGCATTGATGCCCTTGGAAGTTACATTTTCTTCCTGAAGCCTTCCCTGTTGGCTCTCTTTCTGTTTCCTGGGCCACTATGAGGTGAACAGCTTTGGTCTCCCACACAGTCCCACCATGATGCTCTGCCTTCTCACAGACCTAGAAACAACAAAACCCAGTGACCTTAGACCAAGAACAGGAGTCAAAATGAATCTTTCTTCCTGTAAGATTGTTTGCCTTAGATTTTGTAACCATAATGGAAGATTAACTAACAAAAGGGAAATAAAATAGAGCCAATTCTTTTTTGTTGTATTTATTTATTTATTTATTTATTTATTTATTTATTTATTAAAGATTTCTGCCTCCTCCCCGCCACCGCCTCCCATTTCCCTCCCCCTCCCCCGATCAAGTCCCCCTCCCTTGTCAGCCCTAAGAGCAATCAGGGTTCCCTGCCCTGTGGAAAGTCCAAGGACCACCCACCTCCATCCAGGTCTAGTAAGGTGAGCATCCAAACTGCCTGTAGAGCCAATTCTTGTAGTCAGAGGCTGCTCATTCTTTTCTGGCAGCCTAAACTCAAAATAACCACACAAAAACTATTTTAATTAAATCACTTCTTGGCCTATTAGGCCATGCATATTTCTAGTTAGCTCTTACATCTTAAATCAACCCATTTCTATTATTTTATATTTTACTATGAGGTTCGTAGCCTACAGGCAAGGTTCCAACTCACGGCATGCTTCTTTGTCTTCTGGAGGCTACATGGCTTCTCACTGACTCCAGCTACTCTCTCTACATATCTCTTTCAGCCTGCCTTTACTCTGTTAAGCCATTGGCCAAAAGCAGCTTCTATATTAACCAATGGTAATAAAATATATTCACAGCATACATAGCCTCCCACATCAAGTTCTCATCTCTCAAGAAGTAGGAGATGTAAGAACTTGGGATTTATATCACCTTTAAAAAAAATGGGATCAAGGAAAGCCATGACTCAGAGGATGTGCTTCATGTAAGAGTAATAGCTCAGATACCTGCCATTCAGAACAACAGCACCCAGCAGATAACAATTCCAATCTCAGTTTGAATTAACAGTTACAGGCGCTATTAATTTTAAACTAAAATAAAATCTTGACCTCAACTCCGTTTTATCCCTTTCATATCGTGACATGCAAAACACCAAGGGGGCTGAGGTGGAGGCACAGAGGCTGTGATTAAGTCTGTTACTGGCTTCCATTATCTTCTCACTTTTCCTGGGCTCTAATTTAAACATCTTATTTATAGTGTAATGTTCTTAAGAATTTTCTCTGTGTATTTAAATGGGGATAGTTAATTGGGACTGTTCTAGCAGAAGTCAGTTTCAATCTCATCTTCCTAGGTGGTGGCTTTTCTCTGCTCCTAAAAAAAATAATGTAATTTCCTCTTCCTCGTTCTAATTTTCATGTTCACTGTTACAGCTCTGAATGCCGTGACCTAAGGCAATCTGAGCTTAATAACTTTTTACTTTAATATTATTGCTATTATTTTTAATCTTCACATAAACTTGGTATTTTGTATGCTCTCCCTCCATTCTTGTAATAACAGATAAGTAAAGTTTAACACAGAGAGCAACTTAAGAATGGTGTGAATTAAAAACTAAAAAGGAAAGGTAAAAATTTAGTGCTTTTAAAATTTATAGATATTTCATTAAATGAGCTTCAAAAATTAGTAGAAAGTATTTCTTTCATAAAAAGTTTCCTTATTCATTTACTCTTGTTCTGGGTATTCAAAGACTTAGGAGATGGGTAAAGTGTCCTATTTATGGAACACAGGAATAATCTGATGCGTGTATGCAGGGCCACACGTGAAGCTAGGTTGATTTATATGCCAGTTTCTATTGTTCCCTCTAAACCACCTTTCCTAGAGTAAGTCCTGCTGAAGCACTGCATGAGATGGAGATGTTAGAGACATGCTTGTAGAGAAGCCGATAGAAAAGGGAACAGAACAAGGAAGGAGGAAAACAGGTTGGGCCTGACTGCAGGTGTGGTCATGACCCCTGATGGATCTGAGTACAAATGACATGCAGACGTGTCTCCTCTGGAGACAATGGAACTGAGCGTTCATGCTCGTGTGTCAGTAGCAACCGGTAATTACCCAGAAGCATGACATGTCTCAATGACTCTGAGGAAAGCTTCTCCAGTTGGGCAAGGAAAGCTTTGCAATGGCTTTAGATGCCAGGATGAATTTTCCATGGCCATCTCCTACAACTCCTTATTGTTTCTGAAGGATGAGCTTTGAGGAAAAAAACTCTGCAATCATTACTACTCATCATCAACTTGACTGGACTTAGAATCATAGAAACATCCCTCTGGGTGTACCTGTGAGGGCATTTCCAGAAAGATTTAAATGAAGATCAACCGTAGATGCAAACGGAGCTATCCAAGGGCTAGGGTCAGAGACAGAATAAAAAGAAGAGAACTAGTTCAGCATACGTGTGCCTGTCTCCTTTTCACTGCTGAACAAGCAATGTGGTCAGCAGCTTCAAACTCCTGCTGCCATGTGCTGTCATTGTGACAGACTATCCCTTTTGAGACCACAAGCCCAGTTTACCATTCTCCATCAAGATCCCGAGTAAGTTGTCCTTGTATTGTCCACCTTTCCTGTGGCCCATGCACAGCTCTTCTCCCTGCTTTTCTATTTTCCTCCCCTTGGGAGTTTTTCTTTCTGCAGTTGGGTCACTTGTAATCCATTATGGTTTTATCTTCCCTTTCCTTAGCAATGCTTCCTCCCTTTTTTTCACAATCCTTTCTAGTTGCATACACTGCACATACAAATGTAAATAGAGATACATGTAAATACACACATTCATGATATGAAGTCTAGGCTACACATGTAAAAGAAAATATTCAGGATTTCTTTCTGATTCTGGCTTACTTCACTTAATATAGTGATTTTCAATTCCATTCATTTCCCTGAAAAGTTTTTTTTTTTAATAACTGCCTAAAAGTAGACTGTGTATATGTATATATTTGTGGTTTCTTGGCATACTGTATATGGTAAATCATGCAGGAATAAGCATGCTTATACAAGCATCTCTGATATGTTGACTTAAAGTTCAAGTATGGAGCCATATAGCTGGATTATACATAATTCTGTTTCTAAATCATGAGAAATGTATATTCTATATCTTTTAGATAGATGTTAAAATCATCTATGATTATAGTTTCAGGACCTATCTGGCAATTAATGTCCATTTAATTATTTTATGAATTGAAAGCTGTAATGTATGATTCACATACTGAAAAAATCTTAATCATTTTTTACTTAATATTTGGTAATATATTTTATCTTATCTGACTAGTGTTGGTTTAAATTCTACTGCATCAGACATTACAATAACTACATCAAGCTTATTTTAAGTTTTTGTTTACTTGAAAGATTGTTTTTCTTATTGTTGTTATTTTTAATTTGAGAATGTTTTCTTTCTTCCTCTGTGTATATCACTTCAAGTGTTTTGTGAAGTGTTGATGTTCAAGAGCAGCCTTTGTACTTGTCTTAAAATGTTATTTCTCATTTAATTTCAAAAGAAAGGTTTGCTGGATATAGCAATTTTGGTTGACAGTTATTTACTTGCGACACATGAACTATAATTCCATACTTGCCTGTTTTTCCGAGTTGATGCCTGTAGATCTGATAATAATCTAATGTTTCTGGTTTTGTCAGGTAGTTGGTGTCTTTCCCTTACAACTTTTGATAGTTTCTTTATTTTGAATTTTTAACATTTTGACTGTATGTTATGCAGAGACTCTTGGGGTTCTAAATGCCTCATTCTTGAATGCCTATTTCTCTGGTTTCAGAAAACTTTGAGCTATAGTGCCATTGGCTGGGCTCTCTATTCCTGTGTTCCATCTGTGTTCTGCCCTACTCCCTATGGTCTCTTCAGTTTGGCCCCTTGATCATATATCAGAGTTCTTAGACTGTGTGGAGATGCTCACTCTCTGACTGACCTTGCGGATGTTGAGTGTTGTGTTTTAACAATTTGTCCACCATCCTGATGTCCTTTCGTCTGAACATAACTGTCAGTCTTTTCCACTGTCCTCTTTATTTAATCGGATTCCTTTTTCCTGGATCAAGTCATCCACTTATTTTTATGCTCTCACACCATTGACATGTTTTTTATCAGAAAATGGTTGAAATCTTTACCTGATGTCTATCTATTTCTGTCTTTGAGGACTTATACTGCATTTCCATGACTCTCACATTTCTGTGTCATAGTTTATGCATAGTAAAATCATTTTTAAGATAAAACAAAAATTCTTTTAAGTGTGTAGCAAAAATGGGAAGGGACATCCTAGGGAAAGAAACGGTAAGGAAGGAAATATAAGAGTGAGGTGTGGTAGCAACTTCCTTCTGAGTCCTGGAAAACTGGAGTGTTTAAGTTATATAAATGGTGGGAGCAGGAAAGTTCCAGACCACTATAACTGGAGACAGCACATTCATTTCCCCAGTCACTCAGACCCAAATAATTTCACAGAAACTATAGTAATTACAACACTGTTTGTTTTATTAGCTCAGGATTCTTATTAAGTAATGCTTACATCTTTAATGATAATAGTCATGTGGAGCAACCACAAGTATGAGCTTGGTACAGGGAAGGACCTGTCTTCCTCCTTTCAAGACCTTCGTATGCATCACTCCATTAGAGGGATGCAGCTTTGGGTATGATGTGTATCAGTGAAGGAAAGATAGGTGGCTCTGGTGTTTGATCAACTCACTTAACTCAGGATCAAACTATCAAAGCCAGAGTAGTCCTCAGATACCGAGATCTGTTCTTGTTTCCAAGGGCAGACTATTTCTCCCTATGTACATTGCAGGCTAAGATAGTCTCTTATTGCCTATACTTTCCCCTTATAGTTTAGCACTCCTGTTTCATTATACCACAACCACTTCTCTATGCTTTCTCTCTCCTGGAGGGTATCAAAGGTCAAATTCAGGCTCTTTGATCTATTGTTCCATGACCTCGTGTCCCTAGGAAAACAATAGATTATCTCTCAAGAAGGCAACCAGAAGCTGCTTTCCCAGTCATAACATTGACCAATGGGATTTCTCTCTGTTGCTGACTTGTCTGCTGGAGCAATCACTATATTATCAAACCCACAGCTGGATTTAAGGTTACTGAGGGCTGTAGGCTTGTTCTGAGGCAGTACTGTCCATCTTTCTTCTGGTTTACACTTTGGAAGTAGCTCTCAGCTCTCACCTCCCCCAGCCAAGAACTCACTAGCTGAGTCTGTGTTCAGCCTTTGTTTGTATTGCACATCATTTTCTCCTCTTTCCTACTATCTTTTTAATTTCTTTGTAGACTTCTGAAGATATTTCTTTATTATCTTTTATGAAAATGTTTATTTTGCTCTTACTCTGCCTCTCTCCTTCACTTGCTAACACAGAAGCAGACCATAGTCCATCTTGCCCAGTACCCAGTTTGATTTATTCCTTATAACAGTACAGAACAAACTAATACATGGGGGTAGGAAGACTATGCTGGCCACAGTCTCTCTCAGAGTCATCTTCCAAATAAACTGAAGTTAAAGAAAGAAGATTTTTGGATTCCTAAAAACTTAATCTTAACTTCTAAATTGGCTTATAAAAGATGGATGCAGGGAAATGTCAGTTGTAAAACCTCCACAATCCTCTTGTTTTGTAATGTGTGAAAAGGTAATTCTTTAAGAATCAGATGAGACCTGACATTTCCAGCTTCATCCTTCTGGTTCATACCTGATAGATTCTGCTTAAAATTACTTTTTCTACCAAGATTTATTACTAGTTTATAGCCCTGAAATGTGCTAACCTTTTTAGATGATAATGTGTATGTTATACAGTATTAAAGAAATAGATACAAACATGTTTATGTATAGATACATATATATATATATTATTGAGAATATTTAAAGATCTCTTTGCTATTTTTATGACTTGTAAATTTTCCCTAGAATATATATTTCATCTTGATACTAACAAAGTTAAAATTAGAAGAATTATGCTCAAAAAAGACAAATAATATGAACAAAAGAAGAGAAGAAAAAGTAAAAAACATTGACCCAGTAGCTGTACCTGCTGAACACTGGGATGGTGCCCAGTGGACTCCTCAGATGATAGGGGATCAGACTCCAGTATCCACGTTACCTACACTTTGCTCCATAAAGAGAAAAGAAATATGACTGAATAACTCTGAGCCTCGGGAAAATGTCCTGCATATTCTTATTTTCTACATATATGACTATGAATGAGTAATTTCTCTCTCTCCCTTTCATTTTCCTTGTCTGTAATACAGAAATACCACCAATCATAACTGGTCACTTCAGTGGATCTTGTAACAATCGCAGTTATTAGTATGACTTACAGATAATGTGTCTGTTTAAAGATACAGTAGTAATGGCAACCACTTTTTATCTCTATGAGCATGGAGAAGGGAAATAGTCTCAGCAGTACTGTTTCTGGATCATATTTTTAACTCCTAGTCTGTATTCCTCTTTCCCTTTCAAAGTGTTACCCCAATTCTTCCTCTTACACTCCATATCTTCACACTCTGTTTCCTCCATGAAGCAAAACTGCTGCTGCTCCTATTGATAGAGGTCCACACCTCACTCTCAGTGGCCAACCCCACCTTCCTCATCCTTGGGTTCAGCTCTCATCACCTGCACTGATTAATTCAGATCCTTTGCATTGAAATTCTTGTCCTTTCTGAGAATTTCGTACACAATAGATGCTCAATTAGAAACAGCTGGACTTATATTGGGCTTTATAGTTTTCAAAACTGTTGTGCAATATTCTTTTACACTGTGTGAATATATGTCACTGTGATTGGTTTAATAAAAAGCTAAATGGCCAATAGCTATGCAGGGTTTTTGGAGCAGGGAGAATGCTTTTAGGAAGAAGGGAAGAGATGCCAGAAGTCACCAGACAGATAGGAATGATTTTTATACAAAAAAAATGGGATAGAGGCAAAATTAATGTGGTAGAAGGTAAATCAATAAAAATATGGATTCATTTAAGCTGTAAGAGCTAATTAGTAACAAGCCTAAGCTGCCAGTTCAGCTTTCATAACTAATAAGAAGTCTCTGTATGATTATTTGGAAGTTGACAGGCAGAACAGAAAAAGTTTGAGTACACAAAACAGTTTTATGACTTTATAATTGATCCTCTCAAGTCTGTTAGTTTTAACCTTAAAAGCTTTGACTGATGTTAATATTTATAAAAATAACTAAATTTGGTTTGGCAATCTTTGAATCTCTTATTCTTTCTATGAAAACTGTACTTTATTTCATTATGGTGTAAGTATTGACAGGATAACTTATTAGCTGTCATGAATTAAAAACTCATCTATTTTCAGATCTTCATTGGTAAATGCATTGTTTTAGGTGGATTTTAAGTGCACATTTAGCTATTTCATTAGACATTATTTTGCCTGCTCAACCATACTTTACAGTTGACATATAATATGATTGATAACATATAGACATTAAAATTAGTTTATAATAAGCATGTTATCTTTAAATGCATATAGTTATAGCTTTACAGGTTATTACAACTTCTAATCACCATCGTCATTACTATGTATGCATTGTCTCCTCAAAAGAAATCAAAGGTGTTTCCTAGAGTACAGCTGAAGTAATCAGAGGAGATCTAAAGTAGCATTTTATAGTTTCTATCCTCTACCAACCCCCACATGGTTTGGTTTATTTTTATTACGAGGTGAAACATTTAACTTTCTTCCCTTCTCTGACAGTGTTTCCTTAGTACAGACTCTGTTGTTAGCATGGGACCTGCATCAGGGAGCCTGAAGGAGGTCAGAAGGATTAAGACATGGTAGGATTAGACATGAAGAGTCTGACTGGAAAAGAAATTCCATCATCACCACCCTGGAAGATGAGATTCTTTCTTCACATCAAAGAACCAGGAGAGTGAAAGAGGACAAGTCTGCAGAATGGATCCCCTTTCATTTCTGCTTCAGTTAACTGCAGTTGAGTGTTCAGTACATTCTATGCTCTCAGACCCTGAAAGAGCTTGTAGCTGACTTTACCACACTGGGAGCTTCTCAAGCAGATCTGACAAGAAAAGACAGGAGCCTCCGCAGACACAGCTTGTACAGGATGGGATTTTTAATCCAAAAGTTGCTTATTTTTCTAAAAAAAAAAATTAAAACTTTCTCCCGATGAGATAAGTTTTTAAGTGTGAAAAATGTTGACATTTTTCTTTACACATCACAGGTTTGCTGTGTTTATTTTTATTTTCAGCTAACATAATCCTCTTATGTTGAATCATGTAGGCAATGCTCAGATTCTGTCAAAACCCCTGGGCTATTACCATGGTTTCAAAATTTCTAGAACTCAAGTGGGCTTACCAGGGGCACAGTTTCCCTGTTGTGTGAATTGCCACAAAAATTAAAAGGTAGCTGATGCTAGAATTCTGTTGACAAGCTGATGAGGCCTGTGTCCTCAGAGTTCCTCTCAAGTCTCACTCAATCTGTTAGAGGAATCTCTATACCTGGTCTAAACTGCTGCCTGAGGAGAAAATTAGGACCTCACAAGCACCTGAAAAAGCTGCGACAAAAGGCAACAAGCATGGGCAAATAAGAAACGTGCAAGTACAATAATATTTTGAGCTGGTATAAAAAGCACCAATGAGTTCAGATGCTGCATCTGATATGGGAGAAAATGAAAACAACACGGACACTTCCACACGTGATAGAGGGGAATGTCTGAAATGAGGGTTCTCTATCAATCTAACACTAAAATATCTATTGTGAAACAAAACATTCTTGCCAAATAATTGAGCTCATTGAAGACACCAACCACTCTGGAAGGTAAGGTAAGAAAAGAGTAGTGCCTGCCCAAACCCAGCCTGGGTTACAGAGCCTTCAAGGCATTCCTTGGTAGGCAGGGAAACTGGAAAAACAAAGAACTATTTGACTGCCTTATCCCTCGATGTTCTAAAGAAAGTAAAAACCAGAGAGCAAAGCTCATGTTCTGATTTCTTCAGATTTCTTTCTTCCTATCAGGAAATCAGCCTTGCAACCTGGCTGTGGTGTGCTACATGAGAATGACATGGGAGCCTGTCAGAAGTACAGACTTCACCACCTCCCCATCCAGAAACTCCGGCCCTCTGTGCAGCAATCTGTGTTTCCACAGGCTTGCCATATGTTCCCATTGAACACAGAGCTTTAAAAGTTACTGCTCTTGTATACATAATCGGTCTATTAGTCTGAGTTAATTTATTCTCAACAGCACAAAACATGCCCCTGTTCCTACATTTTGTGAAAATCTCCCCTTGTCCTTATAACCTTCAGATATCATTCCCTTCCTCTTCTTTAACAGAACTGGTGTTTAGTTAAAAACTGCCTTCACAGAAATCCGCGGCAAAGAAAACCTGAGATCTCATTCTTCACGAACACACAAACCTAACAATTAAAGCCCTTATGAGAACTCTAAGAAACACCTTAAAACCTTCATCACCCCATGCATGTCCAAAGTTAAAAGCAGACCCACTGAAATGAGTCAGGGGAAATTATCTTGTATCGCTCATGACCGTTCATCTACCAAACTAACCCAGCATGGAGCAGTGGGGAGTAAAAGTCAGCCTTTGGCTTCTCCACCAGGGAGAGCAGAATGGAACAAAGTCCAACATTCTTGTTTTTGGAGGGCTACCCAAGAGACTGGCTTTGTTCTATACCATTAAGAACTCTGCATAGCGCCGGGCGGTGGTGGCGCACGCCTTTAATCCCAGCACTAGGGAGGCAGAGGCAGGCGGATCTCTGTGAGTTCGAGGCCAGCCTGGTCTACAAGAGCTAGTTCCAGGACAGGCTCCAAAGCTACGGAGAAACCCTGTCTCAAAAAAAAAAAAAAAAAAAAAAAACTCTGCATAGCAAAGGGATGCCTGCAGTTACCTAGGGACTGTTGAGAAGAGTTCTGAACTCGTTGCATCCAGAAGGCATTCAATACTGTAGTCAGAGAAAATACTGCATCACTGGCTTCTTTTGCAAGAGGAAATAAATTTAAGAACATGTGGTTGATACTCAGACTTGGGATGCTGGTGTAACAGGAACACTGTGTACCGAGATGCGGAAGAGAACCATGGTGCTCAGCTACTTTTTGACAGTGACAGTCTGCCACCAGAAGTACAGAAAGAGGGCAAGTGCCTGAAAAGAGACCAGCACACCACTTGAGAAATTATGCCCCAGACCACAGAAAACACACTTCATCAAATGTTAGAAAGGTCCAAATGATTACATTTGAGTACTAAAACAGAACAAAGGTATTGAGTAAACCACAAGAAATTAAGATTGAAAAGAATGACCTAAACAGTGTGAACCTGAGGTTTATTGTAATAAAACATCTGAATTAAGATAGAGAAAGAATCATGGAGCAGAGATGGAAAAGTCACCATCACATACAGCGGCCAGGAGAATAACTGAATCATGAAGTAGAACCAGCACAGGTAGAATCATGACACATTCAAAACCCTGATGACATTAACGCATGCCAATCAATAATAATATACCAGGCAAAAATATCCTCTAAAAACAAAGGAGAAAGGTTATATAGATGGTTCAGTCGGTAAAACTGTGCCTCGGCTGGAGACATGGCCCAGTAGTTGAGAGCTCTTGATTATGCAGAGCACCTTGGTTTGATTCTCAACTACATGGTGGTTCACAAACAACTATAACTCCAATTTCAGTAGATATGATATCCTCATCTAACCACTGTGTGCAGCAAATGATGCAGATGTGCAAATGCAGGCAAAACTAACATATGCAAAATAAACTAAATGACTTCAATTTTAGAAACTAAAAATCAATCAATAAATATAAAAGTGCCCTCTTCATCTTCCCCATATCATATCTGCCTTTTGTTTTCTGTCATTAATAACCCTTTGAGCTTAGTTAACCATGCCCATATGCACATGGATGTTGAGGTTTCCAGTGGGGCATGAGTAACCTACCAATGATCAAGTCCTCACAGCAGAGCGACTCTCTCAACTCTGCAATCATCAGATGCTAATTGCAGGTGTACCAGTGACTAGGCCTTGGGTTCCCTCCCCCATCTATGCTGTAATTTTGAGTGGCTTGATCTTGTGTAGGCTTTGAGTGGGTAAACACAGCTGCTGTGAGGGTATTTGTGTAATAATTATGCCTGGAAGAATTCATTTGATGTATAATCTAGTATTCCTGCATCCTTAATTTTCTCTACAAAAGGCCCCTTTTAGTTGCCTAGCCTTCACTTGCTCCAAGTAAGGCATAAAAGGTTTAAAGCTACGATCTGCTTACATGAGGGAACATGTTTCATTAATCTTTCTGGGCAAGACTTACCTCACTCAATATAATTTCCCTAGTTTTATCCATTTACTTCAAACTTTTATTATAGTTGAGTAATATTTGCTTGTGTGTAAATGTACCACATTTTCTTTATTCATCCATAGATGGAGATGTTATATAATCTCCAGTCTAACCATAACCAAAATACGCATGGAAGATACACAAGAGGAAATGAGAAAGAAATCAAAAATGTCAGTACAAAAATAAAAAAATATCAAAATTGTAATAGGAGAAGAAAAAATTAAAATATAAGACACAAGAAAATAATGAGCAAAGTATTACAATAAGTATTTTCTATTCATAGTTCTTTTAAGTGTAAATGGACTAAATTCTGAATTAAAAATAAGCTTGCAGTGAATTCAAGAATTACCACATGAGATCAAAATTATATACTATCTATGAGGTTCGTTTTAGCTATTATGATAAAACAGACTCAAACATCAAAGTTGGATATTTTTTCCATGCAAGTGGTAATTAAAAGGGACAAAGAATGGCCATATTTACATCAGGCAAGATAGATTATAGTTCAAAAACTGAGAAAGAAAAAAGATGGGCATTATATAATTACAAATGTGTCACCTCAGCAAGAAATCAAGAGAGACAATATTGCTCTACTCATAGGCTTAAATACCTCTCTTTCAATAATGGATAAAGTAGCTCAACAAACAAAATAATAAGGAACTAAAGGACCAACTATTGTGATCAGATTAAATGTGAAACTCATATCCAGAACATTCCACCTAACAACAGAATATAAAATTACCAGCACACGGCAACCTAAATGCTTGAAAGGAGTCTTAACAAATTCAAGGAGGCTGAAATCTACATCAAATATGTTTCCTGGCTGGGTGTGATGGCACATACCTTTAATTCCAGCATTCAGGAGGCAGATGCAAGTGGATCTCTTTGAGTTCAAAACCAGCCTAGTATACAAAACAAGTTTCAAGATGTCCAGGACTGCTACACAGAGAAACCCTGTCTTGAAAAACAAACACACAAAACAAAAACAAATCAAATATGTTACCTAAAAAAAAACAGAATAGAAGTAAAAATTGCAATCCACAAAGATTTGGAAGTTAAATAGCTCATTCTTGAGTCAAAAGATACCTCATGAGAAATTAGAAACAAATTGAGATAAATAAAAATATAACACAGCAAACTTTTGTTATGCAATAAAAACAATACTTAGATATTATATCAAGAAATACCTATATTCTAGACAGAGGAAGATCTTAAGACAATAAGAAACTAGAAAAAGAAGAAGAAATGAAACCCAAAGTTAGCTGATGGAAAAAGATAGAGCAGCAGAAAACAATAAAGAAAATAGAAGAACACTTTAAAAGCCCATTGGACCCATAAGTTGGTTTTATGAAATGATTTAAAAGTTGACAATACCATAACTAGACCAAGGAAAATAGAAAAGAATCAACTAGCAAAAAAATCAGAAATGATAGGAAAAATTGCAATGAATGCTACAAAACTACAGGGACTGTTAGAAGGTACTGCCAGTATTTAATTACAAATTGAATAATCTAGAAGAATAAAAATGGTATCTACAATAGCATAAAAGAGAGTAAAATGTTTAAAAATAAATACTTATAAAGATAAAAGATTTGAACAATAAAAACCACAACAATAAATTCACAAGAATGTAAAACACACCAATACTGAATTATGGATAAATAAAGAATTGAACATACCTGTAACTAGAAAATTATTGAACAGCTGATTAAAGACATCTCAACAAAGGAAAGCTCCAGAACAGATGTCTTTACTGGAAAATTCTACTAAAGAAAAGTTAAAATGAGTTCTGGAGAAATTCTCTTCCCACACATACACAAATAAAAGGAAAATAATTCTTCTAAACTGATTATGTGAGACCAACTTTATCCCATTATCAAAATAATTTTTAAAATAAGTAAGAAAATTTTAGGGTCAATATATGAATACTGATGTAAAAATTTAACCAATCGTTTATTGAAAGGATCATTTGCACTAGATGTAATGATAAAAACAAAATGCTAAAGGTTCTCCAAGGGGCACAGCGGGCAGTGGGCCATGAGACCAATATGCAGGTCCCAAAACAGGGGCAGGCAGTGGGCAGCAGGTCGTAAGAGCAGCCAGTCTCAGGCAGGGACTGTGCAGTTCTCCAAGAAGCTGCAGCAGGCCACGAGTCCCAGGCAGGGAGCTCCATGGTGGGTGAGAGACCTCGAGGGGATAGCCACTCCCACAAGGAGAGACAGACAGATGGGCACAATATGAGACCACGCCTCAGGTCACCAAAGGCGGCTGGTTCCTGGCAGGGAGCTACATGGTGGGCAGTGGGTGAGAGAGACAGATGGATAGACATGCCATGCAGAGTGAGGTTGGATATTTATTTAGTGGGTTATGGAAGGGAAGGGGAGAAGAGAGAAGAGCAAAGAGATGGAGAGAGAGAGAGAGAGAAAGAGAGAGAGAGAGAGAGAGAGAGAGAGAGAGAGGAGAAACAAAAGGGTGGAAAAGGGAGAAGTGGGGAGAAGGGAGAGACAGAAGCTGCCTCTTGTGGGGGGAAGGGCATGGCTTGTCTCTTAAAGGGACCAAGCAGACCAGATCATTACATTAGGGTCAAGTGAGGTTTGTTCTTGGAATACAATGATATTTCTGCTTGTGAATAGTAACCAATGCCATATAAGAAACTAATGTAACAAATAAATTAGTGTAGAGATGTTTGAAAACAATGTAATACCCTTTCATAATATTGTTTCAAAAACTACAAGTATAAGGAAATGATCCTAACATAACTGCAACTACATAGGAACATGAGCTCCCATTGTGGCCAATAGCCAATAATGTAAACTAAAGCACTCATGAAGATAAATGAAAGAAGGATTTCCATTCAAATGACTTTTATTCTGTACAATACTTGAGCCAGAGTTGCCGGTTAGCAAAAGAAATGCAAATCATTCAAATCACACACGAAAAAGTAAAGTTACCTCTGTTCATAGACTGCATTTGCATAGCCCGACCCAGGGACCAGCTAGTGTACCCACACCTCCGCTCCAATGAGGTGCTTCCGCTTCAGTGTCTGCTGCAAACAGTTGGCAGCCTCTCAAGAGAATTGCTCCCTCAAGAATCTGCCTGGAAGTGTCTGGAGGTTTTCTCTTTCCCCAGTGTCAGAACCAGAATCTGAAGATAAGAAAAGAAAATCCTGTGACCTCAATGACAACCACATATTCCGATATTTTCTAGTGGCATTGGACCAAAGCCCCGATTTTCCTGACTTCCTCTCCTGCCCAATTTTATTTGTTTCTCTCCCACACAGGTTTTTATCTGCACAAAAATTCTTACCTCGGGTTCTATTTTAACTACTCAACCTATACCATTATCATGCAAAACTAAGAAAACTACTCAACAAGCCCCAAAATATAGTCAATTAATGTAAACATGCTATTCTAAAATTAAACTAATATCGGTAGTTCTCTCTCTCCTGTGTTCTCTAGAAAAGATGCAAAACCTCAAAGAGATCTCGAGTAAGGAAATAACTATATTCATTTTTTTTTTGAACCAAGATTCAGGAAAATAGATGTGCCAGCCATCTGCCTGCACGTGGAGGAAGCTCTTCCCCAAATTTGCCAATGTAGGCAAAGCACAAAAGACTCCAGAACTGTAAGACGCATCCAGGAAAAAAAGAATTGAAGATGCAGTTAGCATGGATGCCCAAAGTTCTGAAGTCCCGGGCTTCCTGACAGCCAGGCTGCACGCGCATCGGACTCCCGCTGCGGTCCCACTCCATCACCTCTTGCTGCTCATTGTTTGACAAATATCAAAGCTTTCATGCTGCAGATGACACATCTCTCCTGTGCTTCACAGAACAGTGCCCAGAAAATAGATTGTGGGCTCTGAACTAGAACAAATGCAAGACTTTTGTACTGGTCACAAGGAGACTCCCCAGGAAATATAAAGCGGGGAGACAAACACTGCTTAGCTAAACACTCATGATATTTCAGTTTATTTATTTATGGCAAACTAACCTTTAGAAGGAGTTTGATTTTTTTTAGACCAGTATTAACGGAAATTACATAGATTTGCTAAAGATTTGAAAAGAGACAATGAAGAAGGGAAAAGAGAAGAGACTATTTTTTAAAAAATAAATAAAAACAAGATTTCTAAGGAACACGAAAATAAAAAGATAACTTGCCACAAAGTCTATACAAACCCAGAACCTCTTATCTTTCTTATTAATTAGAAATCTGTTATCATCACTGATGGTATAGATTCTGATTCATTCAGATAAAAGAATACAAGGTAACTATTTACGAATAAGAAGACAGACTTGAGGATTGGCTAAAAAATGTCTTTCAATTGTAATTAATGAAAAATAAAAATAAAGTTACTGTCTTTGTTACTCTTCTGTGATAAAGTTACTTTTCTAAAGTTACTTTGCTGTGATAAAGCCTCAGGACAAAAGCACACTATGAAAAAAAAAGTGCTAAATTTGGCTCACAGTTTCAGAAGGTGAGAGTCCATGATAGTTAACCAAAGGAACAGCTATGAGTGCACCTCTAAATCCATAACCATAAGGCAGAATACTGGGAATTACAAGAGTGTTTTGAAACCCCAGAACCTGCCAGTGGTGATACACCTCCTCTGTCCTCCATACATACTAACCCTTCCCAAAATGTTCCAACATCTAAAGACCAAATATTCAAAAATATGAACCCATGTGGGATATGTTCATTTAAGTTACCACATTTCACTCTCCGACATCCATAGGTTTATGGCCATAACATAATGCAAAAAAAAAATGCTTTTAGTCTAACTTCAAAAATTCTCCTACTCCTTCACAGTCTCAACACAGTGTAAGCATTCAAAGTCTCTTCTGAGACTCAAGGCAATCTCTTATTGTCACCCCCCCCATAAAACTGAAAAGAAAACTACATACTTCCGACATATGGTTACCATTCCCAAAAGGGAGGAATGGAGGTATAGCAAATACTATACCAAATTGAGATTGAAACCCAGCAGTGCAGACTTCAATTCCTTTGTGTCTGATGTTGAATGGTTTAATGTGTCATCCCTTAGAGCTTTACTGATGAACCACTCTTCTTTCCCTGGGCTGGTTCCACTCCCTGGGTGAAACGCTCCTTGGAAAAATCCAATAGCTCTGGCATCTCTAACATCTTGGGATCTCCAATGCAATCTAGGCTTCACTTTCATAGCTTTGCTCAAAGGCTTTTCAGGGCCTCCTTACAGGGACCCCTCTGCCATATGGTTGGTCTCAGTGGTTCTCCTTAACCATGCAGGAAGATTCCATAACACTTTTACTGGGGTATCTTTCATAACTTCAAACCAGAACCACATGAACTGCACTGTGGACTTGGACTAACAACTTAAGATGAACCCTGACATCCTTGAATCACATCTGTAGCAGCTTTGATTTATTGTTCCTTTTCAAGAACAAAAATATTTCTTAGGTTTTTTTTTCTTAGCTGGGTCAGTTCTTGCCCTGAAGGTATCCCTGCCTTTATTTCATTTCAAATCAGGTCACTCTTTAATCTTGTCTCATCCAGAATAAGCCTTGAATCTAACATTAAATATATTGATGCACTTTTTCTCTGTAAAATATGTATTTTGTATTTCTTAGACTGGCATGAGAATGAATAACAATAACCACACAACTTTCAGTGGTAAGGTGTCTTGAAATCTCCTTAACCCATTACCTTTTAATTTAGACTCAAGAAAATTCCTAGGAAAAGGGCAAAAGGCAGCCACATTCTTCCAAAATATCTTAAGGAAGGTTTCTGGTTCAGTCACCATTACACTTCCCTTATGAAGCCTCCTGTCCTGAACTTCCATTCCAGTTTTCTCTGTCACTTCAGTCTTCTAGATTCCTACTAGCCTGGGCTATTAAGCTCTGCAACATCATTCCTAGGCTTTCCTGATCCAAATTATCAGTCATTCACTTCGCACTAAAAGAAACCAGCAAGGTCAGGCCTGACACAGCAGACACTGCTCCTCGGCTCCATCTTCTCCTGTCTGCTCCTGCTGTGATAAAACATCATGACCAAAGCAACTTATAAGAAGAAAGTGTTTAATTCGATTTGCAGTTTCAGAGGGTTAGAGTCCATTATAGCAGACTGAGGGAGCTGCAGAGAGCTCTCATCTTGACTCACAATCACAAGGCCAAGAGAAAACACAAGGAATTGCAAGAGTTTTTGAAACCAAAACCTCAAAGTCCGGTCCACAGTGATATACCTCCCCTATAATCCCTAAATCTTCCCAAACAGTTCTACCAACTGGGGACTAAGCACTCAAATATATAATCCTGTGGGTGCCCTTTCCATTCAAATCACTAGATAGAGAAAAATACTCGAGACAAAACTAAAGGATCATTTTTCATGTGTGTGTGTATCATATATATATATTATGAATATTTGCTTAAAGATATGTATGTACGTTTATTTGATAAATATCTAGTAAGATCAAGGAAAGGATGTTGGAAGGAGACTACACTGTCTTTTTCTTAGAAATGTCTTTTTCCTATACACACAAGTAACCTATTAAAAACCATAACCCACAAATAGCTAATAGCATAATAGGCAATATAGTTGCTTTTATGGAGACTGGGTGATTAAACACTGCAGTTTGTGCTAAGAGAAATTCTTATTGTAGATGCTATTTCTTTGAATCTTCCAGGTGCTTTGAAAGTATTTTGATGGTGATAGCTTCGGTGTTATAACATGTTGGTCCTCAAGTGTAAGTTCTGTGTCCTAGCTCAGAGCTTTCAAGAGAAGCCTGCATTTACTTACACAAATTGGAAAACTCAGAGAAAATGTATGCGGTGCAAAAGGTTGGACTTTCCCACTCCAACGCTGATTCTCCAGACTAGCTTGAGAAGACTATCACTGAACAATGCAGTGTTACTCCTTGTGAGAAAGAAGTTCCCAGGAAGATAAAGATCTCCAAGTCCAGATTGCTCCTCAGTTAATACTGCCTTGTTTAATAAACAGCACACTTAATCTTTTTGAAAATATCAGGAATGAAAACTCGTATCTCTAAAATGTTTATTTAGAAACAAAGTATAGCATCTGCCTAGTAATTCTCAAGGATGTAGCTAGCTGCTAGAACTAAAAATATCTTCAGGGGAGGGCTGTGCAGATGGGGAGTGGAGTGGGGGGTGTGGGACACAAGAACCCAGGAGAGCAGCCATCTGAGCAGATTTCACACGATTAATAGGGAGTTTGTTGGCTGGTGGCTGTTAAAAATAGAACCTCATTTCTGAGGGGTGGGTGCCCTGCTCCTGCGCCCTGGAAGGAGCCTGCTGAGAGAGATGATTAAAATGAAAGATTGTGCCGCTTTAAGGAAATGTTGGCATAAAGAAATGGCACCGATTACTGATGCTCCAGCCACCTTCTAAAAGGTTTCTGAAAATTGCTTTCCTTGGATGAAATACCAAATATCTGTTCCCAAATGTTATGAAGCACAATAAATCACAAGACATTGACACATTCAATATGCCATATCAGAGACCCCGTATCCAAACAAAGCCACAACAACATCTTTGGTGGTTGGGGGTGGCGGGGACAGCAACTACATTTCTTTCTCTTGTTTTGTATTAAGATGTCAAAATCAAAACTTGTCCCCCGTAAACAAAAAGTCAGCTCAGCCTCCTCCCACTGTGAAGTGATAACTCAAATCACAAGTTTTCAGAGTCTGAAAGTAACTCGGACTCTGACCATGTGCCTTTTTAAATGAAGATGGTGATGAAGATGGCAAAATCCAGAGAGAGGGCAAGCCACTCATCCAAAGTCAGGAGCAGAATCAAAGCCCACATCTCGCCGGGCGGTGGTGGCGCACGGCTTTAATCCCAGCACTCGGTAGGCAGAGGCAGGCAGATCTCTGTGAGTTCGAGACCATCCTGGTCTACAAGTGCTAGTTCCAGGACAGGCTCCAAAACCACAGAGAAACCCTGTCTCGAAAAACCAAAAACAAACAAACAAAAAAAAAAAAAAACCCACATCTCCTGTGTACAGTTAAGGATTAAGTTTTTGTTTGTTTGTTTGTTTGTTTTGCTAAACACAGGTTTCCCAAAGCATTCAGAATAATATTTACAAGACTGCATTTTAGTTGAGAATTTAATACATGCATCTAAGGTGTCCTAATCAAAACCAGAACCCTCTTGTCTAATTTCTCTCCCAGTTTCATGTGCTCTGTTTTATAATTCCGTTGAATCGACTTAGCGCTACCTGTATGTGCATGGTTGTAGAGTCATTCACTAGAGAGAGCTTGGGCAGCCTCCCACGATTGCATTTTTACTGCAATCAAAGTTTAAGGAAAGTGTGATTACTCAAGTGCCATTGCTTAAAGGCAACAGGTTTGGAGGAAGGCAGAGACAAAAGCGGAGGATGGGTTTCTTGGTGTACAGAATACTTAAGTGTTAATGTTCTGTTCCCTGTGGATACATCATTTGTTGCTCTTCAAGGAGAGAAATACTGAGGCCAGGTAAAGTCACATTTGTACAAGTGTAAAAGTTGTTTTCATACCACCCTCAGTGACACCTCCCAGCTACAACCAGAGGCAACTGGTAAGAACCTATGACTGCTCACTTCTCTGGAGAACTTGTCTGTTCTCTTTGAAATACCTAAGAGATTACCAACAAAGAACTGGTGTGTGATGTAGTTAAGTACCTGATCACTTGCTTCCATGTTGTCCTTCTTGCTCACACGCCATAGCTTCCCAGCGGAATCACATTGAGGGTGGACTCTAGTTGAGATCCCCCAAAATTGGAATGGCAGGTGCAGAGGTAATATAAAGCAAAAGATGCCCATCATCTTGTTTGGGGGCTGCTGGGGAATGGTTCATCTATTCATTATAATAGTCGAGGCTATGGTTGAGAATCTACCTGGCTATTCAGACATTACAGTCCCTCTACTGGTCTTGACTGCATGCCAGAATCACCTGTGAGGGGTTTATAAGAACCTGATATGAAGACTCAAGCATAGATTAATCAAATCATAATTTCTAGAGGTAGTGTCAGGGTGCTCCTTATTTTCTTCTCTTGTCTTTCAAGAATTTTACACATAGTTGAATTTGTAGCCCAGGTTCTAAAACATAAATCAAAAAGGAACCAGAATACTTCAAGCCCTTTTGTATGTGAACAGGACACAAATGTTTGCTGTCATCATCATGGCTGAAACAAACTGAGACAGCAGTTTCCAAAGAGAAAATTGGATTACCTTTAAGAAGAGGGAAAGTAAAGAATGATATGTGGGTCATTCAACTGAAAATAGACAAATATCCACAGTTCACTCAGTCAAGTCAAACACTATTTGAATGCTGGAAAAGGTCTGGGATGTAACAGATGCTGAATAAATATTTACAAAATAAATGAATAAATAATGAGTTGATCTTGAAATGGCCCGTATAATTCAGACAAAAAATTCTCACTTTTTGTGTTTTGGCCAAGAAACACTACTCTCTATCACTGATGAAAAATGCGCCTTTATTAGAAAAGAATGAAAAAAAAAGAAATGGAAAAAATAGAAATACACTGGTCAGGAATTATTGTTGACTGAGGTTTCTCTTCCACCAGGTCCCACATCCATTTAGTCCCAAATAAACACACAACGGTATACATTAATTATAAACTGGTTGGCCTAGTAGCTCAGGCTTCTTATCTCTTATATTAGACCATAATTCTTGTCTGTGTTAGCCACATGGTTTGGTACCTTTTTTGATGGGGCAGTCACATCTTGCTTGTTCTGTGTCTGGCTTTCTCTGTGCCTGAGTAATGACCGGAAACTGCATCTTTCTCTTCCCAGAATTCTCCTGTTCTCATTGCCCCATCTATACTTCCTGCCTGGCTACTGGCCAATCAGCGTTTTATTAAACAAGTACAAGAAACAAATCTTTATAGGGTGAAACCATTATCCCACAGCAAATTATTAAGTACATCTTGTAGTGTTTTTAGATTTTTGGCAGATGAACTGACTCCTAATCTTTTGCCTGTCCTTGTGATTAATGGTTGGATTCTGCCCATGTCAGCTGACTATAGTGTTCTTTTTGTTTGTTTGTTATCACTGTATATCGCTATAACATTATGACTATAACAGTCTTCCAGGGCACTGTGGCATGGTGGCCTTACACATGGCTCCCAAAGTCCAATCTTTCTTTCTCTTCCAAAGCAAGCAGCAAATGGATAATTAGGCTCTGACTTCTGAGGTCCAGGATACAGACAATGTCATGGGTCTTTTGACTTACCATCTTATTAAATACAGGGAGAACAGAATCGGAACCTACTCAAAGACTTAAAAACAAGAATATTTGGGGAAGCTCACTGTAATCGTTTGTGGTCCTCTATGAGCATGTTGGAAATCATGTCAGTCAAAATGTTCCAAATTTGCAAAGGCAATCAGAGAGGATGCTGAGCAGTTCATTAGAGCATCCTTCCTTGGGATGAGAGAGAGAACAGTGTAATGAGAGAATGAAAAGGTGCACCCGTGCTTGCTTCATCTTGAAGCCCATAGGGACAGGTAGACCTTTGTTCTCCACTCTGTATAGGTCCTGCTGAAGTACACTAGGAAGGACACCCAAATTCCAGCTGGTCAAAAAAAGTGATATTAACCCATCTGTGGAAATCCATCAAGCCAGAGATGAGGCGAAATTATCAAAACTTGCGCTCAGTGAGAAGGACTCACTGGAGTGGAAGGCAGGGGCTTAGCACACTTCTAAGATATGAGTATACTGCATTGAATCTATCTATTTGAGGAGAAAATGAAGCTGCTGAAAACTAAGTTAGTAAAAAGGAAAGGCCAAGTGTGTGAACTTGGCAAGCTCAGTGTTCATTCAGAAGATGCCAGGGGAGAAAGGCACAGGATAGGCAGTAACTATAAATGTCAGTAATGGCAGCTGCAGAAGAAAGGGGCTATCAAAGGAAAGAGTAAAAAATAAAAAGAGCAGTTTCTAGAACTAATGAAGACCCGAACTCACAAATTTCAACTGTTCACCATGATTCAAGCTGAATAACATACAGACAAACACATACCTACAGGTGCATTGTGGAAAACTTGTCCTCTAAAAATGACAAACATTTTCTAAGCCTGAAGAACAATCACTGTAAAATATTATCCTCAACGAGAGAGGAAAGAGTTTGTTTACATAACATCAACTTAAGGCAGAACCCTGTTCCCTTAAGAGATAAGCTCCACCCACTCTGCCCCCTTCCCCACCACCCTCTGTGCTTCTGAAGAGGCAGCATCCTGTCTCTCCCCTTTCTCTTTTTCTCTTCTTTCCTCTCCCCCCCATACATCCTTACCCTTATACCCTCCCAATACCTTCTCCATACCCAAGCTCTTCCTGCATGGCATATCTTCTGTCCCTTACCAGCTGCTGTCCTCCACATCAGCAGGTTCAGTTACGCTGTAAATCATAACACTGACAGTAAAAGGAAAAACTGAGAAATATAAAAACGGTAATGATGACTCGCATAACAAGGCTGCTGTGTGGGGGGATGGTAGGAAGGGAGAGGTAGGGTATGTGCCTCTTTCATCTAGCCTTGGAGAAGTGATCACGAAGGGGTAGCAGAGCACTTCCCCTCCTCCTTAGCAAAATTAAGGAAGGAGGGGATGAGGGTATAAACAGACTTTCTTTAATCTCATGTTTTCAGACATAGCAAAGTGGTAAGCAAGTAGTGATACTCTTTTAGGGCAACGAGCTGTTCTTTTGAAATATTATTTGTGTTTTGGGGAAATAAAGGATTATGCATGCACCACAGCAAGCATGTAGAGGTGAGAAGACAGCTTATTGAAGTTTCTTCTCTACTTCACTAATGTGGGCATAGCGGATAAGACACAGGGAGGGGGGCTGGAGAGATGGCTCAGCGGTTAAGAGCATTGTTTGCTTTTCCAAAGGTCCTGAGTTCAATTCCCAGCAACCACAGGGTGGCTCACAACCATCTGTAATGGGGTCTGGTGCCCTCTTCTGGCCTGCAGGCATACACACAGACAGAACATTGTATACATAATAAATAAATATTTTAAAAAAAGAGCAGATGATTACTATCTAATTATTTAGGTTAAGATTACACAAAATAATCTGAATGCCAAAGAGGAATGGGTAATCCAATTTCTGAAAAAGGGGAAAGAGAATAAACAAGAAAAGTAGAACAATGAAAAAGATAAAAATGACAAGTGTTGCAATACATCTAAAATAAAATAACAGCAACACTTTGGAATCCACCAGTCACTGAATAAAATATAAAACCAAAAGCCCTGTCATAAAAGAGACAGGCAATATATCTCTTAACAAAGAAGAGCCAGATATCATTTGCAAAGAATATTTAAAATAACAAATGAATACAGAATGAGGAAAAGTAAAACAAAATAAAAGCAAATATATTAACATCAGCAAAAATGGAAGTCAAGGGTCCTGGACAGGGCTAAATAGGACTATACAGTGACATGGCACAGATGTAGATGGAAAGCCACAGATGTTGTGAGGCAATCCCAGAGCTGCTCAAAGCTCAAAATACTTCTAAAAGCAAATGGAACTTGTCAAAATAAAATCAAGCTAGAAGCATTTGTGTGTTTCTTTCAGAACTGAAAGCAAAAAGGAAAAGAAAATACCTAAAAACATAGGCAGTAAGTGGATATATTCAATACTTTAACCTTCGAATGTGGCTGGGAGATATTGCTGGAACTTAGAAATGGTAACAACAGCCTCTGCACACACGTTGCATCACAGAGGATAAAAGGCAGGCTGCACACACTAGGCCATTGCTGTTCTGTACCTTTGAGATACCCATCTCCAGCCTATTTCTGTAGTTTTAATTTTCTAAGTGTTGGTTACTTATATGGCCACTAAAGGTGTAAGGGACCTATATAAATATGGAAGTGGACAATTTTTATAAGCTTCATTGTCTGGTCATAAGCCAATAAAATTAGAATAAAGTAAATAGCAACAAAAAAACATAATGATTGACAATAAAGAAGCACACAGAAGGACAATCTTTGATCAAAAAGGAAATTAAAATTTGTCAAGGAGGCAATGAAAAACAACAGCCCCAGACAAAGGCTGAGAACACACGAAAGCTTTATTCAGAAATGTACAGCCTTAATAACTTTCATCATTACAGAGAAAGTTGCCTGGGGATGTAATGTTTCATTTTGATACAAATATGAGAAGCAAAATTAAATAATAGTTAAGGAAATGGAAATTTTAAATATTTCAAATGGGGGAAAGTAGAAAAGGAAATGACTCTAAAAGGTAGGTTTTGAAAGTACCAATAAAACAAATATATAAAAAAAACACAATTTATGATTTTGATAAAGAACAAAGAACAAACCCACGAAAGGTGGAATCAGGAACAGATGAAAATCATGGCCTTGGATGCAAAGGAGCTAAAGGAAACCACGAGAGAAAATGCCACTCCACACTGTAGTAAGATGGAGAGGAATAGTCATATTTTTTGTTCTTGGCAAAATATTGCCAATTTACAAATTGTCTCAGTTTCTACCTATTTCATTATATGTTTCATATATACCCATTTTGATCAACCACGCTCACATCCTTGTTCTCTATCTTTAGCTGGAGAAGTTTTCCTTAAGTCATGAATAATTTCAGAGGCCAGGCACGACACTCCATCCTTGAGAATCTGAGACAGAGGAACCAAGAGTTTAGAGCCAGGCTGCATAGAGAGAGAGGGAGAGAAAGAGAGAGGCAAGGGAAGTGCCATAACAGGCTCAGTGTGTCTAATGATTGTTGATTCCAGCTCAGAGTCAATGAATTTGGGCTTGATCCTTTCTTATCATGTTCTATTTCCAACATTCTTGGGCTATCTTCCACATGTGTGCTATGTAGGGCATGTATGGCAGCGCTCTTGTTTCTTTTAATATTAAAAAACATTTCTACATTCATTAGAGTATAACCTGATAAGGTTTAATATTTCTAGTTTAAAAATTGAGTTTTTTTTAATTTTAGATTATTAGCAAATTGTTTCTGCTCCAGGCTATAGCTTTAAATAAAAAGTAAAATGAACTGTTTTGACAAACTAGTTGAAAGGAAGTTTTAATTATCAAAGGCATTTGACACAGCCATAATGTAGCTACTGTGTTATCTTTCTGTAGCTGTGACCAAAATTTCTGAGAGAGAAAAAATTATAGCAAGGAAAGCTTATTTTGGCTCATCATTTCAGCCCATTGTGATAGAGAGCATACTATGCACAGCAGCTCACATGTTGACCATGAAATGGAAAGAGCAATGATGAGCTGGCTCATTTTTCTCATTTCATCCCTTTATTCTACCCAGATCCCTAATCCATTGGGTGGCTCATCTTAAATTTTTTGCAATTACTTCCCCACTTAGTTAATTCTTTCTGTGATGAAAATGCCATCATACACACATCTAGCGTATTCTACCAGTATCCTAGGCACGTCTCAATCCAGTCTAGGTGATAGCTGAAATTAATCATCACAAGTTCAAGACTTGGGCTCAGAAGATGGTTCAGTGATGAAGTGTTTGACATACAAGAGTGTTATCAGATCTCCAGAACCCATGAAACAAAGATGGCAGATCCCTTTAAACTACCTTAAGTGGTGAGTTCTGAGTCCAACAACTAATCTAGTCTCATTGTATAATGTAGAGAGGAACAATACATGTCTGGAGTAGGCATTATTTGTGCCTACTCTTAAGTACTTTCTTGGCCCAGATCCTTTAAAGTCTTCTTCTTCTTCCACATCAGTTGCTCATTTCTATGATGCTGCTTTACTAAACCTGCTTCAATTTGACCTCCACAATCAGGTGCCATGTTTCCCAAACAGAACACCAAAGCTTCCTCACTTAACTGTCCCATGACCTCTCCTATGCAGGTTGGGGGTGATTTTGAACTTGTTTCTCAAATACGTCTTTACTGGGAGTTTCTCTCCAAGCCTCTTATTCTTTTTTTTTTTTTTTTTTTTTTTTAGTTGGAGGTGATGGAGTGAGAGCTAAACCATTGCTATCCTGGCTTTGTTGTTGGTTGAGTTCATCTAAGACCAAAAATAATGGGTATGCAAAATTAGTTAGGAAGGCAACCCCAAGAAACAGACTGGAAAGAGGGCAAGGAAAGAGGATAATAGTAGTCCAAGGCATGGGTTTTCAATCCAGTTCCCACTGAAGGTTCTGGGAGTCAGAGTATCTTTGATCTTAGAATTGTCCCCCATGGGGAGCACATACTGGGGCACATACATCTCTGTGTATAAATGTTAGTTTTGTGCAGCTTATCAACCATTGGTTGAGGGCTGTTCTAGGCAGTAGGCAGTTGATTCCTTGATCCTCTCAGCCTACTGTCAGAACTTGTAGGAAGAACAGACTCTAGGAGCCAAAGGAACCATCAGGTAAGGAAGAAAGATGCTAGCATCTGATAAGTTTATTTCTTATAGAGTATTGAGGGTCAAGTAACAAAGTGACTACTCTTTGGCTTATATTGTACTTGATCTTTGTAGATTGTGGGGGAAACTTTATCAAACCCAAAATGATAGGAAGCACTGAGTTTAAAACTCTGTTCCAGATGCACGACCCTTAAAACATCCTTTTAGTTTGATTTTTTTTTACAATGAGTTTATTCCTCTAGCCAGTCTCTCTTACATCTTTACTAACATCTGTATCTATATTGTTCCTTCCTTATTGTTTACACAGCTTTAATTCTCATGTTACAATACACCAGTCTCTTGGCCTTCATCTATGCTCTCCAGGACAATAAGTCCTCTTTAGTTGTTATATTTTCTTCTCTGCTGATGTCTTTGCATCTGCTGCGAGTCTAACCCACATCATAGCTTGGGTTTTTCTTGAATAATTTAATTAATAAGTAAGGTTCATTATTCTTTATAATCAGATGTCTAAGATATTTTCCATGACAATCACAGATGTAAAGTATCATTGTATTTTCTCTCAGCTCACTATAAGATACAGGCTATCATTACTTGAACATGTGTATTCGTTTTGACCAGCAGTTTATTACGGGAAAACTGTGACATGACACCTTACATTTGTCAAGTCATTCTGTTTCCTGCAACTCCTAAGCCTATCACTTTGTATTTGATAGGCTATATTACTATGAGTTTCATGCATTATTCTCTAGAAATGAGTAAAGAATAGAACTTCTCTCTCCTCCTTCCTTTTCTTCTTCCCATATTCCTTCTCTTTCAGGACATATATAAATATGGTAGTTGAATAACACTCTCAGTTATTTTCCTGTCTCTGCCAAGATTTTTATTCCTCTGTCAACATTGCCTCTAAATATCATTGTTTCTGGTATGCCTTGATTTAAATTCTCAAGCAAAATACATATATTAGAATTACACAGGTTGGTGAATTTTTACATAGAAACTCTTGGGTGGCCACAATTTCTTCCTCATTCAGGGGAGCCCAGTGCTGCCTGCCTACATTTTCATGCTGAGACTCTTCCAGAAGAACCTATGATAATCCCTAAGGATTTTTCTCATCCAGAATTACTCTCCAGAGTGTGCCATCCCCAAAAGTCACCTTTGACCTATAGGAAGCCAATTTCTTGTCTCTATTCGGGTTATTAATCCTCATTGGTGCTGGTATCAATTTCAGTTGAATGGGACCGGCATACTTTAAACTACCATCCATTGTATCCTTTATGAAGTCAGTACACTTGTTCTGTGTACTTTCTTCCAGGGTGTAGACAAATTCACTTGAAAGATCCTTTATAAATGGTATTTATTCTGCCCTTCATGATGCTACACTGTAGAATATTATTTTAAGATGTGTTGCAATTGTTTTGCGGTGGAACAGTTTTTTAATGATGCAAATATGTATTGCATTCTTTTATGTTTCATTTTGGGTTTTTTTTTTCTGTGAAGCTTTGTTAGTGTGCCTCTCTCAAACACCAGATGGACTAATAAAGACCTGAACAGCCAATAACAAGGCAGGAGAAAGGATAGGTGGGTCTGGTAGACAGAATAAATAGAAGGAGAAATTTGGGGAGGAGAAGATTCAGATGCAAGAAAAGAAGGGGCCGGCCACCCAGCTACACAACCTGCAATAGAGTTAAAAGAAAAGAAAGGTATATAAAGCCTGGAGGCCAAGATAGATGGGATAAATTAAGAAAAGCTGGCTGTAAACAAATCAAGCTAAGGTCAGGCATTTATAAGAAAGAAAAAGCTTCCATGTGTAACTTGTTTGGGAGCTGGGTGGCAGGCCCCCAAAGGAGTAAACAGCAAAAAGAGCAAAAAACAACCAACTACATTTTTAGTGTGCCAATGTGGGATCTGAATTTTCATGCAGAGCCTGAGAAAGCTGAGGGGGAAAAAAAGAAAGAAAAGGACACCTCTCCTTTAAGAGGCACTGCTGTTCATCCTTTAGTGCTAAATATAAATGCCAAGCTGAGGGAAAAACCGTCATGGCAAAGCAGGTACCAGCTTCCTACAGCTAGGAAGGTTGAAAACAGATCCTGGTTATGTACTTCCAAATGGGATGGGAGCTTTGGGCTTGGCTCTCAGGAACTGAGAAGCTGGCAGAGTCAGCCACTAGAGCAGGAGGACCCACTGTAGTTTAGCTGTTTAAAATTTACTTACATGCTCAAGAAATTCTAAAAGATACACAGTAAAGAGAGGTCCAGATGAAAAAAGCCTCTAAACAGGTTCCAGTGTCTTTTACATGGTGTGTAGGATTAAGAAAGAAAGAAAAAGGGTATGGGCAGTCATGGAAAGAAATGAATAGTTTAAAAATAATAGTAAAATCTTTTAAGAGAGGGTAAAAGTGATACAAAAGAAAAATGCCACATAAAATGGAAAACACACAGGGAGTCTGGATCCTACATAGTATTGTGTTGATTTTGAAATTTTTGAATACTGTTGAGCAAAATACAACTACTGGGAGACCTGGGATTGTGAGCAGGACTGCTGTAGGACAACGGTCTTGGACCTGTCGCTTGTATTTTAATAAAGTGCTGATTGGGCCGTAGACAGGCAGGAAGTATAGGCAGGGTGAACAGGCAGGAAGTAGAGGTAGGGTGACAAGAACAGCAGAATTTTGGGGAGTGGAAAGAGTCAGTCTGCAGTCACCACAGAGGAAGCAAGATGAGAACACCTCACTGATTAAAGGCAAGCCATGGATAAAACAGACAAAAATTATGGGCTACTTTAAGATATAAAAGTTAATAAGAAGCCTGAGCTAATAGGCCAACCAGCTTATAATTAATGTAGACCTCTGTGTGTTTCATTGGGACTGAACAGTTGCAGGACCTGGCTAGATAGAAATCTCTCAACACAGGACTGCTAAATTGAGCCAACCTAGATACTCTTGGGCTATGTTAACTCATAAAAGAAGTAAAAAATATATATTTGTCAAACAGAAATCAAAAATGCTTTTGAGTTTTGTTCCCATGGAAGACAAGAGTCTGTGGATTCCTTCAGAGATGAGATGAGACAGGTTTGATTAGGGGAGATTTTCTGAATCTTGGCAGGTTATATCTATCAACAAAGGTTACTGCTGTTCTTCCCAGGACTTGGTCTTTATCTCAAATTTTTTAGGGATCCCTAAAATTGCCCTTGCCTGACAGACAACAGGAAGCAGTCTATAGAAATTGGAACCCACATTCCCAAGGGTGTGGGTTGTCTTTAGTTATTTGGTGGGTCATGGATGTTTGGTATGGAGGAATAAAGAAATATAAAATTAATTCTATTAATCTCAGAATTTTGCATTGGCATGAATTTCGGTATAGTGACACAAATTTAAAAATAATTTTGTTGCACTATATATGTTTCTATTCTTGTTTGGGGTTTGTGCTTATGCAGCTGATTTTAAAATGTAATGTATAATTAAAAAATTAGATAAGTAGTTAATGTATAATAGTAAAACTTCTAGTCATATTAGGTATATTTTTAAGGTTAGACAGGAATATTTGATTTTCAAACACTTCAAAGACTTACAGAATATGGCATTTAAGATGATTAATAACCTAAGGTTTTTCATGACAAAGAGACACATCTGCTCCTGGCAGTACCAATTTGCTGCAGAGATGATGGGAATCAAAGGGACTCTATAGGAGTTTGTTTTCTTTGTGGCAAGATTCACCATTTGGGCAAAAAACTGTTTTTGTTTTGACTGCTTGACTATGTGCTATGCAGACTGGAAATGCAGGACCCAAAGGAAAGTAACTGCTGAACTTTGCCAAAACAAGACAGAATAGTCTTTCAAGATTCCTGCTTCACTGATAAGTCTGCCACATACTCTAGACCTATTAACTGAACATGAATGCCACAATGTTGCAGAAGAGCTTTGAGTGACAAGTTCAGTCAGATTATTTGTAATTTCTAGAGTTTTGGATGATGCTTGTAATGTATTTCCTGTTTACACAGATAATATTATATCCTTCTGATGCCTTTGATGAACTTGAAGACTATATAGTTATAGTTGCAGTTTTCCTTAGTTATTATAGGAAGAAAATTAAGTGTAAAACTTTGGAATCAAGCCAGGTGGTGGTGGCGCACGCCTTTAATCCCAGCACTCGGGAGGCAGAGGCAGGCGGATCTCTGTGAGTTCGAGGCCAGCCTGATCTACAAGAGCTAGTTCCAGGACAGGAACCAAAAGCTACAGAGAAACCCTGTCTCGAAAAATCAAAAAAAAAAAAAAAAAAAAAAAAAAAAAGGAATCATTAAGGTAAGATAGATAACGTAGTATTCTCTTCGAATTTGTTCAATACAAATGAACTGAATATTGTAAATGTAATTTTTATTTGATAACTATTCTTGTATATAGTCATACTATGCTAAAGTTAAATCCTTTCATTTTATTTAGAAAAAAAGAAAAAATGTTGAACAATATTATTTCAAGTTTATGCTGTAAAAGAGTTGTTTAATGATGCAAAAAATGTGTTGTAGTCTTTTATGTTGCATTTGTTTAACTCTGTGAAGCTGTGTTACTGTGCCTGTCTAAAACACCTGATTGATCTAATAAGGAGCCGAATGGCTAACAGCAAGGCAGGAAAAAAGGACAGGTGGGGCTGGCATCAGAGAGAGTAAATAGAAGGAGGAATCTGGGAGAAGATCCAGGAGCAAGAGAAGAAGAAGTCAGCCTTTGAGCTACACAACCAGCAATCGAGTAAGAAATAAAGAAAAGTTATGCAGAAAAAGAAAAATATAAAAGCCCAGAGTCAAAAGATGGAAGAGATAACTTAAGAGAAATTGGCTGGAAACAAGTCAAAGTAAGGCTAAGCATTTATAAGAAATAATAAATCTCCATGGTTGTTTATTTAGGAGCTAGGTTGTGGACCTTTAACAGAACATAGACTAAGAGTAAAAAGAGAAAAACAACCAACAACATTTTGGTGTTTCAACATGGAGCTAGAGTAAAAGAGAAAGTTAAAAAAAAAAAAAGAGGAATAAAAAAGAAAAAAAAATTACAGAAGTAAGTTTTCTAATATCTGTCACCTGTCTCTACCATGCTAACCATGCTACACCCCTTTGCACAGGATGGTGCCTGGTCCTGCTCAGGCGGTATTATTGACATATTTATTTATTTATTTACTTACTTATTTATTTATTTTTAAGACTATATAATTTTTACTTTTTATTAAATATCTTGTTTATTTAAAATTTATTTATTAAATTATTATATAATTTCATCTTTTTCTACTTCCAACCTTTCCCATTTCCACCAAATTAATAGCCCTTTTGATTTATTATTGCTACAACACACACACACGTATAAATATATGTAACACCTGCTGAATCATTTAGTAAGGTTTGTTTTATACCATTTTAGGGTTCTTTCACAGCAAACAGAAACCATTACAGAAGCAACAACTGGTCTAAGTGATGAGAAAAACTGAACAGAGGCCATCAAGGTCCATTTGTTGTATCTACAAAACAACACCTGTGCCTATGTCTCAGAGCACCCCAGAAGAAGGGGTAAAATAAAGCCAGAGAACCAAGAATTCTAGTGAAAGACTGCATTGTCTAAATATAACAGGGAACCCGCATCCATGAAATCTCAGCAATAAGACAAGCTAAATAAGACCAGAACAATGACACCACCACTGGAATCTGAATGTGATAGGGGAAACACCGCAGGACTCTGCCTGTGAATGAAGATCTTTAAGCAGAAAACTGCTGAAGAGTGAGAATTATTCTTCCCTAGGAATGATCTCCCTACTGCCTATTCAATCTCTAGCTGTCAACCCTAAAATAGTATAAAACAAACCCTACTAAATTGATATATTTATTTTTATTTTTCTATTCAAAAATTTCCACTTCCTTCCCTCCTCCTATTACCCCACTCACACTCCTCCCTCCCCTGCAGTCTTAAGAGAGAGCAGGGTACTCTGCCCTGTGGGAAGTCCAAGGCCCTGCCCCCTCCATCCAGGCCTAGGAAGGCGGATTTTTGATTACTGTCTCAGTTAATATGAAATAAATCTCTATCTCACTTACATTTTGATACTTTTGGCTTCTTCCTAATATTTGAATTTAGGCAACTATATTTCAATACCCTAATTTACTAAAGTTTATTATATAGGTAGTGGTACAATTTTATGAAAATATTTTACATTTCACAAATAATGGATTGTTCCCAGACCTCACAAGAAGGTTAATAATACAACTTGAGTTCATTTGGGGCTAATTAAAGTTATGCTCTTATCCTGCAGTCCTACTGTGTTCTCTGCCTGTTTTAAGTTTAGCCTGCCTTTCAGAGAACAGGGTAACCAACCTTACTATGTCTTGGATATTTCATAAAATCATTTGTACATCCTAAATTAATGTTATATCTTTAATCTTGAATCATTTGCTCTTCCATGCCCCTAACCCAGAATAAATGTATGTTTGTGTGGTGGTTATAATTTGCTGGAAAGAGCCAATAGGTTGTAAGCAACCTTACAGAACAAATATCCACTGTAAGTGTTGAAAACAATGTGAATATAGTTTGATAAAATTTCTTTGCAGTTGTGTGTTTGCTAATCTGGGTCAGTAAGAGGACTTCTCTCATAAAGCTATGCTAATGATCGCTGTAACGTGCCCTTCATTTCTCGCCCATGTAGTGTTTTCTGTGCTGTTCAATAAATATGAAGTAAAGTTCTTTGATAGGGACAATCAGAATCAGGCACAGACACATACATCAGACAGATTACAGAAACTACAAATTACAAACAGAAAAATATAGGGAAGGAAGCTTCAAAATTGTGCTTAATCTTAGTCAAGTTAATGTAAGATGAACTGCTTTGTTTTCATTACTTAATGCAGTGTCTCTACATTTTATGTCCTCTGACATTATCTATAATGTGTTAACTAATGTAGTTATAGACTACAAGTGTGGGGTAGATGAGGAGGTAAATATATAACGAATTTGGACAACTAATGTATCATTATGTGTTTATTGTTGTTTATAGTGCTACTCTGTTATTGGCCGTCCCATTTCATGAATCTCTTTCCTTGGCTACATCTGTTCCTTAGAGCAAGTGTTCATCTTTACAAAGATATAACAAACAAGATGCTTTTCCTTTATCCCCTGACCCACACAAATGCCATGCCAACAGCACATTTCGCCCCCCCCCCCAATTCTGAGGCTCACCATTCTGTTTCTCTATTATTTGCACAGGATGCTCTGTTTTAAAAGACGGTGTAATCTGCTTTAAATCTAAGTAGTTCTATACTTACTTTGGCATTCTTTGCGTTAGTCTAGGTTTACACCTGTTTTTATCTGGAAGGTTTTATTGTCCATAGCTCTGAGCTTCAGCAGTGACCAGTGTGTCAACTCAGGAATCTCCTGACCTTCTATCCTACTCCTCTATGCACGGGAAATTTTAGGAGAAAATGCAGAGATTTAGCAATCACCTTCTCCTGAAAGTCTCACTTCTGTATTTTTACTTACTAAGAGCGTCTGCCCTAAATGTTCTCACTCCATAACTAAATGGCACTTTTCTTTCTGGAAACAAAAGAAACACATTTCTGTATTAATTTCATAGACCAAAGTTTTAAAAACACCTTTGGATTTGGCATGTTCTTTTTTTTTTTTCTTGCTGATTTTTTTATTAATTAATTAATTTAATTATTAAAGATTTCTGCCTCTTCCCCGCCACCACCTCCCATTCCCCCCCTCCCCCAATCAAGTCTTCCTTCCTCCTCAGCCCAAAGAGCAAGCAGGTTTCTCTGCCCTGTGGGAGGTCCAAGGACCACCCACCTCCATCCAGGTCTATTAAGGTGAGCATCCAAACTACCTGGGCTCCCACAAAGCCATTACGTGCAATAGGATCAAGAACCCATTGCCATTGTTCTTCAGTTCTCAGTAGTCCTCATTGTCCATTATGTTCAGTGAGACCGGTTTTGTCCCATGCTTTTTCAGTCCCTGGCCAGCTGGCCTTGGTGAGTTCCCAATAGATCATCCCCATTGCCTCAGTGTGTGGGTGCACCCCTCGCCGTCCTGAGTTCCTTGCTCGTGCTCACTCTCCTTCTGCTCCTCCTTTGGATCGTGAGACTTCAGTCCAGTGCTCCAATGTTGGTCTCTGTCTCTGTCTTCTTTCATCGCCTGATGAAGGTTAATATTCAGGGGGATGCTTATATGTTTTTCTTTGGGTTCACCTTCTTATTTAGCTTCTCTAGAGTCACGAATTATAGTCTCAATGTCCTTTATTTATGGCTAGAAACCAAATATGAGTGAGTACATCCCATGTTCCTCTTTTTGGGTCTGGCTTACCTCACTCAGGATAGTGTTTTCAATTTCCGTCCATTTGTATGCAAAATTCAAGAAGTCATTGTTTTTTACTGCTGAGTAGTACTCTAATATGTATATATTCCATACTTTCTTCATCCATTCTTCCATTGAAGGACATCTAGGTTGTTTCTAGGTTCTGGCTATTACAAACAATGCTGCTATGAACATAGTTGATCATATACTTTTGTTGTATGTTTGGGCATCTCTTGGGTATATTCCCAATAGTGGTATTGCTGGGTCGAGAGGTAAGTTGAACCCGACTTTCCTGAGAAACCGCCACACTGCTTTCCAAAGTGGTTGCACAAGTTTGCATTCCCACCAGCAATGGATGAGAGTGCCCCTTTCTCCACAACCTCTCCAGCAGAGGCTATCATTGGTGTTTTTGATTTTAGCCATTCTGACCGGTGTAAGATGGTATCTTAATGTTGTCTTGATTTGCATTTCCCTGATTGCTAAGGAAGTTGAGCATGATCTTAAGTGTCTTTTGGCCATTTGAACTTCTTCTGTTGAAAAGTCTCTGTTCAGCTCAGTGCCCCATTTTATAATTGGATTGATTAACCTTTTACGGTCTAATTTCTTGAGTTCTTTGTATATTTTGGATATCAGACCTTTGTCAGTTGCGGGGTTGGTGAAGATCTTCTCCCAGTCAGTGGGTTGCCTTTCTGTCTTAGTGACAGTGTCCTTTGCTTTACAGAAGCTTCTCAGTCTCAGGAGGTCCCATTTATTCAATGATGTCCTTAGTGTTTGTGCTGCTGGGGTTATACGTAGGAAGTGTTCTCCTGTGCCCTGGCATGTTCTTTACATGGCTTCTAGATTATTGCTGCTACAGGATTGAACCGTGAATTTGTGATGTGTCTCTGATATGACTACCTAACTTTGAGAACTATGCTTCTCTGTCCATATGATATATTCTTGCAGTGTAATTCCTCATTTCCCACATCAAGTAGGAGGTTGGAAGGAGAAGAAACTAAGTCAGAAAGCAATCATGTATTATTCTAAAATTTAGGTGAAACTACAGGAAATCACATTATTGAATCTTGGCAGTGCAATTTCTTGTTTCTATTTCTATAGCCAACTTTTCTATACATATTCTGTGCCTCAAGGAACAAATATAAATGGTCCCACATGATAAGAAAGTGTACCAATTTGTTACCATGGAACTACTAAATGATCACTGTGTCTGTGTCTGCCTCCACTTCTCATCATAGTTAGATGCTCACTGTTACTTTCTGGCCACAAGACTAACCTGAACTAAATGTTTCAACTCTAGGGATCATTCTCAAACTAGATTATACAAAGTTGTGAGCCCCCCCAAAAAAGAATATTTTATGGAAAAATGAAAGGCAATGAAAGTGAAAAATGACTATGTGAACCTCTAGGTGCTTTATCAACAGGTCATTCAATGTGCCTTTGTTTTTCTCTGTCCTAAGTATGGGATTTTTGACAAAATATACACAGAACACAAATTCCACTGATAAATTTTAAAAGCTTTAATAGGGCAAGGTGATTCATGCTGCAATCCCATCACTGGAGTGCTAGAGGCAAGGGATCGGGAGGTCAAGATTAGTGTTACTATATTGAGTCTGACACCAGCCTAAAAGATACCCTGTCTGAAGACAAAGAAAAAAAATATGACCAAACATACAGTTGAAGCCTTGCTTTTGATAAACTGTGACACAGAGGACTAGAAAATGGTTCCTCAATCAAAACCACTAGCCACTCTTCCAGAGGACCCTGGGGTGATTCCCAGTACCAACATGGCAGCTCACAACTGTCTTTAATTCTAGTTCTAGAGTATCCGAAACAATTTCCTGGCCTCTCAGGGGGCACTGCACAATATTATGCATAGCCATACATGCAGGTAACATACTCATACACATAAAAATTTAACAGAGGTATTTATATTTTTAGTAAGCACTCTAATTCATAGTGAATCAAATACTGACACAGAACAATATAATTGTGTTTTTCTTGAATCCCTCCCAATTAGTATGTCAAATAACTTTTTTCCTACCCTTTCACTTCAGAATTTGATTGTCAGGGTTCCAAATCTTATTTTTTTTCTTTTCCTTAGTAAATTATTTAAGACTATTACTTCATGCCAGGTAACTAGATTGGGAGGGCATATGTGCCAACCACAGCAGAAACAAGAACCTAAACATCTACATGCCCAACTTACTGCTCTCCTGCTTCAATATACTACATAAAATAAGATGTCATAGGATCACCCTCTGAATGCTATGAATATGTTTTATTACCATTGGTTAATAAAAAAAGCTGCTTTGGGCCTATGGCAGGGCACAATATAGCCAGGCAGGAAATCTGATAGAGAGAGAGTAGGTAGAGTCAGAGAGACGCTATGTAGTTGTCAGAGGATAAAGACGCCCACGTGCAGATACCAGTAAACCATGAGCCTCGTGGTAAAATATAAAATAATAGAGATGGGTTGATTTAAGATATAAGAGCTAGCTAGAAATATGCTTAAGCTATTGGCCAAGTAGTATTGCAATTAATATAGTTTCAGTGTGATTGTTTTGGGTCTGGGCGTCTGGGAACAAACAATCTTCACCTGCACTAAGTGGCATCGTTGCTATCCCACACACTTTCTACATCAGGTCTTTCTGAACATCATCATTTACCGCCTCCTAAACATGAATATCAGAGGCATTTATAGGCTGTACGAAAAGTATTTCAATGTTCCTTGAAAAACTGGTCTGAATCCTGGACTCAAACAACGATCAAGTGGCCGAAAATAGTTCCTTGCTATTAAAAAAAGAAAATGGCTAAAACGAACTGTTTATCATTAGCCAGACTGTAATAAATCTTATTTTTTAATTGAAGATGAGGAAGTGTATGTGCATGATGTGTTTGCCATGGTTATTAAACTTAATTTGGTGCCTATTGATTTGTAAAGTAAATGAAGAATCACTCTGCACTCCTTGTCAGCCGAGTGCAATGAACTCACTCGAGATCTATTTGAACAGGTGCACGCAGGCATTTTCTGCCAAGGAGATGGATTTGCCAGTTGGAACTAGAGGGCGTGTTGTGTTCGTTGGGTTTTGTATTCAGCTCACAAGGGCATATGGGTTTCTTGGAGGCGGATCGTGGGGGTGAGATGACTGGGGAGGAAGGCTGAGTCACATAGATGCACACCCACACACTCACACAGAGCAACATCCAGGAATGAATCAGGTGCCACCTCAGAAGACCTCCAACCCACTTCCTTATTTTTAGTCATAGCTTCTGCTGAGTACAGAAAGGCAGAGTTATTCCCTCTAATCTGCTTCAAATGGAGCAGCAAATTCTAACGAGACTGGAAGGGCGGCCATAAACCATGCCTTTGTGAAGGGCTTCATTAGGAGTACATACCAAAAAATAGGAGGCGTGTTTGAATGAAGTTTTAAACTTTTGCTTACAACAAAAAAAATTTTTTTTCTAGACAGGGTTTCTCTGTAGCTTTGGTGCCTGTCCCGGAACTAGGTCGTGTAGACCAGGCTGGCCTTGAACTCCCTGCCTCTGCCTCCAGAGTGCTGAGATTAAAGGCGTGTGCCATCACCGCCCGGCCACAACAACAACAAAATATTTTTAAATGCAAGTATATATTTAGTTTCAGTATGAAACGGAATGTTATTCTAATTTTTAAGTTCTTCCCAGAGTTGTCAATTTATAAAATGGTAGAGTGAAGTTTCAGATTTTCACTCAATCTATAAGAATGAATACATATCACAGCATACACTACATCTGGGGTATGCCATAAAGAACTGTGCCCAACTCCAGAATTAGGAGTGTCTAGTGTTCAAATTACAGAACCAATTTATCTCTGGTAGCCACTGAAAACTAAATGAGCACTAAGGCTTTGTGTTACAGAACCAGTGAATGAGATGGCACAGCATAATAGACAGCACAGATTACAGCCATTAATGGTTATAAAAGCAATTTATAATATAATTGTATTAATCCTTTGAGTGTAAAAAAGAAAAATTCTCACCATAAAAAGGAAAAGCAATATTAATATTTTAGTGTCTCTATGTCCCAACTTACTACTTTGGGTTTGAAATATTTATAAATACGTATGTGCATGTGCAAGTTCAGTTTAAATCTTAAGCACTGGGCTCTGATGGCAGATTGCCTGTTTTTATATCCTGGCCCCAGAGTCACAATGTGTAGGCAATTGCCTGTGACTATCTATGCCTTAAGAGCGCCTTCTGTAAATTGTAGCAAATAATGGTTTGAATTTATAAGGTGGTTAGGTCAATTGAATGATGAGGAACAGATAATGCACTTCGATAAGTCCCTGACACAACAGAAGCTCCACGTGAGCGTGAGCAACAGTGCTAATTGTGATGATTATTGTGTGTGTGTCTGTTTCTGGAGAGAAAATCAATGCCAAAGGAACAAAAAATAGCACGCTACCATTTAATTCTGAACAAGCACTTTGGTTTCATATTCAAGCGTACAACTTTAATGAGCCAATTGAAACCTATAGAAAATGGCTTACTTCTCCAGAGGATGAGTCTCACAGCATGTTCTAGGTTTCCTCTTGTGCATCCCTAACTCACTGTGTGTAGAGGTGTCTGACATCAGTGTCAGACCATTTTAATTCATTTTTGCTTTATTTTGGCTATCTATGCAAGTGTATTTATTATTCTGTAGTTCTGAAAATTTCTTTTCATTCTTACAAGTAAATTTTGTTTTTTTCTCTATCTCCTAAGTTGGTTTGGTATTATTTTCTAGTCACAGTATTTTTATGATTGGAGAAAATTTGTAAACTTTATGATATTATACTTCTCCATGCAAAATTTGGGATTTATCTCTATTTATTCAATCCTAACATGCCTTAAGATTGTGTGTTTTTATTTTTTGAGAATGTTTGTATATATTTTGTTTATGTTTTGCTTGTTGCCCTTTATAATAATATTGCCAGTGCCTGGTTTTTCCTCATTTCACTTTCTCCCTGGTTATTTTTGCTATATGAAACAGTACTAGATATTTTGCAAATTATAATTTGCATCTAGTAAGTTACTAGTTCTTTGAAAAGTTTAAGGTTTATTCACCAATATTTTTAAATCTCTGAGATTAATATCAAATCTCATACAAATCCCCTCTATACCAGTGGTTCACTAATAGTTTATATTTCCCGTTTTAATTTCTTCTCTTGGAAATTCTTTTCACAGAGGTCAATTAAGAGAGCAACAGGAGAAGTCCATTTTTTTTTGTTTTGTTTTGTTTTGTTTTTTCAATTCTTTGGGAGGCACCATGTGCTTTCCTACTAAGTGAAATGAGGGTTGGTGAGAGAGTTCAGCTGGTGAAGCCCTTGCAGCACAAGTCTGAGGATGTCAGACACATCCTTAGAATCCACAGTGGAGGGACAGAATCAACTGCTCAACATCGTCCTTGGACCCCCATATGTGTACACACACACACACACACACACACACACTAATGATGATGATTAAAACAAGAGAGATGACTACCAACATTATTAGTTTGATACAAATACTTGAAACTCATTTTGCTTTTACTTTTTTTTGTTTGCTTTTTCGTTTTTTGGGTTTTTTTTGTTTTTTGTTTTGTTGTTGTTGTTTTGTTTTGTTTTGAGGCAGGGTTTCTGGGAGTAGCTTTGGAGCCTGTGCTGGCACTCGCATTATATATAGACAAGGCTGGCCTTGAACTCACAGAGATCCACCTGCCTCTGCCTCTTGAGTGCTAGGATTAAAGGCATGTGCCACCACCACCTGATCTGAAACTCATTTTAAAGGAATAATTCACTACGTGTGGTCTATAGCATTAATTTCTCATCTCATCTATCTTTCTCCTTTATTAAAAGTATTTTTCTTCATCATTTGATAATTGCAAACCTATCTATAATATGGTAAAATCCATCACCACACCCATGCCTCCAAAATTTCCCATATCGCCACTACTATTTTTCCCTCCCAATTTATGTTTTGGGTTTTTTTTGGTTTGGTTTTGTTTTTTTAACCCACTGTTCCACTAGGTGCTCTTATGTTCATGGAAGTAACACCACCAGATGAAATACGAACAGCTTATCAGAGGCCACAACCTTGAAGAAAACTAATTTGCTTTCTCCCAACAGCCATCAACTGACAAAAACTCCTCAGTAAGAGATGGGACTTCTTGAGTTCACCCCTACACCTGTGCATGCCGGAACTTTGACTGACTTGATCTGGTTCATTCAGTGTCTTAGTTAGGGTTTCTATTGCTGTGAAGAGATACCATACCATGGCACCTCTTATAAGGAAAGCATTTAACTGGGGCAGCTCACTGACAGTTTCAGAGGTTCAGTCCATTATCATCATGGCAGGAAACCTGGTATTACTCAGGCACATGAGGTGCTGGAGGAGTTCCTAAGAGTCTTACGACTTGCAGACAATAGGAAATCAACTGTCACACTGGCCAGTATCCTGAGCACAGGAAACCTCACAACCCACCCCCACAATGAATGATACCCTTCCTCCAACAAGGCCATACCCACTTCAGCAAGCCTCACCTCCTAATAGCGCTACTCCCTATAAGCTGATGAAGGCCAATTACATTCACACTGCGCATTCAGTTTCAGCCTCTGGCGGTTCTTGTGTGTAACTGTTCAGTTATTTCCAGGAAACACTGTTGCACATTGGCCCACAACCTCTGGTTCTTACAGTCTTCCACCCTCTCTTCCACAATGACTTCTGAGCCTTGAGTGGGGGACATAATACAGATCACCCATTTAGGACTGAGCACTCACACCGTCACTCTCTCTCCTCTCTTTTTGAATATGATTTGAAGCAATTCTTTGAGAATTTCATGCAGTGCATTTTGATCATATTTACCATCACTCCTTTCCCTCACTCCTCCCGGATACACCCCCACCCACCTCCACATCCATCTTCATGTCATCTTTTTGCTTTCTCTCTGTTTTTGATTGACACACAATTATATTGCTTTCCCTCATCTCCTACTTCCCCCTTATTGTCTGCACTCTGACCAGCTGTGAGTCTCTGTATTAATCTTCATTTACTATAAACAGAAGGTTCCCTGGTGAGGATTGAGAAACACGCGATCTAAGGTATAAAGATAATCATTTAAAGGGTAGTTTGATAACATACCATTTATCAGAATAATAGTGGTGTGTTCTCCCCTAGGACCTATGACGTACACAGCCATGAGCTCTTGTTCCAGGGGTAGGACTCCTAATTGGTTATCCAGTACCAAGCGGACCTCTGAGATTTGAATTGCTAGCATTTGTTTACAATGGTTTTAGCATCAATGATCTGTTCGGTAGCTGAATGACTGTTGCTTCTATTTGTTTTCAACAAGTGAGGAGTGTTGAAGGAGACAGTGTCGTCTGTGTGCTGATCTAGTCAGGACTGGAAGTACTCTGGGGCCTTGTATTGATAATTAACTAGCCATAGCATCACTGAGATTATCAATCTTACTAACAAAACTTTACTTATTAGTTTAATTTATTAAAATACGATAGTTCTATTAATGCTTTAATGTGCTTTTAATGTCTTTTCAAGTAAGTCAATACTCATTATAAATCTTTATTAAATTTTCCACATCCAAAATGTCAATACTTCCAGAACAGTCTTTTAAGAATCTATTGTCCCATTCTACTTTATTCTTCTTCAAACTTCTATTTATATTGTTAATGTTTTGTTCGTTACATTATTTAAAATTTCAAAAATAGTTTCTTAATTGAATGCTTTCTTGATGCAATTTCATTTTAATGTCCATAACTAATTAAATGAGTCATGAATTTGCCTTAGAATATGAGTTTGTTATACAATGCTAATATTACCATGTTCTCTTTATCATAATTTTCAAAGAGTTAATTGATTCATTTTTATTTTAATTTTTGGATTTAGAATATTTTATTTAATTTAGCGTATATATATATTAAGACTTTTTAAGTGATTTCTAATTGTATTTTAATTTAGTATACTAATACAAACTTTAAATTTTGAATTTTGAAAATATGATAACATTTTCTTTTCCAGTGACTTTCTTATGAATATATACATATTTGCATCTAAAGACAAGTGTTAGTAGCTAGTTCATTCAATAACATTAACAAAGTTATTCAAATTATTTACTCAGAATTAAATTTTTGCATAATTGGTCTGAGAAAACCTGTTATTTTAAAATTATCCTATAATTTTAAAATGAATTTTCTTCTAACTTTTAATAGTTTTACATCATATGCATGCAATCTGTAAGAGTCGAATATTACATTATGTAGTCAGTAGAGGCTCTGTCTCTAGTCATAATAATGATGATTTCATCAGGTTCCCTTCATCTTACTTTCCACTCTGAATTTATTCATTTGATATCAATTAATACTTCTCTTGGTTGTTTTTACCTGTTTGTGTTTCCTTATATATATTTACATATTTTTATTTTTTGGCATTTTTTTTACATCAACTTTCTTTCCAAACTGGGTTCCAAGGAACCAGATGCAATTGTTACTTCAGGTTCTGAATAAGGAATAGGAGAAGAATTTCATGCAGACTCGAGCTACAGAAAAATATTTATCAAAGACTAAATTCTAGATACCTCACTTAAGTACAAGACAATATCCCATTTTATTCTCTGAGATAGACTGTTATGGTATGATATATTCTAAAAATGTTTACCTCCACATGCTATCATTGAGATCTGGTTAGCTCTGCTCAACACAGTCCTAGGTGGCAAAGATGGAATATTAAACTCTACCCTCTTCCCCTTTGTCAACATAAAGTCTCTGTCTGACAGAAAACCAGGGTCACCCCTCCCCAAACAGGCCAAAAGGAAAATGATATTATTTGAGCCAGTCAGTTTCAGATGAGCAAAATTATTTCTTTGATGTGGGTTTTCTCTTAAAAATAACAATTGAAATCTGTGCCTTGAAGATAGGTGAGAGAAGTAACCTGAAATAGCCTCAGCAAATTAAACAAGCTAATCTCAGTATAAAAGTGATCTGGAGTAAATTTCTTCACATTAATGTATCATGTCACTTACATATGTTTAGAAGTCATAACAAAAAAGAAAAAATATAAAAAAGAAAGCATATTCAACAAATGGTGCTGGCATAACTGGATATCAACATGTAGAAGAATGAAAGTAGATCCATTTCTATCATCATGCATAAAACTCAAATCCAAATGGATCATATACCTTAACATAAAGCCACCTACACTAAACCTCATAGAAGAGAGTGGGAAATACACTTGAACACATTGGCACAGGGGATTACTTCCTAAATATAGCTCCAGTAGCACAGAGAGAGAGAGCAACAATTAATAAATGGTACCTCCTGAAACTGAGAAGCTTCTGTAAAGCAAAGGACAGGGTTAACAAAACAACACAGGAGCCTACAAAATGGGAAATGATCTTCACCAACTCCACACTGGACAGAGGGCTGATCTCCAAAACATACAAAGAACTCAAGAAATTGATCATCAAAAGAACAAATAATCCAATTTTAAAAATGGGGTACAGACCTAAATAGAGAATGTTCAACAAAGGAATCTAAAATGGCTAAAAGACACTTAAGGAAATGTTCAACATCCATAGCCATCAGAGAAATGCAAATTAAAACAACTCTGAGATTCCATCTTACACCTGTAAGAATGGCCAAGATCAAAAACACTGATGACAACTTAGGCTGGAGAGGATGTGGGGTAAAGGGAACACTCCTGCATTGCTGGTGGGACTGCAAACTGGCACAGCCCTTTTGGATATTAGTATGGTGATTTCTCAGAAAATCAGAAAACAACCTTCCTCGAGACCCTGAAATACCACTTTGGGGTATATACCCAAAGGATGCTCAATTGTACCACAAGGACATGTGCTCAACTATGTTCATAGCAGCATTGTTTGTCATAGCCAGAACTTGGAAACAACTTAAATGCCTCTTGACTGAAATGAATAAGGAAAATATGGTACGTTTACATAATGAAGTACTACACAGAAGAAAAAAATCAACAGCATCTTGAAATTTTCGGGCAAAAGTATATAACTAAAAAACCTCACATTCAGTAAGGTAACCCAGACACAGAAAAACAAAAATCATATGTACTTACTCATAAGTGACTTTTAGACATAAACAAAGAAAAACCAGCTTACAATTCACAATCCCAGAGAACCTAGACAACAATGAGGACCCTAAGAGAGATCTACATGGATCTAATCTACATGGGAAGTAGTAAAAGAAAAGATATCCTGAATAAATTGGGAGCATAGGAACCATGGGAGAGGGTAGAAGAGGAGGGGAAATTAAGGGAGGAGAGTGGAGAAAAATATATAGCTCAATAAAAACAATAAAAAAGAAAAAGAGAAAAAAATTAATGGAAAAAAGGAGTTGTCATAAGATCTACTTCACAACGTTGTTAGAGATTTTAAGTGTGAAAAATCTACCAAATTTGCTGCAATTGCCAGTACTTCATCTTTCATAGAAAGACATTATCAATAATATTTATCTAAATTGTTATTCCTTTTTATCATATACCCTAATAACATTCTCAATTAGAGTACCAAAATACTTTTCCCTCAATGATTTCCTTAATTTTTCTTTTCAGATTATTTTTAAAGTAATTATTACCTAGTTGATAGAAAATTATCAAGGCTCTAGATAATCAAAAAGAGATTGAAAAGAAGCATCTAATTTAGCCACCAACTGTCTTTGCCTCACACTCAACATAACCAAAGCTGCATTGCCATTGTGAAGGTGATTCTTGACTGGTGTCTAGGTGTAACCACTGTCTAGACCTAACTATTGCCTATACTCAATGACTAATGTAAATGGACCCACACTCTTCTGCCTTTACAATTCTACATCTCAACTGCTTTGAGCCAGAATTTTCCATTTTTGTCAAAGAAAAAAAACAAATCCTAATGGTACCTATTTCACAGGGAGAGTTGAGTTTGGGGCAATTAGTGATAAACTGTCTTCTGAGAGAAGCTCAATAAATGGTGAAGCTGTCTTTAAAAAATACTAACTGTTTTATAAAGCTTTAGTGAGGCTTAAGTGAAGTAATGTATATGACAAGCTTCACACAAGTAGAAACTCTGTTAACTTTTAATTTCTGCTTTCTTTGCTCACTGTTGGAAAAAGGCCATTTAATGGGTTGAGGAGAACACTCATGTTAATGTATTTTATGAAGTATAATAGGCTGTTATTTCTTTTATCCATGCTAATAATAGTGTCTTGCATAAAGACTTACTCAGAAGCAGCAGAGTTTATGGACTAAATAGTAGCCAACCCAACCTGCTTTCCTCCCACCAATGATAGGTGCCTGGCACTCCTAAGTTGCTTCTTTTGAATTTTATTCCTCTTAAAAAATCATTACTGTGCCAGGCGGTGGTGGCGCACGCCTTTAATCCCAGCACTCGGGAGGCAGAGGCAGATGGATCTCTGTGAGTTCGAGACCAGCCTAGTCTACAAGAGCTAGTTCCAGGACAGGCTCCAAAACCACAGAGAAACCCTGTCTTGAAAAACCAAAAAAAGAAAAAAAAAATCATTACTGTTTCCAGAAATAAGGACTCGCACATAAGAGAGTCTGCATCTTGATTATGAGAATAGATAGAGAGTCTTAGGATTCATGTTTATATTAATATATACTTTAGGGAAATGTCAAGGTGTATGAGGAGGGAGGAATGTGGAGTTACTGTTTAATAGAGACAGTTATAGAGGAAGATGAACATATTTTAGAGATAGATGGTGGTTGTGGCTACACAAGGTGAATGTACTGGATGCCACATTAACTAAACATCTAAGAAGGTTGGAAATGATAACTTTCCTGGTGTGGATTTCATCACAACACAAAGAGTGTGTAAACAACTCAAGCATTTAGGGATTTATGTGAGGGAGGCAGAAGAAGAAAGGGATACTGTGGCTGTTGAAATCCAGGGAATAGTGTGAAGTTGCACCCCGAATGGAAGGAAATATGTTGACAAAGCACATGTGATCAGTCTCATCAATGTTCCCATAGCTGGACACCTTGCCTCAAAATATAAAGACCCTTTACCATGTGTGTAAGTTGTGCATGTAGAAAGCACATAGCTTCTCACCGGTCTCTTTGCTTCTTTGCTTCCATGTAAGCCTTGAAATCTGGTGAATTTCAAGTGGAAGAGGGAAAAGAGAAGGGAGAAACAGGAAAAACATTTTGCTTTAAAAAAAAATCTGGGTGAGTTTTTTTTTTATTTTTTATTTTTTGATATGCCCTCACATGCCATCATGAGTATTCAGGAAAGAGGTGAAGGAGCCATTCAAAATCCAGGTAAGGAACTCATAGAAACATAGAACTAACACACAGTCATCAAGAAAGAGATAGAAACAATTTTTTTTTTTTGATTTTTTTCGAGACAGAGTTTCTCCGTAGCTTTTTGGTTCCTGTCCTGGAACTAGCTCTTGTAGACCAGGCTTGCCTCGAACTCACAGAGATCCGCCTGCCTCTGCCTCCCGAGTGCTGGGATTAAAGGCGTGCGCCACCACTGCCCAGCTAGAAACAATTTCTTATGGTTTCTTTTTTTTTTTTTCTTGCTGATTTTTTTTATTAATTAATTAATTTAATTATTAAAGATTTCTGCCTCTTCCCCGCCACCACCTCCCATTCCCTCCCCCTCCCCCAATCAAGTCTTCCTTCCTCCTCAGCCCAAAGAGTAAGCAGGTTTCTCTGCCCTGTGGGAGGTCCAAGGACCACCCACCTCCATCCAGGTCTATTAAGGTGAGCATCCAAACTACCTGGGCTCCCACAAAGCCATTACATGCAATAGGATCAAGAACCCATTGCCATTGTTCTTCAGTTCTCAGTAGTCCTCATTGTCCATTATGTTCAGCGAGACCGGTTTTGTCCCATGCTTTTTCAGTCCCGGACTTTTCAACAGAAGAAGTTCAAATGGCCAAAAGTCACTTAAGATCATGCTCAACTTCCTTAGCAATCAGGGAAATGCAAATCAAGACAACATTAAGATACCATCTTACACCGGTCAGAATGGCTAAAATCAAAAACACCAATGATAGCCTCTGCTGGAGAGGTTGTGGAGAAAGGGGCACTCTCATCCATTGCCGGTGGGAATGCAAACTTGTGCAACCACTTTGGAAAGCAGTGTGGCGGTTTCTCAGGAAAGTCGGGTTCAACCTACCTCTTGACCCAGCAATACCACTATTGGGAATATACCCAAGAGATGCCCAAACATATAACAAAAGTATATGCTCAACTATGTTCATAGCAGCATTGTTTGTAATTGCCAGAACCTGGAAACAACCTAGATGTCCTTCAATGGAAGAATGGATGAAGAAAGTATGGAATATATACATATTAGAGTACTACTCAGCAGTAAAAAACAATGACTTCTTGAATTTTGCATACAAATGGACGGAAATTGAAAACACTATCCTGAGTGAGGTAAGCCAGACCCAAAAAGAGGAACATGGGATGTACTCACTCATATTTGGTTTCTAGCCATAAATAAAGGACATTGAGACTATAATTCGTGACTCTAGAGAAGCTAAATAAGAAGGTGAACCCAAAGAAAAACATATAAGCATCCCCCTGAATATTAACCTTCATCAGGCGATGAAAGAAGACAGAGACAGAGACCAACATTGGAGCACTGGACTGAAGTCTCACGATCCAAAGGAGGAGCAGAAGGAGAGTGAGCACGAGCAAGGAACTCAGGACGGCGAGGGGTGCACCCACACACTGAGGCAATGGGGATGATCTATCGGGAACTTATGGTTTCTAATGTAAGTGTGCGCTGTTCTGCTCTTTCCTAAGCTGTGAATGAGAGTTATTTATTCTCTGTTTATATGTCGAGATACAGATGAAAACAGATATTTCTCTGGGCATGTCCACGTGTATGCAGAGCCCAGAAGTGTATTTCTCATTCAGTCAGCCCAAGCAACATCGGCAGAAGGAGATTTCACATTCTCTGGACTGCAGCCACCTCCAGTTTCTCCCTGTTACTGAGATCTCATTGTCACAGCCAGGATTTGTCTTCACTGCCTGTGACAAGAGAGGAAATAAAATGCTGAAGATTGCCTTCCGTGTGGTCTGGCATCTCGGCATTATCAGATGCTAGGTCAGAGACCCCCGCATAATCATATCAAAGATATCATATCAAGGAAACAGACCAAGCAGTCAGTACGGCTGAAACCTCACCTTTAACCATCACCATTTCTAACATACACCACAGTATAATCAGGAAAACTCAGAAAGTGCTTGAAAATGGTACCGTAATAAATCCGAATTTGAAAGTTTGTCACATTCAGTTTGCATGGTCTCAGTCCTAAGACCTGAAGGAGGAAATAATTTTTCGACATATTAAAATCTAATATAGCTGACTAATATATGAGCAGGGACCCTGCTTCTTCCTTCCATAGCCCATGTTTTTCTGACCTTTCCCTTGTCCTTGAAGAAAAGTCATCACTGAATTGAAAGAGAAAGATAATATTCAAGCTCTCAATTTAAAAACAGAGATATAAAATACCTTCCTTTTCCTTTGTTGTTGTCTCTTGGTATTCTTCTGTTTTGCCTTTGTGTTTGAGACAAGGTCTCACCATATAGCTCTGGGTGGCCTAGAACTCACTATGTAGAACAGACTAGCCTCATATTCACAGGGAAAGTAGGGTAAAATCTTGGGGAGAAAGGTACCAATTTATGAATTAAAATATAAAAAGAATTTCTTTTTTTAAAAAATCAGAAAACAAGTAAGACATAGTGGGGCCCATTAGTGATCCCACTCCCCAAGAATATAGGCAAGAAGATATTGAGTTAAGGCCAGCCTGCCTTACACAAAAATACCTTGTCTCAAGAAAAGAAAAAGAATTATTAAATCTGAATTTACTACTATACTTGAATTACAACCCACGAACAAATCATTAGTCACTTCAATAGTTTTCATTAATAAAGCTATAGAATCCCCAATCGTAAGCATGTAATAAAGAGAACAACGGGCCCATACTTTGCATCAGTATGTTTCCCAACGAACTACATCATGAGAATTCTACTCAAGTGAGAGAATACTGCAGTTATTCATTTCATTGCCAAATCAGACCACATTAAGAATATAGAGAGTACATATCAAATATAAATCTACTGTTAATGCTCACTGGATATGGATGACGGCTCTTTCCTGCAGGGTGAGAGAGGTCCAGAGCGCCTACTTTCCAATAAAATTGTGTGCTTGGTGAGCAGTCTTCCCTATTCCTTCTAAAATGTTTAATTTTACATTAAAATGGAAGTTAGATTTTATGCTTCTGCAAGGAATAAAGCCCGAATTCACAAACAGAGGCCCATGACATGAGATACACTCAAAATATTTTACAAATAGAATATGCTAGCGTTTGCAGAAAAGTCTGCTTTGGGGAAAGTTCTATTATGAATAAAGTTGTTGTTTGTCACTTTTATTTTACCAAGAGGCAAATTAGTCATTGCATAGCCTGTTCTATTTTTTTTTCCTTGAAATCAGGTCACTTAATCCCTTCTGGGATGTATTCAAAATGAGAGTCTGTATTTTCCTCTCAGTGTAAGCTGGAGAGATTTCAAGTTGCAGGTCTTCATATAATAGGCATATGGAAATGGGGTCTAAAATATCTGACATTTTAATGACATAACTTCATTCACAATGGCATTACTTGTGAATACCATTTAAATAAAAATGTAGGCGAGCCAAATCCCCACATGACCTCAACTGCAATGAAACTGTATTTTTCAATGTACATTCTACCTCCAATACCCTTCACAGAGTCGGTAACCTCCAACTGCCAGCATTTGTCAGCAAACACCTGGTTTTGAATGCAACATATTATCTGTTCCTTGGGTAGAGAAGTTTGTATTCATTTTTCTTGAACAATAATTCATGTGTAATACAGCTTAATTTAGAACTCCAGCTAGCAAATGCAGCTCAAAGTAAGATGGAAAGCCAGTTGTTCACTCACCATCTAGCCATCTTTCTTTGTGCTTCTAGATACAGTGTCCCTTGGTGAGTGAGGGTAAAGTGTGAGGGTGTTTCAGCTCCCTCACAAACCAGGGAAACATTGCATAATTAATTATTGATAACATCTCTAAAAGAAATTTATATAGTATATTTTGCCTTGCTAAAATCAAAACATAGACTTCAATGCTTATTAGAACCCTGGTTGCAAAGGAAAAAAGAGTAAGATAAATGCAGCCTAGAGACAAGGCACACCTACATAAATATATAAATACAGGCGTATTTTCAGCACGAATTCTCAAAGGCTGTACAGTTTCCAGACTGTCAACGAAGATACTTTGTAGAAAATAAGTAATTAGTAAAATATAGAATAAAAATTAAGTCAAGACCTGAAAAATATAAGCCTTATTTTCATTACTTAAATACTTGGGTCACATTTCAATGAACATGAATCAGTGAAAAAGCATAATAGAGAAAATAACTACAACATTTTCTCAATGATTTTTTTTCAAGCCTTGTTTTTCTCTCACCACTGACTGGCCAGTCCATGGACCACACATTAAGAAGCAAAGTGCTGAGATTCAAGAAATATAATATTCTTGGCTTGTGTTTTTCCTTATGGGTTAACTGTTGGGTCTGTATTTCAGAATTCAGAAGCAGTGAGCCCACAGCTGCACTTCATAAAGCAATCTTTTTTTTTTTTTCCCCACGTGTGCCTCTGTATTTCTGAGTTGGCTGGGATGGGGATCATAGGGACTGGAAGGTATTACAATTCAGAAAGAAGTCATGAACTAAAGTTTCTACCATAAAGACATGCTATCTATTAGAAAAAGAAAACCCCAGGAGCCTCTCATTAGCATGTCTTCCCACCACAGACCTAGGTGAAGGTAATGCCATGGACTTCTTTCAAGGAGTAATTTTTAATATATACTGAACACTAATAAAAGACTGGAAAATACTTCAAATATACATATTCTGCTGTATTCTGATAAGTGAAAAATGTTGTGTTTATCCATTTAAAAATGCTGCTTATGGCAATACTGCTGTTGAGTATATACCCAAAGGATGCTCAATCATACCACAAGGACGTGTGTTCAACTATGTTCATAGTGGCATTACTTGTAGTAACCAGAACCTGGAAACAACCTAGATGCCCATCAACTGAAGAATAGATAAAGAAAATGTGGTACATTTACACAATGGAGTAATACATAGCAGAATAAAATATTATGTCATTGAATTTATAGACAAATGATGAATCTAGAAAAAAATATTGAGTGAGGTAACCCAGATTCAGAAAGACAGATATAACATGTACTCACTCATAAGTGGCTTCTAGATATAAAAGAAAAAACAACACAGAAACCACAACCCTAGACAAGCTAGACAACAAAGAGGACTCTAAGACAGACATAGATGGATCTATATAGGAAGGAGAAAAATAAAAGATTTCCTGAGTAAATTAGGATCATAAGGGGGGCAGTCACAGGAGAGGGTAGAAGGGGGAAAGTACGAAGAGAGAGGAGCAGAGAAAAATGTATTAGTTAAATAAAAACAATAAAAAATAAAAAAAAATAAAATGCTGCTTATGGGTCTGGAGAGATGTTAAGAGCTCTTGCTAACCTTGCAGAAAACAAGAGTTTAGTTTTGAGTACCTGCAGGTGGATCACAACCACCTGGGACTCCAATTCCAGGGACTCTTTCAACCTTTACTAATACATATTTGAACATCCAGGAACACATGGATACATATTAAATAAAGTTTAAAAACCTGCTACCTCTTCTATATCAACTATTTGCAATATTCATTCACTCTCTTAGGAAAGTCTAAAGATAAAGTTACCACTAAAGGGTGTCACTCAGAGAGGATGAAACCCCAGTCACAACTTTCAGAGAAGCAGCTTCATCAGGAAGCTCTGATCATAAAAGAAATTTGAGTTTCTGGCCAACGAAGGAACACTGCTTCTTTTTTTTTTTCCTTCAGAAATTATTCTCATTGAAGATATCAAATACTCAAGCACCTACTGTCATGAACTTGATTCTGTAGTTCCAATGTTTGTGGGGAAAAATGTGTAGCTTGATTATGGGAGATGTGGGTCACTAATTGGATCTCACATGTTAGATCAGGGGAAGCAGAAATGCCAACATAAAAGCTGAATATCTATTGACAGTCTGTTTCTAAAGGATAATGCTAAAACTAACTGAAATATGACTGAAGAGGAAATGTATTGTCATTGATTACTGACACCGTGGGCACAGAGTAGAGAATTAATGGCATGGACCTAATTATTCTTAGCCATAGGTATATTTTCTGGATTTTCCCAAGAAATCGGGGGAATTTTAAAGAAGGAATCTCTGTAGACCATGTAACTCTGAGCAGCTCATCTGCATAGTGAAAAGTAATTAAACCTGAGTACATAAAAGTGAAGTTTATGATGAAAAGCTGCCCACCGAATGTATAAGGAGCAAGAAAGCAGAGCATGGACTTCAGCAGAACATCATTTAGCAAATGCTGCAAAAAGTCATAGAACATTAGAGCTGAAAATTAACTTGAAAATATCATAGTCCAATTCCTTCATTTTAAGCCTATAGGAAAACAGACCCATGGAAGTCAAATCTCTTACACCAAAGTATCTGTTAGCAACATAAAAAAAGGATGGGGGACCATGGACTTCGTTTCTCTGTTTTTCTAATCTCCGTTCCTGACATCAATATAATTTAGCAAATCATTACACAACAGCATGCAGGTTGAAAATCACAGATAAGACAGATTGTTACACTGAATTGCTGGAGACAAAGAGACTCACTGTCAGAAGAAATCAACTGAACTTTAATAATGAAACATTAGTCTTGTGATCAAATATGAAAATTAAAATATAGTTCCACTAGTAATAGTGTTAGTGTTTCTCTAGGTAGATGAAATGGTGTATTAGAATGTTGTTAGGTTGCCAGAGTAAAGATTCCTAAAATCCTGACAACTTCATCCATCAAAAATGTCTTGCTTGTACAGAGCATATTTTTGCACCCAGACAAGTCCTATTGACATGAACACTCCTTCTCTTTATTCTGACAGTTTAATGTGTTTGCTAATAATAATAATTTTGGCTAAAGCAAGTTGCAAGCCTTGTCCACTACAAGGTAGAAACAGACCCCACCCTTCCATATATGTTGAAGAGGAGATGGGAGGGAGCTGTCACAGTGTTGTCACCAGTAACAGGCAAAGTAAAACAGAGAAAATAAAGAGAAATGAGCCCCAGATGATTTCTACCTGCTATGAAAACTCATTCTGTGACTTTTTAGACCCCAAGACTTGTGTAACTTTGTGCAATCCCTGAAGGGCCTCTATCCCACAAGAATGTAAACAGAGCTGTTTTTCTATATCTCCATATGGTGTGTAGCTCACAGGGAAACACAAAAAGTAAAAGTATATCTGAAATGAAGACAAGGATATATTTTATGGCAACATTATGCCAAACAAATAAACATAAACTTAAAAGACTTCCATTTAGCAAATAAAATTCTAATTTACCTATGTAGTAGAAACAGAAATTTGCTGATTTCAGAAAACCATCTCCAGAAGTCAGGGAGTGAGACACTTAGTGAAACTTATGAGCGTGTATATGTGTTTCTGTGTTCATTAAAAATATTCATGTTTGCAACTTATTTTCCTATTCAGACACTCTTAAAAATCTTGTAGATGACTCATGCCTATTTCAATTCCATTATGCTGAATCTCTAAATAGGACCTATATAGAATCTCCCAATTTAGAAAGAAACAAGAAGGGCGTGAAGCCCACTTGACTTTTCAAGTTCTAAATGTCAGTTGTAAAAAGAGAACAAAAGATTGAAATTGAAAAATCCTATTAACTCACCTTTTGCTTGTTGCCATGGTGCCTAACAGGCCACAGTTTGCATATTCTAGAAAGATAATGGTGATGTATATTTAATTGCTTGTCTCAGGGTCTCAGATAATAGCAATGGACAGCAGACTTGGTTGAACATTCAGACTGTAGGAGGCTAACATTGTGAGCCTCACATTTAAAGTCACTCTTGTGAGGATCAAGGGATCTGCTCTGGCCCATGATAATTAGTCGCTTCATTAGATTCTGTCATGGCGTCAGGCAGCCTTACTGTAAAGCCATATTTGTTTCTCTGAGGCAGAATTTTCAAGTTACAGAAGAGTGATGGGACTAACTTGGTAGTAACACCAACTTATTTTCCAAAGTGACTTTGCCAGTTTCCAGTCCCCTCAATGATGTGTGAGAGGCCCCTTGCTCTAAAGGGAAAACAAAAGCAAGTAATCAAGTGGGCACATGCCAACCCTGCTGGGGAAAAGCTGACAGGAGGAAACTGTTAGCAGAGATGAGATGGGGGTAGCTTCATCCTGACAGGGCTCAGGAAAAACTTACAGAGTACTCTGGTACAGCTAAAGATTGTTCTGAAAGAGGAGCCCCACACCTTGGTCTGAAGACTGTAAAAAACAGCTACTAGAAAAGCTTAATTCTCTCATTCCTCCTCATACATGATCAAAGGCTTTTTCTAGATAACACAAACGTGACAAGACAGAATCTTGGCACCAGGCCTCTCCTGCTAGCTTGACATTCACAGCAAGGGCTATAATAGCTGGCCCTGTCCTGACATGAATTGGGGACCACTGCCCAAGCCTGTGTTTGCCCGTAACATAAGAAAACAGAGCCTGGTTCCATGAAGCTTTGTAGGAGGACTACTTCTATCCTAGAAAGCCAGTTTACATGGCACCATCTTAGGGGAATTGGGGGAATTGGCCCTTACCTCTCACACCAGAGTACCTTTCTTCTGGCTATAATTTTATTAATTTCTAACTAATGCATAAAGGAAACAAGAGGGTGTTGAACTGAGCCTGTTGTTGTCTTTTTATTTCTCATGAAGCAAACTACAGCCTTAGTAAGTTAATGAAGCAAAGTCTAAGAGTGTTTCTAAGTAAGCAGCTTGATTTTAGCTAGTCTCGTGCAGCCATCTGATCAGACCATTAAAAATGAGTCCAATTTCTCATTACACCATGTCCAAGTCAGACAGATGCAGACCTGCAGTGTCTCAGATGCCTTGTCTGTCTTGCTTCCCTGGTGAGCCCTCAGAGTTCTGCCACCCCAACTGCTGTGTGGAGTGTTCCCACCCTCAAATGGTTTTGAGTGCTACTCTAATCATGAGCTTCTTTGCTCAAATGTACCCTACAACATTTTCTTAATTTTATTAATTAATTTATTTTTAAAGCAGTTGTTCTAGTTTCTTTTCTCTTGCTTTGATAAAATGCTCTGATCTGACCACAAGCAACTTTAGGGAGGAAAAAGTTTATTTCATTTTATAGTGTCCAGTTCATGTTACATCACTGAGGGAAGTCAGGACAGAGGCTCAAGCAGGAACTCAAGTATGAACCATGGAGTAATATTACTTCCTGGCTCAGACGCTGACTTTCTTACCTAGCTTTCTTGTGGAGCCCAGACCCACCAGTTCAGGAATGGCGCCTCCAACCATAGCCTGAATCCTCCAACATCAATAACCAATCATGACAATATCTCACAGACATGGCCACAAGCCAACTGGATAGAGGGAATTTTTCAGCTGAGGCTCTCTAGATAATTCTAGTATGCATCAAATCGACAATAATAACTCACCAGCCCAGCATTTGTGTTGAAATTATGACATGGTATGCATGCATATAAATCATTGAGCATTAAGGTTTGCTTTAGGAGCAATATTTTAAATATGTATAATATGTACCAAACTTATTACTGGTTTTGTTCAAGATTCCTATAGACTAACTTATACAAGCCAGTGGAGAAATGGTTGAAATCTCTCTACATGGTGATATTTTTATTTTCCTTCTACAGTTTTACCAATTTTTGTTTTTTAGGCTCAATTTTCAAAGCATATATATTAACAAAATATTTCCTAATAATTAAAACATTTCCTCAATATATGAATCAACCTTTTTATCTTCTACAATGTTTTTTGATTTAAAATATTTTTCCAACATTGTTATTACTGTTAATGTTCTTTTAGTTCACTTTGGTGTTTACTCTACAGGTTCATTTTTGATTTTGTGTGTGTGTGAGCTCTAATTCAGGTGAGTATTTTTTTTAAAAAAAATCTCTCACTGCCTATGAATAGAGATCTATTTTTATTTTCATCAGCCTGATCTGTATTCATTTGTTTCTGTTCATTTATTTCTTTATTTACCTGTTCATGGTTTCTTAGCCCCATTGGAATTATGTTTTTTCCCCATATCATTTTCAAGACTTACTAGCTTTAGGTTTCAATGTTATGCCTTCTGAAAATCATAACCTGAATTCCTAGTAAAAAATCTAAAGTTTTTGTGGTGTTCTAGGCCCCTCTGGCTCCTACAATCTTTCTTCCCCATCTTTCCTGGGCTCCCCAAGTTCCTCATAGTGTCTGATTGTGGGTCTCTGCATCTGCTCCCACCAGTTTCTAGATGAAGCCTCTTTTCTAATGGTTGGGCGAGGCACTGACCTAAGAGGATAGCATAATATCATTAGAAATCATTTCATTTACTTTGGGGGGAGGGGGTGTTCCAGTTATGTTACTGTCCGTAGAATCAAGTAAGCAGGGTTCATAGGGGCTCAGTGTTACAATCACGGAGCCTGCATGGGACTGTCCTAGGTCTTCTGCAAATGTTATGGTTCTGTAGCTTGATGTTCTTGTGAAAGTCCTCACAGTGGGACTGAGGGTTTCTCTGACTCTTTTGCCTGTTCTTAGGACTCTTTTCCTTCTACTTGGTTGTCTTGATCAACATTGATATGCAGATTTATGCCTTGTCTCATTATATCTTGTTATGTTATCTTTGGTTGATATCCCTGGGAGTCCTGCTTTTTTCTGAAGGGAAACAGAGGAGGGAGGGCAAGGAAAGGAAGAAATGGAGGGAGGGAAAAGTGCAGTCAGGATGGATTGTATGAGAGAAGGATATATGTAAATTTAAAAAAAAAAAAAGAAATTTAAAACTACCAGTGAGTCACATCTTGAGCTCCTAAGGTTAATCACTATCTTTACTATTGTATTTCAGATACCGAACTCTAAAATAATTAGCTCCAATTACCCCTCTTTCAAATTAAATAATGAAATTGTCAGAACCAAATCTACCTTGATTTTTTTCTCTTTTTTTCTTTTTTCTTTTCTTGGTTTTTTTTTTTTTTTTTTTTTTTTTGAGACAGGGTTTCTCTGTGTAAGGAGCTCCGTAGACCAGGCTGGCCTTGAACTTACAGAGAACCCACATCTCTCTGGCTCCCCAGTGCTGGGATTAAAGTTCTGTGCCACCATCATCCTTCTCATTTTAGTTTCTTAACCTCACACATGTGATTTTCTGGCTTTTATACCTAGTCAGTTCTTATTTATTTTCACCAAAAGTATCCAATATTTTGTTTCATTTACAGTACAGGCACACCGTCTGGTATAACTTCTTTTCTTTCTGAATATGTTCTTTGTTATGTCCTCGGTGAGGGTCTGTTGCTTGTAAACTCTCTCAGAATTGCTCTGAAAATGTCTTTATTTCAGCACCGTTCTCCCTCAAGGCTTGTCTTCATTGAGTGTCAGGGATTTCCTCCCCACACGTTAGGATAGTACTCTGGCTGATGCTGGACAAAGCCAGCTATCAGTCCAATAGCATTTCTTTATGGGTTACCTTTACCTTCTTTTCTACAGCTGGCTTTTGTGCCTTATGTCTTTATAAAATGCTTTTATTCACCCATTTAAAAAATTTTATAGATAATATGTTGCAATATTTTGAGCATATAACCCATCCCATTCCCCACTACTCTCTCTTATTTCATCTCTCTCATTCATGTCAGTACCATTTGTCCACATACACAATATCACTTATACCTTTATTTGATATGTTCATATGCTGTTTTGTGTGACTATATTAAACAAGGAACAACAAATGAAATAAAACATACTGTATATGTCTGAGGTTGGCTAGACTTGCTTTTATCTCCATTTACATACATTTTCCGAAGTAACATAACTTTATTCTCCTTTATGAAAATCCCATTGTGTTTATGCCACATTTTCCCTACATAAACTGATGCTGTTGGATGTTTCAGTTGGTTCCATAGCTTAGCTTTTGTAAATAATGTCACAATAAACTTAATGTGCAAGTATCTCTGCCATTTTGACTTAGAGGCCTTCACTGAAGAGTGGTATAAGTGGCTCATATGGTAGATCTACTTTTACTAGCCCTCTGAGAAATTTCCATAGAGGTTAGACTGGTTTACACTCCCACAGCAATGCATAGGGGTTCCTTTAATCAAACATCTTCACCAGCATTTGCACTTGATTGTTTTCTTAATGACTGGACATTCAGACTAAGAGGAGATGGAATTCTGTTTGCATTTTCCTCATCTCTAGAGTGATGTGGGATTCCCTTCTGTATGCTGTGAATAGCATTGGTTAATAAAAAAACTGATTTGGCCTGTGATAGGGCAAAAGAAATTAGGAAAGCAGGGAAAACTAAACCGAATGCTGGAAGAAAGAAGGCAGTCAAGGAGAACCCCACTGGAGACAGAAGCCAGAACTTTAGCCAGTAAGCCACAGTCACGTGGCGATGCACAGATTAATAGAAATTATTAAATTATTAATAGAAATAGTTAAATTAAAATATATATTAGCCAATAAAATGCTGGAGCTAGTGGTCCAAGCAATGATTTAAATAATATAGTTTCTGTGTGGCTATTTTGGGTCTAACCTGCCGGGCAGCAGGGAAACCAACTAATGCCTTCCTTCCAACACTAGAGAGATTGAATTTTTGTTTTGTTTTTTAATTTTTTGAGACAGGGTTTCTCTATGTAACAGTCCTGGCTGTCCTGGAACTCACTCTGTAGACCAAGTGGCCTTGTATTCACAGAGATCTGCACGTCTCTGCCTCCTGAGTGCTGAGACTAAAGGCATAAGCCACCACTGCTCAGCAAGTTTGAATTTTTAAATGATCATTAGCTATTTGCATTTAATGTCTTGAGACTTGATTGCCCACATCAGTATTTCATTTATTGATTTTTTTTTGAGTTGTGTTTGTAGTCTAGACACTAATCCTCGATCCGATGTATAATTAGTAAAGATTTTTCTCTGTTCCGTATGCGATCCCAATTAGCTATTTCCTATCCTTCCCATACAGTTAAAGCTGTATAGTTTCATGAGATCCTGTTTATCATTTGAAGCTATTATTTCTTCAACAATTTGGGTCTCTTTCAGAAAGTCCTTGCCTATGTCTGTACCTTGAATTGGACTCTGCTTATTCTACTAGCAGTTAGTATTAGAGTACCAGGTCTTACTTTATAGTCTTTTCTACTCTTGAAGTTCATTTCTATATATACACATCCAGTTTTTATATCATCATATGTTAACAGAGTTATATTTTCTCTAATGTGTATTTTTTGACATCTTTGTAAAAAGAAGCAGATAGCTATAACTTTGTGCATTTATATTTGAATATTTTATTCTGCCCCATGTATATACGCGTGACAATACCATCAGGCAGTATCAGTTGTCAACAGTTCTTTAACTAGGAGTAGGACTTCATGTCCACCTCTCCTTTCCATGCTACATACCCTGTATTTTAAAGATTTACATAAAATATAAAATGTCTCAATAATTTTCCATGCATCATGTGTTGAAAAAATACCTAATATGTGTTGAGGTAATAAAAATATACTATTCATACAAAATTTAGTTATTCTTACTTTTCCATGTTGTGAGGATACATTTAGAATTATGTGTTACTGAAAGCATTAGTTTTATAACAAAGTTTTATTTTATATTTCTTGGATTATTACTTGGATGTTTTATTAGCTAGAATAATTATACTATTCATATTTCCTTTTTAACCTTCCCACACTTTTCCATTTAACCAACACATATACTACATGTATTCAGATTTATTGTTTAGAAACTGTGATACCGTTAGTTATTGTGGCCCTGTTTCTGTTGCTTATGCTGATTCCCTCCCATGATAGGAGACTGAATACAGCTGTTAACCTCAGTGTCTCCTCTCTGTGTGGTTTATTTTCCTAGAGCTCATTCTGCTTTCTCACGTGTTGGAGCACCAAGCTTTCTCTCCTGTTACCCTTCAAAACCTTTGCTCGAGCAAATGTGCACATCTCCCAGGCCAGCTTTGTTTCTGTCACTTTAAAATGCCCTATATCAATGTCCCCAGTTAGTTCATTGGGGCACCTGAGGATAGGGAACCTGAAATGAACCTATCCTATAATCATACTGATGAATATCTTGCATATCGCCATAGAACCTTCATCTAGCGATGGATGGAGATAGAGCCAGAGACCCACACTGGAGCACCGGACTGAGCTCCCAAGGTTATAATGAGGAGCAGAAGGAGAGAGAACATGAACAAGGAAGTCAGGACCATGAGGGGTGCACCCAACCACTGAGACAGTGGGGCCGATCTATTGGGAGCTCACCAAGGTCAGCTGGACTGCTACTGAAAAAAAACATGGGATAAAACCGGACTCTCGGAATGTGGCGGACAATGAGAGCTGACGAGAGGCCAAGGAGAATGGCACAGGAACTTTCAACTGGCGATAGATCGAGAGAGAGACAGAGACCCAAATTGGAGCAACGGTCTGAGCTCTTAAGGTCCAAATGAGGAGCAAAAGGAGGGAGAACATGAGCAAGGAAATCAGGACCACGAGGCGTGCACCCACCCACTGTGACAGTGGAACTGATCTATTGGGAGCTCTTCAAGGCCAGCTGGACTGGGACTGAATAAGCATGGGTTGAAACTGGACTCTCTGAACATGGCGGACAATGAAGGCTGATGAGAAGCCAAGGACAATGGCACTAGGTTTCGATCCTAATACATGAACTGGCTTTGTGGGAGCTTAGCCTGTTTTGATGCTCACCTTCCTGGGCCTGGATGGAAGTGGGAGGACCTTGGTCTTCCTGTAGGGCAGGGAATTTGGACTGCTCTTCAGTATCGAGAGGGAGGGGGAATGGACTGGGGGGAGGAGAAGAGGAGTGGGGATGGGGGAGGGGAGTGGGGGGAGGGGGCAATGTGTGGGAGGAGGGGAGGGAAATGGGAAACGGGGAGCAGTTGGAAATTTTAATTAAAAAAGAATAAAAAAAATAAAAAAATAAAAAAAAAATAAAATGCCCTATATTTAAGCTTTTTCCCTGTTCTGTTCTTATTTCTCATTTTCCCATAAGCGCAGAAATATGTGAGAGCTTAGAAAAGAGAAGCAAAGAGGGGCAATGGGTGTGTGTGTGTGTGTGTGTGTGTGTGTGTGTGTGATAGAGAGAGAGAGAGAAAGAGATGATGTTGGTAGTGGGAGGATAAGACTGATTTTGATACTTAAATTATCATAAAGGATAAAGATGAAAATTCCATGGCATTAAAACCCTTCTTATTAAACAGCATTTAATGATATGTGAAAACATCCAACATATTACTAAAAAGAAGGCAATTAAACACACGTGTAATGCAGGATCTTAATTTTGCAAAAATCACAAATTTTTGTTTTGACCTAAAAACACAAGAAAGAAATTAATTGCAGCTTGTTTCCCTGAAGAATGAAATCATACCTTCTTTCCTTTCTTTTTGTTTCCTGTCTGTGTTTTCTGTAAGATAATCACAAAAGTTATGCTAAAAATTAATACGAAAAAGCAGGAGATAGGAAACCCTTTCCATCCCCCCACCTGCACTCTTTGTCATGGCTGAGACTGTTAGTGTCACAGGGAAAACTGGGGAAAGGGGAATAGCTCCACTAATGCTCACCAAGGAGAGTCTGCAGCCAAGTGGGCACAGCACTGCCCTTCCTCCCATACACGCTGGCTGCCATCCAATGGATAAGGTGAATTCAACCAGGACAAAGGCCTTGTCTCTCCTCCCATGGCTTTTTTTGTGGTGCAAGGTTAAGCTGCCTTCTCCTGAGCATTGTAATGCAGGTATGGGAGGGTAATAATTAGAAAGAACTGCATCATTTTTAAACCCGGCATAGTTCATCTACAGCTCTGGTTTTGCCTGAGATAACTAAAATATCATTAGACAGAGGAGAGGTTGAGAAAGAGAGATTGCAGGTGGGGAGGAGGAGTAAAAAGAGAAAAGAAAAAGGAGGGGAGAAAAAAGGAGAGCAGAGGAGAGGTTGTATATAAGAAGGCTTTCAGGATTCACTCTTTGAGTTTGTAAGTATGAGTACCCACCTTAATGTATTGCCATTTAACACTTGGGGCATACACCACTAGAAGCTGTACTTCCTGGAAACTTGCTAGTAATTCAGACCCTCAGGCTCCATCCCAGACCAATATTATTAAGTTCATTAAAGAGCTATGGTGAGTCTTTCGAATACTAGCATGTGGAATCTATTTGAAAGCATTTAAAAATAATAACAATCAAGGTTCAAGTAAAAGAGATGAAGAGGCAATTTTATTCCTCTGAATAGCAATCCCTTGTGCGACAGAGAGACATTTATTCTGAACCTCTTACCTAGCAGCAGCAATTAAATGTGGGAACTCTTGAGAACATCCATAAACAGGGGTTACGACTGGATGTACACAGCCAGATCCATCCCTGCCATCCTTCCACAGCTAAACTCCAGGAGAGAAGTTTTTGTTCACTTTCTGCTTTCATCCTCTTTGAAGAGATGTAGCTTTGAACTGGCAGTGTCGCTGTTGGGACTGTTTTGTTCCTGCCATCAATCGTGACATCCTCTTTGTAACTCTTTGTCCAAAAGTGGGACATAACCATTGGACATGCAAGCCAACCAAAAGCTCTCCACTGAACAGGATTTTCCCAACTTAATCCTCTAAGAATGCATTGCTATGTTCTATGATCTTATAATAATCCTTTAAATGATGATTGCTTGAACACAAAAACATTTTTATCACCAAAGATAAGTTAGATTCCAAGAAAACAAACAAACAACAAGCATTCAGAAATATAACCTACCTCTTTAGTATTTTCTTTCTTGGGGTCATCCACTACTAATGACAGACTCATCCATTAATCCAACTTTTGAGGAATAGTGATTAATCACTGACAATGTCATGGGAAGGTTTAAAGGTACAATCTCTCATCAAAACTTAACTCTTTGATTTCTTAATCTGTAAGAATACTGTGTTTTTGGGTTGTTTTGTTTTGTTTTGTTTTGTTTGGATTTTCGAGACAGGGTTTCTCCGTAGCTTTTGGAACCTGCCCTGGAACTAGCTTTTGTAGACCAGGCTGGCCTCGAACTCACAGAGATCCGCCTGCCTCTGCCTCCTGAGTGCTGGGATTAAAGGTGTACACCACCACCGCCCGGCAAGAATACTGTGTTCTAATAATTCTCTGACTCCTGTGATAGCAGTTTTTCACAGATGGTATCTTGGCCAGTTTGAATTGCTTATAACAGAATTTTATAGACTGTGTTGTTTAACTATAAACATTTATTTTTTCACAATTAAGAAAACCTGTAAGTCCAAAGTCAGGATGCCAATGGATCCAGTTTCTGATAAGGATCCTTTTACCAGTGTGTAGGTGGTGGTGTCTTTTTTTGACCTGAAACAATGATGAAAAAAAATCATTTCTCACAAGCTTCTTGTTGTGAATGAGAACGGCGGACCGGGCCGCTTCCCGCCACCCAGCTAGTTTAACCCCAAAATAATTACAAGGAAACTGTATTCATTTAAACACTGCCTGGCCCATTATTTCTAGCATCATATTGGCTAACTCTCGTATCTTAATTAACCCATTTCTATTAATGTGTATTGCCACTTGACTGTGGCTTACTGGCATGAGTCTAACCAGCGTCCATCTCGAAGAGGAGAGCCATGGAGTCTGCCTGGCTCTGCTTTCTTTCTCCCAGCATTCTGTTCGGTCTACTCCACCTATCTAAATTTTACCTTATCAAAAAGACAAGGCAGTTTCTTTATTTAACCAATGAAAGTAACACATAGACAGATGACCCTCCTACACCAGCTTCTTTTTCTAATAGAACTAATCCTATTCCTGGGGACCCCATCCCCCTGACCTAAGTATCTCCCAAAATCCCCACTTCTTAATTCCATTTTACTGGAGCATGGGATATGAACAAATGAATTGGGGACCAAAGATATTCAGTTTATAACAGAGGGTTGTGTTTCAAATGTATTTCTCAGTTTATACATTGCCAAAAGTCTGCGCACGTAAAACCTCAGTGGCATAATACAAAATTAGTCAGTACCAAACAACAGGAGGCAGCTAGGGATCTGCCACAAGGCTATATGGCTTTCGGCTAGGCTTATTCTTTCAGTATGTGCCAAATGTCTGTCTATTGATCCAGATCAAGCTCCACCGGGATACCTGAACATCTCAACTCCCCTTCATGCATTCATCATGTTCCGGCAGGCCGCTTCGGGTTTGTTTTCACAGAGAAACACACCCACAGGAAAGAATAAAGCCTCGTGGCAGGCTTCAAAGGCTCAAAATGGAATTTCTGCTTCTATTGACCGGGTACACGGACAAGTGGAGAAACACAGGGTACATTACTTATATGGTAAACAAAATTCTGGAGGGTGTCTATTAACAGAAGTCAGGGCTCATTTGAGGAAAGGGGAAGATCGGGGTCATATTGACAGTTAATGTATTATTTTCCTCATCCAATTCATCATAAATCCTGCCAACTCTACCTTAGAAATACTTTCCACACCTGTCACAGTTTCTTTTATGACTACAACTAGGGCACTCAGTCTTGCCTACAGACCTCTCTCTCTCTCTATTTCTCTCTCTCTCTCTCTCTCTCTCACACACACACACACACACACCTTCTCTCTCTCCCTCCCCACTTGTTCATGTATAGTCTAGAAGCTGAGTTTGGGGCCTTCCTCAATAGTCCGCCACTTTATTAATTTTTTCCTTTTGTAACAGGATCTCTCGCTAAAACAGGGCCTCATCAATTCTACTACATTGGCTGACCAGCAAACACCAGGAATTCTCCTGTCTCGGACTTACCAGCTCTAGGATTATGGGCACATAATACAGCTTTTTATGTGAGTACCGTGTTCCAAACTTATGTTCCCATGTTTGTACAGCAAGAACGTTCCTGACTTAACTATATTTCCATCCCCAAGCCTTTTAACTATTCTGTCCACAAATTTTATGTCCCTTGCTCCTCAGACCACTCTTAATGTAGCACCAAGATTTTTTTTTTTCTTTCACAAAGAAACCTGGTCTTACGGCTTTTTTATTTAAACTGTCTCAATGGTTTCCTGCTCGTCTCTTAGTAAAAGGAATGCAGAGCACAAGGCCCTGTCTATTGCTGGGACTGCATTTATTTCAGCTTCTTTTGGGCCTCTGCTCCCCACGCCCCTGCTATGCTACTCACCCCCTCTCACTCTCTGGTGTCATATTCCTTCTCTCCAGGAGACTAAGGCTTCTGTGGGTCCCTCTGCCTCATCTAGAGTTTCTGTAGTTCCCATTACTTCAGATCACCAATCCAGTGTCATTTCTGACATTCTCTCCTTCACTTGTCACTATAACAGGTTATACATTTATGCTCTCAAAGCTGCTTGTAATTTTCCATCCTTGCCTGTGATTTTCCATCACGGTTTATAATGGACAATTACCAGTGTCACTAATTGACAAAGAGCCACTTCCTACTAAAATAAAACTTCCATCATGTCAGAGGTCATGCCTGGTCATTGTAATTCCCTAAAACTTTCATCAAACTTCACAAAAAAGAAAATCATTCTGCTCCCTTTAATTTTGAACACATGGTTTCTTATATTTTAAGTGCTTGATTATAGTCAGTGATGCTGTAGACCCAAGTTCCTTGCAAGGGCATTCTAAATAAATGCAGCAAAATAGCAATTATTTCTCTGCCTTACAATTTACCAGCCAAATCCTTTCTTTTCTCACATATGCCTTGCTCAAGGGTATGAAACTAGGAAACAGGCTAGCCAGATTGATTATGGAATTATTCCTCTAGGGCTTGTGTTTATTTCTTGGTCATTTCTTTGATGAGTCCCTACATTTTCTGTAAAGTGAAGGTGTGTATTAAAGTCTGGGCAACGTGCAAAGCATCTGTTAGATTTGTATCTGAGAAATGAAGACTACCTGCATGTTCAACACAGAGGCTATTGCTCTCCTACAGAAACCTGCATTATATTAATGGGCTCTCAGAAACATGCAAGCAATTACACTTAAGAGCGATTTGATTTTGAGGAACATTTTCCTATTTTCTTACTTCCTAGCCCTTTGAATTTCCATTCTGCTCCCTTTTTCTTAGTTTGGCTGAAGGGGATTGGGATGGAGACAGAGAGACAGTGAGACAGAGAAAGAGAAAGAGAATGCAGTACTTTTTCTTCCCTTTCTGTTATCCTCCAAGTTACTCCCTTGTTAATGGACACATAGACTGTTACCATGTCTTAATAATTGTAAATGGGATTACAGTGAACATATGACTGTAAATTTCTCTTTCAAATGCTGACTTCTCTTCCTTCAGCTATCTGCTCAGAAACAACAACTGTATTACTACATCAAATAATAGTTATGTTTCCAGTATTTTAAGGATACTGCAGTGTTTTAAGGATACTGTTACATTACTTCTAGCGTTATTCCCGCTTCCCTTTTCTCCATACTTTCCGAGTACCAATGCTTTTTTCTTGTCCTTCTGAAAACAGCAATCCTGATGAGTGTGAACTATTGCTTCCTTTCGGTTTGATTTGCATTTCTCAGGGTATTTGTGAGTTCACACGCTTCTTGGTGATCTCTATATCTAATCGGAAAAAAAAATGACTATATGAGTCCTTCCTTCAGTTTTTAATATTATTATTTCCCTTTTACTACTAACTCGTATGGAGTTCTTATTTATTTTAGATTTTAAAATCTTATCTTTAGATGCTGCCTTACAAACATATTCTACTGTTCTACAGGCTTTCCTTTCTCATTGTTGATTGGTAGATTTATTTTTTTGAAGTTTTATGTGCCCACACTCATTTATTTTTGCTTTTATTGTTTGCTCTTCGGTGTTATTGTTGAAGACTAATGTCAAGGATCATTTTTCTCAGTGTTTCCTTTTAGGAGTTTTGCAGTATCTAGTATTTATATCTGAGTCTTCAATCCATTTTATGTTTATTTGTATGACAGAAAGTGAGGGGGCTGAGATTAAGGTTCAAATTCAGCCTCTTATGTGTAAAAACCAGTTTTCTCTGTGTATTTATTGAAACATTCTTATGTCTCCACTATATTCTTGGATCTCTTATCATATGTAAGCTGATCACATATGAATGATTTCAACGATCATACAATGGGTATTTGTGTCTATTCTGTATTAATATCATATTGTTCTAATTACTGTGATTTAAACATTACTGTACTATAGCTTAAAATTATAAATTAAATGAAGATTTATTCTTTCTCAAGGCTTTTGTTTTATTCTCTGGAGTCTTTCATGGCTCTCTATATATTTTAGAATAATTTTTGTTTTATTTTGTGGCCAATTATCTCGGAATTTTGATAGGGATTACATTGAATCTATAGGTTGCTTTAGGTAGTATAAACAGTGTAATAAATCCTTTCTTTAGTTTACTTATGAGTGTATCTTTCCATTTATATGTGCATTCTTTGGGTTATTTCATCAATGTTTCATATATATATATGTTCCTTATATAATTATATAAAATATATATATATATATATCCTCCTTGGTTAAATTATTCTTAATTATTTTATTCTTTTTAATGCTTTTGTAGATGATATGATTTATTTCATTTTTAGATAACTTGTTTTTAGTGTTCAGAAATGTGTAAAATAATTTTTGTATGCTTCTCTTTTATTCTAGCCACTTATTAAATTCTTTCACAGATACACATCTGAACATATCCATGTCATCTGCAAAGAATGATATTTTTTCTAATTTCTTTTCCAATATAAATGCTTTTCTCTCATTTTTGTTTCTCTTTCAGCTTGGGATTTCTAGTACTGTGCTTAATAAAAGGGATGAAAGTTGATATCTCTGATGCATTTTTAATCTTACAGAGAAGCTTTTGACCTTTTATGATTAGGTATGATGCTACCTGAAGTCTTGTGGTATATAGCCTATACTGTACCAAGCTACATTTCTTTTATACACAGTTTGGCAAAGTTTTTATCATGAAAAAACATGGAATTTTGTCAAATTCTTCATTTTCATTTATTGAGAAGAGGTGATTTTTAATTGGTTAGCTCTTCTTTCTGTTAATGTGGAGTTCAACATTTATTTATTTATTGATTGATTGATTGATTGATTGAGTAATCTGAACCATCCTTGAATCTCAGGGGTAGACATCACTTTTTGTAGTGTATGATCCTTTTTTATGTGCTTCTGAATTTGATTTACTAGTATTTTATTGAAGACTTTTGTGTCTGTGTGCTCTTAAGAGATGTTAGTATGTAACTTTTTTGTGTTTTTATCTCTTTTTTATCTCAATTTACAACACTAATCTTACAAAACATTATTCAATTTCTTCAAATTATTTGAGAAATATTATTCCATATGTAATATTTAGAAGAATTTTTATTGAAGTCTCAAGATCTTGAGTTTTACTTTGACAAGAATCTTTCATTACTAAATTCCTAGTTAGACCTTCTTATTATCAGTATATTCAGAATGTCTTTTTCTTCATGTTGCAGGTTTTCAGATTCTATGTTTCTAGCCGTTTATCCATTTTTTCTGGTTCACACAATTTTTGATGTATAGTTGGTGGTAAAAAAAAAAAGAATCCTTTATATGAGTTCTGGGAGTCCATAATGTAACATTATAATTACAGTTAAAAATATAACATTTTATATTTTAATTTGATAACAAAATAATTTTAAATGTTCACTCCAAAATGAGAGTGAGTTGACCAACTGTCTGTGATAATTACAACGTATGATATATGAAATTATTGTTTTGTGTATTGTCTTAGTTATTGTTCTTTGCTGTAAAGAGATACCATGACTAAAGCATCTTATTCTGGAAATCATTTAATTAGAGGGCTTGGTTACGATTTCAGTGGTTTACTCCTTTATAATCATGAACAGACATCTTTGGTCCCCAAGGCTGCTCAACTCAGGAAGAATGGCGGTAGGCACAGGTGGTGCTAGGAAACTAGATAAAAGCTATATCCTGAGCCATAAACTGAAAGAGAACTAGATCTATCATGGCCCTTTGAGACCTCATTGCCCACCCCAGTGACATACTTCCTTCAGTAAGGCCATATCTACTCCAACAAGGCCACACTTCCTAATCTTTCTCACTAATGCCAATTCCTGATGACTGATAACTAAGTATTCAAATATATAAAACTGTGGGGCCCATTCTCATTTAAACCATTACATATTTACATATAATCATCTCAGTAGTCTCAATAAAGCAGAAAATTGAGCTATGATTTGGTAAAATCAAATATTAAATATTCAGGAAGTTAACTTGGACTATTTCTGTATGTTCATCTGATGAGCCCATGTAAACACATCGTTCTATAAACGTCATTCAATATAATTATAAATCACTTTCCCCAATTTTACCCTTTTGCTTAATGCATCTGTTCTTGGATACCTGGAGCAGAAGCACCCCTATAGAATATGGAAAGAGTTCTCCCTCTCAGCTGGATTGACCTGATTTGGACCTGTGATTTGAACTGTAATGATAGTGGTCTTCTCAGAGGTAATTTGTAATTAGGCCAAAAACATGTAAAGCTGTATGCAGCCATAATGTCAGGTGAATTCTAGTACTGACGTTTCTGAATCAGAAAGGTCTGTGTGGGCTAATGAATAGATTAAAGGAAGTCAGTCCGAAAACAAATCAAGAAAAAAGTGAAATAAGGAATATGGTCAGAACATTAGTGAGTTGTAGCAGCAAGAGAAGCGAGAAGAGAGAGCATGGAGGAACAAGGGTGGTGTCTCTAGTCCCTACAGTTGCTCAATTCAGGCCAAGGCCTAGTAAATCCATGTGAACATTCCACCATACAGTCTGAGAGAATTCCTTAAATTCCTGTAATAATTTCTATTGGTTATATAATGAAATCCAAGCTTTACAAAATATAAGTAAATAAGCTCAAGCCAACATAGAGATTTTTCTACAGGAATTAAGAGTTCAGAAAACATATGCTAGGCCAGAGGATGCTGTTTCTACAGAGTTTAGCTAGAGAGTTTGGGCCCCTTCATTCTTTGGTTGACCTAATGTTTTCTTGATTACATCTGGCCTTTCTAAAGAATTATAACACAAAAGAGCGCTCACTGTGGAAGAATCACATATTCTGATGATAAAAGAAGACTGTCAAACAAGATTTTTCTTCCTAGCTGTGATCAAAAACCTTGTAACATTTATAAGCACAGAAATCATAACCCCAGCCTGTTTCTATAACAAACTGAGTCTGTTATAGAATTGAAGCAACTAAGATTGAAACAGCCACAGATAACTATTAAGCATGGCCTCAGATATCAGTCTGCTGGTTCTTCTCTTGAAGAAAGGATGACAGAGGCCAATATCAGGGAGTTAGTGGTATATGACTACCAATTCACCACTCACTGAATTAATGTCATAAGAATGGTTGTTCCTGAGTCTGTGCTACCAACAGGGCAACTGTATGAGTCTTGATTGATCTACAGGTTTGTTTGAGGTCTGCACTCACGAGCACTCTCTCCTACACGTGTGCGGTTAGGATGGGTGACTCTGCTAGGATAATCTGGGCTGGGATATATGAGTCTCATTCTCTAGCAGCCAACTTAGGGGATTTAAAAGAGTAAATAAAGTTTCTCAAAAGTCACAGCTGGGATGCAACACATCCACTGAATTCAGCTAGTTATGGCTCACCACAAAGCAAACATAGATTAAAAGCTTGCGGGAATTCCATCATTTCTGAACGGGAGGAGCTGTTCTAGCTTGATATAATGTGCCTGAGTGCTGTTGTGTAACCATTTCTTCTGAGATTAAAGACTTCCATCTCAGAGTAAAGCTACTCACAACATTGGCAGGGCGGGGACGCGGGTAAATTAAGAAGATGCTCTAAAGTAAGGTGAAATATTCTGTCCTGCAGGGATGCTCATTAAGATCGGAACGTAGGCAAGTCAGAATCTTCAGGAAGTCATGGAAACTGACCAATTCCATTAGGCTCCTCCTTCCTCAAGCACCAGACCAGTCGAACTGCTTAGAAGAAGTAAAAACCATCAGGGTTGTCGGGAAGAGACATAGACCAACTAACTGAGCTGCTTGGAAAAGGCTCAGACCAACTGAGTTGACAAGGATATTTTCCAATCTCTTGAGCTATCTGTAGGATGTACGGAAGGTTTCCAGCTTCCATAAGATGTCACCCCTGCCGGGGTAGACTTGCTAACGCAGCTGTCTTTGAGTCATTTATGCTTCTGAATGTAACCCCTTACCGATACTTCTGCAAGTAACCCCAATAAAATGCATTGGTTTATCAAAATGAACTTGGTGGCACCCTTAATTTGGTCTGACATCATTTTCCTGTCTGGTGTGAGCATTATCAAAGCATCTAAAGTGGGAGTCCTATTTATGTGAATATGGAAAATTGAGAAGAATAGGATATCATTTGTGTCATTACCACCTCACTGCATTTCTTATTGCATCATAACTAACAAGCAAAAGTCCAAGTCCCCTCTAACTTCTCTGTAACCATTCTTAAATAGCTGTACACTAAGGAAGGAAACCTGATGAATGATCCCATTTGATATTCATGACACCTCACCTCAAATGCAACCTCAGTGATAACTTAGAGTTCTATAATTGTCTAACTAATTTCTTTCTGCTTCCTCTTCCTTCTTCCCTTCCTTCTCTTTCTTGTCACGAAACAGTCATTTAAATATCCTTATTTTAGTCAACACAGTAATACATGGCCACTTCATCTTTCTCTGTGAGTGACTTCTTCACTGAGGAAGTGGAAACAGAGAGCCTCTGTCTTCCATAGTATCCAGTTCACCTACGATTCTGAATGGTGCTCGTGCCTCCTGCCTCTACTGATTTCATTCTCCCTACTCAAGTTAGCGCTGGACTTCTTCATTCCTTGGCCCCTCAAGGAACGAACTCTGCCAGATACTTATCTCCATCCTGTATCTCAGCTTCTCCCTTTACATAATCATTCTTGGCACTATATAAACATTTTGTTACTGAATATATTTCACCACAAATAAATCTCCTTTTAACCCTATTTCCTTCCACCCTGCCATATAATTTTTTTTCTAAACTTTCTGTAGTAAATCTTAAAAAAAAAAAAAAACCTTTAACCTTTTCATTCTCTGCTTTCTTGTTCAGTCATTGTACTCTCACTAAAATCACATTCATCAAGATTGTGCATGACTTTAAGTTGATAAGTGCAACCAACACTGAGTTCTCTTTCATAAGTTCATTGACTCTATTTGAACTGAAGGAACATCTGCTGAGACATTTGGATGCCACTGAAGGAGATTGCCTCAGGTGGCCTTTAATATGAGAATAAAGGTACCAGATATGGTCACATTAAAGTTTCATTGAGTCATTGGCTTTCGAATTCTTGTCTCACAAATTTCAAGAATAAAATTCATGGACCACAACGGAGTGAAGTTTAGAAAGAAGAATTTTATTTTAGTAATAAATAAAGTGGCTATGCTGTTAGCAAGATCATGTTCCAGAAGATGGTGTACCACTGAGTTGTTAGTCCAGTAATTATACACAGGACGAATGGCAAACACTGGGATAAAATCTGGGAGGAAGTCAGGCTAGTTTGCAAAAAGATGAGATATCCTGGTTCCTTCCCCTGGTTCTGGTAATACTATAAACTATAGCTTTCAGATAAAGAATGGTTATTTAGGAGAAGTCACAAGGAACTACAAACCAGAACTATGTTCTGGCATTTCTGGCATCTAGAAAGGACATTCATGAAACTGCTTTAGGATCCTTGCCCTACTTAACCAGTGTCCCTAGTTCTTGTTCTCAGGACATTTTAAGATGGCTTCTGACACAATGCATTTCCTGTGTTCTCTCCTCCTACCTTGTGATCTCAATTCTGTACTCAAAATCACTATTAAGATATTAATATCTATTAGATACCACGATTAGATAACACAATTGTAAACGTGAATATTCAAAGCAGCTTGTGTTTTGAGGACCAGTAGCAGTGCCATCACTTTGGGAGACGGTTAAAACTCACAGTCCTTGTACAGCACAATCTGCATTTTAACAAGATCCTCAGGTGCTGTTTATGTACTCTCAAACTGTGTTAATGTTGCTGCCAGCTGATCCAACTGAATAGTTCTCTAACTGCTCTGCGCAGAAGAAATCATTCTTCAGGGAGGTCTAAATTATCTAACACCAGTTCCTCAGCGTTTCAACTCCCTTCTACTGAACTCTCACACCCCACATGTCAGGATCCAATACTGTTACTTACCCTTAATTGTTCTTTGACGTTGGTCTACCTCAGGCTGAGAGCTCCAGTTTGGGATTACTCCAAATATAAGGTCACTGGCTCAATTTAATGACAAGTCTCTTATTGACTGTAAATCTACTTGGGATGACAGTTTTGAAAAGCATCCAGCTCTGTGTATGCAGAGTTCTGTCCCCTGCCAAGAGGATGCTGTGGAAGAGTCCACATGTTATCCATGGTATGTTCAACAAAATTTGACAAACTGGGGTAATAGTTGGTCATATAGTTTTCATGTTCAAAGAAGGACTGTGTGCTGATCTTACAAACAATTTCTGACAGTCTCATCTTCCTTGTGGAATAGAAGGATGAAAAATGGAAAGAAGTACAGCATACCACACCTCACATTTCCTTTTTATCTGTATTTCAGTTCATTTTGGGAAAAAAACTGCAGTGTATTCTCTCAAGGGCATTCATTATTCATTGTAAACCATTATGTAGATGATGAGAATACATTGCCTGAGAGCAATTATCTCTCTTAAGGACACTCAGCTAAGAGCTTTTCTAATATACATAGGAAATTGCAAACAAAATATGGTTCATAGGTATGAGACGGAGGAGTTTCCTTTTCTATTTGTGTGTGTTTTATCTCACTTTCTCTGTCACCAGAACTCCTGTGTCTTCTTTCCAGTCTAAGAAATAGACTGTTTAAGTTATATTAAATACTATAAACTTAATAAAAAAGTTTTTATTTCTACTTTGCTTATATCATCAGTATTAGTTTACAGAAAATAAAAATATAAATATTGGAAATATATTCATTCCTTGTCAATGGTCCAGAAGCTCTACCCAGTAGACTTCATTGAATGGGATGAGAATACAGAAGTGAACATAACCTGCCTACCATTAGTGTGACACATATAGAGAACACTAGTATCATAGAGACAAAGTGTAGGGGAGAAAAATCAGAGGTAGACAAGAAGACTGTTAAGATCTATGCAATAGAGTGAAAGAAAAGAAAGACAATCTGAGGAAATGGTCAAAAGAATCCCATGTAAGAAAGTAGTTTTTAGGCTAAGATGTAGAGATAGATAAAATTTGGAAAATAATAACACTGTTCATATGGAAAATTCTATAAAAGTGGAGGAACTGATTTTTAAGGAAAAATAGAAAAGGTGCAATAAAATATTAATCCATTTCTATGTTTGAAATAATTCCATTTACATTTTTCCATGGGAACAAAGATTAGATAAATAGCCAGAAGGAAACAAAGAAGAGAAAAAGAAGCTAAACCATAATATCTCTTGCCTATGGAAACAGTAGATGGATAAGACAGACTTACTAATTTTATTTTAATAAATATATACTATATATATGTATATATATATATTTCTTTCACTCGAAGTATATTTTTTCTCACCTAATAAATCTTAACTATGGCTTTCTCTCTCTCTGCTCCTCCCGGTTTCTCTCCACCTCCCTTCCCATCCGGGTTCACTCCCTTTCTGTCTCTCATTAGAAAAGAACAGACTTCTAAGGATAATAATAAAATACAACAAAAATAAAATGTACTACGATAAAACAAAAACTATTACATTGACATTGGTAGAGACAAACCAACAGAAGGAAAAGAGCCTAAGAGAAGCCACAAGAATCAGGGACCCACTAGTCGGCCAACACAGATTTTCCATCAAAACACAAAACTGAAAGCCGTAATATATATGTAGGGACGTGGTGGAGACCTGAACTTGCTGCTTCAGTCTTTGTTCGCTCATATGAGATTTGCTCACATTGATTTAAAGGGCCGTGCTTTTCTTGTGTCCACTGTGGCCTATGGTTCCTACGTTCTTCCCTCCTCGTTTTCTGAGGGGTGGGTTCCCTGAGCTCTGAGGGGACAGATTTGATGGAGACATCTCATTTACTACTGAGTGTTCCAAGGTACGTTACCCTCTAAATAATGTCTATCTGTGGGTTTCCATCTGCTGCCGGAGGAAGTTTCTATGCTGATGACTGGACCAGGCACTGATATATAAATAGTAGAATGTCATTAGGAACCACTCTATTGCTCTGTTCTGTTAGTAAGAGCCATATTGCTGAAGTCATATTTGAAGTCTGAGCTATCTAGTCTCAGGTTTTTGGTTACCCAAGCAGTGTCATGTATGGGTTCCATCTTGTAGAGTGGGCCTTAAAATAAATCAGATTTCAGTTGGTTCCTCCCACAAGCTTTATGCCACCATTGCTCTAGTGTATCTTGTTGGCAGAATACCATTGTTGAACAAATGGGGTTTTTTTTTATGGTTTGACTGATGTTTGTGTCTTTTTTGGTATCATGCGGAGTACATTCCTATTCCAAAGACACTGGGACATAAGGGTGAAAACTCTACATAAGCTCCAGTTCAGCTTCTCCGTGTTCAATGAGCTGTGTAGATATTGTCTTCGGCAGTAGGGTTTGCAAGCAGTTTGTGAAGAACAACCTAAACATCTTGACAACGAACTGGGTTATTTGAGGATTCCCATGGGACCCGTTTGGCCAACAACTCATTTAGATGTAACCCAATCCCTATATTGAAACCTTTATTTGGTGACAAGAGATAGCCAGTTTATTTCATTAAGTGTGTATGTGCGTGTGTGTGTACGCACACATGTGCATGTGTGTGCACGTGTGTGTATGTGTGTGTGCAATTCATGTGAATCCATGTGTGGAGATCAGAAGATAACTTTTGGGAGTCACTTCTGTCCTTTCATTGTGGGTCTGGGCATTGAACTAAGGTCATCAGAAGGTGCTCCAAGCACTGTTATCTACGGGGTCATCTTTCCGACTGAGTAATTTTGCTTTAATGACATAAAATAGCCTCAATACTGAACAATAGCAATGACTTGTATGGGTTTTCCTTTGCTCTGTGGTAGTTTCCTGCTGTCTCTGGATCATTCTTTGTTGGAATGTTTTTCTTCTCTCTCACTGTCATGCAGGACTTCAGAAAGACTTTTTCTACATCTCTGATACTTCTCAGGACTTTAGCTTTGGGTAGTGTGTATTTGCTCTTAGTGACCTTGAGATTTCTCCAACATTTCCATACTCTTTATTCCATGCAACAAATAAGCCCCAATTACTTCAATCATATGAAGAGAACAGAGCTTTAACACAGAATTAAAAAATAGTTACACTTTAAGAGTATTACAAAATTGTTTTTCATTTTAGCCTTAGTAATGTTTCCAGAATTGAAGCATGAAGGAAACTATTGGTCAAGAAGAATGGAAAGGCAAAACTTACCAATGCAAGGACGATATTCTTACTAAAGTGAAAATACCTCTTCAGTGAAACAGTAATAACATAAAAAATAAAGAGTCCTAGTATTGGTGCAAACATATTAATTGAAGAATCTCCTGGAAATGTGCATCTTTCAGAAGAAACTAAATTTTGACTGATAAAGAATTTGTGGAAACTCTCATTTCATACTTTAACTTGTGTAGTTAAGATTCATGATCTAGGTAACGCACATATCTCTTAAACTTGTTTTGCTTTTCTGATAGCAATAATCTAATACTAAAACAAAATGATTTTTTCCAAAGTCTCCAAACATATTTATATCTTTCTTTTTATAATATTGGACATTTTTTTTTTGGCAGATGAGGCTGAAAACAAAAAAGTACTTGGGCAGCTGGGCACTCTTCCTTCATTCCCATTAGTGATTAAGCATTTCCTTGTGGCAGGGAATGAGCCTGAAGTTGGCATTTAATTGACAATGTAAACATTTTGAGTAAAAACAAGAACCTGAGTGGGAAGAAAAAAATGCCCACAAGAAGCATGTTGCATTTATCATCTCGGGAGGAGGCCCTCTCCACACCTGTTTACTGAAGGGAAGGGGCTGGGGCTATATCCGATGAATAAGTAGTTCTCCTCAAGCTCATTGCTTTTTTTAAACACAGAAGCCTCATCTGTGTTTAAGTAATGGCAAGTTTAGCAATGTTTTCAAGGTGACATTTCCTGCATCCCTTAGGATCTAGACTGAAGGCCTTTTGCATTTGTAAAATGCTGCATCCACAAAAAGAAACGGTATCAAGAAGGAAAACACCTGATTTGTCTAAAACTCTTGATTAGTTTGAAATGTCTGCCGTTGGCAGTTTGAAAGATGTTACCAATAAATGAAAAGTTCCAGGCTCTACTCTGAAACTTGCCTGCAGCCCAGAACTTTTAATATTTATAGGGCATGACCTCCAACTGTCAATGATCGCTTACTTTCCACAAAGCTATTCTGGGGCAAATGTCAGTTGCTGGAGGAGCCAAGAACACATTAGGCTTTGGATTCAATATTGTGCTTGCAGCGGAAGGGTAGTTTTACCTGCATGTGAACAGTCTTCGCTTTGACCAACAATGGACCACTTGGGCTTTGTCAGGAACTGGTGATGATACCAGGGCTTTATAACCTTCCAACTATCAGAACATTATCCATTAAAAAGAACAGCCCCATCACTTATATAAGTGGCATTTTAGAAATATGAAAACCCAAGCCTTATGATTGTATAAACAGTTGGGTAAAATAAACCAAAGGGGAAAAGTGTTTATGAAGACTATCCTCAGGTCCTCAGTAATGTAGTTTCTTTGTTTAAACTGGAAGAATGTTCATATTTTAAGAAAGTACCCAGATTCTTAAAAATGAAGAATGACCTGTAAAGAGGGTGGATTCTTTTGTTAAACCAAATACAAAATATCAGGACCTACATCATTCTTGACAAAATATAAAACCTAGAAAATCAGTATAAACCAGGACTCTCAGGACTCCGTGGGTATTTTGAGATTATTCTGAGCTGAGGGTTTTTTTAGAAAATATATATGAGTATTTGCATATTTTATAAAAGTGAAGAAACTCATAATAAGGTTCAGTAGTTCTCAAACTTCCCAATGCTATGATCCTTTAATACAGTTCATCATGTTTGTAGAGACACCCCATACAATTATTTTTGTTACTACTTCATAACCCTAATTTTGCTACTGTTACGTATCATAATATAAACATTTAATATATGATCCCTATGAAAGGGTCATTTGACCTCCCCAAAGGGGTCAACCCATAGTTTGAGGACTGCTTGTATAGTTCCTTCATTAGCAAGTTTGGACAGAACTGGTGAGCAAGGGAAACAGACATAAGGAGTTGGCAGTTTAGTCTCAGGTGGACTGTAGATTTTGCTGCACCCAACAGTGAGAGGCAGTGCAGTAGGCAGAGAGAGGTTAGTGTTGTTTCCCCCAAAGCATGAGTTAGAGTCTTATCCCCAGGGCAATAGAGTTAAGAAGCAAGACCTTTGAGAGGCGCCAGGACTGTGTGGTTCCACCCTCATGTGCAGATTAAGGCTGATTATAAAAGTACTTGAGGCTGCAGTTCAGTCTATTACTTTCTGAATCTCGTGTTGTCTCAGTCTTCTGCCTTCCACCATGAGAGGAAAGAGAGGAAAGATGAGCACACCAACCTCGGACGTTTCACCCTCTAGAACTGTGAGAAATCCGGTTATTTTCCTAGTAAATTATGCAGGCTTTGGCACGCTGTCAAAGCACCATGCAAAGTTATTTCACCAGTCATTGAAACCCACACTGTTATTCCATGCTGACCATTTTGATGAAGCTTCAAAGCTTGGTGCTGAGAAGGGAACTTTCATTCAACAAATGCTTAGTAAGAACCTTCTATGTGCCTGTCTGCTTTAGGCATGCAGGATATATCAAGGCTCAGGGGGGTGCAGAGGCACAGCAAGCTGGACTTGATGTGCATTTCTGCAGCTAGAGTGACAATATAGTTTGTCCCATCTGAAGCCAAAACACTGTAGCATATCACATGTGATCATAACAAATGCCACCCAGATTCACTGTGAAAATCAGGCAGGTAGAGTGACTCACATTACAGCTCTTCTGTGAAAGATTCTGGCCTTTCCTTATTACAATCCTAACATTTAATAAGTGTGTCTCCTGTTGGGGGAGCCTGCTTGTTCGTCCCGGCCACCTAGGACCAAAAGAATTACACAGAAACTATATTATTTAAATCACTGCTTGGCCCATTAGCTCTAGCTTCTTATTGGCTAACTCTTACATCTTAATTTAACCAATCTTCATTAATTTGTGCATCACCATGAGGTCATAGCCTATCAGCAAAATTTCAGCACATCTGTCTCTGGTGGCAGCTCTATGGCTTCTCACTGACTTTACCCTGCTTTCCCAGCATTCAGCTTAGTTTTCCCCACCTACCTAAGTTTGCCCGGCTATAGGTCCAAAGCAGTTTCTTTATTCATCAACAGTATTCACAGCATACAGAGGGGAATCCCACATCATCCTCCCCCTCTCCTGTGTGTGCAGGTGCGTGTGTGTGTGTGTGTGTGTGTGTTTAAACTGGTGTATAAGTACACAAAGGTCAGAGGAGGACATAGTGTGCCTTCACTCTCCATATGATTTTTAAATTACATTTATTTATTGTGTGCATATTTTCAGCTCAGTTGGATAGCCTATGGATTTCTGAGGTTTTCCTTGGACCTTCCCTGGGATTACACGTATCTATGGCCATACCCGGCTTTTAAAAGAGTTCTGGGGATTCAAATTCAGGTCTGCTCCAGGCCTATTTTTTCTCTTGATCAATAAATGGTTTTCTGGATTCACTACTGATTATATATACATGTATTCTATAATATTACTGATTATATATATGGAATATGTATGTATATCTATGCATATATATACACACAATCTTCCATACAAATTTTATACAGAGATTATTATCCACACACTTAAAAACACAAACTTTATCTTTAGGAATGAAACTACAAGCATGTTCCTCTTTACAAAAAACTAAGGCTGACAACATGTTTGATTCACCATTGCTGAGAAGAACACTTCCCTTCCACAACCAAACATCTACTGGACATTTAAAAATGCTTTGTTTTCCTGTAAGAACTCTGATTCTAAGCAAAATACATTAAATGTACACAAGCAAATGGAGAAATGTATTCTAATTTTTCCTATATTGTTTGTCTAGAAATCAAGGCATCTTACCATTAAATTAGAAAAGGGCACAATGGTCAATGGATGAGGATAATTATTTTATCCAGGAAGTGCTAAGATTGACGTAGTACTTTGCCTCTGTTTATTGTCTGTAGCAAAGAGAGGATGTTCTTTGTTCTGATTAACCATCTTCATTGTCAAAATTTGTTTAAAAGTCATCATAAATTGTGCTCTTTTATGTCTGCAAATGAGGGTTTTGGGTAAGGCCTTACCCTCTAGTCATTCTGCATGGCAGAGAACTTCATCCATTTGATCTGGGGACCACTGAAATATTTTCATTAAGAGAAAATTTATGATGAGAGCTACTAGACAAGGACTGAAGAGGAAGGTAGCATAAGACACTGAGTTGAGCACCTCCTGGCTTGAAACTTTAGAGTGGTATATCCACATGCTAAAATGCAAAAATCACTACTCAGGTTATACCTGTCAGAACTAAATCAACCAATAAATGTCAGGCAATTAGAATGATGATATCTACTTGGGATAATATAAAATACATGTAATACATGGTCTTTCATCTTTCATGATAGAGAGCTTCAAGGAGTCAAAGAAGTAACTATCTGATGAGCTGAAAATATGCTGAGGGTTCTCAGGTGCCTCAGATCTGGGGGTGGGGAGGGTAATCATCAGATCCAACAGATGAAAGATCCTGAAGGATAATCTATTGAGCAAGGCTCCTTGAACAAGCTAGCCCTATGCCCTTCCTCCTCTGTATCTAAGGTAGTTTGACTGAGAATGGCCCCCATAGGCTCATATGTTTGAATATGCGGTTCCTCCGTGAAACTGTTTGGATGTGGTTAGCAGGTATTGCCTTCCTTGCTAGAGGAGATGCATCACTGAGAATGAACTTTGAGATTCCAAGAGCCCAGCCATTCCTAGTTAGCTATTTCTACCTCATGCATTTAAATATATGTAAGTTCTCAGCTATTGTTACAATGCCATGGCTTCCTGCTTGCCACCATGCTTTCTGCTGTGATGTTATAAACTCAAACCTTATGAAAATTATAAGCCATAAATTAAAGGCTTTCTGTTTTCAGTTTCTTTGATCAGAGTGTTTTATCACAGGAATGGAAAATTAACTAAGATGTTGTCCTTTATAGTGTGTGAAATTAACTGCTAAATTCCTGAGTTCTGTGAATTCCAAGAGCCATTAGTCAAGCTATAGTAGGTCATCATAGGAACCCAAGTACATAGCTGGCAGCAGAGTGATGTTTTAGGGGCTTGGACTTCTGATCAAAATCTGAGTCAAGGGCAGTCTCACAAGACTTTGTGGGGATCAGGCTGTGCTCTGCTTTAAGTTACTCTCATTGCATAGAGTAATAGCTTCAGGCTGTTGCTTGTCCCAAGTGACTCCATTTTACAAATAGCATTTTGCTCATTTTGAGTGCAAATGTGGAGACAGGATGGCTCTACATCTTGTTTATGCAAGTAAACAACTACAATCTGTCCAGCACAAACTATGGCACAGGCAGTTAAGATACTCATGCAGATAGAATATTCTGCCTGTGAAGTTACCAGATTTAATCAGACCATGTAGAGCCAGCCATGCATGCAAAGCATATCAGAAAATAAAAAGAAAGAAAGAAGAAGAAAATACCAATGAGCTTACCAGACAAGATGATCAATAATCATCCAATCACTCCCCAGGGATCTATAAAATGGGAACCGTTTAACATTTGTGCAGGAGCACCCACTGACATAATCAGACTATCTACTGCAGGTGTCAAGCAAAAAACTCCTCACTCTCCTCCTGAAGATTCAGTCTCCTTGCTTGATGCTATTCACTCAAATTGCTATTCATCTAGACTCAGTTCTCTAGCTTTGAAAAGTTTCGAATCTCACACTAAACCTTCTCTGTGTATCTCAAGTACTCTGTGACTGGCGCCATCAATATGTGAGTTAGAATATCTAGCTAACCACCTGCCAAGGCTCTCTTTGTGTCAACATCAGGTTTCTGCTCTTGCCCTCACGGCCTTCTTGAAATGTACAATTCCTTTAACTCTTTTAGTCTCATCTGAATGTGTGTGTGTTTGTGTTTGTGTATGTATGTGTGTGTTGTAGTTATGTAATCTGCAAATGGATACTAATGCTAAAATGGGAAGAGAAAACCTGCATATGATATGGATATGCCTATCAATCAAAATCAGTGGTATTTGGTGATTTTTTTCAGGTTTAACTTGAAGTTGCTTGTATTTTATTGTTGTTCAATAAATTTATGAAAAGACATAATGAAAAGACAACAAGGTGTCCATCTTTATTTCTGACATAGTGCATCTGTGACAGAATGATCCCTTAACCAGTAAACTCTTTTGTTATACTCAAGTGAAGAGTGTAAGACTTGAATTAGAGAACGTGCAGTTAGTTCTCATTGTAGGAAAGTGTAGGGGTTTTTTTCCAGCTCTTTTACTCTTGGGTCTTTGGGAACCCACTACCCAGCTTCCAAATAAATGTACACAGAGTCTTATTCATTTTTATTAATGTCTAGCCTTAGGTTGGCTTGTTACTAACCAACTTTTGCCTTTGGGCTCTTTCCTTTTCTTACTTCTGTATATTTTACTTTCACTCTTACTCTGTGGCTGGCTATGTGGCTGGGTGGCTGGCCCCTTCTCTTCTCATTCCATGATCTCTCTTGTTCCTTCTTCCCTGCCATATTTCTCCTTCTATGTATTCTCACTGCCTGCCAGCCCTGCCTATTCTTTCTCCTGCCTTGCTATTAACCATTCAGCTCTTCATTAGACCATCAGCTGTTTTCGACAGGCAAAGTAACACAGCTTCACAGAGTTAAACAAATGAAACATGAAAGAATGCAACACATCTTTATATCATTAAACAAATGTTCCACAGCATAAACAAATGTAACACATACTAAAATATTCTACAACAGGAAAGAATCCATTACTTGCTTGGTGTGTATGGAGAACACCCTAGGCAATTTGTCTGAGTATTATGCATTGCTTGTGTTGTGAGAGGAAAGGAATAACTGATTTTGCTTTTTCTGCACCTTCAAAGTGGCAATTAAGCATTATTCTTAATGAATAAGAATGCTAACAAAGTACTTAATATGCTATAGTAGCTGAATTGGGGATCTACTGAAGAATGGTTAGGAAACTCCAAAATAAGATATTATGTGTAAGAAGATCTTCACTGGCTACAGGGAAAAGGTGTTGCACAGAATAAACTTCATACTCCTTATCATGTTCCAGATATAGTAATGAGATGGACATGTGGAAGACTCTCCTCATAGATGTGTAGACAGAGACTGCTCATTGGTTTCCTGACTTCCAAGACCCGAATAATCACACAGAATTTATATTAATTTCAAAACTGCTTGGCCAATAGCTTAGATATATACCTTACCTAGCTCTTATATCTTAAATTAATCCATTTCTACTAATCTATGTATTGTCACAAGGTTGTGGCCTACCAGTAAGGTTTCATCTGAAATCTGTCTCTTTTGCCAGCTACATACATGTCTTTGACTCAGACTACTCTCTTTATATACCTACCTCTTCCAGCCTGGCTATATTCTGCCCTGTCATACAACAAAGCAGCTTTATTCATTAACCAATAACAGCAATACATAAACAAAAGGACATGCCACATCATCTCCCCTTTTCTGTCTAAATAAAAAAAAGGTTTTAACTTGAGCATATTTAAATTAGATATAAGAAAATAGGTATCAAGCAAGAATTACAGTTACAATATTTTGTTCATTTACATTTGGCAAAATAAGGAAAATACTCTATCATCTATCCTATATTTGTGAGTCTAAAGTTTTATATCCAATTTATCTTTTATCATAAATAAGGAAAACTATAACTATAACTATCTGTCTTCAACTCTTCAAAGACCTGCAGAAGGAAATATTATTACTTAGCAAACAGAAAGTGCATTGTAAGTAACTTCCAATGTTCTAGAATTGGTAGAGACATCTCACTGCCTGGACAGTCACCCAAAATTCTTCTGTAATGTTGGGGCACCCATCTTCAGCCTATGGGCCCATAGTATCTGGCAAACTTTTCCATGAAGCAAAAATTTCAAAGACTGTTTTGCCTAAATTGGCAGTTTATCAGTCACATTCTTCTGTGTCCTGCAGAATGTCTGGCAGACTATTCCATGAAGAAAAAACACTGAAAGCCTGTCTCACCTTCTTTTGGTAAGCTTGGCAGTCATTTTTCTGTGGGTCCTGCATCTCCAGTTTATACAGCATACTGTCAAGCAGTTCAGCCAAGAGCAGTTTCTTGCCCAAATGGCTAGCCTTGTCACACTGAAGGCAAATTCCATAACGAGATTCTTCAAGGCTCATCAACTTCTTGAGGTAGATTGGTGCCACCCAAAACAGACATATCTCATTGTCTAGAAAAGTCTATGTTCTTAAAACCCTTTAAATGCCATATTCTGTATGTCTTTGAAACATTGAAGATTATCTCTCTAACTGAAATATATCTCCATATATCTAGGAAACCTAACATGTCTAAAATTCTGATTATTATAAATGGCTATCTATTAACTTATATTTCTTAATTATAGATTATATTTTAAATGAGATACACAAACATTTAATACTTTAAATAAGAGTAGAAATATATATACACATATATATGTACAGTGAAACAAAAATCAACATTAAATTTGTATCAATAGACTTAAGATTTATATCAATGCAAAGTATTCATTTCTATACCATATCCCCCCCTTTAAATGAAAAAAATTATAAACAATCATTTTGGGAATTTGGGCATTGTTTTTTCCAAACTGATTCCTGCTGTTTGTTGGGTGGGGAAGTATTTCAGGGTTTATGGAGACTTTTCTGAGGGTCTTGTTCCATCAAACCACATTAGCCTGGAAAGAATCTACAGGTTCTCATCTTCTGTGGAAACAAAAGCAGAAACTCTTTTTCAGTTACAGATCCTTAGAGTCAAAATTTGAAGCCAAGATACCTCTAAAACATATATTTTAGCTTAGCAGCCCTCAGAATCAAATGCCTTATAGATGGGACAAGAATCTGTCCTGAAGAAGAGACTGCAGAGCACACAAATCAATAGTGTCTATGAAGAGAGGGCATGTACTAATTACTTTTTAATAATGATCAGTGCTTCTATTTAAGAAGAAAGATAAATGATATTTATACAAAGTATACTGCTCACTTCCATAGGTAATGGACAATTTAAAAAGTCAGATGTCTAGAAAGCAAGTAATGCCGGCAAAAGTAAGTAATGCCAGCTTCAACCACATTTTCTTCTCACTTGAGTCTCCAAGATAGACCTTTTGAAAGAGATTTATTGTCACAGCCTGATCATTTTGATCTCCTAACCAGACTTTGAGTTAGGATACATATTTAAGATCTTAAGTTTATAAGAACCTCTGATTATGTAGTGTTGGAGAGAACAACAAAATGTAAGAGACAGTAGCAGATACAAATAAGAAGAAAGAGGCTAAATAGTTAAAACCAATGAGTATTCATTCTAAACAGTTCTGTTGTTGTTAGAAAGTAAGATAATAAACCACCTTATCTTCGAAATAATTTGGACTGGCAGCAGACAAAAATCCACATGAACTTGCGTAAATATAGTATATTCATCACAAAAACTTCCCAGTTGTCCACCCTTCTATGAATCATGTTCTTTCAAATAGCTTTTTAACTCTTTTGTTTGAGAGGTGTGGCTTATTTTATACTCCTTGAACCTGTCTGCTTTGTGATTTACTTTAATGTAGAGAAGGAAATAGGTGTGATAAAGCCTAGAGCCCAAGAATCTTCCATCTCTTCCAGAATACTGCCCAGGTGCCATTTAAATAAGACAGGACTAGCTTTCTGAATCATAAGAGACCAGGAAAATGTATTTATTTTCTTATTGCTTCACCCACTATTCTAAACTACCAAACAGTTTTTCCCCCTCCAAACATGTGAGAAAGCCCAACAAAGAGGAGGGGGGGAAAAAAAAAACTCCTGGTTTGTAACTTACCATAGTATTCTTCATTATATCCTGCTCCCAAGAACTACCCACAATTCCAGGAGGACCACATTAATTGTCTCCTGAGGGAGCTGCCCCTAATGACCTAAACACCTCCCACTAGTTCTGCCCTTTAAGGGTTTCATTCCTCCTTTCAGCAACTCCACATATGAACCCTTGGTAGACACACTGAAACCACATTCAAATCATATAGGGCCATCCAAAGAGATCTGAACTAAATCCTACAGGAATTAGAGAAAGAACCGACTTCTGGATTGGGAAACCAGAAATGGCTATTTTCTTCTTCAGTCTCTTTTCATTGAGGACGTGATCTCCTGACTTAGTTTTGAAGGTTGAGTAGTATTTTCTCTGGTAAAAATAAAAAGGGAACATAACATTTTAATTTTTTAATAAGAATAATTCTTCACTAAAAGATTTCTTAATGGCTTTCTTAATGCATATACTATCTTAAAATAAGATTTATACCCTTCCCCTGACTGAGAATAAATTATATAGATACATGAATGCACCTCCTTCACATGGCAAAGATCAAGACCAGCAACACAGTTTCACAAAGATAATTATATTTCCAGTGGATAGCGTAGTGCTCTGCAGAAAACACCTATATCACCCCAGCACTTGTTGAATAAAAATGTGCATATTTTATTCATAAAGGTCAACTAATTAGTAAGACTGAATTTTTACAAAACAAAATTTAAAAGCCAATTATTCTAAATGGTAGAAGGCTAATGGTTATATATTTAACATGCTGAATTATCCATCCAAGCAAGAAGGGGTTGAGGGAGGGACAGAAAAAAAGACAGGGAGGAAGGAAAAAAATTAAATGAAGGAATTAAGGAATGCAGATGTAGAATGATAGGGGGGAAAGGAGGAAGCTTTTTAACACTGCTTAGTTTGCAGAATCTCCAATATGTTCTCCTTTACTACTCCACATTCAATTATGAACACCTAATTCCAATAGCATAAAAAATAACGGACTACAGAATATGAATGTTTTTCAAACAACACACAGAAATGAGAAGTAATTACTGCCATAAGAAAAAAATGATAAACCTACCTCTGGCAAAATTAAAGGAGAAAATTCTAAAGCATAAATACAATAAAAGGAACATATCAAAAAGAAAACTCAAATTTCCCTGGATAAAATCATATTTTCTTAATAGCATTAGAATACACACACACACACACACACCTCCACTGGTTGAACATCAAGAATTTTATCAGTGTAGTGTATAAGAAAAATGTTTTTACGTTAAAAAAAGAGGACTTACTCTTGAACTTGTATTCCCAGACTCATACTGAAGACATGCTGTTCATTTTACAAATTATATTCATTTTACAATTATGATGGAGCCACTATACTGATTTAAAACTCTTTAATGGCTTCCTGTCATGCACAAAAACAAACATGAGGTCATCCTGACAAAAAGCAGAGGCTGGAAAAGGGCATGCCTGTGATTCTGTGAGGGCTACTCAAAACACAAGCCAAGTGAGACAAGCAGGGCAGGACACAGAAACAACAGGAGCCGAGTAACACGTAGGCACCACTGAAAATCTGGTGCAGCCTGATGCTCCTCAGAGCAGCAGAACATAAACAGTACACGCAGGTACTAATCCTGAAGCCAAAGGTGCTCTTATATCCCTAGGTCAGTCATCTATGAACTGCAATATACTCCAAGAGGGGTATCTTATATCTCCTTACCAATCTGGGTAAGAAGTATCTCGTGTCTACACCAATGGAAATGCACTGACAGAAGCAATGCCTAGCATGCCTAGCAGCTGGATAACTGTGCTATAAGGATATTGACTTAAATTATGTTAAACTTTCATGGAAAGAACAAAAAAAATTAAGTAAGGACAGGAGGTATGTTTTTGGTTTTTGTTTTGCTTTGTTTTTGAGACTGGGCAAGGGGTTTGTGTTTTTAAATTTCTATTTTCTCTATAACATTATAAACCTTGATATAGAACCAACTGACATTGGCATCTGTGCTGCTGCCCGAATACCTTCTAAAGTGCTGACATGGAACAGCTCTCAGCACACGATTGCCCATGCTCCAGTGACTGACCTACTCTTATATTCCTAGAAAAACACCAATTGAATGAGTGGAATATATATATATATATATATATATATATATATATATATATATATATATTAAAGAAGAAGGCATAAAGTTGGGAAGGGTGAGATGTTAAGAGGAATTCTGAGGTAGTAAGAGGGAGGAGTGGAATTGTCAGAGTAAATAAAGAGGAGCTTGAGAGAGATGATACAGCAATTAAGAGCTCTTGCTGCTCTAGAGGAGGCCCAGGTGCAGTTCCCACAATCCACATGGAGGCTCACAATCATCTGTAACTCCAGTTTCAGGGGATCTAACACAGTCTTTTGGCCTCTGCTGGCACCAGGCACACATGCTGTATACAGACAAACATGCAGACAAAACAATTTTGAACATTAAATAAATATTTCAAGAGCTGGAAGAGTTGTATTTTGGAGCAATGTTTCATATTTTCTAGTACATAATTAACCCCCTCACCTTATGGCCAGAAGGCAAAAATAAAAATGTCACCAGGGTCCTACACCCTTCTTTGAGAGTACATCTCCAGGGGCCTTCCCATAATGCTCGATGTCCAGGTTTTACCACCTCCCATTATTACTGTCCTGTGAACCAACTTTCTTTAGGGAAACTTTCAACATTCAAGCTGCCACAGGTGTGCTCTGTCTTATGCTTACAGCAATGCCACAAGCAGGTATTATGAATCATCATCCAGCTGTAAAGGCGAGGAAACAAGTGCATGGCCAAGGCTATGTCCTTAACAAATGGTAAAAGGCAAGGCGAAGTGCCAAAAGTGCTATTTCTATATTATAGAATCATCTATATGATACCTAGATGGAAAATACCTAGCAAAACAATCACAGCTGAATAAAATTGCCAGATCTTAAAGCTGAGCTGTATAGAAGATGCACCAGGAAAACTTCTTCCAAGCAGACGCACCAGTCAGCACTCTCCCGGAGGCATCATGCCAACGTGCAGCATCTTAATAGAGAATCCTTGGATGATGGATGTCTGCTTCTCTCGCTGGCAGCATATACGTGTGTCTGTGTGCTAACCAGATACTTAAGAGAACAATTTTTTTATTATCTTTATTTGAAAACCACTTTGCACAGACCTCTAGGGAAATGAGGTTCCATCTTCAAAATGCACATTTCCATCTTTGTCCACAGAAAATTGTGTGTGGGGAGGAGCTGTGGTTTTTCCCCGAGAGTGCTCCGAGAGTGCTCCAAGGCCCCTTTCTTATTTCTAGTTTTAAAATGCTCTGATTTTACATCCCATCAAATATAAAACTTCAAGTTTAATATATCTTAGAGAAATTGCCTCCTGTAGATTATGCCCTTCAGCTCTTATCATGTTAAGTTGTAATTTGCAGTTTTGAAATGCTCCATCCAAAGGACATGTTTTCCTTAGTCAATGCAGAAGGAATTTAATTTTTTTTGTTTTTTGTTTTTTTTTTTTTGTTTTTTTTTTTGAGACAGGGTTTCTCTGTGGTTTTGGAGTCTGTCCTGGAACTAGCTCTTGTAGACCAGGCTGGTCTCGAACTCACAGAGATCCGCCTGTCTCTGCCTCCCGAGTGCTGGGATTAAAGGAATTTAATTTTTATTGTCTGCGTAGATTGATCCATTTTTCTTTTTTTTAAAGGACTCATCATGAATTTGTTGAGTGGCATCAAGATAATGTATGTTCTTATTTGGGTCTCAAAAATGAATAAAATGTGATTCTGAAATGAACTTAGGGTAAAATAACTAATCATATTCTATTGAACATAGTTTTAATGAGAACAGTGTATTAATGAGATCAAGTGGACATCAACATAACTCAACATAGTTTGGAGCAAACACAAAGAGTTATGCACTGAACACACTGGACTGCCATCCCTTAAAGAGTCCAGAGAAACCGGGCTACAGAAACCAAGGATGGGAAAGCAATGTTTAGTGACAGTTAAACATGTATATGGAAGCTGTTTTGTAATAAGAGTGGTGGGGCTGCGTTCCCAGCCCCCCCCCCGCCCCCCGCACGGCTTTACCCGAATTAATTACACGGAATCTGTATTCTTTTAATCACTGCCTGGCCCATTAGTTCCAGCCTCTTATTGGCTAGCTCTTACATATTGATCTAACCCATTTCTAATATTCTGTGTAGTACCATGAGCTGGCTTACCAGGAAAGATCTTAACCTGTGTCTGTCTGGAGTGGGAGAATCATGGTGACTCACTGACTCGGCTTCTTTCTCCCAGCATTCTGTTCTGTTTACTCCGCCTATCTAATTTCCTGTCCTATCAGGGCCAAGCAGTTTTTTTTTATTAATTAACCAATGAAAGCAACAGATTAGAAAGAAATCACTCCCACATCTGTTGAAATAAGAATGGCGGGGCTGCGTCCCCGCCACCCGGCCGCCCACATTGCTAGCTTATGCCCCCAAATAATTACACGGAAACTGTATTCTTTTGAACACTGCCTAGCCCATTAGTTCCAGCCTCTTATTGGCTAGCTCTCACATATTGATCTAACCCATTTCTAATATTCTGTGTAGCACCATGAGCTGGCTTACCAGGGAAGATCTTAACCTGCGTCTGTCTGGAGTGGGAGAATCATGGCGACTCACTCACTCGGCTTCTTTCTCCCAGCATTCTGTCTGTTTACTCCACCCACCTAAGGGCTGGCCTATAAATGGGCCAAGGCAGTTTCTTTATTAAATGAAAGTAACTCTTCCATCACACATCAAAGCTGCCAGTGTGTCCTGCTGTGTTCCTATTGAGCTCAGTTTCTGTTCTCAAAAACTATATTGAAAGACTTTATAGCCCTAGTGATAAGTTCCCTGAGGAAACTTTGTTTATTCATGTCTTCCATGAGCCTTAGAAAGTAAGAAACTTTTCTGCTTTTGTCTTCACTTTTCTCAGATCACCTTTCCATTCTGGATAAATATGAAAAGACCGAAACTCTTCCTGTGATGTTACAAAGCCCCTGTAAAGACACCCTTAAGTGATATTTAAATGGCAGTTTTAAATGCCGCAAAATTATTCTTGGTTGAAACAAAATACAGCTGATCAATGTAAATGACATGCAATTAAATCCAATGCAGGAGAGAAAGGTACTTGTCAAGACAGGAGCTACACCATTTTAAAACTCACCCAAAGGAGGTTATAACAACGGAAGAATCCCCATCATGGTCACTTTGAGACACTTTCAAGTGATGGGCTATACGACGCTGATAAACACAATGAAGTGCATGAGATCTGATCATACTGTGATTGCTCTAATCTGCTCTCTTGTGATAGAATAAGACAAGCTGTGAACTGCTGGCATTTATTTATTTTTCACTTCTTTAGGATGGAAGATCAAGACTGAGGTGTTGGCCCATAACTCCCCTCCAGCTAGGGTCCCACCTGAGATCTGACTTGAACCTTAATTACCACCCCCGGGGCTCTAACTCTAAGTATTGTCAAACTGGGAATGAGTAACCCAGCATGTGATTAGGCCTGGAGACACAGCTACGTGTATCTGAGTGGGCCTCACTATCATTTATTCTCAGAACGAAAATTCTATGATTTTAGGAAGCAAATTCTATGAATCTCCATAAAACTCGGGCCCAAATTTTGAAGGAAGAAACATTCTTTGAGCACTAGGAAGCCCTGCCTTAGGGCCTAACATCAGGTCCTTCATATTCCAGCATGATCTTAATTGGAATGGGAACATTCTACTGACTGAGTGTCCTTCTTAGCAGTCGAGAGTTGGTTTACTTTATATTTAGACAAACTTGTCCACCAGCTTCTCCTTCTCTTTCTCGTGGCCTTCTTCCATTGACTTCAGAAAATTCATAGATTACCCCAGCGCTGACCATCTTTGCACAGGCACAATCCCACCTTGAGCAATGCTACCCTCTACAATGGAACTCCATGTATGCAATTATCGGCATTTCAGCTTTCGAAATTAACTTTCTTTTCCCAACTTGAATAAGTGAAAAGGAAGCAATTGTTACTTCAGCCGCTGCATGGTAAATTGCCTCTCTAATAGCCTCAAGAGTCAAACTCCTTTTGTGCTCTTTTCTGCCCCTTTGGGGAAGGCAATTCTCCATTTCCTCTCTTCTCATTGTGACTTTGTAGGGCTGGTAATGTTTGAACAGTCAGAACCACTTTTATCATTCCTTTGACTTGTTTCTTTGAATTTTGTTATTCAGGCTATCCTTTCTGATTCAGAATCCATAAATTTAAAAGGCACAAATAAGAACTAGGCTTCTATAGATGGTATAGGAAATGGTGTCCCCACATGAGAATATTTGGATTGAAAAGGATCTGAGAATGGATTCTGTTTTTGCCTCATATTTGGTGTGTGTTTTCAGGAGACTTTCCAGCATCTGCGTTCCTTACTTCCTTCATCTATATCATGGAGAGAATAAAGCAACTTTGAAGAATGGCTTTAAGCAGCAGAAAATATACAACATTGTTGGTCATATATATGAGGCCCAACAGGGACAATTACAGTGTCTTCAATCACAGTCAGTTTATAAATGTTAAAACACTCATATTCACTATAATAAAATCAGGCAATTTTTAATGGAACATAGTGGCAGAGTAGTATAATAAGACTCCTAGGACTCTGGAGGAATGAGCCTCATTTGAACTCACTACCTCTTAGAATCATCCTCCATGATCTTCCTGGTTGCTCTACTTGAAAGGTCACTGGTGCCATCATCCACTGCAAAGTTGGTGGCAACTCTGCAAGCAAGGTGTCAAAGATAAAAAGCAGCAGAACAATAGTTAAAGTAGTAGGGAAAGTTTCAATTAGTGGTAAGTACTGCAGTAGGGGAAAGAGTCCAGCTCATCTGCACAGATCTGAAAGGGTGCTTTAAAGGGAAATGGGCGGTGGAGAAGCAATTGAGGGTTTAGGAGCGTCACAGCAGTAGAGACTTCCAATTGAGTTAGCAAGACAACAATTAAACCAGGCATGCCTGCTAGCTTCCAGTGACTACAGACAGGACTCTGTCTTCACACGGGGACAGAGAGACTGAGGTCCCATCTTCAGGTATTGGTGGGAAGAAACAACGTGTGTGTGTGTGTGTGTGTGTGTGTGTGTGTGTGGTCAGGATTGGGTTTTACATACATATTAGGGGGCATAAGGGTTATCTTAGGGACCACATTCTTGAGCTTTCGAGGATTCAAACCATGTAGCTGCTAGATATTGCTTGGAGCCTCCAGAACATTGAGAGGGAGGGCCACATTCTTATTCTTCCAGGCCTGGAGACGCAGATATGTAGCCCACCTGGATCAAGTGAATGCCTTGGCTTCTCCGTTTTCCTCCAGGGACTCTTGATCTCCACAACTAGTTGAAATATCAGCCAATAGTGAGACTTCCATTTTATTACTAAATATTGTCAGCGGCATGGGGGAGGGAGGGTTGAGGACACAACTGTGCATTGCCACCTGTAGTATTCTGGGATGCAGTTTTCTAGAGTCCCTTAAACTATTGAAGCTAGAATTCTTAGATATCACAGAAAAGAATTCCATGTCAAGGGCTGGAGAGATGGCTCAGAGGTTAAGAGCATTGCCTGCTCCTCCAAAGGTCCTGAGTCCAATTCCCAGCAACCACATGGTGGCTCACAACCATCTTTAATGGGGTCTGCTGCCCTCTTCTGGCCTTCAGGCATACACACAGACAGAATATTGTATACATAATAAATAAATAAATAAATAAATAAATAAATAAATAAATAAATAAATATTTAAAAAAAAAAAAGAATTCCATGTCAAGTCAGTTAGAAGGTGAACTGGAGTTTACAGAATTTACCATAAGTAGAAGCATAGGAGTGACTAGAGAGGCATTTAGGAAGTTACATAACAAGCCCAAATATGGATTTCTCAGAAGAGACCAGTTGTGTCAGTGTCTTCACAATAAATAAAACGTTGGTAGCATCTGAAGTTACATCTCAAAAAAGAAAGAAAGAAAGAAAGAAAGAAAGAAAGAAAGAAAGAAAGAAAGAAAGAAAGAAAGAGCTAAGGGAGCCCAACCCTCAGTAAATGAGATAGTAGGGTAGATTCCAAGGGTAAATTGATTAAGATTATAGTTTATAAGTTAAAATTCTAGGCCACAAAGTCTACACATGGGAGTTAAGCGTTCTTCCACTGGGGGAGGGCTGGAAGCAAAAACTTTGTAAGTCTAATTTGCAAGGTGCCCAGAATACTATGGCTTCACGTCTGGCAAAGGAATAAAGTCACACATGCTTCAGCCTTAAGCATGGTTTATTGCTATTCTAACATTCTTATTTGAAATGTTTCCCTATAAAAGAAATATTGTCTCCGTGTTGATAATTTTCATGCAAATGTTATTGATTTTCCTAGAATTGCCAATTGGCGTTAAGGTCTTCTTACCTTGCCCATGTTCCCCACCTTGATTTCTCTCTTTTTCTACCTTGCCTCAGTTGGAATCCCATGTTATACTCACTGTGCCTTTCAACAAATCACTAAAATGAATGATAAATACAAGCATCCATCCTTACATCATTCAATCTTTAATAATACTATAGCTATCCCATGTCAATTTTTGTCAATTTGTCATAAAATTCTGGGTGTTATAAATACATCCTATAATCTAAGTCCCCAGGAGACTGAGACCAAGAGATCACATATTTGAAAACAGCCTGGGGTAGAGAGTCGTCAACTCCAAAACAAAACAAACAAGAAAAGTGTATCATAAATTACTTATCATAAAAGAACTACTCACTTTTGCAATTTTCAGTTTCTAAAAATTTTAAAAATTTTGTTTCTATAGACCCTGGCTACCCCCTATAGACATTTATCTTATTGGGATAATGTTAGTTCTGTTTAAACCTTTCCAGATAGGGTAGAAACTGTTTTCTCTTTAGATGAGCACCAAATAGCATCATTTAGCAGACTTTTAACTTTCTCTAGTTGGCTTTCTTCTAGTCAGGATCTGTCCCCATCAACTCCTTGATTATAAATAGTTAAGTTCCCAGAAATATGATTCTAAACACAATTGTGAGAGTATTGTGTTAGTAGGGGTTCTCTAGAGGAACAGAATGTATAGAATGAATGTATACTCATGTGGCCCAGATTAAAGGTACATCTTACCACCTAAAATGATCTGGACTGAAGTACAAAGATAGGTCTTCCCACTTCAGATGATCTAATTAAGAAAAATCCCTCTATCTACGCTACAAGTGGCAGATTCAGAGAGGCTAGGTAACAAGGAGGGCCCAAAGGGAGGGATGCATGGATTTCCCTGGGAAGGGAAAACAGAAGACATATCCTGGATGGACTGGTGGCAGGTTGAGGAGGGAAATTGCATAATCAGGTTGGGTGGGGATTAATGGAGGGAGAAGAGTACTGAAAGAGATACCTAAAAGCGGGGTACATTTGGGATTCAGGTAGAAGCCTGATGTAAGGGAAACTCCCATGAACCTTCAAGAATGACCCCAACTAAGAATCCTAGCATAGTGTATGTGTAGCCTGAACTGGCCTCCTCCTGTGATCAGTTTGGTGACTATCCCAATTGTCATTAGAGGGCCTTCATCCAGTAACGGACACAGAGACCCACAGCCAAATATTAGGCTGAGCTCAGAGAATCCTACTGAAGAGAGGGAGGAAGGATTGTATGAGCCAGAGGGGTCAAGGATGTCAGAAGTAAACTCAGAAACAACTAGCCTGGCTCATAGAAGCTCATAGCATCTGAACCAGCAACCAGGGAACCTTCACGTGACCCACCTAGGCCCTCTACATACATGTGACAGTTGTGTAGTTTGGTCTGTCTGTGGGACTCCTAACAGTGGGAGCAGGGACCATTCCTAACACTTTGCCTGGCTCTTGGGAACCTATTCCTCATACTGGATTATCTAGCCCAGCCTTAAGACAAAGGGAGGTCTTTAGTCTTACTGCAGCTTGATATGTTATGCTTTTGTTGATACCCATGGGAGGCCTGAGCCCTTCTGTACAGAAACTAAGGAATAGTAAGTAGATCATGGGGTGGAATGGAGATGGGGGGATGGAATGGGAGGAGATGAAGGAGGGGAGACTGTAGTTGCATTGTAAACTAAGTAAATGGAGTAAATTTTAAAAAGAAAGAAAGAAAAAAGAAAGGAAAGAACGAAGGAAGGAAGGAAGGAAGGAAGGAAGGAAGGAAGGAAGGAAGGAAGGGAAAGGAGAGGAAAGGAAAGGAAAGAAAAGAAAAGAAAAGAAAAGAAAAGAAAAGAAAAAAAAAGAAAAGAAAAAAAAAGAAAAGTCCCTTAGAGGTGTACCCAGTGTCTTAGGTTTTAACTAATTCCATCTGTAGTCAGGTAACACTAAGAGTAGCCATAACAAGCATTTCCACTGTTCAGTTTGCTACAGTCAAATAGTCATTTTAACTTTGAAAGGTAGGTTGAAAATGTGGGAAGATTACATCTGGTTTTATGGTGTCAGGATGTTCCTCTCAGCTGCTGTTTTTCTCCCCAGGCTTCGGTAGCAGTCATCCTTTTGCAAGCTGGACCTTGGTCCCTGCTAAAGCATGCTGGTGCTGGTGTCCTGACAAATCAATTAGACCAGAGACTCCAGACACACAGTTAGAACCAGAACCAGAGACCGTTTCTTTGGAAAGGGAAAGCACTCAAGAATATGGATGGACTAATGATCTGAGGGAAAGGCCCAGAGAAAGACAGCCTTGGCCATGCGATGAATGACCCTTTATAGAGCATTTTTTAATAACGTGTGATGTAGCACCTGCTTCTCCCATGCTTGTTTATCCCAAGCGTCTCTTGTCTGTGCGCGCTTCACTACACGAAGCCCAGGCAAGGGAAGACTCCAGTTCTGCTCTGCAATTGGACTAGAATATGCACTATTGCTGCATGAAGCCTGGGTCAGGAAGGACTTCCAGTAAAAGGCATGTAAAGTTTGCTTCAGTCGATGGTTTCCAGTCACAATCCCCCCACTATTTTGGATTTTTCCACTCTGAACTAGCTGGGGTTACCATCATAAATCTGTGTAAATACATTATAGATGCTTGCATTGCTTAGCGAAGGCTTTATAGTTCTCTTTTTATGAGAAAAAGTTAGATAATGGTAATAATAGCTAATATTCAAATGCTTGCATGCCTATTACACTTAATAATATGCTTGAAGCCCTTGTGAGCAGTTGATACTCATAAAGGCATTTGCTGAGTAAACATAGAGATTAGCACTTTACACGTTTCGTTCCGAGATAACTGAGTGTCATTAAGATTTTCTAGCTGAAATGAGAAACCGAGGCCCTCAGTGCACCCACAGCCACATCAAACGACGAAACTGCAGGCAACGCGATCCAATTCAGTCGTTTCTTAAATACAGCATATCTGTGTCATTTTCACTTGGTATTCTTCCAGCCTCCCTCCTTCCCTCCCTCCCTCCCTCAGGCTCGCTGGCCAGGTGTCCAGGAAACGGCCAGAGCTTAGCAGGCAACAGAGAAAGCTGACTGCTTTGGAGTCCCATTTAAAGCTACATCTCCAGAGGGTACTCAACCCCGTGATCAAATTAGCGGCTCCTGGAGAGTTTCCGGGCAGCTTGTTGTTTCTGTTTGATTTCACTTGGAGCTCAGATCAAATGAGAAAAAAAATCCTATCCCCAGGATGTAAGTGAAAACAGTGGCAATCTACTGGTGACATTGTCGCTTCAAAGCCGCTTTCTGAAGATTTCATTTGATGCGAACAGGGAGGGGTCTTGACAAAAATTTAAAAGGAAGAGTTTGAGAATGAGATGATAGGGAATTGGGGCAGGCACTGGCATATTCTTCCGGGTCTCACGTCCTCTTATATATCCACGGAGTTACGTGCTGGAGCAGGGTGTGTCCAGGAAAAAGCTGGGAACTCAATCTGACTAACAATGACTTCCTGCAAACCCCCACCGTGAACTCTGCTACAGCCTGGAGTTTAAAGGTCAGCCTTCACTGGCAGATTCCCTGGAACAAAGGAGGTTAGGTACAAAGTGGTTAGAAAATTTAGCCATTGGGGAGCTGATCCCTAAAGTACTTCCCTCATGACCATAATTCATGCCATCTGCAGGGGTTTATCTGATAAGAGTAGATTATTTCCCACATAATTATAAAAAGTGCAAGGCCAGTCCCCCTCATGTTTCTTCCCTCTCTGCTTCACACTTTCCCATACCATGAGGCCATCTGTTATGCTGTGCCCTAACCAAGAAATCCTCACAAGGTACCAAAGTGGCAGATCCACCAAATTTTACACTGTCAGCCTTGAATAATGCTACGAAATCAATAACTCGCTTTTTTTTTTGTAAAGTGCCCAGCTTTTGGTATTTCATTACAGTCGCTGAAAATAGACTAAGTCAACATACAAGGGAAGAAGACACTACGATGGAAAAGAAAATTAAACAGCCAAGGAAGTATACCTTCTAAATGGCCTGCATATTGGAAAACCAGGAGAATCATCATCATCATTATGATCATTATTATCTTTATTATTCCTATTATTATTAAAATCGGCTAATTAAAACTTGTATTATGGTAGGACAGTGGTGGCAATTGCACATGCCTTTAATCCCAGCACTTGGGACGCAGAGGCAGGTGGATCTCTCTCTGTGAGTTTGAGGCCAGCCTGGTCTACAAGAGCTAGTTTCAGGACAGGCTCCAAAGCTACAAGAGAAACCCCGTCTTGAAAAACAAAAACAAACAAACATACAAAAACCCCTCGAATTATGTCTATATTCTTAGTTCCATCTCACAATATATGATGCAGACTTATCATTCCACCTTTCAGAGAACATAGAGACATGTAAATAATATCATTGTCAACCCCAGTCCACTTCACTCCTGCTTTGTGCTTGACACTCCTCAACCTCAGCCTCTGCTCTGCTACCTGCCCTTCCATTTGTCTCTTCCAGAAGTCATATACACAGAAGCAAAGCGTAGCTTTCTTGGGAATCTGGTTCCCAGATGAGCACAGCTCAGCCCTTACTCACCTGCAGATGCCATCTTTCTTTAAGGATGTGCCATTTGTCTGTTCACCATTCTGCTGTTTGCAATTTGAGAGATCATGAGTAAATCTGCTCACAAACATGTATCCCCAGGTCAACAGAGAGTCAAAAGCATGTGTCTAAAACATTCAAATCACCTTCCTCAAAGGAAAGGGACTAATGGAAGCATTGCTCTTTAAAAACACAAAATTTTGTTTTTTGTTTTGTTTTTTATGTGTCTGAAAGGGGCACATACACATAGATGTCAGAGAACAACTGAGAAGATTCCTTTTCTACCTTGTGGGTCCTGAATATCGAACTCAGGTCCTCAGAATTTTCAACAAGTGCATGTGTCCTCTTTCAAGGTGTGTACTTTTATATATGTATGTTTGTGCAGATTTGTGTATGTGCGTGTACACATATGCAGGCACATGAATTTGGAAGTCAGGGGGCAACCTCACGTGTTATCCTCAGATAAGGTATTCCTCTCTTTTGCAGTAAGATCTCCCATTGGAACTCACTGATTAGTCTGGATGAGCCAGTCAGAGAGCTCCAGGGATCCTACTGTCTCTCCCTCCTCAGCACTGGGGTTGCAAGCCCACCCTACCATGCTCAAGTTTTTATATGGGTGCTCAAGGTAGAACTCAAGTCTTCATGCTTGCAAGGCACATACTTTACTGACAGCTGTCTCCCCAACTCACTGATCGTATACTTTATATTAGACTCTTTCCTTTATTCTGTGAATGATTCTTTGTACTGTATGTCAGATATGATATTTTTCAGTTTCTAAATTTTTTTTACTTTAAATATTCCTATATTTTGGCTGGCATTTTCTACATGTCATGATCAATTTTCTAAAAAATAAATTTAGATCTTGTCTCATCAGAAATAGTTATAATAGCTATCTTAACATATTTGACTGTCAATTTCAAGATTTAAGTAATCATGTACCTTCTGAGCATTTATCAAATTCTCTTGATTCTTATCATAGCACACAATATTAAATTGTACCCAAGACATTTAAATTTGATCTTGTACATTTCTAAGTCTTTTTATAATATACTAGAAAATATTGGTTGTTTCAGGGTGACAATCAGTAGAACAATATTCAGGTTGTCTGGACATTTTATCTGCACAGGTATAATCAAATGCCGGTTCTGTATTTCATGTCTTTTCCTTGCCATGTGGGTCGTGTTCCACTCCAAGGCAGCGTTAGATTGGACTTGGAGTTCAAGTATTAGTCACACAGTCTTGAAAGGCGCTTCTGTGCCCTACTGTGCCGCGTACACATTCCAGCTCAGAGTGAGTCCAAGAGTTACATCACTGCATACCCCAGATTTAGAGACCTAGCTTCTTCCACCATGTGTCTTCTTCCTTGAGCTCCCATTCCAAATGACTTTATTTTAGTTCCCACAGCAAAAAAGGAGCCGTATCAGGTATTTAATCTTCCCACAACTCTGAATTGTTGAATAACTACAGTTAGGTTGAGGTCAAGTGACAAAAAAGAGATAGAAAAACAATATCAATTGCAGATATTTTTCAGACAAGATCTCCTTTTTTTTTTTGGCTTCCTCTCTTTAAAAAAACAACATTTCGGGCTGGAGAGATGGCTCAGAGGTTAACAGCATTGCCTGCTCTTCCAAAGGTCCTGAGTTCAATTCCCAGCAACCACATGGTGGCTCACAACCATCTGTAATGGGGTCTGGTGCCCTCTTCTGGCCTTCAGGCATACACACAGACAGAATATTGTATACATAATAAATAAATATTTAAAAAAAAAAAAAACATTTCTATGCATAGTGTGGGTCTTACATGTTGTCCCTCTCAGGCTCATGGACTAAAAAGTTGGCTGTTAACCTGTATGTTGTTGGGAGGCAGTAGAGACATTAGAAGATAGTATCTGAGGGTGAAAATTAGTTCACTGCAAATGTGTCCCTAAAAAAATATTAGGACCCCAGAATTTCTCTTTCTGTTTCTGCTTCCTGACTGAGGTTAAATGAGCAGTCTTCTTCTCCATATATCCCTTGATTTTTTTTTTATGGACCACAGAACAACAATAAAAAAAAAGACCATGAACTCAGAATCAGAAATCATGAGCCCAAAACAAACCTTTTGTCCTTGTAAAATGACTTAGCCATTTGTAGTAGGAGTGGCAATCTGATTGAGCAGTTTTTGCCAAGGTTTAATTTCCTGCTTCATTGCCATACGCCTGTGAGTGACTGACTCTGATCAAGGTTGAGGGGAAAGAGAGGGAAAATAAAAGAGAGAAAAGATAAAGAAAATAGGACATTTCTCCAAAGCCATATACATCAGAGGCCCATTTTACCAGCCCATTAGTTAAAATGAGATTTACCATGGAGAGTTGTGCCTTCAGCACACGCTGTGCAGTTCTGAGATTTGGTTCATCTTGGGTCAAAGATGGGAGATAGAGAAGGAAAACTCCCCAGGTCTGGAACTCATGTCTGGTCTATAAGCATATAGGCTACTGTGCTTCGAATCTGACCCTCAACTTCTTGCTATGGTTACTTTCCAAAGATCTAAAAGCACTGTTTCTCATACTCCATTCAGAGAATTTTGTGTGATGTTAGAAATGTTGCCAGCCATTTACCTCAGCCAGCCATCAAATGGGAGTTTAATACTTTTTATTAGCCATATTAAATAATGATCAAGGAGAATTGCATGAAATATATTTGAATTGACCCAGTATATTGACAGTATCATTTCAATATTTAATCAATATGAAAATAATTCAAGCATTTTACATTCTTTTTCTCATGCCATCTTTCAAATTGTATATATTGCAAAGTGACTAACGACATTCAAATGCTTGATAGCCATGCATGGCTAATGCCTGTATTGGAGCACATAAATCTGTACTTCATACAGCCTAGTGCAGTTCTTCTTATGTGCATCGTAGTTAACATGGTTTGGCTCAGTAGGTCAGGGGAGTGGGTAAGAGATTCCTGTGTTGTTAATTGGGTATTTGGACCAATTGATAGAGCTCTAGAGCTAAATCTATACTTCCTAAAGTAATTCTGAATTCCAGATAGTAATGTAGGTGCATGACATATCCTAAATAAAGATTGTATGTATGATTCTAATGCAGTTTCTTTCAACCTATGGGTTGTAACCCATATAGGGGTCAGGTATCAATATCCCGCATATCAGACATTTATATTGCAATTCATAACGGTGCCAAAATTATAGTTATGAAGTAGTAATGAAATAATTTTATGGTTGTGGGTCACCACAACATGACAAACTGTATTAAAGGGTCATAGCATTAGGAAGGTTGAAAACCACTGTTCATATCCAAAAGTCTCAGAATTCTATCTACTCCAAGGACTTCACTATTGCAGAGAATATGCCACTTGGGCACATTTGTATTTTTGTAATAAATAGTCACTTTATAAGGGACTAACTGGAGAAATTACTTTCTGAGTACCTCTTCTTAATCTTTGACAGCTGTGTCCTTGATCTTGGTAGTCACCGAGACAGGGAAGTAGGAAGAGATAACTTCATCTGATTTTTGAGACCTATGAGGTATTTTAATTCTACTGTGGACACATTTTATAACATAAAGATGAGTCAGTTCTCTCCATTTCTATGTGATAACCATCTAGAATCATTTCAGAGTGTTTCTTGGGGAAATGTACATGGGGTGGTAGTTCAGAACTAAAGTGAACCACATTGGAATAAGAACTTAATTTGCCTATTAATCCTCCTTCTTCTCCCTAATGTTTCTCTTATTCAGGTATGACAATCACTTTGGTAAAATCCACAGTGCAAGAAAATTTTCATCAGGAGATGTGACCACTTCCTAGGGTGTGCTAAGTATTCCATACCCAATCTGTAGTGTGGCACCACTCTGTAGGAGGAGTGAGTCTCCAAGGCACATACACGGTGAGAGTGCAATGTTATTTGTATACATTCCATAGAAGTTCGCAAGAAAACAAATCTTCCTTTCTCCAATACTCATGGCATATATTCATGTTATTTCTTACTGTATTATCCATGGACATTTTCATAGAGGCATGTATTTTACCTTGAGCATACCCTCCCACAAGCCCCTCATCTTCCCTGTTGTGCTCACCCTTAGCATTAGTGCCCTTAGTTCCTATAGACAACTTCACTTATACTTTCATGCCTTATACACATATATGATTTGCATATCTATTCAAAAGTCCAGCAACACACAAGAGAAATATACATTTGTCTTTCCGTGACTGGCCTAATTCTATTAAAGTGATTTTTCTCTAGTTTCATTCATTTTTCTACAAATGACAAAACTCTATTTTTTTTCCTTATAGCTAATAAAAAACACAGCTCCATAGCATTTATACAACATATTTTATTTCCATTCCTCCTTTATTGGACAAGCAAGTTGGTCCCATAAATTAGCTATTGGGAATAGTGCCGCACCAAACACTGATAGTCAAGTATCTTTTGTGATTGATCAAGGTGGAGACCTTCAGATAAATTCCGAGGAATGGTGTTGCAGCATAGCATGGCAGAGCTAATTTAACTTTAATTTAAAATTAAATGACGGCAGATCTAATTTAAGTTTTTGAGAAATCTCTATACTCACTTTCAGAGTGACTGGACTAGTTTGCATTTCCCCCAAGCCATGTTTGAGTGTCTTCTTCGTCTACACCTTTCCATTTTATTTTTTTTCATAATGACTGCCATTCTGACTAGAGTATATGGGATCAGCATTTCTGTAGTGAAGTCAACTTGATCACAATGAATGATATTTTTGGTATAATTCTTTATTAGGGTTGCAAATAATTTTTTGATAAATTTTTATTGTTCTATAATGTTTTTCTCTCCCTGTGTAAACCAGACTGTTATTGAACTCACAGATATTTATCTATTTTTGCTTCAAGAGTATTGATATTAAAGACATTACCACCATAACTGGTTTAAGTTTTACTGATTTTCTTTCCTTCCTTCCTTCCTTACTTTTTTTTTTTTCTTTTTCTTTTGGTGATGATAGTGTTGGTGGTAGTGGAGGTATGCATTTACCTGGTTTGGGTATTAAAATAATACCAGTTTCACTGAAAGATCTTGGTAGCATTCTTTTTTTATTTTATGGACTAGTGTAAAGAAAATTAATGTGAGAAACATTGTAGTTAACTCTATAAAGTTGTGATAGACTCAGCACTGAATCTGTGTGGTCGTGGGATGTTTATAAAGAAGTTTTTATTACTGTTGCAAGCTCAATGTTTATACTAGATCAGTGTAAGATGTTTCTCAGTCCATGGTTTAACTTTGCTCTGTCATATTCATCAATAAATTTGTCCATTTGTTGTCGTTTTTTCAATTTAGTGAAATATAAAAATTTGAAGATTTATCCTAATACTTTTCTAAAATTCAATGTTCTATATTACAATGTTTCCCTCTCTGTCACTAATTTTATTAACTTGGATCTTCTATCTCTTTCTTGGGGTTAGATTTGTTGAGAGCTTTTCAATTGTGCTTATTCTTTCAACGAACTTTTGTTTCTTTCATTAGTATTCAGGTTAATATCAAAAGCTATGCATTAATTCTTGCTGTTTTGTTGATTTTGTAATATTTAATACCGTTTTATACCTCTTTTGCTTGACTACTGTTTGCGTATGGTTCACTTTTCCCTACCGCCTTTTGTCTGAGGGATTTGTTCTAGAACTGGCTTTGTGGTATGAATTCCTTTAGTCCATTTTTTGTCATGCTGATTTTTTCTTTCTCCTTCATTTATGACAAATACCTTTGCTAGGTATATTAGTATGGATTGGTACTTTTTTCTTTCACAGCTTGAAATAAATCATCAAGTCCTCCTTACTTACAAACTTTTGGTTGAGAAATGTGTTGTTATTCCCATATTTCTTTCTTTTATGGGACTTGATTATTTCTTGCTTGCATCTTTCAACATACTTTGTTTGGTCTGTATTTAGTGTTTACAGTGTCTAGTCTTCTTTGACAATCTGAATGTGCCTGAAGCCAACTCAAACACAAGCCTGTGGTCACTCTTGGGAGAGATTTTCTTAACCAGAAAATCAGATGAAGCAGGAAGACCTACCTTCAGTGTGGGCTTCATTGTCTTGTGGCAGCCCAGATAAAAGGACATGAAAGAAGAAAACTTTTTTTCACCTGCTTGTCCTCACTTTCAGGGGAAATATGTATCCTTTTGCTGATTCATTCCTTTCTGGTTATTATAACCAAATTCATTGGGATTCCAATGCAAACTGAAGATCATCTGCTTTTCAGGAATCTTTGAGGCCTTCAATTCCATAGTGAGAATGCTAAGACCTTCATTTTTCTTCATTTCTGTGAACAATTACTACAAACTATTGTTGGACGAGCTTGATAACTTCTTTTAAACCAATTTAATAGCCTCTCCCTCTTTGCCTCTCTGCCTCTGCCTCTCTCTCTCTCTCTCTCTCTCTCTCTCTCTCTCTCTGTGTGTGTGTGTGTGTGTGTGTGTGTGTGTTTTATCTGTTCAGTCCCCTTAGACAATACTGAGTGATGCAGTGTTTTAACTAGAAGGTGATGTGGGGACTTTCTTCCTGGTCTTGTCTGTTTGATGCAGTAAATGACTCTTATATGGAGAATGGCAGATCTTTCTCTAGATTTAGACATTTTCTGGTATATAATGTTTTCTATAGCTCTCAGAAAATGTCTTCTAAATTTGATTATGTATATATGTGTCAACAAAATCTGACTCTTTTAGATCACAGAAAACTTAATTAAATTTCTGATAGTTGTCGTATCTTCACCTCTAAAGTTTAAGCGACCACATGGATACTCCTTTCTTAACTTAAAAAAGATCAGTTTGCATATTGTTCCAGGTCTTTCAAGCAATATTAAAATATTTCCAGGATAAAGGCAGGATCATATATAAATATTGCTTTAAAGCAAAATGAAAAATATTATTATGAAATATATAGCTCTCTATTGATCTAAAACATTAAAACTTTATAGTGAGACAAAAAAGGAGTTGAGAAAGAAAAATGATACAATCAAATATACTGGATAACGTTTTAATTAAAACATCTTTATTGTGAAGATAATACTAATTAGTGTAATAAGTGGACACAGATATTTAGGAGTGTCCCAGGAAACATCAATAGGGAGACAGTGCTGTTGGAAAAGGGCCCACTTGTTCGTCCAGCTGCCCAGATAGCTTAGCCTCAAAATACTCATAAAGAAACTGTATTAATTAAAAAAACTGCTTGGCCCATTAGCTCTGACTTCTTATTGGCTAACTCTTACATCTAATATAGCCCATTTCTATTAATCTGTGTATCACCACAAGGTCGTGGCCTACCAGCAAAGTTCCAGCACATCTATCTCTGATGGTGGATCCATGGTGTCTCCTCTTACTCTGCCCTTCTTCCTCCCAGCATACAGTCTAGCTTTCCCTGCCTAGTTGTATTTTTCCCTGCCATAGGCTCAAAGCAGTTCCTTATTCATTAACCAATAGAAGCAACACATAGACAGAAGGACTTCCCATACCACAGTGCAGAAAGGGAAGCAATCCTGTATACTTGCTATTGTATGAGCAACTAGAGCTCCAGGCCTCTGAGGAGACCTCAAGCAGCATGAGAGCATCCCTCCTTCCGATGGATCTTACCTGCAGGAGAAGGCTGAGCAAAGTCGTACACATGACCTCTTCCCTACCTCACTATACCTCTCACCTGCTTTGTGCATATGTTCAGTCTGCAGCCCATAGCCAGACAGCTCTCAAAAAGGCCCTCCAGAGCTTATAGGGGACAATGAGGGCCACTGTCTTTGCTAGTGTCTTCTTTGTTTCTCAGCACGCATAAGAAAGTAGAAAAGTCTCAGTTCTCAACACAGGTAAGAAAGAAACTGCTAGGAGGAAAGGAGACAGATGACACGCTTCTAAATGACTCCACCTTGAAAATTCTGGAGTAAAATTATCCCTGAGGAATAAGACTGTCCTGTCTGTCTTAATATATGTGTTGTCAATACAGTAACTAACACAGCTAAAGTTCTTTTATTTTCCCTTTGTCAACCGGCATTTTTACTGTGACTCTTGTTTAAAAGTATCATTTACAATGTTTCCATTCTAAGCCAAGCAAGGGAAAGAGCCATAAGTCCCATCTTTTATGTCCTTTATGTAGGTTGAAAGGACTGTCTCTTTCCACCCTACAGTTTTCTCAGTTCATTCATTAGAAGCCACCAACCCCACTGGTGGCCTATTTAACACCATCACAAAACCTGCAAGGTTTAATTGAAATCACTAGCATTCAAACTGTGCTTAGTAGCTTTAAGGGGGAAGAAAAAACTCTCTGTTCAAGGCCTTTATTGAGTGGAACCCCATGAGTCTCAGGGCACAGAGCCCAGGGAACAAGAGCTAAAAGAGCTGAGATGTCCAGTCCTTGGTGGCCACCACTGATGACTTAGACTAATGATGCAGAGTAAAGCGATTGCTAACAGTTTAGGCAAGGAACTGTAAAAATAGGATTAAAATAGTCTCTCCCAATTAATAACAACATGGAATTATATTATGGAACTTCTCCTTTTTTTCAACTAGTAATTATTCAAAGAAACAAAAGGGGTCAGCAAGTGGACTTGTCTGACTGCATGGCTTGACAACATCTCTTGATTAGTACCTATTGTTTGGAATTAATGTCATTTTCTTCCCATACTACACAGAACAGGAAGGCATTTATTGTTATAATTTCTACCCCAGTAAAACTGAAACAAAGACATACCCACTTCTGCATTGGTAAAGAAATATTATACATGAAACAGTAACATGTAATGCACTACATAAGAATTATGTGTAAAGGGTAGAAAGAGGCAGCACTGTCTATAGAAAGTGAACTAGGAACTTCTTTCTGTGTTTACTTTTCTTTTTCTAGTTAATATTTCATGAAAACATATTTTTATAGAAGCAATACACTGGGGTTATACATGAGTACTCATATATACATACATACATACATAAAATCATGGCTCTGTATTCATGGGTTTTATATCCATGGATTCCACCTGCAACAGCTGAAGAAACTATTTAATTATTTCTGAGCCAGGTAAGGTGACATGTACCTGCAATCCTAGCACTCAGGTGGTAGAGGTAGAAGAATGTAAGTTTGAGACCAGCATAGGATACACAGTCAACCTCAAGCTAATCTGGGATGTACAAGGTGACTCTGCTTCACAAATAATAAAAGAATTATTTTGCATGCCTGCTGGATGTATACAGGCTTCTCTTGCCATTCCTCACTAGGAAACTTGGTATAACTATTATGTGGCATATCTTGTACTAGGCATTACAACTCGTCCAGTGATGGTTGAAGTATACATGAGAACCTTTATATGATACATACAAGTACATCACTGTTTTATATGAAGGATTTTAACAGCCAAGAAACTAGGTATTTGATTGGGAGGGAATCCAGAACCAATCTCCAATGGACCCTAAGGGTAAACTGTATATACAATCCTGAGAAAATATACATTCTACTCAACCAATCATTTTCTGAGCTCAGCATCCAACTTTTTCTAGCTTGCTTAAGTTCCCCTGGTTATCCAGAGTAAATAAACCATTAAGATGGCTTTGAAAAGGTACAAATGCATCCTCAAGACACAAAACTCTGGTTGAATCATCATTAATAAATATTTTCTAGTGGTTGTTAGGACGCACACACATATGCTTTTATACCATCAACAAATATTTATTGAACCCCCATCTATGCACTGGATTATGCTAAGCTTCAAGATAGTAACAAGAATCATTCTACTTTCCTTCTTTATTTTCTCTGTATCATTTAGCATCACCATACACACTAGTCATTTTGTTGACGCTTTCTAAATAGAAACTTAATTTTATTCACTAGAGCCTAAGTTCTTTAAACAAAGACAGCACCAAATGAAGCTAACACCCCATTCCTATTGCCTTAAATCAGTTTAATGGTGTCTCTCCAGAAATCTGTCTTGGATTCACAATTACGCAAAACCTCAGGATGTTTTCTTATGAAAGTAAGGTCTTTTCCCAGGTGATGAAATTGAAAGGCAATGGTGAGTTAAGGCACCCACTCTGACAGGTGTCCTTGTAAAAGATGGTCTCTGGGAAGCAGGCAGTCAGCTCAGTTATGGAAAACATGAAGACCAGAATTTGAGTGCAAAGCCCATGTTTTTCACATGGTAGCATGCCCTTGTAGTCACAGTATTGGAGAGGTAGCAGAGTCCTGGAGCCCACCCTAGCCTACTTGGCATGTTTCAGTCTACTGAGATACCCTGTCAAAAAAGACATATGGCACCTGGCCTGCTTTTATTCCTGGTTATATGACAAAACATCTTGAAAACAAAAAGTGATGGAGGAAAAACAAGGTTCATTCTAATTCACAATTCAGGTTATAGTCTACCATGGTAGAAGTGGCAGGAATTTAGCACAGTCGTATCATAACCACAGCCAAGAACAATGAGAAGTGAATATGCATGTCTGAATCCTTAGCTCACTTTTTTCATTCTGATATGCTCTAAGACTGAGCCTAGGGAATGATGCTCTCCACATTGGATTAGATCTTCCATTACACACCAATTAACATCAACAAGGCAATCCTTTAGAGACACACCCACAGTCCAACCTGACTGAGACAATGCCTCATTAATACTGTCTTTCCAGGTGATCCTAGATTGAGTCGAGCTTACAATGAAATCACAACACCTGAGAAATAACAGCTGAGGCTATCATCTGAACTCCACACACATGTACACACATATGCATAAGTAGCGTATACATGCAAACTTGCACACATGTATGCACACCGAAAATCAGCGAAACGTTTGAACCTATGTAGTTGGGGGTTGTGGGAACTCCTTCAGTCAATAACCTTTAAGATACTGGCCCACTTTGGACATCATCTCATGTACTGTAAGTGCAGATCAAAAGCGTGCATGGCCCTCTTTTCTGCTGGCTTCAGTTCCAGTTCCCGGTGCACACAGAGGACTGCGGATTGCCACCCTTACTATAAGTTTATCCACAAATAAATAAACATTTGTTACACTCCATTCCAGGCTACTGTGGAACTCTTTGGTATAACTATAAATTGTTGCCCAATATGGGGTGGTATCTCAAAGGCTATTGGCTGAAGGAGTTCCCACAACAAACCTAGGCTCAGACATGTACAAAAGGAAGCTAAAGAAAAAAAAAATATATGTAGGATTGGGAGAGAAAAGAAATAGGGTAGAAAAATGTTTTTAAAAATGGAGTAATAAAAATATAATAAGCCACATAAAGATGGAAATTACACAGAGAGTCTGGATTATGTATATTATTGTATTGTCTTTAAATTTCTGGGCTTCTAAAAGATCCTGTGTTATAAAAACTGCTGTATTAAACCAACCTATATATTTAAAAATTAAAAAAAAAAAAGGAAGCTGAAGCTAAAATAGGGAGGGAGAACACTGTGTCCATGAAGACTTAGCAGGATAAATTTACAGAATAAGGAAACCCAGGAAACTTGCAAAACACTTGAAGCCAAGCTGAGTCCAGGAGAAATTTCTCTGCTAGCTTCAGAAGGAACGTGATCCCAGTTAGACCCTGATTTCAAACTTTAAACATTCAAATCTAGGAAGTGACACATTTTTATAGATCTAAGGCATCTAGTTTATATCACTCTTCTCCTGCAGCCCTATGAAATGAAGTCACCAGCTATATCAGATCATGTATTCATCAGGAGCTATCACTAAGTGGAAAGCCTACATTTGCTGGGAACTTAGAAATTCATAAGCAGTCTTAATGGGAGTTGGTGGATATAAAAGCATCCAGGTGCTTCCCAATCCCTGGTGTATTAGTCAGCTTTGCATTACTGTAGCAAAATACCCGAAATAAACAATGTAAAAATGAAAAGATTTATGTTGATGCACAGTCCACGACTTCTTGGTCCCATTGTTTGCACATCACATTGGAAGCATGTGATGAGACAAAATTGCTTATATCACCAGCCAGGGAGAAAATAAGAGAAGAAAGGGGCCAGGGTCATATTACCATTCTTGAGGGCATGTTTCCCTAAATGTCCTTCATCATCCTGCTAGACCTCACTATTAAAGATACCACATACCTTCTGGTAGTGCCATACTGGAGACCAAGCTGTTAACACAAGAGCTTTGAAAGAAATTTGACATCCAAACTGTAGCAGGTAGTATAACTGCTACAGCTTTTCTAAGGTCTGCAATAGCATTTAGCTCTAGTTGCACACAGCAGTTAACTTCATGAAAAACACACATGTTACTAGATCATCCTTAGGGTTTTCTATTTCCAACTGCCAGTTGGTAATTCCTAGCATTATCTCACAATTTTTTTGTGGATAAAAAAAAACCCTGCTTTTTGAAGAATTCAGCCCAAGGCAAGTTTTTGGAACACAGTATGCACTCCAGAGTTGAAAACAGTGCCTTCCTGGTGGGTAATAAATGCATGCAGTACTTCTTGGTGAAAGAATTAGGTAAGTAGAACATTCATCATTTGTCCACCAAGATCTGACAAGATGAGAATGAACTGCACGACTTAAGAGCAGCGGTGATGACTGCTTGAGTGTGGCTGTGAGAGAAAGGCCAGAGGAGAGTCTGGGAAGACATATAAATTGATGAGTAGAGACCTTGAGCATTGACAGGGTCCTTGCGGAAAGGCAAGAGAGTACAGGGGGCATCAGCAGCCTCAGAAGACTTACTGAAGATTGCTGGTCTCCCGTTGGAGGGCGTGCACCCCTCACTAACTATTGATGAAATCAACTTTTTCAACCACCCTAAATAATGATACTCTGAAATAGAAGAAACCAACCCTAAATCAAGGTGATACTTGTGCAAAATGCAGAGCACTTGCTGGTTCTAAGTTCGGCAATGACTCACAGGCTAAGCCAAATACAGAACCTAGGGACTATTTTTAGAGAGAACTTGATTTGATTTTACTTAATTCAAATCAATATACACTCATCAGATATACATAAATTGCTCAGTACTGAGACTTATGAACTCAGGTATAAAATGAAAAGAAACCTACTTATCATGGTATAAGGGACAAACAGAAGAAAATCCATTGAGATGATGGAAAATAAGTAAGTTAAAGTACTTCATTGTTGTTCCTTCTATTAATTCCTATCTCTGTTACTGTTGTTTTCTTACTAAAGCCAACTGCTACATGGTGAGGTACTCTGTTTAGAGTTTTCATAGATTTTCTTGCTTAATCATGATAGCTATCCTGAGATTTAAAAAAATAAATAAATTTTACACACCAAGAGACCTGAGTTGAAAGTAACAGAGTTAAGATCCAAATTCTGTGCTTTCCAATTTCAATACAATGTTCATTTGCAAAAGTGTCAGGCATGATATATGATCTGAGTATTTTTGGTCTTTTTGTTGTTTTCGCTCGTAACTGAGAGCCAGAGTCAGACTTTGGAAGCTGTGAATTATTTTATCCACTAGACAGCAGAAGAGATGTCAGAGTTCTGCCATTCAGTACACATTAAGAAAGCCAAAATATGGAAGAAAATATTTTCTCAAAACTGCCCATATGTCTATTCTATGTTAGGATACACAATGAATTTCTCCACTGGTTGTTCCAGGTCTGTGCCTCTTCCACTTGGATGGATTTATGTAACTCCCTTTGTCAGTACCTGGGGTTTACTGAATGTAGCCTGATTTCTGTGACTGGGAAGTAAAGAGAAGTATGGGTTGGTTTGTTGGTTGGTTGGTTGATTGGTTGGTTGGTTGTTTGGTTGGTTGGTTGGTTGGTTGGTTGGTTTTGGCACTGTTCCTGACCCCAAAGACAAGAAGTTTGTCCACACTGAAGCTGCACACTGATGGTAGCCATGCAGAGACCCCCAAACAGATAGGAAACTATCAAGGTGTGGGACAATGGTCTGTATTCTGTCAATTATATTTTAAATAAACACTGATTGGCCAGTAGCAGAAAGTATAGGTGGGACAACCAGATAGGAGGCAGGGCGACAAGAACAGGAGAATTCTGGAAAGAGGAAAGCTTGGTCCGCCCTCCTGTCCCAGGCACAGTAGAAGCAAGATGTGACTGCCTTGCTAAATAAGGTACTGAGCCATGTGGCTAATATAGACAAGTATAACGGGCTAATATAAGTTATAAGAGTTAATAAAAAGCCTGAGCTAATGGGCTAATCAGTTTATAACTAATGTAGATCTCTGTGTGATTTCTTTGGGACTTAACAATTATGGGAACCAGAACAGAAAAGAAAACCTCTGACAACATCAAGGAACCCCAGCATACTGGGCCCATATAGGAAAGTCCTCTCAGCTTCAACTGGCAGACAAGTGAGAGACTGCTGCTTAAGATAGCACCAGCTCCCCACCATTTGATCCAGCAGGTAAAGCAATCAGTCTATTGCCTAACAGTTCCTGTTCAATGATGAAGTTTGTTAAAAATAAACCTGATTTTGATTGGCTCCAGTCACTATTAAAAGGAAATCAATATGAAGCATGATTAATAAAAACTCAGAAAGTTTTATAGGGGTTCAACATGAAGGTCAGAAAAGTAAAACAGCCAATGATTGGCTCTTACCTCTACCTCAAAATGGCAATCCTGCCTCTGGGAATCTCAGAATGAGATTGTGTCTGAGAATTATCTTCTCCCGTTTTATAATCCTCTCTAGTTCTGGGGTTAAAAGCATGCACCCCTAGCACTTGGTTTCTATGATGAGCTAGTACGGCTACTGGGATTAAAGGTGTGTGTCTTTGTTGCCTAGTCTGTAAAGCTGTCTAGTGTGACTGTTTTACTTTCCTGAACTCCAGGCAAGTTTTATTTATTAAAATACAAATGAAATGCGACTATATAAACATGATATAAACTAAAGATTCTTCACATGAAGTAAACTAACCTGATGTGAACAAATTACCCTTCCATGAATGATTTTCTCCCCAAAACATCAATAAAGAGATGAAGAAGGACTTATTGTATTGTGTCTTTTCCCTGGTCGCAGCACAGATTTCCTAGAAGTCTATATTCAGTCAGAACTAAAGTGGACTATGAAACCTTTCAACTTGGCCTCCAGGGTACACACTACTCCTTAAAGATTCTCATTTTTAACACATTTTGATCAATTCTGAAATAGACAGGGGGTGATATCTCAGGTCAAAAATAAAATCTATTCTTCAGCTCTGTAGAAAGGGTTCATGGCCTAGTCACAAACACAACTTGTTGGGGTTCATTCTTTTATCCTCTGGTCTAGGAAGGATTTATGTCAAGCTTTAAGTTGATTCATCTCAGAGATTAATAACATGAGAACATAGTACGTTGGAGCAATGACCCAAATGTAATGACAGGTACATTCCAGACTGAGAGAATGCCATATCTGTGCCCATCCACAGACTGACTCTTTGACCCCTCCATACTGCCTTATGCAACAATATACATTACCTTCACTTTTATCTAATAAAAATATATTAGCCACATTCTAATTTTCTATCATGAGGTTCCTGTTCTCTGGGCAGTCCTCTAATTTCAGCACTTATGATGATGAGACATCACTGGACTGATGTCAACACAGAATTTGGCGAGCTTGAGATACATAGTGAAATCTTGTCTCCAAAAACTTGTTTTCTAATTAGTTTGATTATACCTATGAATAACAGAGAAAACTGAGTATATGCATATAGATAGTGACAGCATGAGTAAAAAAAAAAAGATTATAAAACAAGATAGTAAGAATTTTATTCTGTTTCATTTGTTCTCACTTCTACCTTTTCTCCCTGATTGAAGAGGTTGAAATAATTAACCTTCTCGAGTGAGCACCTCTTCAGTTCTCTCATTTGTATTCCTATGACTCTCATCCATGCCTCTTGACTTCATGACTTGTCCTTTTGTGCTTTTGGCCAAGTGACCCTCTTGGTTTGCTTTCTCTTTTTATAGCTCTTATCTGCAAAGGGTCATGTTTATCAGGATAGATGGTGGGCATGTCACTTCCTGTTCACCATGGTAGAAGAGGAAACTTCATAACTAATTTGGGGTAATCTGAAAGAAAAGTCTAGAAATTTTTGAATTTGTTTGGGGAGAACCTCTAGAGACATCTGCAGGGAAGTAAATAAGGGAAGCAAGTAAGGGAAATCAGCCAATTAAAGTTGGATTAGAGCTGTAACTCTTGAGCAACAGGGGCTTCGTCTCACTTGGAAATTTCATGCAAATAGCTGTCCAGCAGTAGAGAGGAAGCCAGAGCAGCTGCAGGAGGATAAAGAAGGTTCCAGGAATGTATAAGGCATGTAAGTTAGGTCAGTTTTCAAAGAGATGAACAGGTTGTAAACAGCATATACCAGGGTGTTCCTCAGAACTATTTCTTTAAGAATTAGACCAGCTTAAAGAACTATGATTACACATATTTGATAAGTGAAGAAAGTAGCATTAAATCAGGTCCTTATGATGCTCTAATTTAGCATCATGGGGGAAGATAGCACACAGGATCAAAGAGTCTGGGAAATTACTTTCCCCATGAAATGAAGATGAGGTGGTATTTTAGTTACTGTTCTATTTCTGTGATTAGAGACTACAACAAGGTAGCTTTTAGAAGAAAGCATCTAACTTGAGACTTGCTTAAAGTTTCAGAGGATATTCCATGATCATCATGGTAAGGGGCATGGCAGCAAGTAGCCAGTAATGGTCCTGTAACAGTAGCTGAGAGCTCACGTATTATCTACCAGATGAAAGCAGAGAGAAAGACTTGGCTTGGCATGGGTTTTTAAAGCCAACCTCATTGGTTAATTAAGAAGCTTCTTTGGACTTATGACGGTGCGGAATAAGACAAGGCAGAAATTCCAAGCAGAGATAGTGGAGGAAAGAGGGTGGAATCAAAGAGATGCCATGTAGCTGCCAAAGGAGACTTTACCCAGTAAGTCACAGCCTTGTGGCAAAACACAGAATAGGAATGGGTTAATTTAAGATGTAAGAGTTAGCTAGAAAGAAACCTAAGCTAACACGCCAAGCAGTGTTTTAATTAATAAAGTTCCTGTGTAATTATTTTGGGTCTGGATGACCTGGAATGAACAAGGGGTCTCTGTCTACAACCAGCCACTAGGGAACTGCAAAATTAAGAGCATGATAAAATGTCACTATTTATTAGAAAGGGTGAAAGTTTTAAATGACAATAATATTAAATACTGATGGGCTTGTGGAGAAAGTGGCTTTTCTATATACTGCCTGTACAAATGTAAATGAGGTCACCACTCTGGACAATTGTTTAACAGCTTCTTTTTAAAAGACAAACATATACTTTCCACACAACATGGAAATTGCTGCCCTTGATATTTATCCCAGATAAATGAACCTAGGTATACACACACACACACACAAATCCATATAAATCTTTATATCAACTTTATTCATTATGTACAAATCTCAGGAATAAAATGTCCCTCAACCATACATAATATAGCATATACCTATAACCCTAGCAGTTGGAAAAAGAGGCAGGTTGAGGCCATCCTTGGCTCAACAAATGAAAAAGAAATCCCTTACTCAACATAAAAATGATTAAAAAGCAGTGTGTCATGTTGTACTGTCCTCCTTAGTAACACAAGAGGAATAAACTTCTGTTGGAAACAACTTGGATGATTCTCAAGATTATACAAAGATAAAAATATAAAGCCAATCTGATATAATTATATACTGTATGATTTTGCTTATGTAACATTTTCAAAAAGTCAAAAATTATGGAGTGGGAGACAGTTCAGTGATGACAATGGATTTACGAGTTATAGAATGAAGGAGCCTGAAGGTGACTATTAGCAGACATCTTTTAGAGGGCGATCATCAGAAGAATCTGCATGCTGAAATACTAATGTGTGCTTTCTGGTTTCAGTATTATGATAATTATGTGACCTATAACCACTCAGGCTGTCATTTTAATATAACCATGTAGTCTGGGTAGAGGGCAAATGGGCCCTTCCTGTCCTATCTCTGCCATTCTCATCAATGTGTAATTGTTTCAAAATAGAAAGACCTTTTTGAAAAGAAGTTAAATGTCTCCGGCTTCACACAGCTAGATTTCTTAGTATACAGTAGTGCATAGATACATTTTCTACTCTAGTAATTGATTACAAAGGTTTAAGAAATTCATGTGAGAGTTAGTTAATGACTCTTTAGAATAACCTGTGTAAGTAGGAGTTAGGACCAGAAGGACCTTTACTGGCCCTTCCTGTCACTAAACCCTAACCCCACAAAACTTACCAATGTCCTCCAATCTAGCAGGATAAATAAGGATCTCGTTTAAATGAACAAATTATTGTTCAAGGGTAGCTCCAGTTTTTTTCATTGTACCTGGGGTTCCTGCAATAAATTTCAAACCAGTGAAATGTTGTTTATGAAATAGCCCTATGTGAAGTACAGTTATTGGCCCTTCTGTGTTTTTCAGTTCAGTGATGGGGAATGAATTACCAAAGACACTTATTTGAAAAGATTCCATTTTGAGGACACCAGGGAAAGGCGTATGTTCTAGATTCTGATAAACTTTCCCTTTGAGACCTGACTAGTGGGTGACAGAAGAGAATGTGCAGACAACCTCTAAAAGAGAAACCACGGCTAAAGTATGGCTCCTTATCTGGCCCAGGGAACAGTGGTTGTGAGCATGCAAGTGAAGTCTCTGTCAGCTACTAGATTCCATGTATAACTCACAGAAATGAAAGGCTTTCAGAGGATTGATATTTTCCTGAGAATTATTGTCAACCAGCAGAGAAGATTCCTTCCCTTAGAGGAAATATAAATCAGGACCATGCATAAAGCTCTTGAACCATGAATAATTTCTAACGCATTGAGTAGTTTTACAAAGAGCTGTGTATTTCAGAGAATTGTGTTACAAATGGGTGTTGGCGAAACAGGATAGATGGATTTGAGGACTTTTCTATTACATTCTAAAGTACGACACATATTTTGAACCCACTATAACTCTCCTCCCTCTTTCGGCATTTGCTTTACAGGAATAAAGAATAGCAGGAAACTGTGCTCAAGGTATGTGCTCGAATGGCAGAGACGTGCATCGGGGAGATAAGCTATGAGGTAAATTTTAGTCAAGAAATCAAAACATCTTTGATGAGTCGTTTCCTCCCCCTTCTCAAGCATTCCTGCTATAAATAAACGCATTCATATATAACTCCTGAAAATGAGAACCACAATGTCAGCTTTACAACATCACTGTCATTTTCAGATTGCCACTACAATGTGATGTATAAAATAATCTGATGCTTCCTTTTCATTGTCTGTGCTCTTTTTTAAAATATTTAACCATAATACATTCCATCTACTATCCAAAATTTAATTTTGGACACTGGTCATGTTGAAATATTGCTGTGCTTGATATATATTTAATGAGTATCATAGTTTCTTCATTTGACAAGGTTAGATCCTTGACTTTGCATTTTTTCCTAATCTTTTTTCTTGGTAAATGCAAGCAATCAAAAGGGAAGAGCACAACCATAGAAAAACTAAGACTAAACTTTCCTCAGCATCAGATCAAATAGATGACCACAACTACATTAGAAATGACCTTGCACACAACAAAGAAAAACTATCCTGTAGAAATCACTTTTTCCATTGCTTACCAAGCACAGTAAATATATTTTCTAAAAAGGAAAAGGAAAATCAATATTATTTCTGCTTTCTGTTGCTGTACTTTAACTGGAGCAGGGGTAAAAAGAAGTTGGCTATGTAGGACTATTGGTTCTATTAATTTGGATGTATTTATTTTATTACTGTGAGACATTTCCTAAATTTTAATAAAAAATGGCAGTCAATAGGATGGGTGTGATTTCACGTTTGTGATTCCAAATGTGAAAGTATAATAGTCATGATTACTGTAATTATTATTATGACTATTATATATTTAAATGTTGCTTTATAGAAGCATCCTTACCTTCTCCAAGTTCAAGCCCTGCTTCCCTCAGGCAGAGGTCATTCTTTCTTATGTAGGGAGAATGAACTTGATGAAGAAATATTCAAGATATTTTCCAAATGCATATATAATGCCATGTGGGTGGATTCCTAGTGAATTATTGCTTCAGATAAAAAAACGATGTTGATGGTTCAGTTTGTTTCTGTCTGATAGCTTTGGGGAACATACGACACCTTGTGACTATATTTTTAGTCAGTTAAACATGTGTATTTCAAACCAAATGTAACATATTACCTGTTTAAAATACAGTTTCAAGCAACATTTTTATAAGTACCAGAAGGAAAAAATTATTAAGCTTCTAACTAGGGACAAAAGTGAAAGAGAGGAAGATTTATGTACATGAATTTTAAGTAGAAATGGGTGTTTTTGGGAAATGTCACAGAGAAGTTTTAGGACTCAATGTTAAAGCTTTATGTTTTCAAGCCATCAGATTTTATAGTTTATTTTGACAACTTACAAGTATTTTCCTTTTTTTATAAGATTACAAGATCCACCACCACAATAAAACCTGAGGATCTAGCATAGATTCTTCTATGTTCAAAGGAGCCTGAAGCCTTCCATGGGACCTGAAAAATCTACAAGTCTTTTCAGAGAAATACTGCGTACTGAGGCTCTTAAATTTTCTTAAAATATTTTATTTTATGTGTATGAGTGCATGTGTATGTGTGCACCATGTGCATGCCTAGTATCTGCCTAGATCATAAGAGGTTATTGGATCCCTGGCACTAAGTTACAGATGGTGTGAGCTATTATATGGGTGTTGGGAATTAAACCAAGGCCTTTGCTAAGGCAGGTGCCTTCAACCCTTGTGTCAACTCTGTAACACTTGCTGAGGCTACTCAAAGGAGTTGTTCATGCTCTCCTTTCCCCGCACTTCATCCATGACTATTGGACAATTTTATTCAGTAACATGAAGGGAAATTGGAGTCTCTGGTTCTGAGACACAGGGCTTAGTTTAAACTGACTCTTTGATGTTAAACCTTAGGTATAGCTTCATCATATCTTCCACTGGGTTTTGCTAGCCTTCTTGTTCTTAACTGTAAGACATCCATACAAGGTCTGTCGTCTAGAGGTTATGTGAGGACAGTGTTCATTACGTGAAACTGAACCCAAATCAGCATTTTATGCCATAATCTTTTATTATACTATAAAAGCATCCTTAATATTCAAAGGCATTTTATAATGTAAGCTTGTTTTTTAAGTATTTCTGGAACTCCTTTAGTAAGTTTAACATTAACCCATATGTCAAAAATTCTTTTACATTTTTTCTATAGAATTCAATATTCTAACTTAAGAAGACTATTACTTTTTGATGAAGAAATTGAGAAGCATAATATTGACTGTGACTCACTTAATGGATATAGTTCATTAGCTGCTTAATAATGCCAATAATTCTTTGTACATAAGGGTCTCCTTTTAAAGGAAAATCAATTGAGTATCTTGTACACAATAGTGGTATAATTTAGTATTTATTGATTGATAAAATAAAGATGACAAGATATTATGTAACTCATTCAAGAAAATAATTGAAGTATTATTGATCACAACAGAATATTTTGAGACCTAATATGCAGGTAGGATTATTTGTTAAATGACATAGTAACATAATACATAAAAACTCTTAGCAACAATGCATAAAATATAGTTATTTGAATGAATAAAGTCAAATCTTTATAATAAACATCTATTTATCTTTTTCTTTTTTTTCTTTTCTCATTAATCAAGACAGGGTTTCAATGTATAATAGCCCTGGTTGTCCTGGAGCTCGCCTTATAGACTAGGCTGATTTGAACCCACAGAAATCTGCCTGCCTCTGCCTCCCTCCCAAGTGTTTGCATCAAAGGTATGTACCACCATTCCCAGCTTATTTATCTATTTCTAACAAACATCTATTTTTTTCCCCAAATGGGCTTTGCTTGCTGGTGATGTGCTGTGACTCCTTTAAGAGAGGTCTTCTTGATTCAGCAGTAGCAGAAAAAAAAGCCATGCAGTTTTGAAGTAGTGACTTCCTGGGCCATGCTGCCAGTACAAACTGTGACAAGTCTGATTATGGAACATTTAAATGGGGTTTGTGAACAGAGTGCTACAACTTGCTTAATGACAACAAAGACCTACTATGACCCAACCCTGGATCTGGGACAGAGAATGGCTCTCAGAAACAAGGAGTAGACTTCTGCCATATTGGACATAGTGAAGCAAGCATGCAGGGCCATTTTTGTCCTAGTAATGCTGCCATTTAGGGTTTTAAGAAGTGCCTAGCATTTTAAGAGGCAGTTCTGGTCAGAAAAGGATTACGGATACACAATAAAGACAGATTCAGATTAAAAAAAGACCTCTAAATGGGTCACACTGTTGGATAAATTCACGTAGGCTTGGGAAAGAGAAGAAAAAGAATATAGACAGTTATAAAAGGAAGTAAATGGTTTTTTAAAAAGCAAAGTCTTTAAAAAGATAAACACATAGAAAAAGTAATAGAATAACAAAATTAAGCCACGTAAAAATGGAAACTACACAGAGTCTGGATTATGTATATTATTGTGTTTTCTTTGAATTATTTTACTGTGAAGGAGCTAAGCAACCAACATATATACTTTAAAGGTATCTTGTCTTCAGAATTTTGGTCTAAGAATATGTTGCTTTGGAAAAGAGGTTCTTCTTTTGTTTCCACAGAGGATGAGAACCTGTGGAATCCTTCCAGACTAATGTGGTTTGATGGACCAAAATCCCCTGAGAAGTCGCTGTGAACACACCCAAAAAACCCTTTGCCCAACAAAATTCAGGAAGCAGTCTGGAGACAAATGTGCCCAAATTTCCTAAATGATTGTTTGTAAATATTTGTTTATATTTAAAGGGGACTATGCTATAGAGAGTTGCGTTGGTATGGATCTTGATTTATTGCTACAAATTTAAGGTCAGTTTTGTTACATGTATCTTTTGCTTGTGGTTAAGGTATTGTGTTTGTGCAGCTCATTTAAAAATGTAATGTATAATTAGGAAAAAATCATCTATTATAGTCAAGCTTGTAGTCAAGTTAGTTAGATTTTCTAAATATACAGAGGTGTATTTCAGATGGCTAGGCATTCTTCAAACCTTTCAAAGACTACAGAATATGGCATTGAAATTGTTTAAGAATTTAGGACTTTTTATGACATGAGACACCTTTGCTCCTGGCAATACAAATCTACTTCAAGAGGATGATGGGCATCAAAGAGGCTCCTCATGAGTTTGGTTAGTCATTTCAGCAAGAAACTGCTCTTGCCTGGACTGCTTGATGGTATGCTGTTTGAACTGGACATGCAGGACCAACAGAGAAATGACTGCTAAACTTGCCTAAAGGTGAGACCATCTGTCTGGTTTCCTGCTTCCTAAAAGACATTCAACAGGACACAGAAGAAAGTGACTGAAAAAGTAACAATATAGGTAAAACTGTCTTTGAAATTTCCTGCTTCATGAAAAGTCTCTGCCAGATACTATGGGCCTGTAGGCTACAGATTGAATGCTCCAATGGTACAGAAAAACTTTGGGTGGCTGTCCAGGCAGCGAGATGTCTCTGTTAATTCAATTCTAGAGTTTAGGAAATTGCTTACAATACACTTCCTATTTACTTAGGTAATATATCTTTTTGGGGTCTTAGATGGAGTTGAAAAATAGATAGTTTTCCTTAGTTATGATAAAAGATAAAGAAGATATAAATATTGTAACTGTAATTCTTGCTTGATACCTGTTTTGTTAAATGTAATTTTACTATATTAAAGTAAAAACCTTCCTTTTTATTTAAACAGAAAAGGCGAAATGGTGTGGGAAGTCCTTCTGTATATGTGTTGCTTTTATCGGTTAATGAATAAAGAAGCTGTTTCACCCAGTAGCTTAACAGAATAGAGCTAGGCAGGGGAAACTAAACTGAATGCTGGGAGAAAAAAGGCAGAGTCAGGAGAAGCCATGAAGCCCTGCTGGAGACAGACATGGGGGATGGAAACTTGTTAGTAAGCTGCATCCACGTGGTGATACACATATTAATAGAGATGGGTTACATTAAGATTTAAGAGTTAGTCAGAAATACACTTAAGCTATTGGTCAAAAAAGAATGGCAAATAATATGGTTTCTGAGTGATTATTTCAGGGCTAAGCAGTCAGGAACAAACAGCCTCCTACAACATCTATTTGTCTCCTTCTACCTGTATCTGCAAGCATAAGTATTAGGCACATGTGGATACAGAGAGAGAAAAGGCTTCCCAAGTCTCTGAAGCCAAATCTTTGATAGAATGTGTCATAGGCAGAACAGCTGGCTCCATGGGAACTTCTTCCCACAGCAACGAGGCTGCTGCATTTGTCTCACACGGCCTTCAGTAGCAATGAAAGCATTATTCAAAACTGCTGCAGCTTTGGGGTTTTTGAAACAGTGATTAATGTTTGGGTGACTATTCTTGCATTTCCTTCTTGGTTGGTCAGCAATTTTGATTTCTCACGAAGCTATGGTCTATAAAATTTTGGTGAAAACCTAATTAGTGAACATAAACCCAGCGATCTGAGGGAAATATTGTCTAGCATTATCTTCTTAGGTTAAAGCGTTTTCATCAGCTGATCAACCAAAAATAAAACCTCTGCAGTCTATGTGTTTCTTGTTTACTACGTACTGTTGATCCACTGACACAACCCTTGTGGGCTACAGCATTGTAGCTCACATGCTTAAAGTTTATCCCCAAAACATATGTTCTACAAGAGGCATATTAGAGTCTTCTTGCACCGAGGAACACTACAAATCCCTTCAACCTCATGCTTGGCATGCATCTTAAACAGAGAAATCACAAACAAAAATGTCAAAAACAGAGCACTCACCAGACCGTGGAAAGGGTGTGTTTGCAATAGCAAAGCTGAAGCATGAAGATGAAACAGAGCTTCTCTCAAGCCCATTGAATAAGTGTCTGATTTGAATATCTTACTGCTCTGGGCACACCCACAAATGACTGTGAAAGTGCTGTGAGTGCTAATTTGATGTCACAGACTAATTTTGTTGAGCAGGTAAATTCTCAAAACTGGAATCAGCAAGTATTGAAGATCAAGTTAAATACACAAAGTACATATACACCCATACGGATGCTAGACACACATACACACACACACACACACACACCATGTGTTACATACAAATCTCTCTATATATATACACATATATTTACTAGATGCTTAAGTATATATGATATACAGGCAATCTTTTCTAATGGTTCTGACTTACTATATCTTAACCTTAGAGTGATGTAAGAGTAGTATGTGTTCAGTAAAAACTTATTCTTGACCTTTGGTCTTTTCATGTGCCATTTTCACTTGTGATGGTGTGAAAGGACAGCTTCTAATCAGTTATATGATCATGAGAGGAGATCATTAGTATTCTGAAGTATTTGTATTAGATATTTAGCATACTCTTTTAAAATTGCCTGCTTTTAGACAATGTTGCTCAACTGAAGACTAATATTTTTTAAGCAGCCTAGGCAAAAGAACAAATATAGAGATGTACAGGGTCTTAATTAAGAGTCTCTTAAAAAGCAGAGCTTAAGGTGGACATTGGATACACATAGTTTCCAAGGGCTCTCAGACAACAGGAGAAAAGGCAATAGAGAATGTAATGGAAATGGGGGCAGGGGCTCAGTCCTATTGTCCATTATAGATTTGGCCAGAGCTGTGTGAAAGTAGAGCTTGCTGCCTGAGACTCAGCAGAATCAAGATCTATCACCTTTTTTCATCATCAGCTGAGAGTTATACCAGGGGATATAGGCAACTTCATACTCCCAACGTAGGCTAGAAACAGTTCTGCAAAAAAAAAGTTCAAAGACAAAATAACAGACTCCATAAGTTGTTTGTTTGATTGGGATGCGTGGGGGGAGGGGTAGTTTAGTTTAGTTTTGTTTTGTTTAGTGAGAGAAACACGAAGTTCAGTAGGGAAGGATGGGGAATTATTTGGTAGGAGTTGGGGGAGAGGAAAGAATATGGTCAAATATAGTTTATGGAAATATAAGAAAAATAAATAGGCCCAAATGATCTTGTACAATGAGGTGCTTCATAGGTGAATATGAGATATTTGAGGAATGACTCAGATATATAAAATATCAATAATGATAAATGACATTAGTATACTAAGCAACAAAAGCCCAATTCCCATATGTCAAGACAAGACTCACAAGATATTAGTAAATAACAATCAAGTTCAAAATATTAAACTGGTATTCCCAGAGCCTATGCTCCATTTTCAGGCATTTTGTGAACCAATTCAACACTTCTTAAATATTACATGCTAGGAACTTAACACTAAATATATTGGACTTCAGATGTTGCCTACTGTCGAACTATATACGTACTTAGTATTCCCACAGCACTAAGATCAATCCCTGCATCAAAGATGCTGCAAAGTTGTCACAACTGATCATGTTGTTATTGCATTGCTATAGCCACTTTCTGTATGTTGTTGGCCTTACTCATGACTTTGGCAACTGTATAGTAGAAGTACTGATGGTGGCTCGGTGCAGCTATTTCTACTAAACCCAAACTTCAGTGTTGCCATTCTGACAGCTCCAAACCAGCCACAATAGCCAACAGGAGTCTTTACACTATAGAAACCAGTGCTGTTACACATCAAGTTTCTTTGACAGCAAGTTGTTAAATATTTACCAACACGCCAGCAATCATTTTCCCTTCTGCTAATTCTCCTGTGCTCTGCTTCTACCCCTTGCTGCAATTATGACAGTTTTTTTTTTTACGTTCATTGTTTCAAGGAACATGAGACAGGATAAAAGAAGCTAGTTTTCAAGGCTTAAGTTTTAAAGGATTAGGCACAGAAGAGAAAAATGAGCCTAGGACACAAGAAATAAAATAAGTTGGGGAGAAAAATGTGTAAGACCCGAATACACCAGCTCATGCACAGTTTGGACAAGGCAAGTGAATTAGGAGAACATGGGAGGATTGAGTACTTTCCTAAGATAAGAAAACAGTAAGACTTGGGGTTTAAATCCTTGGGGCAGAGTGGTTGGAAATTCAGGACATGTTCAAAGGAAAGAAGTGAGGAAAGGTTCAGGCCTCCTTTGGTGAAGCTGCAGGTGATCAAAAAGACCTGAGATAGCAGTGAAACTGATTATCCCTAGATAGTTGGCCCAGATCAAGACAAGAGTCAAACACTCAAGTGTCTCTCTGGGCAGTCCATTACGGAGGTGACATGACAGCACACATATCCATTGTGTTAAGGAGGTGAATAAAGGGTACTGTAAATACAAACTTATGTATCAGAAATAGGCACCAATGACCAAGAACCAGCTTGAATGCTGACTCCCATATGGCAATGTCAAAAAGCACTTTGTATCCCTGACCCTATGATATGCAAGCCAAGAAACAGTGAAAGTCTCCAAGATTAACATATAATGTGAGCAAACATATGGACGAAGAAATCAAATGTATGCCTTGTTGTGGTAGAGTATCTCACCATAGATGTTAACCAGAATTGTAAACATATGGACTAACTGAAATCAAATGTATGCCCTATCGTGGTACAGTGTCTCATCATAGATGTTAACCAGAATTGCTGAAAATAAAGATAGATAAGTTTTGTATACACCTGTGTGTGTGTGAATTGGATTAGTCCCTGAAACACCATCACTGGAATCAAAGTTTTAAAAATAGAGGCATTTTAAGTGTTCTTCTCAGATTCATTATTCTATTTGCTGTTTCAACCACAATGAGTATATCAGCTACTTCTGAGGATTAGAAGTATTCATGTTCAGCGAGTCCGGTTTTATCCCATGCTTTTTCAGACCCAGGCCTGGTGAGTTCCCGAAAGAACATCCCCATTGTCTCAGTGTGTGGGTGCACCCCTTGCGGTCCTGAGTTCTTTGTTCGTGCTCTCTCTCCTTCTGCTCCTCATTTGGACCTTGGGATTTCAGTCCGGTGTTCCAATGTGGGTCTCTGTCTCTGTCTCCTTTCATCGCCTGATGAAGGTTAATATCCAGGAGGATAACTATATGTTTTTCTTTGGGTTCACCTTCTTATTTAGCTTCTCTAGGATCACGAATTATAGGCTCAATGTCCTTTATTTATGGCTAGAAACCTATTATGAGTGAGTACATCCCATGTTCCTCTTTTTGGGTCTGGCTTACCTCACTCAGGATAGTGTTTTCTATTTCCGTCCATTTGCACGCAAAATTCAAGAAGTCATTGTTTTTTACTGCTGAGTAGTACTCTAATATGTATATATTCCATACTTTCTTCATCCATTCTTCCATTGAAGGGCATCTAGGTTGTTTCCAGGTTCTGGCTATTACAAACAATGCTGCTATGAACATAGTTGAGGGCTGCTGAGAAGTCAAGAACAATGGCACTGGATTTTGATCCTACTGCACGTACTAGCTTTGTGGGAGCCTAGGCTGTTTGGATGCTCACCTTACTAGACCTGGAAGGAGGTGGGAGGTCCTTGGATTTCCCACCGGGTAGAGAACCCTGACTGCTCTTCAGGCTGCTGAGGGAGGGGGAGTTGATTGGGGGAGGGGGAGGGAAATGGGAGGCGGTGGCGGGGAGGAGGCAGAAATCTTTAATAAATAAATAAATAAATAAATAAGTAAATAAAAGAAGTATTCATACTACATAATAGAATATGATGGTAATAGGATATATTAATTGAGCTAATTGTTATGAAAGGGGTATCCTAAATTTCCCAAAGATATTAAGAAACTAACTTGCAAAAATGTGCAAGCGTGTTATCAGCCTTCTCATATCTTACGTCTAGTAAACACATCAGAAATAAATTTTCCTTAATCAACAATATACTTAAAGAAACCTATGTTTCCCCTTCTTTTATGCATGACTATACTATTTTTAAAAATATTGGTTTCCCATCAAATCTAGCAGGCCACCAGCTAAGCCTCAAATGTAAATACAGCAGGCCAGACCAGTACAGCCATTCGTTGAAATGAAGACTTGGGAAAGAGAAATGTGTTTATTCTTAAGTAAAGCTGAAATGTTGTTTCAGTTGGAAATTACATTTTTAATGTAGCAAGAGATGATTCATATATAAATTAAGCCTTTTCTGTCAACCTACATCTCAGAGTACAAAAAATGTGGGACAGAGCTACAGCAGGAACACTAAGAACACAAAGCATTCACAATGAAAGGTTTTGTCATAGAAGACACAACCATACCCCACAAAAAATGATAAACTACTTAAAGTATCAACTGCTGCATTCTGCAGCTACTCGTGTCTTTTGTCTAGAAGTTTGTGGCCATGGTCTAATCTATAGAAACAGGACGTCCACAAATTGCCTGTGGCAGAGATACCAGCTGCTTCTTTCTTGCTCATCACCCTGAATAATTTTGGTATTGGTTCTCAAAAGTAATCCTTATGTCCTAGTACTTTAGGGTTTTAGGACCTCAAGACTAGATTTTGACAAACTGGAAATCTGTGAACTTGTTTAATGATGATAGTTTGCTTGACAAAGGTTAGGATCATCCTCTTGTGGGCAGCTGCCCATTACCCTTAATCTTTTTATTTGCAAGAGTATTTCAGGCACAGTGATAAACAATCAAAGTTCTCTTTTCTTCCACCTTCAAGTCACTGAAAAATTGAAGAAACTCCTGTGGTATTTGAAATAAAATCCTCCAGTCCTACAATTCAAGAATCTGTTCAACATTCATATGGCAAAAAGGTACAGAAACAGGCCTTCCTGACCTACATAGCAAATTCTAGACTAACTAGAGGTACACGGTGAGACCTATGTTTAAAAAAATAGTATCTACCAGACAAGATGTGCCGGATGTGCCCACTGGTGTAATAATGACCTGACTGTTATGTGATACACTGTTATGGAAATGACCAACAGCTTGCTGGTTGAATTTTAGGCCTACTCCACAAGAGGGAATTTCATTTCATGCTTGGAACTGTGAACCTGGTCAAAAGTCGATAGCTATGGAAATCATGGACCTTGGGATGACCTAGGCTTCTCTCAGCCTCACTGTTAACCTTCTTGCTGTAATGGGCAGCAGTCAGTTCAGAGACTCATGGCTAGTTAAAATGCTGAGAACAAGTGACTGAGTGATCATCACTAAATGAGACACCTTTAGCAATCCTCTGGCAGGGAACACCACGAAAAGGAGGAAGAAGGAATGTATGAGCTGGAGGGGAAGCTAGGAGTGCTGTGAAATACTATCTTCTGGATATGACATGGATATGAATCCATAAAGACAAAATTCCAACATAGGCATCTCGAGAGCCCTCGAGACCCCACATCTTACTGAACAGCTATAGGCAACTGGTAAGTGCTAGTAGAGGGAAAATCTTCTCCAGTGTGTAGCCCCTGGTAGGTTGCCCATATTCCATTGGATAGCCAGTCCCAAGAGGTCTGCCCTAAACACATATGGGCAATACTAAATGATTTCAACAAGTATATTTATAAATTTACATATATTTATGTAACAGTTACAATTAAAGAAAAAAAGTCGTGAATTTGAAAAGGAGTGGGAAGGGCATGAAAGAAACAGAAGTTAGGAGGAGGAGGAGAAGACAAGGAAAATGATTTAAATAAGTAGCCACATGAAATTCTCAGAAACTTAATTTTAGAAATATGTTTTAAAAGATGGGAAGCAAAGTACAGAGACAAACTCCTGTAATCATTCGCAGAACATGATACTTGAGGTAGGAAGACTGCCATCAGTTTGAGGTCAACCTGGGTTACACAACAAGACCTTGTCTTGAAGTAAGATAAAATAATGGAAACAGAGATATAGAAATATAAAGTTTAAACATAATTTCCAGCCGGGCGGTGGTGGCGCACGCCTTTAATCTCAGCACTCGGGAGGCAGAGGCAGGCGGATCTCTGGGAGTTCGAGGCCAGCCTTGTCTAAAATAGCTAGTTCCGGGATGGGCACCAAAGCTACAGAGAAACCCTGTCTCGAAAAACCAAAAAAAAAAAATAATAATAATAATAATAATAATAATAATAATAATAATAATTTCCACCCTACAATGCATCTTCACGTGAAATGTCAAGAAACAGGAGATTTGGAAAAGTCTGTTCTAGCTTTCCTTGCGTGTCTCAATTTACTTCCAGCTAGAGAAGAGCAATTGTCCTCCTGAATTCTCCTATCACAACATCTCATACTCAACAAGGAATCAGACATAAGTTTACCAAGTGCCAAGGGGAAAACCAGAGACAAATACACTATTGATTAGAACTGCATGAGCAATGAGTGTGAGGAATGATATAAGCACGATCAACACCTGTGCTATCTACAGATGTTCAACATTTGCACTCGCTGCAACTGTCAGCTGGTTCCCAAGTATGTCTACTCAACAGAAATGTGCATTGCCCTTTATCAAAAGATATGTCATCAAATACATGTAGCAGCAAGATGTCTATTAGTTACAAATTGAAGGCTACCTAGGTTCCCAAGGGACTAACATGGAAGCCTTAAATGATATGTTCATAGCACACAGGACTATCTAGCAATGAGTGTGATTAACCCCCAATACCAAAAAAAAAATATCTCAAATGAGTTGAATCACAAACTCATCTCATTTGAGATTGAAGGAGAAAATGTTCAGAAGACTTTGTGTTGTCTGAGTCCTTTTTGGCTATTTCAATGACTGAAATAAACACATCACATTAGAAGTGAGGTGTCCATTACTTTGGGTGAGTGATGACTTGAAGGGGGTGTGAAGATAGCTTCTGGTCTGGTGGGAAAGCTCACACATTACCTGAGTGTTGGTAGCATGTTCACTTAAGATAAGGTCTTTTGTGCACTCCTCTGTTCACTTGTAATCCTTTGCTAGAGCGTTAAAGGGAAGTGAGAACAAACTGTAAACTCTTCTTCTGCTCCTGATTGCATTCTATAATCATCCCACACAGCTCTTTATAAAGTCTCCGAACACCACTCAGCACTCCTGCATTTTAATAGCTCAGATGTCATAGCTCAGATGTCATACTCAGCAGCACGTCAGCTTTTTATTTAACCTGCTAAGAACAGTATCCAGCACACAGTAGATATTCTGTAAAGATTTTTGAGTGAATGAATGAGAGGATAGAAAAATGTCATTCTAACAATGCAGTGAACAATATAAAGTCAGGAACTGTCTAGTTTTGTTTGCCAAAGGACCACACATTAGGCACAATGCTTGGTACACTGTAAAGCAACCCTATGCTTAGATATAGATAGATAGATAGATAGATAGATAGATAGATAGATAGATAGATAGATAGATAGATAGATAGATAGATAGGTAGGTAGGTAGGTAGGTAGGTAGGTAGGTAGGTAGGTAGATAGATAGATAGATAGATAGATAGATAGATAGATAGATAGATAGATAGATAGATAGATAGATAGGTAGATGGATGGATGGATGGATAGAGAGAGAGAGACAGACAGACAGAAAGACAGACAGACAGATATACATACATAGAGGGATAGATGATGGTTGGATGAATGATGATGGATGGATAGATGGGTGTGTGGGTAGGTAGATGGATGGACAGAAAGATAGATATAGATGATAGAGTTGTGGGAAACAGAGAAAGAAGACAGAAAAAGCCTCTTTAGCTTTTCCACATGGACTCAATATTTGCAATTCTCCAGGAACTTCCACAATTTTAGTAGTGGGCTGGGGGCAGTGGATTTATTAGAATACACGGTTCTCAGACTCTGTCTTTGGAGGCTTACCCAGCTCCTATCCTATAAGCCATTCTAATAAGTCACTTCCTATTATTTACATACACACAGTCTATTGATTGTGCTCCGCTAGAGTACCATACCTAATACATTGTGTGTCCTGTTGATGTTTTATAGACACTGAGACCCCAAGTGAGAAACAATAGATAAGTAATTTGAAGATTTTAGGCAGTGATGTTCAAATCAAGTGTATTGACCACTCTCCGATACTCTTGAGCCTATATACAAGTTTATCACACAGATTCTTTTTAGAAATAATACATCTTAGCATTAATGTGAAGCTGCCCTAGTTCGATTTCTGTTGCTGATACAACATATTTTGAGAAAAAGCAACTTAGTAGAGGCGGTTTTATTTCAGCTCAATATAGAGGTTACAGTCTGTCATAGAAGGTAAATAAAAGCTGCAGGGACTTCAAAGATCTAGTGACATCAGACACAGTCACAAACAGAAGGAAATAAATGCTTGCTTTCTTGCTTTCAGTTTTTTGTTTGTTTGTTTGTTTCTGTATTCTACTATAGTTCTGACCTAGGAAAGAGTTCTGTCCTCAGTGGCTTGGGTCTTCCCACTTCAATACTTACTGAGACAATCCTCCAGAGGCAAACCTATGTGAGATAATCCTCATCGAGGCTCACTTCTTGATAACTCTAGGTTGTATCAAAGTAATGGTTAAAACTAACCATCACAGGAGAACAGACCTTATGACCCCAAAGAACAAAGAAGTTATTTGGAATAGAGGCGATTTAGAAGAAGACACAGGAAAGCTCTCATCCTCCCATTAGCCTAAAGATAGGAAATAAATTATAAAACTATCCTCCTCTCTTTCTACAAGGAAAGATAAAGTAGCTCAATCACCAAAGAAAACTTCAGATCCTTATTAGACCGAAGATGTACAGAGCAAGCTACAAAATTTTACTGACTACACTTTTGCCATGCCATAATTCTCCAAATATTTGTTATTCTTTGTGGCTACATAGGCTAGAGTTCTAAGCCACCTCCTTGAGAGTCACTCACTCTCCAGGTATGTGCCCCACAACCATAACAACGTGTTAAATATACATGTTTTAGAGCTAGGATTTTCTTGTGTCAACCTATCTTTTGCTATAATAATCCCCACTTAAGAATTCAGAAAAATCAAGGAAAATTGTTCTCTTGTACTACAAATATACAAGAGTTTTTCATGGTTGGGTGCTGATGTCCTGTGAACTGTTCTAACCTCTGTTTGTTCCCACAATAGCTCCAGGAAATGGACGTCAGTCCTTTTCCATTTCAGAAATGTAGATACTGAGTGTTTTGTTATTTTTTTTCTTTGCCTTGAATGTTAGAAGCCAAATGGACTGGAGTTGGTGTTCAAATCTAAAACTTTAATGCATTGTATTGAGCATGATCAGCCATCAGGAAAGTTGAGACTGTCTATCAAAATAAGTATTTAGATAATGGTGTCAGGTCCTTCTTGCACACCTACAAAATATCAAACATTTCTACATGATTACTTGAATTCTACATTACTACTGGCCTTTCTAGAGATAAGAAAACAGACACAAAGATTCAGAAATGTCCCAAGGTTGGACATGTTGTACATGAAGGAAGCAGCCTGGCTCTGACACCTATGACCCTCATTGTATCAATATGCAGTGTTGCACATAGATGCTATCTCATTTTACTTAGTACTTGCATCAGAATCAACAAGAAGGCTAAAGAGAATCCAAGATCCCATGTGCTCAGTTTTTGATTATCAGGTTTGGAATGGAGGTAGCAATCTTTGTTTACTTCCAGTCAGCATCCAAGATTTGATGGTACTGAGAGTTGAAGGATCACAATTAGAGGAATAGTACAGACCAACAAAGGAGATTCGAGCACCTAAATGTTTTCAAATTTTGACCTAGAGATTACATTATCTGAACCAAAGTTGGTATATTGCAATTTGGTATATTGATCAATGGATTTTTAACAAAACAAAAGCAATGACTTGTCTAAGATCAAATATCCTAATGGTTCTCAGAAGGCTTAAGTAAGCACCATGTCTTCCCAAAAAATAAGCTTATGATAACAGCCCAGGGAGTCAAGCCAAACTATTCTATCCATCTCCTGGAAGATCTAGAATCAATTCTGAATATAAACAACACACAGGAAATATGGCAAATTAAACTGGAGTTAGGACATGGCTTGAGAGTTAAGACTCAAGCGATTACGTTAGATTAGGGAATATTTGTCGTTTCTTCAAGAGTGCCAGTTTTTCCTTCATTAATCACAATAGAGCTTTCTGCTACAGATTGCTCCAGTGTATATTTTAAGAGGCAACACGCATTTTTTTTTCATTTACACTAATCCCAGAGGTCAGAGGAAAATATTTATTCATTCTTGTTTAACTTGAAAAATAAACTAATGTGATCAATATCTAGTTCAGCTCTCATTGTTAGTAGCAATTAAACATTGTCATTCAATTACATTTCATCTGAGTAATTGAAACCATTTAATAATGCCTCATTTCATCATTTCAATCACACTCTTGTGAAAATTAGACAGTTTTTGGAAAATGAGAAGAATTCAGTGCTCCGAGCTGGAAAATGGAGAGTCAGTTTCGCAAAAGCCTTATGTTCCTGTAACTTACTCATGCTTGGGGCTTGAGTCACCTGGAAACAGAGCTGAGATCTGGCATTCTAAATAATGAGTTTATGAATAAAAAACAATGAATATATGTATCTAAAATGGGCCCCATCATCTCCCCTTTTGGTCTTTGCTTAACCTAATTTATTTTCTAATGCTATTTCTATTTCCTGGTGACACCATTCTCTTCTCACAGCCAAGGCCTTGGGAACTGATACAGGGACAGGCCTTTATTTTCTGTCTACTTCCTCCACCCACCCATCCACTGCCCTGCACTCCTGCCCTCTACCTGCAGCATCTTAGTCGTCTGCCATCTTGGCGGCCCCAGACTGAGTCACTCTAGTTCTCTGTGACCATTTTCCTGATTCTGCTTGCTTTGCTTCCAACAGTTTCCACCACCTCAGCTCATAGTTGCAGAACTGCCTTCCCGGTGTTTCCTGTGTGTATTTTTCGTAGCGGCTTGTAGTCAATTACTGACTGGTTATGTCAGAAGCATGAAAATCCTGGTCCCCCACATTCAAAGAAGATAAACTCTGAACTATCACTCATGTCCACTAGGCCCTTGCCCTACTGGTGTTTATGTGCAGATTATATGACAGGGAGAGAATCCACTATCCTAATACACAATGGCAGGAGGAGCATGAACCCCAGTGAGCGATAAACGAAGACAGGAAGGAAAAGGAAGGAGGGAGGAAGGTAGGACAGTAAATGAGATCTATTTAGATATTTGCCTTAATGGAAATTCACTCATGATGTGATGGAACATGATGAAATGCGGTACAAGAAAGGAAGGGGGAAAAATTGCTATTAGCAGAAAACATCTGGACTGAGACCAGATGGACAAGAGCCAGCCCGGGGGTATTCAGCAGAGAGAGCTGCAGACAGAGGGAGCAGCCAGCACAAAGCTCAAAGGAAAACAAGGCCAGTGTTCAGAGAACAGGAAAACCAGTATGGACAGAGAACAATGGCTGAAGGAGACAGGCAAAGGAAGACACCAGAGAAGTAGGTGGAGTCCCCCCTGGGAGAGAGCTCTCAGTGTTACCGGTTACCGGGAAATGTGGTAGTTTTAAACGAAGGGCTCTGAAGCTCTCAATTACTTTTTAAAAATTTGTTTACAAAATTGACTCTGACTGCTGTCTTCCAAATGGCCTTATATGGTAAATAAGAGTAGGGACAATAACTTTTTGGAAGCTATTATCATCATCAAGGCTAGGAACGGTATTGGCGTAAGCCAGAATTGCTCTCGCAGACTTGGTGAAACTTGTCAGATCCAAAACATTCCTGCACGGAGGATGGAGAGCCCTTGTAAAGGAAATTGCCTTGTGGGAGGTGTTGCATACAGAGTGTGGAGAGGCACTAAAGAGAACCAAGGATGCTGCCTTCATTTTCTTTATAAGGACAGAGCCAGTGTTCTTTCCTTATAACCGTTTTATTCAAGGCTTCATGAGACTTTGGCCTCGGCAAAACTGCAATAGTATACTGACTTATTCCTTTGCCTATTTTCCCTAAATAACCCTTCTGCAAAATTATCCTCTAGATTATCCTATAAATTCAAGCACTGAAAATTGAATTGTCAAGGTCCAGTTAGGAGAGAGGAATTCATGCCTGTCACCCTGGAAACAAAGGAGGAAGAACCCAGAGGAAGAATTTATTTTCATCAGATATTCAACCACTTAAGCCACTGCCTGAACTGGAGTTCACATACAGAATGAATCACTGAGAGAGTCAACAGCTATGCTGGAGGCCGAGTCACACACAGAAGGAAGTGGGAACTCCAGAACTGGGGAGTCTAAAGAGGTTCCTAACTCTTCATGAGTTCAAGCTTATTCTTCCCCAAACCCATCAGCTTAGGAACTTAACCTATATCTTTTAGTCCATACAATAACTTTATTTGAAATTTCATCCATCCCCACCTCTATCCCCTACGTCCAGGAAGTAGCAGGGAAAGCCACCCTTGATTTCTCCACGCTGGGTAAATCAAACCCTCTTCTATCTGACGGCTTTGGGCTTACATATGTCTGTGTCAACACATATCATATTGGATTGTCAGGTATCTATTTACAGAGCTGTCTCATCGACATGACTATGAATTTCTTACAGATAAGAACTATGTCTTAACATTTTCTTATCCTCTCTTTTAAAAATGCTTTTCAAATCATTAATCACAGATAAGACAAACACATGCACACACACACACACACACATACACACACACACTGATCTAACTCTTTGGGGTTCAAATTAGAGCTCAAGATTAAATACTGCTTATTTATATAAAGGAGATACAGAACAAACGGGGGTCATCTTATGTCTATGGTGTCTTCATTAGTTCTTTTGTGCCACTGAAATAGGCCATAATGTTAGGAAGGTTGCCTAGCACTGTTTTATAGTGTGGATTGGGTTTAGCTAAATGGCGATTCATTCAGTCCATGTAGACTTAAGCAGACTGCTCTAGGATAGCTCATATCTCTTTTATGTGGTTCCTGGCTTCCAAGAAAGCTTGTTTGGGTATGGTGACTAGGTTAGGCCTCAAAACCTGAGCAATGCGTTTAAGATAATGCTCCCTTCCCACTGCCATAGCTCACTGGCCAACAAAAATCCTAAGGTCCCAAAAGTCTCAAAGTTGGGAAAGCAAACGACACAACTTGATGGGAAGAAATTCATTTCTGATAATACTACTTACTGCTGTCTGTGGTTTCTTTAAAATCCTACCACTATCAAAAAAGAAAGCTCATCCCCAGATAACCTGAAGGAAACCAGTTTCCCTAAGTGAAAAAAGCATCCTAGACTATTCTGTAGACTGCAGCTCCAGAGTGAAGGGTTAAGTAGCAAAGACCTATAGAGCTGTTGACCACACACAACCAACCCCACCAGTGAGCTGAGGCAAGACCAGAAGAATAGCAACAGATGTTTACTATAGGCCACTGAGTTTAGAGTGGTTTGTCATATACACACACTGGAAAATGATAGGCAGCTCTAAACCTGCCATAATACATACGTATATGTTGTTTCAAAGGAATCTTTGAGATGTTCAGAATTCCTCAAAAGCATTCCTTGAGTTATCTGTGCACAATCTCAATCTCTCTCTCTCACTCTCTCTCTCCATGGCAATGCCCGACAGCAAGATTTTGCTTCTTTGTATTTTGAGAAGAATAATTAGAACCTGTAGCCAAGAACAGTGGTGTTACCTATCTTTAGTAGAGTAGATGGGCCAATCACTGTCTTTATAGTTGCTAGATAAACCAGATCTTATATGACACACACATGGACTGGGGTGTCTGTAGGAGATTTTTTTTCACCCTTTTGAATTTCTTCTCCTTACGCTGTAAAGTGAAGATAACAACGCAAATTATATATTCCACATGCTTTCTGGGTTGCATACAGTATCATCAAAAGTCATTAAGAGTTGATTTTCAGTATAATCTGTATAACTGGGCAAGATGGAACATAAGCTATTGGGATAAATATGAACAGCTTTGTATGCAGTAGATACTTAATAAACACCAGCTTTCCCTCCATTTCCATGGTTCTAACAGGCACTCCATGCTCCAGCTCTGCACTGGGCATACTATGTGTCCTGGGCCAAATGTGACCTAGAGTCTGGTTTTGTAGATGTAGTTTTACTGAGACACAGCCACATCTTATGGCTGGTCACTCTGCTCCTACAATAGCTTAATAAGGGCCTGCTGGTGTCTACAGTGACCAAATCACATAGGATTTAGGAATCTATAGAAAAGGTTTGCCAACTAGCCTTAATTTTCTAAACCTTAAACTTATATTGTGCATACGCTTATTGAAATTGCATACTCTTGGGCCTCAAAAGCCACAGAGTCTGAGAGTCAGTCTATGTTGGTTAAGTCTGAGAATCCACATTTCCAATGAGAATCCAAATAATATGAATTATATTAATTAATATTAATTATTATAACATAAATACCATTACTCTAATTGTTGAAAGTCATATAATTATATAAATCTTTATTTTTAAAATGGCAGTGTTCCTGGGCCTGGGGGCTCATAGGCTGTAAGCAGAGCACAGCCAAGCAGAGATGGGAAAGTTGTCATGGATGTGCGGCCCATCTGAGGTATAGGTCGAGAGGCTAGCTCCATAAAGAAGCTTAATATAAAATGAAATAACAAGGTGCTGCGATTTGTATATGGCCTGAGTGTGTTTTAGAGAAGTCCACGTGCTGGATGCTTGAGCCCTGGTGTCATGGTATTAGGCAGTGGAATTTTGAAGAGTGGGTGCTTCAAAACTAGAAAAGATTACTGTTGATCCTTAGGAACAAACCAGTTACCATAAAAGCCGGTTGTTGTTAGAGTAGCCACCCTGTGTGCTTGGTTTCTCCCACACACATCTGCTTTTTTTCCACTGGGCCACTATTCTTTGACCCAGCCAAGGTGGCCCTTGCCAAAGGTTGAGCAGATTGGAATGCCAAACCTCAAATTTTAACCTTCCAAAACTCTGTAGTAAGCAAATTTCTTTGCTTGAAAGAGTACCTTACATCAGGTATTCTGTGATAACAACATAAAATGAACTAATGAACAGGATAATCATCAATTAAAAGTGAAATGAAGCCATGCTATAAAAACTTCAGAATTATGCTATAGTGAGTGACTAACAGCCATAAGCTATTTTGAGAAGAATGTTCCTTATAGATAATTCATGTTTATTCACACAGGAGATAAAACGCTAATCTAGGCCAAGGACAATTACCACCAGCAAAAGTCAGAAACCGAAGCACAAAAACAAATTAAGAATATATATTAGGCTTTAATTATTAGCCTATGTACAAAATGAAAAATCTATCTTAAGGTTTTCTTAAATTAGAATGTTTGACTCCTCCTAATTGCACCATTTGTCCAATTCTTTCTAAAATATCTAATCACAGAATCCTCAATGACAACCACATACTCTAAAGCTCAAAATAATTTCTATTTTCCCCTGCTAATAACATACTGCAGATGCTCTCCTGGCAGCGCCCAAGATTTCAGACTGATGGGTAGCAAAGCTGCTTACTAAGATTCCAGGTCAGATCTGTTGTGATCCAATTTGTGATATTTGAAAATCATCTCATAATGAGCTTTTATAAATTATTGTGATTAAACTGCTTGTTATGTGCTTGCCCTTCCTTGATCCCTAATTTCATTTTCTACAATGATTTTTTTATTCCACCCATCTTTCTCTTTCAATGCTTAAGGTGAAAAGAGCAAATCGCTTCCTTTTAAAATTACATAATATGCCTTCGTTTTATCTTGAGGACTTAGCTCATAGTCCTTTCATTAGCAAAAAAAAAAAAAAAATGACCGAGATATTATTTTGAGCCTATTTTAAATAAGGAATAAGCTTCAGCAAGAATGAGACTTTTAAAAGGCCATGAAAGAGTTTAAAGTCACATTGGTGTCTGGTCCTGAGATTCAAAGTGAAAGTAATTGCTGGCTTCTAGAATGTGGGATCTCAGAGGGGACCTGGAACAAAGCCCACACACTCCATGTGTAGATTTCAAAAAATGTATGAACCGTTACAACTAAACACACACTCACATGTTCTCACAGAATGACTTTATATCTCAAATGTGTTCCTAAAATAAACACCCTATGCCAACCAGAATATGAGAATTAAGGAAATTATGCTTTGCATGGAAAAGAATGTATTTATATCCTCCTATCCTTTCCTTATCCTTTCCTTCCTTTTCTTCTCCATCCCTCCTTCCTCCATTTCCCTTCATCCTCCCCTTTCTTCCTTTGGTTGTACTGCACTGAGTAGGGTCTGCTCCAATGTACTAGAGAGACCCTTAAAAGAAGAAATAGAAATTTCTTATCACATAGAAAACATAAGCTATGGTGTGACTGAAATAATGCCTATGGTATTATTTCTTTTCTACTTGTCTCTATTTAGCAATTTTTGCACAATCATTTACATTTATGGAATGAACTAGAGAGTTAATATACAGCATAGTGCTTAAGAACATGGTCTTCAGAGTGCCTGGGTTTGCATATTACTCTAATTCCTATTAATTGTGTGAAATTAAGCAATCTCATGACTTTTACCACATATTAATTCCTCTACAAACAGATGGATATTTTAAAAAAATGTTCTACCTAATTTGAGCTGTCAAGGATCAAATCAACTACATTTAATGAAAAATTACAATCTAGGCATCACTAGATTACTTTAATGATGATATAGGGTGCTGTTCATTTACTTTTGTCCTTTAAGTCTGCAATATTCTAAAGTTTGTGTCACCCCGGATTCATATATTGAAATCCTGAACCCCTGATGTAATTGTGTTAGGAGGTTGGGTCTTGGGGATGGAAGCCTGTGAAGTTGGACCTCTCCTGATGGATTTGAGCTCGTATAAAAATAAGTCCAAGGGAGTTCATCTGATTCTCCCACTATTTGATAGCACAGCAAGGATCTGGCAATTAGCAACCTGGAAAACAACCCTTCCCTAGAACCTGATATTTTTGGAACTTCTCAACCTCCAGAACCATGAGTTTAAGTCTATTGTAAGCCACACACACTGTGGTATTTTGTTACAATAACCTTAATGGATAAAGCGTTCATATTACTATAACACAAAACACGTTTCTTATGGTTCTCATCTCTGTGTCTTGCAAATTCCCATTTACTTTCTCTTCAGGATGCAAATGCAGAGTGTTATGGTGGCTGGCACAACATTTTAGAATCACTTCCCTGGCAAATCCTGGGAGATGTCAAGCTAAGATCCACATCTGATGCTGAGAATGCTAGACCAAAGGGTAAATCTAGAATTCGTAGCAAAATTCCCCAGGAAACACAAAGGAATCCAAATGAATGAAACACTTTTCGGAACTCTCAGAGGCAGGGTCTGAAAGCAAGTATAGGCTTGTTTATTGGGTGTCTGTGCAAAAGGAAAATCTGGTCAATCTTGGCCTTACTACTGATTCTGTAATATTACATTACCCAGCTAAAAAGATCAAAGTGAGTGGACACATCTTTGGGACTTCCCTTAGAGTGCATTCGATTCCACTGTGCTGTTTCAGGAGGAGGTAGAATAAAACATCATAGTCTATGACTTGAAAGCTCACAAAATTGAAGGAAATGTGTAAATCTGTAGACAGTCATGAGAAACACATTATCACTAACATAAATGTTTTTCGATATAAATACCTGGTTCTTCTTCTGAAAGTATCAAAAATCAGAGGACCAAATTACCCTTCTGTTGATAACAGTTTAAAATAATAGTCAACATATAAACAACATATTTTTTTAAATGTCAGCAGATGTGGACAGAAAGTATGGGTTCCTCCTGGGTCATCACAGATTTAAATACAGAATCCAGACAGGTGAGCAGAAAGTCAAGACCAACTTCAGGCTGGGGGTATTTGCCAAATCAAGTGAGGCTGGCATTTGTTGACTTTCACAAACTGTTTGGCAGACCAGAGATGAGAGAGTCCTCACCCACATAAAATGGACTTCGCAACGGGATGCACTCAGAGCAACACTGAATAATGTTTAAAGGAAAAAGGAAATAGTCACTGCCTACCTTCTGTAAACCTTCCCATGATTCACACTACCTAGACCAAAAAGGACAACTGACTATTTCTGACTTTAACATTTGATAGAAAATAAAATGCCATCACCTGAGAAATTATGTTCACAAAATAATCATTTCAGGAGTTTGCATTCAATTCACATTACCTATATGGCTTGAGAAAATTCAGTCTGAGAAATTAGCTTTAATGTCTATTTTTAGGGTAAGGTTAGCTTTAACAAACAACCCTGAAATATCAGTGTTTCAATCCAGATCACATTTATTCCTTTTCTACTGAATGCTATGGAGTGGAAAATATAGAAAATGAATTCTCTCACAGAAGCTCTTATGACTTTTTCGAATGCTTGTAAAGCCTCTTGAAGCATGATCTATCTATCTATCTATCTATCTATCTATCTATCTATCTATCTATCTATCTATCTATCTATATCTATCATTAGGGGGAAGAAAGAAAGGATCCTATGTAGGAATCGTCAGAGAGTTGCTGTTGGTTGATTTTGCTCTTTACTCTTTGCTTTTTTTGGAAGGGAGCACTGCTCAGCTCCCAAATAAATCACATGGAGGCCTATTCTTACTTACAAATGTCCAGTCTTAGTTTGACTTATTTCTAATCAGATTTTCTTAACTTAAATTATCCCATCTATCTTTTGCCTATGGGCTTTTATTTCTCTATCTCTATATACCTTTTCTTTATTTCTTTCTTCTTGGCTTGCTCGGTAGCAGGGTGGCTGGCCCCTGGAATCTTCCTCTCCTTCTCTTTCTCATGCCTCAGCCTCTCCTCCCAGATTTCTCCTTCTATTTATTCTCTCTGCCTACCAGTGCTATCTATTCTTTCTTCTGCCTTGCTATTGGCTGTTCAGCTCTTCATTAGACCAATCAGGTTTTTCAGAGAGACGAAGTAACACAGTTCCACAGATTTAAACAAAAGCAACATAAAAGAATGCAACACATCTTTGCATCATTAAACAAATATTTCACAGCATAAATAAATCCAACAAATCTTAAAATAATATTCCACAACAGGGAGTGATGGATTAAAGCACTGAAAATGGCCTGTGTGACTGAGTACATAGGTAACACAGCAATTACCATACACAGACTCTGAGTACCCTCCCCCCGCCAAAGAATCTAATTTTTCTGTAGCTGAACTCCTTTCCACTGCCATTTTGAAGAGGCAATCTGCTTCTTACCTTGAATCTGGGTTGAATGTAAGACTAGTATTGCCCAATAGAAGGTACTAAAATCAACACTGTGGGGTGTCTGAGCTGAGGGCCAGTAGCATCTAAACTTTCCTGTTGGCACTTGGTCAGTATGTTGTCATGCTATTTAGTCAATTCTGCCAGACAGTGGTCACCAAGAGGCTGTCTAGAATAGATGTCAAATAAAGCAAATGACCATAAGGTACAGAATTTCAGCACTGTAACTCACAGTGACCACCAAAGACTACATTATGAAACAAAGACCCTCTGAGGCTCCCTTGACTCGACAGCTCACACATTAATGCAATCATGTGACAGAAACCAGGAAAGACTGCAAAGCACAGCTCTGTCCAGTTAACTGATCATTGAAATAAATTAAAAAAATTGCGTGCTCATAGTTACCAGTGCCGCAATAACTGAAATTCCATGGCTTGTTTCTACAGGTTGAATTTGGAAGCACGTTCATTACTCAACTTTACATTGAAAAGAACCCAGCCACAAAGTTCCACCAAACTCCAATAAAGCTGGGGAGTGCAACCTCCATAACAATTCAAAGTGAAGAAACGAATGTGTTAACAGATAGCTAACCCACTTCTACATAGACCTAAGCCCTTAGAATAGACAGGGATAGACAATAGCTGAAAGACTTTATCTTCCCTTCCTACTTTAAAGAACAAGCATGAAGTTTGAAGAAACACAGGCAGGCATAATTCTAGGTAGTGTAAGTACTTTAACATTTATAAAAAACATTCTGATAGAAGTTGAAAATGGACTGAGTTCCCTAAATCTGATGTGTGATACTGACTAAAAATTAGAAGGAAATCTGAGTGACCACTTAAAGCAGATTTTAAAGACAAACAATCAGAACTTTCAAGTTTCTTTGTCAGAGAAATCTCAGATTATGATAAGATTTGCAAGCAAGTTCTAACAGACGTTCAAGGAAGAGATCATCTGGGTATTAGTCACACTGTTCTAGAAAATAATAAAAGAAAGAATGTTCTAGTAAGTGTGTGACTTCAGGAATCATGATATATAAACCAAGCAAGTAGACAGGGTAATGGAAATATATGAGAAATTTTCACTAATAAGCATGTATACAAACTGCAAAGGAAATTTAGCCAAGTGAATTGAGCAGATCATAAAAGAAAACATTAGTATTAAATTATGGTTGTTCCAGTAAGGTCAGGTTGCAAATGAATGTACACATAGCTGTAATTAAATTCACTGTCTTAACAGATTTTTTTAAAAAGTCAAGTTTTTTTTCTCTGACGTGTAAAATGCTTGAAAGCTATCCATCTGCCCTAATAATAAGAAAAGCTAAACAAATGAAAAATTATTATGATATTCATCAGAGAACTAAAGACATAGAGAAAGCTGCTACCACTCCTTCCCAAACTTAAGAGACAAGGAGGTACAGAAAATGATTTAGTGACTGGAGAGGAGATAAATAAGCCAAAACCTCTGCAAGGAAATTATTGTGTGGAGTGAAATAAGCCAAACTCCTAGAAAATGATTGACCATAAACACACAAAACCATCTATACCTATGACATGGCAGCAGAAGAGAGAGGGAAGAAAGAGACATGCAGGTAATATATAGGATAATGTGGAGATGAATAAGATCTAAATACTTAATAGATTTAAAAGAAATAGCCTTGATGAGACCTACCACTATGTATAATGAATATATGCCAAGGGAAAAACAAACATGTTCGTATTAGAATAAGAAAGGTTGAAATTATTGTAGAGTTGGCATGCATCTCAGAACTCAAACTCTATAGAGATTTTTTTGTTGTTATTGTTGTTTGTATTGCTTTGGTTTTGGTTTTGGTTTTGGTTTGGTTTGGGCTTTTTGGAGATTCGATGGTCTTCAGACCTTAATGTTTAGGAATTATACCAGGTTTTGTCATTAAAGACTGGGGGGGCAGGGGGACTACACAGCAATCAGTACAGAAATAAAATAACCAGTCATCTACAAAAACACCAGTGGTCTCTGGTTTTCGCAGGTCATGTAACTAGAACTTTTAGAACAAAAGTCTGCCTCAGTGGTCCAGTAAACAAGTCTTGGCCATGTGTCCTCATATATCAGCTGAGGAGATGATGGAAAAATCGAAGAAGGGAGAATTATTTAAACCTGGTCATAATGGGAAAAGAAATAAACAAAGGGCTCCAGTAACCTCAAGTAAGCCTTCAGGGTACTGCCAAGGCCTTTCTGTTTAAATTGATTAAGAGTTGAGTCAAGAGGTATACATAAACTAACTTGGTCAAGATGTGACCTGGTTAATTGTCTCTATCCTGGTTTTTCAGGATTGAGTGAAGAAGTCATTATCATTGTCATCATCTGAGTGGATCAATCTAGAACCTAAGACACAGCCTTGCCTTTGGAGATAATTGCCCCTATTGAGGCGGGGTGGGAGGATGGAGGTTCAAGCTGCTCTTCCTGGAATCCAAAGTGACTACAGGTTTAGGAAAACACCTATCTCTGTACTTTCAGCCTTGAGGACAGATGTGCTACGTCACTGAATTACTCTGAGTGGTTAACATGCCAAAGCGATGGAGAAAAACACAACGGGAAAGCAGAGTCATTAAAAATACATCCTGTTTTTAATGACCTTGAATTACATTGACTGCTAGTATGACATCAATGCCTTTTAAGAAAAACAGAAACTTTTGAGTGCCTTTTTCAACTTTCCTTCAAAATGTCTTTTAGCCCAACACTAATTTACAAAGGTTTTATTAAAGCACACTTACCTGACAAAAAAAAAAAAACCCAAGCTCAGCCTCCTCTGGCTATCCTGTCTCTGTATAGTCTAGGAAGTCCTAAGAACAAGGTTCAGTTTCACAAAGAAGAAAATCACAGGATCCTTTCCTGTGATCACATTACTGTCCTGCTACTAAAGGCCTCCTGCTACAGAATCCTCCACCCAATGCATCACGTCTGGTCTCAACAGGCTACTTGGCAATACTCTCAGTCAGCTGTAACAGGAAAGTTGACATTTTCAGGTCAACAATATTCAACAACTATGATTGAAACATTAAGGGCTCTAATGTAGATAGCCACATATAAGATAGGTTGGGTAAGCAGACAGACAGAATCCCAGATAGAACCAAAAAGAAATGGTTAGGTTTATTATGCCCAGATCACGGAGTCCCCCCAAAACCAACTAGGAGACTGAGGCCTATATGTAAAAGCCAAGAGCCTTTATTCTTACATAAGTTTACAAACTCGGTCTCTCCATGTGTTCAACATGTTGGAAGAATCAGAGAGACCTGAGCTCAGTTAGAGTTGGGTTTTTATGGTAGCAAAGGTGGGGGTGAGGGATTTCCAAGGTTCAGGACACCTGATTGGCTGACATTTGCCTAGGGGTGTCCTGGTGAAAAGCAATGGATGTGTGCTGGCAGGTGATCCTATCTACAACAGTTGGAACGTTAGGAATTTCCTTTGGATGGTCTGTTCCTGGGTGGTGCCTGAGTAGTCTAAGTTTGTGGTCTTTATCAGAACCAGATATTGCTTCAGGGTAAACTACTGAGACTCAGGCCTCTATTGAGCTTGTCATGGCTGGGTCTTACAAAGATCAAAAACCACTAACTACAAAGAAGATTGTCTTTATTAGCAGTAAGACTTTACTGTGAAAAGAAAACGTCAACATAAATTTCTGAAACAGAAAAACTAAGAAGAATGATAAAATAATACAACATAATATCTCAAAACTATAGGACAAACGGTCTGCGGGCTGGCCGAGAGGCTAGGGGCGCCGCCCTCGGTGCAGGAGGTGGCCGGTTCGGATCCCGTCCTGTGTGTGTCTGTGTCTGTCTGTCTGCGCATGCGTCATCCATACATAAATCGGGGAAAAAAAAAAACTGTAGGACAACTACAAAAGATCTCAGAGGTGTGTGCTGAGAATAGCTGGAGGAGAATGAGGAAGAAAATATTTAAAACAGCAGTTACTGAGGAATTGCGGAATCACTGTCTGGTAGTAAGCCACTGGCACCAGAAGTGGAGAGAACAGCAAACATAATAAATTCCTAACAAATAAACAAACCCAGATAACTTGCACACATCATAATGAAACTGCAGAAAATAAAAATAAAGGGAAAAACATCAAAGAAGGCAAAAGGTGGGAGGAGGTCCTCCTACCTACAGAGCGAGAAAGATAAAATTTACATTTCACAATTTGGAAACTGTATCAGCGAGTAAATTATTTTAATTTAACCTTTGAACCCAGCACTAGGGAGGCAGAGGCAGGCAGATCTCTGTGAGTTCAAGGTCAGCCTGGTCCACAAGAGCTAGTTCCGGGACAGACCACCCTCCCCCTCTCTGCCATCCCCCCCCCAAAAAAAACTATGGAGAAACCCTATCTCGAAAAAAGAAAAATTAAGGAGTTGAGGAAAGTCCACAACAGGGAATTCTATATTGTATCAAACTGCTTTCGAAACTAAGGAGAAATAAAGACTTTCTATAGCAAATAAAATTGAGAAAAATCATTGCCAATTGTTGTAGTAAAACTTTCTCTTCTCTGTATAGCATGATCATCCCATCACTATCACTGAGCAGAGAGATACCCTTGTTCCTGTAATCCCTGCAATGAGAGTCCATGTACGGTAATGCCAGTAGAGCTGTTGGCACCACCTAGAAGGATGAGAAAAACAGAAGACCACAGGATCCTCCCCTGACATTTCAGCCATTGCTACCCTCTGCTCTCCCTCCACACTCTGCATCTGGTCATGAGAGCTGAGAAGGTTATAGGAGGTGAAAGGGTAGCTGAAAGCTTTGGGAAGGCCATCCCATGCCAGACTCTTCAGTGGATACAGCTATCGAGCAGTCTTCCATCCTCCTGTGAACAATGCTGATGAACTCACTCCTTCACAAAAATTGAACGTGCGTGTGATCATGACTTTGCTCTGTCTTTAGAGCCCTATGAAGTAAATAGACATTTCTTGAGGGCAAACTCAACGTGCCTTGAAAGAAGTGTTAAAAGTGGTTCTTTGGGACTGGCAAGATGGCTCATAAAGGTGTTTGCCACTGAGTCTGAAGACCTGGGATTGATCCCTGGGAGCCATAGGGTAAAATGAAAGTATCAAGTTTTGAAAATTATGTACATGCACATGTGTGCATGCACACACACTTTTCACATATAAATGTGTAACTGTAAAATTAGTTCTTCAGGGAGAGAAAAACTGTCAAAAATTTAGATTTAGGTTGGAAGTAGCACAATGAGAACTGGGATTGTTGCCCAAGCGTGTGGGCCTGGGTTCCCAGAACCCACCAAAAGCAAGGATTGGTGGCAATATGTAATCACAGTTCTCAAGAGACAAGATGTGAAGTGGGGACACAAACATGCATTTAGACACATATCATATGTATGCACACATTTGACACACATGTACACACGCAAACAAATAAAAGAAGAGCATGAGAAAAGCGACAATTAAAGAGAGAAAATATTAAAATTCCGTCAAATAAAAAAAGATGTCGCCTCAATTTTGGAATATTTTTGTTATATTAATAAGAGAAAATTAAAAAGAGAAAAATGCTAATTTTCTAGATAATATATTAAGAGAAATAAAAATGGAAAATAACAAAAGAAGAAAATGAAACAGAGGAAGGTGGTAGAGGGATAAACACATCTGTTGCCAGCTGTTTAAGGAACAACCATACCGTTTTCCATGAGATTTTACTCCCATTAATGATCTGAGAGTTCTCCTTTCTCTCCATTTTCACTAGCATATGGAATATGATGCTGTAAATGATGAACAAATATGCATCAGCTTAATTAATTCATTAATATTCTTTAAAGAGGAAGGAAGGATTATGGCATGCATCTAATTTCATGTGCAGATTTTAAAGCCTTTAAGGATCAGAGAAATCCTGTTATCACTTTTCCTCCAATATTATCCAAGGAACTAAAGTAAGAAAGAGAATGTTAAGGCATAAAGATTTGAAGAAAGGGTGGAAAGCTCCCATAATTCAGAGCAGATGTAATCGTTCTTAGTAAATGCTCCCCAAATCTATAGGCATATTACAAAATCAGATAACAGAAGTGAGCAAATAATTCTGAAACAAAATAAATATCGGAAATTTCATTATGTTCCCATAAAACATCAACAGTAAATAAAAACCACGCTTACTTTAAATCACATGAAATAAAATTTGATACCGGATTATGAGTTTCTATAAAAACAGCTAGTTGCAATACCTACACAGAACGGACATCCTAACAGGTTTGTGTCTTCTCACCCTTTAGTAGGGAGTGACTCACGAGATTCCTGCTGTGGACAGGATGATAGTAGCTTCTTCCAAAATGTATGCTCACACTTGACCCCCAGTGAAACAGTATTAAGAGGTGAAAACTTCCTTACCCTGTTCTTGGCCCCTTACCATCTGAGACAGACAAATGAATTGACCTTCCTCCCTATGAGCTTCATTACTCAGGAAAGTGGGTCCTGCTCCTCACCTGAACAGCACAGTAGAGCTGACCCTGTCAGCACAGGCATGGGAGAGAGAACCCTGAGGGTGTGAGGGTGGAATAGCTCACCACACTCCCCTTGTCTTCCATATAGCAGTGAGGATGCGGGAAAGATGCCCTCCCTACCCCTTGACCCTGCCACCTGTGATGCACAAGGGAGCTGACCCTCCCCCCTTACCAGCTACAGGGAAAGTGGACCCTGCATCTCACCTGAGCAGCACAGTAGAGGTGACTCTGTTGTTGGAGGTGTGACTGAGGCAGTTTCAATGTTGTGAGCGTGGGAGAGCTGTCCTCATTACTCATCTGTTTCATGGAGGTGTGAGTGGGTAGTGGGGGAGGGGGATGCCTTCCCTGCCCCTGCCCACCCATCAATGCCTGAAGCAGGTGGAAGGGCTGGCCCTGAGGTCACAAGAGCAGGAGAGCTGTCCCTGTCTTTCATCAGCTGCAGAACTCCTGAGAGTGGCCCCTACGCCTCACTTGGGCAGCACAGTAGAGCTGGCCCTGAAGGCGTAAGTATGGGAGATTAACTCTGAGAATCTGTGAGCCAAAGAACTGGCCCCATCTATTGCTCACTGCCACAAGAAATGAACTAACCAGGGCAATGCTGGAGAGTTCACCCTGGTGGTGAAGACAGGGGCAAGCTGGCGGGCTGACCAACCCTGCATCTGCTCAAGGCTGCAACCAAGGCCCTGTGTTAGCTCAGCCCAACATCCACCCAACCTGGGATCTGCTGGAGCATGGTGAGGGGGTGGGGATTTCAGTCCTGTGGACCCAGGGCTGCAGGATCTCCATGACAGAGAGCAGGATTTCCAGGAAGGGTCCCAGTGACGGCCAAGCATCGATGGTGTAGAAGAGACCAGGGGCCTTGAACTAGAACAATCATTCTTTACAATGGACTTTTTCATGCAAAATATACAGACAAAGGGGTATACTGCGTGACTCATTGTATCACGCTGCAGCTTCCACAATGAGACTTTCCCTTTTTTCCTTTTTTTTTTCTTAAGTTTTATTTTGTTATAGTTTGGGGGGATTGGGAGACATAATGTGAAAGACACAAAGAATAAATAAAAAGAAAGTTTTAAAAACGAGGTGGAACTTTAAAAGGTGATTAAATTCTGAATTCTGAGGTTTGTAGTATCATAAACTGGCTCCTTTACATGAAGGTTAGACTGCAGCAGCCATCTTATTCTTCCATCATAGAAGAAAAACGAGTTTGTCTCCTCTGAGAGTGCAGCAATCTTGGAGGATGAATCTGGGCCCCATAACCCACCAGACCAAACAATATCTTGATCCTGCAATTCCACGACTCCAGAACTAGAGAAATGAATTTCTGTTGTTTATGTCATTCCAGTTGTGGTATTTTGTTATACAAGCTTAAACAGATGAAGATACTAACCAGTCCTCTGTTTTGATAAGAATTGGCTTTCACTTTTCCTACTATTAACCTGGAGTTAGCTCAGAGACCCCATAGGTGAAGAGGTTGGTGCTATAAGGCTGCTTTCATTAGACACTGAGTACAAGTCACCTGTGCCTCTGATGAGCTTGCCAGTTGGGTCCTTACTAGTTCTGCCTCAGGTCTCACAAACCTCAACAGAACATTTGTATATATTTGCCAGTTCATTATAGAAAATGTTCTAAGGATGCAGATGGACCAGCAGAAGACATATATAATGCGAGATCTGGAACACTCCTGAGAGCAGGAGCTCCTGTCTCTGTGTGGTTGCACGTGCCACTCCTGATATGGATATTTTGTGCCTACCTGGATGTTTTCTGCACTCCATCTGTTTCGGATTTTGTGGAGGTTTAGTTACACAGACAAGATGAATCTGGTTGTTGACCTTTGGTGATTTAACTAATGTGTAATTTCATTTCCCCTCCCCAGAGAAATGAAATTAGAACCATGCCTGATCTTTCTGGTGACATAGCCCCATCTGGAAGCTGCCTAGAAATCCCAGCCACCAGTTATCTCATCAAAATATAGAAGATATTCTAAACATCCCACCAATTTCAAGGGTCCTCTGTTAAGAAGCAGAGCTGTAGCAAACGATGTTACTAGCATCCCATTGCTCAGAAAATCATGGGTATTAGAAATATGTTACCAGGTACCAGACAATGACGAAAGAGGTCTTTCTTGTGATTCCACATCAACTGAGTTCTAAATAAAATGACACACAGTAAAGGCGCAACCCTTCTGAGGGTGGTAAAGGTAGCATCACAAAGGCCTTCAGGTAGATCGTGAGCCACAAATCTTAGAGACTATTAATACAGTCCTAGTCATATTTATTAATTATTTTACCAAATGTCTCCACTACAGAGCAGATTCCTCTACCATCAAGCCTGGAAGGAACTCTATCAGAGAATGAAGAGGTTCATGAGAACTATGTACAAGGTCAATAGAAACCACGTCCACCGGCTTCTTGTTCTTCAGATTTCCAAATGCCTTTCATTGCACTTCAGTTCAAAGCTGATGTGAAAATCAAAGCACCCTGGAGCATTCTTTCCATGCCCACTACACCAACAAGTCTCTAAGCAAATGGCCTCATACCTACTGGTTTATCTTCTCTTAGTTACAGACGATGCTTCTTCTGTCTCTAGGCTAACATGAGACCTCTACTTGCTCAACAGGTGCCCACAACCTTTACTCTGCCCCCTGTATCCACCTGTCTTCTACTTCCTACCAATGGATCACTCTCTTCTGCATTCAAATCATTCAGTCGTCGTTTACGGTACCTTGAAAATACTTTACCGGCTCTATTTTTTATTGCTTTAGAATGCATCTTAGTTTTGTTACCCTCCATGGTAAAGCTATATGAGAGAAAACTATTTCCTCTTGTCTCTTGTACTGTCTTCAACTCTTCTTCTCCTTTTTCTTTTCAGCCATCAGATTTAGATATTCCCCATCCCCAACACACACACACACACAATGCCAGCAAATTATTATGTAAATTATTTATACTGTAAAGCTAAGGAATGAGACAACATCCAGGAAAGAAGATGGAAAATGCGTCAATAATGTAGGAGAAATTCCAGGAAAGTGTATTGTCCTAGAGACCAAGGAAGGAAGCAATTTGGAAGAAAAAACGCGATAATCCGACTCATAAGCCATTGACAGCAGAACAAAATGAGGACTGGGAAATGACATCAAAGGATCCACTGGGTTCCTTGGCAAGGGTGGGTTCCAGGGGAACAGTAGAATAAAAACCTTAATAGAGACCATCAAAAGAGATTTGGAAGTGAAGATTGCAACGTGGTACCCATGCCCACCTCTTGGTCAGTTCTTGTCTGAGAGGCTTTAAGGACTTCTTGAGTTGAACACACAGCTGTGACTTAACTGTGATAAATGGATACACAGCTGAATTAATTGCATGACAACGTACAAAAGGAGAGGTGTAAGGCAAACCCAGTGAACATTTCCAAGCCTTTCCATTTGGGTTCACACAGCACATATTCAATATGCCACAAGAGGTTATGAGAAATCCTGCCAAGTTCATGAGCGCCTTAGTACTCAGGACTTTTGCTGGAGCCCAACCACATAGGCAGCTTTTGCCTGATGCAGATGAAGCACTCAACACCAGTTTTATTTGTGACCAGTTTCGTGGTGACTCACACTTAATGGTGAGACTTTCTGAAGTTTCCCCTACTTCAGAAAGTAAGTTTCCCTTACTCTGAAGAGGCGGCCTTCAGAAGTCGGGCAAGCTATGCCACCCCTGGGCTGCATGGGGAGAAGGAGCCAGCAAGGAAAGATCATGACTTTCACTAACTTAGTCATAAAGGGAAGAAGAGAAATTGGACGACAGGTGGAGAGAATATACTGTGTTATTTTTAGTAGGGTGTATGGATGATTGTATGAATAGCACAGTAAGGAGAGAAAAATACAGTCATGTAAGACAGTGGGAAACGGGAGGAAGAGAAGAGGAGAAATCAATGTAGAGCAGAAACAAAAACCTGCAAGTGACCCATCATATGTTCCACTAACAAGAGTTCACAGTGATTATATTATTAAGTATAAAGAATGAATAGCTTCCCTGTTTCAGAGACATAGCACGTAATGTCCATGTGAGATATTCCTAACTCTAAATATATATGAAATATGAAAGATTTTGTTGGAAACCACTATAAAATATCACTGTCCAGCACAAAATAGACAAGCATAAGAGAAAAATAAACACATCAATCAATGTTCTTGGGATAAAGACAAATATTATAATGTGGCATTTTCCTGAAAGTAATTTAATCAAGGTTACTTGTTCAAATAAAAACTGATTTTAGAGGGAGGGAATTTCAAAGAATAACTAAAAGAAAACCTCTTCTTAGCTAAAGAATCCCCAAGTTATCTGAATCAAATTAAATTTATTGATTTACACCAAAATCTAATTAAATTTAGCAGTAGTAAAAAATTCAAATAAAATGCTTGCTTAGCATGTTGAAAGCCCTGGGTTAATTCTCCAGCACCATATCAAAATAAAATAAATAAAAACAAATCGCAAAGAATGATAGAAATGTAGGTACCATGTTTTCTCAATAGTTCTCATTTCTTACAAAGCAATAAACATTAATTGTAGGGAAGTTCAGAACATACATAATGAAAACCTTAAAAGCATAACTGCAACTCTCCAAAGATAGCCATTTACTAGTTGATTTTAGCAATATTCTTCCATTCTTTTTATGCTTAGTTTATTTGAGTTGGTGAATGTTATAGGCAAAAAATTTAGATACAGAGTTTAGTTAGCCTTTGTTCCCAAACAAGGTGATTCAATTTTTAGTTCCCAAGCGCTATTAACTGCAATTATGTAAATTAAAAGAAATTGCCTTAGCTCCTTTGCCCATCTTTGCTAATAATACACAGGTGTGTGGAGATCGATGGCCCAGCAGTGAGTCACCGCCTATTTGTTACTCAGTTCACACACACACCATGAACCTGATGATGGTGTTGCTACGTTAAATCCTACTGATGACCCATACTGCATTTTGCAAAAATCACAAAGGGGAAAAAGTAACATTTCTGAAGAAAGATGAAGATGGAGTGAACACGTTTTCTTACCTCCTCTCTCTTTCTGCCTCCCCATCGCCCTCTTTCTCTCCTTCCTTTTTTCTGTTTCTTTTGAGACAGGGTTTCTCTGTGAAATAGTCCTGGTTGTCCTGGAACTCACTTTGTAGACCAGGCTGGCCTCGAACTCACAAAGATCTGCCTGCGTTTGCTGGAATTAAAGGTGTGCACCACCCGTTGGTGAGCAGGTTCTTTCGAAGTGAGATTCAAAGAGAATGTAAATTAAGTCAAGGAAGAAAGAGCCCACCCACTGCAGGAATGAGGAAGTGACTGCCCTTGCACAGGAGTGTGGGGAATTCAGACGCTGGGGAAAAGGAGAAATTCTAGGATGAGAGGGTGAAAATGTCCAACGGGAAGTGAGGCCAATAGAAATCTTTCTGTTAAGGAAACTTTCAAAGATGTTTTCTGGTATTGAAAATACAAAGGGTATTGTGTCAGAAGCCAATCTACATTTTGAAGGGAGTTTGACAGTTTGTCGAGACATAGCAAAACCGTTTGCTTCAAGGTACAACCATGAGAAGGATAGCACACCAGTCAAAGTGCTCTCACTGATACTTTTATTCAAAAATGAAGCCATCTGATCCCCAGTGCTTTAAGTGATTTAATATCAGAGGATACTAAAAGGCATTCATTTTGCTATTAAGAAACAGCTTGCAAGGTCATCTTTAGTCCCATTCTAAACGTCACGAAAAGACTACCATCACATGGTGTTTGCCCCTCTCCCTCTCATCTTTTAATCTCTTTCCTCCCTCTTTTTCATTTCCTGTCACATTCATATCCATCTAGACATTTTAACAAAAAATAGAACCATAATGAGAACATAATCTTTCCTTCTAATGCATATTTGATGCATTACTTTCATGCCACAAACATAATTACACCTTGATTGATATTTAGTGAGTGAAAACTATTTCATTATGGCTATGCTGACATTCATTCAAGCTGCAGCCCCCTTCAATATTTCAGTTGTTTTGTTGCAATAAGAGTCTTCGGAACTGAATTGTAGAATCACGGGCTATGTATGTATACTGTTAAACTTGGTACATATGATTGAATGTATTCATGAAGAGTTGGACTTCCAAAAGTTCTATCAATTTACTCTTTTTTCCTGTGACTAAAGAGACCTCAGTGCTCAGAATGAACATCAGAAGTAAACATTTTTTGCATGTAACTTTTTGTTAATGTAATAATGTAATAATTATAATGTAATGCATTTTTAATTGAGTTATTGAACTGAACTGAATTTATATTGGTGCAGTATGAGACCATGGCAAAATTAAGGATATATAGTTTCGAGATAATGCTTTATAGAAACAATATGGGGTCTTAAGGAATAGAAAGCAGGGACTACAGCAGATGTGGGGCAGAGGCTCAAGATTCTGTCTCTGTTTTGCCATAGATGTCCTCTCTCTGTTTTGCCATAGATGTCCTCTCTCTGTTTTACCATAGATGTTCAGATGGTCATAGTAAACTCTGTGCTAACTGTGCCTCCAGTATTGAAACCCCAGAAGACAGAGCAGGGACTGACAAATATTTACTGAGGTGTGGGACTTGTAGTAAATACGCATCATAACTGAGAATGGGTGCTGGGGAGAAAAGTGTATAAACAAACTTAACATAAGTTAAGATAAACAGTAAATCAAACTTATTTCAAAGTCAGAGTTAAAAGTCATAACTTTAAGTCAATAGTACCTTCAATTTTGAGTAAGAACTTCATAGTTAACTTTATTTTTGGAATGGCATCTTGCTGTTTGTGAGATTTGGGTGTCACAGTTTTTAATTTAGTAATTTGAGAAAATTTTGATACCGAGAGAGTCTCACATTTTCAATTTCTCCAGGTCTTCAGAAGGTCTGATAAACTTAGCCTTTCCATTCCTAGAAGGCAGCTGCAGAAAGGAACAGAACAGTAATTGTTCCCTTTACAAAAGGCAGACATCACAGACTCTTCATCTCCTCATTTGTTACTGCCTGTCTACCCTGTGCTTAAGAAAATAAATCAATCTTGAATTTCCTTAAATTTTATATTACGCAGTGAAAGAAATGAAAGCTCATTATATAACCTGATTAATACATCAATTATACTTCAAAGGGACAGCAAATAAGTTTATTGTGATCTTTGGACATATTTCAGGAAATGAAATTTTTCTCTTTAGCATTTTTCTACCTAATTTCTGACTACCTGCCCAAAGATGATGTAATGTTGAACCATTCTGAATAAAATCATGATTTAGAGGTGGTGTTGATTTCCACAGAGTTTTCCATAGTTCTAAAAGAAACACTTCAACAGACATGGTCTTGGCAGAAACTGCCTTAAGAATTTAAAGCAGTTTAAATTTAAGAATTTAGTCCTTTTGTCAACCACACAAGTATCAGTTCACTTTTCTCTAAGAAAATATGTAATTTATCTGAAGTCACTCTCAATATTTCTAGAAGGGTTCTGCACCTCACCTCTAATTATAAAGTTCTGGCCTAGGAACTGATTTATCACTAAGTAAAATCTTAAACTATATGCTTAAAATAAGTGAATAAAAGTAAATAAAGTTGTGCCATTTATGCCTTTCAACTCAAAAGGTATCCATGGAATTTCTAAAAAATGAATTTTTTATATAAAAAACATACATAGCTAGGGCCTGTATATATAGTTTAGTGATAAAGACACTATCTCAGAATGAATGCATCAAGATTTGGATTCAATACCCAATACCAAAAATATATTTATGTTATTTATTTTTATGCATCACAGTGTTAGGAGAATCATTGGCCTCAAACTATTCACTTTATCTTGCTAAGATGGGACACTGAGCACTCCAAACATGTAAGATAATGTTAGAGCCATGCCATGATTTCCCGGGATCCTCTTTCATCCTTCGGTTTCCTCTTCTTCTATTTTGTTTTAATGAAATAAAGACAGCATAAGTAATTCCTGCATTTATACACACACACACACACACTAAGAATTCAATGTCATAACATTTGTTGTACAAATACCACTAGTAGAACTTATTACAAGCAGAAACAAGTCAAGCATGGCAAATTGACATCAAGAGTGGGGCCATTGCTATGGTCAAGCTTTCTCACATTGCTATTAAGCCTTTCCAGGTTTTCAGGAAGAATGTAGAAGACTTTGAAGAGGTAGACTACAAGCCCTAGAATGCTGTCATCAGAACTTGTTGGATGACAATGATCAGAGTGTGGAAGACAAAAACGCCAATAGAAATTCAGACAGTGAATACATTTTTCATGAGTTTTCATGTGAGGTTAGACATGCTTGTTGGTGGTGGCAGGGACTTTGAAATTCCATAGAGTTGTGGCAATAAACATGACTCCCACCAGTACATCTCTCATAAAGCTAGACACTCAGAAAGCCAAGGAATGCAGTGGATCTAGCTGTCAAAGCCACAGCTTTAATCCTAGCCACATCGCTTAGCAAAGCTCATGTGGTCAGAAAAAGAGAGATATATAGTAAAGATAGATTCAGATTGGGAAAAAAAACATGTAGGCTTGGGAGAAAAAAGAAAAAGGATAAAGTCCTTAAAGAAAAGAAAAGAAAAAGAGAGTAGTTGGGTGTGGTAGCACACACCTTTAATCCCAGTACTTGGGAGGCAGAGGCAAACAGATCTCTGTGAGTTCCAAGTCAGCCTCATCTACAGAGTGAGCTCCAGGATAACCAAAGAAACACAGAGAAACCCTATCTCCAAAAGCCAAAAATTAAAAATTAAAATTAAAAAAATAGAGTTTTTTTTATTAATTAATTAATTTATTTAATTATTAAAGATTTCTGCCTCTTACCCGCCACCACCTCCCATTCCCCCCCTCCCCCAATCAAGTCTTCCTCCCTCCTCAGCCCAAAGAGCAAGCAGGTTTCCCTGCCCTGTGGGAGGTCCAAGGACCACCCACCTCCATCCAGGTCTATTAAGGTGAGCATCCAAACTACCTAGGCTCCCACAAAGCCTTTACGTGCAATAGGATCAAGAACCCATTGCCATTGTTCTTCAGTTCTCAGTAGTCCTCATTGTCCGTTATGCTCAGCGAGACCGGTTTTGTCCCATGCTTTTTCAGACCCCGGCCAGCTGGCCTTGGTGAGTTCCCGATAGAACATCCCCATTGCCTCAGAGTGTGGGTGCACCCCTCGCGGTCCTGAGTTCCTTGCTCGTGCTCTCTCTCCTGCTCCTCCTTTGGATCGTGAGACTTCAGTCCAGTGCTCCAATGTTGGTCTCTGTCTCTGTTTTTTTTCATCGCCTGATGAAGGTTAATATTCAGGAGGATGCTTATATGTTTCACCTTCTTATTTAGCTTCTCTAGAATTAAAATAAAGCCATGTAAAGATAGAAAATCCACAAAAGTCTGGACACTGTATGCTATTGTGTTGTCTTTAAATTGTTTGACTGCTGAGGAAGAAGCAATAGCTGCTAAAGGACATTTGATTATAAATGCTGCTGGATTAATACAACATATATATTTTAAAAATGCCTTGACTTCAAAATTTAAGTCAAAAGATATGTTACTTTGGAGAAGAAGTTTTGCTTTTGTTTTCACAGAAAATGAGAGGCTGTGGATTCAGTCTGGATTAAGAAAAATCAAGTTTGACCAAGGAAAGTCACCTGAAAAATCTCCAGTAGGAGTGGATGGCCCAGATGATACATTTCAGAAGACCTCTGTTGGAGTTTTCTCTGAGTTCTACATCAAGAACAGCCTCAACTACTGGCTGAGATGATCAAGCCTCACAGAATATTCCAGTCAGGACTTGATGGTAATCCTAAATTTTCTTTAGGTCCCCACAAGATTATCAGCACCCCAATCAGCAGGAAGTAGCTTTAAAAACTATACACAATTCCCAAAATATGGATTATGTATGTTTTTCTTTGTTGTTATGGATAATGGTCAGGAAGAAAGCTAAACAAAGGAGATTAGATTCAGAGTTTTGTTTTGAAAAGAAAAGGAGGGGAGTACTGTGGTACAATGGTCTTACACCCTGTAAGGATTTGTCACTTGTAAAACACTGATTAGCCAGTAGCCAGGCAGGATTATAGGCAGGGTGACCAGAATAAGAGAATTCTGGGAAGATGAAAGGCTCAGTCTGTAGTCATCAGCCAGATGCAGAGGAAGAAGATGATAATGCCTCACTGAAAAAGGTACCAAGTCACATGGCTAACACAGACAAGAATTATGGGTTAATGTAAGATGTAAGAATTAGTTAATAAGAAAGCCTGAGTTAATAGGCCAACCAGTTTATAATTAATGTAGGCCTCTGTGTATTTCTTTGGGACTGAATAGCTGTGGGACCGGATGGGACAGAAACCTCCAGCAATAATTCGTGCTGCTCTCTGACAGATAATCTGGCTAATGTTTCAAAGGGAGAAAAGCTATCAGTAATCATATCTAGCTGTAAAGTTTATGAATCATAGCAGTGATCTGTTTGGCAAGACTTCCCCCAAAGGTGCAACAGTGCCACTTTTATATTTAGGGCACTGAAGAGTTGTCTAATTGAACTTAAGTTCCACTCAGTAGGAGGGAATCCATACCTGAGCCTGCAAATCTAGCTAACTACCCATAGCTATAGATTTCACAGACCTTAGAGGAGAACCTGCCACTGCCATGATCCTAAAGCAGTATTGTTCCTAACTGTATTCTAAACCCATAGGTAGGTGTAGCTCTCATCCCTCACCAAAATAATAATAATGATAATAATAGTGATAATAATAATAATAATCTTTATTTTGCTGCAGATAGGGATTACTATCAAGATCCACAACTGGGCAAAACACAGAGACTAAGTGATTGTGGGACATCCACCTGTAATTGGTACATCTACAAAGCAACCCCTGTATATAAGGCTCAGGGAACATGGTGGAAAAGGCTGGCAGAAAGATGGTAAGAGCCACAGGACAGAGCAGCCTGTTTGGAGACAGTGTCTTCTATATAGCACAGGCAAATTACATACATGAAATAGCAACAATGTGGTTGCTTAAATAAGACCCACATGATCACCACACCAATCAGCATTCCAACACTGATAGAGGAAATTTCACAATGCTCCACCCCCATGTGTAACAATAATAATTATAGAACAAGAGGTCATGAATTTGACAGGGAGTGGAGAAGAGACATGGAGGACTTGGGAGTGGGCTTAAAATGGTGGAAAGACAGTACTTAACATTTAGAATTCTAAAAAAAAATTTAAGTTAAAAAAATTAAATAAGGTCTGGCTATACTCTGTCTATGTTCTTACATACAGAGGCAGAATGTTATTGTTTTATCTGAATTCTACTGTCACCCTCACCCCATCCCATACATACACATAGGCTATTCTATTTTCAGTTTTTGGTGCTACTTCAAAGGCTGTAGAGCCCATATCATTTGGGAATTGGCTGGCAAAGTCGGGTCCCTGGAAGCCTTTGGAAGTTCTTCCTGGTATCACAGGTGAGTTCCGTGTATGCCACTAATGCCAGCAGAGCCACCACGAAATGACTGCTTACAACTTCCTCATGATAAACTGAAAGTCCTAAGCCAAAATAAATCCTTCCTCTCATCAGTTGCTGCCGTTCTTTATTTTGTGTTAGCAGTGTTAGAGCAAACCACTAAAGCAGTGGCTCATTCTCCTCTCCACTTGCTTTGTTGTCTCCTAAGAAGAACTCACCTGTTTGTCACTGGTACAAGATTAATCATCATAGTGTCTGCTTCTATAGCATCCAACCTAAGTTGTTAGGAAAAGTAAAACAAGCAGTCCCATCTGCTGAACACTGTTGGTAAGACCGTGAGGATTTCCAGACTCCCTGCCTTTGTCACTTCTCTGAGGAATGGTCCTGTATAAAATTAAGAATGGGCATCTGAGTTCTTACCTCATGCTTCCCCACAAACAGCTGCCAAGAGTGAAGTATATAGCCCTATAATCTTGATGGAAGAGCCACTGGGTGTGTGCTGGCTAGTTTTGTCAAGGGAACACAAGCTACAGTCATGTGAAAAGAACGAGAAAACCTCAGTTAAATAAATGTCACCGTCAAATTAGCGTATAGGTATGTCTGTGTGGCATTTTTTTTTTCTTAATTATTGATGGATGTGGGAAGACCCAGTGTATTGTGGTGGTACCACACTGGGGCAGGTTATCCTCGGAGATAGAAGAAAGGCAGCTGAACATGAGACCAGGAGCAAGTGTGTAAGCAGAAATCCTTTATGGTCTCTGCTTCAGTTCCTACTCCAACTTCCTTCCGTGATGAACTGTTACCTGGAAGTGTGAGAAGAGATGAACTCTTTCTTCAGTAAGTTTCCTTTGTTCAGTGTTTTCTCACAACAACAGAAAACAAGCTAGAACAGGGAGACAACCATCTGTAAGCAAAGACAGTTATTTATTCAATGCTGGCCCAGGCATTTCGTAAGAAAATTCTAGAAGAACTCTAATTTTTGAGTCTCATTCATTTTATAAAGATTAGAAAGAGAACTGGGCTTCTTTCCTATTGAGGAAATAGACTCTATTATGACAATTAATGAAGACAAGAACAATATGGACTTAGAATATTATCTCCCAGGTTCATGACAAGAAAGCTTATTAACAAGTTCAGTTACCCCTTCTCAATTATCTAATTGTGTATTCATTCCTTGACAGAGGCTTTTATTCTAAATTGGTGACTTAGTTCAACTACTTGTTTGCTAATTACCAGACCACTGTGCTTTTATCATCTTGTCTTGGTCTGCCCAAAGTATCCTCTTAGAGAATAATTATCTCTCTTTTTTTTTTTTTTTTTTTTTTTTTTTTTTTTTTTTTGATTTTTCGAGACAGGGTTTCTCCGTAGCTTTCGAGCCTGTCCTGGAACTAGCTCTTGTAGTCCAGGCTGGCCTCGAACTCACAGAGATCCGCCTGCCTCTGCCTCCCGAGTGCTGGGATTAAAGGCGTGGGCCACCACCGCCCGGCAATAATCATCTCTTGATTGACTTGCGTGGTGATAAATTGGATACTCTGTTTATGTTCTCAATGTGGGTGGGCATACCTCTTTCATCCATCAAGCTTATCACAAAGTCCTATGAATATCAATGAGTGGCTGTCATATTTACCCTTTCCTCCTTAGTCCTCAGGATAAATGACACACCACCTCTTGCTTAAACTTTTGCAATACCCAAACTCTTGTCTACCACTGACCTCGGCCAATGTCAGTCTATTCTCCCTACTCTGGTCTTCCCGACACTCAAACTTTGAGCATTCCACTCACTCATTCAAATCGTTGTGTTCACCTTCCGACCTCTCCAAAGTCATTTCCTCTCACACTTATGACGCTATTATATATCCCAGCATTAATAAGCAGTGACTGAATACGACAGGTCTCAGTTTCTTTACATAGTCTACTGCCTCAGTCTGGACTATCCCTCTCACAAACGCTAGCATGTTTAAGCAGCTCTCACTTATCTCCCACCCTCAGACTGTTTCCTCTAAAGCCTCCTGTGAAAGGTTAGGGTGTCATCCCACTTCGACTGCCGGTGTATGTTGACTTTGATGTGGAAACATTTCATCTTGTATTTATTTACCTCTAAACTGTGAATTTCTCTGCCACTCTGTTTTTATCTGCGTCTCTGCAACTTGGTCACAACAGGCGGAGGAAACTTTGTGAAGGTATGTCATAGTTTATTCAGGTTGAACGCAAGATAAGATGAGAGTCAAATAGCCATTTCCTTGACAAATTAATTCATTCGCTCAGTCACTGATTACATGCTTCCTAAATATGGGTACCGTACTATAATGAGCTACTGTAATAGGCAGCCTAGTAAGACTTGAAGCAACCTGTGAGGCCAGAGGCACTGAAAGCCAGGCTCACTCACCTCAGCATTTTGCTTAAAACCAACCAGGTAAACATAATAATAAAAACGATAATGTCATCTCACATAGTTATCACTTAACCACTTTTGAAGCACCTATGATTTTATAATACTTACATCAAATTTTAAAACATTATAAACATTTGGGAGAGTCTCCTGGGTTATAATCATCTCTTAATTATTGACAACAGAACTGAGGTTTGGGAGGATTAGGTAACTTGCCTGAGATGACCTGTCATGATAGAGCTCAAAAACACCCTGTCTCTTACCCTTGCCCATTCCACGCCTCTAGCCATACACTTTGCTGCACCTCCCAGTCTGTGTCACTAGCCACATGACTTGTCTTGGTTAATGGGATGTAAGAGGGTCCAAGACACTGAGAGTAAGGCAAGGTCTCATACAGCAGGACCTGCTCACACTTGTCCCCTTGTCTTTACCATTGCCACAGAAAGACTTGTCTAGGCTAGACTGCTGCCCCAGAAACAGGAGAAAGAAGCACTTAGAATATATACTAGCCATTTCTGTCATTCCAGCTAAGGTTTTGTAGACAGCGAGGAAACATGTAGGAAAATCCCAACCAAGACTGGAAAACTTGTCCAACTTAGGCCTGACTAAATTCCCAATCCTCAGACTTGTGAGATGACCATATGCTTATGTTCTTAAGCCACTGAATCTGAAAAGTGTTATAGAGTGTTATTTCAATAATCTACCAGTGTGCAAAATCAAAGCTTGATAGAAAGAAGATAATGAGCAAAGTATTCTCTTTTTTAATTAATTTATTTTACAGCCTGATCGCAGTTTTCCCTCCCTCCTCTCTTCCCAGTCCTTCTCCCCTTCCCCTCTGCATGCCCCCTCTAATCCACTCTTCTTTATGTTTCTACTCAGAACAGGGGAGGCATGCCATGGATATCAACAAACCATGGCATATCAAGTTGCAGTAGGACTAAGCACCTCCCCTGAGCAAAGTATTGCTGAATTCCACTTTGCAGTAGATACTGGCTATACTGAAGAGGTGTATTACACATTAAACACACCCATTAAGCACCAAAAGTTGAACATATCAACCGAAATTGTTCTCGCTTCCATCTATTTTCTGGGGATTGCCCATCATAATAACTGTTACCCACTGAGAGTACAGAAATGTTCATCATAATGTTCATTATGTACAGATGAAAGAAACTACTCAAGGGAGGTTAGATGGAAGTTTCTGGGTCAGAAATGGCAAGAGAGAAGAGACGGATAGAGAAGTCAGAAACAATTACAGATGATTAGCCACCCCTAGAAAGGTCACAAGGCCAGAGGCATGAACTAAAAATATAGAATTGGAGGCAATTTAGGCAACAAAATCAGGGTTTGGGAAAACGAATAGAGGAAGGTATAATATTTTACATATTAAATAACAAAAATTATAACAGCATGTACATAGCTCTCGTGAAATGAAAATACAATGTTTGTACCAGAGTAAGCTGGTCCCAGTTCATGAGAATGGCCCCTTGGTGCTGTGAAGCTGAAGAAAGAGATAAAAAGCTACAGGGTTGCATTTAATGTAATTTAATGGGAATCTTGCTATAAAGTGTCAAAGTATCAGAATATTGGGGGCATTATAAAGTGGACAGGACAAAAAAGATACTTGATCGACACTAAAATGTACCCGACTTATCTCAAGCTGGTGCCAGGGCAAGTCACATTCCTAGCACCAAGCTATGGTCATAAAGCTCCACACACCTCTCTAATTGTTTTGTTTACTTGCAGTGTGTTGGCAAACTATGTAGGGAAAAGTGCCTAGGGTTACTCAGGAGCAATCATGGCAGTGATGATTTGAGATGGCTGTGGTTATGTCAGGTTGAACCCATGCAGTATTCCTCAGTGGCCTCGCACTTAGTCAGGACTGTGGTATATCGGTCGAAACTCTTTTAGTGTGAACATAACATTGAATCAGTGGGCTTCGCCCTCATTACTCTGCTATAATCAATTGCTCCTCTGCTTCACGGGCTTCAAATTCTACTGAAGTAAACAGAGATCATCTCAAGGCATCAGTATTCCTCACCGATAATATGAAATAAACAGGTGGCTTAAATAAGACAGATGGAAGTTCCTGCATTTACGTAGGCGGGGCCACAAACAGAGAAACAAGAGATTTTTTTTAAAATCACTGTTTAACTTACAAGCTAATGATACTAAGAGACTTAGCTTCCAATTGTTAAAATTAAAACAGAATAACACTAATTAAATAATTTCATACATCACGGACTGACCATGATGAAATGACAGATAATTCAAAGAATAGATAACACTAAGTAATAATAACTCTCTGACAATGCTTTAGGACTGTAAATTTCCCAAAGAATACTGGAGAAAATCAACTAAGGCAGAGGATATCTTTCACCAAGCACCTTTACTCCTAGATATAAACTCAACAGAAATACATATTTATGTTCACTGTGTATAAAGGGGTTCATAGCATCAATATTTATAATTGAAAAAATAGAAATAAACTGTCCATCAATAATCAAATTGATGGTTGTTTTTAAATACCAGATTGAAATAGTATAGAATGATAAAATAAAATATACAATTTTGCTCACAAATTAACAGAGCAAAAAGGGGCAAAAAGAGTTCCTTTATATATAATTCAAATTAAGTCCAAGTGAATCCACACTGTGAGCAGGGAGAGCCTTGGTTCTCTTATGGAAATGGACAGCGGTTTCAAGGCTTGGTGGGGGGTAGTGGTCTTACACTGTTGCTTGTCCTGATCACCAGTCTCCCAGACGTCTTTAGTTTGTGAAGATTCACTGAGTTTTATGCTGGTGATTTGTGTCAGTCTTTCCATATGTGACTCCTCAATAACTGATTTAAAAATTGAAACCAAGCTGTAAGTCAAAGTATTGTGATGGGACGAAAACGTAGCTGCCTTGCAGTTGCTGAACTAGAAAATTCTCCTTCAGTTATATTTAAAAATGGAGACACAGACATCTCTTTTCTCTCCTGATTTGACTGAGTTAAGAAATCAAGTGTGGCAATTGAGCCAAGAGAAAGGAACCTTGTAAACTATAAGAATGTACACTTGGAAGGATTCCAGGGGAGCAAAAACAAGTTTGGTTCTCATCCTAGTTTTTAAATGATTTTGCACTTTTAATGAGTTTCCCTGTGCAAATGAGAGTCATTTAAGTGCTTTAGATCAAGTTTTATAAAAGCAGGTTTGTCAATTATATAACGGCCTTTAATGTACCCAGATTGCTGCTTTTGTTTCAGAAAACAGGAAATTGCATGATAGCTTGCAAATGGCACATTTAATTTCACAGGCGAAGGTCTACATGCAGTGCGGGAACTCACATTTAATAGCATCAAATGATACATAATTTGATTCATTCAACCACATTTTTAGAAATTAAACACTGAGTGTCAGTATCTTTCTATCCTCCATGACTCACGATGTCAAAAGAAAGCCGGTCCTTTTGCCATAGCACGGATAATCTGTAACAGTTGGTTGTTCCCATTCTGCATTTCAATCCAGTGCTCAGCATCTGGAAACAGTTGAAAAGGTCAGGCCACCACTCCCTTCTTCGATGGAGTAAAGTTTCAAAAATCTTAATGAGCTTCCTTGTTGTGCCTGCTAACTTGCTTAGAATCACCTTTAGAAATCAACGGAAACTTTGCTTGTTAGATTGAGTTGGAAGTATAGAGGAAATTAGCAGAGGAAATTGAGATGCCGGACCTGGAGAATCCTCTTTTCCCATTAATATAGTTTTTTTGTATCACAGTTTTCTCTAGGATCTCTGTCTAACTTTGGGGATATATAATTATAATTGAGGGGTGAAGACCAATACCCTGTTTATTAGAATATGGTTAGCAATATGCTAGTCAGCCCTGTGCCCTTAAAACAGACACCTATGACAATCAACTCCCTAGAAGAAATGTTTGTTGTGATTCAGTCTCGGAGGTTCTAGTCTGTGACTAGATCATCTGTGACCACCTAAACTCAGTTGCCTTCAGCTAGAATCAAATTTCAACTTGGAGGAAGAAAGGAAGTGAAACAGTGTAAATTTTCCTGCTGAGGTAGATCATTAGAGAACTGCTGGCAATTTTGCCTTCAGGACTCTTTTGAGACATCTCTACCTTCATTAAACAGCTTCTAGACTTTTTTGGGAAGAGCCTGAATGAAAAGCATCTTTCATAGAGTGCGCAGTTAGTTGGGCTTGCTGTCATGTTGGCGTGAGAGTTGCTATCTGCTGTATGCATCATTAGAACATGCCTGCAAGAAGGATTTTGAATTCTGAAAGAAGCAGAGAAGGCAGTAAAAGTTAACATGAGAATGGTGATAATCCCTCAGGAGAATGAAGATCATTTCAGATATGCTTCTGAAGGGACTGTGTGATGTTTCTGTATCTCCATGTACCCTGGACATCCTGACACTGCTCTGCTCATTCAAGTGCAAGGACATTAAACTACAGTTACGGGCTATTGACTTTCATTGACTTTTTCCTAGCCACAGACCCTTGTTAAGCTCATGAACAGGAACTGAAGGGAGGTGCCAGGGAAATAGTTTCACTGAGAACACCTCAAATCACTGATAGATGAGAACTACTTATTAATAATTCTACTCACTTGTGACTTGTTCAGCAGAAGGTAGTCAGTAATGATCTATGAATTCCTGGCCCTTCATTGGGGTGTGTGTGTGTGTGTGTGTGTGTGTGTGTGTGTGTGTGTGTGCTCTATGCCAGCTCTCAGAGTCCTCAGCATTCTGCATTTCCAGCTGCCTGCAGCCTACTTGGCGCTTCTCCTTCATTGTTTCAATTCCCACCAGCTTTCCCATGAACCATTGCCTAACACACCACTTTCATTTGAATTCTATTTGTTTCTGAAGAAAACCAAAGCAAAGAGGTCTAGTGGTGGATGCTGTTTTCCTGTCAGGTAAGATTCTAGAAAGGTAACCGTAGAAGAATAGAAACCACAGGGAGTCTAGTTCAAGTTATCCGATGGGGAAGAATGCCTTCTCCAGCTACACACAAGAAGATTGAGTCTTTTCTTTATCATGAGCATGCACAGAGCGGTAAACCTTTTCAAAGGGAAGACAGCATAGCACATCCTATGGCATTTTATAAGTCATTTTTTGTTATTTATTCATATTGGCAAAAAATGTTCCATGGCAATTCAAATCTGTATGGAGTATATAATTTACTGGTATAAGGTTTAATGTATTAACAAAACAATTACAATATTCTATAATAGTCTGAAACTTGAGTGGTACCAAATAAGTTATCTTAGAGAAGAAAACATACTTGTTTTCAGTCTTAAACAAAATCTTTGTCATATTGTCAACTGGCAAAATACAATGCCTTTTATTGTAGAGCTTGAATCTATATATTTGCCTCAATACACAAGCAAGAACAGTTTTACATAATGGACCAAGCTATCAATCGCGAAGGAGTGCAGAGAAAAAAAGGTTCTAAGGATCAGCAAGCAGAGAGAAAGGGTATGTTGGTCAATATCACATGAAAACAAACACTTGCTTATATAATTATTTTGAAATCAGAATAAAAATTCTGACAAAAGATGTGGTATTTGCAGCCTTTTATGGAATCAAGAAAACTTATGAAACCTTCACATTCTATTGCATCCTTTATGGTTTGCTGATAAAAAATTATATTCGTTTTTTATTAGTTATCAAAAAAAATCATTTTAAGAGTTTGTTTTTTTTTTCTTTTCTTTTTTTTTTTTTTTGGTTTTTCGAGACAGGGTTTCTCTGTGGCTTTTGATCCTGTTCTGGAACTAGCTCTGTAGACCAGGCTGGTCTCAAACTCCCAGAGATCCACCTGCCTCTGCCTCCCGAGTGCTGGGATTAAAGGCGTTTTAAATTGTAAAACTGACTGAAATATAAACAAAAATCCTTTTTTAAAAAGATATAATAAAATTTGAAGCGGAGATTAATTTTAAAAATGGACATTGCAATAATTATAGAAACATCACAGAAAGAGAATAATGAAAAGGAACTTAATAAAACATGACAGGACTAATTAAATATACACTGTTCATATATGCTCTACGTGTAGCCTGATGCACTGATACCTGAATTCACAACCTTTCCAAAGTGTCTCATCGTAATGTGGGTCTCACCCATGTGACTAGCTTTACACAGATACTGTGACAACTTCACGCAACATCTTTAAAAGGGGCTTGTGCTTTTGTCTTAGGCAGTCTCTTATTGTCAGCTCTAGGTCCTGAGATTGGATTTTAAGACCACCTGGAGCAGAGCTGAGTAGTCTTATTTAAGGCTTTTATAGAATTCCTAGCCTCTAGCAACCCACTATCCAAGAAAAGTTGCTTGAAAAAATCCAGGAGTTAGTGGGAGCCTTCCTAGGAGCAGAATCACCCAACAGACCAACAGACCAGGAAGTTAATAAAAGTTGAGGAAAAGCTTCAAATGGTATAACAATGAGATCACAAATTCTTTAGCCTTGGGATAAATGTGAAGCATGCGGTCATGGTCATTCAGATCATCCTGACCTACCAGAGTGTGTGTCTGTGAACTCTGTGATGCTGTAAGATAATAAAAAGCTTCCATGTAGAAGTCTTTTCCTGTTTGTTACATTTCTACCCTGGAATGTGGAGCATAAATGACCAAGGATGTCCTGTGCTGTTCTTGCTGACCAATGCTGCAATACTAAGGGTTTTGCTGGAGGTTGTCCTTCTTCTTCTATTTTATTAATCTATAAACTTTGAGAGCCTTTGGAGCCATTTTGGAAGCACTTTTTCTAGACAATGAGAATTATTGTTTTCTTCTTGATGACAATTCTCATTTTTGTATGAATAAACTCTTTGTTCTTAGACTTGGTATCATGGCTTAACTTGCCTGCTATGTTGACAGTGATTGATTTAAAACAGAAGAGTTTTGACTTTGTGAAGATATGGGGAAAAAAACCACCTCCTTGGTAAACGATACAGTATTACAAACTCGTACCTCTTATTGGTCATGCCCAATGACATATAGCTGTTATCCCAGTTATTTGAGAGGCTGAGGCAGAAGCATCACTTGAACACAGGAGTTAAGAGTACAGCCTGGGTTACATAGCAGGACCCTCTCTCAATAATTAAATACTAAGTAAAATAACATTAAGAATAAATGTGGTAGAGAAAGATTTTCCTTCTGGCCAGATCACCTACAGAAAGCGGCACTGTTCAGCAGTTTACATCAAGTTCTAGGATTAAATTGCAACCTAGAATAGGCCAGGTTACATATGACATTAACGGAGCGTCAGACTTTTATTAGCAAGTATTCTTAAGATATAATAATGATGTTCATTTACAAAGAATATTAGATATACTATGTTCTTAGTATATTTAAGCATAATTTTATGAACCCATAAATTTGAAAAAATATAAGCAAACTTAAGAAAAACTACTATTCATTTCATACCAATTTAAAATTTTAAATTGATTTCAAAGTGCATATAAACGAGATTTATCTCAATTTTTTTTCATATATTAGAATCACATGAAGAGTTTATAAAAATCTAAATGTCTAGGTGATATCCAGACTAGATATCCACAATTATGAGATTATGACACAGACATAAGAAAAATTTTCAGCTAATGGCAATATGCTGCCAAGAATGGGAACAAAAAACTTAAGCTGGATCCCTGTGGTGAGATATGATAGCCACAAGTAACTACGAGGCATTCGCAATATAGCTAATCTGAATTTAACTGAGCCATCAATGAAAGGAACATACCAGATTTCAAAGGCATAATAAGTAAAAGTTATTAAAATAGTTTTCATTCATTACCTTTGAAAGGATATTTTGATATAGTACATGCAAAACAGTATCAAAATTATTCTTTGCTGTATTGATCTAGTCTGGTGGTGCAAGCCTGTGATCCCGTTACTTGGGTACCCAAGTAGGAAGAAGCCAGCTCTGGGCTATGTAACAAGTTCCAGGCGAGTGTAAGACAGAAAGTGAGGTCCTGCATCAAACAAACAAACAAACAAATAACTAACTAACTAAATAAATAAATATTTTTAAAAAGAGTTGGTCCTTTTTCATTTTTAAAGTGATATATAGAAATTTTCTTTTTAGTTAAGCAGTTCTGATCTAGACTGCCATCCTACTAAATAAAAATAGCCAAGGAAATAAGTATTCTAATATTTGTGATCTTAGGGAACCTGACTCAATAAAGTGTGTGCTCACAGTCAAGAAAACAGTGTGATTTTCCCCGAGAGGTTAATTTTTTTTTTTTTTTTTTTTTTTTTTTTTTTTTTTTGGTTTTTCGAGACAGGGTTTCTCTGTGGTTTTGGAGCCTATCCTGGAACTAGCTCTTGTAGACCAGGCTGGTCTCGAACTCACAGAGATCCGCCTGCCTCTGCCTCCCGAGTGCTGGGATTAAAGGCGTGCGCCACCACCGCCCAGCGAGAGGTTCATTTTTTAAAGGAACAAGTAGCTCAAGATATGACTTTTCCCTTTTATTACTTCTCATGCAAATAATTTACAAGCATTTAATTTTCATGATTACCCTAAGTTTAATATTTTAAATATGACACAGATACAAAGTGTCTTGGTTCAAGTTTCTATTGCTGGGAAGAGACACCATGGCAACTCTCACAAAGGACAGCATTTAACTGGGGCTGCCTTACAGTTTGGAGATTTAATTCATTGTCATCATGATAGCCTGCAGGCAGACAAGGTGCTGGAGAAGGAGCTGAGAGCTCTATACTGTGGATCTGCCGACAAGAAGGAGAGAGGGTGACACCGGTCCTGACTTGAGCTTCTGAAACCTCAAAACCCTGTCCCTATGACACACTTCTTCCAACGAGGCCACACCTTCTTCAACAAGACCACACCTCCAATAATGCTACTCCCTATAAGTCTCTGGTGGTCATTTTTATTCAACCCATCACACAAAGTTTAAGTGGGATTTGAGATACAGAAATAATTAATATGTGCAAAAGTCACACAGTTGCTTTGAGTTGTTTTGTTTGTTTTGCTTCTGGGGGATTTTGTTTTTCATCTTTCTGAGTTGGGGATTCTGCTATGTAGTCGAGTCTTGACTTCAAGTCTGGATCCTTTTATCTCAGCCTCCCAAGTGGTGGGATTATAGGTATGTGTCACCAAGCCTGGTTTCATCTTGTTAAAATACTTTTTCCATCACGTTTATTTATCAATGGGATAAATCTTAACAGAAAAGAGGAAGACTCAATTTGTAATTAATAATTACTACCATGTTTGTTGGCCCTTTTGTTAAATTTTAATTATTTCAAGATCAAATATTCTCACACGAAGAAAATATACAGTGCCCTTGTCTGCTAAGTAAAAAGACAACATTTTACTGTAATTTGGACCTAGATAATGTATTATTGTAATCCGGGTAGTAATGATTGATTAAAATAAAGGAAGGTTGCATGGAAAAATGATGCATTCATAGACAGCTAGCACATTGTCTAACATTGTAAACTGACATTCCAACGTTCAAAATCTTTGAACAACTCTGGCTTAGGACATAATGTCTCTATCATCTGTCTGTCTGTCTGTCTGTCTATCTATCTATCTATCTTCCATATAATTGAATATATATTATTTATATATGTATTAAATATTATTTCACAGCTTCTATTATCACCACTAATATTTATCAAATGAACATTTTCATCTAAGGTTTGAGGCCATTCCCATCAATTGTATTAAAATTCTTCTGTTTCTTGGATATATTTCCCAGATTATTTTCCAGTTCCTGTGATAAGCTCACAAAATGAAGATATTCACAAATTATCATAATCAAACATCCTGATGATTTAAAGATGACTAAAATGCTATGTATTTCCCCCTAACCATTTGTTTTGTTAGTGGAGTACTTCATATACTGGAGCTGGTCACAGAATTAAAACAGCACTCATCATGTTCCACATAGCAATAGCTTCTAATTCCTTCTCTCCTTAGCAGTGCAAACCAAAAATTTTGTTATGGTACTTTTTTATGTAAATTTGTTACAAACTTCTACTATGCCAGGAGAATTATTATTTTATACTTTAATTTCAATTCTCTTTTAAATAAAATAACCAAGACAACAAGAGAAGCTAAGAAGGAGCTAAATGAACTGTACTTTCGACATCCCTAACCTTCCAGAGTCCTGTCATCTGAGAAACCAAGAATTAGTGGAGCGAGAATGTTAAGTTATCTAATAGTTACTAACCTCAAATGAAACATATTTAAAAGTTCTGTCATACCTCATTGGCTCTTACCAAACCAAAATGGAAAGTTAGGAACCATGGTGAGATCACCATGAGGAAAGAAAGCCTCTGGCATTAACTATCTGATGAAGTATAATTGGCCAAATCATTCATTTCCTCTTAAGGTACCTGTAACATTCTTCTAAATTATAGTCAGGAATCTATTTCTTGGACGATTTAATAAATTCCCTCAAGATAGAGGCATTGTCTAGAATAACATATTGTGATATTTGTAGAATAAATGGAATATTTTAACCACTTTTGCATACGCCCCTTAGCTATTGGACTCTCCAGAAAGAAATCAATAAAAAACGCTAATACAGACTGAATGCTGCAGCATGCAGCCACTTTGGGAGGTTTGGAATTTTGTCAGAAGTAAGCTCCTAGATTTCTCCCATCCTGGCAGCAATGAACAGAACCAGAACAGAAATGGGAATAAAATGTGCAGAAGTGGTCTTGTATACCTGCCTTTGTAAGTTTGGTGTTTTAGCATATACCTAGTATCTATTCCTAATTAGTTTCTATTTAGGACATTCATTTATAAACAACTAAAATATATACACTTGTCACATTTTCTATGTTGTAGCGACAGACATCAATTTTTTCCTTTTACTCCATAAATTTTGTTTTTACATTATTACCCAGTAGACTGAGAAAAGTGCTTTCACAGTGCAAATATCACCCTTCCCTCTTTTATGTTGCCTTTGGTGTTCACTCACAGGTGATAGTATTTGCCCTTTATCCAGTTTCTATTATGTACTGAATTTTTTTTCATACTTGAATTGGATATTTTTAAGAGGTAGCAAGTTAAAGATTATGTTTGGTTTTTCAATTGAGAAGTTACAGTATATTCTTCATAAAGTTACAAGATGTATTACCCAGAGTTGTCCCAAGAAACAGAACCAATATGATGAATATTTTATATATAAATAAAAATGACATATATAAGTCAAAGCACAAAACTTCAAGTGAATGTACAAGATTCTATTGACTCTTGTTAGTGGTCCATGGACCAAGATGTACCCAGTCTATGAAACAGAAAGTTGCTCCTATGAGTTAAACAGAGAGGGTAAGTTTTACAGACATAAGAAATCAAGGAAACAAGGGCCAAGGAACAAATATGGGCTTGGTTGTTTCAAGGTTACATTCATTATAATATATATGTGTTAGTTTGAAAGAAAACGGTTCCCAAAAGGAGTGGCAATATCAGGAGGTGTGGCCTTGTTGGAGTGATCTTGTTGGAAGAAGTGTGCTACTATGAAAGCAGGCTTTGAGGTCTCATATATGCTCAAGTTACATCCTGTGTCTCAGTCTACTTCCTCTTGCCTGCATACCAACATATAGCAGCTCCTTCTCCAGCATCATGTCTGTCTACAGGACACCATGCTCCTTGCCATGATAATAATGGACTGAAATTATACGAGACCACCCTCAGTTAAATGCTTTCCTTTATAAGAGCTTCCACAGTTATGATGTATCTTCACAGCAATAAACCCTAACTGAGACAACATGTAACATTACAACACAGTTTTGTTAGTTTACTAGGATTTGGCCATCGTTTCCATCCCTGTTTTCCAAAAGATGTGATCTTGCATTTAAAGAACTCTATCTACTTTTGATTTGGTGGTGTTGTAGTAGGGGCTGCGGGCCTCTTCCCACAGCCCGGCTCATGGTTGCCTGGCTAGCTTATGCCCCAAAATAACGACACACAAACTGTATTCTTTTAAACACTGCTTGGCCCATTTCTGTTCATGTATGTAGCACCCCAAGATGTGCTTACCAGGAAGATTCTACCCTACGTCCATCCTGGGTCAGAGCTTCATCACGTCTGCTCTGGAGAGGACAGCATGGCGTCTGCTCCAGAGAGCAGAGCTGTCGAGTCTGAGCTCACTTCCTCTTCCTCCCAGCATTCTATTCTGTTTACTCCACCTATCTAAATTCTGCCCTATCAGATGGGCCAAGGCAGTTTCTTTATTAGCCAATGACCTTCCTCCATCATTTCCCCTTTTTCTGTTTAAACAAAAAGGAAAGGCTCTAACATAGCAAAATTACATATAGCAAAACAGTTATCAAGTAAGAATTACAGTTACAATATTTACATCTATTTTATCTTTATCATAACTAAAGAAAACTATAACTATCTATTCTTCAACTCTACCAAAGACTCCAGAAGGATATAATATTACCTAAGCAAACAAGAAATAAGCAACTTCTAAACTCTAGAAATGACAGAGACATCTCGCTGCCTTGACAGTCACCCAAAGTTTCTCTGTACCGTTGGGGCATCCATCTTCGGCCTAAAGGCCCATAGTTTCCAGCATACATTTCCATGAAGCAGGAAATTTCAAAGTCAGTTCAGTCACTATCTGCTGTGTCCTGCAGAATGTCTCGCAGACTCCTTCATGAATCAGGAACCCCGAAAGATCATCTCACCTTTAGGCAAGTTCAGCAGTCCTCTCTCTGCGGGTTCTTTGTGTCCAGTTTATAAAATAGTCCAGGCAAGAGCAGTTTCTTGCCCAAATGGCTATCAAACTCCATAAGGATCCTCTTCGATGCCCATCTTCTTCTTGAAGTAGATTGGTGCTGCCAGGAGCAGAGTGTCTCATTGTCATGAAAAACCCTAAGTTATTAAAACATTTAAAATACCATATTCTCTAGCCTTTGAAAGATATGATGAATGCCTATCTGAAATATATGCATGCACATCTAGAAAATCTAACATGACTACAAACTTGACTATTATTGATAATTATCCATTAACAACCTATATACATTACATTTTTAAGTGAACTACACAATCACAATACCTTAATCAAGGTCAGAAATACATAAACATATAATAAAATTGACCTTAAATTAATATCAGTAAACCAAGATTCATATCAATGCAAATTATTCACATCTATATCATCTTCCCCTTTAAATGTAAAAAGAACATTAATAAACAATATATGGGAACATGGGCGTAGCTTTTTTCTCTCCAAACTGCTTCCTGCTGAATGGGGGCGCTGTTATTCGGGTCTTTTATGGGATAACCTGTCTGCTAGGTTCATCTCAGTTGGCAGTTGAGCGAAGCAATTTTTTAAGGGTGTTCACAGCAACCTTTCAGGAGGGCGTGGTCTATCATACCATATTGGAATAGAAAAAATCGACAGGGTCTCATCCTCTGTGAAAACAAAAGAAGAAACTCCTTTCCAAAGCATCATGTCCTTAGATTCAAATTTTAAAGTCAAGGTATTTTGAAAATATCTATCTTGGATTAGTTCAGCATCATTTATAAACAAATATCTTTTAGCATCTGTTCCTCCTTCCTCAGCATTCAAACAATTCAAAGAGAGCATAATAGCATACAGTATCAAGATTCTCTGTGTATTTTCCATCTTTGTGCAGCTTTATTTTAACTCTATTTTGTTTACTTTACTTTTGTTTTATATTCTCTGTATATATTTGTCCTGGAATAACTCTGTAGACCAGACTGTCCTTGAACTCTCAGAGATCCTTCTGTCTCTGCCTTCCAGGCATTGGGATTAAAGGCGTGTGCTACCACACCTTGAAGTCACAGAGGTAAATTTCCCTCTTGCCTCCCAAGTGTTGGGATTAAAGGTGTGTACTACCACACCCAACTACTCTCTTTCTTCCTTATTTTACTTTTAAGAACTTTAATTTTCAGCTGTATATATTTTTAAACACACTGTAAATCATTTAAAGTTTTCTTTGTCTTTGAATCTCTCTTTACTGTATCTCTCTCTTTTTCTGACCACATGAGCCTTTAAATTACTGAGCAATATGGCTAGGATTAAAGCCGTGGCTTTGCCGGCTAGATCTAGCCCATTCCTTAGCTTTCCAGCCTCATGGCGGAGGTACCGGCTGTAGCCATGTTTATCACCACAACTCTGGCGTTTCAAGGTCCTTGCCAGCAAACAAGCTACAACACTCAAATGCTCTCTTTGTAGCTGACCTCCTGCCACAGAGTCAGAGTTTGCCCTGGCAGGACAGACCAGAACGCCAGCATTTTAAAACAGCACAACTTTTTTCCTGCTACGGCTGAAAACAAACAAGCATGCAGTCAGCTTCTATCAATAACATTTCAGTGTTTCGTGGCAGGACCACTTAATGAGTTGCAGGATTTTGCAGCTAAAGCTGAGTCAGGAAGCCTCTCTTAGATGAGAGCGCTTGCTTGCTTCTAGCAAGCAGAGCAGACCCAAGAAATTGCTGCTACCAAGAAAACACGCTTTACTCTATTCTTTCCCAAGCTTTCTCAGGCTTTCTGTGGATGCAGTTATCCACGTGGGCGCCATTTGTAGTAGGGGCTGCGGGCCTCTTCCCACAGCCCGGCTCATGGTTGCCTGGCTAGCTTATGCCCCAAAATAACGACACACAAACTGTATTCTTTTAAACACTGCTTGGCCCATTTCTGTTCATGTATGTAGCACCCCAAGATGTGCTTACCAGGAAGATTCTACCTTACGTCCATCCTGGGTCAGAGCTTCATCACGTCTGCTCTGGAGAGGACAGCATGGCGTCTGCTCCAGAGAGCAGAGCTGTCGAGTCTGAGCTCACTTCCTCTTCCTCCCAGCATTCTATTCTGTTTACTCCACCTATCTAAATTCTGCCCTATCAGATGGGCCAAGGCAGTTTCTTTATTAGCCAATGACCTTCCTCCATCATGGTGTGAAACATATTTATGAATGACTCAACTTCGAAAGTTGTGTTTTTACTTAATTTGTTGTTGTTACTAAGCAGCATATATGTGTGCATGTTAAATAATGTACATAAACACACACATACATATACTTAAGTATGATATAGAGAAAGAGGAGAGAGTGAGAGACAGAGAGAGAGAAAGAGATACTAAGCAGTGTTGGGGTATCAGCATGGAAGACTGGAGAACCTAGGAAGAGCTGCCCGAGTCAGACTGATGGCATTCGTTTTGTTCAGATTTTTTTTTTTGAAATTTTCAGATGATTGGATGAGACTCACAAACCGTGCAAAGTGCTTTTCTCAGAGCTACAGATGTTCTAGTGACATCTCAAACATACCTTAACTGAACCATCTAGAATAAAACCCACAATCTAGAAATTATGCCAAGAAAGTCCACCATAAAACTAATCACTGTTCAGGTAAATATTATGATTCCATATCACAGATGGACATGGTAAGAATCAGAGTCATTAGTGGGTACTAGCAGATTTTTTGTTATGGGGTATGTGCATTCTATCTAATGTGTTTTGAGCAAAGCTGGGAGACATTCTTTCTCTTAAAAAACTCTGGAATTTCTATATTCATTCTTTAAATTCTTTCTATTAATTTTTAAATCCTATATTGATTATGTATAATAATAGGCATGGCTTTTTCATATACATACATAATGCATTTTGATCATATTTGCAGCCAAAACCCCATCTTGGATAAATGCTCACATTGATGCACCCTTCCTTTCTTTCTTATCTTTTATTGCATGTCCCTTTTGTTTTCTCTTTTCCTTTTTCCTTGTGATCTCTGAAGTTTAGAGTTGTTCACATGAGTATGAGGGACTATTCACTGGAACCTGGTACTGGTGACTATTGCTAAAGGAAAGGTCTCTTTATCTTCTAGCAACCATAACTGCATTCGTAACCTAAAGGAGGAGTAAGTCCTGTTGAACCCTTTTATGCTCTGTGGCAGAAAGATGATGGCCCCAATCTTGAGCAGGCCTTAGGGTGGTAATCATAGCAATTAACAGTTCAAGAATGTGAGACCATGTCACACACCAAAGGAAGGGTTCCACAATAATTTACTCCTTCCTCTTCCTCTTTTATTCTTTCTGGTTTTCTTCACAATGTTCCCTAAGCCCTGTAGGGGATGATATCGATGTTCTAGTTAGAGCTCCTGTTTCAACAGTTATTTTCAGTACTTTATACAGACGAATCGCTGCAGTCATTGCTACTCACTGAACAAAATGAGCCCTTTTGACCAAAGCCGACAACAGCACTTATCTATGGACATAAAGAAAAAATATGTAGAAAGCAACTTGACAGGAACATCATTTCCAGGTAGTAAAAAAATGACAGCTGTAGATATCCCACTAGGGCCCAGGACCTTCTAGCCACAGCTTTCTGTCCAAGTCAATAGTACCAGATGAAGATTTCTTCCTGTGAAGCAAGCCTGAAAAAAAAAAAATAGATTGGTTATACCCATAACAGAATTGCCACTATTGCACCAGTGAGCTCAGCTTCCCTGGGCAGTTAGTAATGCAGCAAGCACGGTACTCAACTAAGACTGTTTATAAGAGTCATCCCGTGTCTCCCCCCCCCCCCCAGCCTACACAGCATCTTCTGATATTGCACAGCTTGATGTTTTACACCAAAGCAGGTGTGATTTCTTCAGCAATAGTGTCCCCAGTGAGAAAGCAACAGCATCTGTAATAGTCTGAACTGCTTTGTGGGTCACAGGGACCTCTCTGACCAGTATCCTTCGGGAGTTGGCTCACCCCAAACTCTGTCTTAATATTCTTGAACACAGACTCCACTACTTCTTACCTAGATAGCTAAACATTTCAGACGTTGTACCTCAAAAGGCCAACCCAGGATTCCTCTTCCTCCCATTTTAAGCACTTACCATTTATTCACTAAATAGAGTTGCAATCTTGGGGAAAGCACTAAGGATTATTTCCAGATGAGTTTCAACTACATTTCCAGCTCCGCTCTAAACATCAGTTAGGGTAGCATGCAGAATCCTCCAAAGCCATGCCCTCGTGGTTATCTTCCCCAATAGGCTAGTTTGTGTTCTTTCTGCCTTCAGCTCTGCCTGTTTCTCCATTTCTCAACTAAGCTTTCCTTAGCACTCCAGCCATTCTCCTTCCCTCTGTCATTAGAGTGTAATTAATGTTTGCTCTTTCCAATGCAGAAGGATCCCTTATTTATACATTCCTCTCATCCCTCAAAAGGGAGTTCCAAAATCAAAGGCAAAATGTCTACTCCTCCGAAAGACTGCTCTGTAGTCTGCAACATAGATGCTCAATAAATATTCACTATCTGATGTAATGAATGAACTAGAGAAGGAAACCGCAGTTTCTGGGGGTCTCACGGTGAGTAACCTAGTCCTGGAGTTGCTCTTCAGTCTTCAAACCCCGCCGTCCAGAATCCCCGCCCACTCCTCACGGGCCTTGGGAAAGGGAGGGCTCTGCGCATGCCCCGTATCCAGGGCAGCCTCCGGGAGCGCCTCCCGGCCCCTCCTGGCGCTCGGGCGTGCGTTCACGGTCCCGGGGAGCGTGCCCTGCGTGCGGGTGCCCGCCTAGCCCGCCGGGCTCCGGATCCTAGAGTGCCCCGGCCGGGCCTGCGGAGCGGGCACCTGGTGGGAGCCGCGAGCGGCGGTAGCGTCCGAAGCCACGCAGACCGCGGACGGTGAGTGCGGGAGAGTGGCGGCGGTTGCGCGCGTGCGCGGCGTGGGCCCAGGCTGGGGCTCGCGCCCGGAGGCGGGAGTGGCCGAGCTGGGGGCGCGGGCGGCGGCGGGCGCGGGGTGCGAGCTCCCGGGGCTATGGGTGGGGTGCAGGGCCAATGGCCAAGGTCGGGGCGGCCGAGGCGACTCCACCGAGGGCGGGGCGAGCCGGGCCGCGACCGAGCCGACGCCGTGGGCCAAACGACCTCGGTGGGGGCGGAGGTCCGGGACAGGGTGGCGGCTACCTGCACAGTGCAGGGCCGAGTCCGACCTGAGCCGACCGAGAGCACCGAGGGGCCCGAGCAAACTTCCCCCAAGAAACTTATTGGGGCGTGGCCGACGGGTCCCGGGCTTGGGATTCTGGGGACCCGCGCCTTGCCTTTTCGCCCTGCTTCCCGCAGGTGCGTCCTGGAGGGGTCCTGTTGCTGGTGCTGTAGGTCCTCTCAAGTTCCGAGTGCTTTGCAGGGCCCGTTGGCTCTCACATAGATGTTGAAGTTTGCTGGCTTGATTGTTTGCTGTCTTGGGAAGAAAAGATTCTTACTGCCTTTATCTCAAAGAAAGTATTGTTAGGAAGTGCTGCCTAGTCTGTGTGTCAAGCTGTCTATTGTCCCATGTGCTGGTGCAGAAGGCTGGCTAGTTCTTTATATTTTTAAAGAAGGCCAGTGGATATAATTAGGCTTTTTCTTTTTGAAATACTCCCGCCACCTCTAAATCCTGCCCTAGGATAGTTCCCAAACTTGTTTGTGCGGCAGATTGGCTGGCAAGTTTTAAAACTAACCGTGCTCACATTGCAGCCTGGACTAATTCATGCACCAGGCATTTATTTGTAAAAAAAAAAAATCCACTTGCAGTTCTGAGAATAGTAGAGTTCAGAGACTCGATGAGTAAGAGAAAGTCAAGACTAGTTTTACAAAGTAGTAGCATTCGGTTTGTAATTGCTGGGCTGAAAACTCTAGTTTATTCTTCCTTGTTCGGAACGCACAACTGTGTTTTGTTTCCCACCAGCAAGGGAGAAAAGTTTCCCTAATGGTCAAACTTGAGCTAGAATATTTGACTGTGGTGTTTAGAATTTCTGTTGGAACTACTGGTGCACCCGTTCGGTCCCTTGTTACAGCCGCGTGGTTATCTCATTTTAATCGTTCCTCCCAAACCCGATGTTGGGCACGATGTTTAATGTAACTCAGTCTCTGGGAGATTATCCCTTAGGCTTCTGGTGTTGACTCTAAAGGGTTACCGTCGGTTCCCATAGCAATGGGTCCTCCAGGGGAAGTGGGCGGGACTTCTTACCATTGGGTCTAAAAGGGATTCCTCTGAAGAAGTTTTTGATTCATAGACCTCAGTGAGGGAAAGGAGGAAGATTTCTCTTCTAGGCTTCCTTTCTAGGATAATTACAGGTTGGCATGGAAGGGTACTTCTCAGGGCTACATTTTCCTCCCTGAGTCCACCAGTCCTTATGCATTTTCCAAATACTCATCTCATCTGTCCACACTTTGATTTGTTTAGCAAAGTTCCATGTTCCTGACATCCTTCCTTCCACACACACAAACTTGAGAATTGTGGACGGTGTTTTTTAAAGCACTAAGACATTTTTATGTTCAGCAGTTTATAAACCTGAAATATCCCACAGCCATGCAAAGCAAAAAGGAAACGAGAAATAAAAAGAAATAGAAGTCAACATGTGAGAAAAAAAATGGCGCTGTCAGCGTTTGAAGTTGTTTCATTCCTAGGTGTTTCCCTAGAGGAACTTCAAAAATCTCAAAGCACTTGTGTAATGTTATCCTTTAAAAGTGACAGAGGGAGAGGCACGGAACTCCTTCCTTCTCCAGCATGCAGAGTCAATGAAAAACCACTTGATAACAGCAGGACAGAAATACGTTGCGTGTGCATTTCAGACTTGGTGTCTTGAAAGCTTTCGAGCTTCTTTGTATGTAATGAGTGTGGTGGACCCTGTGTGTCACTGGGGTTGTGTTGATTCTGAACATGTCTTGGGCATCCTCTCTTTTGTTTCTGTGTGCTAATTCACTTTCTGTTAACTTGCCATCAACCAAATTCTGCAAATTGGCCGCTCAACTGTGAGAGGGAATGGTGATGGGACTCTGTAATCTGGACCTGGAAACCTCATGGTGCTGAAGTAGGATTTTTTTTAAAACCATCGCATTTTTTTTTCCACCACACACTGAAGAACTACTACCTTATTCCAGTAGTCCAGTAAAAGATCTTTGAGCACAGGTATTCATGTGCTGTCATTGATAGATGCTTTTGGGAAGTTAGTTGCTACCATAGCTGAGAATTTCTTCCAGGGCTTTTTAATCATCTTAAAGCGAACAGCACTTACCTTTATGTCCGACTTTTGGAGATACTGCAACAAATATAAGGAAAGTAAGATCGTATTCACATTCCCCTGGCAGTCATCGGCTGTTAATTGCTTTCCCTTCCAGTTGGCTGTCCTGTTGAGACAAGGTTGACTTGTGAATGTTTCTGTTTGTCTGTGGAAATGGCCTCACTACATAGCCCAGGCTTGCCTGGAACACATTGTGTATTCCAAGCATCCTCCTGCCTCAGCTTCTTGAGTACTGGGATTATAGGCATGTGCCATCATTCCTGGCTTAAGCACTTTTAAATAAAACTTTTTATTTAGTTTTAATATCTCAAATGTCTCCTCTTATTTGAAAATAAAATTTTTATGACGGATATGCCCATTTGCTTGAGTTTTATTTATTTTGAGTTTTTGTTTGTTTTTAAATACTAAATTCCATTTTCAGCTTTGAGAATATGCTGTTAGGTTCTCAGGCTGCAAAGCCTAGATTGTCCTTGCTAGGTGGCCTTAATTACTTAATGTTTAAATCTCCTTTCTTGGGATAAGGAATGAACCAGATAGAAGAAGGCCAGCAGAGTGGCAGAGGATATGGGCTCAGCGCAGCCCTAAGAAACTGGCCCAGCCCAGGTCAATGCCCTGTGTGCAAGTCTTAGCGTCTGTGATTTCCTTCAGCTAGATTTACAGCTCAAGAAGCAGGTGAACTCTTTTATGGTTCCTGAAACTTGTTAGCTTGTTTTTGTGCTGACCTGTTCCTCCCTTACCCACTTTGTGGTCAAGTGTTCCAGCACTCCAGTGTTTAATCCTCCCAGGTTTTCTGTAAAGATTCACTTAGTTTTAACATTGAAATTAGTAATTTATTGCTTTGGGAGTTGTCGACGCTAGTTCCATTCCTGCTTTTAAATGGTGATTTTTTTTTTCAAAAGCGAGTTATAGACATGTTTTATTTAAAAAATATTGTGAGATTGTTTCAAATATATATTTTTTAAATTATTTTTGTTTTGGTTTTGGGTATTTTGAAGCAGAGTTGGGATTTATTAAAAATTGCATATAGCTGTTAAGAGCAGGGTTTACGAGGAGAGATGCTCAGAGACCTATTTGGAAGTGTAAATGTGGGCCCTCTCAGAAGGGTCACTTCATTATTCACGGTCATTTATGTTACGGTGTTTTTCTGATAACAAAATACTTCCATTAAAATAATTAACCCATTTTACTACTTATTATAATGTACAGCACATTATTATCACAATTTTATGTTTCCATGTTTTTTGCCCTGTATGTTTTTTCCTTATAAACAGTTATGTTTCACATGTCCAGGGGTGACATAAATCTTCAAAAATGTTGAAGGTTTGAATATTAGCCTTTCCTCGTCTACATACCAATCCCAAATGTTAATAATGTAAAGTCTTTGATTTAGAATACGTAGAAATATGGTAGATCAAATCACATGATTCAAGAAATCCTTCTATTTATCTGTTCTTTCAGATAAAGATACTAGATTTAAATTAATATGCACAAAGTTTCAAATGTCTCCCGAACTTGTAATATAAGTGGCCTCCTATGCCAGCCCTCTAGTCTGTCTCGCATGTGGTAACTGAATGACAGTGAGGACGTGCCTGCTCCCAGGTGTGGCTGAGGAGAAGGTTTATTGTCCTTTAGAGGGAGAGCACCAGGGAGGGAGGGAGGGAGGGAGGGAGAACGAACCAGGAAAGCACGTGGGAATCCCCTGTGGCCAAAATGGCCAAGGTAATACAGGGATCGGAGGTGGGGGGGGAGAGAAGCCTAGTCCCTGGGCTGGAGAGGTTTGGAGTGAGGGCAGGGCGAGAAGTAAGAGGAGTTGCCAGAGTACTGAGTGAGACTTGTCCCAGAGACCTGGCAGTAACCAGTGTGTACTGTTGGTTTTGTCCTGTGGATTCACTGTGGATTCACTGACTCTGCTGTGGGTGTTTTCTCCTTGGACTGCCCGGGGTGCTCTTTCAGTGTTCTCCCCCGGAGGCCGGTCCAGGGTTCATGGAGGAATTTGCCCGGCTTTCCTCATTCTCTTTGTGCAGTTACTTAAGCTTACATTTTTAATGTACTTGTCTAAGAGCATTGCTTCAGTCTTGTGGGGTTCTGGAAGGGTCAGCGTCAGACAGTGAGAAGGTGCAGAGGGCATCTGGGGGTTCGGGGTTTCTTCTCAGCCTTGTCCTCTTTGTGCATCACAGCGCTTCTTGATGTCTCTCACTGCTGGGCCCTCTCAGGTTGGCTAAGACGGTTGCTCATCTCCATGTGCCTCCCCCTGTGTTGATTTCCTTTTGGTCTCTGGTGCAGCCATTTTAGGTCTGTAAATCTCTGTGCCTTGTAGAAAGATCTCTCTACTGTTATTTCAGTGGGATATGTGGAAAGGCTGTGATTGGATATTAAAGACTGTGAACATTCATCTTTAGAGCTAGAAGACACTGCGCATTTGGCAAGCTGCTGTCTTTCCAAATACTGTCTTGAAGGGTGGTCAGTGTTCCTGTAGGGACAGAGGAATTGTTCTTCAGACCTCCCGCCAGGCTCAGCAGCTCACTTTCTTGAGCAAGTCACTGACTTCTTCTGCTGGGGTTCTTCCTAGGGATTTATGTTTTTGTTGCTTTGTTCTTTGTTTATCAAATTAACTTGCCAGTCTGAGGGACGGTGCTTTTGTGTATTTGTTTTATGACTGCCTCTTACTCTTTAGAGCAATGCAGCCTTTTGTCTTTGGTTTCCCACTTACACAAGCATTTGCAGATAATGACACATATTTACTTCCTTGTAGTAATTGCATTTTATATTTTGACTTTATGGCAAGTCGCAATCATATAAAATGCTTCTGAAGCATTGTCAATAACAGTCTTACTGTACGAACTTGTGCTTCATTTTGTTAGACAAAAGAGGAGTACAATTTTGGTTTATCATGGTCCCATGTCAGGTCAAGGAAAATTTATCCCTTCAAATATTTTAGAGGATGATATTTGAATGTTAGCAAATGGCCATTAGCATCTATCACTTGTCATTGGTCTTTCCTAAAGTAGCCAACTGATTTGAGTCTCAGTTGACAGTCTGAATCAAGTTTGTCTCTGGGGATAATTCTTTAGAAAGTTATATTCACCAGAATACTGATATATAACATATTCAATCACAATCATGTTTTCTTTGATGTGGTATATGAGTTAGTCATTGGAGGCTATTTGCTAGAAAGTATTCTGGGTTACTAAATTCTTACCTTATCTATGGACAGCTTTTGAAATAATTGGCTATCTATCTAGAGTCACTTCCGCATTTGATTCTTGTTGATTCTCCACATCTTCATTTCCTCTTATACCTTTGGTCTTTTGGTTTTCTCATTCAGATATTTTAATGTATGCTAGTTTTTTACTAACCTGTTATTTGGAATGAGTCAAGGCTCACTTCCTACCAACCTCAATGCAAATATTCACAATACTTTAATACATTACAATGCACCTCTGCAATTTCCAAATGTATGCTGTTACCTGCTCAGACAGCCCCACATACTTTTTTTTCTTAATTGCCTTAAATAAGACAGTCGTAGCGAGTCCAACCTTGAAACATCTTTCTCTGTAAACCTGGTCTGTCTGCATCCCACTTCCTTTCTGGATCTGTTCATTCTAAAACCATTAATGTTATCTTGAGTTTTCTCTCCTACTCTAGTCTGGTGTATCTATTGCTACTGACTTCAAGAGTATGTTCTGCCTTCAGCCAAGACCAGAATGTAGCTCCTTTTTTCACCTCTCTTGTCAGCATCTTTTCTCTTTCCTGTCAACTCTTTTTTTTGTTGTTTAATTTTATTTAACTAGCACTTTTTTATTTATTTTATATACTGACCACAGTTTTCCCTCCCTTCTCTCGTCCTGTCCCTTCCACCTCCCATGTGCCCCCCTCCCCATCCACACCTACTCCATCTTCATTCAGAAGGGACAGGCCTCCCATGGGCACATCAGGTTGAGGTAGCACCAACCTCCTTCCCCTGCATCAGGACTGGGTGAGGTAATCCAGCATGGGTGACGGTTTCCCAGAAGCCAGCTAAGTGCCAGGGGATCTCACTGCTAGGAGCCTTATGAATAGACCAAGCTACACAGCTGTCACACACATGCACAGGGCTCTTCTGGTACTGTTGCTGTGGCCTTCCAAGATTAAACCTAGTCCTCTTTCGTTGACTTGTCTTTATCAACATAACTCCCAGAATGATTTCTTCTGCCCTCTCCTGTCCTTGCCTCCTCCACTTTTCCTTTTAGTGCTGAAGGTTGTACCCAGGGCTTTGCACATGCTAGGAAACTGCTCTGCCACTGATCCACATCCTCCACCCCAAAGTGATCTTTTGCAAATTTCAGTCAACCAGGCTTAAAATTCTCCAGAGCCCTGTGTGTCACATAGGCCAGATTCTTTGTGATTGACATTGCTCCCACAATTCAGTTCCCAGTAACTCTGACCCGTTCTCCCATTTCTCCCCTCATACTCTCCACTCCAGCTGTTCATCCTTCTTTGCTGACCCTTGAACACAGTAGACACATTCCCATGTTAAGTCTGTGTGCTGTGCTTTCCCTCCGCCTGTAATATAATGCACACCCCTCATCCAGTTTCCCGGAGAAGAAGCTGTTGCTGTCCTCCTTGCTTTCGTCACTGTAGCCACTATGTTAGTTTGCTTAGATTGTAGCCTCAATCTGGGTTCTTCAAATACAAGAATGTCTTAAAAACTCTCTCTTTCCTTTTTATATGACAAGAGAGTGTCCTCTGACCTTCACATTCGTACTGTGAAACCACACACACACACACGCACACTAAATTAAATGTCATACAGATTTTAAATCATGATGTGATGCCCTTGAGACATACATGAGCCCAGTAGCTGTTATGTAAATTCAAAGTTAAAGAATTTTTCTATTCCTTATTTTTTTCTCAATATGTATTTAATTTCTTATATGTATTAAGGCTTAATTTTTTTCCCTATGGATTTTATGGGAAAGAGTAATCTGCATATTCAATTAGATAGCGTGAATATTTTAGCTGTGATTTTTATGCACAGAAACAGTATGCTGGAGCAGCATTGTTCCGATGACTTTGCCTATTCGTTGAAACTGGCTTGATCTACATTTTCCTATTAAGAAAACTTAACAGGTTACAGCTCATTTTATATTAAATTCTGAATCATCAGCACTATTGACCGAAACTGAAAGGAAAGATCTTTGTGATATGAATCATGTTTCCTGTAGGTTCATTAATGGTAGTCCAGTTGGAGAATACTCCTTGTGCCAGGTCTGCACTTTGTTCAGGGTGTCTTGCAGGGAATTGCTGCTCTTGTGAAAGGTTTTATTTATTCATTTATTTATTTGTTTGTTTGTTTTTGTGCTGGGAAGGGGTTGAACATGGGGTCTCCTGCTTGTTATCTAGCACTTTGCTACTGAGCACTCTTTCCAGCCCTGTGCAAATTTTTGACATTACGATTTTTTTAATCTACTTATTTTATTATTTTGTTTGTTTTGAATTGCCACTTCATTTCTCTGTGTCTAGTTCTTTTTTTTTTAGGTTTTATAAGTCATGTTCCCACTCATTAGTGGAGGACTAACTTTAGCCCTTGGATGCTATTATATTTTAAATCTCTGCATAAAGAAAAACTTTTGATGCCAACTACTACCTATTTTTCATGTTTGTTAGTGTAAAATATAAGCAGTTTAAAGTCAAAATATGTTTAATGTGACTTGGGATGATCTACATGCCCAAATGGCCTGGAAATCCGTTAAGTTCTTAACTGGGAATATAGTGGACAACTCTCCCCAAATATTACTCAGCATTAGAAATGCTAACAAGGCTCCTAGAAGCACCTTTTAATGAGGAGGGTTCAGACTTCAGGGAGCTGCTGGCAGCTGGCCGGATCTCATACAGGGCCCTTCCCCATTCCTGTCCTGTCTCTGTAGACAGGGATGTGTGCACTCTTTCACTCACCCACTCTGATAGCTTAGGGCCATAAGCCCCTTGTGTGCCTGAAGCTGGAGAGTGTCTTTTGGAAAGTGGACTGTTCTGAATGTAGCCAGTGATGGAGAGAAGAGTGTACAGTCAAGGCATCCCCCCCCATTCTCTCCAGATGACATCCATGGATAATTATTAATGTTTATATCTCCTTTATTTGAACCAAAGTTCCAGTTAATTTACTACTTACCATTCAGTAAGTGTTTCTGTGGGATCCATTCATGTATCCCTGAAGTATCACGTATCATGAAAATCTCCCCACAGCTTACCTTAGTCCTGAGCAAGTGGCTCTGGCATGTCCTCACCGGGCAGGATATACCTGACTATGTGAAAGGGTCGTTGTTGGTTTTTATTTATTTTTTTAAATTGCCATGTAGAGTTCCAAAAAGTGTTGGTAAACTTCTGTACCTCTGTCATGCTATGCTATTAGATCTTCTTGTCCTTTGGGTGGATCTTTTATCAGTATGTGGTTTCGTTGATAGACATCCCTTTTTAAATCAGCATTGTGGTTAGAAAACAGCGGTTCACTGGCTTATGTAGATCTTTCAGATGCTGGCACTTTTCATTCTGTAGTTTCAAGAGATCGTATAATACGACAGCTGCTTTCGTTGTAGCAGCGTTGAGTGCTGAGAAGTTTTCAGATTCTTGGTGTCAGAATCATAGTTTCCAAAATTTGATTTTTGCCCAGAGGCTTGAATTTTACCATCAGCAATAAATATTGTCAGTTTTTTCTTGAAATGACAGGTTTATTTCTTTTGAGAAATTGTCTCCCAGAGTCTTGATAAGCACGCCTTGCTCACTCTCCAGTAACAATGACTTGCAAATGCCTGCAGGTTTGACTTGCACAAGTTTCAAGATGCTTCACTCAAGGTGACCGTTCTCTTTCAGGTTCATCAGAAGCACCTTGTGCGGGCTTTAGAAAGTGTGTACTCAAGTGTTGGATTTATTAAATGAACCATTTACTGTGTCTTCTCTCACATTTCCCCATGAAATACTGCTTCGATGATCGCTAAGGAATATAGAGTTGTGCTAATCTTCATTCACCCAGGCTGTTTACCAAATGCCCAGATACCCCCTGTTTGGTGTGACTGGGAAGAATGCAGAAGGTAAAGTGATTTACTATGTCCTCATTCAGTATGTCTTCCCTTCTGCATTTTAGGGTACCCTAGGGTGACCTTCCACAGGCTTCGCGTGATAGTGAAAAGGAAGAGTCAGGCTGCGGGCCAGTCCTCTCCTTTGGAGTTCCCTGTTCTTTCTGTCTGTGATAGATAGCTCTCCTGTGGAGACTTTCAGTTCTGCATCACTGCTGCCAGATGTTGCTCTGGGACTCTCTCTGTTGCTGGTGCCCACTTGCGACACTTCCCTAAGCAGTGCAGTTCAAATTCTTTAAGACAGGTGTTTTAATAAAACAGGTGCATATGGAATATATTTACCGTCTAGCACCTCTCAGAAGTATATTTTCATAGCCAGGAAACTCTGTTGGAAAATTCAAGTAGCATTTTGTTTGTTGGTTGGTTTTGCCAGAATAAAGTTCATATTCCTCCAGTATTGGGAGGGAATGTGTAGACTGGACTGAGCTACATGGCCGCCTTCTTCCCCCTCCTTCCATATACCCGACTGCTTGACACAAGTGCCCAGAGCAAGACCAGACAGTCAGCACTGTACTTTTCTGCATGAGACCTTGTGAGGGTGGTTGTTTGCCGCTGCGGAGGCATGAGTTTTTGAACTGCCCTATTCACACAAGCCTATTTTATTGCTTTGTTTGAAGATTTGTTTGAAGATTGGGTGTGTCTAATGTAGTGAAAATTCATCCATTCAGTGTTAAATACAGATGAAACACATTTCAGAGCCACAAAAAGTCTTCTTAATTATCATTGTTTTGGACTATTCATATGACTGCTTCCCTCCTTTCATGTGAATTACAGAATTTATCATCTTTTCCAGTTCATTAAATCACTAAAATTCTCTACTGTGCTATAAATAAATATGCTTGACCATGAATCGGGTTTGGTTGAAAGCAGTTTGTCCCTGTAAGTGATCCCGGTTAGCCCACGCTTCTCCTTGAATGTCTGCATTGCGTTAAATATTAGACTTCCAATAAACCAGAGTCTTACTTTAAGTGCATGCAGGGGCTTGCTTTAGGTTGAGCGCTGTTATTTTCAGTTGCATTAGCTACAAGCTGATATAGTATTATAAGCTGCAGTTGTGCTTGGACATGTCTGGGAGAGCCTCAGGATACATTTAATAGCTCTCTGTGTTCTTTATCGCTGTGCCTAGTTTAAGCTTGCAAGAGACAGTTGGAAACACTTAGACCGCAGTCTCAGGCCATTTTACCACAAGATCAGTTGCACTGCACAAATTTAATATAGAGTGCTAATTGGACTTGGACACGTTGGGCCTGAACTTTGCTCTTATGTAAGCAGAGAATGCCAGGTGTGTGGGTGTGACCTGTTAGCTCTAGATAGAGCTGTGAGATGCAGCCCTAGAGAATGGCTTTTTTAATTTGGTGACATAAGCAGGGTAGTACAGTTGGATATGGAGAGTGGAGCTGCCAAGGAGACCTGAACTTGAGGTATCCTCCGAACTGCAGGGTGAAGCATGGGGTGAGCCTCTGATCTGTTTACAGAAAACTAGGGCTATGACAATGGCAGGACGCAGCAGCGTCATTTGTACTGTGAAGAAAGAAAAGAACAAGTCACCAGAGCTACAGTGAGTGAGTCAGACTGGGGTGAGGGATCCAGAACACACTGGAGGTCGTACGGCTTGGGTGGGTGCTTGCTGTGTGCTCCTGGTGTGCAGGCGAGTCCATCTTCACTGTGTTCTGATAGTCTTTGTGAAGACCATCCCAGTGCGACTGAGATTTGGCTACCTGCCAATTAATAAACATCTCTTTTTTTGTCCATTGTTGATGTTATTTTAAGTTTTACTAGAGGCTATTAGTATAAGCAAATAGTGAATCCTTAGTAGTTCCGTGACTTGCCCACAGCTGCCTGAGCAAAGAGAGTTCGCTGAGTTAGATAGAAATTTTGTTCTGTCTTGAGCCTAGGCTTGGCTTTGGTCTGATCCCAGTTGTCTCTACACTGGCATGATCTCCTATTAGCCCATACAGCTGTAAAGTATGGTAAAATGTCTCTCAGTGTGTTGTTAGGAAAAATTAAGAGTTCCCCTTTGAAGATGTATCTTAACTTCAGTGGCAGGTAAGGGCCATAACACATGCTTCTGCCTGAGGGTTGTGTGATGTAGATTGGGAAAACCCAGACTTAAGAACAGATTCTTCAGATTCTCGACTTTGGGAAGTGAGGACCCCCCCCCCTTTTTTTTTTTGAGACAGTGTTTCTCCTTTGATTCCTGTCCTGGAACTCACTTACTCTGTAGACCAGGCTGACCCTAAACTCACAGAGATCTGCCTGCCTCTGCTTCCTTAATGCTGGGATTAAAGGTGCGTGCCACCACAGCTCAGCAAGTGAGACGTATTTTAAGAGCAATTAGGTTATTTTATCTTTAGCTCTGTGTAGTAGAAGCACTGACCTACTTAACTAGTATCCTTATCACAAAAAACAAAACTCACTGAGTATATCATTAGAATTATGCTTTTGTTCCAAATACCTTATTTTCTGGTTGTAATATAGGAAATCAAATTAAGTATAGAAACTTCTCAGCGTCCATTCACTTCACAACAGCAAGTGAGGTGGGGGCAGCGGAGGGTGCATCACCAGTGTGCCTTATTTCCCTTGGCAATTGGAGGCTTTCTGAATGTTCCCTGGTGTTGACCTTGGTAAGGTTACATGGATGTTTACAGTACCCTGTACCTTCCGGGTGTGTCTTTAGCAACACACCTGTGGAACTGCACTCTTTAAAGTTAATCAAAAGGTCATCAGGGCAGGGCAGATGCCTTAGTGATTAGGTGTGCTCTTTGCTTTCGCGGAAGGCCTGGGCTCAGTTCCCTGCAACCATATGGCAACTTACATTAACTTTAGTTCCAGAAGATCCAGTGCCACCTTCTGGTATCTGTGGATACCTGCATGTATGAGGTACACAGAAACTTAATACAGAAACATGCGTGTGCGCACACACGCGTCCACACAGAGATCTTAAAATTAATTAAAAGTAGCATAAATCACTTTTAATTTGAACTTGGAAGAGATTTTACTTTGAGCTTTTACTGGAAATTAGTTTCTACAGTACCCCATCGATGATAGGCTTCTTTTGGTAATGCTTACATCTTTTTTATTTCATTTGAACATGTGTATTTCAGAGATATGGTGTGTTAGAAGCATGTGCAGGACTGCCAGCCTCAGATCCTAGTACCCGGAAAACTGAGGAAAGGGGATTTCTCTGAATTTGAGGCAAGCCGGAACCCTATCACAGAACCCAGTTTATTAAAAAACAACAACAACAAAAACCAGTGAAGGTGCATTTTTATTTCAGTTACTATTGTTTTCTAGTTCTCTTTCCCCGAGTAACCAATCTATCCTTTTGTATTATTATTATTTACCAGAAATAATATTTTATTCAGATCATGTATATTATAAAAATAAAGGAAGACATATCATTAAGAACTAGTAAATTGACACCATGTGAATGTGTGTAACGTGGTAATGCAAACATGGGATTTTAACTAGTTCTTTCTATGTGGTTTGCTAAAAAATAAAATTTCGAAGGTCTTCCTGGTGTTGCTTCAAACAGTGTAAAGTGTAAGATAATGTTTTATCAGTGCTTCTGTGATGGGAGAGGGTAAATTGATGGGATAGAGTGCCGCCTGTTTCTGTGCCTTGAGTAGGGGAACAGCACACATTTGGGTTGCGTTGTTTTTAGGATTTTCGTGTTTTACTGAGTAGAGTTTGTGACAGATTTGGAATCCCTATATTAATCACGGCTGGCACAAAATAACTATCAAGTGGTTCAGGAATCGTCTGTATTCTGAGAGCATTCAGAGCAGAATTCACCTGCTCACTGGAGCAGGGTGTCTCTCCCAGTGCAGTGACACGTTCTCTAGTTCGTGAGTGACATGGGCGTCCCTCATGAAGTGATCTGATTGTGATGTTCGTGGCGATTCTCCTAACACACGGTGGAGATTAAATCCGTCAGAGTAAACAATCGTCTTGGTGATATGCTCATTTTCTTCTTTTTTTAATTAAAGAGATCTCAGGCCCTAAAATTTCTTTGGATAAATTGTTTTCAAGTACATAGTAAGAGTCGTATAGGGGAGGGGTGTGTGGTCATTATAATAATGTTTCTTCCTTTTAACCTCTTAATACAGAGTCTGTTTCTTTGAATATATGCAGCATCTTTCAAGGACTCATTTCACCCCCAGCTTTTACTTTATACAATTGTTAATCTTCAGTTGATAACTATCTCTAGCAGTTGTTACCCAGTGAGTGGTTAGTTTCTACTGACTTCTTTTCCATGCCTGGCAATGGAAGTTCTTACCTCAGGATTCCATCTACGTTTTCCACCATATCAGTGGTTGTCATAGTAGCAGTCTCAGCTGAGAATTGTGATTTTATACTTTATCAAATGCCTGCATGATGAAAGTACAATTGTTCTAATGTAGGTCAGCCAGCATTCTAAGTCCTCATCTGGTCTGATTAAGGGCATATAGTTCTGTTGCGTTGTATAAATGTTTCATTATTTCACTGACTTCAGGGTACCATGAATTATAAAATGTATAGCACAAGAAAAAAGACTTAGTGGTTATAATCACTAGATGCTGTCTTTAATCATTAGAATCCAGATTAAAGTGTATGTATGTTTGTGGGAGAACTTAGTGAAACATTGCACACGTATTTACACTTAATTTTATTGTAGTAAATAAATAAATAAATAAATAAATAAAAAGGAAACTCTGTCTGGTAATAATTATTTCTGCCATATATAAATGTTTTACTTATGTGCAGATATCTCTATATGTTTATATATATGCATATCTTTGTAGGTGCCTATAAATGGCCAGAAAGGGACATCAGATCCCCTGGAACCACTCAGAGTGGGTGCTGGGAACCAAATTCTAGTCCTCTTCAAGAGGACTAGACTACCAAGTGCTCTTAGCCACTAAGCCATTTCTTCAGCCAATAAGTAGATTTTTTTTTTAAATTCTAGACATCTAGATATTTACATACTCTAAAGATTATTTAGAGTATGTAAACCTTGGTGATAGATTACCTTTCTATCAAAATTTCTTAACCTTTACAAAATAATATATGTTGATGTTTCTTAAATAGCTGTCTATAGAATATCATATAATACATCTTAAATACTCGTTTTCAACATTATTTCATTTAATTTCAGATTTAAATGAGTTGTTTAGTATTCTAGCAAGGTATGTACTGCGATACAATGTTTCAGGGCTGTAATTATTGGGTATGTTAAATGCTGTATAGGGTTTTTAAAAGAATTGCTTTTATTTCCTGAGAATTGGTGTATTCTAACTTTGGATGCTCTCTCCCCTACCCAGATTTTAAGGTTAGCTGGAGTTCTTTCTAAAGGAGGTGGCTTACTAAACTAACCATGCATCTGTTTTACCCTCCTAGACAGCTGAGGCACCCTTCTCCCAAAGGCTTGTATTAGGTATCCTGACCCTTGGTGATAGAGTTCCTAGTGGTTAGTGTGAGCATTGTCAGGTGACTAAATGGCTGTTTGCAGCTTCAGGCTTTGTCATAGGTACAGTGGGGCGCTACAGCACTTGCGTCTGATTAAAGTCTGCAGACATGTGGCCTGCAGTGTTGGCTCCAGGTGTAGATTTGGCAGGAACAGTGCGGGATTCTGACATTGCTGTGGCTCTGCTCAAAATACATAGTTCAGAGACTTGAAGAATCAGAGCAAGCTGCAGAGTAACCTGGCACTCGTGTGGTCCACAGGTGGGGCCAGAGCGTGCCTGGAGAGATGCAGCGTCAGCAGCTGTGCTGCATGAAGATGGTGCAAGGCTGGGAAGGCAGAGTGCCACTGCTTTTGTGTTTTGGTTGAGTTCATCATAAGTGATGTTTCTTCCTCTTGAGTCCAATTGCTACTCATAGTGTGAACTTACCTTTGTAGACCATTTTCAACATTTATCAAAGTGCTTTCACAAACATGTAATTTTGGCTTCACAGTAAACGTGAGAGGACTGAACTGTGTGAAATTAATTATTCTGCTTGCCAGATGAGGAAAATGAGGCTCTCAGATGCTAAGAAACCAACCTAAAGTTACTGGCTCGTGTCTTTTCCACTTTGCATGTGTGGTGTTTGGCTCTTCATTTATCTCCGCATTTAGCAAGCATGTAGCATGTTTTCCAGCAGCTGCTGCTATTTTTAGGGACTGCCAGCATTTTGTCACTTATCTCTACCTCCCAGATCACAAGCATAACATTTGCTTGGTGCTGAAAGGAAAAATAAGCAAAACCCAAACAGCAGTGTATCACAACTCATCAGGTTGAACTGTTTTGCTGTTAGGATCTGTGGCTCTCTCAGTTGATCACACTGCCCTGGCTTTTAGGTATCTTGTGGTAAGCCGTATACAAGTCTAGACAGGAGCCTAGAGTAGAACAAGCAAAACAAGAGTTGCCAGCGTTGCTGTTGCGGTCACAGAACTCCATGTTAACCAGGAATAGCTGGTTTTCTGACTTTAGATCTACTCAGAGAGCTTCCTGGATTTCAGCAACCTCTCCGCGGCTGTTCCTTCCATAGGAGGACTTTCTAGATCCTGTCCTTTGAGCCGTCTTTCCTGATATGGCCCAGCAGGGGTGTGGACCCTGTGTCTGCACGGCTTTTGTCTTTGTGAACTCTGTCTGCACTTATATAGAGTAGATTAGAAATATAAATAGAGGATTATGTGTGGTGTGATTGTTGTGAGTGACACACCAGACTGAATGGGAAAAACAAAACATGGCAAGCAGACCTGCCCCCCCCATTCACATGTCCCCTTACTCCTCGCCCCCAGTTCACCTGTCACCCTACTCTCTGCCCCTCAGTTCACCTCTTGCCCTACTCCCCGCACCCCAGTTCACCTGTCACCCTACTCCCCACACCCCAATTCACATGTCGCCCTACTCCCCGCACCCCAGTTCATGTGCCACCCTCCTATTTTACTGTGGACTTTTCTTCACAAACCCCTCATACGTCTGGCGAGTGGCCTCTCAGACTGTTTTTCAGACTTCCAAGATTTCCTTCCCCAAACTGCCTACTTAAGTTGCAATTCTGACAATTATAAAGCCACTAGAGAGCTGTTGTGTGCCCAGTACCTAGTACACTGTAAGCTCTGCGCAGTGTATTTTGGGAATGGTTTCTTTAAAGGCTGAAGACCTTCTTGGCCCAGTTACTTCATTAAGACCGATTAATTATGTCTTAAAAAGCTCTGAAACTGAGGCAGTCTAGGTAACTGGGAGGAGGTTTTAGGTGATCCTTCCCAACAGTAGGTGCTGTGTCTGGGCTAGAGAGTGTGTAGCGGAGTTCTGTTTATGTTTAAATAAAGGAGGTAGACTGTATTTAATGTAATAAAGTAGAAACAAAAGCAGAGAATAAAGATACTCAAATTAATACTTGGTTTGTTTGTTTTCCATATTTACTGTAGCAGTTTTCAACCTGTGGGGCGCCACCCCTTTGGGAGTTGGATGACCTTTTACAGGGATTACTCACCTAAGGCCATCAGAAAACCCAGATATTTACATTACAATTCATAACAGTGGCAAGGTTACAATTATAAAGTAGCAACAAAATGACTTTATAGATTAGGGGGTCACCACAACATGAGGAACTGTATTAAAGGGCAGCAGCTTTACGGAGGTTGAGAACCAGGTGTTCTGGATCATGTGTTACTCAGAAAGACAGATGAAATTTATTATTTCTCTTTCCAGAAACAATGTTGGACACTGCCTGTTGTGCATGGAATTTGAGGGATTTCATGGGCACTCTGTTGAGTACATGGGGTCTTGCCTTCCTTTTCTTCTGATAGTCCCTAGTCGAGGTTCCTGATGGAGGAGAGCCTTGAATGTTAGACTTTAGGTGGCTCACGAAATAACCAGTTGTTTCCTAAACTAGTCATCAAATACGATTGATTGTATCAGGCCACGGCAAAATACAAAGAATAAAATAGAAACCGTCAGATTGAACTGTGTACTCGATCTCTTCGGATGTGTGTGCTCTGTTCAGAGTCAGATTATAAGATGTGATTCTGTTGGATTAAGTGTCAGCTGGAGAGAAATGCCCTTCCAAACAACCTCACTGTTGTGCTGAGAAAACTGAGTCCCTTAAAGACTGACTTATTTCAGAGCGCACCCCCCAATGTCATTAAGTGGCATAGCTGAAAGGGAACTGATGTTGGTTGCAGATGTTGACAATGTACACCTCTAGCTTTCTGAGACAGAATTGTAGAGGTGTTGATTGGTTAAGGTTTGGCTGGTTCATCTGCCTTTTTTGAACCTTCGCTGCTGTTGACCTCTGAGAATCTGGTGTGGGTTTTCCAGAGAGCCACACCACATCTTGGGCATTCTGATTTGGCTGACTGCTCTCCTAGATCCTAGAATCCTAGAATTCCACCAGTAATCAGAACAGAAGCGCTTCAGAACAAGATATAAGAGGTTAAGTTCTTGTCCAAACTAATATATCTTGACTTGTTTGCTCATTCATTTGAATTGAAGGCAACTTGTGGTGGTGGGTGTTGAACTTAGATATTGGGTGAATTCTTTCTCAAACTTGAATACCCTGGGAAAGTCCTTGTGAAAATTCTGGTTTGATCCAGTTGAGATTCTGCATTCCCTAAAGATTCCTGGCGCATTCTGCCTCTGGCCCTGGGATTTCAGGTTTAGCTGCAGTGTTTGGCCTGCCTTGTCGCTGTAGCCGGAAAGGCAGCTGTGTGTGGCTTTCCCATTGCCCGCCATTTACAGCCACCTCCCCAGCCTGAGTGACAGGGAGGCCGGCTGCAGCAAGCGCCCACCTGGTGCGTCTGCACTTACTCGTCTTTCACTTAACTTGCATTTTTCAAGCTTTTGTACAAAGCTTGATTTTCCAAATACCTGGGATCTTTACTTTTAAAAAGAGTTCTTTTCTAAAGCATTACATAATTCCTTTTCTCAAACAACTGACTGAACTTTCCTCTTCTCTTGAGGTCAAAATCGTCGTTTTGGAAGCTTTCTTTGGGATGGATGTTGAGCTAGCTGTATGTAAAACAAATAATGATCTCAAAGCCTCACGTGTTGTTCTTCTGTTTCTTGTGTTTTGTCTTTTCCCATTGACAAATAATAATGACTGTCTTGAAGTGGCTGCTTTTCCCTTTCCATTTTAATTGATTAGTTCCGACCTGAGAGGCTAGATACTGGGTTTGTGAGAAATATGTTTGGGGTTTATGCTCAGAAGGACCTGCCCCTCAGAAGGGCTTTCAAGGCAGATGTAAATGAGCCTCCAGTAGAGAGGCCCTCTGTTCAACCTCTCCTGATAGGCAGCTCATGCAGCAGCTACTTGTTTGCCTAGTGCCTTTTCCTTGGTGCCCCGTGAGTGTGTGAGTGTGTCTGTGAATATGTGTGTGGGTGTGTCTGAGCGATTCTGTGTGTATGTGTAATTTGTGCTGAGTTTGTATGGTATGGGATGTTTGTGTGTCTGGTGTGGTGTATGTGTGGTGGGTATGAGATTTGTGTGTGTGTGTTGTGGTGTGTGTATTGTGAATGTATATAATGTGTGGGTTGTTTGGTGTGTGTGGGTGTTTGTGTGGTGTGTGTTTTGTAGTATCATGTGTGGTGGGTGTGAATTTTTCTGTGTTTATCTGTAGTGGGTGTAGGTGCTTGTGTGATATATTTGTGTGTAGTGTGAATGGTTTTAACTGTGTGTAGGCCAGAGGTTGACGTAGATGTGTCTTATCACTTTTTGCCTTATTTTTTGAGAAAGTCTATTCATTAGACTGTAGCTCACCTATTGGCTAGGCTAGCTTGCAGGTGAGCCTCACTTAACTCCCTCACCCATTGTTAGAGCTAGTGTTACACTAGTGTTACAGGGCCATGCTGTCGTGTGTAGCTTTGGTTTTCCTTCTCTCTCTGTCTCTGTCTCTCTTTCTGGCAAGTACTTTAGTCACCATCTCCCCAGCCTTTCTAGATACTTTTTCAACAGGTTATTATTTCTCTAACATTATGCTCAAAGTACAGCTGAAGGTGGTTTGTAAGGTACTGATGCTTGGCGTCTTAGCCTGCAGTTGATATTCCCATAGCTGTGATAAATAAGCATTACTCGGGCTCCACCTAGAACAGGGATAGGTAACACACTGTACCTGCAGTGGATTTGCCTGTGAGTTTAATAATAATGACAGCGCAGAGGATGATCTTCTGACTGACTTAAGGATAAGGATGCTAGGGATTGAAAGACCCATTCTTGGTATGTACTATGTTAGTTATGGTGACAGCTGGTTCTCATTTGCTTAGCCCTTGTGTTGCCAAGAAGTCACTGTGCAGGTGAATGGCCCTGGAGCATACTTCATGGAGGGGCAGCGAGTAGCCTCTGTGCTTTGAGCACATGAGAGTCATCCTGTGGATAGAAGTAAAAGACTCTCGTTATAAATCAGTAAGCTGTGTGGCAGCTCCAGTAGGTGCTGTGTTACTAGCCACTGCTGGGGGAGCCTGATTCCCATCTAAAGCAGAGTCCTTTTGCCTTTGATCCTTTTAAATAGTGCTGTTGCTGGTGCTGTGTTAGAGCTCGTGGATTAATTTATTTAAAATTTGTATAACAAGATTAAGTTTAGCCATGAGAGTTGAGTGGATTTTGAGATCTGAACAGGGCCCCCTCTGATATATTTTTAGGAAATTACAGTATCTAAACACTGATTACCAGATTTGTCTCATTTGAATGCTATTTTCATATCTAGAATTTGTCCTGTGCTTCATTCAGCTCAGCTAAGCGTGCTGGTATAAGCTCATCGTAATTAACAGGCTTTTGTGACCTGGGACTCGTGTCCAAAGATCACTGCATAGCTAGAAAACATTGGAAAGCAAGCTAAATGAATGACATTCGTAAAGACTGGAAAAAGACCTCCCCACGCCAGCAAAACTGTACTTAAATGTGTTTGGTTTGGTATTAGTACACTGATTCCCTTCAGCTTTAGAGACTAGAGAATCCTGTTCAAAATAGTTGCAAGTCAATGCTGCTAAGAGGAAGATTTTTGCCAGAAGGGGAGATTAGACATATGTGTTCCCGTTCTTTGTTAATGGGATTTGCTCGTTTGGGTTGAAGTGAAAATGTTCCTGTACTAAAGCGAAATAAACCCCTCCCTTCCTGTTTGCAAATGTATTTCATTTGCTGTTTATCTTATTTAAATATACAGTAGAACAGAAAATGTAACTGCTGTTCCTTTAATATCAGAGCTGTGCATGCTACAATAGGTGTCACTGTTTGGCTTGGTCCAATCCTGATTGGTGGCTTCAGCTATTGGCTCGCAGCGCTGACTGTCTGACTCCGGCTGCAGGGCTGTAATACCTACTCTCCTCTCTCCGATCCATTCACCACACAACTTCACCGGCCAAACAGACTCGCTGGGCTCGGCACATCTCGCTAACCTAATTCAGAAAGCAAGCGCCACAGCTCTGCCTGCCGCCTTTGCTCAGCGTAGCCTTTTCAGGTGATCCAGAAAACGGCTGTTTTTATGAGCAGATAAGAAAAACAGGAATCATGATGGGAATGTATTTAACAGATCTGGTCCTGGATAAAACTTAAAGCCAGTTCCTCTTCAACATAGTGAAAAGGTCACCTTGCCTGGCTGAGAAAAGCAGCAAAATTCCAGCTTGTCTGTTTCTTTTATCATCTTAGCTCTGGCTAGCCTCTCTGCTTGGATGTTCGAACAAATTTGGGATATCTAGCTCTAAAGAGAGACATCCTGTACTCATGGTAGATGATAAAGAAAAGAACATGAAATGTCTCACCTTCTTCTTGATGCTTCCAGAGACGGTAAAGAACAGGTCCAAGAAAGGTTCAAAGAAAGCAAACAGCAGCGGCGGCAGCAGCAGTGGCAGCGGCGGTGGCAGCAGTGGCAGCGGCAGCAAGTTGCCCCCAGTTTGTTATGAAATAATTACCTTGAAGACTAAGAAGAAGAAGAAGATGGCTGCTGATATATTCCCCCGTAAGAAACCAGCCAGCTCCAGCAGCACCACTGTCCAGCAGCACCACCAGCACAATCTCTGTAACAACAACCTCATCCCAGCCCCCAACTGGCAGGGTCTTTATCCCACCATCAGAGAAAGGTAAGTGCCGGCTGGTGTTTACTTTCAAAGTTTGCCAGTGCTGAAGTTTCTGCTTGTGCATGACCTGTAGTGCATTTTAATACGAATCCCCCGTTTCCTCTTTTCCCAGAACCTTTGCTGGTAATGGAAAGCCACCTTGTATCTTTTCCAAAACAGTGCAGCTGTTTTCCTCTTAGATAAAAAAAAAATGTTTTTTGCAAGCTGTAACATTTAAGCAGCAGGCGTGTGTCCGTGGAACACAGAAGAGAAACCCTTCATTTGTCCTAAGCCATGTGAAAGTTTGGCTAACTTTTGAAACTTTAGTTACTTCCTATGTGTCTGCTGTGATCTCAGACAGTTGTGCGGCTGGACCCTTTATTTGCTCTTTTTGCTGTGAAGTCACTGAACTTTTGTTCTTAGTTTGAGTAGCTTCTTTAAGTTTTTTGCATGTTGGGGAAAGAGGTGGTAAGAATGCAGACTGCCGTGAATTAATGAATTGCCTCTGTTTGTAGAAATGCGGTGATGTTCAATAATGACTTGATGGCAGATGTACATTTTGTGGTTGGACCACCAGGTGGGACTCAGCGGTTGCCAGGACACAAAGTAAGCAACAGCTGCATTACCGGTTTAGTCTTGAGATTTATGTAGAGAGACCCTCACAGCCCGGAGCTTGGTGTGGGCAGCTTGCTCATGGCAGGCAGTGCACATTTCACCGGATTACAGAGAAAGTAGACCCTTTCCACGGGCTTTAGCCACACTTAATTTTGTCTTTGTTTCCTTCTATGTGGTTATATATATCACACAGAGCATGCCCTTTTCACTCTCCAGTGATAGGAAGCGTTGTAACAGGTTTGGAAAGTCTGCTGTTTACTGTTCCTATAGATAGCAGATAAATAAGCTTTGGTTTTACTTACTTCACAGTGCGGGGGTTTATTAATGTCAAGGCTTTGAGATATTAATAGAGATCACCTCCTGTGTGGCAATCTTTTGCTCCCTGCCAGGGTGCACGTACCCTGGCTGCTGCAGAGAAGCAGGTTAGGGACTTTACATCCCCCACCCCTGATTTGCTAGTTGTTTTCGGGATTGACTTGCTGAAAACGCTTTCAGTTTAGTGCGTGAAATGAGATTTCCTTTTCTCCACAGTATGTCTTAGCTGTTGGGAGCTCAGTGTTCCATGCAATGTTTTATGGAGAACTTGCTGAGGACAAAGATGAAATCCGAATACCAGACGTCGAACCTGCTGCTTTCCTCGCCATGCTGAAGTAAGCATTGTTTGTCTGTTTGGGAAGAGTTCGCTTGTGCTGTTTGTGCCCTGCTGGCTTCAAAGTCAGATGGAAGTTCTCTGTGAGGAAAGAGTCTGAAGAGAGAGGGTGCTGCTTGCCTAGTAAATGGGTTGGAGGAAACTGCTCTTCATTTTCCGCGGAAGTCATATGGAGTGTTGCAGGCATTTAGAGTCTTGTCTTAGCCTAGAGCCTAGGGGCAAACAGCTTATGTAGTGAGCTGCTCTTTAACGACATTTTAGAAGAAACACAGCTTTCTGGAAAAGGCGTTATTTAATAGGTGTGTTCTCTAGAAAGCAATGTGTGTTAAGAAGGCTTTAGAGAAATACACCTTCACTTCAGAATTGTAGAAATTAGGTACCTTGTTTGGTTAGCAGCACTGGGGAGACACATGTCTGCTGAGCTGTCTCATGCTGCCAGAAGTGGAACTTGTTAACTGATCTTTGCCCACACATATTTCACACACAAAATTGGACATGTTTATGGTGATGAAGAGAATTTTGAATGGTAGTTTCCTATAGATTTATTTAAGCAGTCTTCAATTAGTAATATAGCAGTCTAAAAAGGATTAGGTAGACTAGTTACATATTTACATAAGATGTTTCATATTTTATAGGTCCTTTGCAAACTCTTGCATTTTAATCAGGTACTAAGGACCATCTTTACCGATGTCTGATGCTAGACAACAGGGTAGTTTACTATATGATTATGCCCAGTTACTGCAAGTTATAGTTATAAGGTTTTTTTTGGGTTTTTTGTTGTTGTTGTTGCTTTTTCTTTTTAATTGTATTTTCCACACACTAACATGAGTTCAAGGTTATCTGCTGGTCTGGGGATTTAAGTTCACTGGAATAAATTTTTAAAAAAAAGTTTTTGAAGAGAAATTGCCTAGTGGACCAACCAGTTTGACAGTAGTCTCACAAACTGTTAAAACAACTAGTGTTTATTATTTACTGCCTGCTGAAAAATAAGTTACAGTCAGTTCTAGTGTCTGTAGGTACTTAATTCCTTGGTCCTGTTTATAGCTTTGAAATCTGATTGGACTAGAACTTTCGCAGTGGGAAGCAGGGGGATTAAAGGCGAGTGAGTATGTGAGGTACAGTAACAGTAACTGCTCCATCACTTCTTAGCCTTCAGAGTCCATTAGACACAGTCATCCAGAAACCTCTTCACCTGCCTGTGACTTCAGATCTCTGTGACAGTGCCAGTCTGTTGTTGAGTGGGATGCCACCCCGGTTAACCTTTTGGCCTCACTGAAGTCAAGTAGAGTGTTGTATCCATGTGCACAACCAGGAAACATGAGCAAGAATGGCAGAAGGTTGCATCTTCCCCAGGTCATACTAGTACAGTTTTTAAAAATTACCCATGGGATCAGGTGGAGGGTCAGAGTAGCACTGCAGTGGGCTCCCTTTGTCTTGCTGGTGTGCTGTAGTTGAGACAGTATCTGAGGTTTCCTCCTCATCCTGCGTGAGTAGCTGTGTGTTTAGGAAAAGCTTGTCAGCTCCTGTGAATTCCAGGGTGAGACTGCAAATCCAGCCCGTGTTCTGGATCTCCCCTAGTCTAGCCTCTGGGCAAAGCAGCTGCACTACAGCTGTGCTGTTGAGTGGTCTTGCCAGTGTAACCGGCTTAGCCGTTTAGAGAAGAGCGTTTCCTGGAAGCTAAAGGCCCTTCTGTGTGTGACTGTGCAAACTTTGGCTTCTATGTGTATGTTTATATTTTTTTCTTGGAAAAGCTTTTCTTGATTTCCTAACTTAGGTATGTTTTACAAACATGAAATAAAGTAAGTATCACAAAAACCCATCAGATAAAGTATTCTAAGCTTTAGTGGAAAACTTAGAAGGATAAATTTTCTCAGTGTTGTTCACTGGTAGAGTTCTTATTGACTACTTTTTTTTGTCCTGTAATACAAGATAGCGGGTGGTCTCCACCTTTACACACTGTTGTGAGAAACTGCCACCATCCCCCAAACCACAAGAAGTGTTTCATCTCTTGAGATGGGTACTGCTCACCAAATCACAGAATTAATGCACATTGAAGCTCTTTGCTGTGTCTTGTAATAGATGCATGTGAAAGCAGTGTAGGAGGATATGTGGGGGACACATGAGATCAAAGTTAGAACTCAAAAGATTTTGTGGAGTTAACTGAAAAGGTAGTATTGAAGTTTGAATTTGATGATTCATTGAACTTAGAACGACTTCAGAAATATTATATATCAGATTTTATTTTATATTTTAGAAAAGTCCAAAATCTTTCCAGTGTAATTTTTGACCTTAGTGTCAAAAGACTAAGTTTTTATTTGAATGTGCAAAAAACAGTTGGAATCTAGATATATTATACTTTAACCTTGAAAGCTCTGAGGTTAAGGGTACTGCTATTGCAGAGGACCAGAGTTTAGGTTCTAGAACCCTATCAGATAGCGCACAACTGCCTACAACTCCAATTCCAGGGGATCCAGTGCCCTCCTCTGGTCTTCAGGAGTTTCGAGGTGTACAAACATACACACATGCATATACAACAATATATAATAAATATTGTGCTAAACTGTGGGATTGGGAATGGCAATGCTTTAACTTAATAGAGTATAATAGAATTTTGCTGTGTTTTCATAATCTTATCTGATATATAGGCATCCTTTAGGTAATTGCAGTAACTCCTGTTTAGTTGAAAATATACAGAAAATGTATAAGATAGAGGATGAATGATAACACAGACTTAATCCCTTTGATTATATAAGTTTAGTAGCTTATGAATGTGTTTCGGATGTTTTTCTAACATGTCTGTAGTAGCTGTCACATGAAATCGTATCCTTGAACAGGCTTGAAGGCAGTGGCTTCCTTCCTTGCCACACTTGCTCATTTTGTGGAAATCCGCTTACACGTTGGATGCTTTCTTTCAGATACATCTATTGTGATGAAATTGACTTGGCTGCGGACACAGTGCTGGCCACACTGTATGCTGCCAAAAAGTACATAGTTCCTCACCTTGCCAGAGCCTGTGTTAATTTCCTGGAGACCAGCCTGAGTGCCAAGAACGCCTGTGTGCTCCTGTCTCAGAGCTGCCTGTTTGAGGAGCCAGACCTGACACAGCGTTGCTGGGAGGTGATTGATGCTCAAGCCGAGTTAGCACTCAAGTCTGAGGGGTTCTGTGACATCGACTTCCAGACACTCGAAAGTATCCTCCGCAGGGAAACGCTGAATGCCAAAGAAATAGTGGTTTTTGAGGCAGCCCTAAACTGGGCTGAAGTAGAATGCCAGCGGCAAGATCTGGCCTTGAGCATTGAAAATAAACGCAAGGTCCTAGGGAAGGCACTGTACTTGATCCGCATCCCCACCATGGCCTTGGATGACTTTGCAAATGGTGCTGCGCAGTCCGGGGTATTAACTCTCAACGAGACCAATGACATCTTCCTCTGGTACACTGCATCCAAAAAACCGGAGCTGCAGTTTGTGAGTAAAGCCCGCAAGGGCCTGGTCCCCCAGCGTTGTCACCGATTCCAGTCATGTGCCTACCGGAGCAACCAGTGGCGCTATCGGGGTCGCTGTGACAGCATCCAGTTTGCAGTTGATAAGAGAGTGTTCATCGCAGGCTTTGGGCTGTATGGCTCCAGCTGTGGCTCTGCAGAGTACAGCGCCAAGATTGAACTCAAACGGCAGGGCGTTGTCCTGGGCCAGAACTTGAGCAAGTACTTCTCAGACGGATCCAGCAATACCTTCCCTGTGTGGTTTGAATATCCTGTGCAGATTGAGCCAGACACCTTCTACACAGCCAGCGTGGTGCTGGATGGCAATGAACTCAGCTACTTTGGACAGGAAGGCATGACGGAAGTTCAGTGTGGCAAGGTGACTGTCCAGTTTCAGTGCTCCTCTGACAGCACCAATGGCACTGGGGTACAGGGAGGGCAGATCCCCGAACTCATATTCTATGCCTGAGCCTTCCTTTCCTTGCGCATCATGAGGCACCCACATGGGCCTCCTTGCCTGACGCTTAGCTCGTCTCCAGATGTGTGGTCAGCACAGGTGATTTGTAATGAATGAAGCAGTAGGCAGTTTCTAATGTCTTTGAACCTTTTAATTATGTACAGGCTAAAATGCAACATTCCGCTTTTAACTATATGCTTAGAAGAGCCAAGTTCTTACTCAGGCTTTGTGGTCTTAGAGTTGCGTCTGTATGCCTAGGGAAATCATGTGCTTCTCCAAGTGCCCACCAACCTCCACTTTTGTACCTCTGAAGAAGAGTTTGGATTGACTTGAATTTCCTTTGATGAGTGGAAGTATGTATTCTAAAGTAATATCATCAAGTTATTTTTCAACGAAACCCTTCTCTTCCTCTCAAAATAAATAAAAACAAAAACAAAAGACAGGTAAACCTCAGTGTACAATTTTGAAAGAATATTTGCTTTATAACAAGTAAACTTAGAAAGTAAACAGGCCAGTAGTCATGATTGACTCTGTTCTTTTACATTTGTTGCTTCTGGGCCTCGCTTTTATATTCTTTACGTGTTAAGTTCATTTGTGTTTCATACTAAGCAGTTCCCACTCTTGGTGTAAGGAATTGGCTTTTGTTTAGGCCTTGACTTCTACTGCAAAGCAGACTTCTGTTCTTTCAGTTTAGAAGACAAAATACTAGAGTGCAGCTACTTCATTGAGAATTGATGGAGTTAGAAAATTATGTTGTCAACAGAAAAAAAAAAGTTGCAAACCTGCTAATTTATACTACAACGGGTAAAAGGGAAGCCTGAAATTGTCCTATACAATGAATAGTTCCATTTTTTAATGTACTCACACACAATTTCAAAAAGCCACTCTTGCCTGGTAGTTTTTGACAGCCCCCAACTCGCGCGCTCGCTCTCTCTCACTCTCTCTCTCTCTCTCTTTCTCTTTCTCTCTATATCTCTGCTTGTTAAGTCTTACTGCATAGGACTTGTGTTACTTCCCGCTCCCTCCCTTGTTAGAAGAGGACCAAATAGTGGAGTAATGGTAGCACTACTTGTCAGTGTGATAAAGTGCTTTTTATGCTTTTTTTTTTTAATTGGAACATTCTTTCTCTGATCTTTGACCATAGACGATCTTATTTGTTGATTATGAGCAAGTTTCTGGACTGCTAGAACCTGGCCTCTGGCCATCTTAAAGTGCCAATGTATGCCTGCAGGGTTTTTGAAAATGGTTCGGAGTGACACTGGGTTATACCGAGTACTCACCTCATCAGCATCCCATGCCGCTCTTATTTGTCCATGATAGCGTAAGCAAAGAGGGAAGAGCTCACAGACAACTTCTCCTTCCATGATGGCTTGTGTTGGCTTAGTGCCTGTTTGTGACCCTGGTAGTGCCCAGTGTGGTCACGAGAAACTGAAATATCCATGTGTCTCTGGGCAGCTTTTCTGCTCAGCGTGATCCTGAGATGGCTCCCCGCCACCCAGAGTGTGGTCCCTGGCCGCCTCCTTCTCCTGCTCTGCAAGCCCAAGTTGGCTTCCCTGGAGCAGGGGCTAGTCCTGGGGTGTGTGTGTCTGTCTGCGCATGCAATATGCGCATGAAAGAGTGCTTGCCAACTCAGGAACTGCCTCCTCCCTGCCTAGCTAGTGGTGGGTGTGTCAGAAATGCCTCCCACCCCCTGCTGGTGCCAGCAAGGCCCAATGAGTGACTGATTCCATTCACTGGGCTTCTGGGCCACTTCTTCCCTATAGATATGGGCTTGCGGCCTTTGGCCAGCTTCCCTGGTGGAGGAGAGCAATGAATTATGAGAAATGTTTTAATCATTTTGCCATTACTTACATCTGTTGACATAGGTGACCAAAAGCTGTTATTGGTGACAAGGATTACTTTACGAAATGATCTCTCAATTGTTTCCTAGTAAAGGAGATGACAGGTTGTAGTTTTGGCAAAGCATCAATAAAATAAAGGTACATTGTCAATTAAAATTACTTCTACAAAGGCTTTTGTTTTAAAAATTATGGTTAAATGTTTCAGTAACTCATAGCTACCATACAAATTGGTAAGCCTGACCAGAAGGCACTTACTGTTAAGCCAGAGGAGAAGGAATTTTGTTTAGCACTAATCTAATGAGTCCTGTCAGATAGTCGGGCTAGGTGTGATAGCCTTAAAGGGGCAGCATCCACCCCAACTCTTACTGTGACTTAGCTGCCCTCCATATGGTGTGGCAAGTGCAGTTCACTGAGGATGGGAGAACATGACTTTATATTAGTTATTATTATGTTTCAAAAAAGGACATGCCCACTTTCTGACCTCTGCTAAGAACTGTGGGTAAGATTGGAAAGCTGGACCTAAACTAAGAAATTTTATGTTCAGAGCCTGTTCTCTTACCTGCATTTTCAGCAAAATAAAAGATAATGCGCTTGCTTTGGTTTTCTTTGGTAATTTTGAACTCTGTAGTTTGTAAAAATAGGAACCATTGTTCTGACAGGGCTGGCAGTTGTAGTGTAAAACACAACTTTATTAAGCAGTAAACGCTGTAGATGCTTTTCCCCGCATACCTGGAAGTCTTCATCATTGTTCATACTGGGGATAAGGGTAACTAGGCTAGCAGTTCTAACGCAGCATTCTTTAATCATATCGTAAGATAGTATTTAAGTAAACGGTCTCATTTCTACGTAATTATTGCACTGAACTGTCTTTTTTTTTAAGGTGTTTAAATAAGCTCAGCTAATTGAGTACACTGTAGGCTACTGTGCATCAGTGTGCTTGACTTTAGCAGCTTACAGCATTATTTATGAAGGAAAATATATAAATATGAAGTACCTCATGTTGAATGTTATTGTACTGTATTTTTAATGTAACAGTGCAGATCTTGTTAGACACATGAATGTGTATAATCATGTTAAATGCAAATAAAGTAAAACTGGTTCATAGATTTGCTTTTGTAGCATTTTTGTTTCTCCCTTGAAGTAGTAAAAAATTTGTCACTTTGGGTACCACTGCATTTTACAGTGATCATTTCACAGGAGCACTTATATGTGAAGTTTTCGGTATCTTTCATTCCTAAAGAACATGAAATTTGAAGTAAAAGCATAAGAGAACAATGAGTATGTTAATCAGTTGCATTGTTCGAAGCCTGACTGTTCACTTAATGAGAGAGTGAATGGATGCATTTATATTCCTGTTATGGAATTTGTGGTTGGCTGGCATTCCAGGCTATAGTTGCCATAGTTGCTTAAATGTCTATCTCCCTGTGCTAAGCGGGTGTTGTGCTGAACAGCATCTGGGTTCTGGTGGGACCTGTATTGCTGTTTCCCAAGATCTTAATTGGATCCAGAAATAAACTGCCAAATAAGAATTTTAGTGGAGTTGTTATATAATCAGTTCATTTCCCATTCTGTTCCCCAGTGTTCTTGCTTGTTGGTCTTTTGGATAACAATCAGGTGTTATCCAAAAGACCATATTGCACATCCATATTGCACATAACACACCTATGTACTTACAATATAAATATAAATATGTATTTATAATCACTAATATATAGTTGGTTGTGCATCCATACGTATTTTTCCTATGCACCTCTCCAGTACTTTTCTGCTAGACTTTATTGTGAATCCTGTATGTTTGTTGAACCACTTCACCTATCTAGCTTCAGACGCTACTGTTTACTGGCTCAAAGGGTTTCTGGAATTATTCCTAAGCATGAGAACTGGAATCCCCCACCTGTATCCTCATCAGCTTAAGGACAGATAGAACCTGAATTGTAAAGATCTTTAATCCACCAAGGTCTCAGCTTTTATCTCTTCTTTGCTGCTATTTCTAGTTAATCCACATGTTTGTTTTCATTATCCCAAGACAGTTGGGAATGATCCAACTCCTTTGTTAGAACCAAAGATTAACATCTCACAGAAGTTATACCTTCCTGGTTGACAGGCTTGCCTGTGAAGACTGTGGACCAAAACTGCAGAGAAAACTGGGAAGTGGAAACCAACTGGTATAAAATGTAGGGAGCCCCAAGAAGTACGTGTGCTGAAAGTGTCTGTTGAGTCTTGAAGAAGCTTCCGTAGAATTCCCAGGCGATACGTTCTTACCACAGTGAGTGCCTTCCACTTACTGACCAGTTCCTTTTCTTGTTCTAAACTTTACCCTCTGCTTTTTAAATATATATTCTAACAAAACCACTTCTGGAGAATTTTCTTTCAAAATAGAATTTATGCATTTAGTTCCATTAACATTGGTGGGTGGGAAGTTTCCCAGTTGAGAATTTGCCGGCATCGGGCAAGATGAAAATGTTTGTAGAAATGGATAGCTGCCACTGAGCATGCCACCGTGCTGAGCATGTGACTCTGGCTGCCATCGTCCGGCCTCTGAGGAATGTTTAGTCACATTTTCTTCCCATCAACCTTTCTCCCTCTGTTGTCTTCTCTATACTTTCCTAGGGCAGTGGAGGTGGTTGCCATTATGCAGTTCTGTCCTTACAATTATGGTTTAGTTTCCTGTCTGCTGAAATGTTCAGAGGAAAGCATTTTTGCTAGCAGATACTATTTTCTACTCTTAATGTCTTAAAAGCCCCTAACCTCAAGGTAAGTTGAATAGCGCTGCCACATCTGCGTTTTGGTTCGTCTGCAGGTTAGTTACTCACTATATGCCCCTGTAAGCTGCTGGTGACAGGCAGAGTGGTTGTATGTTAAAGGTTTCTGTGAGGCAGTCTTTCTTCACTAAGGCCATAGCAGTATAAAAAGTTACTTAAAGAAGGACATATTTGGTTTTTATTACATTGGGAGCTGTTTTGTATTAAATAGACTGCTTCTTCTATGCCCATTATTTCATTTGTTATTATAGAAGAGAGATTATGCCAGACAAAAGCTAATAAGAACAAGTCATATGAGTGACCTTGTTAATTTTAACATGAAGATGTTTTGTGTGAAATGGAATAATCTGAGGTGTTTTTGTATGTGGCCCTCTTCTCCGGGGCTGTACAATTTGCATTTTCTTTCCTATCAGAAGAATGGTAATGACTATTTAAAAGCCCATGAATAATATTTCAAAGCTTGAAGTAGAGAGTACTACCTTCTGTTACCCTGTAGAATGCATGAAAGTGTTTGGAGACATTCTGTACATCTTAGAGAATTCTCATTTTACTGCCTTCCAAACCAAATTTTAAATTACTTCAGCATCTCTTACTACATGAGTGTTGAAACTACATGAACCCTTAACAAATTCAAAATTGAAAGTTGCCATCGATCTTTACTCTTAAAGAAAAATTGCATTTCTAAGAATATTTATAGATAGTAGTGGATGGAGGTCAATGTCTGACTCCAGAATGATGCAGAAGGTTTAATGAGTCATTCAGAGGATTAACCCACTGCTCGTTCATTCATTCATCTTTTATTGGTGCTTTGCTTCATCACGAGCAGTCAGAGGTGCAGGGAGGCAGGCCAGGAAGATGCATGCTGTAGTTTTGGGAGATTGTGGCCAAGGTCCAGGATGCTTTAATGTTAAATACAGAAGAATCAATCATAAGTGACTGAGCCCTGTTGCCCAGAAGTTCTGGTGTAGGTCTTAAATGGAGCCTAGTAACTATATCCAACAGACTTCCTCATGAGTCAGTACTGCTGTCTGCAGATCACACAGTATTACTGACCCAGAAAGAGTGGATACAAATCGGCAGAGCTGAAACGTAGGAGAGGAAGGCTAGAGCTTCTGGAAGATCATTAGCAACGTGCACATCAGCTTTAAGAGGGGAGATGGATGATTGCTGGCATAGATGGGCAGATCATAGTGTGGAGCCCAGAAGAAAATCCCAGAACAAATAGATGGAGACATCCCAGTATGGCCCCAGTGTAGGTCCGTGTAGAATGAAGACACATCCTGTGTGCAGGGTTTAGAATAGGATACTGACTTAGCAGGAACAGGAAGCAAGTATTCCATGTATCATGCTCATTTATCTGTTTTTTAAGCACAAGGCAGTGACACGTAAGGGATTTCATAACAGGCAAGACAAATTTGTGCTTTAAGCACTGAGCTCTGTGCAGGATAGGTTGGATCAGGCTGGAGGCCGAGAGAACGTTGGGTTGGGAGACTAATGCAGCTCAGAACTGCTTAAAAGGATGCAGATTATAGAGTTGGAGAGGGGAGATCCCCAGGGTATGGTTGAGTTTTGAAATACTCCATCTTAAAGGGTCTTAGCAAAGATGGCGAAACCTCTCGCCTTTCTCTTGATTCTTAGGGAGTTTTGTCTGACCTAAGTAGTTGTGTTATAGAAACCCTTCAAGAGTCTCCCCTTGCTTTCCTTAAAGAATAAGCTAAAATAAAATGTAGACACGGTGTACTGGCTAATGGCTCAGCCTGGACTGGCCTGCCAGCTACTTTTAAACCTTGGTTCAGTCTGTGTGGGACCTGAAGCAAGTTGCTCTACCTCTGAGCCTCCCGTCTCTGCAGGAAAGCGGTGAAAATGCCTTTCTAGAAGAGTTAGGTGACAACAATTAATATTCCGAAACACTTGTGACAATGCTTGGTGAACAGAAAATGCACCTATAAATGCTAAGCGGAACAGAGATGGAGTCACCAAGTAAACTATAAACCTTCCTCACCTGAGCATATGTACTTTCAACTTACACATTCCTGTAGCAAGCTGTCCATGGAGACGGGGAGAAGGCCTTGGTGCTGTTCTTTTACGTCCTCACACTCAATAGCCATCTAGTTTGTAAGGCTACAAAGGCCTTTATTGTTGAGCAATTGTCATACTTTAATTAGATTTCTAATAAGAGCTTTAATTTCATCATGTTAATGAGATACAGAAATGATTTATTATGGTGTGGATGTTTCTGGCACATCAGATGCCTTCACTGCAGGATTTTTCAGATGGCTGTAAAAACTGGAGGAGGATACAATAAAGGATTCTTCAGACATTTTTCCAACAGAAGTCCATCATTTTGAGGGTTTTTTTTTTTAAAAAAATCGATTAATTTCAATGTTAAAAATAACTTCTTATTGTATGGTGGTCTTAGGTGATTTAGGATGTACCTCCTGCAAATATTTTATGATTAAAACTAGTTTTAGCATCAAAGCGGTTGTTGGCAGCAAGTGTGACCTGTACTCTGAGTGATGTGAATTGTATGGGGAATGTTTGAATGCTGGGTTACATTTTAGGTAAACCCTGGTGTCCTAGTGGTACTGGTGCTTCCAGCCTGGCCCCACAGTTGTTGGCAATCACCTCTGCCTTGCCTGGGAGTGCCTCTATCCTTCTACATCCCCTCTGGCCCTCAGCCAGTGCCAGGACCTCTTTCCCAGGGGCACTAAGATCTGAAAGTAAATCCCTCTCCCCCTTTTGTGCCTTGAGGTTAGATTCTCTGCTCTTTGGTAGAAGATTCCTCTAAGGAATTCATTCTACAGAGATTTGCATTAGTTGGTGGAAAGGGTTTTTGATTTATGGGGTACGGAGAGGAGTAGTCAGAATTCCAAAGCTCCTGGCAAGCTGAGAGGGGCCTGCGCGTGCTGAGGTAGTTCTGCTTTCTTTCTCATCCTCTTGCAGTCCACTGGGCTCATTCTCGTGGCACAAGAAAATGAGACACAATAACAAGAGTATGCCTGATATTTCAAAACGTGGCTCACAACCTGTCCTTCATCAGCCAGCATTCCACTGGTCAGAGCTGGTCACATGGCCATTCAGATGCATGTGGGGAATTAAGCACCTTACCCCTTACTGAGGAATACCTCAGAGAGAAGAGACCAGGGTTGTGAATTAAGAACAGGCTGACTGTTGGGCCATGGGGATAGTCACCGAGACACAGCATTTGACCTAGGTCATAAGCCTATCAATGGATTTGATAGTCCTTCTGGTCCCAGAACTAATAGCCACACAGAATTACTTACACAGACATTATTAGCACTAAAATTTTCAGTAATCATGAAGAACTGAGAGGGGAAAGGTGACGTTTCCCCCACACTCATGGCATCAGTTCCCCAAATCCCAGTGTGGCATGTTTTCCTCTACATGGCTAAGAAGAGACTCTTCTCGGTCCTTGCCCTCCAGGTGAAGTTTTCCACAGTCAGATCCCTGTTTTCCCTGGAGTTGATGCACACTTTAGAGGTATTAGTTTTTTCTAGTCACCGCTTCATTTTCAAGTGCGGCCCTGTTGACCTCACCGTTCAGTCTTATTCAAGAAGCCAGACCCTAGCAAAGCAAGGCATTGTGAAGACAAATAGGTGTTTGTGTTTCTGTCCATTTTTATTTACAGCATTGTTTCCTGAAGACCGTAGATGGTCCCTGGTCTTCATCCAGGTGCAGGATGACAGAGACACACTGAGTTCTGGCTTCGAGAGTCAGAATTGGAAAGACATTGTACTTCAGTCTAACAGACCACCCAATCGGTGCCTTAAGAGGGAGTGGATAAAAGGTTGGCGTGGGAAGAGAAATATTAGGGACTCTAGTTGCCAAGAAGCCTTGGATTGCTACTTATCTAGGGCTTCTTGCACTCATACCTGACCCACAGTGTCCAACATAGAATGCTCAGTGGTTAGGGGTCTAGGGTCATATTCAACACCAGAATGTAACAATGATAATACAGTTAAAGTTTGTTCGTGTTTAATTAGTGCTGTTGTTCTTGGTTAGAAGTCCATAGGTGTAGGTGTTATTTAGGTTGGTAATAGCATTTGGTGTGAATGAGAACCACATAGCCAGTGACTTCTAAACGTTATTCACCGGTGACAAAATCTGGGGCTGAGGTGAACACCTTCCAGGTTGAACTTCTTCCTAGTTGTAGAATGTTAAAACTCCTATCTCCTTTTCCCCCTTGTTTTCTATACAGGAAGAAAATGTCTCCCTATAAAGACAATGCCTCAAAAAAGTCTAGTCAAGCAGAGGAAGCTACATCTACTCTCATAGATACTACTTGTTTTATTTATTTATTTATTTATTTATTTATTTATTTATTTATTTATTTATTTATTTATTTATTATTTGAAGGCAGGATCTCACTATGTAACTCTTACTGTCCTGGAACTCACTATGTAGACCAGTCTGCCTCTGCCTCCTGAGTGCTAGGATTAAAGGTGTGCCCCCCTACACCAGGTTCTAATGGGTATGCTAATATTCCAATATGCAAATTAATTAGATGTACAAGAAAGCTGCTTAAGGGTGATTGATTTGTTTGTTCAATCACTTGTAGTGAGTTTTCTCTTCGTTCTTTAATGTTTCATTTTTGAGGCAGGATACCCAGGAACAGTACAGATGGACTAAGCTGTTCTGCAGAGCTCAAAAGAAATGCCACTTTTCCAGAGAAACGATGACTGGTTGCATGTATTCAAGTCATCCATAGAAGCAACTTTCTTTGGCCCCTGATTCAGCAAGATTCCAAAAAATGAGTAGGTATATCTCTAGGATACTAATGCAAAGTGTAGATCAGAAAAAGTGAAAAGGAGCAGAAAAGTGGAAGTGGGGAAGAGGTCAAATGGCATGGCATACAGTTTCCTCCAAGCTGAGACGCCCTTGGAAGCATGAAAGAAAAGGCTCGGCCTCTTTTAGGGGCAAGGAGGTAGGGGTATGGCATAGTGCCCTGCTCTGAAGGTTAGCAGAAGTGGCTCTATTAGGTCTTCTTGTCCAGGCACCCAGATCCTGTAAGATTTTTTTGTGAATTTGCCAAGCCTTTTGCTTAGAGATCTATGAATGACCTATTCAGGACTTGCTTGGTGTTTTTCACCTTCGGGGCTTCCAAAAGGAGCCTAAAGTGCAGGTCAGGCCTTTGACCCATTCAGGGGCAAGAAATGAGGCAAGGAATAAGGTAATTTCGGACAAGTTCCAACAACACTGCCCTGAAGACGTGTTGAGGCTGAAAAAGTACGTGAGCTTCAACATTCAACAGGAAGAGTCAGGTCTTGCCCCTGACAGCCTCCAACAAACCCTGAGGCCAAAAGATCCGAGAAATATCCTTCCTGCCTGCACACACTCTGCCCCAGGCTGAGTGAAGTCAGCCTTACTCAGGAAGCCAGAGGTCCTTTTGTGTCCCCACATCTTCTATTATTACTTTTCCTTCTTGCCTCGGTGATTTAAGCCACCTCTGACCTCCCTCTATTTCTTGAGTTGGCCAGGTGATGCCACATCCTGCTTGAGCCTCACCTTACACCTCAGCAAAGACTGAGGAGGAGGGAAAGTGTAGAAAAGCATTAGTACCTAGCTGAAAGCCAAGTGGCTTCTCTAGAGGTAGAAGACTGGAAGGGTGGTGGTGGTAAAGCCTTTGGTGGCCCTGTGGGTACAGTGGTAGAAATTAGGGTGTAGGGTATAATGTCACCAGATCCCTACCAAGTGGCTTCCTACAACCTAAATAAATAGAATTGGTTAGGTTCTGGGTTTTGACATAAGATTTCCATTTACCTGAGGGACAGGTAGTCTTTCAGTCTCCTGCCTTGGTGCCTGATTAGGCAGACATCTTGCTGTGTGCTGGCAGGACACAGTTCTCATTGGTCATTATTAGAGGTTATCTTGTCAACATGCCTGACTGTGAACAAGCTGTCAGAATCAATTGAAGTCTCTCGTTAGGGAACGCTATTTGACCATTTCCTGCTGATCTGCCATTTTGTGCTAACTGCCAAAGTGTATGTTAAATTGATGTCACCATTCCCATCGTCATTTCTTCCCCAAGCACTTTCCTTTCTGGTTAACAGTGGAAACATTTGTGCAGTCATCGGTGGACCAGAGGAGACCCACATGAATTGTGAAACCTATAACTGGGGTGAATGCTTTTTGTCTAGAGATATCCATCAAGAGAGCACATTTCCATCGTTTAGGATGAGAGAACCGTGGGTCTCCTTCAAGTAGCAAGACAAAGGATGTGGAAACATAATACAAACTTATTGCTTCTAGTGCAGAGGAAGATTCTATTTAAGCCTTATGTGTTCCCACCAAACAAAGCAAATGGAAGCAAAGGTTTATAATAGGCTGAACTTCCGGAAGAGGACATGGGCTTCACTGTAAAATCTATCATTGTGTGTTTGGAAATTTCCATTCTAAAAATTATTTAAAACTGAGGTAGGCGTAGAACCTCAGAGCTAATACATAAAATGCAGTTCCTAGGTGGAAGTGACTTAACCCACTTAATTTGTGATTCTAATAGGACCCTCTCTAAACACTTAGACTGAAGGGAACCTGGCTGTTTTATACTCTCGTTTGAACAAAAGGCCTCTGTGGTCAACTCCACTGTGGCACTGTGCGACATAGACTCAATTTTCCTGCTCCTGAATTTTAAAGCTTAAATCATATATCTTCCTAAACGTATGGACTGATACTTATGCTCAGCTGCTTAAATGAGGGCTCCCAGTTCATAAAATTCCTAATTAAATAGACAGGCATTCTAAATTCTTGATCTTTGTTATTCATATTTAGGAGAAGCCTGGAAGTTTAGATCATGTCTTCATTAGGGCATTCACACAGTTCCCCTGATGGCAACATAATCTAATTTTAGCAAATTTTAATTGCCATTGCAGCAAGGGTTTATGAGCATTGGAGATGAGTCTCAGATACTCTGGTTTTTGAATGCAATGCTCTGTGCCTTCCAGCACAGACTCTGTTTAGCCGTACCTCACAGTTAGAGTGCTCAGGACAGTCATACAAATGCCTATCTGTATACTATATGTGTAAATATTATGAGTTCCAAATTGAAGCTTACAAACTACTCTATCAGATATGTTCTGCTGTCTTAGTCAAGTTAATAAAACTGCAGAGCAAAATGATGCCCTATAATTCTACTTTGATAATTCTCTGGAACAGCCTAGAAGCCAGGTCCAGGTTTCAAATACCTGGCCCCACAGTGCTCTGCACCTGGGAAATGTGGTTAAGGGATACTGGGCCCGTGTGGTGAGTTTATAGCCTTTCTGTCTCCACACCTGGTTTTAAAGGTATTTCTTTACTTATGCATGCTTTTCACTACCCATTTATTCGAATTGATCCACTGTCTCCCAGTACCCAAGAATTGTCTTCAGGACTGGTGTGAGAACATCCCTGAGGTGTGGTCTGTGCATAGGAGGAAGGGAACTTGATGCCATTGGGACCAAAAAAAGCTGGCTTTACATACTACACCTTTAAGAGGTTGAAGTGTAGGTTCTAGGTGATCATGTTCCCCTGATTAAGGGGCTCAGGGGCACCCTGAGGAAAATAATGTTACCTTCTCCTTTGCTACCCTAAATCAGTGGTTCACAACCTTTCTAATGTTGTGGCCCATTAATACAGCTCCTTATGTTGCGTGACCCCCAACCATAAAATTATTTCTATGCTACTTTATAACTGTAATTTCACTAGTGTTATGATTTGTAACATAAAAATGATATGTGACCTCTAAAGGGATCACAACCCACAGTTTGAGAGCCACTCCCCTAAATGATAGAGAGTCCAGCAAGCTTATAATTGAGCCCTGTAACCTTATTCTCTTACTTTACGCCTAATAATTTTTCATGGTTTTATAGCCCTTGTATGGGCCTCATTTAATAAATACACATCTATCCTGGTACCAGCCTATGATAGATAATTTCATATATCAACTTGACAAGATTAAGGGACACCAGATACCTGGCAAAACATTTTTTTTTAGGTATGTCTATTAGAATGTTTCTGGGAATGTCTTATCAGTGAAGCGATGGATCAAATGATTCAAAACAAACAAACAAAAAAGCATCCCTGTACCCATTTATCCTCACTAATGCTGCTCATTTAATATACTGAAAGCTCTAAAAGGAAAAGGGGGAAGGAAGGGCAAAAAGCTCTCTTCTTGAGCTAAGATACCCAAATTCTTAAGCTCTTGGAGCCATGGTCATCCCCACCCCCACTGTCCTCAGGCCTTCTCACTGTACACATGTGGTATTTACACCAAAGCCCCATGTTCTCAGCCTTAAGATCTGGACTGAATTATCCCAATGGCTTTCTTGGTCTTCAGCTTGCACATGGGGCATTCTAAGACTTTTGATCTCTAATATTACATGGATCAATTTCAATATTAAACCCTCCTGTTAGGGCTGGAGAGATGGCTCACTGGTTAAGAGCACTGACTGTTCTTCCAAAGGACCTGGGTTCAATTCCCAGCATCCACATGGCACCTCATAACTAACTGTCTTTATCTTCAAGATCTGACACCGTCACACAGATGTACATGCAGACAAAAACACCAATGCACACAAAATAAAAATAATTAAAAGAAAATGTGTTCTATTTATCTGGAAAACAGCGTCTAATGAACAGAGATGTGGTGGACAAGAGAGACAAAAATCTGATTTCATAGAACTTACTTTTGTGTGTGTTGTGGAAGCTGCTGGCTGCGTTCCTGCCACACAGCTCCTGGTCACCTGGCTAGCTTATGCCCCGAAATAACAACACACAAATTGTATTCTTTTAAACACTGCCTGGCCCATTATATCTAGCCTCTTCTAGGCTAATTCTCACATAATAATTTAGCCCATTTCTAATAATCTGCATAGCACCACTAGGTGTGCTTACCGGGAAAGATTCAGCATGTCTGACCTGGCGGCTGGCTGCATTGCGTCTGGCTCTGAGAGGAGCTGCATGATTTCTGAACTCACTTCCTCTTCCTCCCAGCATTCTGTTCTGTTTACTCCGCCTATCTAAATTCTGCCCTATCAGATGGGCCAAGGCAGTTTCTTTATTAGCCAATGACCTTCCTCCATCACGTGTGTGTGTGTGTGTGTGTGTGAGAGAGAGAGAGAGAGAGAGAGAGAGAGAGAGAGAGAGAGAGAGAGAAAGAGAGATGAATGAGAGGTGACAGTTTTAAACATGATCCTCAATTATTTGCTTCTCTGTCAATATGAAGCAGATCAATGCCTACTCCTTTGAACTTTGCTGGTTTATAGTATCCAGCAGAAGTGATGGTGACACACTGTGACTTTGAAGGCTGTATCAAAGGTCATGATCACACTTGACCTCAAACACTCCTGGAGCAATTAGTGATAATGGGGTAGACAACTACCCACGAGATGAGACCGTTGTAAATGTTGTGGTCACATGTATTCTCGTCAGCTTACCAAGCTCAGTTCATCTTTTGTTGCAGTAACAAGACCTGGAATGGGAAGACGGATTGAAAGTGGATCCTCTAGGCCCAGGTGTCCCTGCCTTAGCCGTTCAAGTTACTTTCTAGGTGCATTATCAGATATCAGGAATCGGAGATCATCACGTATCTTCATCCAGTACTAATTCACAGAACTGTGAGCATAATGAAGACATCACCATTCATGATACAAAGTTTTTTGACATGCTGAATAATAACCCCTACTTTTATGCCGAACTCAGTCCTGTGATTCAAGTTTGTGTGTTCAGATGCCTCTTGCCACTTTATCTGAGTGTCCAGATGGTCATCTCACAATCTATTTCCAAGGGAATTATTGATTACTTCTCTCGGCCAAACAAAAGAAACCATCACCAGTAGCAGCAGAATTTACCTGCTTCTGCGTAGACTCTAAGTAAATGCCATGACTCCAGATCTAGCTACAAAACGCTTTGTTTTTCATCACTGCCCAGATCTGATCTATTAGTAAATCCTTCTGTTTCAGTATTGAAAATAGATCTGCAATCTGTGCGTTTCTCCACTTCTCCTCTCCCTGCATTATCTATTAGCGGAAACAACTCTCCTGGAATCCAGATAGACTTTCCTGGCAGCACCTGAGAGTGTACACCAGGATCATCAGGTCAGGACAGTGCAGAACAGTGAATGCGTGCATGTGGAATTGCTTCATACCTCCCCCAGCTTTCTAGTAGTAACAGATGTTATGCGTGGAACTAGAAAAACTAAAAGGGCAAACCTGTGATCAAATATAAAATATATACTTCCAAGAAATGGAAATGGAGTCGTATGCATACACACAGACATGCAGGCAAGTGCACATACACATGCACAAACAACGCATACATGCACACATGAACACCACAAGTACACATGCATCCTTAAGGTGTACACACACATATACACTTTATTTTAGTGTGTGTTTTCTCTAGCCTCAATATTGTGTTGCCATTTCCATGTTGTAATGACTTATGGGAAATGGCAGTCTGCAGTTATGACAACAAAATAAGCAATGTATAACAGGTAGCCCTCTACATGACAATGGAAACGACACTATCGGCATTCCCTTGTGGATAGAGAGAAGGACGACTCAGTCCATCACCTGGAGATTCTAGTTACCAACCTGTCCTGCCCAGTTAAGCATAATCTTAGGAATGTGGGAGTGCGTAAGAGAGTAAAATCTGGCTGAATTTGGGACCCGTCAGCAGTGCCGCTGCTTGGGAGTCACCCCGTGTTTCTGTGAGGAGCCCAGGAGGCTCTTTATTTGCCAGGCTGAACTCGATGGAATTCTTTGATCTTCCGGTTCCTTCTCTAGTTGATGTGATGCCATAGCCTTGCATGGCTACAAGGGTCCTGGAACCCTGACTAGAGGCAGTGAGAGAATAAAGAAAGTACAGATACTCAGAAACATGGACATAGGAAAGCTGGGATCAGGTGGACTGGGTTCTCTAATGGAGAAGCCACAAAACCCCAGAAACTCAGCATGTGTATTATATACCGTTGACCAGGGAGGTGGGGTTATTGCAAAAATCTAAGGAAGGAGGCAGGGTTTATAGTATACAGCTGGATCAAGGAGGGAGGTTTCGCTAATCTCAATGAAAGCATCCTCTGTACTGTCTTCAGGCACTAAATATCTGCCAGCTTGAGGGGGCTGAGGAAAGAACAGTGGCATTTCCAGCACACAGTATCAACATTGGCACTCAGCTGGAGCAAGGTTTTCCCAGGTCTGTGTCCTGTCAACAGTGCACACACACTCAGGACTTCACATATCCAAGGACTCCTTTTCTTCCCATAGGGTGGATAGATGCTTATTTTTTTTTTAACTGTCCTTTTTAGGAAAGTAAATCAGCAACAACACACAGATACACACACACATACATACACATAGACACGCACATAGAGATACAAGTGTAGATACAGCCATACCCAGACAGAAACACGCGTGAGGAAATATTCCTTTCATTTGACTAGTGAGATGGCATTCGAGCTCAAAGAAGAAATTGGGCACAAACAGAATTTGTCCATTTGAGGGGCTTTGGGAGGACAGAAGTGTGACTACCAATGGAGCAGTATCATCAGAAAGAAGAGTTCAGGGAAGGGCTATCCAGAAATAGCCATGTGAGCCGATGAGACAAGAGAGGTAACTGTGGCTGACAGACAAGGTACCAAGAGCTTGATGTTCTTTGTTAGAAGCTAGCGTATGCCTGAGAGATGAAAGAAAGGGAAGGTTGGAATCCTGTCATTTCAGTGTGATAGACACTGAGTCTGTAGACTTTAGAACAAGGTGTCATAGTGGGAGTCCCTAAGAAAAAAATCTTTTAAGGTCTGGCACATATTCAAGTAATGTTGGAGACTGATATAGAAGAAAACACAAAGTCCTGGTGTGTTACTTACAGAGATCTAGATCTACAAGGTATTCTAGCAGCCCACTCCCCCAAATGGTCTGCAGGGGATGATTCCCATGTTGTTGGGCTCATGCTATGTGGTTTCCTGCACAATGAATTGTCTGACTTGTGAAATTGATAGGATATCATATGATAATTGTGTGTTTCTTTAACAATTGTCAGAAAAGATATCATAATTTGTGATTTGCATTTTTGGGTCATTTATATTTATGGAAAGCGAGCAACTATCTTCACAAAAGGACTAAGGTAATTTTCCTGGGAAAAGATGCAAATAGTGTGGAACTGAGACCTCTGCCACCAAGTGCATGAGGCAAGGTAAGACATCCAGGAATTGGAGAGAAGACAGATTCTCAAAGACACGGTGTAGCAGTCTGAAATGCTAATATTTTGGTGAACAATCCTTAAACTGCTTATTCCTGCTTAGTTAAAATTAAACCAAACTAGCAGGTCAGGTGCCTAAAGTAGCCTCAGAGCTGAAGAGTTAACCAACTACAGTAACTCAAACTAGCTGTGCCACCCTAACTCAAAGCCAAATGAAACTGAAAGATAAATTCATGATGATACGTATATTGCAGACATTCACTTTGAGTTTGTGGCCCCACAGAACTCTTGATTGAGTACAAAGTTTAGGCCAAGAGTGATAGAGTGCGTTTGACTATTTCTTCCATGGGTGCTTGGAGGAGTGAAGCCTAGTTTCCATGTCCAAGGCTGAAGTCATCCAGGGAAGTATGCAGCCTTAATGTCCACTTCAATGAAAGGTTCTGTCGCCCATGAAGACTGTTGCAACTAGCTTTAGTTTCTTTTCTCTTGTCTAAACTGCCTTGCTGACTGTACATTATTCTAACCTCTTGTATTCTCCTTTCATTAAAGCTTGCTTAACCTTTCTTCTCCACTATCTCTGATTCCTTATCTGAAGCAGTGCTCTGGAGGAAGTATCAGTCACCTTTGGGTACCTCACTAAAGGACCAAGGTGACTTTCTAGGTAGCAGGTCACAAGGTTTGGTACCAGCCTTTGGGTGAGTCATCTTAGAAACAGGTCCTTCTACCCTAGTCAGACCTTCTGCTGACACCCTGAGAGACCCCAAAAGAAACTTCCTGCTAAGTCTGATCTAGATTTGTGACCCATATCAATTGTATGGGTTAATAAATGTGTAGGTTTGAAGCCCCTGCACATTAAGGCAATCTGCTGTGTAGTTGGGGGTAACCAATTCAGACTTTTGTGCCCAAAATACTCTGACAGGGTATATCATCTCCCACATCTATGGGCTCTATATTTTTATTGGTTTAAATCTCACTAGGCTGAGATGACTGAGTTGTGCTACATGTGACTGTAACAGGCTAGCCTATGCACACAAATATGGTGACTGGAATCTGAGAAAAAAAGAGAAAATGTGCATACTTCTCAAACCTCTACTTGTATCAAATGTATTGTTGCTCTGTTGTCCAAAAGCAAAGACCAAATGCGGTCACTTGGTAAGGTCAAGGTATACAAGGGCGTGGCATGGACAGCTGTGACACTGTGGGGCCATTGATATTGGTATCATAGAGAAATGTTTAGAATGGCAAAACATTCATTTGATTTCCATAGCTGGTTAATTCAATATTCTTACTTGTTAATTTTTAAAATTTGTTTTTATGCATATTCTCATTTTTTTCTGCATGTATGTTTATGTACCTTATGCATAAGTTGTTTGCAGAGGCTGGAAGAGAATATTGGGGCCACTGGAACTGGGGTTACAGACAGTTGTGAGCCACCATGTGCATTCTGAGAATTAAACCCAGCTCCTCTGGAAAAGGAGTCAGTGCGTTAACTGCTGAGCCATCTCCCCATCCTCAATTTTCTTTCATTTTTAATGAGCAAGTCTATGAACATACATATAATTTTTAAAGTTAAGGCCTTTACAGTGTAAAGGTCAATATTCATATCAAAATTTCTTGGTTTTATTTTCTTCCTAAGCTCTCCATAAGTTGTGATATGCTATATGGTAATAAAATCTGACTACTTAACCAATATGATTTTTTTAATTCCATTAAATTTTTATTTTAGAGCGTAATTAATTTCTCCAACACACACATTCCTTCCGGCTTTGCTTCTCAGAACAGTACTGAGAAACAAAAAAGAAAATTACTTGCTACCAGAACCCCATGATGATTTCTTCCTGTACTCGAAGGTGACACTATTTTCCTTCGGTCACCGGTCAATGTCTGTCCTTTGAAGTGGAGCACTCAGTAGTAGTGACTTCATACTGAGTGGTGCTTTTACAACACTTTATACCTATTGGGATAGAATGAATTTAATGTGTAGTCTTGTGCTTCTATTTCTATTTAATTGTTTTAAAATTATCTTAAATCCTTTTCCAGTGTGTTTAAAGAAAAAGCTAAGAGTGCATAAATACTAAGAAACAAACTGAAGCAACACTTAGCAGTGTTTCTAAATAAAGTTGACTAGAGGTTTCTTTGCATTGCAGGAAGATTCTCAGATACAGAACCTTCCAGAGAAAAGTATTGTGTGTGTGTTACTGGCCTTGTATGCCATTGTATACTTATAGGAAATATGGCAGCTTTCTTCTTTGAAAGCTTTATAAGCTCAAAATGCATGGGATCTGGCCTGTTTGCATGTGGATTATAGAAACTGTCATTACCTAAAAAAAAATGGTTCTGATAGATTGGACAAGAATTTTCAGTAACTTGCACCTTCAGAATAGCCAGCAATTGGCAGTTTTGTTGAGGCAAACATTTCCTCTGAGATTTTTGTGATGCTCTGTTTTGGATTCGAGTCCCTCAGTCCCGTGGAGCTCTTCAGGCATATTCATCTTATACTGTCCTCACTTGGGAACCCTTGTGAAGCAGTGATGGAAGACATATTGTGTGCTTTCAACGATTGCATCATCTCCTCTCCCCACATTTCTCCCAGTTCTGCTTAGTATTCCTCACTGCTCTTAAGGTTTCCATTTCTGTTTCTGTGTTACATCTCCTGGTAAATATGAAGTGAATCAATGTCGTAATAGTTTCGGAAGAGCTTATGATTTAACATGCAATAAATACTGTCTAAGAAAACCTACAAATCAGTTACCTGTTGCCGTGTAACAAACTATCACAGTACTCAGATGCCTTAAACCAGTGGTTCTCAACCCTCCTAAAACTGTGACCCTTTCATACAGTTCTTCATGCTGTAGTGAGCCCCCCAACCATAGAATTATTTCATTACTACTTTATAACTGTAATTTTGCTACTATTATGGAAATATAAATATCCGAAATACAGAATATCTGCTATGAGACCTATAAGTTGAGAACCCCTCTTTTAAAACAGTAACAGTTTGTTATAACTCAGCTCTAGAGTGGTTTTTGCAGCTCTTCACAGCTGACCTTTCCTGTGGATCTGTAGCCTGTAGTCCAGGAAGGACTCTTGTGTTGGAGGCTTGGCTCTCTGTAGATTGGTCTGGGTTGGACCCAGTTGATGTGACTTATCTCTCTTCCATGTCATCTCTCACTCCCCATCAGGATAGCTAGGGTTTGTCTTCATGTGTGAGGCAGAACTTCAAGACAGTGATTATGAAGTTCTCATGAAGCTTAAGCTCAGAACAAGCGTTTTATCACTTCTACCTTAGCCTGTTGGCTAATGTAAGCCATAAGACCAGAAAACTTCCAGAGATAAGGAAAGATGCTGCACTTCATGCTGAGAGAAACCAGAAGTTCATATTATAAAGGTTATGATTTCATAGAGGGGTTAGCAATTGGAGCCATTTTTGTAAACAGTCTACAGAGTCAGGATAAGTGTCAAGATGAAGGTTGACTTCCTTTGTCTCACTGCTGGATACAAAGGAAGTTGATGGGAACACTCTTGAGATGCTGGCAGCTTCCTCAGTATTATGAGGGAAGCCAACCCAAGGACCAAGCCAACACCCAGTGAGAAATAAGACAAGAATCACAAGAGGAAAGTACCACAGCTCTCCCGATATTGTGGACCTCCGAGTGTTGGCCAACAACTAGCATTTCCCTTGGATCTTACAGATACACCAGTAAATTCTTTCACTATCCAAGCCTGTGTGACTGGTGTTTTATCTTTGGAACATGGACACACAAATAGCCCTGTAATTTAGTGAAATGCCTTCTCACCCAGGAAAACCAAAGATCTTCTGTGGAAGTAAAGAGAGTGTGAAGAATTGCAGAAGGCAGTGACCAGTGAAACAGTCTCAGGACTAAAGAGCAGGAGATCTTATTACACAGAAGCTCATGTCTGTGAATCTAATCCTGCATTTGTAGAATATCTAACAGTCTGAAAGGGTCACTTAAATTTTCAGATATAATTTACTGTCTCTTACAGGAGAAATTGCATGTTTCAGTAGACAGTTACTCAGGATCTTTTTAATTTATGGCTTCTGAAATGTTCCTTCCATTTATTTTCTCCTTCTTCCTGCCAGTCTGGATTTTTGTTGAGTGTATATTTACATCCAGACATGTTGTTGGTGTCCTGAGTGTACTTTCCATGAACTTATACAATCCTTTAAGATTCTAAAACACTGTTTAATAAGAATTAAACTCTCTCTCTCACACACACACACAGACACACACACACTAGCATAATTTTAGTAGTTAAATTTTTCATTTGTTTTGAGACAGCCCTGGGTAGCCTGGAACCTGCAATGTTGACTAAGTTGTTCTCCAACACAGAGATCTGTCTGCATCTGCCTCTCGAATGCTGGAATTAACAGTGTGTGGCATTACATTCATCCCTGGTGGCCAAATTTTGCATGCTCTAGATTTGCAAAGAACAATGAAACACATCTTTGTGAAGTGTTCATGGTTTCCATTAGTCACTTTTTATTAATTTTAGCCATAAGTAAATATGCAAAGCTTCAACATCCAACAATAACATCAGTAGCAATAATATGACATGGTTAAGCTCTGAGGATGAGAGAATCATTTTTCACCCTACCCTAATGAGAAGTCAGACATGGATAGAAATAGAATGATAGAATGTGAAAAGTATACACAATTTCAGATTGGCCCTTAAGTGTCAGGAAGCAAACTTGAGTTAGAAAGCATACACAGGTTTTCATTGAGTTTGGATTAGGTCTAGAGAAGGTTGTAAATATTTGGAATATAAAGACTGAGATAATGGATGTCTGCAAATTTCCATCTCAGCTCATTGATGTAAAAAGTTAGACTTAAGCAGAGCAACCATGTACATCCTTGTGTTGTACATTCGCGTTATATATACATTGTGCAATATCAAAAGCACTGGTTGTATAGGCTGTGATCTAAAAGAATCTCCCTGCATTTGTATAGGCACACTATACAATCTGACTGTGTGTGGTAACCATGCATTAAAACCTCTAGTGTTATTTGTTAAATGAGTTGTTACAAATGCTGTCCAATTTTATGAGCTCTGTGTATATCTAACTCTTCAGTCTTTTGTTCTAAGCTTGTGATGGTTTGAATAAGAAATGTCCCCCATATGCTCAAATATTTGAACACTTGATCCCCTGTTGGTAATGGCATTTGTGGGGGGTTTGTGGCCTTGCTGGAGGAAAAACACCATTGAGGGAGCCTGTGACAGTTCATAGCTTCACCCCATTTCCAGTTCTCTTTCCCTGTTTTGTGTTTGTGGTTGGAGATGTGATCTCTCAGCTTCTCACTCTTGCTGCCCGCTGCCATACCCCCATCTCAATGTGGATTTCCTGTCTGGAAATCTAAGCCAAATAAACTCTTTCTTCATAATAATTGTTTTTGATATTGGATTTTTATCATGGCAACAGAAAAGTAACCTTACAAAGTGTTTTTTACTGAGAGAAAAGTGGGCCTAGAGCCACTTAGTGACCTTTAGCTCCCCCTGCTCTTTTTTCTATCATGCCCCTCCCTATGACTAGGGCTCACAGAAGCCAATCAGTTGTTGCTCAGGAGCTGTCGCCAGCCAAACATGATACTTCTCTTCCCTGAGAAATGCTTCTTTCTTCATCGTAGTGGCAGCCTGTCTACTGTCCATGTAGCAGCTCTATGGACGTCTTCACTGTAACTGAGTCTCTGCTGATGCCTTCCTCACGCTGTCAGCTCTTAGGGAGCATCTGTGTTGTCCTCCGGTAAATATAATGATAAATACTCTAGCCTGTTCTTTACTCTTCATTCCACACTGTGCCGAAGGCCTTACTGTAGTCACTGTCATTTCCAAGGTAGGTATAACATTCCTGGCTTCCACATTTTAAAGACATTGAAACATTAAAAATGGGTTCGGTCAGAACTGGCCCAGAACCTCAGCCACATTGTCTTCCGCAAAGCAAAACAAACAGATAAACAAACAAACAAAAAACCCTCTCAGTCATATTACAGGGAATTTCAGCAGAATCACTTTGGACGAGGATACAAGGATATGTAAGCATTAGAGAAAACTCTCGGAGTCTTTCTCCATAACCATAATCTTTAACTGTGGAGTCTACAATGACTAAAGGGGGTTGGGGGTCTGTGTTACAGAGAAGGGGCAGAGGGAGCCCAGTGGTGCAGTGACAGTCTCTCTTGTTGGCTGTCTCAAGTTAGTCAACAACCCTCAGTCAACCCATTACTTAAGAAAATCACAACTCTCTATGATGAGTGGTAATGATAGCTATATTACATTAATATTCATATTGACTCTATGTTTGGCCATGTGATCTACACTGTCCAGTAAGACAGTAGCAAATAATAAATATGTTACTTTTGTGTTATTCAACAAAATACCTGATCCATAGAAATGGCTGATAGAAATAAAGCTTTGTGAGGAAGACACGGTGGCAGTCATGGTGGGAGGCTTGTGGTAGAGTCTGTCCCTTTATAGAATACCAGGAAGCAGATATGGTGACAAGAACCAAAGACTAGGCTATACACCTCAAAGACCCACCACTGTTAACCGACTTCTCCCAGATGGGACCCACCTCCTGGGGTTTCCACAGTTTTATAAAAATAGTGCCAACTTGGGGACCAATTCTTTGAAATATGAGTCTGTGTAGGCAATTTCAAATCCAAGGTGTAATAAGACACGAGCAGAAACTTAAAATGAACCTGTCAATATCTACTTCTGCTCTGCCATGCCTAGTATGAAAGGAAGCCCAGGCCACCCTGATGGGGGAAATCTAAAAGACAGGAAATTAAAGGTCAAGTCACCCAGCTAAGGTCTTTCTTGTTGTTGGATTAACATCTGGAAGCATGAGCGAGTTGCTGTCCAGATCAACTGGCCTGATTCTAGACACAGAACAGTTCATTCAACCCATAGCGTCATAGAAAATTGTAAGCAGCTATTCGAAGTCATGAAGCTTCTTAGTTTGGTATATAACGAAGATAACCTGTACAGTGACCAGGGGTTGTTTCTGGATAACAGCTGGTGAAGCATCATCACCAAGTGTCCCTTGCATTTATGCTGATGGCAGTACAGATGTTCTGTGCGAACAAGCTGTAGCAGCTGGCATCCTATGACCTTCAGATTGACTGAGGCCACCCACAGAGTTCATGCCGTTACTGGGCCTGCTCATTGCTGAGGCTGTGTGCTGTGGTTTAATGCAACCCTTTCAAAATTCCTGTGTTCAAACATAATGGCCAACGTGATAGTATTAAAAAGGAGACCATTAAAAACTTATTAGGTCATGAGGACTCCTCCCTCATTAGTGAAATTTTGGTTCTCATTAAAGATGTATTACTTAGCCTTTGACCCTCTTGTCCTTCTGCCATGAGAACACATGTCATTGGTCCTCTCTGGAGGATGCAGCAACCAGATACTTTTTTTCAAAGCTCCAAACAGTCTTCTGGATTTTCCAGTGCCTTGGTCTTAGATTTCATAGCCTCCAGATTCACTTAAAGAAGCTATGATAGAAGATTAATACAGCTTTCACATTGCCTGTTGGGAGACTTGCTTTTGGAACTCTTTAGTCAACAAGCATGAAGGTAGGAGACATGAGACCACTCTAGAGGAACCCCAAGACACATGGAGGTATTTCAGTCAGCACTCAATGCATGCCGCAGGTAACAGCAAACATTATCAGCACATGCTCCAGACAATCAAGTCTGGAAGCCTAAAGCTGAAGTCCTGTGTTATACTCTGGGGCCAGTTTTCTACTAGTGTGCCTTGTCCATGTTTTTAAATATCATTGTGGGGCGGTTTGTTGTGATGAATTAGCAGTGGAAACACTGTCTAACTATTTTCTGTTACTTCATCCTGTCAGATTGCGTTGTCTGTTGATTGATTGACTTTCTCAAATCCTATCCTCCCTGTTAGTGCTGTGTCTGCTACTGCATGTATGTACCCATATTGACCAAGACAGAATTGACACATACTTGGTGGTCAATAAATATTTGTTGAATGTATAAAAGAATGGATGTTTACGCTATAGATTTAAAGTAAAAGTTTCTAGAAAAGTGCTTCTTTCTTTACTCTTCGTCTTTGGGCCCCGGGCAACAAAATTGGGGGCTGTTTGTGTGAAATTGACTGTTTTTCATAATATGTGTGTGAGCTTTCCCGTCAAATGTTCAGTTGTTCAGCCAATAAACACCTGTCCCACATCACAAGCCAGCCTCTGTCGGTCTCGCTGGGAGCCCTGCCTGGGAGATGAAATGAAAACTAAATTATGGAGCATTGTAGATTTAATGTAGCCACAAGACTGAGCCCCTTACAAGACAGAGACAGTGACAATGTCTACGTAATATGGATTTTTTTCAGGGTTCTTCTCATTGCCCTAGATAAAATAGGTGTACCATAAATATGTATTGACTTGCAAGCAAGTAAACATTTTTTTTTTTTTTTGAGTAAGGCAGAAAGCAAAAGAGCATATGAGAAGTAAAGGGCGAGTAACTATGCAAAAGGAAGGAGGCTCCTATTAAATATCTAAAAGGCATGAGGTCCCAATCTGCTTACTGTAATCATAAGGAGGTATCACAGAGCCCAGAATAAAGAGTTCAGGAACCTGGCACAAACACACCACTGTCTTTCGAAAGCAGGGCCATTAAAACGCCATGAAAAAATAATGGCATCTCCCTCCGGTTTCTGCTTGAAGGTGGATTCATGCAATCTCAGCATTTTATCTTGGAAGCTCCCCTGAGAAGGTACACTGGGGAAGCAATTTGTATCTTTTTTAACTAAGACAGGAAGCCTTGAAGTCTGTGGGTCATCCACTTCCCTCAGACTCCCGTGCAATTGCTGAGAAATGTGTCAGATCTGAAGATTTTGTGGGCTGTTAACTGCATGTGATTTTTCCCCCTGCCATTTACATCTAAGGTAAATGAAAAGCCTTGGGTTTTACAGCCCAGTTGGGATGCCGAGAATGTTCTTATATACAGTGTGTCTGAAATTAATTAAGATATGTAGACAGTTTATGTATATGACCGAAAAAAAGGATGCATTCCATTAATGTTTATTAAATAAATGAGAACAACTAAAAGATGGATTATCCTTTTTGAGGTGTTATGCATTTTGAACACATCCTCTCCCTGCCCCCATTCTTTGGGCGGGGGGAGGACGGGGGGTTAGGTAGCTCTGCTAGTGCTACTTTGTAGAGGGAGAAAATGAGTTTTAGAAAGTAACAAATAGAATAGAGAAACAGGTTTATGCAAGGTCCCAATTCACTGAGTCCTTATTTGTAATGCTTTATTCAAGAGTGAACTTTGGAAGCTTATAGGGACCTTTCTGAGTCCCCAAACATCACCATCAAAGAACTCAAGGATGGGACTGTTAAGACGGTTCAGTGGTAGAAGCATTTGCTGAATAAGCACAGTGACCTAGGTTATAGCTCCAGAATCCATGTAAGTTAGATGGAAGGACAGAACTGACTCCACAAAGTGGCTCTTTCACCTATACATGCATGCCATGGCATGCACCATGCCCCCATCTGTCATATACCACACACACACACACACACACACACACAAATAATGATAATGATTGGTTTAATGCAGAAGATAAGGAGGAGGCCCATCAGACCCCAGGCAAAAACAGATATTCTGTGCAGAGAATGACCTTGGTAAAACATGAAAATGATGTTGAAATAGCTGTCTTTGTCAACATGTAATGATTTTTCTCTTGTGTTATGTACTCTTCACTAGTTTGAGAGTTCTTGTGTGTTTATATAATTTCTTCTGTAGGAAGCAGTACAATGGACTGAAAAGTCAAAGATGTTTACGTAAAAGTCCTGTCTCATAGATCTCATGAGCTTCAGCTTTCTCGTCTGTCATTACAGGTTGTACCATGTGCATTGTAGAACTGATGTGATGGTTAACTGCTATCTGTATGCGAAGTAACTTATACATGACCCGCCACATAATAAGGCAAATAAACCTTACTTGTCTGTCCTTATGTTTAAGCCACCAGGGAAGATCCTTGAAAGCAGAAATCTGGCACAGCGCCTCACAGATGAGAACTTCATAAATATTTATCAAAGGCATGGACGGATGAATAACCATAGGATGAAAGCATATTAATCACTGTAAAGCTACCAGTAAAACCAAATGTAGTTCAGCAACTTTTTCAAATAGCATACTATTGATTGACCACCTTAGGATTCACAGTTGGGGCTTCCTATGAGCAGATGGTTTTCCACCACCTGTCAATCTCTGGAATCAGGTTCTGTCCATCCACCATCCCTAGGATGCCGGTATCTTTGTAGAGCGACAACAGCAGCATCTGTTTCTTCACTTCAGACCCACAGGAGCCAAAAGCCACCCATCCTTCCACTAAACCTCAACTGGAGAAACTTGATCACACAGTCACACCTGGAAGCAAGCATCTCTCTCTCTCTCTCTCTCTCTCTCTCTCTCTCTCCCTCTCTCTCTCTCTCTATGTGTGTGTGTGTGTGTGCATGTTAAATAACAGAGCTCCTGATCTGTCTGATCCAAAGACAATAACATAACATAAAACCAATATCTGGTTGGTATTGGTATAAGGTCACCTGCCTGCCCCACCCCCCCTTCCTCAGACTATCTGCTATCTACTGTGCCTAACAAATCACCTCAAAATGTAAATGTTTAAAACAATAAATATGTGTATGTCTTATATCTCTGCTTTGGCCTCCCAGTAGTCCCGGAGGTCATCTGGAAGGCTGTGTGTGAGCTGCCTGCTCTAGAGGTAACCCAGATGGAGGCTCATTCTGTTCCACGTGGAGGCTCATCCTCCAGAAAACTAGCTATCTCAGGGTTGGCCAAATGGTGATTGGACAATGAAGAGGAGAATAGGAAGCATGTTTGGTCTTTGAGGCTTATGGCTAGATCAACTACAACATCACTTTTGCAATGTTCTAGTAGTGGAAACAAGTCACAAGCTGGACATAGTCAAAGAACAGCGAACGAGATTGTGTTCCATAGTGTGAGAGTCTGCAAAGCTCATTGCAAAGCAGGAGAGAATGGAAGTGTGTTTTTGCAGTCAGTGTATTACGTAGTGGGTGCCTCAAGCTACCTGGAGACCTAGTGACCCAGGTCTGTCAGGCAGGAAAAAGAGACAGCATTGCACTCCTTATCATTTCTCAGGTCTTGACCAAGATCAGGTGTAGTGGATTTCTCAATCATTGTCTCAGTCTTTGTCAGGTGCAATGTGCCTATGTTGAGTTGGAGAGAAGACAAACAAGGCTTTGTGATCTGTGCTTTGAACCTCTTGCAGCCACATGCACCAGCAATGCCAGGGAAGGCAAAGCTGGGAGAGAATTATCATGAGTCACTAGATGGGCAAAGCTGTGAGACGTAAAGAGGAGAAAATGCAAGGGAGCAGCGGCAAAGCCCAGCCAGAACCTGACACACAGGGCCGTCTAGAGTCCATTTACTTCCTTCTTGAACTTCCTGAAGGCAGAAGCACTGGGATTTGGGGTTCCTGTACCATCAGTAGCTGGCTGCATGGATAGCAGCGCTTGGACCCCTTTTTCTTACAGGTGAAATGGGCGGCTTCAGGATAGGCTTGAAGGCTGTAGATACATCTCTTGACAACACAGGTCAGAGGAACTGAGGATGGATGTAGAAAATCAGCCCCTGAAGACCTGGATGAGACATTAGCTCGTCATTTGGAACTCTCGTTTAGTAGACTTCTTCCTCCATCCTGCGCAGGCACTGCTTCCCATGCTGCCCTTGTTTCTAATCATCAAACCCCCATTGGCCTTGAAAGTTGTCACACAGTGAATGCAAACTCCAAGGCACAGTCCAAGGAAAGTTAAGTCATTAGACCAACTGGTGAAGGTGGCTGGACTGTGTTCTGAGCACTAAAGTTCCCCTTCTCGTGGGCTGTCCCTGCCTGTTCTCTGCTTGCGTGATGCTCCTTGCAAGGACTGTAAGTTTTTATCCTGCAGCAAGGGGACAGCATTTCTAGGTCCCCTGTCTCAGGAAATCAGAATGAGGCTGGGGAAGAAAAGGGAATATTTCATCAGCTAAGAGGAAATTCCAATTGATGTGCTTAATTAGGTCAGATACCCATTTTCCTCCGAGTCTCTCCTAGTTCTTTGAAGTCAAAGGACACGCTGGAGCGGGAGAGGGGAAAATAGTCGAAAGAGGATTGGAAAGAAGCAGCCTGTACACGTGAAAACATCCCATTCGTCCTTTTAGAGGGTTGAATTCAAATATGGTTAGCTCTCAACCATATCGACATAAAAATGCTTAAAATAAAATGTAGGGCAGCCCCCTGAAGGAGGGAAACCTTCAGCGTGAAGAAGACTTTCCCAGCTCGTTAAAAGCCACACTTCCACTCTCTCCCTGCAAGACTGATAGAGTTTACAGTCAGTCCAAACACTCCTTCGCGATTTAGTTATTTTAGGTGAAAGAAAAGAAGTATAGATTTGAAAGTTCCCGAGGAGGAAGCACCATGAGGTAGTAACTCGGTGGGTTTGAGCTGCAGTCTCTAAGACTGGTTCTCATAGTGGCTCGAGTACAACATCTTTGTTGGCTGGGACGATTGCCCTAGGACCTGCGCTATTCTGTGCAGTTGCCAGTGGCCATGTGTGGCCAGTGGTGGACTTGAATCATCGTTACTCTGACTAGAGTTCCTATTTTTCCTATGTGCGTCTGTGTGTATTTATGTATGTGTATCTATGTTTGATGGATGTTTGTATATGTGTCTATATGAGTGTGTTCATGTATGAATACAGGTGGGTGGATGTTAGAGGTCAGATTTAGGTGTTCCTTTCCCGTTTCTCTTCATCTTAGCTTTTGAACACGAGCTCATGGGTTCAGCTAGGCTGCTTGGCTAGTATACCCCAGATAGATGTCCCTTTCTGACTTCCCATTACAGGGCTTTCAGACATGCACCCCTGCAACCAACGTTTTACATAATTGCTGGGATCCAAACTCAGGACCTCTTGCTTACACAGAAAGCATTTTACTTACTGAGCCATTTCCCTAGCCCCAAGAACTCAATTCTGACTTTACTGCATTTCAATAATTAAATTTACATTCCAGCAGCCTCATGCTGGTCGCTACCCAGTAGAAACTCGGAAGGTTCTTAGCCTTCTGTGAATATGGTTCTTTTAAATAGTCCTTAAAATCAGAGACCTGTATTCCATCCCTCTTCCAAACAAATGAAGAAACCATGTATGTTAGCTAAATTTGGCTCAGGAACAAACCACCCTATGACACTGACTTGAAATAACAGTGATTTACTTAGCCCAAGATACTGCGGCTAACAAATTTAGGATGGGTGTAGCTGGACAGCTTTGCTCCTCTCTGCTAAATTGGTGCATTTGTGGGCAGATCCTGGTCAACTGAGAGCGGCCAGCATAGGGTGACCTCAGTAACATGCTTTATCCTCCCAGCATGTGGATCTACCTCTGAAAGACTAGCCCAGCTCAGGATGACTGAGCAGGTTTCAACAAAGGGATCTTTCCTGTACCGGCCTCAAAAAGGCCAGCTTTGAGGACAGGCAGTGTCACTTCTGTTACAGGCTGTTAATCAAAGCATGTTAAAAGGCTGGCTAAGAGGACAGTGTCAGAAAATGGAGCCCAGCGTTTGAAGGGCCACACAGTAGAGTTCACTGCAGAGTGTGGCTATTGGGAGAACATGTACAATTGTGGACATTTTTTGTCCTCCGTCATTCTGAATGCCAAAAGATTAAGTCTGAGGAAAATGCAAAAACTTTTAAGACAACCCAACCCCCATCTTGGAATCCTGGCTCTTGGTTTAGTTCTTGGATTCTCTGTCTAAGGTGCGCTTTTCTTAGGTCTCAGGTTTCTTATCTACAGAAAGACAAAGATAATTTAACTTCCTCTACTTCTTCTAGCTCCCAACTGGTGTTAAGTGTTGAACTTCTTGGCTCTCCTCACGCAGGGAATCAGCAAGGGGGCAGAAATGGTTGGACCTCTGTGAGCCCAGTCAAGTACTTGAAAGCTGCTTCCTTGGCAAAAGGCTCTTGAAATACCAGAAGAAATTGCTCAAAAGGAAAATAAAATAAAAGGCAAGTCTTTACAGTAGTGCTCAGCTTTTTGGAGGAAGGTTCATAACAGATTGAATTTGGAAAGGATGGAGTGTTTTTCTTGTAGGCTTTTCTAATTTATAATCCAACCACTTCCTTTTCCTTTTGTAACTCTGATGTCCGAGTGGAGTAATCTAAATATCCTTCCAGCCTCAGAATCCTGACAGTATTTTCACATTGATCTCCCGTCCGCCAAATCAAGCCTTGCAGATCTGTGAGCAGCATTGCCAATAAAATTCCTCCTCTAGAAAAGGACTGCTGTTTCTGCTTCCCGTTTCCTAGGCCATGAATCTACACGATGGCATTCCTGCTGATAGAAGCGCCTCCAAGCAGCCAACTCACAACTGCCAGTGCAAATTTGCGTACTTTGCCAAATTGCTAGCTCACAAGTCTTTACTTGTGAAATAAACAGAAATGAGTATGAGGGAAAAAGATTTGGAGGGAAAGAGGCTGTGGGTGATACTCATAAAGTAATGATAAAGACAAGAAGAGGAAGGAGGGGTAGTGGGAACGGAAGGAGAAGGGCAGAAGATGGTGGAAGGCCAGGAGAGAGCAAAGAAAACTAGCATAGGGAGCAAAGGAGAAGAGAAGGGCTACAGACGGGGGAGTGAGAGAGAGAGGAAGGACTTGGAGAGGAGCAGAAGCAAGTGTGTGGGGGGTAGGGAGAACAGGAGATGGAGTGAGTGATGGGGGAAAACAAGATCCCTGGACATCAGGCTGAGTACCACAGCCAATCTTTGCAAACCGGGGTCTTCACTCTTTTGTCTACACAAGCTTTCCTGAGGTAGTGGATTCTTAGGGGAGCTCAGTTGCTTTTAGTGATCGAACTGAAAGGAAGTCAAGTGGAAAAATTCTTGGATTTGTTCCGGCCTCCTTGACTGTGTAACCACTGACCAGTGGATTCACATCTCTGTATGTTTGCCTTTTCACATTCAACACCATGTGAGGTTGTTGTTTGCTCTTAAGGTAAACCGTCTGGGACTAGGAAGTTCTTCTTTGTATGATTTTATTGTTTTGGGTTGGCATTGTTTATGTTTCTTGTTTTGTTTTTGATTTTGAGATGGGGTCTTGCTATGACACCCAGGCTGGCCTAGAACTCATGAAACTCTTTCCTCCTAAGAGCTGAGATTATTGGTGTGCCTTTCCATGCCCTTCTTTGCATGAAATTTTATTCTAAAAACAAAATCAAAAAACAGCAAAACAACAAAAATCCCAATATACATTGGTCACAGATTATCAAATCTGCTCTGCGCTATTTGGAAACATCAGGGATAGACAATCTTCCTTAGATTAGCATGACTGAAATCAGGCCTTAAGATGAATGCCTTTGAGCAAATGATCTATTAGAAACGAGCTCTTAGAAGGAGCAGGAAAGACAGAATGTTGAGGTCTTAAGGTTGAACAAAAGGCCAATTGAGAAAAGCCCTAGGTTCAGCTTGACCTCTTGTTGTTTCTGGGAGATTAATTATCCACCAAAAATTATCTCCATCATATTAAAAGACAGGTTTTCTTTTTTTTTTTTTTTTTTTTTTTTTTTTTTTTTTTTTTTTTGGTTTTTTGAGACAGGGTTTCTCTGTGGTTTTGGAGCCTGTCCTGGAACTAGCTCTTGTAGACCAGGCTGGTCTCGAACTCACAGAGATCCGCCTGCCTCTGCCTCCCAAGTGCTGGGATTAAAGGCGTGCGCCACCACCGCCCGGCAAGACAGGTTTTCATAATCTTGGCTAGAGGCAAGCCACTTCTACCTCTAAATATTGGAAAGGTCCAGGATTGGCCATAGGGGTCACCAGAGTAGCAAATACCGTTAAACTGAGGGGAAGCAGATAGGATATTATTATAGGGGTCTGGGGTGCAAACAGTGTATATCACAATTTAACAGGGAGCTCTTAAACTTAGGATCTAGGTAGGTAACTGGTCCACAGAAAGAGAAGTCATCCTAGACTGGTGAGACACCAGCCAGTCACAGGATAGCACATGCATATCACAAGGACACACAGTGGGAGTCCATGGTTGGAAATGGCTGCTATCACTGTGTACCTGATGCTCAGCACACAGCAGTAGATATGTCATACAACACAAAGGAGGTTATGTGAACCCTGGGTCTAATTTTAGCCTGAAAACATCTCCAAGCAGAGTCTCGAGGCCAGTTTATCCCTGGGCTAAGGAGTGGCTTCCTTTAATTTTTATTTTATTTTCCCTTTGATGTGGGATTCCCCTCTGTATACTGTGAATACTATTGGTGAATAAAAAAACTGCCTTGGCCTGTTGATAGGGCAGGGTAGAGCTAGGCAGGGAAAACTAAACTGAATGCTGGGAGAAAGGAGGCAGAGTTGAAGAGAAGCCATGGAGCTGCTGCCAGAGACAGAAAATGGTGAAACTTTGCCAGTAGGCCACAAACCTCATGGTAAAATATAAAATGGCTTGATACTAGATATATGAGCTAGCTAGCAAAACGCTTAAGTGATTGGCCAAGCAGTTGTTTAAATAATATAGTTTCTGTGTGATTATTTTGGGAATTTGTGCAGCCAAGAAAACAAACAAGCGGCTTCCTATAACATCCCTTGTCATGGCAATGGTCTCATGATATTCAAGATTATTCTGCTTTGAAGCAAACATTAAGAATAATAACTTTTCAGTTATTACTGAATTAATACTGGACATTCGACCCTTCTTTCAAATCATAATTGGTACTTCAAGATGCTTCTAGGCTTTAATCTTCTGCCCTATGTCCTTGAGGTCTCTGCTTCAATCGGATTTGTTCTTGGAAGATAACTCAGCTTCTTTCTAAAGAAGGAAGTAAATATCATAAAATTGGAAAAAGTGAAATTAGATTTAAGTTAGCAAAAACTGAGAAGGAGTAAAAGAAGAAAGGATGATTAAATTAATTGAGCTGTATTTTGAAGTTTTGACTTTCTGGGCAGTTTTCTAATATAGCTCAGACACTAGTCAGGCAGATCACACACACACACACACACACACACACAATGTATGTACGGTATAACTCATGACTTTATTTTTAAGCTTCTGGGAGCCCACATACCAGGACTTAGTTCAATGTGATCTTTCTGGAGGTTTTATAAATTGCCTGTTAAAGATGCATCCTATGCTGATTTGACTTAGGCACCTACCTCGTCCTTGACATTGTTCCTTCCCAGAATCACTAGATTTGCATAAAAATTTAATATGAAAAGTGTAGTAAGTCTCCAGGCAGATGGAGGTCTTTGACTAATTATCTGTGAATTGTGACAGCTTGGAGCTAGGCCTCTGAAGAGATTTAGTGCTGACAATGCTCTACAAATACAGGGCCACAGTGTTGCTCGCTAGAGCTGGGATGGGAGGAGGGCACAGGTTGGAGAGTCTGGTGTCTTGGCTTTAGAATGGAGGCAGAGACAGGAGCAGGACCCTCAGGACATCTCAGGGGCCAGTCCTGTGTGTGTTGCTCCCAAAGGCCTTCCTGTATTGTATCTGTGTCTTTACCTTTCCTCTTTTTAACCCTGAGGACTAGAGACCTTTCTGTCCATTAGACACAGCTGCATTCCAGACCCCACGTTTTGGATTTAGCACATCTCCTTTTTGCTTCTGGGACACTTTTATCTTGGTACGGATAAGAATCACCTGAAGGGCTTGATAGCCCTGATACCTGGGTTACACTCCCTGTGACTAAGATCCTGCAATCTGGCTAGCTCCCTGGTGACGAGGATGTCCACAACATAGGGGCATATCCCTCCCACAGTAAGAAAATGACATAGGACTCAGGACTCCAAACCTGATTCCTGTAATCCAGTTCTAGCCTGCCCAACAGTTTCTTTCCTTGCCCACAAGTATCTAGGTGTTTGTCTTCTTTGTAAAATAAAAACACCTGTCACAGCAATGGTACCAGTTGTGTGGTGGTTAACACCAGCACCCATATTTAAAGAGGTCACATAGTCTGCCAATTTCTCCCACACCATCTGCACTCTGCTAAGTCACGCCCATTGTTTCCTCAAGGTATCTGTTGTCTCCTAACTTAAGTTAGTGTGATTTAATTAACATCAAGCTTTGCAGAGGTTACGTCTTAATTCAGACATGGGATACCGACAGTAGAAAACACAAGGCTTGGTGGCAGCCTCTGTAGACAATGATAGAGATTCTCAGTACCCCACAGAAGGGCAACTGCCACATCTCCATGAGGAATTTAACTTAGTTTCTCACAAGGTGATATGATAATCAGGAGATAGGTAACAGAAGACTGTAAGTATCATTTGGGGGAATAAAGAGGCCTCATAAAACCAGGAACTTTTAGTAAAACAACCTGGAACAGCTAAAAGAGGGGCTGGTGAGGTAGCTCAGGGGTTAGGAGCATTTGATGCTCTTGCAGGGACCCAGGTTCAGATCACAGCACCCTCCTGATGGCTCAGCATTAGCTCAAAGTCCAGTTCTAGTGGATCCAACAGAATATTCTGGGCTCCACAGGCACTAGGCACATGCGAGGTGTATATACATATATACATACATCCAGGCAAAGCACTCAGACACGTACAAGAGGAACTAATGCATCCACAAAATGTTTAAGAAGATGGTAAAAGATGCAAAAAAAAAAAAAAAAACAAAAAACTTCACTGGAAAAATGCTTAGGAGAACTCCACTTTCTTTTCCTATTGTCCTTTCTTCCTTCCCCTAAGACCCATGTGTAGATGAATGCAATTCCAATTCTGTGATATTGTGGTCAGTTTCCTGGACTGTGGAAGGCTTTTGAGTGTCAAAATATTATTCTTCATCGGCTTATATGAGTTGGTCATCCACTGAGATAAGGTATGTGAAGGTCCTTGAACAGCATGATATCCAATGAGTGCTTGTCCAGTGTTGGTCGTTGTCATTATTACCTTACTCCTGTCATAGTGAGTGAGCACAGGGATTGACCAGGGATGGCTACATTTGGATGGGCTCTCTCACTTGTCCTTACCAGACTGATCAGTCCAATCTATCTAAGCTATATGCTTTTCCCATCAGCCACTGACTACCATGCTGCCTTTTATTTTTGTCCATCCCTTCAACCACTGTTTATTCACCATGTATTTGATTATTTGTAAAATGGGAATAATATATGTGTGTGTACATATATACATATATATTACAACATATATTATGATATATATGTAATAGGGTTGTAAAATTTTAAATTAAATGGTTACATTAAATGTAGTACTAGTGTTTGGGAAATGCTTAATAACATTTGGTTAACCCACATGAAACTGAAACTTTGGCAAACAATAATAAATGTCTAAACATTATTCTTTTCAGTGTCTAAATTTTTCTAATACAGTGTCTTTCTATGCGACCCAGGTTGGTCTTGAAGGTACCATCCTTTTGCCAGGGCCTCCTTAGTGATGGGACCACAAGTGTGCACCACATACCTGGCTTTTAACTGTTTTTTTTTTTTTTTAAATGTTATTGCTGTTTTATTCTTATCAACTGTGTTGGTATATCAGTTAGTTCCCGCTGTGAAATAAACAGCCGCCAGCCTCATAGAGAGAAAACAATTAATTTGAGTCTATGGACCAGTTACATGGTTCCATTGTTTGGATCCAGACCTCAAGTCTATAATCATCTGAAAAACAGGGGCTTGCTGCCCTTGGATGGCCTCTATGTCTTGTCATAAGGTGTGCGTTGCATCTTGCAGCATAAGAATTGGGCTTATTTGTGAGGTCAGGGCAAAGTTCCAAGGAGAATGGAAACCTCTGAGGCCCACACCCAGTACTACCATTGCGTCAGTTCCACCGAATCCAACTGGCCAAAGAAAGCCACACAGAGAACCCTAAATCCTAGAGCTAAGAAGACACTCCATCCTTGATATGGAGGGCAGAAGTGTCACCCTGCCAAGAATAAAAATGTAGGGAATAGAGGAGAAATTAAGCTTCTTCTCTTGTCACTCAAGCAAAAGCAGGAAGTATATACTTCATTTTGTATTCCCTAGCCCCACTTTTTATATTAGTTCTTTAATTTTGAAAATATTTCTCCCATTTGCAGCGATGTGGCTAAGCATGCACTCTACCACTGAACTCTACCCTAGGTCCTGAAGGTGGATTTTCAACATAGAATAAAAAGCGACCTGCCCTTTCATGGTGAGGTAATTCTTATCCTCCCATCTTTTGCCTCTCCTGGCATTTTAGGAGCACACTGACTGGGACGTGCAAGGGCAGATGCAGAACCTTGAATGTTTCCACCTTAAAAATACTCCAAGTACAATCACCTTGGCAAGCAAACAAAGGGACTCTAAGGCATCTTGCATTAACATTTTGCAAAGGTGCTGTTGCTAGACTTTTTCCCCATCATCTCTAAATCATCAGCAATGATTTTAGAAAAGACACTTTTGAAAAAAAAAAAACAAAACCAGAAATTGTTGATTGTGCTGTGTGATATCATTGTGGGGTCTTGTCTGGTCGTTAAGACCTGTAGTTACAAAGGGCTTTATGGAGGTCAAGTAACCGAAGCTAAAGTTGCTATGTCACTCTGAACATGCACAAACGTGTTTTCTCCTGATGAAGGGATAATGCTGGCCCTCATTACAGGTTAAGAAAATAAAAGCACGGCGAAGTCAGAAACTTGCTCCAAGTCCTATCACTGCACAAAGTCTGGATTGAACTTGCTTAACCATTTTGCAGCCTTAGATGAAAATAAATCATTAATCAAATTTTAGAAGGCTTCGCTAGTGCCAGTGATTTTGTGGATAGAGTATAGAACGTAGTTCAGCATGAATATAAATATGTATTTCAACACGGAAAAGTAGCACGGAGCAGGGGCTCTGGGTTACATCACTGACAAAATATCTTGGGTCTCTGATGGTAGGCCTCAGCTCCGGATCAAATCCGAGCCCCTCAGCACTGCTATGTGATGGTATCTATGTGGCCTTTAGGTTCGGTTTCACCATCTTATGCCAAATGAACAACAGATACACACCAGGAACAACTGCCAGTGAGCTCACAAGTGACGGTGAGGATGAAGTCACACAGTTGAAGTCCACACCTGACTCACTATGGGTCACTAGCGACAATTCACTCCCTTCTTTCCTCATCTTAGGAGTTGTCCACTAGTGCTTCCTAGTGATCTCACAGAGTGAAGGTCTAAAAAGGATTGCAGTGTCAGGAAAGGAGGTAATGGGACCAGTTTGTACTAAGAATACCACCTAGAGAGCTTATGAAAGACACGGATCCATGACTGTGCCTGTGATCTGTTTCACCCTGTCATCTTGGGGAGGAGCTGAAAAGTGTGATCTTTCCCCCAGTTCTCATGTCCTCTGACCTAGGTGATCCTCAAGGACTCCCCCTTTTAATTCTGTAGTTCTGATTTATCCACCCTTTCCCAGTAATTGCTCCCATTCATTGAATATCTCCTCAGCTTTAACATGCAAGTAATTGTTGGCCCACATTTATTTAATTTTTTCTACCGTTCTCATCCACACTGAGCACAAGAGGAAGCAGAGAGGTGAAGAAACCTGAAGACCTGGATTCCAATGTGAGTGTATTTCCAGCTTTAGCCACTGAGTTCTAGGTTAAATGAATCCTGGAGCCCCCATCATCACTACAAGATGGAATTCCGGGGGTGGGGGGCTTTTGTCTCTTCAGATTGTAGTGTGATTCAATAAAGAACTCAATCTGATGATTTTAGAAAACCCACAGAGGGCTTCTACAGTCCTTGGCTCATAACCTAAGTCCTCTTACAACTGAAATATGCAAGCAGGTCCTGGGGTGAGGAAATAGGCTGGTGACTGGGAAGGAGGAAGTACAGCCTTATGTTGTCTGCAATTGAGAAACACAGCTGTAGGTAATTATTTGTTCCTAGCTATAAATAAAAAAGATCCTTAAGAACAACAAGAAAGAACATACAGCTTGGGGAAGGGAGGGAAACCTCACAGGGAGTAGCCCATCAGCTACTTTGGATAATAAAATCAGGGGTAGGATTGGTCTTAACCATCCCTTACCCTAGCAAAGAGGCCTTTTCAGCAGCTGGTGTCTATAACAGGGTACAGGTTATGGTCAGCTAAGCCTGAAAAGGAGTGATTATGTATACTTTGCTTGTTCTGTGGTTCTAATACAGAACCACCAGCATGTATCTAAGTACCTTATTGTGTAGAAAAAGAGAAAAAGACCCTGGATTCTATACTGGGGTGTTTATTTGCCCTTTTCCTTCACCTTAGTGGTAGGGCTGTGGTGTAGGAGGTCCTTCTGTCTATGTGTTGCTTTTATTGGTTAATGAGTAAAGAACTGCTTTGAGCCTATGGCAGGGAAGAACAGAACTAGGTAGGGAAAGATAGGCTGTATGCGGGAGAAAGAAGGGCAGAGTCAGAGAGAAGCCATAGATCCTCTGCCTGAGACAAATGCTGGGAATATTACCTGGCCACTGCCATGTGGCCATACACAGATTAATAGAGATGCGTTAGTTAAGGCTATGGAATTAGCCAGAAATATGCGTAAGCTATTGGTCAAACAGTATTGCAAATAATACAGTTTCTGTGTGATTATTTCATGGCTGGGCAGCTGGGACTAACAAGCAGCCCCCTCCTTCAACAGGGCTGTATGTCTGTAAACTTGGTTCTATGCTTGGCCACTTCCCAGGGCAAGGGTGCCCCTAGGATAAGAACAATGTTAAGGATGTCATATAATTTGAAGAAGATATCCTCTGGACCCAATTGAAACTGCTTCCAGCACCAGAATTCTAGATACTAATACACTAGATCTCCATTAACAAAACATTCTTACTTTTGTAAAATGGCAAATAACCTCAAGATTAGAAAAATAACATGCCTCCCTTCACATTTGAATCACTGTGGTCAAATAGTCATTTTTCAATGCTCAGAGTTTGATGGGTTTGGAGAGAAGAAATATGGACGTGCTAGATATTTGATGTTCAAGATGTGTCTCTGACCAGTGTTGCACCTCCTGGATTCCCTGACTGACTGCGTCTGAATCTGCATTCTAGAACATTCCCAGGTGACCTGCATGGATATTAAAGTTTGAGAAGCACTAATCTACTAGATGTCTGAGTCTGAGCTGGAGCTGCAGAGCCACCATGTCAAGAAAAGGAAAAGAGCCAAACAGAGAGTTCAGTCTGGTAGGCAGAGCACAGACATTCTGGAAATGCAGGGAAAGACCTTAAAGTGCATACAGAGCAGAATATACTACAAAAGCAAGGCTGTTTCCTGACCACAGGTCAGTTTATAAACCAAGTCACATTTCTTTGAAGCTTCTTGGGATGAGAACTCCAGATCCACAGTGGACAATAACAAAACAAGAATGGCTTCACCTGGCTGTCATCTTCCAGGCAATCTTCCACAGTCCAATGCCAGGTAACAGAAAGTTTCCACTGTGACACTCTTCCAAATTCTCAGCCATCGCGGCATCTTCTCAGAATATATTTCTGCGTGTAGCCATCGCCAGTGTGATACTTTCTTGTTTGTAGCCCAAAATGTTCATAAAAAACAGCTCTCATGTGCTGGAATTCATGGCAGATCCTTTGGAAGGGGAGTTGACAGTACAGTTCTCACTCAGAATGATGTGGGATTCCAGGGTAGGGCATATTTTCTTTCGTGGATTGGAACACACTCATGTTTGATGGCTTTAGGATGAGCAGCAGAAAGTGAAATTCAAATCCTATTGTAGCTCACAGTGCCTGATCTCGTTCCTCTGGAATCACTGCTGATCTCTACGGTGCTAGCCATGCAGGGTAGAAATATCTTCCCTGCCTTTGATAATGGTCCTTGTGTATTTCATCAGCTTCAAAGTGGAGATTATTCTCTTATACCCATACAGTTCATGAAAACTGGGACCCTGACATGGGTTGTGTTGCGATTTGAAGAAATTAAAAGAGTTGAGCTTTAAACTAAATATGATAGATATGAGCTATTTACTGAATTGAAATGAGGGAATTGAAATAAGGCAATTATCTTGTATGCAATCTCAACAGGTCTAGATTTTTAGGGAGAGGCTGCCTCTCTTGTTTACATGTAAGGTTCATATTGCTCAAGGTTTAATTGATGATGCCAACACAAGTACTTCTTCCCAGTCACAATGCTGTGACCACAACAAACCCCAACACTGTAATGTGTGCCATGAACCTTGGGAGCTCAGGAAGGAGTCTCTGTCCAGAAACTTGAGCCTCTCTCCCTTACTGCATCACTGAGTATTCCCCCAGGAAAGAAATGCAGCCCCTTACTTCAAATCCTTTTACATTCTTCCATTTCTGGCTGTGGGTCTAGAGTAAGGCAGATCTTGTTCTCACGTACTTACCGGGGAGAAAACAGTCAAAACAAATGATTGCAGTTAATATGTCAAAACATGTGGGACTAAATGGCATGCCCAGGTGGAGCATAAGCAGTACATATGTATTTCTCATTGTCCATGCCAGTCAGGGATAGTGAAGTCTGGAAAGAAAGACCTACAGAAACAAAGGCCCTGAGAAAGGAATGGATTTGGTGTGTTTCTTTTTGTTGTTTATTTTTTTGAAATACGGTTTCTCTGTGTAGCACTAGCTGTCCTGGAAGTAGCTCTTTAGACCAGACTGGCCTCGAACTCACAGAGAGATTCATCTGCCACTGCCTCCCAAGTGTGTGGATTAAAGGCCTGCACCACCATAGCCCAGTGTATTTATATTTCTTAATAACAAACTTTGATAGCACTTATCAGCTGCCAGGAGCTGACATGGACACTTGGCTAATAATGTCTCAATGAATTCTAGTAAAAGCTGTGGGAGGTAAACATTATTGGTTTTGTTCACACTGTAGTTTTCAAATGAGAAAGCTGAGGCACAGACCATAGAAGTAGCTTGTCCAAGGTCACACAAGAGGTGGAGCTAGGATTTCAACTCAAGTCTGACGTAGAAGACTATGTTCATAACCATTTTGCCAATGATTGGCAAATACTGTGTTATGGGTTGCCAGTAATCTTTGCAAAAACAAACAAACAAAAGCAAAACCCTCATCTGACTTCCTTTCCCAACCATGGACATGTAATTGGTTTGGGTCAAAGGTGGGCATTGTAACTTTTAATTTCTAGAATGTGTTCTTTGAAATTTCATATGTATATATAATGTATTTTGAGCACAACCACCCCTCAGTTCCCCTCAATTATCATTGAGGGGAATTTCCTTCTATTCTCTTCTTGCATCAATCTTCCCGCCTACTTTCATTTCTTTAAAAAATGACTAAATTGAATAAATTATAGTCTGGCATGTCCAATGTATTTGCTGGTCAAGGCACTGCGTGGCAGTGGAGCATTTGAGGGTCTGAAGAAACACAAGTATGGAGAAGGAGACATTCTTTGCCTCTTTCCTCAGTGGGTTGACTTCTGTGTTTATGTATTTGCTAAAATCAGAAACATGGACATGAAGACAGGATGACGTATGGTGAACTAGGAGTACCCTGTTATGACAGAGATGTCATTTCTATCTGTGGTGTGTTGTCAGACCCACAGTGTATATGTAGCACTCACCCAGTTCTGATAGGCTGTCACCTTGCTGTCTTGGGGAGAGAACTTTCAAAGACACAAGGCCAGTCCTGCTGGCAGAGATCAGTAGAGGTAGTCTCTGACCTCAGCAACGTTCGCTCATTGCCTCTGAATGGGCCCACTTGATATATTCGGTGGAAGCTGGTGCTAATTCAAAGCAGGCATTGTTCATCACTGCCACACAGATTGGTCAGTCGGTTCTGGTTCTGGTTCTGGTGCTGTGTTCTCTGTTCACCAGGAACCTGGGTGGAACCAGGCAATGGTCGACTGCAGGTCCTAAATATTGTAATAGGCTCTGGTGCTCATTGAGATCCAATGCCACATGGAAAGCTAGGACGGTTTCTACAAGCTAGGTAGGAACAAGTTTTAGGTCTGTGGTTTTATGTTTTTTTTTTTTTTTTTTTTTTTTCTACACCCTTTATCTCTCTTCCAGGTTGAGAACTAGGGCAGTTTTCCCGGCACTGAGGTTCTCCTTGGCAGAACTCAGTAGATGAAGGTGGCACACACATGCCTCTGATTCAACGTTGCCCTGGTTTATAGGGAAGTTGGTTTCAGCATCTGTAACAAGTTTATCTGTCCAGCAAATCCCATAAATAAGTGGGTGACATGAGACCTAGGAAATGCTAGTTCCTTGCTGGACAAATATGAGGAGAGGGAAGTAGAAAGAATTTCCCAATGCTACCCCGGGTGAGTTGTTGAACTGGAATTGCAAATGAGGGTGTCTTCACCAGGTGTGGCTGGTTAAACTCCACACCCCTATTGCTGTGGAGGGAAGGCTTCTAAGGGCTCCGAAATGGGCAGTGGAGTGATGAAAAGAGGTGATTAAGGCACAGATGCCACGGGCAGGCTCCACACTACTTACAATCAATAGCACAGCATAACATTTTATGCGAGGATAATGTTTCACGAGCACAGCCCAGGCTCTGCTGTAAAACGCCCCATTGGAGTCCCAGCTGGTAAACTCGGGATTACGAAGCCGAGTTGCAAGTTGGGAAGCCAGTGCCATCCACAGTCTCCATTAAAGTTGTGTACAATTAGCAGTCACAGGTCCAAGCTTAGAGCTAACTCCCAGCATGAGGAGTTACAAGGCTTTCTATAGAGTAGTAAAGTCAGTGGATGTATGTCAAAAGCATCTGATGGAATCCTAGCGCCTTGATATTCTCAAAGTTATGAGTTTTCTTTCTCGAGCTTCCAGTGCTTTGATTTCCTGAAAAATAATTTTCTAAGGTAATATTTCAAATGTTGGTGAGAATGTGATAACTATTAGATCAATAAATAAATGAATAAAGTAGGTAAATGATGTCTAAGACCCAGCCTCTTGGTTGTGGAGAGCATAGTCAATGCATCAATCTTCATTCTTGCTAGGAGTTATTAGACTCTGGAGAAAACACACCAAACACTGTGTGTATTATATATATGTGTATATGTACATACATATCTATGTATGACCTAACATAGATATGCATACATATATACATTAACTGAATGTCAATGTAGTCTTTAGACATAGTCTATTTTCTTAAACAGGAAACTTTAGAATGAGGGTGTTTGCTCATTTCTTTGAAATAGAAGGAATGGTCTCCCTGAGTTATGATGTGGCAGAAATAAGCCAAGCCAGGCACAGATGATACAGGAGAATGTCCTCTCTCCTTCCCCACTAGGGAAATTCTAGATCTGTTTCAGAACAGGAGTGTATCAGGCCATTGAGCAAATGGTGGAACCCAGAATCAAGTCCTGCTTACCTTACTCAGCACAGGGTAAGGGGAAAGGAAACAGTAGAGATATGGATCTGAATGGCCCGTTAGGGGACTGGTGAGAGAGAGGGGAAACAAAACTCAAGTGTCTAAAACACAATGCGTTAGAAAAGAAGGTTATAAAGAAGATGGATTTTAGGTAGTATTTAAAATAAAAAAATAGACAAATAGAATCCTCTTTTGAGAGATTTCAAGAAGAATATAATTTACATTCTGGCTAAGTTTGAGTGGATGGGCCACATCTATGTGGAGATACTAGCACAGGGTAAGGTATTTTTGAGCAGGTACCACAGAAGGCTTCATCTCACACAGCTCTCAGTGTCCCACCGTCTCCTTGCCTTTCTCTCTTCCATGCTCATCCTTTTCCAGAGATGTCAATTGTGACATCCAGAACACGCCCCAGGAAGTTTGGACTTTTTCATTCTTAGTGAATGGATATTAAGGCCTGGCAACAGTTAATGTTGATGTACTGGCAAGCTACCCTTATTGGTGGTAGGTAGCAGAAGTGACCAGAAAGTAGAAGACACTCTATTATATTTGAGGTCATTGTTGAGGGAAAGGGCATTTTGAGCAGAATTTGGGCGGGAACAGCTTGGCATTTCTGTTAGAATGACTGTTTTATATATCTAGGCTCTACTTAGTTCTGGGCCAACACAAAGAGTGCAATACTAAGAGGGCTTAGATGTCATTTCAGTGAAGTGGATAATGAGGGCTCACTCCATAGAAGCGGTTTTATCTAGCTGTGAGAGGAAATGAGAAAACAGGGACACCAAGGCTGTTTTTTCTCCCCCGGTCTTTATTATTTGGCACAACTTTTGTCATCTTCATAAGTTAATTTCAGATTTCTATTAGACTGATGAGGTCCAGCCTCAGAGTTGGCTTTCACCTGACACTCTAGGCCATCCGTAGCAATTTATAGAAATGGCTCTGAAGTTGAAACTTAAATAAACAAAACAATAATACAAACTTAATAAACAAACAAAAAGCAATTTAGGGTTTGAGAAATAGAAAGACACAAAGTATTTCCACATTTATTGTTATTGAAATAATATAATGATGGGGGCCTTGTATGGAGAGAAGTGAGCATAACTCATAACCATAATTCAGTTGTTCATTATTTTGTGAAAATCCATTTCTTCAAACAATTTCAGCTGTGTTAGACTTTTGAGAACAGTGTGAAATAGCTGGTGCTCACAGAAGCCCCTGCTGGGTGAATGGAGTGAGAAGGGGCCTCTTTCTACAGTGGCGATTTTAGTGTGTGGTGACCAACTTACCTTAGTATGTGCTGAGACATCTTGAATCAGTCCAGTGGGAATGAGGCTCTGACTGGAGCAGAGGTGCCTTGTGCTTTGGGCATTGTTTTAGTCTTGGGACACCTTGAAGCCGATGCTGTAACCTTAACTGAAAGTTTTTGAACACCCCCTACTGTTTATTTTCTGTTTAGAGTAGCTACAAGAGGTCCTATTATCTAGAAAAGTAAGAATAACGATCCCAAGTATGTGGGTGGAAAACCAAAGCAATGTGAAACAGGTCTTTCATCCCGCCTTGCCTCTGTGGTTTGCTGTATGGCAAGTTATCCCATAACTTCCGGACTTACCATAACATTATAATGACTACCTCTTGCACTTGCCATGGATGAGCAATATTCAGTAGTGGTTTAGCTCAGAAGTTCAGGTAAAATGTCGGAAGGAAACAAGTATCTAAAGGCTTCACTGGGGCTGGAGGACACGCTGTCAACCTGGCTGATAAGTTCGTCTCCACGTAGATCTTTCTATGTCTGTCCTGTGCCAAGTGATTGTCTTTTTCCAAAGCAAATAAAGAAGCCATAAATATAAAGGGAAGGAGCAAAAGTTTTCCTTTTTATGACAAAGCATGAGTAGTCACACACCATCAAATGCATCATATTTTAATCATTGGAATTGAATCACTATGTTCAGCCCATATGTAAGAGGAGAGGAGTAGACACCATCTTTTTTTTAAAAAAAGATTTATTTATTTATTTATTATGTATGTATGTATTTATTTATTTATTATGTATCCAGTGTTCTGTCTTCATGTATGACTGCAGGTCAAAAGAGGGTGTTAGATCTCATTACAGATGGTTGTGAGTCACCATGTGGTTGCTGGGAATTGGACTCAGGACCTCTGGAAGAGCAGCCAATGCCCTTGACCTCTGAGCCATCTCTCCAGCCCAATACCATCTTTTAAAATAGTACAGTGTCCATGGATTTATGGACAAATTTTATAGCCTCCAACCTTGCTATGTAGTTTTCCTTCACATAGTAAGTAAGTTAACCTACCCTATGCCATTGTGGTGGTTTAAATAGACTCAGGTTTGAATGCTTGGCACAGGGGGGTGGCAGTATTAGGAGCTATGACCTTGTTGGAGTAGGTATGGCCTTGTTTGAGGAAGTGTGTCACTGTGGAGGTGGGTTTTGAGGTCTCATATGCTCAAGCCATGTCGATTGTGAAAATTCACTTCCTGTTGCCTTCAGACCAAGATGTAGAACTCATGGTTCCTTCTCCAGAACCATGTATGCCTGCATGCCAGCATGCTATACACCATGATAATGGACTTTGAAACTGCTGGAGGTATCACCATGCCTGGTTTCAAGTTGTACCACAGAGCTGTCGAAATAAAAACAACATGGTATTGGCCCAAAAGCAGACATATTGATCCTTGGAATCAAACTGAAGATTCAGCCATAAAACCACACACCTACAGACACCTGATCTTTGATAAGCAAGAAATACACACTGGAAAAAAGACAACAGCTTCAACAAATGCTGTCATCAAGCTAGGAGGCTGCACATAGAATAATCCAAATTGATCCATATCTATCACCATGCACAAAAAATCAACTTCAAATGGGTCAAAGCCCTCAGTCAAAAACCAGATACAATGAACCTGATAGAGGAGAAAGGAAGGAATAGCCTTGAACATATTGGCACAAGAAAAGACTTTCTGAATAAAACAATGTTAACTATGGCACTAAGATGAACAATTAATAAATGGGGCCTCATGAAACTGAAAAGCTTCTGGATGGCAAAGAACACTGTAATTTTTGACAAAGCATAACCTACAGAATAAGAAAAAATTTGTACCAATTACACATTGAGAGTTAATAGTAGTCAAACTATATAAAAAACTATAAAAACTAGGTTTTGAGGAAACATGCAGCCCAATGGAGTATAGATTTAAATAGAGAATTCTTTAAAAAGAGGAATCTCCAATGACTGAAAACAAAGAAATGGTCGTCATATTGGTGAGGATGTGCTATAAGGGAAACAATAATTCATTTCTGGTGGGAGAGCAAACTTGTACAGCCACTATGGAAATCAGTGTGGTGGTTCCTCGGGAAGATGAAAACTTTTCTACCTCATGGTCCAGCTATAACACTCTTGGAACTTAGACCCAAAAGACTCTTCATCCTACCACAGAGACACTTTTACTCAACCATGTTCACTGCTGCTTTTCTTACAACAGCCAGAAACTGGGAACATCCTACATGTCCCTTAAGCAAAGAATAGATAAAGCAAATGTGGTACATTCATACAATAGATTATTACAGTGTCATTAAAAAATGAAATGATGAAATTCAAAGGTAAATGGACATAACTAGAAAAAAAATCTTCCTGAGTGAGGTAACCCAGACCAAGAAAGACAAATATGCTATATATTTATTTATAGCTTATATTTACATATTAGCTGTTAAATCAGTGATGACCAAGGTACAGTGTATAGAAACACAGAGGTTAGATATAGAGGAATGGACTAGGAGGAACAGCTAGATCTCCCTAGTTAAAGGAAATAGAATAGATAGTTATGTATTTATAGTGGGCTGTTGGTACAGGAAGATCATGTGGGGAGGGGTGTTGTGGAATATTAGTTTAAGATGTATTACATGCATTTATTCTGGGGATTATTTGTTTAATGATGCAAATTTATGCTGCATGCTTTTATGTGCATTTGTTTAACTGTATAAAGCCATGTTTCTTTGCCTGTCTAAACACCTGATTGGTCTAACAAAGAGCTGAATGGCCAGAAGAAAGGGAGAGGTGGGGCTGCCAGACAGAGAGAATAAATAGGAGAAGAAATTTAGGCTCGGAGAAGAGAAGAAGGAGCAGCATAAAAAGGAAGAGAGGAGGACACCAGGGGCCAGCCACCCAGCCACATAGCCAGCCACCCAGCCACATAGCCAGCCACCCAGCCACATGGCCAGCCACAGAGTAGGAAGGAAAGCAAGAGACATAGAATAAAGAGAGGTAAAATTCCCAGAGGCAAAATATAGAAAAAGAGAAATGAGATAATATAAGGTAAGTTACAACAACTGGCTAGAAACAAGCCAAGCTAAGGCTGGGCGTATCAGAAGAATAAGTCTCCATGCTTTTATTTGGGAGTTGGGTAATAGGCCACCAAAGAGCAAAGAGTTTAAAAAACAAAAAGAAAAAAAAATTTCTGGTGTTCCAACATGGGGCTTAAATTTACATAGGGCCCGAGAAAGCTTAAAACAAACAGGCAGGCAGACAGACAAACACTTAACAGCCCTTTACACACTAAGTAGAAACAAAAAATTAAGTGAAAATGCCTGCCACAGTGCGGGGCACTGGCATCCCAGATCTTGGGGGTTGAATGTAGTTCTTGGTCACCTACCTCCAACCAGGCCTGTTAAGCTTTAGGCTTGACTTCAAAGGTCTTGAAAAGCAGGCAGAGCCAGCTGCCAAAGCTGCAGTGTAGGTGCTAGCTGCGCTGCTTAGCTTGTAAAGGCTCATGGGGTGAAAACATGCTACAGATACACAGTAAAAACAGATCCAGACAGAAAAAAACCTCTAAATAGGTTTCAGCATGTTAAAAAAATGTGTGTAGGCTTAAGAAATAAAAGAGAAATCATATAGACAATCATAGAAAAAACAAAGGAACAATGGAAAACACACACAAAGTCTGGTCCTATGTGGTATTGTGGTGATTTCGATAAGCAAATGACAGCTGCTAAGAGACTTGGGATTGTAAGCAGGACTGCTAAAGCGAACCAGCCTAGATACTTAGGACTATCTTAACCCAGCCTCAAAACCTTGGATCTACAATGGTATTTTTGCTTAGAGATATATTGTTGCAATGGCGGCACAAAGCTTGTGTAAGTAACCAACCAAGATCTGATTTGCCTTAAGGCCTACTCTACAAGATGGAACCCATACACAGCACTGCTTGAGTGGCCAAAAACCTGAGACTAGATAGCTCAGATACCTAGGTTAAAACCAAATTTGACTGTCCTACTCAAAGAACGAAGTAATGAAATGGCTCCTCATGACATTCTGCTGCACGTACAGATCAGTGTCTTGGCCATCATCAAAGAAGCTTCCTCCTGAAGCCGGTAGGAACACATGCAGAGACCCGGAGCCGGACAATATGCAGAGAGTGAGAGACCCTGGAACATTCTGTCCTAAATCGTGTGTCTCCATCAAATCTCTCCCTGAAGAAAGAGGTGAAAAAAAAATGTAAGAGCCCAAGGGGATGGAGTTCACCAAGGAAACAAAACCCTCTAAATCAGTGTGATTGGTGCACATATGAATTGACAGAAGCAGTATGCCCAGGGCCTACATGGGTCTGTACCTGGTGGCATCCTAGACCTGAAAGGAGTACACATATGCCCCTGTCCCTAACCCAGGAGCTATCTCCAAGAGATAACCACTTGCAAATGAAAATTCATATTCTCCAAGGGAGTCTCACTGAGGAAACAAACCACTCTGAAGAGATTAGACCCCATGCCTGGCATCTACTGTTTTCTAATGTCAAGTCAAGGCTATTTTTTTTTAACTTATTTTTTATTTTTATTATATACATACATACATTCTTTTATCCTAGAAGGTCTTTGCATGTTATTATGGCTTTCAGTTTCTGGTTTAGTGTTTTTATGGGATTCATGAGTGTACAAATGAGTGAATTTCTGAGTCTATATCTGTTTCTGTGCCTTTTCTTTGGCTTCTTTCTTTTTGGTTTTGTCCTATTCCCATGTGTTACTTTTTGTTTTAATATATTATATTGTTTATATTATTATCACCTAGAAGCCTATTTGTTTTCTAATGAGGGACAGAAAGGAGGAGGATTGGGTAGGAGGGGAGGGGGGAGGAGTTGGGAGGATAGGAGGAAGGGGAAACAGTAATCAGAACATATTATTTGAAAAAAACTATTTTAAATAAATATATGTCAAAGAAAGACACATTTTATTAAAATGTTACTAGGAAATCTCTAGTTTGGATTTGAGAGGACTACTTCGGAGCATTAAAACCAGGAATGGAAAATCCAAAATGCCCCATTTATTCCCAGTTAGTCTAACTTGTATCACCAGTAGCTTAGCTAATACCAGGTGAGGGAACAAGCCCCGAGAGACCAACAGTTGCCCAGGTTACCCCCTTTGCCCCTAAAGGTGTGAGCACAAATGAGCATTTGCTGTCCTCTCTCTGTCAGCATTTTTTCTGAGTTTCAATATTGTGCTGATACAGCATGTTAGAGTGACACCCGGAGAAATTTAGAGGGTTGTGCATTAAAGTTGTCCCAAGAATCCCTCATTTCAGTTTCTCAATCAGCTAATACTAAGATTGCTATGGACATGGAATCAATGGCTTGGGGCACTTGGACTGCAACAATCTATAGTTATTTAAGTATGGGAGTCACAGAGATTGGCATTTTTCAAGGATCCTGGCATCAGTGTTCTGCAAATACAAGGATGACTGCACTGTGGCTGGGTTTTCCTGCTCAGCAATATGCTATGAGGTTACTTCTTGCTCTTGCGTGTAACTGGAGTTGGTGGTTTTCCTTGTTGCCTGGTAGTTCATTCTACAAGTGAACACACTGTAATTTACTCTATTCCTGATGATAGTTTGATTGGTTAATAATAAATGGTTTGCAATTTGGGGGTATTAAGAGTAGACTATGCTTTCTGGTATGTGCTCCCTTCTTTTAATGACTTTGGGAGTTTTAGAAGACAGTAGAAATATAAAGGAGTAAAAAAAAAAAGTGCCCATTCCTCTTGATCCAACTTGCTATTTTCATCACTTGCCCAAAACTAAAATCTGTTCCAGAGCTTTTCCCTAATAGAAGATTAGGCACCAGGTTCATATTTGGTCTATTATGAGAAAGAGGAAAAATACAGAGAACATTTTGGAATTTGCTAGGCAGGTTAATACAATGCTCACACTGTTCTTTAGATGTTAGACTTTTCCTATATAAGTCTACCTTCTGTCTCTTCTTTTTCCCTTGCTGCCTTCCCTCCAATCATTTATAGATAGATGTGAATTTCTACAAACAGCTAAGCGGCCTCAGATGGGGATATTTTTCATGAAACTGAAGATAAAGTCAAGTGATTTTCAATTTTCTCCAAATGGCTTCTTTTCTAGGAAATAGTTTCAGACTTTCATAAATATGGACACATTTGTTTGTCCTGCTTATTACAGCCTGCTCCATAAGTCTCCCTAAACCGTAATGAAGGCCACCGAGGCTGCCAAAAGCCACGTCTTCCCCAATCTTAAGATTCTGTGGCCTTGCCATTAGAGGCAACATAACATTTCATCTGCCAATGGTGATGGAAAAGTTTCAATTTGGGCTGGCCAGGTACACAAAATGATCTGCAAATGGCAGTTGTGGGCTGTTATTTTATAGACTGTAGGCTATTGAAATCATTTTTGTACAAGGACTAGTAGAGGACAATCTCCCTGCGCCCTACAGGCCAGAAGTATTTTCAGGAAAGAAAAAAAAACTGAAAGCTAACTGCTTCAAATGATTTTCTTGGATAAGCAACCAGTCAATGTAGTTTTGAAAGGACATTTCTGCTCTTAGGAGAAATAAGAAGTCATTTCGTCGGTGTCTACTCCTCAGGGCTTTCCATCAGCCCAATCTCAGTCCCTTAATGTTTAAGGCAGGTAGATTCGACCCCTGCTTCAGAGTAGGTCCTAGCTGGTTAAGTCAACTAATCTTTAGCCTCTGTGATTGGGCCGTCATTGCTTATACTCCATAAATCAGGTCAGTCACATTAGCACAGCTTATTCCTGGTACTTCCTTTTGAATTATTAGGAGTGTAGACTATCTCAATTGTGTAGAATTTGAGCCTATAAAGTTTGAGATTACAGGCAACGATCTTCTTTACAAGGCTATACCCTATAGTGAATGGAAAACATGTTTGTTATATTCAAGGACTGTCTTTTTTTTTTTTTCATTTTTCTGAGTTGTGGGGAAGGAAAATGAACTTCTCTCTCTTAGTTGTGTCCATCTGTGTAGATGTGAACCCAATTTCTACAACTGTTTCAAACTGTGAAGGCCAGAGAAAGTGACGGTGCCTCCTTTGAGGAAGACTTGCAAAAGAAACCAATAATTAGCCCTGAGTTGGGGGTTTGTGTTTCGCCCCTCAAGGCAAGTTGGGCTCTGAGACAAACACAGAACTTGGTGTTTTAGTCTTGTTCTTTTTAAGGCAGAAAACTCACTCAATAGGAGTCGTTTGCATTTCTATTCGAGCAGCCTGGAGACAAATATAGTGAAATGAATAGCTTTTTAATTTAATTGGCTTCCCAGTGTGAATCCAAAAATAGAAGGCACAATCCATCTTGGAATTAGTGTAGGACTCACTGGAGTCCACGTTCCAGCACAGGCATCCCACCTCAATCAGAGACTAAGCATCTTCCTCCCTGGTGCCAGACTCCCTACTGGAACTTGGGCAATTTAGTTCCAAATGGACATCAGAGAACAACCATTCATTCATTATTAGTTGTGATTGACCTCTCTTCTTAAATCATTAACTGCATAGCATTTATAAGAAGGAAATAGCATTTGCATACTTGTCTGTAGTATGTTTCAAAGTCAAAATACAAGCACTGAAGAGAAGAAACTGATGCTGCTTGTTTTTTGTTTTGTTTTTAATTTTATGCATATGAGTATTTTTAAATTTTTGTTGGTTTGTATTTGTTTGCTTGTTTTTTTTTTTGTTTTTTTTTTTTTTTTTTTACACAGGGTTTCTCTGTAGATTTGGAGCCTGTCCTGGAATTAGTTCTTGTAGACCAGGCAGCCTTGAATTTACAGAGATCCACCTGCCTCCCAAGACTGGGATTAAAGGCATGCGCTACCATCACCCAGCATCTATGGATATTTTGTTTGCTTGTATGTCCATATTCCCTGTGTAGTCCTGGTGCTAGTGGAGGCCAGAAGAGGGCACAGTGTTCCTTGGAACTGGAGTTACAGACTGTTGTAAACTGTCTTGTGGGTGTTGGAAATTGAGCCTGGGTCCTGTGTAGGAACAGCCAGTGTTCCTAACTGCTGAGTGACCTCTCATGGATGGATTTTTAACGTGAAAATAAAATGAAATAGGGTGTTATAGTATAGCTAGATTGCCAAACTGTCAGAAAATTCTTAATCTGTGTCTGCTGCTTGTGAAGGCTAAGATCCTGTTTGGACATCTTTGGATGAGAAGTGAAGAAAAGGGGCGGGGAGAGGAAGGATGGAGTGGGAGACAGAGACAGAGATAGACAGAGACACAGAGAGAGACAGAGAGGGAGAGGGAGAGAGAGAGAGAACCCTTCACTTTTGGCCAGTGTTGAGATTCCTTGAACAAATGTTGTCCAGTTAAACAGAACAACCTCTTCTATTGGCTCTGGAGCAGGATTGTAGGGAAAAGACCCCTGTGCATTCGCCTGGTGTTGCTGGCACTGGGGAACTGGAGATGGACAGTCACCTAAGGAAGGCAGATGTTTCCTCCAGACGACTTTCCCTTGTTTGCTGCAGAAAGAGCCATGCCACCGGTATCTCTGTAATTTCTGTTTTTTCCCTCTCTTCAATAGAGACAAATCCTGACTTTGAATATGTTTCTCTTTAGAGTTCTGGTGAAATTCCAATACTGAGCAAGAAAAAAAATATATTTAAAAAAGTCCTTTTGTTTAAGATAAGATAGTACAGTGCATGAGCTTAGCTGGGCTGAAAAGTTCCAGATAAGAGAACAGCTGGTGTTTTCCTCACAGCTGGAAATTTCTTGTTTGGTTTCTCTTGTGTCTTTTCACTTAGGCCTTCCCAGACCGACCTGCCCTTAGCATGTGTGTGTGTATGCATGTGTGTGCCTGCATGTGCATGCATATGTAGTTCTTTTTATGAGTGGATTCTCTTTGATGTAGATTCTGGTTTTACTAATTTCCTGAGATCATGGGCCTAGACAGATTTTTTTTAGAAGGCTATAGCAAATTTAGACTGATTTACCTTTCCTACTCCATTCAAATTTCGTGTTAGCTTTTCCTCTAGCTCTGATCCTCTACAACTAACCTCTGTCTTGCATCGACTCAGTTCTCGGCACAAGCCATTTGTCCTGACAGCCTCAGAGGAGAGCTCCGATTCCTGTGTACTCATATTCCAGTTGGAGGTTTCTGAAGGTTGGCATTACCTACTGGCTTTCTTTCCATTCATTTATTTTTATTTTATGCCCAACGTCCATGGAGGTCAGAAAAGAACATTGGATCCTTTGAAACTGGAGTTATGGATGGCTGTGAGCCACCACCTGAGTGTTGGGAATCAAATCTGGGCCTTGTGCAAGAACAAGTCTCTAAACTGCTGCATTGAACGATCTCTCCAGCCCCATTTGTATATCATCTTAGTATGTCCATTCAAACCATGATGGGGGAGAGTATTCTGTTTTGTGTTACTTTCATTGGTTAATAAAGAAACTGCCTTGGCCCATTTGATAGGCCAGCCCTTAAGTGGGTGGAATAGACAGAACAGAATGCTGGGAGAAAGAAGCCGAGTCAGGCAGTCGCCATGAATCTCCCATTCCAGACAGACGCAGGTTAAGATCTTTCCTGGTAAGCCAGCTCATGGTGCTACACAGAATATTAGAAATGGGTTAGATCAATATGTAAGAGTTAGCCAATAAGAGGCTAGAACTAATGAGCCAGACAGTGTTTAAAAGAATATAGTTTCCGGGTGGCTGGAGAGATGGCTCATAGGAATAGAGCACTGGCTGCTCTTCTAGAGGTCCTGAGTTCAATTCCCAGCAACCACATGGTGGCTCACAACCATCTGTAATAAGATCTGGTGTCCTCTTCTGTACTGTAGGATACATGAAGGAAGAAACCTATATACCTAATAAATAAAAATCTTAAAAAAAAAAAAGAATACAGTTTCCGTGTCATTATTTTGGGTAAAGCTAGCCAGGCGGCAGGAACGCGGCCTCCAGCTCCTTCAACAAAACCACTTTATTTTTTGTTTGTTTTGGCTTTTTTGTTTGTTAGCTTGTTTAAAAAAAACTTAGTTTGTTTTAATTTTTGATTTAGCCCAGATGATTTACTCTAACTTTGTTCTGTATACATCATCTTGGATTATTGTTGTTATTTTATTTGTGTTGTTTGTGTATGTTTTGTTGTTGTTGTTATTTTGTTTCTTGGTTGTTTTTTTCTTTTTTTCTTTTCTTTTTTTTCTTTCATAAAACCTTACTTTTTTGGATCATATCCAAGACATTTCTTCTAGTCCAGTGTCATGAAAGTTTCCCTGATGTTTTTTTCTAGTAGTTTTATAGTTTTGGGTTTAAAGATGGACAAATTGCCCCCCCCCTTTTGTCAGACTATTGAAAAATGGTGCCAAAGATTTAAAACATTTCCCTAGGAATATTATACTAGATGAAGGGAAATAATGAAACCCAAGTTCCAGTCAGAAGAGGAACTTGTCTCTCAGGAAAGAAAAAATAATATAACATTGACAGCTTATGGAACGTCCTTAAAGAACAGACATGGGCCAAGACAACAAGGGCCTGTGATGAGCAGGACCACATACTGACCAAGGCTATTTAGTTGTACATAGCACACTTGTCTTCTATTCAAACCTACGCCCTATGTCAGATCCTGGAGGTGGACTTGTTTCTCTTCTCAATGTGGTTGCACTGAATAATTTTTTTTTTAACTTTTCACTATTGCTTGTTTTGTTATATTGGAATATTAGGGATAGGAAACTAAGTTGTGCCTGTTGGAATTGTTAAAGGCCAGGCTTTGAACCTGAAAATTACATTAATACAAGTGCATGGTTGTTGTGAAATATTAGTAGCAGATGTGTTACATTTGTTTATGCTTTGGAAAATTTGTTTAGTGATGCAAAGATGTGTTGCATTCTTTTATGTTGTTGCATTTGTTTAGTTCTGTGAAGGTGTGTTACTTTGCCTGTCTAAAACACCTGATTAATCTAATGAAGAGCTGAACAGCCAATAGGGAGGCAGGAGAAAGAAATAGGTGGGGCTGGCAGGCAGGCAGAGAGAATAAATAGGAAGAGAAATCCGGGAAGAAAAGATCAAGGAGCACAAAAAGGAGGAGAGAGGACATCCAGTGATATCTATACAGCAAGCCATGGGGTGAGAAATAAAGAAAGGTATGTAGAATAGAGAAAGATAAAAGCCCAGAGGCAAACAATAGATGGGATAATTTAAGTGAAGAAAAGCTGGCAAGGACCAAGCCAAGCTAAGGCTGGACCATCACAACTAAGAATATTTCTCTGTGTATTTATTTGGGAGCTGGGTGGTGGACCCCAAAAGAGCAAAAAGTAAAAACAATCAATAGCACATGATCTTTTGTGGAGTCTAAAATTGGTGGGCCTTTGGTGAGGGATATAGTTCAATGGTGAGCACTTTTGTCTACAAAATACCAGACTTACAGAAACTGACAACAGAATATTCATTACCGGAGACCAGAGACTCAGACTCAGAAACAAATTGGGCAAGGAAAGAAAGGGGAGAGTTTGCGCAATCAATTTACACTATCAGTTGGTAGGGCAAATTCTAGCTCCCTATTGTATAGCACTGATGACTATAGCTAATAACAACAATTTATACTATACCTCAAAGACAGCAAAAGAAAAGATTTTCAGTGTTCTCTCTACAACAAAATGATTCATACTTGAGGTCATAGGTACTCTAAGTAGCCTAACTTGGTCATTCTACAACATATACATTTAAAGAAACATCAAATCACACCCATAAGCGTGTATGACTGGAAGTCCTGCTCTTTAGAAGATAGCACTGGCTCTATGTCTGTCTGCGAACCCAGAGCAGCCTCCTTGCTTTAGACTTCAACTTTCTCATCTGTGGCAGGGAGCTGTTTCATGATGAGGTGATTGCTCAGTTTGCACTGCAGTTTTAGCTAAACTACTATATCTTAAGTTGAGGAATAGTTTTTCTATCTATCATGCTTGATAACTGGAAACTTTGTACAAAGGATTTCAATCAACTTTCATTGTATGTGTGTGTCTATCTGTCTATCTGTGTCTGTGTGTCAGTATGTCTGTGTGTGTGTGTGTGTGTGTGTGTATGCACATTTGCTCATGGCCCTGCAGTGTGTCTACCTCCTTTTTATCTCTCACCTTTGGGATTGCTTCTGCCTTCCTTTAGGAGCTGTTAATAATTAATAGTAGTGCCGGCATTTGTAAGCCAGAAGTAATATGTTTTGATTTTATCATTTCTTTTCATGAATTATGAATAGCATTAAAATGTGATTGTTTTTTTAAATCCAAGAAGGGAAAAGAAGATGATGGGAGGTCAGAGGAGATGAGAGGGCAGGCGACCTTGTTCTGCCACCATCTGCCAGGTTTAATAAACAGCGTTCAGCTTGAAGGAATTTAAGACTGCTGTCCTTCTGTTTCTCACCACATCTCTCTTCGTGGGTGGGAAGAAGCAACTGCAGCTGGAATACAGATTTATAAGTAGAGCCTTGAAACTGCCCATCTACGAGAACAGATAGCACCACACAAAATGGGTCTTTCCCAAATGTCACTCAAATGGGTAAAGCCTAGAATCACTCCTGAATTGACACACTCGGGTTCTGAACAGACCTAGACTCGTAAAAATGAATTTTCAGGCTGACATTGTCACTGGCTGTAGCTTCGAATAAGATGGGGGAAACGATAGGCTCCTGATCTCTAAAATGCTGAAACAATACCATATTCTTCTAGCAAATACAACTATCCTGGGAGTAAAGTTAAATTGTGACTATTAAGGAACAAAATCAAGATGCCTATCCTTGAAAGAAGCCATCAAGAGAAGGAACATACAAGCAACCAACAGGGACAGAACACTTGCCTAATGTATCTCATATTGGACGTCTAGCTAGAGTACGGAAAGAGCAGGTACATCTGGAGGGAAGAAAAGAAGGTGTCGAACAGAAAGGTATTCACATGGACACTGTATAGAACGTATTCCTGAATGACCACTAACCACAGAAGAGCACGCTCGGTGTTCTCAGTCATGAGGGACAGACGGAGTGAGCACACACTGAGGAACTACTGTATAGCACTGTTGAGAACTGTGCCAGCTGGCGAGAATGTGAAAAGGAATATTTTATAAATGTTTGGCAGGGTTTTTTTTTAATGTTAAATATAGACTTACCATATGACCCATACTTTCACTCCTAGGTACTTAACCAAGAAAAATGAAAATTTGTTCTCATAAATATGTGTATATGACTATTCCGAACAACTTTACCCGAAACCACTGCAATTTTCTTGTCCTGATAAATAAATGAATACTGTGGCGTTCATTCAATTGAACACTACTCAACCACACAAAAGGAGTACACACTAGTAAGCACTGATTCGTTTATTTTTGTCTAGTGTTTGTTTTGGCAATTCAGGTGAGAGAAAAAAATCTAGTCCTTCTTACTCCACAAGGGCAGGAGGCAGACGTCTCAAACACATGTTTTATTGCACATGAATGGCTGTCACAGTTCATTCTCATGCTGGAGTGTGAACGATACACCGGATGCAAGGCGTTATGAAGCGCTCCTTCTCATCTCTGGGATGACAGGGAACTGAAGGAGACTAGCTAGGTGGTACAGAGCAGTATAGAAGAACTCATCCACTTTGCCCCGCTGTCGTCTGTCACGGTTCACTGCAGCTCTCCCAGCCAGCCCACTTTAGAGTGTGCTGGCTCTGCACTGGCAGTTTGTCCGGCTCTGTCCACAGCGGGTAGGAAGTGCTTGAGAATCAGTTCCTCTCAGAGCATCCTCTAAACAGTGACTGCTGGGAGATGATTATTAAAAAGGAGGAGGTAACTGAGGAGTTATCTACCTGACCTCATACTCGCCAGAAAAATCAGCCAGTAGTCCACACAGTGGTAACTAACTCAATGGCGTGCCCTCATAACGATGACCCATATTCCCTACTCTCAACTCCATGTCAGAGTAAGTATTTCCTGGATCATAGCCCCCATCCCGTAAGCCACTTATAGTTGAGTATTTGTCCTATAATGTGTCTGGAAAAGTTCTGACTATAACAGTAACTGGTAGTACATTTGCAATAGTCTGGCTGCCTGGTAGTCTTATATTCCTTTCCAATGAAAAAGAGCCCAGATTTCACAAGCCCCATGTATTACCATGGCCCTATCTATTTTCTATATGTGATATCACATGCATGAGTGGTTTGAGATACGACAAAAAAGTGGCTACCACTTCTAGCTTAGAACTGCCTTTCCAGAAATATGCTTAAAGAAAATAAATGAGAGTTGACATGAGACCTGGCTGACATTTTGCATTGCAGTCCTGTATCTCTACAAAGGAAATGCGGAAAATATAGTTGCGCATTTCTAATTTGGAAATCTGAAATCCCAAATGCTCCAAAATACAGAGTGGAAAATTCCACATCTAATCTCATGGGACAGGTCATCATCAAATCATAAGTACACTAAAAATATTTTATAAAATTATCTTCGAACTATATGGCTAGTGCATGAAAACATGACATCTTTTTATTTTTTTCTTTGGGTCCCGTCCTCATGATGTCTCATTATGCATATGCAAGTATTCCACAATCTAAAATTCTTATGGTTCCAAGGAATTTGCATAAGGGATCTTCAACGTGCACTTTGCATCCATTATAAAAGAATAATGTTAAAGTTAATTGTATTTTGATAGAAGGAAATGTTTTCAGCAGATCATTGGGCCACAAAAGGCACATTGTGAGACAATAAATAGAATATCTCATTTATTTGGGTTTTGCAGTAGATAATTTTTCCATGTATCAAATGCCTTTCTTCAAATGCATCGCCCCACACCTGCTCAGCTTTCTACCCAGCACAGAAGCAATTGAGAACTCCATTCCAGTTTAAGGCCTATTCAGACCCCATTAACAGCAATGACCAATCCTAAGAGGGACTTTGCAGTTTCCTGTAATTATAAAGTCCTTTCTTCTGGAAAGACAACTCTTTCATCTTTGCTTTCTATCCAGTTTCCACTGCCTCATAAAGGGAGGCCTGCGGAGTCACTCATGAACCTGACACACAAGTTCTATCTCAACAGAGCTAGGTTTTGGATGTTGGTTACACTTTTACATCAATGCATAGCTATAGTCAAGAAAAATTGTCTACAAATCTTCCCAGAATGCCTTCTGTGCTCCTCACATCTGTGCAGCATTAGACATATATTTTTGGGTTACTACCCTATGAGGAAGGAATAATTTGGACAGAGTATAATAATACCCTCCAACCTCCTTTCGCTCTAACAATCTTTCCGCCCATGGTAGATCAGAGTCAAAGAGAAAACATGTTAGTCACAGAGGTGGACGAGCCAATGTAGATGAGGTTGATGAGGGTTCAGAGTTTAGTTAGGGATGAATGCATGGAAAAACCAGAATCAGACACATGCGGAGCCATTAAAGTAAACTCATCAGTCAATGGTCTAAAATCCCTAGATTAAATTATTTTCTTAATCTCATTAGCTAACAAGTAATATAGGAAGGCAACTGAGTATTTGCTTCAAGTAGAACTTCAAATATGCCCTGTTTATTGATTGAAGAAGAAGCAGCCTTCCATTGCTCTCCACTTTTTAATTTAAAGTTGACCAAAGTAGGTGGATTTACATTGAAGTTCCTCATGGACCCTGGGAAGATCATTTTAGAGGAGTTATTCTCAAACCAGGCAAGAGGCCATGTCTAACTGAAGGCAGTTTGAAAATGATTGCAAATCACAGGCGGGACATTGGGAACAAATTTTTAAATGTCTCCACTGTAGCAAGTCTTTCTCTGTCCTACCAACCCGCTCCCAAATAATAACACAGAGACTTAGTATTAATTATGAAAGCTTGGCCTTAGCATAGGTTTGTCCCACTAGGTGTTATAATTTAAATTAACCTGCTTTTATTAATCTATGTTTTATAATGTGGCCTTTACCCCTTCCCCACTCTGTGTGTCTGACTTGTTCTACTTCTCCGTGGCATCTCTCTCATTTCTCACATCTAGATTCATCTCCTACTTTCCTTCTCTCTCTGCCCAGAAGTCTGTCCCCCCGCCATACCTCCAGCCTAGCTGTTGGCCATTCAGCTCTTAATTAAACCAATCACAACAATATATCTTCATACAGTGTACATAGATGCCACAACACTCCACAGCTATACCCCAATGACAATGGATGTTGGAGTTTGGATTTGACCTATTAGTCTTGATCACAAAGACCCACCCCACTGGCCTTGCTGTATACCATTAAATGTTAAGTGGAGTTCATATTGTCATAGGAATTTGACAGTTTCATGGAGTTCTCTTTGGGAATCAGTAAACTGTCTTTTAGTTTCTCTAACAAGAGTAAAGCCAGAGCTGTAGGATCTGGCATGGTTCTGCCTGCGGGTGAACAGTACGTGATACCTTGCTTTGTATTACACCACTGTACAGCTTTCATATTTGAACATTTTGATTAAAACCCCCTTTCCTTCCCTTATCTATAATATAAACCTAGATCACTGTATTTTCTTTTCTTCTCCAACAATGGCTGTAGACATCATTGTTTGGTAAGACTGACAGATTTTCCGTATCGTTTGTTTGATTAAAGACCCAGAAACTTTCAGGCATCCTGCTGATGGTTTCTTCCCACATCTGAATGGAAAAACAAAACGAAAGGCTCTAAGTGCCAAGGAGTAGGCAGGTGTGTTTATACTGATTCTATCTATAGCTGCTGTTTACTCTGCTCTTAGAGGATGGGCTTCTTCATGTTGTGAACTGCAAGATTTCAGAACTTTTTGATTATATTAGCTCAAAATGCTCTTTTTCTGCCTCAAGTCTCCCTGACTTTGCCTACTTGGAACCTGAGACAATCATGTTTCTGGGACTGTGGTAAGCTTGAATTAAGTGTCCCATGCGGGAACAAGTTAGAGACCCGATTTCCTCTGCAGACTATGTAGTTACTAGCAGAAGAAGGAAGCCATATTCAAAAACAACCTCACTGGTCTGAGTCTGGCAATTGGTGTCTTATTTCTGAAATGGGCTGAATCTAGCTAGCTCTCCTAGACTGGGCATGTGTTTGTTGGCAGTTGTTGCCCAGCTGGGGAACCGCTTGCCTCCCTGGGCCCTGCTGGGATAGCTACTCTCCTCACATTTCTCACGAACTTCTAATGGAAGCATCACAGAGAGAGAACAGGTCACTGGTTTTTCAGGCTCTTAACTTGCTTCTAAGTTGCTGTTCTTCCAATGGCCAAAACAAGAAGCACAGCCAAGACCAGGGTTTTAGTAGGTCATTACCAAAGTCATGGGAGCAGTGGGAAACCTGAACTATTATTGTGATAAGTGTATTATAAATATTAGAGTGAAAAGTGATGATTTATATGAGAGCAATAGGAGCACCATTATTCTTGTCACTGATGAAAATGTGACAGCACTCTGAAAACAAAGACTGGGCACACACTCAGACTAAGTGCAGCTACACTGTGCATGTTGGGAGGAGGTGACGTTTTTCATTCTTTTGGAGACCTTTGAAATCCCTTCCCTTATATCTCATGGGAAGTGAAAGAGGATAATCTTAATGACACTGCCAACTGGGAGATCTTTCTGCAAATAAACACTGCTCTCATTTTCAACATCTCAAGTCTGACATAAGAGCTGCCTGTATTCTGAGGTTGGAATTCATTTTTGGAAAGTTGATAATTTTTCCCCTTTGACAGAAGCCAAGAAAAAGTGTTTATTTTCAAAATATGAGTTACATACCTTCTCCTTTCCCCAATCCACATAGGTTTTTCTTTTTTATAAATTAAAAATGATAATTTTTTTCCCATAGACCCATGTTCAAACGAAAGTAATAAACTATATCATGAAGCAATGCTGACTTCATACACGTTCATTTTGAATACAGTTCCTGAAAGTAGCTTCATATTAAAATATTAATAGGGACACTCATGCCCTTGTCTATAGAGCCTGTGACCCTCTTGAGTACCTTCCCCTTGTGTCCACAATGTGTAGAATGTGTCAGTTCCTCTTTCCCTTACCCTATCCAAGGAAGCCTCCCAGGTACAAGAAAATCTCTGATAACAACTTGGCCACTGCTCTGTATTTGTATCTTACGTGGAAGAGTCTGTTTAAACCATGAGAAAGAAATTAACAACAACAACAAAAAAACCCTTCATGATTAAATCCCTAGGACCCTGCAAAGAATCTAACAAAATGCTGTGTTTTCTCTCTGTTGATGGACAGCCTGAATTCCTTGGAATTCTCATTTTTCCTTAACCACCATTCTTCAAATTAAAACTTTTGCATGAAAAATTATACATGCTTCCAGTTTTTATTTTTGTTAATACTGGACCAAAACCTCTCACATCCCATTTTAATATAGAAAACACCTTTTTTTTTTTTTAAATATTTTTTTTTGGTTTTTTTTTTTTATTCTTTTTTACTTAAAATTTCCAACTGCTCCCCGTTTCCCATTTCCCTCCCCCTCCTCCCACATATTGCCCCCTCCCCCCACTCCCCTCCCCCTATCCCCACTCCACTTCTCCTCCCCCTAGTCCACTCCCCCTCCCTCTCGATACTGAAGAGCAGTCCAAATTCCCTGCTCTACATGAAGACCAAGGTCCTCCCACTTCTATCTAGGTCCAGGAAGGTGAGCATCCAAACAGTTTTTTTTTTTTTTAAATAGGGTTTCGTCCTGTAGTCCTGGCTGGCCTCAAATTCACAGAGATCTATCTATCTATCTGCTTCTGCTTTCCTAGTGCTGGGGCTAAAGGTGTGTACTATCCCACCTGGCAAGCACCTTAAATATAAAAATGATGAAGGTAGAAGTAAGTGAGGGTGCCTGTAACTTTTTAAAAGATAGTAATTAGTAGTTTAAAATATAACGATCAAAAAAGCACATTTTTTTTCTAATGACACAGTTCCATGGAAGAATTCTCTGTCCATTCTTTTAGCTATTTGTTATGTCCCTAATAAAACAACACAATATTGAGAGTGGCAAAGCTAGCTAAAGTCATCAAATGTCAGAGCTGAGTACAGCTGAATTTACTGAAGGAAGCTGTGCTGTATTCCTTGATGCTTATGAGTGTATCTCTTGGAGGGATACCAGCAGTGTGCTCTGAAGGTCAACCTTGACTCCCTCATACCTACTACATCCAAACCTTCGTTTTAGCAAAACCTGGGGTACTGGGATACACATTTATTTGTGAGAAGTATTGGCATAATTATATTATGAATTTGCTAGTGTATCTAAATTTAATAAATCCTTGATGTGACTGCTCTTATTTGTAAAATACTTTAGCAATAGCCATGAGTCTGTAATCGTCTCTGAGTTTAAATGTTGATATCTATTAGTTGGGGACATAGAACTTTCAGGTATAGTGAATAAAAACTGGAAAGACAAGAACATCTCTAGGGTAAAGTTCTTTGAAACAGAGATTGTAAGCATTAGCTTTTATTGTTTTATCAGAGAAGTGCTTGGATCTTTGTATCTCAACTGCTACAAGTTTTAAGTAGTAAGGAAGCTATGAACTCTCAAAACAACCTTCCCTCATGCTGCTACACACATCCAACTGTCTGTCCTCTGTAAAGGCATTCAAGAGCACGGTACATTCTCTTGTTGAAGGATATATTGCATACAATCTGATCCTTCCTATTAATGGTGGCCCACCCATCACTACAAAGGCTTTTAATGACTGGTACCCACTTTCCTTTAAGATTTTTCCCCCAAAATTGTGATCCTCTTTCTGGCAGAAGTATCACCTTGCCTGGGAACCTGCTGTAGATGCAGGACTTCCAGCCTGCCTAGAAGCGTGCTCTATGCAAGGGTTTCTTAACCTAAGAAGCTGCCTTGGTTAGTTTTCTGTCAACTTGACACAAACTAGAGTTTTCTGAGAAAACAAATCTCATTTCAGAAAATACCTCTATCGGCTGGCTTGTAGGCAAGTCTGTGGAGACATGTTCTTGATTAGTACTTGAGATGGGAGGTCCCAGACCGCTGTGTGTGGGGGTGTTGCCACTGCTGAGCAGGTGATCCTGTTTAAGAAAGCAAACTGAGCCGGGCGGTGGTGGCGTACGCCTTTAATCCCAGCACTCGGGAGGCAGAGGCAGGCGGATCTCTGTGAGTTTGAGACCAGCCTGGTCTACAAGAGCTAGTTCCAGGACAGGCTCCAAAACCACAGAGAAACCTTGTCTCGAAAAACCAAAAAAAAAAAAAAAAAAAGAAAAAAAAAGAAAGCAAACTGAGCAAGCAGAGGTACACTCTAGTAAGCAGCACTCCTTTGCTTCAATTTCTGCCTCCAGATTCCTACGTTGAGTTCCTGCCCTGACTTCCCTTCATAGTGTAGTGTGATCAGAACATGTAAGCCAAATAAAACCTTTCCTCCTCAGGTTGGTTGTGGTCTTTGTGTTTTATCACAGCAATAGAGAGCAAACTAAGAGAGCTGCACAATGGACTCCCCTGGGGAGCTTTGAAAGGTGTCAATGGCAAGGGTCAGTAAGCCAATTCAGTTGGTCTTTGGTTGTGGCTTTAGGAGTCTCCATTTAAAGCTCTAGTTGATACTCTGATTGGAGGTGCAAAATGAGATAGTGAATCAAAAGTTTTATAAGTATTTGTCATTTGAAACTATTATTTGAATATGACAGAATGCTGTGGAATAATCCTTCTGTATACTGTGTGAATATATGTCACTATGATTGATTTAATAAGCAAGCTGACTGACCAATAGCTGAACAGGATAAAGTTAGGCAGGAAAGCCAACCTGAGAATGATGGGATGAGGAAGGGTGAAGTCATAGATAGGGCTTGCAAGCCAGATGGAGAATAAGTAGGACATACAAAATGGGTTAGAGGTAAAAGTCACGAGTCTCGGGGCAGCACATAGATGAATAGAAATGGGCTAAGTTGTAAGAGCTAGTTAGTAATATGCCTGAGCTATTGGTCAAGCATTTATAATTTATATTAAACCTCTGAGTTATTATTTGGGAGCAGGCAGTTGGGACAGAAACTCCAACAGCAGAAATAATTTTAAAAGTGGTGGAAGAGCCAAGTGGACTCAGTGTAGTTGTAGCTAGCAGACTTTAGGAAGTGTTAGTCCTGAAACTCAGTGTTGTCACATGTGTTTCCGTGATAAAGAGCAAAACAACTCCTGTCTTCCCTGACACTCTGGGAAATATTGCAGGTGGTTGGTTGGTATCGCGAAAAGTAAACACTAAAGGTTAGTGAGTGCCTGCGTTCAACCAGGAAAAACGTTGTAGTAGTGGGGGCGTCCATTGGTGCAGTTGCCCAGATACAATTCCAGAGACCTTGCTAAGTTCAAAGTTTAGATAAATAGTGGCTTCACTGTGCTTTGATTATTTTTATTCACTTATTTTGCAACTTTAGCGTGAGCTCTGAGGTCCTTTATGAGACTCAGGAGCTAAGGACCTTATGAGAATGTTAGTTTTGAATAGGCGCAGCTCTTGGAAAGAGTGTTCTCAGACTGAGAAAAGACGCCTGTGTACAGTGGTCTGACTCAGAGCTTCCCTTTATTATTCATTTTCTCCTTTCTCTGGGTCTCTCCACCTTTCTTCCCTGCCAGCCTTTGTCTTTCCTTTGACTTTTAAAGTGAACGTGACTTTATGTTTGTGCTCTGCTCGGTGTCCTCCAGTTTCAGGAAAATCCTCTTGCTTTTAAAGTAAGTTCACATTCCCTGGTGTTTATGAAAAGGCTCTTATTTATTTATTATCTTTTAGTACACTACAGCATTGAGGATACATCCATAAATTTACATCTCTAAAATGTTCTTATTCTTCTTTATAACCATGATAGATGGTTTCCTGGGGCAAGAAATGGAGTGAGCCCAGGGTAGTGGTGAGAAAATATGGGGGTGGAGATGAAAAACAACAGCAAAATGAAAACAAGAATTTTGTGTGGAAACCAGCCCCCACCAACTCTCTCTCCTTCTGCCTGCTACAAAGAGCCCTTTGCAGATGGTGGTGAATAGGCCGGGAGCTCCCTCGAAACCACTGAGTCTGTTTATGCATGTTATTTTCCTTTAATAGTGCCTTAGCGCCTTTCAAAGCATTTTTCAAGTGCTGCCTCAGTCCATGCCCAAGTTTGGGTGGTCATGGAGGTATAGAAAGAGCTAAAGCCAGGCCCAAAATGTTCTTTTCTTGGTAGTGTCATGGACAATAATATAAAAGAGAGGAACAGGACAGTCCAGGATCTCAGGTTCACTTTTAGGAGAGGGTCTTCAATAGCTGAGACTTGTCCGCGTGTCAGGTCTCGTCCCAGATGAGTAAATGGGCATCTCTGAGAAGGAGAATCTAACAAGCCAGCCAGGTGATGCCTGTCCAGGCAGAAGTCTGAGAACCACTGGAACAATTTTACCTTCCCTCCTTCAATTAGGGTATCTTTCATCTTCTTCCCAGAGCTGCTCTCTTGGGGGGCATGGATATATGAGTATGTAGGCTGGACTGTCAACACAAGACGGGAGCAGGCAGTCCACTCTACCTTGAAATCTTTGACTTACATTGGATAGTAAAGTTGGGAATGGGATTGCTGATGAAAACTCAAGTGTCCTCTGCCCCTGTAAGTCATTTTGATGTTGACTATTCTCCACTCCTGATTGGCTGAGTGGATCTTTGTGATTGTGGACAGTTGGATTGATTCAAATCCTGTGTCATGTTATCTTGTGCTATCTAGTTCCTTTAATAGCCCACTTCTGTATCTGACATAATGTTTTCTCAACTATCAGGTAAAACCTTGGGAATATATGTACTGACCACTAGTTTCTACCCACCGAATGGCTAAGACTGTCATTAGACAGAGTGAAAATCTCTATGGAATTTTCTCTCCTTTCCTAAAGAATTCTACCATATGTTCCCACACATGCCTTAATTAATGATTTCCTTTTGTTTTGTGACTATAAAAGTTCATTAACCATCTCTATGTTGGACACATGTCATTTGAGCAACCAGAATCCATATTCTCTATCCCTGATGAAGTGGATAAAGGCCATTAAAATTCAGGTAAGGAATTAGATAACATGACACCAAAATGGATATCCAGAATGAATTGGTGAAGATGACAGAGAATGATCTTGGGGAATCATGACTAATCAGTGTAGCATTATGTAATTTGTTACAGAACCATTGCTAGAATGATGTCATTTTTATATGATTTTGTATAAATGTCATTGAGACAGGGAAGCACACTTTCACACTGGTTATATGCAGTATGTTATGCCTGCCTGAGGCTCTGCACATCTTTTCTAATTTCCTAGCCATTTGCAGTTCTCTGTCCCTGGCTCCAGAGCTCAAACCTGTCATGTGGGTCACTCCTATTTGGCAAAGAATAAACTTTCATATTTCCTCTGAGATGAAAACTATGGTTTGAGTTGGTGGTAAAGGCAAAAGGAACAACGGCACATCAATATAATTAAGATGTGTTCTGTCAACTTCACAAAGCCAACAGTCAAACAGAGAAAATACTTTCTATCAGCTAGTAACTTCTATATCCAGAACCCAAATTCAATTAGTGTTATTTCTAAAGGAGTCACATATATGCCCAGTAATAGTTAGTTTATCAAGAATGAAAATGTGACATCCATTTTTCTAAGTGTGATTCAAAGTACTGTCCTCTGACAGGGACAATACTATTCAGGTGGTATCAAGAATGATCCTCACCCATGAGTCTTCCTGCTAGTCCCAGTAGGTCAACTATTAACCTACTGGTTATGGTTAGAACCTAGGACTGTAGAGAGAGCTTTAAGAACTATAAGCACTTGGCTTCTAGTCCTGTACCCTCAGAGATCCTGATATAGTAGAGCCTGGAGTAGCCCATGCTTCAAGATTAGTATGAACAACTCTGGATTCTAAGATGGAGCCAGGACCATGAACTACTGTCTCATCTAGTTCATCACTAGCATCCTTATGCATTGAATCTAGTGAATCGGATCTTAGTCTTGGAAGTAAATTAGAATCACCTGCAACTTCTTCAAATCATGGCAATGCTCAGATTCTGTGGTAGCTTTGGTTACTATGACAAAATGCCAGAAGCCATAAACTGGACAAGAGGAAAGTTTGATGAGTTTCATTCGGGGACAGTATCAGATATTTTTGTTTATGGTTGGTTACACTCACTAGCTATGTGAAACCATACACCATGGAGAGATTATGGCGTGGTATTGGATTACACAATTCACAGTATCCAGGAGATGAGACATGAGGGAAAGAAATGGGAGTCCCCAATGGCCTAATATCTTCCACCAGGCTCTAGCTCTTAAAGGTTGCAACAACTCCTTATAGCACTAAACTTTCAGTACAGGGTTTTGTGCCTCTGCAGACGTTCCAGACCTTGACTTGAGCATGCTCCTTCTCCTGAGATTGGGACTTAATTACCTGGAGTAGCCCAAGCATCCTGTTGTTCTAGTTGTAATCAATGTGGGTGTCTCTATCCCAACTCTAATTGCTGAGAGCTGAAGGGGTAGAAAAGCTGCATTTTACATAGGCAGGGACTCTGATGCTCTCATAACTGGAAAAATGCTAATTCAAGAATGGGGTGGGAATGCATCATGACAGGTCTCAGCCTATTTAATTCAAAATGTTGATAATTCAAGTAAGCACCATGTGCGTGCAACCCTGTGTATGTGCTGTGTAGCAATTCATAATGAGAGGCCCTGTTCCTCCTGCTGCGAACAAAGGAAGTACGTTTTCCTTGCTTTTTGTCAGACTATTGTCTTATAAAACTTGTCAATGTGTGTGTGTGTGTGTATTTAATCTCTCTCCTAGAAAAAGCTCTTTTAAGAAACTAAATCAGTCCATTGCTACCTTTGTACTGTCTTTCTCAAAGACCATTTCTTTGATCATTAATCCTGAACTGACCATGAAACTCTTCCTGCTGCCTAGCTTTTGTAGTTTTGGGAACTAGTATGCAGGCTGTGGGGAAAGAAAAGGGATCAGTACTCTTATCCAGCACTGGACCATTCATGTAACAATTTCAACCTGCCAGCCAGGATGTTCCCACTACTACAATAGTGGCACAACTGTTGATGGGATGACCAACTTCTCTGTTGATTGGATTTGCGGTCTGCTCCATGGCAGATGAAACTCATGCCTTGTCCTAAAAACAAGATAAAAACAAAACAAAAAACTATGGCTAAAGTTGTAGGCTCCAGGGAACCCACTGATGTCGTTTTTCTAAATAGTCATATTGTCCAACTGTCGTCTTCTTTTTCTTCTTCTTCTTCTTCTTCTTCTTCTTCTTCTTCTTCTTCTTCTTCTTCTTCTGCTTCTGCTTCTGCTTCTGCTTCTGCTTCTGCTTCTGCTTCTGCTTCTTTTTTTTTTTGTTTTTTTGGATTTTTGAGACAGGGTTTTTACATAGCTTTTTGGTTTCTGTCCTGGAACTAGCTCTTGTAGACCAGGCTGGCCTCGAACTCACAGAGATCCACCTGCCTCTGCCTCCCGAGTGCTGGGATTAAAGGCGTGCGCCACCACCGCCCAGCCTCCAACTGTCTTCTTAATAATTATGCACACAACCACACATTTGTGCAGCTCCCAACCTTGGTCAGAAAAGCTTCTTACTTTAGTATTTACTGATTAAGGCAGAAGCTGCATTCTTGGTCCAAGTGTTGAGAATAAACAGCTGTGAGTGCTCAGCAATCAATCGATCATCTATGTCCACCCCTGAGCCCCGAGGCTTAGAAAGCATTGCAGAAGACAGCAGAAAGAATACAAGAGCCAGAGATATGTGTTGTGAAATGCTGTCCCCTGGACATGACATAGCTGTTACACCCGTGAGCTCACACCAGCAGAGGTTATCTACACAAGGCTTAGAAAGGATCGAGCCAGTTAACAATTTAGATATTGATTGTGGAGGGGTTTCCAAGGCTTCCCCTCCCCCAGCTGAGGATCTGTTGGCAGTTGGTGGCTGCCGTGGAAGGGAGAATCACTGTTCTTTAGGGATATGTTCACGGATAGGTTCTCCATACCCTAGTGGATGATCTTCACATGGGCAACACTAATTGGACTCAGAGGGTTAAAATAAGTAAATGAGTAAATTAATTAAGAAGTAGGACAGGAGGTTGGGAGGGAGAGGATAAAAGGGGTCTTTCTGGGAATTGGGATCAGAGGGAGGGACCAATATGTTCAAGATACTATAAAAATTTCAAAGGAAAAACTGGATTAAGAGTTTATATTCACCTCCTGTCTGGATAATATATACTAGCTGCCATGAATAATAATCCCAACTCCCAAGTAAAGGAGGAGGAGCTAACTATGCAAAGCCAGGGGTGCAGTGAAATCATCTAAGCTGAGAATCAGTTATTCTTTATCTTGATCTTTATTTTGAAAACATGTATAAGACTTCGCATAAGTGTGATTTCTGTCTTTGCAGCGCCTAAGTCTGTTGCCTTTGATGCAAAGAACATTTCAGTGTACCTGTTTTCTCTTAAATTAGAAACTCTTAGCTGAAAGTTCTAGGTCTTTGTTTTGTTTTATTTGTTTTTCTACTTTCATTGGGGAAGGGATAGAGAATTAACATATGTTTGTCCAGCATAACGACACCTTTTTTCTCTATTACCTATAAGAAGATGATTATATCCTGTCATGTATCGTACACAGACATTCACCGTATACTTGTAAGTATGTGTGTGTCTGTCCTTGTGATGAGGATAAGGGCTGAGCTTCAGATTCATTTTGAAGAATAGAATTCTGTCACTTGTAACAACATGGCTAGAATAGGGACACATTATGAAATAAGCTAGACACAAAAAGACAACTTGGTGCATCGTTGCTCATAGGTAGAAGCTAAAAAGTCTAATCATATTGAAGAGGAGAATGGAATGATGGTCTCTAAAGGTTAAGAGTACCAGGGAACAGGGCCAATAGGGAAAGTAGGGTTTAGGGTTCCAAACTTCAATTACAAAGGAATAATTAATTATAGCAAAATAGAGCAACTTCATTCTACAACATTTCATTTTATATTCAAAACAAGTAGATTTGAAAAATTGTTCTTTTCCTGGCACTGACCATCGTACCCAGGCCCTGTATGGCCTCGCTCTGTGCTATTCTGTTGAGCTCCATTCTTGGTGCTTTTGATTTTGAGACAGAGTTTTGCTAAGTTACCCTTGCTGGTCTCAAAAATTGTGATCTTTTTGACTCAGCTTCTGCCGTAGTTATGATTATAGGCATGTACAACCATGGCCAGCTGGAGCTTGTGAATTATTAACACGCTGAAAGCGTGGATGTTTGAGAAGTTGCAAATGCTTACCCTGAGAATAACATTACACATTCTGCAGAGTATCATTTTATCATCCTGTACACATTAATATGTATAAATATTATGTCTATTTAAAATAAACACACAAGAAATGAGTAAATAGTTTCTACCATCTCTACCTTATATTTTTGCCCCAATATCATAACTTTTAGATCTCTTCTCCATTTTGGTTTTCCTTAAAAAGATTATTTGAGAAGTGTTACTGGTTTGGCTTTTGTTGTTATTTGTTTTTTTTTAAAATAGAAATTTGAGTATCAGTGAACCTAGTTCTCTAGGGTCCTTTTTAATCTAAGACAGCTTGGCAACAATGGCTCCTCTTAGGCACCTGACCTTCTTGTGGTGTCTCATATCTCAGAGTTCCAGCTCAGCAATAAATGAGCTAGGAAAAGTGCTGGATCACCACCTACGGTGTCAGAAATTGTCCAGGGCTGGTGGTACGTCTGTCGGGCAGGGGCAGTCACAAACTGGAGATGAAGTGGAGCAGTAAGGAAGCAGTGACCCAGTGGAGAAGTAGAAAATTACCCTCTTTAGGACATCTCAGTGTCCCCAGACCTGTGGGACACACTGACCTGTCCTCGGCTCTGCTAGCTTTCTGCCGTCTCAGGAAAACTGATTAGAACTCCATTTCAGCTGGTGTGAACAGATGGGGCTGGAATGACCTTTTACTAAAGGCAAATGACAGCGTACAGTGACCTGAGGGTCTTCTTTTGGTGGCCCGGGAGAGGTGCAGGGTGGTTGGTAGAGCCAATGGGAGCTCGCTTTTCTTTTTACATTCACCACTGCTACAATAACCTCAAGAGTTTATTTGGGATCTGTGATGGAGTACATGAACAGACCTCCTAGATTCCTGCTCCACCCTCCGCCCTCCACCCACCACCTCCACAGAGAGCTCTTTTGTGCTCACTTAACCTCGGCATCGTGAATGCAGCCTTTATGTGAGCTCCACTTCAGAGTGTGCTGTGAGCTTCCTTAAGTGCAATGGTTTTGACGTCAACTTCTAAAACCACAAAGTAGAAGAGCTGGAAATAATTTCTGAAATGGCCCGACCTGACTTTATTTTTTCACTATTCCATTTGTGTATGTGTGCTCTTGTGTGTGTGTGATAGGAAAGAAAACAGGACCAGAAATTTCAAGGGACTTGTCCACAATAAATCACTTGGTCAACTATTGAAGCATTCTACTGCCTCCGAACGTAGAAACATTTCCCTAGAATCTCTACCCATTATTTTTCAACTTCATCCTGCTAAAATTCCCATGGGAAAACTAATGGGTCTATAATCCTATTAAATATTAAATCATTTTCTCCTGCTTACATGTCAGGGGAAGTTTGATAACTTGTCTTCAGTCCCTGCTTTTATCTTCCCAAACCCTTGTTTCAGGGAGAGGCTTCCCGTAGAATGTGTTCTGGTTCAGCTGATGGCTTCCCAGCTTGAAAGAATTCTGCCTCGTTACTAATGAAGTTCATGTAAGGCTGTTGATGCAAATGAATTTGGGAGCTGGGAGCTTGCATTAATTTTATTCGGGCCCAGGGTTACTGGATTTTAGGAGCACACCTATTTTGGACTTGAATCTTAAGACTGTCTAATTTACCTTTGGTCTCCACACCGAAATATAGGATGCTTTGCTACTTAATAGCCCTCTTTGGGACAGGAAGCTTTGTTCTATTTAATGTCTATTTCGGCACCAACTTCTCTACCTGGAAGGTTCCTTCTTTTCTTAATTTGGCTCCTGTTTTGAGACCAGTTAAGTATTTCCTCCTCCGAGAAGACTTCCATGACCTGTCAGTAATGTTGGCTGTCAACTCCTCTACTGCCTTCTGGGCAGGTCTGGTTATGGTGCATGCAGTGGTACCTGGTAACTGTAACAAGTGGTACCCTCATCTTGGCCCCTGAACGAGTGAAACAAAACATTCCATTCTTAGATCCAGTATTGTAAGTGGACGACATCAAAGGAACATAGCTATCCACTTGTTTTTTCATCCCATCACAGGGCATTCTGGAAGGGGCAGAACCAGGACTCAAAGCAGATCATGTTGTCGTGGGACCAGAGAAAGTAGTGACTGCATTGGGACAAGAGGGAATCTTTCGTTATGATTGTAACTGCTTCTTAATAGAGATCATCACTATATTGTGTTTGTAAATATTCATAGATGCAACTATATGATGAAGAGAGTAAATTTTAGTTTATGTAATTAATGTTTTTGAAAACCCAGTTGATCAGAAATAAAACAAAGACACAAAGATACTAACTCCTCAGAAACAAATAAGTAATAGAAAAATCTCAAACCAACCATCAAATTAGAAAACTATTATCTAATAGCCAAGCCAAAACAAATGTAGCCAACCTGATTCTGAGAGCCCAGGTATTATGACTTATAGAAATTAAATCGATTTAGCCTCAAGTAATTTCTATGTTCTTTTGAGAGTTAACATGAAAATCCATCAAAAATATCCATGAAGATTCTTTCAGTGTTCAAGAGTTTTACAGCACAGTAGAATAATTAAATTATACACTAATTTGTTATCAATTTTGAAAGTATTAGAAGCGTTTGGAGGTTCTTAGCACATAGAAATAGGCATTGAATAGGGATAGAAATACTAATTGATCATTACAGATTGTATACATGTGCTGGAGCCTAAGACTGTTTTCCATACACATGAAATAAATTTCAAAAGTTAAAATTAGATTTAGATGAGATATTCACAGGATCCAACTCTATCACCAGCCACAAAGGACTGGCTGTCTCCTTTTTTGGAAGGATGATTCAGGTTCCAATTTCACCTGTGCAAATTGGCATAGCTAACCCTAGCTGAGGAGCCTCCTAATCACAGGAGATTGGGTCTGCTAAGTGGGTCATGCTGTGGTGATTCTCCAGGTATTGTTCTGTTCCATGGGAAAGGCCCCTGGAAGCTAGGGATGATATATTATCCCAATGTGAAAGAACAGAAGGTTGTTTAAAACTATAGGTCCAGGAGATGTGAAGATGGGGTGAAGATCACAGAGACTGTAGCGGTGCTAGTTCCACAGTCAGGGATCAGAGGATCCAACTCAGTAAGAACCTGATGCACAGAAGATGCATCCACAAATGGGTGGATATGATATTTCTGACTGGTCAAGATGTACTCAAAAGCTGGACTAGACCACATTGTAGATCTGATAAAATTAATGGCAAGAGCTTTGACAAAAAAAAAAAAAAAAAAAAAAAATCCTTACGGGCTTTCTTACCTAGCTCACGGGGACCACTTCCTGGGGCATTGACTAAAATGCTATTATTAAGTAATGAGACTGGCTTTTTAAAAATACATAACAGAAATATAGCCTTTAAAGGATCCTACAGATCTGACTATACTTTAATAAACCATCTGAACCAGTGAACCATACTTAGTTGCTATCCCAATTATAAGACTTAGATCCAGCCTGATTGAATGCTGTTTGCATGCTATAAATTTCCTAGATTTGAATTTGTCCAAATAGGATAGCTACTGGCCACATAAAGTCATATAAGTTTAAGTCTATGATATTAAAACAAAGTATAATCTGAAATTTAGTAACTGGGTTGCATTAGCCTCAAGGGCTCAATAGTCAGATGGTGAATTCTCAGGTTTTGACAGCATACATTGGTAGTATGCTACAGGGAAGACAGGGTATTTTCTAGCCTAGGAGAAATCTGTTGGAGAATATTGCATTATAGATGGCATCTTCAAAACTAAAGCCTATCTAAATGTCAACTGAATGAAAGCACTGAGTTCAAAAATGTGAAATTCACCTCATGTGGCTCACTTTCCAGTATCTTTCTTGGCTCCCGGGGGCATTCTGCCCTTCCTGAGTGATGGGGACTTTGCTCTCATGGTGTTTGGCGGTGAACCATTTCTGGTTCATTGACAACTTCGTTTTGTCCTGCATTACAATCTGTACTTCTCCACTTTAGTAGCTTCTGACGGACTCTTGGCAGACTTCTCTGGGTAGTGCATCTGAAAATCTAGAAACACTGTGAATGAATGCCTTCCCCTAAGACCCCGGTCAACTGTTAACCAGTTAGGCAGCATGACTGAGAAGGCTGCCCATTGTGACATCCTCTTCATTATCATGAGCCTCTGGTTGTTCATCCGTCTCCTCTGCAGGCTTGTACACAGCTGTGTCTGGGCCTGTATTTGCCCGGGACCTGTAATTAAAGATATGCTGCTCGCGTTATTTTTATGGGAGAGAAAGCTTTTCTTTAGTGCTGTGCTGGCAGTGTGTAACAACTGACTCTCTAGGGGGAGAAAAGGCTTTGATTTGTAGTGTTAACTGACTATCATAGCATAAACACTCACCGAAGACTGATTTCAAATTTCCAGTATGATGTCTTAGAATACAGTTCTGGGAAAGTTTTCCAACACATGGACACACACAGTATCTGAAAATAACCTCAAGACCATGGAAGGTAGCAAAATATAAAATAGTTAAAGTGATGAAAATCTGAGTCTTTGTTACCTTTGTGTGTGTGGTGTGTGTGTGGAGTATGTGTTTGTGTGTGTATATGCAAGTTGTGGTTTGCGTTTTATAACTGGCAAATAGAACTTTTAGAGAATGAGCAATTGACTCTCTGAGTTTTTTTTTTTTTTTTTTTTTTTTTTTTTTTTTGTGGTTGTTGTTGTTTTGATTTTGGTTTTTCGAGACAGGATATCTCTAAAGCTTTGGTGCCTGACCCGGAACTAGCTCTTGTGGACCAGGTTGACCTCAAACTCACAGAGCTCCACCTGTCTCTGCCTCCCAAGTGCTGGAATTAAAGGCATGCCTCTCTTTGAACTTTTATGAGCAAATTCTAGCATACTTCCTTTCACTGAATAAATGCAATTAGTCTACACAAGAGTGGCCTATTTCTTACTGCAACCCTGTTGTATGGATTGGAATCATTGGGGCTTACTCTTCAAAATTCATAGGATATAGGAGTCTGTTATCCATGATTACTACAGAGACAAATCAGTGTGAGATCTGCTATGAAATATTAATTAACATATTCAGAGATTTAGGCAACCAAAATGGAGGAAGATCTCTGCTTCCATAAAACAATTTGCCTGGCGTGCACAAGCTTTGTAGAAATAAGGCAGTTTGTTACCGTTTGGAAATGTTTGTGAGGTGGGAATCACTCTGGGCTCCTTCACAGCTCCATGAACTTCTGTTACCACCACTGCTTAAGAAATTTAAGAGATTTGAACAAGGGCATTTCCCGTGCTGCTTTAAGGAGCCCCGTTGAACAACCTGGACTCCTTTGCATTATACACTATTGTTCTTAAAAACTTCCATCTGTTCTTACATGTTGCCGAAGAAGCTTTGTTTTGTTTTGTTTTATTCCCGTGCTGAGAAACTCTTGAAAACTGGGAATAAATGCCCGTTTATTGTGTCACTCGTTCAATGACTCACATAGCGTCTGAGCTGGGGGAAAGGGTTTAATCCATGCGCAGTGAATATTGACTGCAGTATGAGAAGGATGACCAGTGCAGGGCAGGGAAAGGCAACTTAGTCTGTGCTGTTGCCTTGGTATTGCAAAATGTCAGGTGAGATTAAAATTTATCAGTACCCAAAAGAAACCTCCAAGTGCTTCCCCGCTAATTGAGAGTCCTTTTTACCCCCTATGGAATAGGACAGAAAGAAAGGAGAATAGATAATATGAACTTGGAAGCTGAGACTTCTGGGGATAATGTTTTTATAGATCTTTTATTTCCTACCTACATCATCCTGAGAAGACTGTACCTCCGTTTCTACAGCTGTGATGGAATTTGGTAGTAATCATTTCCACATCACCTAATAGTCAGAAGTAAATGAAATGATACATATGGCCCGCAAATATGAATGAATTTCTTTAATAGAATGCATTTCCGGGTCCTCGATGCTGGGTGAATGAATGGAACTCCAAAATCACCCTAGTCACTTGCCTCGAATATACTGGGTGGCTACTGAGGCAGACCAGTAGAACTAGCGTTAAAGGGATTTATTTCACTTTTTGTGTTCAGTCAAGGTGTATTGATAGAAGTTGGGAACAAGAGGTTTGTAACTTCCCTACATGGCCATGGAGGAATTTTGATCAGGGAGTGTGTGACATATTTAGTCATGTTATTATGAAATAATGTAAGCTGGGAGTTTTGTCCGTAGGATTGAATTCAAAAGACATACTGACCGAAATAGTTTTTTTTAACTAGAGAGCTTTGAACAGCCAGACGTCTTCTAGAACTCTCTGTCCTAAGACTTTCCTTGAGTGCTCTTGGCTTACAAAAGTCAAGTTCAGGTCTATTCCCAAGGTAAGGAGATGAAGCTGAATGACAAAGCTTGGCAACCTATGACTTGAGATCTTTGTCAGCCAAAGTGTATAGGTAAGCTCTAGCTGCCCAAAGCTGTTTTGAGTTTTGTTGTTTGGGGATAAGGCCACACTGTTTCTGTCAGACAGAGGCTCTCGTTCACAACCTGGCCTCAAATGCTCCAATACCTTCCTCTTTTGGGACAAAAGAATCTTTCTACTGAGGTCTCCACATGTCTCTGTGGCATCTGCGGATTTGGGCCTTTTGCAGGCAGTGGACTGAGTCTTCTTTCAGGTAATTGTACTTTGCTCTTTCCTTCTTGAATGCTTTCTGGTCAGGAGGCCTCCTTTGTTTTGCTTTTATGAAATGTGCATTATATATTCTATAGCTGACAGCGAAGGGGATAAGGCATTCAAGGGGGGCACAGCTTCAAGAGATGAATCGAACTTTCCTGCTCCCCCTTGCCTGCCAGTGTGCTGAGCGCTCAGAGCCAGATGAGCAGAGCTGAAACTGCACACAAGGTTGGCAGTTACTTCACTGAACAGGTTGGACAGAGCAGAGCAGGTAGGAGCTCCATTTGTGAAGTCTGCCAATTCCTGGTCATTCATATTGCTTTTGTTTATCGTGGGCGATACTCGAGCAAACTCCATTATAATGAAAGCGCCCTTGGAATTCTGGTACCTCAGCAGATGTCTCCTGCTAGGGCTCATTATCTCAAGACATGGAAGACTTAGGCTGTGAGAAGAAACTATAAAATAGATGGTTAATCTGTTAATTGCCATCATTGTCTGAGGGAACCTATCTGCTTCCTACAGGAGATTACTTCTGTTTCGGGGTGCAGTCTCATTCTTGTGGACTGTTGCCTTCCTGTGGGTGGGGATTTGCTTTCCTCCAAGGTTTGGCTCTTCCTGAAATCCAAGGTGATTGCACATGTATGACAGTGACTTATTCCTGTCCCTTCACCCTTTACCAGGGTATGACAGGTGGACAGAGTCAAGCAGGAGTCTAAGCCAAAGGAAAGGAGATGCAAAATGAGGGCGGAGATGCCAGGTTTGCACCCTGCTTTCAGTTACCAAGTAGGCACACACAAGTAATGAGTCCTTAGTAAAAGCAATCTCTAAGTGCCTGATTCAGAATGTCTTTCTTCTCCTCACATTTCCTTCCTGGAAATCCTTACAAAAGGGCAATTTTTAAAGGCAAATCTTAGGGATAACCATATGATGTTGCAGACAGCTCCTTACTCTTCTCTTCAGTCTAGACCATGCTACTCATGACTCAGAATCATGTGTGATCTCAGCCCCTTCAAAGTTTGTTAATAGAATCAGCATCTGGATGAGTAGGGATACAAGACATAATGAAAAAAAAAATGAAGTCAATGGTGAGTCTTTAGAAGAGGATTAGCTATCAAATATCTGAAAATTCCATTTGCTTTTTTGCTATTAAGATAATGAGAGAAGAATTTTTTCCCCCAATTCTGTGAAAGTAGTCTGTTTGCTTTTCTTTGAAACTGAGGAAAGCAAATTGCACTTTTGAAAAATCCATAGTGTTAGGCAGCTAGTTGGATATTAGCAGGTGTGGCAGTCACTGCGCATGGCCCTCTCCTTCACAATCAGCAGTTTGTCAAACCAATATTGAAACTGCTGGACTCTAATTGCTGATCTAAAGAGTAGGATCAGAGTCAAGTTGTCTCTGTGTGGAGATATGACATTGTAAATGATCTAGAAAGGCATTAATAGATTCCTATCTAAATCTTATATGCTGATCACTTAGCCGAAGGCTTTTTGGTAAAGACTAAGCACACACCATTGCCCTATCATCATAGTGGGTCTGCCAATACCTGGACAGAACAATACCCTTTGAAAAAGATGTCCTAAAGACCTTAGAAATAGTGTAACCCTGCCTAAAATGCAGGTTGTTTCTGGCCATTTTCTACTCTTGCTTGTTGACAATGCTCTACTTTGCTCTGTAGTGCTCAACTTGTTTTCTACATTGAGTTACATCTCATCTGAATTCTTTTAACAGAAGTCACAAGGATTAGGGAGCTGACTGGATTCCAGAGGAGATCCTGGTGACAATAGGCTAGTGATATTAGACATGGATAATTTAAAATTACCATAGTAGATGTCAGAACACTTGAACCCTACTTTGGTCCTCATGACTCACCAACTGGGTATTGGGTAACTGCCTTGCTTGAGTCTCAATAGCCTCTACTATAAAGTGAGATTTGAGTTCCTTTCTCCATTTTAATATATATATATATATATAGTGTATATAATTATATACATTATATATTATGTCATAAAAATAATATATAATATATATTTAAAATGTACATAAGAGTTATTATAACAATACCATTTAGCTAAGGAACATCCCCAGAAAGTTGGTCCCTGGAATGATATGGCCATGAATATTATTATTACCCCCTTTTCTTGCTTTCAGTGGAAACATTTATATAGGGATGCTGAAGATACACAATTCTTAGCTTTCCAGGAGAGCTAATAGGGAGAGGGGTATTGAAGATCCCAGAGTCCGGGGACCATGACAGAGATGTCACCTGTCTTTTAAAGATGTAGATTGATGTTTAGGGTTAGTGTTGCTTAAGAGGTTCATCCAGCAGAGAACTGAAAAAGGGATGGACCTACATGTTGGGAGATGTTTGTACACTGTATAAAAATTATTGCTGTGATTGGTATAATAAAAACCTGAATGACCAATAGATAGAAGATATAGGACAGACTTCTGGGCAGAGAGAGATAGTAGGAGGAAATAATCAGGTACAGGGAGATACCAATGAGACCTGGAGTTTTGAGTATACAGAATGAAAGAAGGTAAAAAGCCATGAGGCAAAACATGGTTTAATATAAATGGGTTAAATTATAAGAGCTAGTGGGATAATCCTAAACTAAGGCCAAGCTTTCAGAATTAATAAGAAGTATCTATGTCATTTTTTGTGAACTGGCAGCCTATAGGAAAATCCATATATATTTGGTATTCGATGTGCAGAATGTATATAGAGCCTACTGCTCACAGCCTGAACAGCTTATTTAAGAGGCCTAGCTCACTTTAAGGGCCCTGCCATGTGCAGCCGATGTGCTACTACTCTGCAGCAGGAGACTAGATATAAGTGCCTGCCAAAACACAGACATAGCAACTTCCCAGAGCTGGCATGGTTAGATGAAGGCAGGATAGTTAGGTAGACCTGAACAGGGTGAAGCCAGCTTTCAGTGCCTTAAGTCAAAATCACACAGTGAAGGGCCTAGTCAAACAGTTTAAGATTTGCCCCATGTGGTCAGAAAATGCTGCAGATGTACAAAAAGTCAAGTCCATACTGAGAAAACCCCTGAACAAATATAGTATGTTTAAAAATGTACTTAGATGCTACAGAAAGAAAAGAAAATTGGTATAGACAGTCATAGAAAAAATAAGTAGTTCCCATCACATAGAGACTAAGCAAAAAAAAAAAGTACAGTTAGTTCTCCCATTACTTGATCATTATCACAATTTTCTGAGTCCTATAAAGATGTCACCACCCCCAGATAATAGGATGAAGTCAATAGAACATGATGCTCACATTCCCAAGATGTGGGATGGAGTGAGGAGTTGGTCATTTGATGGATTATAAATGTTCCTCATCATATGCAGGGAGATTGGTTATAAGTTGTTATTGGTCTAGGTCAGAAACAAAGGAGATTAGACTCAGGGTTCTCTTTCTGAAGGGAAAAGGGAGGTGTAGTATAAAAATGATGGAATAAAAGAGTAGATTGTTCAGTCTTCTTTTAAACACAACTAGTCTCAAATGTTTTCCATTGGTATGGAGTTTTGTATATTGATGCATATTTAAAGTTATTTTTTAGGACATACTCTATATATGTTTCTACTCTTGGTTAGGATTTTTTGCATGATGATACAAATTTAAGGCTATTTTTGTTTTACTGTATTCATGTTCCTACTCTTGTTTAAGGTGTTGTATCCGTGTATTTCATTTAAAAATGCAATGTAAAGGTCTAGGCCTTGGAAGCTATTATTATAAACCATTTAGGATAATTAAGAAATACAGATTAATAGTTAGTCAGCTATAACAATCAAACTTATACTCATATTAGGTATGTTTAAGGTCAGGCAGAGAAATATTTTAAATAGATAAATCATCTTCAAACACTTCAGAGACTTACAGAATATGACATTAAAACATTTTAATAACATAAGACTTTTCATGACTATGAGACTTGTCTGTGCCTGGCAGTACCAATTTACTTCTAAAAAGGATGATGAGAATCAAAGAGCCCCCATATGGAGTTTGCTTTCAATATAGCAAAGCTGCTCATCTCTGCAAGAAACTCCCCTTGCCTTGACAGCTGAGGTTATGCTATCCAAACTGGACAAGTGGGACATAAAATGAAGCAATTGCCACACTTTGCCAAGGCAAGGGAAGAGTTATCTTAGAGTTTCACCTTTCTTTTTTATTTAGACAAAAAAGAAAAATATTGTGGGATATTTGTACACTATGTGAAATTCTGTTGTGTGATAGGCGTAATAAAAAGCTGAATTCCAATAACTAGGGAGTTGGGACTTATGGGGAAAAGAGAGGAAGTAGAAGGAGATAATCAAGGTACAGGGAGATGCAATGTGACCTGGAGAGAGTGGAGATACAGAATAAAAGAAAGGTAGAAAGGCACAAGCAAAACATAGGCTAATATAAATGGGTTAATTTAAGTTATATTGGATAGTGGAACAAGCCTAAGCTAAGGCTGAACTTTTCCCATGCCTTTATTTGTTAACTGACAGTCCAAAGAATAATTTATCTACACTTACATAGCAAGATATGAACATCTTGTCTGGAAAATAGATAAGTACTTGAACCTGAAAAAACTAATATTTAACTTTCTTTTAATAATCAAGTTAGAAAAAAGAAAGGACTAACATTCACTAATACTGTACCTACCCATCATGTGCTAGTAACAGCAAAGTATATCTATGCTATTGTGGCATATATATTTTGATTGTTACCGATATGCTGTGGGACATTGGTCTTGTATTATTTTAAAAAAAAATGCTGACTGGCCAGTAGACAGGCAGGAAGTATAGACGGTGCCATGAGAAAAGGAGAATTATGGAAAGAGGAAAAGAGTCAGTTTGCAGTAGTAGTCCAGACACAGAGGAAGCAAGATGAGACTGCCTCATTGTTAAAAGGTACCAAGCCACGTGGCTGACACAGACAAGAATTATGGGTTAATGTAGGGTGTAAGAATTAATAAGAAGCCTGAGCTACCCAAGGTTATAATGAGGAGCAGAAGGAGAGAGAACATGAACAAGGAAGTCAGGACCATGAGGGGTGCACCCAACCACTGAGACAGGGGGGCCGATCTATTGGGAGCTCACCAAGGCCAGCTGGACTGCTACTGAAAAAAAACATGGGATAAAACCGGACTCTCTGAATGTGGTGGACAATGAGAGATGACGAGAGGCCAAGGAGAACGGCACAGGAACTTTCATCTGGCGATGGATCGAGAGAGAGACAGAGACCCAATTTGGATCAACCGTCTGAGCTCTTAAGGTCCAAATGAGGAGCAGAAGGAGGGAGAACATGAGCAAGGAAATCAGGACCACGAGGCGTGCACCCACCCACTGTGACAGTGGAACTGATCTATTGGGAGCTCTCCAAGGCCAGCTGGACTGGGACTGAACAAGCATGGGTTGAAACTGGACTCTCTGAACAAGGCGGACAATGAAGGCTGATTAGAAGCCAAGGACAATGGCACTAGGTTTCGATCCTAATACATGAACTGGCTTTGTGGGAGCGTAGCCTGTTTGGATGCTCACCTTCCTGGACCTAGATAGAAGTGGGAGGACCTTGGTCTTCCTGTAGAGCAGGGAATTTGGACTGCTCTTCAGTATCGAGAGGGAGGGGGAGTGGACTAGGGGGAGGAGAAGTGGAGTGGGGATAGGGAGAGGGGAGCGGGGGGAGGGGGCAATATGTGGGAGGAGGAGGAGGGAAATGGGAAACGGGGAGCAGTTGGAAATTTTAAGTAAAAAAGAATAAAAAAAAAAAAAAAAAAAAAGAAGCCTGAGCTAATAGGCCAACCAGTTTATGTTTAAAATGTAGACCTCTGTGTGTTTCTTTGAGACTGAACGGCTGCCAAACCAGGTGGGACAGAAAGTTCAGATAAACTTAACTACACCGCACTCCTTGTACTTTCTGTTCTCCATCTTGATTTTGGAGTAAAGCACATGGCCACCTTTGTTGAATTTGCCCTTTAGCAATTTTCATGTAAAATCAAATGAGAGATTTCTCACAGTTAACTGACAAGAAGTCTACTCTGCCAAAGGAAACTGCGAAGCTTCCTCCAAAGTTGCCCCAATCCATCTCAATGGCTTGTTCAAAAGTAGCACCTCCTGGCACTACCCATGGCCAGACCTATTTTCTTAATGCTAGCACCCAATGTCAGGCCCATGGCAGAGCCCATAACCTCCAGGTCTTTGACTCCCATTTGCTCCAGGCCCATTTACTTAAGACTGTTGGTTCTCGTGCTCTTAAGACCCACGTACTCCATGTTTTTGGTCCCCATGTTCCAGGCCAGTGGCTATCCAATCCATCACAGACCTATATACTCTAGGCTGTCCCCCATGCCTGTGAGCACCAAGCTATCCATAAGCCCAATGGCAGGGCCCATACACTCAATTAGTTTGGCTCACAGTTAATGGCATGGCTGCAAGGACCGAGTGGCACAGAAACTTCAGTCAACACCTATAGGTCTTACATCATAATTCCTACCTGAAGGCAAGAGATTGAAAACTTCTCCAGGGCAAACCCAAGCCAGAACCCATGTGCTCTGCGCCAGACCAATGTGTTCCATGGTCTGTCCCATGCACTCAATTCTGGAGGCCATATGATCAAGACCTAATGGGTTTATGTTTTCACTGGAGCCAATGCACTTAACTGAACTCATGTGGTCCAAGACTAGGCCCATATGCTCAATGGCAGATCCCACTTGATCCATGCCATAGCCTAGGCCTGTGTCCATGGGCTCCATGCCAGCACCACCAATGTGGTCAATGCTAGGGCCCATGTTCTCCATCCCAGGGATTATGCAGGGACCTTGTCTCCAGCTATACCTCCTCCCTGCTTTGTAGTGATCCCTCATTATTCAGTGCATTTCTTGGGATTTCATTCATTTTGTCTGTGTTCATCCCAGATCCAAATTGCCCCATGTTTTCCATACCACCAACAAAGAGTCCTTCTATGCCTCCAATTTTATTTTTTCCAAATCCTATGTCTTCCATTCCTATTGCTGAAGGCCCCGGGTTTCCCATTCTAATGCCTTTATTCAGGTGGTTGGCATCACTAGGCTTCCCTCCAGGTCCTAGCTCATGCTGATACCAATGAGTCCAAGGGAAGTTTGCTATGAACATTCAGGAGGGGAAAAATTCTCCCTTTGTTAAGGCCCTCTCATTCATTTTGACATACACTGATCTATAAAATTACACAGCTTCAGTGGCTTGTTCAAAAGTCATAGTGCCTATTCCACAACTTTGCCCATCTTAATCTTCCAGAATGTCTGCTCAGACCACCCCACCAGTCATACTAAATACTTCTGTTTTGTTCAGCCAGCTTTATCATCCAGATTTGCTACAAATGCTCTGCTTCCAAGTCTTCCATCCTGTAATGCATGGATAAGCTTTTGTGTGATGTTAGGGTAATTTAGGATATCTACCCCACCAGTCTTAGCTATGGCCTTTTCCATTGCTCTACTTTTTTGACTTTCAGTTGTCTTCCACTCAGACTGTGCTTCTTTAGAACTTCATCACTCTTTTCATACTCTCTTTCATCTTGAATTCAACAACAGACATTCCCTTGACTTCCTTCAGTGTCCATTAAGAGTTCCATATATGTTACCTGACCAAGTTTGTCTTTAACCTGGTCTTTAAATGACTGCCCTTTCACGTCCACAGGTATGTTGATAATAAAGGCTCTGTATCTTTTAGTTGGATTAGCACATGGCTCAAAGTGATTATCTCCTCTTTTTATGTCTTTCTCCTTGTCTCCTCTTTTTATGTCTTTCTCCTTGCTATTCTCATTCTGAGTAGGTCTTAGAGCTGGAGCCTTTGGGCTCAGCAAGCAGGGTGCACTGCTCTCTTACTCCATTTTGGGCTCTGTCGCTGCTACTTGGTCCTCTGCATTGACCCCTGTCACCTTTTTCTGTGAGGGCTTGGGCTGTATGGAGCTGCTTCTTACATGTTCATATGACACCACACTTTATTTTTTATATTTGTAATATCTTTTATAATAAGATAACAATAACCCAAAAGAGGATTATGAAAACCTGTTCTGTACCATAAGAGAATCATGGGTGAAATAACCTAGAATTTATGACAGGAGTCTGAAGTGGAGATGGCTCATGTCCCAAATAGAACAGCTAGCTGTGGATTCTTTTGTTTCAAAGAGCTATATTAGAGGACCGCTGATGCCCCTGAAGAACTCATTACCTACTTTGCGGTGGCAGGAAATCTCAATGCTTTATAGGGTCACAAAAATAATCTGGTCTTTGAATAGACAGCAGTATAAAACTGAGTTTGAGTTTGTATTTCCTACTTGTGATCTATGCTCAGGACTACAAGATCTCAGTCAATAGGATGAAATATGACTTAAAAATGAAACATTACAATGAAAATATTCAAAAGTGCAATCTAACTACTAATTGTTTCATGACATGGATCTCTAAATAGGGCAATGTGCAAAGTACAGATATGCAAGAGTAAAATAGCCCTAGATTTATATGCTTATAATTACAAAGGAAAACAAAAGAACACCATGCAACAGAGAAAAAATAAAATAATTTGTATAATTACACCAATTATTCAAATAAACATCAATTATTCAGATAAATATCTATCATCTGAATTCTGTCAGAATAAAAATGTTATACTATTGTGAAAAATCAAAAATAAATTATCTCATGCATTGCCATACATAAAATGAAATGAAGATAAAATGGATAATCAAAACTATAATTACAAATATACTAAGAAATCAAGTCAAGAATGAAATTAGGGTTGAAAATATTAATGTCAAATAAATGAATGAGGCATAGTAACAAAACCTTAAAAAAGAAAGAAAGAACAGATCATGGCCAAAACTTTGTTCACTAAGGAGACACAGCGGTTGTGTAAATTCATTGTCAAAAATCTCATCAGAGAAACACACACCAAACCCAGCAAACAGACTATAGATACACGGAAACTGGCAAAGCTCAGTGGTAATTTAGCTGGTGATAAACAGCTGTATGAATTTCAAATGTCAAATACGTCAAAAGTTGGAAGCAATATTCAGTAATGAAGAATATAATCGAGAAATCCAATTTAGTACAAGCATGATATGATGAAGTCCCCGGAGTGAATGTATTTCTTTTACTTTGCAAACTGTTGAGAGGAAATGTACACTTTCCCTATTTTTCTGGAATATCTGTGAAAATCGATTACGAATTTAGCCACAGAAGAAATCTCAATAAAATACATCCCAAATAGAGATTTTTTATTTTTTATTATTTTATTTTATTTTATTTTATTATTATTATTATTGGTTTTTCAAGACAGGGTTTCTCTATAGCTTTCATGCCTTTCCAGAAACTAGCTCTTGTAAACCATGCTGGCTTCAAACTCACAGAGATTTGTCTGCCTCTACCTGCTACAGTCTCTGACTATATATAATTAAACAAGAAATGAGGAATACAAGAGCCAGAAGGATAATTAAATGGAAATGAACTTTCTCCTCTAAACGGTGCTGGATCAGTAAAGAAATTAAATTAAAATTATATAGTATATCAAATATTTGGAAAATAATGAAGAAATGATCATTTGGTATAAAGGACTGTGGATTGGTTAAAACTATGTTATACAAAATGTCATTATTTCTCTTATTGTTTGAAAACACTATGAGGGCTGAGAAGCAGCTCAGTGATAGAAAGCTTTCTTGGCATGCATGGGTTCTTGGCACTGCAATCAAAAAACAAACAAACAAAAAGTAAATGAACTTCATTTTCAAATTGAGGAATTTGGAGGGAAAATGTTGTGAACAAAATGAGAAAAACTAGAAGAAGTATAATTGTAACCTATTTGTAATGATTTGATTTTATTTTTTGATTATGTGTACAAGTGTCTAACTGTGCCTGCGTATGTGCAAGGGGTGTGTGCCCTGGACCCCTGGAGGCATCTATACACTCTGGTTCTTATAATCTTTCTACCCCCATTCTACAATGATCCCCGAGACTTGTGCAATTTAGGGTTGAACATTCTGAAGTCTCATATTCTCTGTACCTTGGCTAACTGTGGGTCTCTGTGTTAATTGCCATCTACTACAAAAAGAGATTTCTTTGAAGAGAGTTAAAAGATATGCTGATCTATGGGTATAACAATAGGTCTTTAGGAATTGACTTAATACCATAACTATCTAGCAGAATAATATCAATAGATTTTCCCTATGATCTATGACTTATTTAAATAGGTGTGAGTTTAACATGTGAAAAATCATTAAATCCGATAAGAAAGTGATTGGTTACTCATATGATAGTAGTGCCACTATTGTTCTAGTGGGTTTGTCTTGACAGGCTGGCCATTATTGTAGCTCACAGGGTTTACAGGTAGGTGAGACTTGTGATTACATTTCTCTTCTGTTACAGTGCATAGGACTTTCCAGCACTGTGAAAGCTGTCCATATGGATGAGGCTTCCAAGTCAATACCGGCTTCATTTCTTCATGTTCTAGGACTGAAGTATGTGGTGCATTCATCAGTAGGGTCATGCTGTCAGTTTCAGAGGATGGCTAGAAGCATTGAAAATAGTCCCTTGTTTTAGGGAGGGGTATATGAGATTTCACTTGCCAACAAACCCTAAAGAGATAACCTATTCTTGGCGCTGGGCTTTCTATTTGCTTGCTTGTGATGTCTAGTAGTGGCATTGTCCCATTGCAGAAAAACTCAATTTAAATTCTTCTTATACACATATAAACATATATTTTAGGAAGCTTCTATAGTGGAATGTTTCCATATAACTTTTTGAAATGTCTTTAGTGCTAGCTATCCCTCCCTGTATTGCTTTTTCTATTTGTGTTCCCATTCCCCACCCCATTTAACTCTTCTGTTCATTATTCCTCTCCAACCTTTTATATCACTATGTTCTATATTCTATCTCCCCACCCTTAAAAACACTCTCCATGACCCCTAGTTAATTTCCTTAACTTTTTGGGTATTCCAAATAGAACACACATATCTGAAGATTATAAGCTAATATTCACAAATGAGAGAAAACATTCAGTGTTTGTTTTTCTGGATCTGAGCTCCCTTACTAAGAACAATTGCATCTAGTTTTATCCATTTAGCTGAGGATTTCATAATTTTGTTACTATTCTATTATATAAATGTACCATATTTTTGTTATTCTTTCATCAGTTGATAGACATCAAGGGTGTTTTCATTTCCTGATTATTGTAACTAGAGCAGCAATGAACATGGGTGATCAGGTAAGATCATGAAAGGTGAGGATGTGTGGGATTGCATAAATACGGAAAACTAAAATCTTTATTTATAAGAGAAACAGCAAGTTAGAAATGGGAAAAATTATTACTGATGGAAGAAGAGAATAAGTATAAAATGTAGAATAGTTCAAAAAAGACTATTCTCAAATATTATCCAAAGGCATAAAATAATATTTAATTGAAAGAAAAACATCATATTCCTGGAAGGGAAGTCTAATATTTTAAAAGTACCAACTTATCCTAATAATATATAGATGTAGTGCAATTTTAATATGAATTATACTTAGCCAAAATTCCAATTATAATGGAATACTAAGTGACTTAAAAAATACAAGAAAGTTTTGAAAAATAATAATGACTAGGAAAAAATGTTCTTTCTTATCTCTTTCTGCCTAGTCCTTTAAAGCAAGGTTTTCGTGAATCTAGTTATTCCTGGCTAGGCTGGAAGTTGGGAAGCCTTAGTGATCCTCTTGTATTCAACTTCTAACAACTTGGATTACATGTATGCAGGGAATGCCTGGCTTGTTACATGTGTGCTGGCATCTGAACTCTGGTCTTCATGTTGGATGGCATGTGTTCTTAGCTACTGAGCTATCTCTTCAATGCATAATACCATTTATTACAACTTTGTATTCTAAAAGAGCTACAGCATTGGTTTCCTGTTACTGTTGCAAGAAATCCCTACATGATCTGGGGGCTAAGGATAATTGCAATGCATTCTCTCGGGCTCTGGAAGCCAGCAGGCCAAAGGAAGGTATGCCTAGGGACACCTGGGCCTCTTTCTTCCTTGTGTCTTCCAGCCCCTGGAATCAGTCTTCTCTGCCTGAGGTTGCATCACTGCAGTTTCTGCCGATGCAGTCATGCCTATTTCCTCCTCTGAGTCTTAACTGACCCTGTCTTCTCTCACAAGGACACAGGTGATGGTACAGATACCGCATCAGTAATCCTGGGCCATTTCCTCCTGTCCACTTCCTTAATTGAATCACATTTGCAAAGGCTCTTTGATCAAGTGAGGTCAATCACGCAGAGTCCAACGTTAATGCTCACACATCTCTAGTGAGGAGGCTTTTTTTCAGCCTACTGTAGTCATTATGTTCAGGACATTTTGCTTGAGTGGAAGACAAATAGATCAGTGAAGAGAGAGTCCTGAAAGAGACCCAAACACAAATGGGTACAAGGTTTAAGGAATGCTTCGATTTCAATTCATTTCCAAAAGTCACTCTATTTGATAATTTTTTTTATAGAAGAAAATAGAGATTCCTGTAACTTAATCAAATGAAAGTAAGACCAAGGTATATCAACTTGCAAATGTAGAAGAAAAATGAACTTACTTGACTTCTGAGACAATAGTAATATAGACAGTAGAAGAAAACAAATGTGGTTATATTAACATAAATATAGGAGACTAACATTTCACAAATACCTCCTAGACATTAAGAGTCTAATATCCAGTAGCAATTATTTATCTTTTTATTTTACAGTGTTTATTTAATATAATATTTTTATTAATCTTGAAAATTTTATAAAATGAATTTTGATCATATTCCCTCCATGTCTCCTAACTTCTTCCAAATCAATGTCCCACAACCCTTTCCAACTTCATGTCCTCTTTTTCTTTCTACATAACCCACAGAGTTCGAGTTGTGCTGTCTAGTTGCGCCTACGTGGATGCTGTCCAACGGAATGTGGTTGACTTACCAGGGGCAGTATCCTTACAGAACATTGACTCTCATTTTCTCAAAAACCCTTATTGTCACCTATCTGTCAATAGCTCCTCAGGAGCTTGTGAGCCTCTCTAGGACTTTACCTTTTTCTTTCCTGATCCTTCTGCTTCGTGTTACAATGAACATTACTGTATAATAAAAAGTAAAATGAGTAACATTTGAAGGGGGAAATTTTACTTGTATTTTAGAGTTCCACATAGGTTGGAGTCCTGGCTATCACGATATTGAATGTTTATGAGGCTTACTTGCTCTTCTGTGTAGAGGAAACAGCATTTTCTTTTGTGGGCTGATGTAATCTATGTCTACACTTGTTTTTGTAATGGAGAGTACTAAGTTCAGCACACTATTATGGAGAATGAGAGGGGTGTGGGGTCACAGGTCTTGTGGTTGACCTCTGAAGGAAAAGTGATCCATCTCTATTGTTTGGATGTGGATTGTTCACCAAACTTTGATATTGGAAGCTTGTTTTTCAGTACGGTGTGTTAAATGGTGGGTACCTTTAACAAGTGGACCCTATTGAGAAGATATTAGGTTATTAGGTCATTGGAGGAAAATTTCATGAAAGAGATTAATGTGATTCCTTTGGGACCCTTTTTAGTTCTTGAGAGTGAATAATTATAAAAAGAGGAAAGGTTTCTCTTCTCACTCTCTGTCTGTCTGTCTTGCTACATGGTGTTCTCCGTGTCATACACAGGCATCTGACCTTGTGATGCTGTCTTCTCAGAAGTCCCCATTGGAGTCAGTGCTTACCCCATATCCTTGAGAGAGATGAATGCAAAATACCAAATTCACACAGTGAGTTAAATGCAGTTATTCTTGCCTAGTATCCAGCTTCATGTATTTTGTTATAGCATCGGTAAATGGACCAAAATACACTCACAAACAAAAAAAAAACCTGAGAATATATGAATCCACATTAGAGAATAGAGACACAGAGTTAGAGATTGACTTGAAGCCCCACCTCACCTCCCTACAGACTACTGAGATCACCATGTCAGTTATAGCTACTTCCAGCTGGCATGATGATAAGAACATGCATCCTTTAAAAATAAGTGCTTCTAAGTTTATTGTCTAGCCCCAGTGCCTTGTGAGGTTTTATACATTTCTTCCCCTTTCATTTTAACTTCCTGGGTTCTGGACTTATTTCGCAGAAAATAAGATATATTTTCTGAATTCTACTAGTAAGGGATTATGGAAATTACTTAAAAGGCTTAGGTTAAGAGGCCTTTGAATTACAAAAGCACAATTTCTCAAGCCAGTATCCATCATTTAGGACATATTCAATCTCCAGGAGATTATCACAGCCCTGACTTTGACAATTCCCATCACTGACTTGAATAGTAAATTAACTTTACTGATAGAGGCCAGAATTAAAGAGGGAGAAATTTTCTAATTTCAGAAAGAACCCAAGGCCAAGAAAGAAGATGGTATTGTCTTTTCATTGTTGTACAGTTTACCAGTGCCGACTGGTGACAATCTTTACGCTTTTAACTCCTGACCCAAGTTTGTTCCCGTACTCAAGTTCCCACTGTTTGGTAGAAAGCCTTTGAGATGAGAGACTACTCCTGGCTGCCCCAGATGGTCTTTTGTCCCAATTGCATATCAACTTGAAAGGTTATTTTTTTTTCTTTGAAGGTGAATAAAAGCACTGGACTTGCATTTTCTTCCCTAACACGTAACTTTCAGTTTGCGCAGATAGGTACAATGAAGCCAACAGTCACTGAAGAATTCTTGTAGAACTGACTGAAGAAACTACTGGATTAAATTGCTGTTTCTTTCTAATATGCTGGCATGCAGGGTCTGGGCTGGGAAAAGAATACCCTCGCAAAGATGTTCTATTTAAAATTTACTCTAAGTCTGATGGGGAATAACCGACATGTTGCTGGACACATCATGCATCTACCTGTTCTAAAGGAAGGTTAATACTGAGTATTTATTTTTCACATATTGTGGTGGTTTGAAAGAAAATAGCCCCCAAAGGGAATGACAAGGTGGGGAGTAGGTATGGCCTTGTTGGAAGAAGTGTGTCACTACGGATGTGGGCTTTGAGGTCTCATATATACTCACATTTCACTCAGTGTGACACAGAGATCACTTCCTGTTGCGTGCAAGGTATTGGACTCTCAGCTGCTTCTTTAGCACCATGTCTGCCTGTATACTCCTATGTTCCACCATGATGCTGACAATAGGCTGAATCTCCGAATTGTAAGAGAATCATCCAAATTAAATGATTTTCTTTATAAGCGTTGCTGTGATCGTGTTGTCTCTTCACAGGAGTAGAAACCCTGAGACACATACCATTGATAAAAATTATGAACTTAAAGCATACTGTAAAACAAACAGACAATTTCTATCAATAAAACCTCTCTATTAAAATGTCAATCCAGACCAGTGATTCTTAACCTATGAGTTGCAACCCCTTTGGGCTTATATATCAACTATCCTGCATATCAAATATTTACATGAAGATTCATAACAGTAGCAAAATTACAGTTATCACGTAGCATCATAAACAATTTCATCAATAAATTTATTTTAAAAAGAAATAATTTTATGATTGTGGGTCACCCCAACACGCGAAACTGTACTAAAAGGTCACAGCATTAGAAGGTTGAGAAACACTGATATAGACTCCCTTTTTATAGAAGTTTTTACTTTCTACAGTTCAATGGGCAAGCCCTCACCCCTCCTGACTATTTATGTATTTAGAGCTAGATTCTCAGTACATTATTTTTTCTCATACAAAAAAAACTTCAATAAAGATCAGGGCTTGGGTCTAAGCAAACTTACATTACAGGAACCTAAGTTTGAGTCTAGGTTTGGGGTGGAGATAAAATCCACGTGGTCAGATTGCAGAAGCTTTAAGCATGAAGTATTGACAGGGAAGGCAGAGAGAGAAGCTAACCGTAGCGTGTGCTGACTGTAAGATAACTGTAGGGCTTGCTCCCACTGGGTAACACTAGGAGGCAGAACACACCTCAAGAGTTGTCTTTCCTAGAGAGGACAGTCTAGGTAATTATCCACTTCTTTCTCTCCTCATTGGCTGGAATATGCTTCTGAAGGTATGAACTTTCTAGTGCTTCAGGCCTGCTTGTCAAGAGCAAAGAGAAAGCCCCAAGGGAACAATTGGCTGCTACTTGCAGAAGGTCACCATGACTGGGGCACCAACACCATATGCCGAAACAGCCTTATGGGAAACAAACTCACATCTTAATTTCAACAACTTTATTTCATAAATAGGCCAGGCTTCTACTGTGGCCTCACAAAATAATTTAGGCATACATTCTTAAGCACAGTAAGAAAGTAAGTTCATTTATTGATTACAATTTAATTCGGAGGAGAAATTCAGGTTTTCATTATGATTCTAATTTTTATTGTTGTTAATTACTTGAAAATATTGCGAGTGGTTGGATCCTGAACCAAAGGTTAAAGACCCGTGAAGTTCACACCAATTATGACGCTTAAGCCCACATCATCTTGTTGGCAGGAAATGAGGTTCCTACCCACATTTGCCTCTCAAACTGACAAATAATTAGAGTTGACAGAAAAATATAAATGAAAATATTCAGTATGTTTGCATTGAGAGTAAAAAAGAAAACACCATACTTGTACTTTTCGTAAAAATCCATGCAAAGGCAACAAGTACAGTCCCTTTCTCCAGTGCTCCCTGGCATGTTCACTATTCTTATCCTTCTAGTTTTACCTTTTCAGAGACTAACTCAAATATAGGAACAGTGTAATGAGTTCTATTATGCCTTGAATAAGACTTTTCACTGGCACTGATTTTTTTCTTTTAAGAAAGTCCCATTTTATTTCTTTTATTTTTTATTTTGAAGTTCTGTTTTTTGAAAATTTCGTATGTTTACATACATCCTCCATACCCCTTCTCCAACTGCTCCCATATCCTTCTATTTCCTCTAAATTATTGACCTACTATTGTTATCGTTTCTCTCTCTCTCTCTCTCTCTCTCTCTCTCTCTCTCTCTCTCTCTCTCTCTCTGTGTGTGTGTGTGTGTGTGTAGCTCTGTGAGATTTCCTCCATGTGTACTGGCATGTAAACTGTTGTCATAGTGCAGTTCTTATTTAGGCAATCATATTGTCAGGATTTCCTGAGTGCCACTTCCATGTCATAAATAGGAGATATGGTCTTGGAGACAATGTCCTTGTTCTCTTATAATCCCAACCCCCATAATGTTCCACGAGCCATGGGATTATGGTTGCATTGTAGATATATCAGTTGGATCTGGAAACCATATGGTCAGCAGTTCTCTACATCTTGACAGTGTGTCTTTTTGTAATTGTGTCCATCTACTTCAAAGGAAGCTTCTTCGTTGAAGGGAGAACGCATTGATCTGTGGATATAAGGATAAATATTTAGAATGAAGTTGGAAATTCTACAGGTTAGAAAATGGCTTAGTAGTAGGCTCTCCTCTAGGGTTCAATGACTCCACTAGCCATGGGTAGCTGACTAGGTTTATAATAACGAACATTAATTTTTTTCCTATTGAGCAAACCTTAAGTACAATTAAACAGCTTCTGTTTACCTCATGATAAGAGTGCCTTTACCGTGCCTTGCATTTTGTCAGGCTGGTATTATTGTGGTTCATAGTCTTTACAACTGGGTATGACTGTGGGTTGCTTTTCTCCTTTGTCAGCTTACATAGCACCTTCAGATACTTGAGAGCTAGTCCCCAGGGAAGTAGGCTTCTAGATTCGTGGAGGCATTGCCTGCATGTGCTCAACAAGAGGAAAGTCATACCTGGCACTGGAAACCTAATCGACTACGCAGGGCTAGTGAAGTCATGGAATATACATACATACAACATACATGAAGGAACATTATATAGACTGAGTAAGTTATACTTAATGTATTTATGAATATACACATATATAATAATAATTAATATAAAAATGGATTAGAAAGAGAGCAAGCAGGGATATGTGGGAGGGTTTCAAGGGAGAAATGGGAAGGGGGAGTGATGCAATTGTATTATAATCTCAAAAACTAAAATAAACAACTTAAAAATCCTTTCTTAAGTCTGAATTTGTTCCTCCATTATTAAAACTGTCACCACGTCTGTTTTGCAGCTATCCGAGGCCTTATCTTTTTGCCAAAAGGGTTCATATCCTAGTTTCTGTTGAAGGGATGAACAGCAATGTTATTTATGGGTAATTACGAAATCACCTTGCTATGTTTGATTTAATGGAGAAACTTCAATCATGGTTTAGAGCTCATCCCAGGAATCCAGTTATGCTGATAGTAGTTAATGATTTATTGACTCAACTCTTCCTGCTTTTTGAGTGGAAGTTGGTGGTGATGATTTTATGTTTCAAAAGGATGGAAGGCAATGGTGATGCATAGTAAATGCTCTAACTCAGCCATGGAACCCTGTCCTTGTATTTTCTGCCAGTGAATGTGGATCAGAAGGGGCTCAGATATCATCAGTGGGTTATTTAAGGAGACTTTAGCGGAGAATCTACAGGAGATATGTGTGGTGTACCTGAAGGAGACAGGAACCCTTGGAATGACTGAGTGATGAACTTATTATGTAACTGCACAAAGTGAACTTTTTGATATTGCTTGAGTATACACTGAGTTAGGATGTTAAATTTATTTTTCAACTAAGCCAATAGTACACTATTTTTAAGTCTTTGCTGTAATTCAGATATGGCTTGCATAGGGTCAAGTTCATTAGAACCTCATGTGGGAATGTGTAAGTGTATATATCTACATAACAGACACCCTTCTCAAGACAAAGAACATTTGCTTCACCCTAAAAACTTCCTTCTCAGTATTTCCAGACAGCTCCGCCCCCATTCAGCCAGTTATTTTATGTGTTCTGTTACTTTAGAATAGTTGTCCTTGTTCTTGGGTGTCACATAAGTAGGATTATGTGAGACACGCTTTTTGTATGGATCTTTTTCCACCAATATTATGCTTCATTCTTTGAAATCCAACTGTGTGATGGTTATATACATCATTTGTTTCTTCATACTGCTGAACAGTGTTCTATTGTGTAAATATAGCACGCTGTATTTCCTAACTCTCCTGTTGATGGATATTTGGTTTGTTTCCAATTCTTAGGCTATGTGAATAGAGCTGCTCTAAATATCCTTGTAGAACCTTTTATGGTCATATATTTTCATTTCGTTTGGGTAAACACTAGTGGCGAAATTGCTAGAGTATGGAAAGTCTATGTGTAAACTTATATTATTTTTATGGTTTGAGTGGCTTAGGGATAAATGTTACAAGATTAAATATAATAGCATTCATAGACTATTCCTAAAATTAAAATATTTTGTATATATATATATGTGTGTGTGTGTGTGTGTGTGTGTATTATGTAGAGGTAGGAGAAGAAACTATTTCAATTATAGGCAACATTTTACTCAATAAGAAAAGTGTACATTATTTGCTTTTTTGGCAGGTAGATGCATGATAAAAATGCCATTTCAAGTGCATAGTCATCACCCTGGAATGTCATTCAGATTTATCTGTTCACTTGAGCACACACCAATGGCATCAATGAACACTTGCTGAACTGTCATGATTGCATGTGCTGTTTCTGGGAAGAGTGCACTCTAGGACCAATGATGATGACTGTTGAGGGCTACAGGTTTTGTATGTGAAAACAGCCTAAAGATCCCTAAATGACCAAAGACAATACAAAGAAAAAAATTGAAGAAAGAACTACAAAAAGTCAGAGCTGTAGTATAGACAATGGTGGTAAGATTTGATGAACTAAATTAATAAGTCTATGTTAGTTACCTTTCCTTCATTATAACAAGTACCTGTGATAGCCAGCTTTTAAACAGAAGAGGTTTATTTTTGGCCAACAGTTTTGTAGGCTTCAGTGCATTGGCCCCACTGATTTGGGGGCCTGTGGTGAAGCATTGCATTGTATCAGCGGGTACACAGCAGAATACAAATAATCACCTCATAGTCTGGAAGTAAAAAGGAGAGAGAAGGCCTGGAATCTCTCTATCTCCTTCAAGAGCAGGCTCCACATGATTCAAAATCCCCTAGTAGATAGACCCTACTTCTTAAAGGTTCTGCCACTTCCCAATAAAGCCAGGCTTGGAACTAAGCGTTTGATATATAGACTTTGGGTGTGATCCAAGATGCAGTCTATGTAAGGCTTCTCTCTTGTTTTCCCTAGAATGATTAGTAATGCATTAAATAAACAAGGATCACCCTGGAATAAGGAAGGAGATCTGCTGAAAAACACATTTCATTCTGGGTTCTGCACAGAAGGGAACCAGACAGAAATAAGACCTTAGGAATTCATGATTAATAGGCTTACAGTGATTGGTTCCTTTTAGCTCCGGGAGGTTCAGGTTAGGAACTGTGGTGCACAACTTGCATTCATTACTAAGAACTTGTCAACTTTTCCTGGAACGGGTTCATTTAACTCTACATATTTCTCTCTCTCTCTCTCTCTCTCTCTCTCTCTCTCTCTCTCTCTCTCTCTCTCTCTCTTTCTCTCTCTCTCTTTCTCTCTCTCTCTGTCTGTCTCTCTCTATCTGTTTCTGTCTTTCTCTCTGTCTGTCTGTCTGTCTCTCTCTCCGCACGCGCGTGCATGTGTGTTTGTGTGTGTGTTTCACTGTTATGTTGTTGTGTGACTTCAGTAAGTTCATATTTGGGGATGTTGGCAAGTTTCCTTGAACGATTTTGCTTGCTGAGGGCAATACTAGAGGTGTTTGCTGTTAACAAGCAAGGCTGACTTCATAATTAAATGTTGGGATCTCAATCTAGGCTGACTTCTTAATTAAATGTTGGGATCTCAATCTAGGCTCCCTATCAGCCTATGGCTCTCCCACACGAAGACTGCCTAATTTGATGATATGGGAATTTTGTTGCTGAGTCTGAACTCCCTTTGGCAGTTCTGTGTGTAAAAGCCTTGATTGCTCGTTGTTGATGCACTGCCATCAAATGCTTGAATGGTCCTCAATTTCTTCCTCTTCCTCCATCTTGAATTTCTATCAGGTATGAAACACCACCAGAGTGACATCTCAGCCCCACTAAGAAGACTTGTTAAGATTAATGTATGCCTTAATTGTTTGGAAACCAGAGGGATGTCACTATCCACTTGTGGAAATGCCGGATTGTGGTATTTCCTGAACATAGATTCCTCAGGGACTTGGTCCCCATTTTCCATAAAAGTATTAGCACCAGGAATTCCTCTTTTCCTGTTGTGGAAATTATCATTTGTAAAACTCAATGTTGGCTTCCAAGTTTTGGCAACACTGTTTTTATGTTTTGGGGGTTTTGTTTTGTTTTGTTTTGCTTTTTGGGTTTTTTTTTGTTTGTTTGTTTTTTGTTTTGTTTTTTTAGGCAGAAATCCAATTCAGTGTATTTCTTGATCTTTTATCACTGTGTGCCTCCCATCACCTGGTGAGAATGGAAGCAGCAGGCAATTTAATTTGCTCACAGTATAATCGCAGGACCCTTTGGGTAAGAGCTTTTAGCAGCTCTGTGCTCTAATTGTTGATTTACTACCTGCTTCTAGTTAGAGTGCCCTGCATGCCTTTGCTTAAACTCAGGCTCTCAGCATTCGCTGAAGCATTCAATACACTACTGGTGGGAGTAGAAAGGGTCCAGGAAAGGTGGGGGACAGAGCTTATTGTTCAGGGTCCCACTTTTTCTGACACACTTTCTCCCTTGTGCTACTGATGTTGTTGTCTTCAGGAGTTTGACTAAGGAAATAAAGGCAGTGATAATAAAATGAAGGAAAACAAATCTTCAATGAGAGGCAGAGAAGGAAAAGAAAAAGGGAAAAAGGCAAGCACAGAGATCAGAAGAGCCCAGGACAGAATGAATTCCCCTTTCCTTTCGGTCCTTCCCTCCCACTTCTCTGTAACTGCTGTGAATTTAGTGGCTTTCTTAATTCGGTGACATATCCATGTATTGTGGAGACTTCTTTCTGCCGAAATACTTATTTGTTTCGAGTTTGGCTGGATGAAATCTTAACCATGATTTAGGAACAAACACGCACCCTGCCGTTTGGTGGAGTCTGCCCAGGGGAGGCACACAAACCCCTGGCAACTCCCATCTAACCTGTGAGCCATTGCTGAATTCTAGTAGCTGCAAGCACATGAGGTCTATCTGGAGTAGTGTCACCCTGAAGTCACTGGGACACGAATTGGGATCCTGTAGGCACTTTTCCTATGCTACTTACTTATTCTGTGTATTGCCTGCAGAACACAGAGAGACCACATTTACAAAAATTCCAGTAAAAACAAAGCAGTGGAAAAGGTGAACAGATTTACAAACATGATTTCATGGTAAGCTTCCCAAGGGAGCTGGAAATCCATCCCCACTACTATACAATGGGGTTCTCCAAAGACACGCTAGTCATGGATGTCACAGCGCTGGGTGGAAGAAGTTTTATGACTGTCAAGACTCCAAGTGACCTGCTTTAAGGACATAAAATGTTATGATGAACAAAAACGCCTTCCAAGGCAGTGGAAAGAAATGGCCAATGACATTTACAAACACACCCTTCCGCACCCACACACCCCTGACCTCAGCAAGTTTGCAGCTGTATAATCTCACAGTGAGAAGATGCAGATGGCTGAGCAAGAGCCTAAGGTTCCGAGAGACTCAGCTCAGTGCCTTGTAGAATCTGCTTATTTTTGAAGCAGTGGAAATTTTAAGGTCGGGAGAATATCTACTCACAGCCAAATCTGAAGACCTCTTGTCTCTGGTATGATGTATGAAGAAGACATAATGTAGAGATCACCAGCTTACACAGAGAGGTTTCAGACATCTATACTTACATTCTGGTGGTGTGTATGTAGTGTATTCTCTGGTGATAGCTATTAAGTCTGGATAGTGAACTTAGGTTGTAGATTTTATAACTGGCAATGCTACCATATCCTTTCTAAGTCTTATATGTTATTCTCTAGGAATGAATATGAGTGGAGCTCTTCAGAGTTGTTGGGTGTCAGCAAGTAAGAAGCCTACCTTAAAATTGTTCTTAAAGTAAATTGTTTGAAGATATTGCTAGAAATCTTCCAGTGGAGAACTTTGAATTTTGTCATGACTATGTGACTTTAGTTCAAGGATATATAAAAGAATCAAGGGCTAATAACACAACTGGATTAAACATTCTTTTTTGAGAAAGGGCTATCTTCAGAAATTTTGAACCCAAGTGACCTGCATGGACAGTAATGGAATTGAATTCCCTTAAATAAAATTTTAAATTAATTTTGAGATAATAATATAACAACATTTCTCCTTTCCCATTCCTCCATTCAAACACTACCATATAGCCCCCTCCTCACTCTCCTCCAGTTCATGGCCTCCTTTTTCACTAATTGTTATTCTGTGCACACACACACACACACACACACACACACACTCATAAATTAAACCCATTCAGTCCCGATTATATTACTTGTATGTAACATTTTTTTACTTGTATGATGTTTTTTCTAAGAAAGGAATGATCCCACTCTGGAAATTTTACCCATCCTTACTGTGTCTAACCTTACCATGCCACCTTCTCTGGAGGTGAAAAAGCACAAGCAAGGAGGAAAAGGTCTGAAAACTAGACAGATTTGGAGGATCAGACTGTCATAGGAACACAAGGATGTTTGAACAATCAGCATTAGGAGAAGTACAGAACTGAATCACTGTCAGGTAAACCAGAGATGCTGAGAGGACCAGGCAAAAGGATGGACTAGCGGAGAACATCTCAACCTTTCTAATGCTTTCTAAAGCCAAAACAGCTTCTTTGTTCATTAGCCAATAAAAGCAACACATAGACAGAAGGACTTCCTACACCAGATATCCATTCAGATAGTATCCTGGATAGTTTTATGTCAATATATACAAGGTAGAGTTATCTGAAAAAAGGGAACTTCAGTTTAAAAAATTGAATAAGATCATAAGATCAGACTGTTGTCAAGCATGTGTGGAATTTTCTTAATTAGTGATCAATATGTGAGGGCCTAGACCATTCTGTGTGGTGCCATCCCGAGCATAGTGGTCCTGAGTTCTATAAGAAAGCAAACCATGGAGACCAAGTCAGTAAGTAGCACTCCTGTGTCTTCTGCATAAGCTCCTGCCTTGAGGTTCCTGCACTGTTTGAGGTCCCTTTCTGACTTTCTTTGATGATGAACAGTGATATAGAAGTGTAAGCCAAATAAACCATTTCCACTCCATGTTATCTTAGTCATGGTATTTCATCACAGCAATGGAAATCCCAAATAAAACAGACAGAGTGAATAATATTTCCATTTTGCTTCTTGATACTGCTCGAAGATTAGTCTAGAGGTCAACAGATAGCTGATTCTTTAATATATTTTAAGGGGATGAGTAAGACTTGAGCATCTATTTCTCTTGAACTTTTGTGGAAGAAAATTGAGATTCAAAGAACTAGTTGTATTTATATACCTGTAATTCCTGCAACTGGGGGCAAAGGCAAGAGAATCACACGTTCAAGGCCATCTTAAGCTGCATAGTCAAAGTTTCAAGCAAAGAAAACAAGGAGGAGGAGGAGGAGGAGGAGGAGGAGGAAGAGGAGAAAGACGAGGAACAGGAAAAGGAAGAGAAAAACAGAAGGAAGAGGAGAAGATTCTCAAAACAGAAGGAAGTCCCTTAAAATTTAGTCCTGTTGTCAGAAAATGCTACACACAGAATGTGCATTGAGATAGATCCCAGGCTCCCAGGATGTGAGTTGTCTAGAAGATACAGTTTTCCATTCCATTGTAGTGGGGCTGGCTAGGTTACAAGCTGAAGATATTCTTCTATATATCTATATCCGTGTAGATGCCTGATACTGTGGTGACTGAAAAGATATTTATGGTTCCAGTTCTTAAGCATGTACCTTTTTCATTACTCTTACTCATCTGCAGATGAGGGCTAGTCCAGTTCTTTTTTTCCTAGCTCCTTTGCCCCGCGTTGCCCATAAACAGAAATAATTATAAATTATACCACAGGCTAGTCAATAGAAAGCCTTCTGAACCCTGGCTTTAATTCATCATGGGTGATAGTTCATTCCACAATGCCCCACAAGACAGGAATAACTTATTTTAATTGGCCATCATTTGTAGTCCACAGCATGGTCTACTTTAGAAATGACACTGCCACTTTATTGTAACTGTATTTCTCTGACTCATGGCTTTCTAACCGAAGGGAATAGATCAATTTTTCATAAATCATAAAAAGTACATAGGAAAATAAAATAGATTTCTGTCCCTAGCTCTTTCTGGCTCTCTCATACAATGCCAACCAATAAAATATTGTCCAGTTTGGTCTATACTTGGAATTCTCCCAAGGAAGATGGCTGAGGAGGTGACAGCAGAGACAAAAGGTCACAGTTTGGGCTTGGAAAAAGCAACAACACGAACCATTCTACAAGCTTCTTTGACTCTTTGTTGCTGAGACTGTCATGATAGTCTAGACTCCCGTAGCTGCACTGAATGGGATGGCTTTGTCCTAAAGGGTCTTTATTCTACATTAGAAACAGTCATGGGCTAGTCCTAAGGTTTTGGCATATCTATGTGATGTCATTAGGATTACTATAACTTTCAAAGGCCAAGGAAGTAGCAAAGCTATGCCTGAGGTGTGAACAAAAGAGGGTGCTAAGACCTGGCCTCCCATGTAAGGGCTCTCTAACCAAATTTCTTATGTGAACAAAAGCTCGCTAACAGAAACTCAGGAACTCAGTGGTATCCCACTCCACTCTCGCTCATATATATATATATATATATATATATATATATATATATATATATATATATGGGATACATACATACATATACATGTATATATATATATATATATATGGGATATATATTATTTTCCTCCCTCTTCCCCTCTCCATCTTTTAACAAGGGATATTATTTTGGGAGAAATTGGAAAATAGAAAGAAGGCAAACAAACTCTGTTGTCAAAAATTGCCATTGTAGCAAAGATAAGATGGCAAGAGTAGTCTAAATGCAAGCAGAGGTCTAAATCAATCATGCCAATTTTACCAAGGGTCATTGTGCTGTTTCCATGGTCGAAGGAGCCTGTCTGCCAGTGTATCCCATACTGCACTTGCTTTCCTTGAAGCCTGCCATGGTTCCTGTTCAAATCACTGCAGTCCCTACTTAGCAACTTGCATGCTCTCCCCATGGAAGAACACCCATTTGAAGATAACCTTAAAAAGCATTAGCTTATATTAATTATGTAACATAATGGATGATGTTGAAGGCAGACACTTTTGAATAATACACTACATCTGAATCATAAGCCTCCAGATCATAGAAGTGGGTCCTTGAGGAGTTAGGAAGACATTTTTTTTTCCTGTCAGATGTTACACTTTTCAAGAAACAGAAAGAATGAAAAATTAAAGGATATGTAGGCATGCTTATGCACAAATGTTTTGCATCCTATACAGAACTTCAGCTACTATTTAAACAAAAAGTGTTTCAAAGATGCCTAAGTATTACACCTACACATGTCTCCCAAGAGTACACATTTGTGCATGTGTGTGTGTGTCTGTGAGTCGGTGTATCTGGGTGTCCAGAAGAGTCTCTCACTAAACAAACAGAAATGATTTTTTAAGCCAGGTGTGCAAATGTGGATCATGATGTTTCCTGAAAGAGGAAGATTTCTTGGCTTTGTCTTTCCAAATTTAGTAAGACCACGAGATAGTTGAGCTATTCTGCATCTTCAAAAATATTTAATAGCAATAATAATGTGTTTTCTTTTTTCTTATTGAACTGCATTTAGTGAACTTGCAGGTATTGAGTATTTGGGATCTTTAGCATCACTTCTTTCTTTTTAAATATTTTTTTAATTTTTCCAGCATTTCCAATCAACTGACTACCCCAACTCCTTAGAAAGCACAAGATTCTTACTGTTTCAGTTCCCAAATGTTGGGAAAATAATGCCATCATTTAAGTGCAAGAATTTGGTGAAACTGTTCATTTGGGGCAGTTCTCCAGGCATTTTTATAAACATCTTCACTAGACTATGTCATGGTCTATGTATGTGCACGTAATTACAGTGTGGTGGTTCAAATAGGAATGGCCCTCATAGACTTATGTGTTTAAATGCTTGGCCCATAGGGAGTGTCGCTGTTAGAAGGTGTGGCCTTATTGGAGGAGGTGTGGCCCTGTTGGAGGAAGTGTGTCACTGTGGGAGTGGGCTTTGAGGTCTCATATATTCTAGCTATGGCCAGTGAATGCAGTCTCCTTCTGTCACTTCTGGATCAAGATATGGAACTGTTATCTCTATCTCCAACGCCATATCTACCTGCATGCTGCCTTGTCCCGCCATTATGGGCTAAACCTCTAAGCTGTAAGCTAGCCCCTATTATAAGTTTTTCTTTATCAGAATTGCTGTGGTCATGGTGCCTCTTCACAGCAATATTAACCCTAACTAAGACATGCAGTTTACTTGTCATTTACAAATACTCAAGTCGCCGTAAAACTGATATATTTTTACTAAAATGTTCAAATCGTCAAACGTCCCTTCAGAATTATTGACTTGAAAATGTTTGAACTGCTCCAATCAGTCTCTATTTTCTCTCCTCTCAATAACTGGTACAGTTTAGTAATAAATTAGCAGGTTCTTGAAAGTGTACACACATATATAACTTCTGGTTGTTTAAGGGAACTTTGTTTAGGGAAGCGTTGTTTGTCTGTTTATTTTGTTATTTTGCGTGCTTGTTTTGTTTTTCCTCTCCTTGTTAGTTTGATTGTTTGTCTAGAGGCAGTGCCTGTCTGTGTAGTCAGACTAGCTTGAACACAGAATCCTCCTGCCTCTACGTTCCAAGTACTGGGTTGACAGCGATGTGCCACCATGCCTAACTTACATTTGAGTTCTGAGTAAGTTTTCTTTGGCTATGTGCTGGAGTCCCCTGTTCAAGAACAGCAACTCTAGAAAGTTACTTTAGTAATCGGAGTGTATTTGTTCTGTTAGACTACCCTACTAAAACAACCAAGGCTACACTGTGTATGTGACACGTAAGTTTGGGTCAGTTTTTACTGTGTGTAAATAGCTTCTAGTGCTACAATTTCATCTCCAAATTTGCTGTAAGTATTCCATTAAAGAAGTAGATTACCAAAACATAGGAGGAAAAGATGCCAAGGATTTAAGGAGATGTCTCTGAGCAGTTGCTGAGACAAAGATGTCTGGAAAGTTTATTGCTCTAATTTGCACAATATCCCTTCCCAACCCTTATCTGTAGGTGTGAGGCGATCTTCAAGGGAGTTTGACATTTAGTTTTAGAAGGAAAACACTTTGGGGGCTCTTCTTAACAACCACAGCAAGTTTTTGTAGGTGATTTAGCAAATGTCAAAACTTTTCTTCTAATGATAGGCTTGATTTATACAGCCATGCTGGTATTTGCATCATCCAGATGACTCAGAACTTAGGTGGCTTTCACAGCATGGGATCCCCCATTAGTACTCACCTTGAAATTTCCTCTCCACTGGGAGGATGACCTGATACTGCTCCTTCTTCCTCTTAGCATTTCCGCAATACTTGATCTCTAACCTGCTCCCAAATCTCTCTTCCTCCGAGTCACGATACCAATGGAAATGCACAGTGGTGCTGCCTTTTTCTTCCTCATTCCTTCTCACCATGAAAAAAGCTCACCTATCTTCATAATTGCATGTTTTGTTGTCTTTCAGTGATGAAAGCAAAGTAAGCTAACAAAGCTCCTCATCAGTAAAATAGTACATTTATTACATGTCAATCGCATGCATAACCCAGTCTTGGGGTAACAAGGAGAGCTGGCTCAGCCAACTATCCTGGAATATGCAACTCAGTGGGAAACCCAAGAAAGACCCATCCTCAAAACAAGGCAAGGAGAGAACCAACTCCCCAAATGGTTGTCCTTTGGATTACACATACACACCATAGTATGGTGCTTGCTCTCGGTCTTTCTGTTTCTCTGTGTGTGTGTCTCTCTCTCTGAATAAATAAATACATCCAGAATCTAACTGTATATAATTCTTATTTACCCACTTAGTATCAGCTTCTATATTTTCAATAACAACTCCCAGATTTATTGATGATTTTTTTTTTTTTTTGCTTAGTTCTGGTCATTTGACCTTCATCAAATGCCTCACAGGGTGAAAATTTGTCATGTACCCAGGCTAGCCAATTACAACCTAGTATTCCCCTGTGCTGAGGTTGATGGTAAATAATGACCTTATTTGTCTCATTGGGATCGAGGAAAATACAAACTGAATGGTATATCCATGTGAGGGTTGCCCGCCAAATGCTGAAACTACTTACAAAACTAAAGGCAATAAGTGGAAACAAAGGTAGCTGTCTGACTGTGGAATCATCAGAAGTTACACAGTCTGCCTCTGGATTTTCTTTCATGTTTTCTCATACCAACTTGAGTTTTCTGTCATTTTTAATGGTGTGTGGTCCATTCCCCTCCTCCAAGAACAAGTGCGGTGAGATAAAGCCACCTGGTTGTGTTTGATAGATGGGCTGATGTCGTTCTTCTCACTCCATTGGTTCAGTTTATCCTTTTCTCAGGATTCTGTTTTTGGATGACTTCCAATACTGCTCTCTACCACTTGGTTCAATTTAGCAGTTATGGTTTAGAACAACAGTACCTCTGCAGGCCAATCCTTCTAACCCCCTTCCTCCTACCCAACCATCAGTTATGCAAAAATATCAAACTTTTAAGTCTAAGAACATTCACATTTGGGATGGCAAAGTGAATTCATCACCTTCTTCTCTGTCACCTGTACTCTCCCAAGTTTTAGCTATTCTATTAATTCACAATGGTGCTATATTATCCTCTTCAAAAATTATAACCTAGAGTCATTCTAGCACCCTTTCTCTATAAACTTGAAAATAATACATTTATTGTATTTTACTATCTTGGTATGATAGAGATGTTCTCTATGCTATGATCACTAATTTTATAATGTCTTAAGATTTTAGAAGATCTTTTCAACTGCTTTGCTTTATGAAAATTTTTTACTATGAATATTTGTGTGTGTATGTGTATACATGCGTGTATGTCTCTCTGTGTGTATGGTTACACATTCAAGCGTTGGGTGCTGTGACTATGGCATGAATACTCAAGCTATGGTTTACTTGTGTCTCTCCTTTAAGAAGTCTCATGTGGGAACTCACTTCACAAAGACATAGATGAGTGATATAAAGAGAATAGAAGCTGGATCCCACTGTGGTCTTCTTAACTGAGGACACTAGAAAGTGATTGGGTTTAAAGAAAGTCATTAGGGTTGAGTACCCATTACTGTATCTTCATAGCTTTATAAGAAAATGAAGAGGCTCACACAGACAGGCATTTGCACTCTCTGTTTATTATCATGTGCAGTGGTTGATTTTGGTTGGCAACTTGGCTAAATTTGTTATCAACTAGAAGCCACACAAGTAGACACGTTTGAGAGAGACTTCCTTGTGTGGGCCATTTATTGTAGGAGAACCACTCTAAATATATGACAGGCTTTCTGGTGTCAGACTACAAAACAACATGGGAAAGGGAAAAGAAGGAAATTTTTGCATTTTGCCTGCCTGCCCTTACTCTTACTGGTAAAACCGTCTACTTTATTGCTGAGGCACTTCTTCACTGGTATTAGAATCTACATCTTCAGGATTCCAATGTAGACTGAAGACCAGAAGCTCTCTAGGAATTATCTAGAAATTTAGTAGCAGAGTGGGGCTGTTGAACATCTAGTGTCATGCACTGAACAACTACCTGATTCTTTGCCTCTCATATTGGAAGACAGTCATTAGTGGACTGCCCATATGACAGCCTGTAAAGTACTCTAATAACTTCTCTTTTGATGCTATGTGCCACACTGGAACTCTGTCGTGAAGAAGGTTATCACCAAATGAATCCCCTAATATTGCACCTCTATAACAATAACCCTAAGTAAACAGCTTTTCCTTATGAGGATAGTCTTCCTAGAGTATTTCCTTATACTATCAGAAACCAGAATAACACATCCATATGTGTACAAGTATACTTTAATTACATGGTATCATATCTTAAATTCCTTTGTGCCTAAATAAGACTAGATTTAAATTACTAACAACACTTTTCATAATCTAGCCCTTGAATTTCTTTTCTATTATTATCTTTTGTAAATCACCAACTTTACCAAGCTAATTTCTCTTATTAAAAAACACTGTGCTTCAAACTAAAAGGAAAAATGATATTGTACACTTAGATGAGCAGTGAGTGAGAAGAGGCATCAATCCTGTCTGGATAAGTCAAAGATTTTTTTTTTTTAAAAAAAGCAGTCAAGCAGTAATGTGTAGTCAGCATTCAAAAGCAGAAAGACTGACCACTTGTTCCAACACGGTTGGAAGTGGAATCCTCTGGGCAACAATGCCATCCAAGGAGGATCACAGCAGAGAATAACAGGGTGTGAATATGGAGAGCTCACACAGAAGCTCGGGACCTCTAACTACCTTGAGGAAGCCAAGCTACCTTTGCTGAGACAAGCTACATGCATAAGACTGGGACAGTTCTCTCTGTGAGATGGCAAGGATCCCTTAGCTGAGCTAGATGCCCCATGTGAACATTGGAATCAAAAGTAAAATGTAGAACAGTCAGATCTGAACAAATCCTCACAAGCCACTCTTGTTCTTCAGTCCTGAACCTAAGGTGATCGCTCACACATCATTGGTCCATGCTATTGAGATCCTTAGCCTTAAGATGGACATCCCAGCAGGATACAAGGGTTCCTTTATCATACTCCCAAAGTCTCTTCTAATCTTTTCTTCCTCTGCCTTGTGAAGAGCCACTCACCTCTCAAAGTCCAGAGAAGTAGTCCCACCTTTGTAAAGATGTCACGATCTTTTTGTTTTGTCCTTCACCTTACTTTTCATACCTCTACTTCTAGAACACACTGGGAAGGACTTTACTCTGATTGTGTTTGCTCTACTTGTCTTGGCACCTCAAGGATATAGGTTTGTCTAGCACATAATAATAGGTCCTCACAATTTTTTAAAGTAACTGAATGAGTTTAGATAGAATAAGAAAGGGTAACAGGTCCAGAGAGGGAAATAGGTTGTTTTTGAAATCCTATTGGGGACTTGATGGAAAATACATTGTAGAAACAGAGTAGAAACATCAGTTTTGTATGAGTAATGAAATCTTGTTCTAAATATACGTTATGTAGAATCTGGTTGAGAAAAATGTGAAATATTTAAACAAATTCACTAATGAGTTACTATTAAGAGAGTATGTTAGAAATATATTTCCTGCTAAAAAATATATTTCTTGGTTAAAAATACATTTCTTGGTAAAAATGTGCAGTTTAAATGTCAGTTTAAAGTGTTGACATTTGACACAAGACGATATTGATTCTGGGCATGAGCTTGGTCTATGAGTGAAGATTTAGCTACTACAATAAGCCCTCTAATTCAGTGTCCACAATAGAGATTTGATTCTTGTTTAAGCAATGAGAATAGTTTTTGTTTGACTGTTCTATTCTGTGTTGCGACTCAGAGACGCAAATGGCTTTTATTTCCTAAGCATACAGTGTCAGAGCTTCAAAGTGGTTTTGCCACCTTCAGTTTGCCACAGGAACTGGCAAGAGGTCATTAGAGTCTAGGGCCGAACTGATGAGCATTGCTGTCCACATTGAGCTATGCGGCCACACTAAGTTCACAGGAGTAAAACACACCATTGGAAGACATATAATATTTTAATGATTACATGCTACAGTTCCTTCTGCACTGTGAAGAAAAAGAAGAAAGGAAGGAAAAGTCAGAAGAGGAAAAGAAAAGAGGACTAATAGAGAAAAGGAAAATCATTTGAGTGTTTATTTGAAGGAAATAAAACATCAGTAGAAAATAATATTCCCAGCCCTATTTTGCCTATCATAAGAAGTCAGCCTTTAAAAGATGTCTGGAAAATTATAAAAAGCCTGTGTATTATTTTTCAACTCTGTAAATGGTTGCTGTGTACTTATTCAAGTTGAGAGGATGATTCAAAAATCGTGATTCTATTCTGTCTGTCACCACCAGCAGCAGCAGCAGCAGTAGCAGTAGCAGCAGCAACATTATCGTCACTGTCATCATCTCATCTTCATTGCATGTCTAACATGATGTATTTGTCACTGAGTCATGTAATGGAGCTTCAAGGAAGCATAAAGACCTTGAGGACCTTATAACTAAGTTGGGAAGTCAGAGTAACTACATTTCGAAAGTAAATCACAACGCAAGACTGTGTGTGCTTAAGGCTAAGTGAGCAATGGTGATAGCATAGAGAAATGGGCCTCCACAAGATAGATGTAATAGACTTCTAAGAAGTGCGGATATTTGCTTGACCAGAGAATCATGGGATATAATAACCATGAAGGCCTTTAATGGATATAGATCTCCTTCACTTCATAGATGTGGCAGCTGGTTTATAGAGATGACCTCATCCCTGATTATGTGGGACTCTCTCCTTGAGCCTGGGCAGTCTCTCCGACTTGTCTTTTACTCAGAAAATATGAACGAAGTGTGGTTGTGATTGATCAGACCCGAGTCCTATAGACCTGATGGCTTCTGTTCAAGCTCTCTCAGAATTTTTACTCTAGAGACTGTCAGTCATTGAGTAAGAGGGACGGCCACGCTGTGAAGTAGCTTATGCCAGAGACACAGAGTGTCTGTGCGGACGGGGAATGCCTTGACAGCTGTTAGTCATTACAGTTTAAACACTGGGCATACGAATACAGTAGCCATCTCGGGTGTCTAGCCAAGTCGCTTATTCCTGCGACTCCATCTCCTCTCACCATCTGCCTACAAACAAAGTAGTGGAAATGTCCAGCCAGCCCAAGAAGCCATGGTTGCATTAAGTTGCTAAGTTTTGAAGTGGTGTTCCTGAGCATATGGTAACCAAAACAACAAGAAACGGAAGACACGGGCTACAAGGTCTCCCTCATGTCAGATGCTTTGAATCACATGCCTTCACTCCTGACGCTGTGCCCTTGAAGCCAGGCCTTCTTTAAGCTTCAATGGGTCTTAGACTCACATGGTAGGGATGTTGTTCTCATTCCGATTACTGGGCTCCACTCCTCTAGTTATTCTGCTTAAGCCCCTCTGACGCATGACTTTTGTTTGTGAACTTCTAGCAAGCTCCCAGGTGACGGTGAGGCTGTCAGTGTATGGATCACATTTTGGATAGTTTGCCAAGGCCTGGGCCTGAGATAATCTCAGCGCAGGTTAAGCAAGTCGCATACCGTCATTTACCGCTGTGTTTCTTCCCCATTTCCTGTTTGCTGCTTCCCTAGGTAAATAACTGAGAAGCATGAAGTACAGGCCTTGTTCAGAACGTGCCCAGTTGTAGCTAAGCCTGGCGTTTGCTTTCCTAGCTCTAGGCTGCAGAAGCCCATGTGCTCTAACATCAAGACATCCTTATCTAGCTCCGTTTTCTCCAGGCTTGACCATGCTGGTTTTATAACCTGGTTACCAGAAGCAATTAGGGGCAGTCTCCAGATTTTCAGATCCATTTCCCATGGAGACGCACGTTAGGAATCTCCCACAGTGAATTTAATTAGCAGAAAATGTGGCTCAGCCAGTGACTTGCTGCGCAGATAAGAGCCCTGACTGCCCACTGAGAGCAGCTCCCCTTTCTTTAAAAATGGCAAGTTCCCTAAAAGAGGTAATGGATCTCAGCCGGACGTCAGGTGGGACTCACTGTGCGGCTAGATTCTGTGTAGCCAGGCAGCTCACACATTTCACTTCTATTCAAGTGAAAGATCTTACCTCAGCAGAGACACTAGCAAGAAAGGCTGAGGCTTGAGAATGACAATGCCAGGCATCTCCCTAGGGTCCCTTGGCCTGTGCTGTCCACTGCAGATGGTTTGGGCGAGATACAGCAATCGTATTTACTTCGGGAATTGCTATTGGAGGTTGTCTGATGAGTGTTTGTACCCTATATGATTCATGGCAAGTGTGCCACGGATTTGCTTTGGGATATCTCTATATAAAAAGGCTATGTTTATAGTCTTCGTTGCATGAGAGTTTGAATGTGACCTTGTTAGGCATTAATGAAAGTTACAGGCAAGTATTTGGGAAGCATCAGTGAGTGAATAGGCCCCTCCTATGCAGAATAACCGTGCCATCTATTACAGTGCCCATTAGATAGGATGTGAGAAATTGATAGAATATGTTCCTTCTATTATAATTCTATATGAGGATTAATGGATACATCAAGTGCCATATGGTATAATTTGACATTGACTAAGGCTATCGATAAGTGGAGAGTTTTAAGTATCCCCCAGAGTTTCTGATTTGAGATAATTGATTGATGAAAAAGAATTTAGTCAGGACGTTTGCATTAATGGGGCCCGATGGGTTGTGGTGGGTGGCCACAGCCTTGTGGAAATACGATTTCTAAAGAAAGGATTTAGTTATAAGGGAGGAAATGCTGGCTGGGTTTGTGAATGCTTTGTATTTTCATTACAGTACACTTCATACAATCACAAGCAGCAAAATTTGAAGAAATTTACCCTTTTTAAATTCATGATTTACAAAGTAAAAATAGTTTTGTTAAATAAATTCTCAATCCTACACTTAAAATGAAACACGTTTTTATTTTCATATATTCAAATCCTGCTAATTTTTATTGGGCACCTACATTTCTCTTTCTTCTTCTGGCCTACTCATTAGTGCTAATCTTCTATTTCCCCTCCTTTATTCAGGAAATTGGGATTTTTGCCATTATTTTTCACTAGTTAAAAGGTGATTACCTGGACAATAGCTTGCTGAGCTGTGGGCTTTGAGGTCTTTCAGTAGCATGGTTACTGAAAGATCTCAGGAGGGCATTTAAGCCCTATAACCAGGCAAGGTTGTTTTCTAAAGAGGGTGGGAGCAAAGGCGGGTAGGTGTCTGTGGATCTCACCTGTCTCCATGGGGTGGTAAGTGAAAAATATTTTTGAAGGGAGACTGGCATGCGGCTCTGTAATAAAGTTGAAGGTTTTGATCGTGCAACTGCTGTCATTTACACCGACTTTCCAACTGCACATATGCAAGTTTGGGGAAGAGATTGAACTTTAGTAGCTGCTGAACACAGGAAGTCTGTTAGCAACTGAGCAGAAAGTCAAGCTGCTTGAAGATGTTCCTGAGCTATGCTGTGCCCACCCAAGTCAGGGCTAGTGGAGATGTAGTCAGTAAACACACCGCTCTCTGACTTTAAGGGTCATTTGTTTTACTCAACCAAGTTTTTTTCCCCCTCATTAACATTTTCTGTAGAATTTCTGGGCTGGTCAGTGTTTGAAAGGCCTATAAATAGAGCTTGGAGGACCGTGAAAGGAAAGACATTGCCACTTACATGTGAGTGAGTGAAATTCATGGTGCCAGCTCCTGTGAAGTCACAGAAGGCTGAACTTCTATATTTTTTGGTACAAAAATGAAACTGAATTTGAATCTGGAGCCTTCTCAGGAAGGAGGGTCTTACCTACAGTAGCCCCCACTCCCCCCAAAAAATCAACCTCCTAAAATGACCATAAAATCTAATTTAAAAAATCAAGCACTCTAATTTTCTCACATTTAGCATATTTGATTGACATGGATGGTCTGGTTATTTTAATCAAGGAAAAAACTATATTTGAGCCTTGAGTTTGCTACTACTGGGAAATTTGATTTATCTGTTTTGAACAGCCATCTGGAGTAAGTTTATTCATATTACGTGTCAGGCATATATTTATACTATAAGATCAAAATCCCTAAATTGCATCCTTTTGAAATTTTAGACATTATATAATGACAATTCCCAACACCACAATGAAGTGATTACATGGCTTTCAAAAATTGAAACATTGCACAACAAAAAGATGACTATGGATAATGAACAAGTTCATTTATTGCAATACAAATGTGTGGAGAAGCATGCAGCGCATACACAATGAGCTGGGATGAATCTTCTGTCATTAGAAATACAATTATGGTATACTGAAATTTCCAAGGACTAGGAAAAGTAAATAGATGTGTTTTTACCCAGTCCAAACCAGATACATTTGATTTGTTAAAAGTTTTCCTTAATTATGTCTTAAATAAATCAAGTAACTCATAATTGGCAAGAGCTTTGTAAAAATATTGGTAACATATGTGCTCATGTATGTCTTTTTCAGTGAGAGCTGTGTTTGCCCTGGCCTTCCCTATGTATTATTCAAAGTCCCCCAGGTAGCTTTGAGCCTTAAAACTATCACCCATCTACACATATTGCTATGTTTCTGAAAGCATCATTGTTCTCCGTATGCCTTACAGTCTCCCTACCAAATTCAGTCACAGAAAAAGATCAGACAGAGGGCACTCAGCCAAACAAAAAGATGATGTAATGGTAATAGAATATTAACTCTGTCTGCATGTGGCACTCAAAATCCTGCGTTTTGTTTCAACTGGACCAACATGAGTTGGGCTTCTAAAACTGAAACTTACTATTTGATCATAGGTAAATTACTTAACCTTTCTGTGAGTTCTTTTATAAAACAAAATATTCCTAACATCTTCCTTGGGTATGCTGAGGATGTAGTGAGGTACTTTCTGCATTGCTCTTGATAGAGTGTGATGCTCATGTTGGGCCAATATTGTTAGTTCCTTTTGCGGCTTTAATGTTAGTTGCTTTATTTTCCTTCAATCCAGTCTTCTTGACCAAGGCAATTAACTTCCCTGTTATGTCAAGATGCTTCTGATATAAGCACCGAAGTCCACCTGTGGGACTATCCAAACCCAAAAACAGATGTCTCCAAAGATGTAACAGTGGCCCACTGATATCATCAAGGATCCTTCCTTCCACCCTGCATTGCTATATTACTGGAGTCTCCTTATGATTATAGGCTGGCTGCTATAGTTTCATCCATCACGTGTAACCATGGCAACATCCAGCTGGAAAAAGAACAATGATTCTCCCTTGACTATCTTTTCATCAAGACAAGGTTTTCTCCACCCCTTACTAGTCTCTAGTATGTTTGTGATCAGTCTCCATTAGGCAAAATTAGAAAACATCCCCATATCCTTTTTTAAAGAGAAGTTTTGGAAAGTAATTCAGTCTCGTTCTTTTTTTCTTTTTTCTTTGCAAATTTTTAGTGGAGGACTGGTGAGATGGCTGGGAAAATAAAAGCACTTGCTGAGCCAGCCTGATAACATGGATTTGCTCCCTAGTTCCCTATGTAGGTAGAAGGAGAGAACTGACTCCACAAGGTTACATGGGGCGGGAGGTGAGGGGGAGAAAAATCTAAATGAAGAAGATACCTTTCTAAAAGTTCTTCCATATTGCCAAGTAGATGGGTCTCATCTTGCTCAAGCTCATTGCAGGAGCATGTTGGAGTGTATACAAGAACTTGAGGCTTTTCTTAACCTCAGGGAAGAGCAGAAAGTAGCTATCTGAGAGTTGAGAATGAAAGGGAGGGGATAATGACTGATAAAGAGTCACAAGGAAAATTGAGTGACAGCCGGGCTGTGGTGGTGCACTCTTTGATCCAAGCACTCGGGAGGCAGAGGCAGGCGGATCTTTGTGAGTTCAAGGCCAGCCTGGTCTACAAGAGCTAGTTCCAGGACAGGCTACAAAGATACAGAGAAACTCTGTCTCAGGGAAAAGAGAGAGAGAAAGAGAGAGAGAGGGAGAGAGAAAGAAAATTGAGTGACAGTACACTTTTGTCATTCTCAGAAGATCTTTGGGACTTAGGGAATACAGCTAGTTGATACTAAAGACCAACCCCCAATGCTTGTATGCATTCACTTATTCTGCAAAGATTTGTTCCAGATATACTGGGAGCAGTCACTGGATTAGGTGCTGGGATTGATGAGGACCAGATAGTCTCTGACTTCAAGAAGTTTCTGCTCAACTAACAGAAGCAGTTATGCATAAACCATAAACTCAGTTTATTGTTCTATTTCAGTCACCTGTTATAAAGTGTTGAGACTGAGATATACAGCTATATGTATATGCAGCGAGAGGTCGCCTGGATGTTTCAATGATGATGGTGTAGAAGTTACAGTGAGTGAAGAAGAGAGCATAAAACTATTCCCAGACACAGAGGAACAAGAAATCCCTTCAATGTGTACTTCACTCTGTGCTCTCCATATAATGTCTCCAATGTTTACAACACATGGGGGAAGAGGAGACTCTATGATCACTTTCTTGTCTTACAGATTGATTGTATAAAGAACGGGCATTTACATTTATTCAAAGTCATAGTAGATGGGAAATTTGGCATGGGAATCATGATATAGTTGGTGTGGAGTCCCTGCCCTTGTAGTTACACAGCCGTCCTTCCCACTGCCTCAAGGAACATTACAACTATGACAGCTAGTATGCAGAGTAACAGGTTACATGAAAAAGGAGTTCTTCATTAGAGGCTGCCATAGTGGAAGAAACAATACTACATTTCCAATTATTTACCTATTAACCTCCAGGCTGTTACTCATAGAGCTATGTCTGAGCAAGTCTGGAGAAAGGAAGGTTCTTGTACATTGTTCATAAAGAATCTGAAAAACCATACAAGTGTATTCCCTTTGTGGATTTTTGATTTTAGTGAGAGTCACTCCCAAATCCCATCTAAACTTCACCATGTTAGAACCTTGATTTGCCTCTCTTGATATTCCATTGAAAACTTGTGTCTTTACAAGCAAAATGTACCTTTAGTTTTCCCATTTATCCAATACAGCACATGTACTCAAGGTACACTTTTGAATTTTGTCTTTATAACCTTTTACTTTGGAATCCCATATGAATTCAGTAAACTTCCAAAACTTCAGTTTTCATTGTTGGTCACAAGGGTAGCTCTGTTTTGGAAACTTGGTCCCCAGTGCAGTAGTTCTCAGAGTAGACCCTTCCCAGGTACTTAAATTATGTAGGACATACCTTCATGAGTAGGTATATGCCAGGGATGCTTACAAAAGACAAAGAAACTTGAGGCATAGAGCAGCCCTCATTTATGTGGAACATGTGAGCACTTCAGGGACTGTAAAACTAATAAATTTATTGTCACCTAGTCTTGGCATCCTGATACAGTAATGCACAACACACTCAGAGATGGGTCTATTAAAAGCAGATTTTCAGTGATTTCATAGCAAACTCAGATATGGTTCACTTCTGAGGAATGTACAATAGAGCATTGTGGAGGCCAAAAAAATGCAGGCCCATTTCCTTGTGTGAAGATCAGAGAGTTTGTGGATTTGACAAGCATAGTTGTACCTCCTAACCCAGGAGGTGATTGCTTGGTTCTTTTGAAATTAAGATAGCTCAGTGCCATCCTGATAGGTGGCCAGGATATGCAATTGTACTTCTGCTCCTTTTACTGTAACTATGAGGTCATCTATGGAAGGGCGGTCTTCAGCATACTGACCTGGAGCACCTTTGCTACCTGGCCAAGAGAATGCTAATGAGTTGATGTCTCAGAGGTGACTGTGTGAGTTACCCTTTGTATCATGTTAATAAAGTCTTTTGTTATCTTCTCCCCAGTTTATGTTGCTATAAAAGCTGTGGAAAAAGAAACATGGGCGAATTTCAGAATTTCAGTCCCTGGAATGTCCTCCCCACACTTTCTATGTTTTCTGTCTTATTATCTTTATACATCTTCATATTCGTTACTTATATGTCTTCAATTCCAATGCCCCTACCTGGTAAGGAGTATTTTTTGTTGAGGCCCATCCTCAACAGAGCACCCATTTAAGATGGAGGATACTTCCTTCCTCTTTAAGTGCCATCAACATAAAGTGGAGAAGAGAGCTGAAGGAGACACTATAGAATTCTGGGGTACAATTAATAGGATGCAGATGTAAGGGGTGGGATGCATTTCTTGGATAGCTATGGTTATTTAAAGGAGGACAGTGGGTGAGGATACTGTATTTCTAGCCTACAATGGTGCTTTCCCAACCCGTGCTGGAGAATGCTTAATTATGAACATGGAGCCTTCCAGCCTCACAGGATATAAACCTTTCCAAGAAGATGGCGTATGATGAGGCAGCAATTCTCCTCAGTACCACAGATGCTCCTGGTGCTGCTCTGATGTGGCTACAAGCAGTGCCCTTTAGTCCTCTCTGCCTGTTTATAAGCCCCATCTTTAAGACAACACCTCCCTTCTGGTTCAAAATGTTACCTCTCTGAAGTAAATATTGGAGTGATTTGGATTTTGAGATCTTGATTACTAAGTTGAAGGCCATAGTCCCTTTCTTTAGGGTTCCTTTCTCTCTGTAGTTCCCAGCATGGCAACTAAAGTCCAGACGTGTACCTGTACCCCGTGAGGAAGGGATCCTGTAAGAATTTCTTTTGGACCTCCTCTTTTCTCCTTGAGGATTTTGGGACTACTTCTCTTCATACCATCTCTGCTCATTGGCCATGTGCCCCATTATCCTCTGGACATGTCTGTAGCCCTAAATATGACTTCTAGGTGTGATGTCTGCTGTCTTCCCTCTTCAATGTTGGTGATGAAGGTGATTGTTGTTGGGGTTGAGAAATCTTAAAGATCTTCCTGGAGCAGGAGAGATAGTTCAGTTGTTAAGAGCACTGGCTGCTCTTGCAGTCTGACTCAGATTTGGTTCTCAGCACCACATGGTGACCTTACAATGACCCATACCTCCAGTTCCAGAGGATCCTCTACCTTCTTTTGGCTCCTTGCAGCATCAGGAACTTACATACTCATGCACATATATGTACATACATACAGGCACCGATACATACATATGAAATAAAAATAAATAAAAAACAAAACATTCCTGTGTGCCAAAGGTTGGGGGTCTTGACTAACGCTGAAGTAGGAGTTCCTAATTATTTCTGTCAATACAGGGCCTAGCTGTCTTAAGCAGGAATCCCAATGCTTGCTTAAAACATCCTTCTCAGAGCTCCAAATAGGAAGTTGCCTGTTTGTCTCCCTTGATGACGTATTTCCTGGGTTTCTCCTCTTTTTTTTTTCAACTACTCAAAGATGTCCACAAGCAAAATACACAGGTGGTTTCTTTTCTTTTTAAGTTATTTTAAAAAAGAAAACAGTCTATTTTTCATTTTACATACCAATCCCAATTCCTACTCCCTCCCCTTCCCTCTACCTAGTTCCCCCATCCCCCATCCACTCCTCAGAGAGGGTAAGGTACATTGCTTTGGGAAAGGTCCAAGGCCCTCCCTACTATATCTAGGATGAGCAAGGTTTCTATCCAAAGAGAATAAGTTTCAAAAAAATCAGGAGAATCAGTAGGGATAAATCCTGGTGCCACTGCCAGTGGCCCCATAGTCTATCCCAGTCATACAATTGTCATCCACATTCAGAAGGACTAGTTTGGACCTATGCTGTTTCCTTCCCTGTCCAGCTGGAGTTGGTGAGCTCCCATTAGCTCAGGTAAACTGTTTCAGTGGGTGAACCCATCATGGTCTTGACCTCTTTGCTCATATTTTCACTCTTCCCACTCTTCATCTGGACTTTGGGAGCTCAGTCCAGTGCTCTGATGCAGGTCTCCACCTCTGTTTCCATCAGTTGCTGAGTGAAGGTTCTATGGTGATATTTAAGATATTCATCAGCCTGCCTACAGGGCAATGCCAGTTCAGGCACTCTCTCCTCTATTGCACTAGCCTTAGCTGGGGTCATCTTTGTGAATTCCTGGGAATTTCTCTAGTGCCAGGTTTCTTGCTAGCCCCATAATGGCTTTTCCTTGCTCTCATTTCTGTTCTTCCTCCATTTCAAATCTCCCATTCCCTTAAGTTCTCCTCCCCACTCTCCATTTCCCCTTGTCTTCCCCTTCCATTCTCCCTATGCCCCCCACCTCGATGCTCCCAATTTTGTCAGACAATCTTGTCTGCTTCTCCTTTCCAGGTGGATCGATATATGTTTTTCTTAGGGTTCACCTTGTTACTTAGCTTCTCTAGGATCATTAACTATAGGCTCAATATCCTTTGCTTTACAGCTAGTATCCAGTAGTATCCATGAGTACATACCATGTTCATTGTTCTGGGTCTGGGTTACCTTACTCAGGACATTATTTTCTAGTTCTATGCATTTGCATGCAAATTTCAAGATGTTACTTTTTTTTTTTAACCACCGAGTAGTGTGCCATTGTATAAATGTATCACATTTTCTTTATCCATTCTTCAGTTGAGGGGCATCTAGGTTGCTTCCAGGGGATGTGGAGTAAGGGGAACACTCTTCCATTGCTGGTGGGAATGCAAACTTGTACAATCACATTGGAAATCAGTATAGTGGTTTCTCAGAAAGTTGGGAATCAACCTACCTCTGTATGGAACAATACCACTCTTGAGCATATACCCAAAGGATGCTCAATCATACCACAAGGACATTTGTTCATCTGTGTTCATAGCAGTATTATTTGGGCTTCTTCTCATTAACCTAAGCCCAGGAAGGCTCATTTCCATCCCTTTGATTCAGGAAATGCCCATCCTTTTCTCTCTCAAATCCTCCAGATTCTCCAGCATTTGGTAAGCAAAACAAACAAAAGCAAAATTAGTCCACTCTCTCTGTTGAGTCCTCTAAACTTTACAAACCAACAAACAACAGGGAAAGAAAAAAAGCATTTCTGGTTTTACAGATGGAGTTTACCTACTCATTTTTCTATCAGATGGGCTTCCGGGTTTATTTTGGAATTAGGGTTCGAGTGTCCAATTCTCCACCCCGCCCTTGTTTAGGTGCACACACACTTTCCCCAGTCGTGGGAACTTGTGCTTCATTGGGAAGAAAGTTGGTGGGAGGAGATAATGCAGATCACCAGGAGGAGAAAGGTGTGTTATCTGGTCACGTCTCATGTGAGAGCCCCTGCTCTCCAGGCCCAGGGATCTAGGCTAGTCAGAAGCAGAACTCTGTACTGTCCATTTTTCTCTGCCCCCCTTTTTTCTTCCCTTATCTCTTCTCTCTCCTCCATTCTGTTTCTCTGAGTTACTACAGCTCCAGCAGTAGGAGAAACTTCCAATGAAGTAGAAGATATTTGATTTAATCTGCTTCTTCCAAATTCAAAGGAATGGTGTCCCCTCAAAGCCTGTAATGCATTTTTTTCAATAGGATCTAAAAGTTCTTTGCTTTTTTTCTCTTTCCTTTTTATTTTTTTTAAAGCTCAAGATAAAGTAAAAAGTAAAAGGTTTACATTTTCAAACTATTTCTCTTAGATATGGTTTTAGATGTAGAAGTTGTGAGATTTATCTTGGGATGCTAATAGAGTCTTTTTATGTCGAAAGCCAGTGGAGAGGTGCAGGGACAGTCTGCATGCATTGGAAATGCCTCTGGAATTTAGCATAGACATATGTTTCAAAGACAACGGTACAGGAGAAAGGAAAATCTGTCTGCTTCAGTCTGCCGACTGCCATTCCCAATGCACATGCAGTCTGTCTGTATTGAAAAATGTTTCCACCAGGCAGGCAGGAAAAAGTGCTGTGAATTTGAGAAGAAAACTGTAAAAGTGAAAGTGGCCACAGCACAGTGGGGCTTCACAGGGAGGCCTTGTGAAAGCGGCAGAAGCGATAGGCATTTAGACACGAGCTGACTCTAAATAGGATATTATTGCATTGGGGCATCTTAGGTGATCAATTAATGTAGACATCACATACTAGAAATGGAATTTCTGGGGAGTTTCAATGTGAAGATTATCTCAGTTTATCTATTCTATATTTCCCATACAGGATGCTTTTTATTTGCTTTTGTTTCTTAAATTGATTTTTGTTACTTTTGTTATTATTTTTAATGAGAAGCCAAACTTCTAGCCAACAAGTTTCTTGTTTACTTTTAACAGATACATTCATTTCTATTAGCTTTTATTAATTCTACAGAGAAATGGGTTACAACATGACATTTCTATATGCACGTATGATATTCTTTTTGATCATTTTTACCCCATTTATTGCCTTTTTTATAATCCACATTCTGTTTCTGCTTTCATATATCTGCAAGCCTACTTTATTTTAATGTCCTCCATTAAACAGGAGAGAAAACATTTGCGAATTGGCTTGGTGAGACTTTACTTATCATTATGATCTCTAATTCCATCTATTTTCCTGCCAAATATGTAAATTTATTCCGACTTATGGCTGAATAAAGCTACATTATATATTTTATGTGTGTATGTACCTACATCTGTAGACGTACAGAGGTCAGAGGACAACTTCCCAGAGTCAGTATTCTCCTTCCACATCTGTGTTCCAGGGATCTAAGTCAGGACCTTAGGTTTGGCAGCAAGGGCCTTTCCATGCTGAGCTTTCTCACAGATCCCAGTGCTGGAATCTCCATGGCAGTGCCAATAATGGCTAGACTGATTCCCATTCCCAGAGTGTAAGGGTTCCCTTCTCCCACATGCACCAGCATCTTTTAACACATTTCCTGCGCAGATCCAAAGATAATGATATATATGATCAGAAGCTGAGGATGCTGCCAGTCAGGTTCTAATTGCTGGTGCTGATGTTGATCGTGGAAGATGTTGTCTGTGTAAACGTTAGTGTATCATTTTATCTAGTTGTGCATTCTATTTCAACAAAAGATGAAACTTTCAAAGTTTAGCAGAATGGATGTACATGTCACTAAAAATCTCATTCATTTGATTCATATGTAAGATCATTTTTTTTTGTTTTGTTTTGTTTTGTTTGAGACAGGGTTTCTCTGTGGTTTTGGAGCCTGTCCCGGAACTAGCTCTTGTAGACCAGGCTGGTTTGAACTCACAGAGATCCGCCTGCCTCTGCCTCCCAATGTAAGATCATTTTATGATTAATTTCAGAGGAATGCATCATGGAATCAGGCGAGGAACAGTACATGGGTACATAGACTATTTGAGATAAAAAGAACTTGAGTACTTTTGATGTGGGATTCCCTCTGTATGCTGTGAATATGTTTTATTACCATTGGTTGATAAAGAAACTGCCTTGGCCTTTGGCAGGGCAGAATATAGCAAGGTGGGAAACTCAAGCAGAGATAGAGGAGGAAATAAGGCAGAGTCAGAGAGATGCCATGTAGTTTCCTAAGAAGCAAGAGGTAACAAATTACAAGCCTCGTGGCAAAATATAAAATAATAAAAATGTGTTATTTTAAGATGTAAGAGTTAGTTCAAAATGGCAGTAAAACTGCCACCTGGTTGCCCACAGCTGTGGGTGGGAGGAGGCGGGCCATGGTCCAAAGGAACCAGAGCAGTTGAGGAAACTGTTCATTGGTGGTCTGAGCTTTGAAACCACAGGTTATAGCTTAACAGAACATTTTGAGAAATGGCGCACACTTATAGACTGTGTGGTAATGAGAGATCCCCAAACAAAATGTTCCAGGGGCTTTGGTTTTGTGTCCTATTCTTGTGTTGAAGAGGTAGATGCTGCAGCGTGTTCGGCCGCACAAAGTTGATGGGCGTGAGGTGGAACTAAAGAGAGCCGTTTCCAGAGAGGATTCTGTAGAGCCTGGTGCCCATTTACCAGTGAAGAAAATCTTTGTTGGTGGCATTAAAGAGGATACAGAAGAGTATAACCTGAGAGACTACTTTGAAAAGGATGGCAAGATTGAAACCATAGACGTTATGGAAGCCAGGCAGAGTGAGAAAGAGAGGATTTGCTTTTGTAACTTTTGATGATCATGACACAGTTGATAAAATTGTTGTTTCGAAATACCACACTATTAATGGGCATAATTGTGAAGTGGAAAAGGCCCTTTCTAAACAAGAAATGCAGTCTGCTGGATCACAGAGAGATCGTGGAGGTGGATCTGTCAATTTTATGGGTCGTGGAGGGAACTTTGGAGGTGGTGGAGGTAATTTTGGTCGTGGTGGAAACTTTGGTGGAAGAGGAGGCTATGGTGGTGGAGGTGGTGGCAGCAGAGGTAGTTATGGAGGTGGTGATGGTGGATATAATGGATTTGGAGGTGATGGTGGCAACTATGGTGGTGGTCCTGGTTACAGCAGTAGAGAAGGCTATGGTGGTGGTGGACCAGGCTATGGAAACCAAGGTGGTGGGTATGGTGGTGGTGGAGGAGGAGGATATGACGGTTACAATGAAGGAGGAAATTTTGGTGGAGCTAACTATGGTGGTGGGAACTTTAATGACTTTGGAAGCTATAGTGGACACCAGCAATCAAATTATGGACCATGAGAGGGGGCAGTTTTGGTGGAAGAAGCTCAGGTAGTCCCTGTGGTGGTGGCTATAGATCTGGTGGTGAAAATGGTGGATATGGTAGCAGAAGGTTTAAAAAAAAAAAAAAGCAGCAGAAAAGGGCTACAGTTCTTAGCAGGAGAGGGAACAAGGAGTTGTCAGGAAAGTGCAGGTTACTTTGAGACAGTCGTCCTTAGAGGAACTGTAAAAATCTGCCACAGAAGGAGCGATGATCCATAGTCAGAAAAGTTACTGCAGCTTAAACAGGAGGCCCTTCTTGTTCAGGACAGCTATAGCCACAGTCTGTAGAAGGTGCTGCTGTTGATTAATGCAATGCAGTCAATTAGATGTGCACTCTCAGGGTCTTTTGTCTGTTGTACCTTTGTCTTTTTCTTTTCGTTACAGCAGGTGTGTTGCCCTGTAAATTGTGATAGTGGTACCAGAAATAAAAAATGAAGGAAATTTTAACTTAAAAAAAAAGAGAGTTAATGTTGTCATTGATAGAGGTTCTGCATGATTATTTGGGTTTGGGTGGCCAGGAATCAAAGTGCAGTCCCCGTTTCCATACATTATAACCTACTATCCTTGCTTTAGTAAAAAAGTGGGAGAGTTGAGAGTTTAGTGATTTAATCAAGGTAGCCTGGTTGAGACATTGGAAATGCCATTGAGGATAGGCCATCTGAATATTTCACTATTTGTGTAGTGCCATGAAGGACATCTACTATATAGTGATGAGAGCCGGTAGTCATTAGCCACTGTATCCTATAAATACCATGGTCTTGTAGAAGATAGTATTCAGCCGTAAGCTCCTCTTATCAGGCTTTCTTACACAGTTCTGAGCATACTCTTTTTCCTTAGGTTGGAGAGCCAGGATTCTCTGTATGACAATCAGGATTTCACCAAACCTTATACAATAGTAAGACAGTAGACACAGAAATTGAAAAAAAAAATAACTTGTTCAGCAAACAAAGACTGCTCAGTCTTGAAACTGAATGAACAGGTCTTTGTGTGGAGTGTGCATAAAGTGAGAGAGGTATCCTCTTGGCAGGGTGTCCCTAACGTCCATCAGCTGGGAGAAACAAATAGAGTTTCCAGGTTGCTAGCCAATGCCTTGCATGAAGCTAGACGCTTCTCGCCAGAATTATGAGCCTAGCTCAGTGTTCTGTGGAAATAGGCACTTTCCGGACCATTCCGTGATCGTTCTGATGATGGAGTTTACACTAAATGCTGTCATTACTGAGCTATAATATGTGGAAGTAATTTTCTTTCGGCGTTGGGGACCAGAAGGAACTTGTTTTGTGCCTGTTATTAGTCTACATTTGAGAGAAATTCATTTGCTGAAGGAAAGTTATTAAAACAACCTAATGCAATATTCGTGTGAGAAATAATAAAATTGATAAATTAGAGGTGAGCAAGGCCAGAGTTCTTCTGTATTTCCTCCTGGGACCCACTGTAGATTTCCAATATTTATTATGTTGCAGCTTCTCAGATGAATGATTTGTCTATTTGGTCTGTTTGGTATGGAATTAGAGATACATGGTCTTGGCAGAGAAGCCAAAACACAACTGAAAGATCTGCCACTGCTAGACAAGACTCTTATCATCTGTCAGGCCCCCATTTATGCTTGTGTGTGTGTGTGTGTGTCTGTGTCTGTGTGTGGCCTTGAAGTGAACCAAATTTTATTTTGTTGCAGACAGTCTCAATTCTTGCTTCACCATCAAGAGGTCTTTTCTGGGACTTGTGACTCTGATTTATATCTTCACACAGTATTCAACACTCCCTCAAAGAGTCTAAGATAAGTGCCCAAGTAATTTTATCTATTCTTGATTTTTGTGTTGAAATGCACTATATTTTTCTTTAAAATTCCTTTGGGAATTTTTTGTTAGATTGTTTGATTTTGAGGCCTGTAAAGGAATTCTCCATTATGCCAATATGTTTTTCTTTGGGGATATATACTTTCTTTTAAAAATAATACTTTTTATCAACATTTGACAATTGTGTCCAGTGTCGTTTGATCCTCCCCAAGCCCAGCTCATTCTACACATACCCTTTCCATCTTTACCTGCCAGCCTAATCAACTTGAGTTGTTTTCTTCTTTTTCACTTTCTCAATGAGTCCCGTTTATGTTGCCCAGCTAATCTTGGGAGTGGAGTCTGCTCTGGAGCATGCTAGACCCATGACCAGTCACATCATTAAAGAACATTGATTCTCCCTCTCCCAGCAGCTATTGAAAGGCAATAGCTCCTCAGCTGGTGGTGGGATTTCAGGCTACCTTACCCCATTCATGCTGGGCTGTTGTCTGTATTGACTTTGTGCAAGTCGAACACATGCCGTCACAATTGCTGTGATGTCCGGTGTGCAACCGTTCTATTATTAATGATTTTGGCAGCTCCCTAACCCACTGTTTCCAAAACTTCAGAGCACATAGAATCACCTGAAAACTATCCAGATACACTGTGGGCTTCATCTCAGATTCTAAGTCAGTAGCACAGGTGGGCTCCAAGAAGGTGCATTTCTTTCTTACAGTCTTTCAGATGGGGCAGCTGTTCTGTGGCCGTACTCAGAATTGTGAGGGAAATCAGATGCCTGCATTTGGTTATGTAATACCAAGTTCTAGGTCTTTCTTAAAATTCTTCTGATAGGCTTACTGGCCAGCTTCTAAGGGTTTCAAGCCTAGGATGACCCTTTCTATTGTCCCTTCCTATTTCTTTCCCATGTCTCATACCTATGCCTCTTTGGTTATCCAAGCTTTAGGGCTTGGTGTCCACTTGCCCAACCGTCTCATCTTCAGCATTTGTTCATTATCAGATACATCACAGATCACCTTTACAATGGCCCTCTGCCTCCCCAGCTTGTCACATACTCTAGTTCTGGAGACCTGTTCCCACACCTGCCTTGTTTGTACTGTCCGTAAGAGCAACCCCTATTGCTAAAATGTCTTTGGTCTAAGGACATTTTAGACCAAAAATGTTTTTTAAACATATATTTAGCTTGTGCCATCTGAGTCCCTTTTCACTTGTGACACAGCTAAAAATCTCTCATAGGTCATAGAGGGATAGAGAGCTAGGTTACATCATATTAAACCTCTGGCCACCCAGATTCCTAGAGAAAACTTAAAATAATCAAGTCTTTAGATAGGAAATTCTTAAGGTAATTGGAAGTGAATATGTTTCTTTTGTCTTAGCTCCATTCCTCTGTTTCTGAGACTCATTTTCAGCTAACCTCAGCTGAAGAATAGTAAAACACATCTCACTTGCTAATGTTAGTCTTATATTTTACCCCTTGCCCATAGCATCAGTTGAGAACTTAGCTGTTCTTAATGGTACAGAGATGACCTTTACATTGGCTGAATAAACTGTGTTAATTATAGGCTTTTACATTTAATAGGGAGAAAGAAAAGGAAGGCGTTACAATATTAGAATAAAACCATAATATTAACTACCAATTTCTATTGCTGTTTGCTTTCTGTATTGACAAACTTAACTTGCCAAGGGATAAAAATTGATTTGTCCTGCCTCATTTCCGTTCCAGCTAAAGTCATTATGTGGAACAAAAGCAGGTTTTACCAAAGAGGGAAAATGTATCTATCTTCACAATTAACTAGGAGACTGGCATTTAAGCATTTCACACTACTGTGTCTTTACTGTAGAGAATATAATTGTTAAAGATGAGATACTATGAAACGGCAAGTCCTGAATACTTAGTTAACCTTTTTCTGTGCTGTGACAGTGAGGTTAGATTGTATTTCTTTTGTGCTGGGAAACCTAAATATAACTTTCGACTTTTCCTTCTAGTTCATTAGTCAATATACATCTTTTGCATGTGGTGTTATGGAATATTGGTTATGTGGAAGATGGAGTTTCTTATTCTTAAAGATTTACTGTTTAAGTAGGGCAAAAAGACACACGAATAAAACAAGAGGTAAAGGAGAGTATCGTGCATAAAGATGGCATCTAAGGAACTCCTGCGCATAAGGGTAGGGAAACATTTCCTGGGTGATGCTAAGTCAAGAAGGAAGTGAAAAAAAGATTAGTGGGTGTTGGAGGAAGAATTGGGGCAGGGGTGGGGTCCTGGTGTAAAAGAGTGCTCTGTTTTGAACTTGAATGCTTTCCAGAAAGTTCACTAGAGACTTGCCTAAGATGCAGGCCACCTGGGATGTGTGATAGCAGAAGGTATGGAGGCAGAGGAACCTTTATGAATGTCGTGCCACAGTGAGGCTTGGGTTTTGAGAAGGTGAAGTTTGTAGGGTAGAACGAAAGCGAGGGAGAGCCGTGTCTTCCCTGGAGCCAGTGAGAAAGAAGGGATAAAGCAAAGTGCTGTGGGGGCAGCTTGGGATGGACTATCGCTAACTTTTCAGAAAGCCTTTGTTAGGCTGTTTCCTAAAACCTGAACGTAAGGTGGGAGTCTAGAGTGACGGATTCACTAAGCTAGGACTGCAGGGGAAGAAGAGGCAGAGTGGGGCCAGGGAGGAGGTCAGGGGACAAAAAGATTCTACAAAGATGGAGCCTACTCCCGTGGGTACTCTAGAATTTGCATCAAACCAGAAGCTTGCCCTGGATTGAGAAAAAAAATGGGTCAGGCTTTTGAGTCTATTAGACATTTGTCAGTGACAGCTTGCCTGCAGGTGGAGCGTGAGGGATAACCACCCAGGTGTTTCATGGCAGGTGGCTTCTGCCTGCTGGATTTCCCAGCAACGGGGCAAGTGTGAGATATGGCAGCCAATACTCCCAGCAGCTTTGGGAGAATACACTCGTCCGGTGGATAGGGCATTGCAGGATCTGCTCCACAGATCTTACACTCCAATAAAAAACTATTTTGACCCCTCTAGATTACAGTCTCCCTCACCAACTATGACATATACTTAATTAGAAAGCAAAAACAGTGTAATATTCTTAATGTCTGGCCTCTGCCTCCTCCTCAAAAGAGCTGCTACTTTCATACCAAACCTCTAATCTAAATATGAAGCCAAAATGTGGATCTGTTCGAGCTACCATTCACAGCAAAAACAGCAAGAGATCTCACCTCCCTCATAAGTTGTAGTCCTGCATGTTTGCACTAATAACAGAAATTACTGTCTTATTGCCTGGAAAGACGATTTGAGAGACGTTTTGCATGTTAGGAAACAGATTCTTACTCTCCTCATGATCTGTGTATAAAAGCAAGCATACCTTAGCATTATCTAGATATAAGTTAGCAAATACCCATCCTGGAATTTAATATTCTAAAGAGTCAGAACAGGGCTTAAAGGTTAAGAAATTTCTAATCTTGGCTGTACTTAAAAATCACCTGGGAAACAAACAAAATGAAACAATCCCCAGACAGATCGGACAGGATTTTAGGTTAGAGAGGAAGCAAAACAGAAATCGGAATATTTTTAAACCCCCCAGAAACTGGGCATGGTGGTGTGTGTGGCTGTAACTCCAGCATTAAGGAAACCCACATAGAATGATCATGACTTCAAGACCAGCCTGTGCTATATAACTAAGCCCTAAAGCCCCAGGAGACAATAATGTATAGCTCAAGTATGCTCTGTGTCAATTAGTTGTTATGCAAAACAAAACAAAACAAGACAAAACATAAAAATCTCCTGAAATGGAATGGACCAAAGCACCAAGCATTTATTATTCTTCTCTGTGTGTCTTCAAGCTGGCTGGCTGGTATATGGTATAAGCTGGGTTTGCTCATGTACTTAGGATCAGTGAATAGGTCATTCAGGCTTGCTAATCTTGGCAACGTTCTCACGACAAGCTGTTCAGTGATCTAAGGTAAGACAATGAGCTCTGCTCCATATGGTGGCTCATCCCGTGGTTAGCCGAACATCTTCACGGGATAGCTTAGAAGTATTCCTGGCAGGAGTTAGAGCAGCGACTCAGTCTCTATTTCTAAGCTAAAAAATTTGCAGGCGTTCACTGTTCTCTTAGTCTGTTCAGACCAAGTCAAAGGGCTAACAATGGGACAGAGAAGAAAGGAACCCGGAAGTTAGGAAGCTAAGAGAATCAATTGGGGAAGGCCAATAAGAAAGGCCTATAGTTCAGTTTAACATTTTGATAAACTTTTGGCTTTACGCTCATCAGTGTGCTGAATTTAGATCCTGAATGTTTCATTCACAAAGTAACTGACAGCTTCCTCCTCCTACACATACTCCTTCATGACAAGCATATTTGAATTTGAGTTATAGCTATGATATAGACAAAAATACATAAAATATGAAAATATAATTTTTGAAGCAAAGGTTTTTTATATGCTTGTACTCTGGTTTTAGTTCACAGAGAACACATCCGCTGACAGACAAGCAAAGAGAAATACACACTTGGAATTCATTTTTTGATGTATTACTTATGGACTATTCGTGTGACCTGTTGGCCGCTGGAGTATGTTCTGAGAAAATGATTATAGACACCTAATCCCTCACATCTGACAACCTATGTCATAAAAGCCTCACTATATTTCAATCCTCCAGAGGTGTTGCTTGGCGAAGGAGGGAGGGTCATGAAGGAGAAAGTCGCTGGCAAGTCTTCGGACTACGTGTTAGGGAGTCGGAAGGGCCCTGAGCTGCACAGTGCCCATTATTCACTGGCAGTTACTTTTCAGAGTGAAGATTAAAGGTCTTGTTGTGTCTTTATGGGCATCTCCACAACTAATAATATTCACCATCTGACTATCCAGCTTTCCTATTTGCCTTCTTTGACCTAAATTGTTGCTTGGTCGGAGTCGTCAATCCTCGTCCCTTAAGCATGCCTTTGTGACCATCTCCTTTCCTCTTGTCTGTGTCAAAGCTTACCATATTTTCAAGAAATTGACCCGAATGTCTGGGATCCTACACTTCACCTATGCTGAGCAATTATAACCCACTATCAGACTCGTGCCTGACTTCTTAGTTATAAAAATTTGCCTTGGTTTTTGATCTTCAAGTCTGGTGGATGAGCTGTCGCAACTGTGAATAGACCACGTGGTTATGTTGGTCTTTAACAAGAGGTCAAGTGGCTCACCTGCTTGTCTGCTCTATCCTCAATGAACAGCCAGCCCAGAGAGATGCACAGTGGTATCCACAGAGTGGACGAAGAAGAGACAACCAGCAACTAATTAATACGCTAGGATTTTAGAAATAAGAAACAAAATTTGAGCATTTTACATGAGTTTAGAATCCAACATTTCTCCATTTAGAAAGTTTAAATGAGTCTCTGCTCTTATGAAGACACCTTCTAAGTATTTGAAATTTAAGAGAAGGCCTCATTCATTAAAACCTTATAGGTCCATACGGGCAGACCACTGTTATTGAGTGACTTTTGTAGGTCAGGTGCCGACATTTGTGATATTGGAATAACTGTTCCATCTTATCAGGATCTACAGTAAACAATATTAAACTCTAGGATATAAGCTGTACCATTTTGGCTTCTTGCAGAGCCTTATATAAATCATATAATTTTTCTTGGGTTCTGTGTTCTCATCCATAAAGAGAGAAAACAACTCAAAGAATCCCTTTAGTCCTGACAGTTTTTTACCAGGTTCTATAAGAAAAGCTTGGCATGAGATGGTTTTGAAATCTAGGCAAACAAATTCAACACTTAAAAGCAAATCATTATTCTCTCCCTTGTTCAGTGTGCCTTTCAGGCCAAGATGACTTTCCTTCATTGCAATGTAGTTGAGAAGCTAATTCTCAATGGAAACATGTATATCATGCAACAGAAATGTTCTCAGCAAATTCTTCATGCTATCTACCGTCCTGAGATTGTTAAGTGAGAGCAGAAACGCTTATATCTTCCCGACTGGGTTTGATCAAAAGGATGTTTGTTAAATTCTGTTGTAAATATACTTGCCCAAAGGTTCTCCTTAGTTCTCCCAGGGGACACAACAGAACATTTGGAAATTTATTGCTGGTAGGGAGTGGCTTCAACTTGAACATCTTAAGTGGTTCAAGGCCTGTTCTGGCAAAATTTATACCTTCATCCTGAATTCCTAGAGGAGTCTCCAAGGAAAGTGGTGCTAGCCTATTTTTTTTTTTTTGTGACTCTCGGAAATAGAGGAGAGAGCAACGATCTCTTTGTTCATGATTTCCTTTACCCTCTGCCATCATGGATTGTTTCCTTGCCCAGGTTTGTAGACCACCCAACCTCCCGGAGTCATAAAGTGAGAACTCTCGTAGGCTCAGTTCCAAGCAGTACTGCCCCTCACACTGGTATGCTATCCTGCTTAAAACCTTGGCAATGATGGATTATTTTAAGGTTTGTCTTTCTGAGGTTCTCAGCATTGAAAAATGTGTTCTTTCTGGCGCTGCACTTGCCTGTCCTCCTACACGAAGAAGCAAATGTCTCCATGACAGATGGGCTATGTTGCAGTCCCTAGAAGTCAGCAAACTGGAGGCTTCTTACACAACAGGGAAAATACTGTCAAAAGACCTCCATGGAAGTCAGCCCTTCTCGAAAGGCAAATAGTCAATATGAGGTCTAACATGGCTGGCAATTACCTGTGCATGGAGGTGGGTATGCTCCTTACAGCCTGTGGCAGTGTTTGTCAACATTCCACTAGGTCTTTAGAGCTACTAATTAGAGGAACATATTAAAATTTTGTTCTGGGACATGGTGGGTGAGATCAGTTCGGGATCTGGGAGTGTCATTAGGAGGTAAGAGGTAGGCTCCCTCTATTGGAAACAACATTCTGCCTGACGGCGTTGAAGATGTTGTCCCTGGAACCTGATCTCTCAGTGACACCCAAGTCTGGGAAGTAATGGAATTTATTTGTGATCTGGTGACTCTCCTGCAAAAGAGAAAGCATGATGCCCTTTCTGGTCTAGTCCCTTCTCACAGATCTCTTTTTCCGCTTGTTTTCATTGCCTAACAGTGTGGTCATGGCAGAACAGAATGGTTGAGAACAGTGGTAAACATTTATTTTACTCCACTCTACATGCTGACTCGGGTGTTCCTTTGCTACACGTGTCACTGGGTGAGGAGAATCCAATTAAGGTGAATGGTTCCCTTCTGCCTTGGCTCACTCCCATGGCAGCTGGCCATCAAATGAAGCTCAGGCCCTGCCCCTCTTCCCTTAAGCTTCTATATGCCTTGGACTTGCCACTGCACAGCACGGTGACTGCTTCCAAAGATCAGCGTCCCATGAGGAAAATATGAGCAGGAGCTGTCCTGCCTTTGATGGCCTAGCCTGGAAGTCACAGGACCACATCTGTTATTTTGTCATTTGTCGACAAGTCCATGTAGTTATAAAGAGCTGTCCAGGTTCAGGGTGAAATCGTTATAATTCTTAGAGAACAGGTGTGGGTGACAAAGCTCTTCAAGGTTACATGGGGGAAATAAATATGGTGGTGACTCCTTGTGGAAGATGAAATCTGTGATCATCCCCTCATTGCACCAGCCGTGTTCTCCGTTGGGGCTTGATTTTGTTTTTGTCATAGTGTCCTTCTTGTAGATAACCATGTAGCTACCTCTCCCACCTCCTTTCCATCTTCAACAAAATATTTTCTAGTCTGAAATTATTTCACTAGACACAATGTAAACATTTAAAATATTTCCCAGTTCCACTAATTTTTTTTTTAGAACTTCTCAGTAACATGGATTCTGCATGCTTGACGTATCCTGGCATTGGTTGCTCCTTTCATCAAGTTGAAAACTAGCTTCTATGCAAGTAAGGACTTTGTTTCTTTCATTTATTGTTCTTTCTTTAGTGCTAGAAGATTATCAGGCACAAACTAGGGCATCTTCCCTAAGAAATGACCCTGACTCTTGGCCCATATTTACTTTGTTTTGTGTAAATGTGTCTATATAATAAAACTTTAAATAATGATTATTAAATGCGATGGTTTAGAATAACTTGATTTGGGGTATACTAACAATGAACCCACAGCAATCCATTTCTAGTCACGCATGTGACGTTGCCTTCCTCATCTACAGATATCCCGAGAGGATCAGTATGAACACTCTGACAGGACTTTGCATCAGAGCCAGGAGGTGTATAAAGAGAAAGAAGAAAAATCATAGGTGATACTCAAGTGATAAGATGCCACTTTGGCAATGAACCTGTAGGTGTTTGCTTGCTCTTCCCTCCATTGCTTGGCAACTGAGATGATTGACCTGCAAGTCACTTAGAAGGTGTCTTTTCTCAATAGGGATCAATGTTCAGAGCTCACATAACAGGTGGCTCAGAAAATGGAAAGAAAACAGAAAAAAAAAACTATTATTACCCCAACTATTATTGTATAGTTGCTTGGGTAATTTCGCTATCCTGAGGGAATGACCTTTTTCATTTGAGCATCATTCCTGAAACAGACATTCACTGTTCTTGCTTGTTAGCACATTCTGCAGAGGTGTCTGGAAGAAAGTAGTGACATTTCAAAATGGATTAATCAAGGATGTTTTAAATTGGATGTGTTCTTGAATTTCATTTAAATGTTACTTGCTATAGAATGCAAGTTGGCATCAGGCTAGCATGCCCTGGACCCCATTATCACACATATAGTTCCAGAAGTTCATGAAGACTCTGTACTAAGATGATCTTAAGAGACATTTCTCTGTATGCAGCAATTAATAAAATTATTTCCAGCTAAATAAGAGAGAAATAAGATCCATGTGCCATAGCAGTTTTAACCTGGTACACACTATGATAATAGTAGCCTAGATACAGCCTCTGAGTCAATTCAGCACACATAGTTGCCTCGTGTATCCCCCTGCTCACACAGAGACACTGAATCCAGAGATATCTAGCAGTGAAGGTGAGGGTGGCCTTGTTTTCTGTGTTTAGGGGTGTATGGGACAAATGGGATCCCAGGGTTCTGCCTCCTTACGCAGGGGTTACAAGAATGAAAGGACAGCACATGCTTTGATTGCTTCTGAGACTAAGCAAGAATAATACAGACTATTAATGTAATTTATGGACAGAGCACATTGAATTTAAATGAAGCAACCAATGGCCCCTTTGATTGGCATTTATATCTCCTTTTATAGAGAACACATAGAGTAGTGTTATAATTCTTGACAGTTTTGATTGTAAAATATATGGGACTTTAAGCTTCCTGGAAGAAAGAATAGATGATTAATGTTAATAATTAATGACTAAATATACAACAGATATGAATAACATGCTTTATATTTATACAGCTATTGTCTTACCTTGTTGAAAAACACTATATGCTTTATTGTTAGAACTGCAATAACAAGACACCGTTGTCTCAGCCACATAAAAGAAGACATTCAACCTAATCCCTAAATTCTATTGATTTCTTTACTCACATTACAGAACAAAAACTGCAAACACTTGACTTTACTATTCAAACTAATGTTTTCAAAGCAATATGACAGATTAAAGACATAGATAAAAATTCAAATAACATAGTTAAAATGCTTAGGCACAAAGCCATTGGGAATGTCAAGAGAGAATATGGAGGTCTAAAAAAAATGAAATAAATATAAATAAGAAACCAGGCAAATAAAAGTGGCTTATATCAAAGATGTGAGCATGTTTCTTCTTTCTTGTGTGGATACAGAGGATGCTGAGAGAAGCACCTCTCGGCTGTCAGCAGAAATACAGTTCTAATAAGAGTGTGGATTGTTATGGGGGAAACTATTTCAGGAGAAAATGTACATATCTTAGATTATCTCTAGCACTTGGAAAATTGCAAAATGTTTTATCACCTCCACTTCCTGCCCCTTCCTTTCCCGAAACCATGATCATGGCAGTGCGGAACAAGGTAGAAGGAGACAACAGAAATGGATGGGCATTGGGTTAGCTGAATTTAAGCTTTGCCTTTACATCAAACTAAAACAAATCAATAAGTACAGTAAATGCCACATCTTGCAGGTTTTCGTTCATAAGCTCATTTGAAATACTTCAAAGAGAAAAATGGTTTAAAAATTGGTGAAATAGGAGTGAATATTTTTGGGGAATGAAGAAAATGTAACCTGAAAAGTCATCGGTTTATACGCTGTATAAGGGAAAATCTTTTCACCCGTTAGAGATGGGATTCAATTTGAATTGATTTTACTTTAAAAACAAAGAGGAGAGAAAATATGAACAGCTACATAGTTTATATCAATTTGTCTCCTCTTCATAGAAAAATACACCTCTCCCATTTTTTGTAGTTTTGGTAGAAGCTTTTGCCTGGATTTTGTACTTACGTTGTTCACTTTGTGTTCTTTCTCTCCTGGGCATTTAAAATAAGATTTTGTTGACAGACAAAGAGACAGCTTCTCCCATTCCTTCAAGGTTTGTGGTAACTCCTGCAGTATAAGCCTCTGATGTCGCATATCTTAACTCTTGTGGGTGAAACTATTAGCCTTGCTTAATAAACAAGCTATTCCTCATCCTAGCTCTCAGGAGGCAAAGGCAGGGGGATGTCCACGACTTTGAGGCCAACCTTGTCTATATAGTGAGTTCCAGAACAACCAGGACTATAAAGATACCCTGCCTCAAAAACAAACAAACAAACCAGCTACCCCAAAACTTAACAGCTTAAAGCAACAGTGAGTTACTGACTCAGAATTGTGTGGGTTGGCAATTAGGGCTGGTAGACCAAGACATTTGGAATTATTCTTGCCTAACTCTTCCCCCATGCTGCTGCAGGCCCCTGGCAGCTGGATGGACTGGGATGACCTCACACACAAGTTTGGCAGACTGAAGGCCTCAGTGCCTTGGCTACTGTGTACTTGCCCTCCCCAGAAGGCCAGCCTGAACTCTTTTAACTGACTATCTTGGACCTCCAAGTGTGCAGAAATAAAGCAAGCTTCAACATGCAAGTTCTTTGTAGCCTCTCCTTGCATGTCATTTGCTCCTATCCTACTGGCTAAAACAAGGCTGAGATTCCAAAGGATGGAGAAAATGGCTTTGGTTACAGGCAGGACCTGCGAAGAACTTTTGACTTCTCTCCCTTTGCATGCTATCACAGGTTCAACTTTGCTGTTGCGTGAGAAAGGGAGGGACAACCTTTTTCTTACATGCAGGGCAGCGTAAGGAACAGAGCTGCAACTGCAGCTTTTTATGAAACACCCTTTATCCTGCTGGGAGGTCAACTCTGGGGACTGTGCCATGATGTTCTTCGGGAAAGAGAGAGTCATCTCTCCAGCTGATGTGACAGAAACCAGAAGCCACTTGCTCGGAGAGGTGTACAGAGACTAGGAGAGGCAGAAACAAGGCAGCTTGAAACTGTGTCTGTGAAAGTGAGTACATGCCCGATGATGATGCATGAGATGAACTCACCCGTGCTGCAATGTTACCCGGTTGTCAGTTTCTGTGGGCAAGGGAGAAATACTGAATAATTATAAATAGACTTTTATAACTCAGTTGTGATATAAATAGTTCGATTGGTTTTTATTTATTAATTTGCCTAGCTTTCAGAAGGCATTTTTTTTTACCTCATGCAAAGCTCCCAGGATGCCTTCTATTGTTCTCTTTTATGACAGTCACCCCAAATGTCCTTACACCACACTCTTCACAGCTTCCATGTCATGCCATTTCCCTGCTTCGGTTCCCTGTAGGAATATCAGCTGCTGGGGCCACTGGCACTGGAAAGTGCCCTTGAAGATACTGGAAGTATGTAGGTCTCTGAGCTGTGGTAGAAGTGCAAGTCCCAATGTTGTTGGATTTATAGAAGCTTCCTATAGTCTCTAAGTCTTATAAGAATTTCTATAATAACCACCTCTTTTGGTATTTATATTTGTTTTCTTGACATAATTGTTTTTTTTTTCTTTTAAAATCCCAGCACTCAGGAGGTAAAGGCAAGCGGATCTCTGTGAGTTTGAGGTCAGCCTGGTCTTCAAGAGCTAGTTTCAGGACAAGCTCCAAAGCTACAGAGAATACTTGTCTAAAAAACAAAAAAAGTTTTGATAGACCTAACTTTGGATCCTTCATATAAAATGTGTATCAGTTACCTATGGTCAAAAAATAGTGCCTAACAAATAATCCCCAATCTCCTAAATATGTTTGTGAACTGGTGCTTATAGCTCACTTAAGTCTGTAGTCGACTCTCAGTAGTCAGCTGACTTGGACATTTTGGTTATATTTTCTGACATATCTAGGTGACATAGCTCCTTGTCTCATCTTTGATAAAGAAAGAGGCCTAGATTTGAGAGAGACAGAGAGAGACAGAGACAGAGAGACAGAGACAGAGAGAGAGACACAGAGAGAGACACAGAGAGAGAGACACAGAGAGAGAGACACAGAGAGAGAGAGAGAGAGAGAGAGAGAGAGAGAGAGAGAGACTACTCAAGGGTTTTTGTTGTTGTTCTTTTTTTAACTACTTTACTTATTCATTTTTATTAAATTTATTCATTTTACATCTAGACTGCAGTTCTCTCTCCCTCCTCTCCCCCAAACTCCCTTCTGTCTATCCTCTAATCCATCCCTTCTCTGTTTCTGTTCAGAAAGAGGTAGGCCTTTCATTGGTATCAACCAAACATGGCAAATCAAGTTAAAGTAGGACAAAGTTCCTCCCCTTATATTAAGGTTGGGCAAGGCAACCCAGTATGTGGAGTAGGTTCCCAAAATCATCCAAGGCATTAGAGACATATCCTGCTCCCACTGCTAGGAGTCCCCAAAATAGACCAAGCTCCACAACTCTTGCACATATGTAGAGGGCCTAGATTGGTCCCATAAAGGCTCCCTGGCTGTCAGTCCAGACTCTGTCAGTTCCTATGAACCCAGGTTAGTTGTTTCTGTGGGTTCCCTTGTGATGTATTTGATCCCCCCTAGATAGTACAATCCTTTCTCCCTCTCTTCAGTAGTATTCCCTGAACCCGGTCCAATGCTTGGTTGTGGGTCTCTGAATCTGTTTCCATCAGTTTACTGGATGAAGGCTCTCTGATGACAAGTGGAGTAGTCACCAACCCCTCAGCCCATTTCATAGACCCAACAGACTGTAGATCAAAAGTTGTGTGGCTGGGCTTTTGTTTGTCTGTTTGATTTGATTTTTTATAAGATTTCCTTACTTATAATGAATGCTCTGTCTGCATATACACCTGAATGCCAGTAGAGGGCATTAGATCCCACTATAGATAGTTGTCAGTCACCATGTAGTTGCTGGGAATTAAACTCAGGACCTCTGGAAGAGCAGTCAGTGCTCTTAAATGCCAAACCATCTCTCCAGCTCCCTACACTGACACTTCTGTTCAAAGAAATTCACCAGAAAATCTCAGATTCAGAGGACAAGGAAGTAGTTTTTAATCTCTTCTTGAAGGTAGCTGAAAAGTCACGTCGTCAAAGCACATAGATGACAGCAAGGACAGCTGATTGGGGCTATCTATACCACCAGTCTTCGACCGCACACTAAATACCTCTAAGTCCTAGGGCAAGTACAAGTGTGAAGGACAGACCATTCCACATGCACTTTAGAGAGATTAATTTGGTGGTGTTTCTAAAAAGGTAGAAGATAAATTGACTTGGGTGGTAGATATCAGAGGTTGGTGTAACCAAGGAAGTAGCTTTTGTTTTAATACATGTGATAAATCACGTGGGCCCAAGTCAGGGAGAGCAAATCAGCTGCATGCTGTGTGATCGATCTGTAGTAAATGCCTAGAGTCAAGTGTTGGAGAGAGTGATGGGGCCACTTTTCTGGGTGAACTGAGCCTGTGGCCTAGATAGATTGGCCATGTCCACTATGGTCACTGAAGGGAGAACCCATGGCATAATGGATGTATACACCACCATCTCTGTTCCATCAAGATCAGTAGCCGTGAGGTCAAAGAGTCTTCTAGAAGCAATTAAGAGGTAGAATTAGAAAACACTGGTGAAAGGAATGTCAGAAAATCTGGAACTTTGGGTTTGGGTATTTGGTGAATTATGTTATTTAGAGCATCTATTTAAGGAATGGGCTTAAGTATTTTATAGATCTTTGTCATTTTTTTTTAGAAAGCATACACATTTTTATTACTTTTTGATATGCAACAAGACACACCAAAGCACAGAAGCTTTAATAATGGGCTCTGGAGTACCCAGACACTTGTTACATTACACTAGCTAACTCTGATACATGGGGCACGTTTACCAAGACCCCCAGCAAATGACAAAAGCACAGAATAATTTGAACACTATGTGTGCTGTGTGTTTTTCCAAGACACATTCATGGCCAGTGCTGAAGTTTAGCTCACCACAGGTGTAGTCAGTGATGCTTTCTTTTTCACAGTTTTGTAGGTAGAATATTTTAACATCATTCTTAACCACTGTTTTTTTATTCATTAAGTTAAGAATTTTGACCTAGACTTCAAAATCAATGTTCTATATCTCCTCTAACATATCCATAGTGACAGTGTCACTGTTCTTGTGTGTTTGGGGACACTAGTAAGCAAAATAAAGGCTACCTCAACACAAAGCATTTTAATACTCACAGCCCTCAGTCTGAGAGCCTACATAGCTAGCCAGTGCCTAAGAAGCAGACAGCGCATGCCACTGGGCTATACTGGACAAAGGAGCAATCATGAGGGATGGTACGAGATTTCACCATGCCATTTGGGAAGCTGTGTAACATAAAACTTCAGAATTCCTTGTTTCTGGAATTTTCCATTTAATATCTGCACTCTGTGGTTAATAGCAGATCAATGACTCCATGCGGATAAGGAACAATTGTCATATTCTGATTATTTCAGATGGGGTGTTTGGATTAGCATTAAAATAGGCCTCGGGAGTAAATGAGATGATATTCTTCAGTGTGGGTGCCTTTCATGCAATCAAGTCTGAATAGAACAAAATGACCAACCAACCCCCAAATAAGGGGAAATCACAACTGGCCTTTTAAGTTGAAGATAGTTGCTTTTATTTTCCTTCAGTTTCAGATTGAAACCTTAGCTCTTCTTGGATTTCCAGTCTTCAGACCATAACTTCTCTTGTAAGTTTCCTGGCTCTTAGAACTTCGCATGCATAACTGGTGAGAGCAGGGGATTCAAATATAGCCGGGTAAAAGCAGCAGGGCCGAGCACGTTTTAGAGAGAGGTCAGAAATTGATCACAGCACGCTGCTTCCACGTTCCTTGCCAGCTCCCACTCCTGCCTGGAGTCTGTAAGACACGGCTGACACTGAGATCAGGCACCTGGACGTCTCGTGGTTGGATCATCTAAACTGTCTTACTCATTCATCCATATGCCCACATCCCACACTGGTTCTGCCATAAATCCTTTAAGAATCCCCCAGACTTGTAGCTCAATGGCACGTACTTCTTCAGACCTGTTCTTGCTTCACAGACACTTTCCGCTCCTCTCTAGCTCTCAAACTGCTCCTGTAAGTCTAGAATCAACTTGTCCTTACAACTCACCTTATGTAGCTCTATTCTTCCAGGTCTCAGGATGAGCACCGAAAAGCCACTAGCTCAAGGTGGCTTTGGTAGCCTGTGAGTTTTCTGCGCCGTTGCTCCATGACTCCAGTTAAGCCTATCTAAAGGGAGAGGAAAAGTTTCCACTGAACTCAAAGTCACCTCCAAATTCCCCTTATCACAGTCTGTTTTCTTCCTGAGGCCTTTCCACTCACACTGGAACTGCTGGCTTTCTGGATCGCCACCCTTGCTAGTTGATCCTGCAGCTCTTAGTGCTTCTTTGTCTCATGAACTAACATGAAGTTGTTCTGTTGCCTTGAGTTCCATGCTCTGGGGGAATACTAATGTAGAAATTTCAGCAAGCATTCAGCCTCTAATATGACATGTGGACATGATAGGACAGGATACTCTGGGATATTTCAGATCTTTTCTGGACCCCTGTGGCATCACAATCTTCTTACGTGAGGGCTATTCTAAGCCTCTTCATAGCAGTTATCCCCGGAAGATAGCATTCCAAGAACACAAGCATTTCCTGGACCTCTGCTTGTATCATATTTGATAATGTCTCATTGTCTCAAGCAAATCTCACAGTCAAGGCTAGGGTCAGTGTATGAGGAGACCACCCAAGATCATCGATGCCTGGGTTCTAGTGCAATCAGAATGCTAAAAGCAGCCGCTAGGGGGTGTTGCATAAATCCACCTGGGTATGTTGACTAAGATGTGTTGAGTGCCATCAATGTAGGAAAGTCACAAGCCATGTTTCTAAAGCTAAGAAAGTATCTTTAAGCTAAGCAGACACGTTTAGAAATTAGAATGACAGAGGCAGGTAATCATACATAAATATTCAACAGTTGCTACAACAAGGAAAACATCTAGTTAGAACAGATCTTTGCCTTTAGACTCTCAGCAGAATCTCAGGAATCTGTGACCCTAGAGGATTTTCAGGGGTCCCAGAATAGAAAGTAGGGCATTTAAACAATGGGAGGGCCCTAATGGGAAGACAATGGGTAGTAGCTGGTGGGAAATCCTGCAGTCTGTTTGTCCAAACTGATGTATAAAAAGCTTCTGCAAGTTGCTCGTTTCCTTTGCAGACCAGTCCCATCAAGAAGAGGATCACAAAGTTATTTTGTGAGTTATTGAGACATAATAATGATCTTTACTGTCAGCCAGAAATGTAACAGCTGAAGCCAAGATTAATGAGTAATGTTACTACTAGGGTTGAGAATTAGGCTAAATCATAGATTAAATCAGTGTTTACCTACTTTGGGCCTATAAAAAACATACTTTCATATACTTCAACCTAATTCACGATGGTATGAGAAGCGGTCTAAAATGCACACCAACAAGTAACTGTGGAGGAGGCAGGGACCATGAGAAGCCCTCAAAAGGAAATGAAAGAAATGGCTGGGTGGAGGCCAAAGGAAAACTCCCCTTGAGAGGAAGGGAGTGGGAAGGCTGTGCTTGCTTTAGGGGACAAGGGGGAGGAAGAGAGACAAAGGGCCTGCTGTGCCTTTTGTGTTTGGCAAGGCAGGGACCATTGGAGACTGAGTGAACTCAGTATTTGAGAAAAGGTCAAGGCAATTGCATTTGAGATAAACCCACTGGGGTGTTGTTCCCTGGGGATGACCTAAAGATATGTTCAGTTTCATTTGTCTGGAGGTACTTGTTTTCAGCTGACTAAAAAGTCTGATTTTGGAGCAGTACATTATTAGTCTCCCACGTTTTTTACAGGTAGCACCTCTAGGATGTGTGGTTAGCCATTAGAATTACTGAGTTAGTTTTTAAAAGACTGATGGCCAACTTTATCAAGCATCGACTCTTCTCCATATGTGCCTATGCGCACTTCTGATGGAGAGTAACACGGGGAGGAAGGCTTAGCATCTCTGCTTGGGGTCGTGTCTGCCTCCTTTATTACCTCCACTCTGAGTCAGGCTATTTCCTCAACTCTGCACGTAGACACGTTCCTCACTTAGGTACTGTTTGTTCAGACTGGCCTACAAAAATCTGCCTTAAGTTGTTTTTCCCCTTTGTAGACTAAGGGAGTCAAAGAGAGGATGACGACACTCTGTGTGCTGTTTACCGGGATGTAACGACCTTATGATTATGTGTGTACCAGCTACCAGGTTTCACAGTGTCCCTTTACAGAACACTAGAGCAATAACTAAGTGTCCTTCTTCCCCCTTTGCCTAAGTGTAAAAGGTACTTGAAACTAGTGCTGGGAGATGCCCTTTTGAACACTGGCTCATGCTCTCCAGTGTGCTAGCCTACCAAGAAAATGTTGCCCTTGGTTCCCTGAGACTCTTTCAAGTCGTCAGTAAACAGTCGTATATTTGTTAATAGTGTGAACGCTTGACGATGGGAAGCTTAGAATTCTAGCTGAGGATTTGCCTGGCAGTAGTGGAAGGGAGGGGGGAATACGGGTTCAGAATAAGGGTAGGTCACGTTGCATTTTATTTTTTTAAGACGAGAAAAGTTTGTCCATACTTTATGATCAACAGAAGAGACTTCAATTTGGCAACATGCCTCCTGTGTTCACACTGGAGTCTCTTCAATACTAGTGCTAGTCCAGCCACTGTCCACCTTCACCGAAACTGGTGGTTCTGAAGCCAAGCAACATATTAGACTCTCTGGAGGCACTTACAAAATATTAACAGTTGAACCTTACCCTAGACACTCTGATGTAATTGTTCTGAGATGCTGTTATGAGTGAATTGTGTTCCTCTAAAAAGGTGCATGGAAATCTCAACTCCAAGTTCCTCCAACTATGACTACATCTTAGTGATTCTAAGTTAAAATGAGATCCTCAAGGCAGGTCCTAATTGGCTGTAACTGGTACTCTTATGAAAAGGAGAAATTTGATCCCAGGGTCAGATAGACCTAGAGAAAGGGATGTATGGAGAGACTGGCACATGCTGATTAGAGGTCAGATCAGTGCTTTACTGCCACAAGCTGGAGAATACATGGGGCTATTGACTGCTAGAAGACAGAATGGGCAAGAAAAAAAAAATCCTTCCCATAGGGGTCTCAGAGGGAATATAATCAACACATTAATTCAGACTGAGCTTATGCAACAAAAATTGCTGTCCTTTTCTTTGTATGTGTGCATATGTAATGGATGTGCATTTGAGTACGCATGTTTGCGTGTGTGGAGTATGCATGTTTGCATGTGTGGAGTATGCATGTTTGCGTGTGTGAGTATAGGACCAAAGTTGACATTGGGGCTCTTTCTCAATTGTCCTCCACCTTATAAACTGAAGCAGGCTCTCTCACTTGAACCCAGAGCTCATTGATTTAGCTAGTCTATGGAGTAACTTGCTCCTAGGATCCTATGTCTGCCTCTTCTGCAGTGGGATTACACATGGGCTGCCTCTGCTCAGCATTTACATGGGTGATGGAAACTGATACTCCTGTCCTCATGGCTGCTTTGCCAGTGCTTTACCCAGTGAGTCAGCATTTCAGCCTAGTTTCTATTTTCCAGGCACTCAGTTTGTGGCACTTTGGAATAGCAGCCCCAGGACATTAATATAGATGAGCTTGGACTTCATACTACTAAAAGTTTACTGAGGTGATTCAGATATGTAGCAGGCATTGATTTTAATTATGATATCTACTGTTGAGGGTACCAGGTATACTGCTGGTGCAACCTAAATAGCAAATAATGTCCAAATTATGTCATGTAGACACAATTTTCAAAAAGATCATATTTAAGACCTACTAATACACACTGAGGGATTTTAATACTCACTTATGTGTTTCTCCCTAAGTCAGGGCATTACTTTAGAGAAGAGGCATTCGCTGTCTGGCTCTTCTGCAATTTCATGCCTGGCTGCTCATTTTGAGGATTTCTCACCATGAGTGATGAGATTCTGGAATTCCTATCATGTGTGCTTCCTGCATCTCCACATGCTCTCTTCTCTCTTGGTGCTTAAGGGCAAGGTCCTGCACCTATCCCTGCTGGACTTTATCGTGCCTGTTTATAATGTAACACTTCTCTAATTTGTCAAAGCTACTTAGGATTCTCATCCTGTAGCCCAACATTCTAATTCTTATGCTCTCAAGGAGAGTCCTCAGGACAATTGAATTAAGAATTATATGAACTCCAGGAGGAATCAATTTGTAGAAGATCAGATAATGGAAGGTTTATTATATTATATACCACATTAAAGTGTAAAGATGCATAAAAGATATATGGTCATGCATGAATTATACAGACAGTTCCTTAAATAAGGCTGGGAGATCAGCCTTTGCCTAGACAGAGTACGAAATGTAGAATCTTGTCACTGTCACTTAACATATGTTCTAAAAACAGTGTCTTCTGCATCTGGTAGCATCCTCTGCACCAGGTAGCTGGTCAGAATGGCCACCCCCCCCCATTCCTGGCCTTGAATACCCCAGAACCATATTTAGAGACAAAGAATTTCAAGATGCAACTACAAATGAGATGTTTAGGGTATCCTTTAGCTGTTGTAATTGGATTTTATCTTAGAAGAAATTCAGATAGAGACACACATAGGCCAAAGACCACATGAAGACAGTCGGAGATAAAAGTGGCCATGTAACAAAGTCCGGTCAAAGAGTGGGAAGAGTGAGAATATGAACAAAGAGCTCAGGACCGTGATGGGGGCACCGACTGAAACAGTTTACCTGAGCTAATGGGAGCTGACCAATTCCATCTGGACAGGGAAGGAACCAGCATAGGTCCAAACTAGTCCTTCTGAATGTGGATGACAGTTGTATGCCTGGGGCAGATTGCAGGGCCACTGGAATTGTCTCTACTGCTTGTACTGGCATTTTGGAACCTATTCTCTTTGAATGGATGATGTGGGATTCCCCTCTGCATGGTGTGAATACAGAACTGCTTAGAGCATAGAGCAGAGCTATAGAGAAACAGAGCTAGGTGGGGAAAACTAAGCTGAATGCTGGGAGAGAAAAGGCAGAGTCAGAGAGAAGCCATGTAGCCCTACCGGAGCCAGATTAAACTTTAGCCGGTAAGCCACAGCCATGTGGCAATATACAGATTAATAGAAATGGTTAAATTAATATGTAAGAGTTAGTCAATAAGAAGCTAGAGCTAATGGGCCAAGCAGTGGTTATTTTGGTTCTTGGTGGTTGGGACAAATAAGCAGTGTCCTCCAACAAATGGATACCTTGCTCAGCCTAGATATAGTGGGGAGGGCCTTGGTCCTTCCTGGGAGAAATGTGCCTTGTCCTCTCTGGGGAGTGAATGGGGGTTGGAGGAAGGGAAAGGCAGAGGAGATGGGGGAAGGGAAAGGCAGAGGGGATGGGAGGAGGGGACAGAGTAGGAACTGGGATTGGTATGTAAAATGAAAAAAAAGATAGTTTATTTTCTTTTTAAAAGGAAGTGACCATGTGAAAGCTATGAGAGAGACCTCAGAGAGAATAAGTTTTACTTATGCCTTATCTCACTAAATCTCTACGACTGAGAAAAAAAGAAAATCCTACGCCTTATATCGATCAGTTTCTTATCAAGCGCAAAGTCGTCTAAAGTACATGCTAAGTGAGAATTTGCGTTTTAACATCATCTATGGGTAATTCCTGGATATAACCAATACTAGTCTTGAACATTTGCTTTGAAATTTTGGGGAGACCATACGAGTTCCGTTTAAAAGTACTAAGCTACAGATGCTGAGCTTCATTACCAGAAGTGCTGATTCAGCAGACCTGTATTTCTAATAAGCTTTCGATGCTTCTGCTGGACTACCCACAACACCTTCGTGTCCCAGTGAGACCAGCAGGAACCTTCTAGGGACAGTAATAGAAAACCCATTTCTCCTCCTTTAGAGCATGGGCACAGTGCCAGCAAAAACACTTCTCCAACTTCAGCTTGAGAGGTGGTGGTCAGCAACCCAAATTAATCCAGGCCACAGGTATCTTGAAACATTCTCTGGAAGTTATTTTACCATATTCTCAAGAACATGTTCTCAGTGGGCTTGGTCACACAGGCCTGCACAGTTGTGAGGTGGAAGCAGGAGGCTCAGGAGGTCAAGATCACTCTCATTCACTGAGTTTCAGGCCAGGGTGGGCTACTTGAGACCCTGTCTCAACAATCAAACTAAACCAGAACAAAAACAGCACCCTTTAAAAAATGACATATTGGTAGGTAGTGGGCATGTAGCACAGCACTGTTGCACTTGACTGGCATGGACAGGACCGAGATCCAACTCTTTGCACTAGAGAAGAGGGAGGGGGAAGAGGAAGGAAAGGAAAAGAAAAGAGGAGGAGGAGGAGGAGGAGGAGGAGGAGGAGGAAGTGCAATTGCTCCTGGGAGATATGATTGCAGCATGTTTCCTAAAATAGCGTCTTTCAAACTGGTAAGTGATACAGAATCACCTCATTATTATTAGCCTGACTATAGATTTTTGACTTACTTAGTCCCAGAACTGGCATTTCTTAACAGATCCCAGGCAATGCTTGGGCTGTTAATTCAGAGACCACATTTTGGCAATCTCCGAGTTAAGGAATTAGAAAATATTGTGGCGCAGCTCAGACTTCAAGGTTTCCTGGTGTGGTGTATACTTTTGTTTAGCCAAAATATCAGCCACCCATGTTCTTTCTCCCTTGCCTGTCTATCATCTAGAAATTGCAAAAAGCTGAATGCTCACTTTCTTCAGCTGCTCTGCACCTTGGAGCCAGCATGTGCTCCTACAACACAGTTCCAGTCAGGGAAACTAAAGCAGAACTCTGAAGGGCTGGGAGCAGCTCTGAGGAGAGTGTTTCTTTGTGTAACAGCAGTCCAAAAAATTCCATTCTCCTTCTCTTCCTCTGAGTGTGGATATCTGGACCTAAAGGAGCCTTCTTGGGACCACAGACATGGCACAGAAAAAAGATGACAGCGGCTAGTCGGGGAAAGCAAAACAGTGCTGAGAACCTTTACTTCCAGATGCTGCATTTTGCAGGACACAAAAACCTTTCTGGCCTGGACCACAGCCCACTGGATTCTCTGTTACTTACAGTTAAAACAGTTTCTAAGGGGACTGGTGAGAAAGGGAGAAAGAGGCAGAGGAGGGAGCAGGGAGGGAGACAAATACACACCACACACATATATACATACATACACACACGGAGAAAGAGAGAGACAGAGACAGGGAAGGAGGACGAGAAGGAAGGAGTCATTCTTTTAAGTTAAATACAAAACTAAACCAAAACAAACCTCCCAATCACATAATAATCACAGCCGCAGCTGTAAACTTCCATCTTCTGTGACCATGGTGATAAACGGGTGTTTCAACCTGCACAAACAAGCAGAACAAACGAACTAATTAAAGCTAGATTTCAGAAACATCTTGATTCTCGTTTTGACGACAATAAAAGGAAGCAAGGCAGAGATGTACAGACATTCTAGACCAACATTTGCTAACTGCTAGTGCAGACTGTGCACGCTCCATTCTTCCCTAATGAGCTATAGTGGAGGCAAATAAAGCTGTTCATTTATTGAAGTGCCTCCGCTTAACTTACATCAGTAATCATTAATAAACTTAGCCCGCTTAATGTTTCCTCAGTGTTTGACCTTGACTTTGTCTTTCCGGCTTACTCCAGGCTCCCACATTTGGTCGCCACATTCCCATAGAACTCCTTTCATCAACTTGGGAATCACTCTCACCTGCTGTTTGCCCATGTACGTCTGCAGGAGCAGACGTGTTCACGAGCACCGGGAAAAACAAACAAAGGTAGCGTTACAAACAGACTCAGGGAAAAAAAAAAAAAAGCAGGGCAGGTGGATCTTAAAACACCTCTCACAGATGGGCTCACGCTGCGAGACTGCTTTGCTCAAACTTCAGGACAGCCTGAGTTTTTATGGTTACAAAATAATTAGTCTCTGAGTCAGCTTTTAATCTTATGTTAATGAGACCCCCTACAGTCTTGGCGCTTACCTTCAAATTAGAGATTGATCTATAATTAATAAGGCTCATGATGCCAGTCCCTGAGACAGAAGCGATTTGGGGGCAGTGGGGAATAGGGCACTGAAAAGTTTAAGTGACAGCGTTTGCGATTGCATGCTTACCACATCCGACGTTGGACTGCATCTTGGTGACAGTAGCAGCTTTCTCTGAGCATAAGATAACGGACACAAGCTTGTTGCAAGGAAAACAAAGGGGGAGGGGGAGTGGGAATGAACTCTCATCCAAGGTCTTAGAAGGGACCATGAATACTGCATCTAGTTTCTGTTCTTACCAAAAACTTTTGTATTCACAACAGATTTGTCTAATGTTCACATCAAATTCTCCCTTAGCTTCATAAATTTGGTTGCAATGCCTTTAACTTCAGGGGGGTGGAGGTACAGCAGACCATAGAGCCATTGTTTTTTTTTTTTTTTTTTTTTTTTTTTTTTTCCAGCAGCCCTGTGATTTCTCTACTTGATTGTTTTACGGGCTCAAAATTCCCAATCATTGCAGGAGAGGAACCCTCGCTGGTTAATTAAAATCTAATTTTCTATTCTATCATAATTGCAGCAGCAGAAGGAGGGGAAAAAATGAGACTTATTATCCTAAAAATGAAAATGATCCCTGAACTGCTTCGGCTTATTTTTGAGTGCCGTGTTACAATTTGTCTGGAATTTAATCAGTAGAATAAACATGGCCATGAGCTCTGTGAAGTCATTTGTTTGAAAGGCTCTAAGGGAAGGGCTGCACCATTTTGTTCAGTGTTTTCTAGACAGCCTGTTTAGACTTCTTGATAAAGACAAGGAGGAGGAACAGAGCTGGGACCATCATTTGTGTGCGGTGGACTTACTGGGTGTGACTCCATGAGCCAATGTAGGACGTTACAGCAGATGCCCTCTTTAAGAGAGGATCTGGAATCGTTCCTCCCAATCTAGGAAGAAAATTAATTTCAGTTTACTCTACATTTTTAAAATCTGTGCAGCAGCGGAGAATTGGGGTGGCTGAACCGAGAAGCATAGTAGCGATGGGATGGGGCATCAGCTGCTTGGGTTCTGAGCCTGTGGGCTGGGGTGTGAAGGGCACCGCCGGTAAGGTGGCGACCCAGCACTTTGGGATTAGAGATGGCCGTCCCACTGTAATTACTTGGTCCACTGAGTCTAATAGGTAGCAGGAGCGGATCTTTGCTTTTAACTTTTCCCTGAGTCATCGTGTGATCACAGAGGTTTAACGCTCTAGCTCTGGTTAGTAGTGGACACATGGTGAATTGTTTTCTCCAGAACTGAGGACTGAACCAAGGGCCTTGTGCTTGCTAGGCAAGAGTTCTACCACTGAGCTAAATCCCCAACTCCAATATGGTGAATTTTAGATTTTCACTTAGTGTGTGTGAATGTACTGCTTACACAAATAGAGTGCAATATGGTACAGAATATGAAAATTTATACCTATATTTATAGGAAGTACTTTCTGTATGTTTTATGTGTATATCTATAAGTCCATCTTATGTTCTCAGGCACAATAAAACAAATAAAAAATATAAATATATGTATAAATGCCATTTATAACATTACTATATGCACATGCATATTTATTCTATATAAGTATGGATAAATGTGTAGAAGAATACATTCATAGATAAAAATGGGTTTTACTATGTGGATTTATGAATGCTATTAAATAGGATTTAGAAACAGTCCAAAATATCCAATGTAGAGAGAGCACATTTTCCCACTGGATAATGATTATGTATAATTTGAATTTTAAATACCCTTGAGTGTAAACCATACCTTTTATAATGCTCAGTAGGTCAATAATAGAGAGGAAAACCTTCATGCCATTTTACCTATTTCCAGGATAATTCTTTTCTTATTCTGATGGGTAAGGGTTCCTGAGTTCCCTGCTCTCAAGTGTCTGACTTCATCGCAAGTGTGGAACAAAACCTTCAGGATGCAACAGTTTGTACCCTCTTTGGACTGGTCATTCTTCCCTTCCTCTGCCATCTGAAATGATTCTGAGAATCTTGGAAGTTCATCACATGTTTCTGCTCTTTGTTTTAAGCGATGATCATAGGAATGGAATCAAATACATGTGTGTCCGACTTCTTTCCAACTTTCATGGAAGCAACAAAGTTGTAAGTTAGGAACAAGTCCTAGACCTGCGCTCTCATATGCAGGTCAAATCCCAGGCTTCTGGGTCCCACTCTCCAAGATTCTAATGTAGTGGGATGACCTGAGGCCTAAGGAGATGCACTTCTGATGTGTCCCTAAGCCAGTAGCTCTCAACCTACTGGTCACAATTCGTTTTGGAGTCAAATGACCCTTTCAGAGGGGACACCTAAGATTGTTGGAAAACACAGATATTTACACTAGAATTTATAAAAGTAGCAAAATGACAGCTATAAATATGTTCCAAAATATTTTAAAACCATCGTTGCTCTTTTTAGAATTATTGTCACTAATTCAGATATTCTGTAACCAGAAAGGACCAACTATCTATTTTCCAAGTTCTCATACCTGTGGCCTTTACTCTACTTTCTGTACCTGTGAATTTTTTCTATTCTCAGTGCTGTTATGGAACCTTGGCCTCATTCTAGACCGCTACTTCCCTGCCCTATTGCTCTTGATGAGTTATGCAGACTTGCTTTCTCACACAGCCCCACCATGTAACAGGCTGCCATATATTTCTGAAAGCGAGGCCAATCAGTCATGGCCATAATTGTCAAAACTGGTAGCCAACTCTTTATAAGTTGGTAATTTCAGGCATATTCCAATAGTGATGAAAAACTAACAAATAAACTTAGTGTCTGAAATAAGTGGGATCATGCAATCTTTGTCCGTTTGTATCAGGCTTGCTTAATTTGTAGCATGCTATCATGATACCTCAATGCCATGTCATATATAGTATTTTTCCTTTAAAATAAAATCTGTCTCTCTCTTTCTCCCTCTCTCTCCCTCTCTATCTGTCTCTCTCTCTCACACATATGCACATACACACAATGCCCCATTTTTTCTTTTCTTATACTTAGGTTTTTTTCACTTCTTGGCTACTATGAATAAGTATGCTGCAAAATTGACACACCATTATCTGAGTCCCACTTTCAATTCTTTTGGGTGCACATGCAGGAGTAGAATTTATGTACCACATAGTAATTTTATATTTAATCTTTTAGTGAATCGCCAAACTATTTTTCATGGTGGGTACAATTTTACATTGGAGGTAAGGCTAAGAATTAATAAATCTGTTGGGTTGGAAAGATGACTCAGTAGTTTCCTCAGAGGAATTTAGTTTCATTCTCAGCACCCACATTAGGAGGATCACATCCTCCTGTAACTCCAGTTCCATTGGATCTGCTTACCTTGACATCCATAAGCACTTTGGAACACGATCTAGGGATGGAGTATATGAGGAGAATTCCGAGTGCTTTTGAGAAAACTCCAAGAAAACAGGACAATAGTCTTGTGACCTCAGTTTCTTCAAAACATGGAATTGTTGTTGCAATGTGTTTTTTGTTCTCCTCCTAGGTATAGTGATTAGGAGTGAGTTTACTTCAGATTATTCATTATTGCTTGCTGTTGTTATTCAATTAAATATTTAAACTATTTTTTATATACCTTCAATGGAAAAATATGTTTTCACCATTTGCAGTTTGTCCTTGTATACAGCTTGAATTCATAAGAACGTTATTGGTGTGATTTTTTTCTTAACCCTCAGAGAATAAATTGTCTGGTACTTGGATAAAGTTGACTATTGCTTTAAGCTTTAGTTTGCTTCATTTATTGGCTCCATTCTCCCAGGTCCCACCTCCTCTAAAATAATGACAAAGCCCTTTTAATCATGTACATGCACACACACACACACATAATTTAAAAAATAAAAATAAAAATAAGATATGTTAACTTAGACATAACAAAACACAGTCTTCCCTCTTCAGCCTGTAGCAATACCTACCTTCTTACTTCCTAGGTGGTCATCACATCTCTGTGTGGCTTTGCAACAAATCTTTCACTTTGGCTTTCATCCATGAATAGCTACTTGTCATTTTTGGTGTTTTGAAAGCCACTGAAGCTGTATCCTGGAATGGGTGAACACACATGCCATGGAATGGTTGAGACTGAAGGATCATGAATTTCAGGTTAATCTGGACTATATAGCTAGTTCCAAGGAATCCTGGGCTACATGGTGAAGACCAGTGCCAAGAAAGAAAACCTAAAACATAAGCAGAATAATCACTAATGTTTTCATCCTATAAGCAAAGTGAGAAACAGCGTAGTTATTTTTGCAGCTTTTGGGACCATCATAAAGTATGGAACTTTGGGTCAACCTCGTGCCTTTAAAGGGCTTTTTAACAATGTTCCTTGAAGCCTAGCTGATCAAAGGCCCAGGACACACAGTGGGTGCTGCCCAGGCTTCACACTTTAGACATCACCTACTTCTACCTTGCTCTAGAGTGCCATGTTTCTTCTATGTGGACTGTGTTATGACCTGCTACTGACTTCTCCTATCCCTTTAAGAGACAAGCCCTACCCACGCCTTTCCTGTCTGCCAAGGCAAGTGGATCTTTCTTCCTCAGCCAGCCTGCAAGCTCCTTTTCTTTTCTGTCTCTCTCCTGAAGAGTTAACTTCTCTCCTCTCCCCCATCCTCTCTCTCTCTCTCTCTCTCTCTCTCTCTCTCTCTCTGTTCCTCTTTCTTTTTCTCTCTCTCTCTCTGCCTCTCTCTGTTCTTCCCCTTCTCCCTTTCCCCTCCATAACCCATTAAATAAATACCCACTTTCTCTGCATGGCATGCCTATCTGTCTCTGTCACCCGCTGCTGCTCCTTACCTGGGACCCGCTGCCCCTCATGGCCCACTGCCTCTCGTGGCCTGCTGTCTGCTGCCACTCCTCAGGGAATGGCACCATTTTATTTTTACCATTACAGACTGTTCCTCAGATATCCAAGATCCAGAAACATCATTCTGAAGTAGGATAATTTCTATTATTTCTATTCTAGGTCCTTGTGTGCCTCTTTCTTAAACCTACTCTTTTTGAAACTATTTACATCCTGGTGCCTAAGGGTTGGCTGAAGGATATCACTGAAAATATAGAATTGTGGGTGTCATTTGTACTTCTAGACCAATGTGCCCAAACATGGTTTTTCCAGATGGTTATAGGGAGCACAGAGTAAGGGCAGGGAAAGAGAATAAGGTTAAGATTTGGATCTAGGTCTGAGATAGAGTATACATTTATTAAGTTCCCTTGGGGATCAGAACTAAAAGGATTAGTATATACATACATACATATACATAAGTAGAATTTATTAAATCAGTTTACATTAGAATAGTAACAACCACTGTCTCCAGTTCCTTGATGCCTCAACAGCAGTGTGGTCGCACACTGACTGTTTCACAGAACAACCCAGTGCTTACTCAGTTCACCAGACTTGGTACCTCAGCAGTCCCTGTTGGGAGCATAGCAGGAAGGTCCTTGTACTCACAGTTCTCCAGAGAAACCAGAGTTGTTAAGCATACAGCATTGTCTTTCCAATGGGAGAGAGGAAAAACCTGTTCTTCCATCCAGAAAGTTGAGAATTGGAAGTGATTAACAGCCTGGTGATCTGTGTTATCTGTTGGGCCAGGCCATATCAAACTCTTACAACCAAGACCAGAAGTGGCTGGTAATCTAAATGACCTTTAGAGCCAGAGGCTCCTTCAGGCTCCCACAGCCAGGACCAGAGGTGGCTAACAGGTCAAATGACCCCTACACTAGACAGCTGAGACCAGACCAGACCCTTCCTTAGGCCCTCAAGCTAGTACAAGTAGCTTGTCTCTAGAACCCATCTCCTTGAAGGAAATGACATGTACCCTAAGTTGAATTTCAATGTAATTATGCTTCCCTGTGCAAAGGAGATTGTATTACACCAGGAAACTTTTTCCAAACTATACTGGACTTAAATACATTCAGAATAAACTGCCTGTAATTAGACTTCTAGAATCAAGGTTGATGAAGTCAATCTGCACCAGGTTTTCATTCTTATCTCTGCACAGTATGTTTTCCTGTATGACAGCTGCAGGGATCCCCTCAGTTCCAGTATAGGAAGGAAAACCTGGAAGGTTCCTGGAGAGCCACTGAATGCAGTCACAGTGGAAGCCTGAGAGTGTTGGAATTAAGCAGCAACAATAGGAAATCACCTCAACAGCCAATACAGAGGCAGGCCCAACAAGAGTGAAAGCCAAGGAGAGAAGGAGAATGATCTTTTGGACATATCCTTTTTCATCTAGGGTGCTACCTGAAGGTGCCACACATTCAAAGTGGCTCTTACCACACTGACTAAGGCCAGCAAGACAATTCATTAGTTGAGGCTCTCTACTTAGGTGACTCTAACCAGTGCAAAGTTGACACCACATAGTGGCTAATCACCTACCACCATGTTTTCTACCATAGTGCTTCAAAAGGAGTCTGAACCTTTGAAACCGGTCTTGAACCTCACAGTCATTATCATGTAATGTTTTCTGAGATATGAGTGAAGGACTCTAGCTGGCTTGACAATGGCAAACACAGGCAAACACAGGCCTGAGCATGGCAGACAAACTTGGTGCCAGCAGCCAGCAGGTTTTGTCCTTTCCCCTTCCCTCTTCCCTGCTAAACCTTTAGATTACGTTCTTAAAGCTGGTCACCAATGTCTATCCCTCTTAGGCCACTTTCTTAATACCTGACTTGTTCCTGAGACTGATCATCAGGGTCTAACTCTTAAAACATCAAGGTCCAGCAAGCAGCAAGCAGTATTTTGACTAACCAAATTAACTTAACTAACTAACCAACTAGAACTTACGAACACATCCTAGGTCATTCTAACACAGACCCCCTCCTCACTTAAAATTAACACTTGAAAAGTTATTTGCTGCTTTTTCTGCCTGCTTCGGATTCAGCCACCTGTTCCTTTGCCTTGTTTAATAAAGGATCTCTTTGTGTTTGGTGTGTGCTTGGGAATTGGTATTTGGGTATGATCTGTGCCTCATCGGGGGTCCAGAGGGGAGCACCTACAATACAGGGGTCCCTTCAATGAGTTCATAGCACACCTTATTAGGTGGAGACAGCTCATACTTGTATGTGTATGCAGTGGTGTCTCATTTCCTTCTCTTGTGCTAGGATTACAGATGTAGACCACCATGTCTGGCTCACGGGTCTTTTAAGTGCTTCTTACACAGCCTTAAGTTCCTTATTTCCAGACAGTTCTGTCATGAAGGATCTTGACCTCCCGTGCTCCTCCTCGGTTTGCCAAATACAAAGTTTTCCATCTTAGCACCAGAATCAAGATGTATTGTGCCCACGAAGAGTTAGTTCTACTGCTTAACTGTTTTCATTATTGGAAAGTCCAGGATAGGATCAAAAGTACAGAATCTTCCTTCTTTCTTAGCTGTCGCTCCCAAAGGAGTAATACCTATCCATTTGTTTCCAAGGTGGCTGCTACAGTGCTAAACATCACACACTTGGCAGTATCTTGAACAAGAAGCAGCGAGCACCAAAAGGCCATTCTTTTCCTAGAATGTACTCTTTCTCTCTGACAGAATGCTTCACGTGAGTGGCCCATGAGTACTCTCCTTCTATCCTATTAGCAATGCATACAGATTGCCCTGGTCACCTCTAGACAAATCATGGGCAGAATGGGATGAGTTCTTTGGTGGGCTCAGGTGACTCGTCCTTTAGATGAGTGTAATGCATACATTACACCCTAAAAAATTGTCTAGCCTGCTCTCAACAATAAGGCAGGGAGAAGTTACTCAAGACTGGAAGCCATAGCAACAAGACCGAGAGAGCAGTTACTTTCCTTAGAATTGTAAAGGAGGATTAGCAATTAGCAATAAAGAAGAAAGGGGATTTGTCACAGCAGAGAGGAGGCAGCCACAGCTAAGCTTGTAATAAGCAGATTGCAAGAAGAAAATGTTCAAATGAAGTCCATGGGCCTTCATTATAAATGGTGAGTGATTAACGGCATTGCATTTCATTAAATTTATGAGTTGGACTTGTTATACAACACATCACTAATAAATAACGGCGGATGGATTAATATTGCTGTTCTCCATCAATATTTTCATGATGTCTTTTCACCAAAATTAACTGTTGCCAGGAGAAAAATCAAGCAAAACCCTTCAACGTTGATGAAGCAAAATGACTTAATCAGCTCATCTAAGAAATAAGAAGGCACGCAGACTCAACTTCTGAGATTCCAAGGAGGAGAGGCAGATTGCTGGGCCTTTCTTTTCTCATCCTAGGTATAAACACAGACCGCTGCAGGAAGAGTGAGTCCATATCAACAGAAACCATAGCTCCAGCCCTGCTCAGGGGTCTCCTGATCCACACTGTTTCTTCCTCTGACCTCTAGCTTTCTTACAATTCTAACTTTATATTCCAGTACTTATATAGGTAAGGTTTACATCAGAAATGTCTCTTCTAGGTTTGTACAGATGATGGTAGTTTGGTCCCATGCAGAAATGTTAGGAGGTGACTGGATCAGGAGGGTTTTGGCGTAATCTCTTAGTAGAGGCATAATTTAATGACACTGTTGAGAGGTGGGAGAAAAATGTAGAGGGGAAGAAAAGCTAAATCACCAGTGTGTCCTTGAAGGGTGGGATATCCCAACCCTTGACATTCTCCTTGGTCCTCTCCTCTCCTTCGCCCTCTCTTTTTTCTCTCTTACACTCCTCTCCTTGCCCTTCTCTGCTATAAGGAGGGTGCAGCTTCACTCTGCCTCACCTCCTCTTCCTGATGATCTACCTCACCACAGGCCAAGCTGACAATGAGCTGAGATCTCAGAAACATTAGCCATGATAGATATTAACTCCTTTAATCCCCCCCCCACACCTCAGGGATTTTGCAACAGCAGTGGGAAAAAGCATACAGTATCCTTTCTTATACAAGAACAATGCGTTCATCATTGACTGACAGATATCCAATATTTAGTACTTAGCCTGGAGGTCAGCATAGGTTGCAGCAACTTTATTTCTAAGCACACCTGGTGAAGAGGCACTTTCCACTAAGTCAGGAATCTACTACAATGACAGAGGTACCCTCTACTTTTGGTTGGTGACATGTGACATGACACTAGTGTTCGGGTCTGACATTTATAAGACATGGCCTTCTCAGTCATCATTTGGGCTCTCTCACAGTGCAGTTGACAGATGCCCAGATGCACTGTTAGAAATACAAGCTGGAAGATGTCAGCCTCTTAAGGTCTGAGCCTGGGAACTGGTATGACATCACATCCTATTTATCTGTGGAATAGTCAGAGAGCCCAGGTTCAAGGGTTGAGAACATAGATCCCAACGTCGACAGAAGAGTTTCAAATTTGTGGGTACCATGTTTAACTTAGAACATCAGCTTGAATGCCATTTCCTTAGAGAGGTCTTGCATGGTCAGCACGGACTGCCCAATGTATTCATTTTCTTGTCACTGTGCTTTGATTTTTCTTCATGATGACATTACCTGAGCACAGTTTGTAAACATGTTTTTTAATTGCCTGAGTTTCATGTTACTTCCTAGTCAGTTTATAATTCCTACACGTGTATGAAAATGAAGCATTGTGTTCAAAACCATATCTACACATACTATGCTCCCTCAAATGCTTAATGCACAATTAATATTTATTGGGTAATGAATGCATGGAATGTTTTATCACGTAACACCTTTGGCAAATCATAATAAGGATTATAAACTATTCACTATTAATAAGCATTCCTGATGTTTCTTTTATAACTTGGCTTTTATTATTACCATCCCCCAATTTACCAATTTACTGAGTCCGCTCCTTTGTCACAGATGTGAAGTCAGAAGTCAAAGTTGCACACAGAAGGAAGGCATTTTTGGCTGAGTCCTGCCTTATGGAAATTCACCAATATCCTGTCACACAAATTCCTAACTCTGACATGAAAAAATTGGATTAGGAAATAGCTAGGGATGAGATATTCATGAAGGTGTAGCTTTCTGAGTGCAAAGAAGAAAATGTCGTCGTGTATTTGTTACTGTCCGTGGTTATAGCGTTATTGGGAAGCAAGCAGTAACGGTGCAGTGGAAATTCTGAGAAAATGGGCTGAGTGACTTATTGCCTGTTGGTCCAGAGCCTGCAAATCTGTTTTTGAAAGCACAGCTGGGATAAAGCTACAGAATAATGTGCTGCTTTTTACCTGCTCCAAAGTCCTTTATTGGGTCCCAGGAGGGAAAACCAAGAGAGAAGGGGAATAAAAGAAACTCACAAGCCTGGTTCTGTATGCTGTGGTGTAGGAGCAACAGGATAGATAAGCATTGGGCTTCTATTTTAATCTGAAATTAGTGACAAGTCTCCTTTAATAAGGGCAGACCTCACTATGACTGTGCATCTCCATTTCTTTTTGGAGTCAAATAAAGTCAATTAAAACCATTGCATTTCAGATGGGAAGCAATTCACAGTCTTTTATTAGCAGCACAGTGGTGTTGTTTTCTTTTGTCACCAAGGCAGCAATTAGCAGGCTTCTAATGGCACAGAGGTGGGTGACAGGCTAAATGGACTGTGAGGAAGAAGGCAGATGTGTTCAGACCTCTGCAAAGAGAAGCAGTGCTCTAAGGTTCTCAGACTGCTCCGGACCACCTGTTTAGGCAGTGGGTTATAGTCTAGGTATAGGGAGTTATACCTAGTTAAAGTGATGAGATAAGTTACCTGTACATCCGTGGAACCTTTTCCCAGTCTCGGGAACATTGTGGGAGAGGTAGTGAAAGAACTGTAAGTGCTGGGGGTGCTGGAAGATGGAGAAGCGTGGAACGAGGCTGTCTAATGGATAAGATGTCATTGATGCAATTGTGAAGGCAGCGTAGTTGTAATTGTCTGCACAATGCCTGAAATAAAATGGAAGAAAAGAAAGAACAGAAAGGGGGGCAGTAGGGTAGAAGGCCGACTCGCTGGGAAGTGGGTGGATAGGTGTCTGAAGGGGTGAAGGTGCTGAAGGGGGCATGTGATCCAAGTGTGTTGGGCACAAGTCTGGCATTGTCACAATAGATGTAGCATAACCCCCCTCCTCCATACATTTGACCTCCTCATATGAGTGTGGAGATTTTACTCCAGGTTCTGGATTGAGCCGCTTGAGACTTTAAGAATAGTTGGTTTCTAGCCATAAATAAAGGACATTGAGACTATAATTCGTGACTCTAGAGAAGCTAAATAAGAAGGTGAACCCAAAGAAAAACATATAAGCATCCCCCTGAATATTAACCTTCATCAGGCGATGAAAGAAGACAGAGACAGAGACCAACATTGGAGCACTGGACTGAAGTCTCACGATCCAAAGGAGGAGCAGAAGGAGAGTGAGCACGAGCAAGGAACTCAGGACGGCGAGGGGTGCACCCACACACTGAGGCAATGGGGATGATCTATCGGGAACTCACCAAGGCCAGCTGGCCGGGGTCTGAAAAAGCATGGGACAAAACCGGTCTCGCTGAACATAATGGACAATGAGGACTACTGAGAACTGAAGAACAATGGCAATGGGTTCTTGATCCTATTGCATGTAATGGCTTTGTGGGAGCCCAGGTAGTTTGGATGCTCACCTTAATAGACCTGGATAGAGGTGGGTGGTCCTTGGACCTCCCACAGGGCAGAGAAACCTGCTTGCTCTTTGGGCTGAGGAGGAAGGAAGACTTGATTGGGGGAGGGGGAGGGAACGGGAGGTGGTGGCGGGGAAGAGGCAGAAATCTTTAATAATTAAATTAATTAATTAATAAAAAAATCAGCAAGGAAAGAAAAAAAAAAGAAAAAAAAATAAAATTAGGAACAGAAAAAAAAAAAAGCAAGGAGAGAGGTATATGGAAGGTTTGGAGGGAGGAAGGGGAAATGATGAAATTTTATTCCAATCTCAAAAAGATAAAACAAATTTTAAAATGAATAAATGTGCTCCACTGAAATCAAAAAAAAATAAATAAATAAAACCTGTACTTCAAAGGAAAAAAAAAAAAGAATAGTGTTTATATTGGTGTGTTTCAAGGATCAAATAATAAGAAACAGACATTAAAATTATTTGTGAAACATGAAAAGGAAATTTTAGAAGTTCTGATTGTTGTACAGTACCACTTGGGGGTTTTGGTGATTAATTTTGTATGTTGTATTTTTTTATCATGCTGATTTTGTTTCTGATTCTATTTTATGTATGATTATACTTTATATCTTAGTTATAAAAGCAATGGGCTTGAACTTTAGGCTAGGAAGGAAATACTTTGGGAGTTGCTGACTTTTTTTTTTCAAGAAACCCCCAAGAGGCTAAAGAAAGTAGGAATCCAAGAACGAATGTGTGTCCAACATCAACCAGGAAACGTGAAGACCCAGGCCTTTTGATGCACAAACTGAGCAAGACCTGTGCTCAGTGTCCGGACATGATAGGACCAAACAGAACTCTTTATCTCACCGTTCATCCTAGGATTTTTCTCCCATTTTCCACAAACTCTCCATCATTGCCTGTGGCTCTGGTTTGCCAGGGTACGATGCTGAATCATTAAGATGTTATCTTCTTGTCTTTCCTAATACCAGGTTTTACAACATGATATTCGTTTCTGTTTTTAAACATCTCTTATATTCATAATTTATTGATACTCTTCATTTTTTCCATTTTTAGTTCAGAGTGAAGTTTTGTCTCATTAGTAGATATATTCAGCTTTAATATGCTAAATGATTCAATGTAGGGTTAGAATTATACAAGAAACTGTAATGTTTACAGAAAAATTCAGATTTGAATACTACTCATTTTTTTTTTTTTTTTTTTTTTTTGGTTTTTCGAGACAGGGTTTCTCTGTGGTTTTGGAGCCTGTCCTGGAACTAGCTCTGTAGACCAGGCTGGTCTCGAACTCACAGAGATCCGCCTGCCTCTGCCTCCCAAGTGCTGGGATTTTGAATACTACTCATAAGCGATGGGGAAACCACCTGATGATATGCTAGATAGAGATGGTCATGAAGAGGAGATGACATGAATATATACTTTATACTATTGTATGCACATGAACAGAACAAAATTTACTGCTATATATTATGGTAGCATAATAGAAGTCTCTTCCTAGAAACTATAGCATTGTGTAGAACTAGAAAGACTTCAAACATTACTCAGTGTGCCTGTTTCTACCTACAACCCCTTCCTCTTATCTTTGAAAGTCCACCCCTAGAGAGAAAACACCTTAAGGAAGGATTATCATATTTATTCAGCCGAAAGTTCTGCTGTAGATCCTATTTGGTAAGTAAGTAAACTTTTTTGCCTTTGTTGCCACCTCCAAATGTCTGTACACTTTAATGTTGACCTGAAAAACATCTACCTATAAATGTTTGTTTCTGCCATTTCTGTTCCTGTAAACATGTCTAATTAGGACAGAAATTCCATTTGGTGGTCAGAGGACTTAGAAACTGTCCTCAGGTGGCCCAGCTGTTACCTAACCTTTAAAATCAGTAAGAAATTGTAGGGGACCTTCTGTAGGCATTAGCCTGGGTACCATTTGTGTGAATATTAAAAGGAGTTTTCCCATTCTCCTGAGTACACGATGGATTCTTCACTGCTTGGACTTTCCATGACAGTCCCACTAACCTCAAGAGTCTAATGATGAGCAAAGAGGAAACAAGAAAAGAGCTAAAGGGGGCTTGTTAAGAAAGGGAGGAGAATACACTAGAGTCAGCAGATAGGAAATGAAGAAGACAAGGCACCAGGTACTGTCTTCACTCTCATAGTCTGTGAGGAAGAAAGACAAGAATGGCTAGTTGAGTTTGACCTCTAGGATGACTTTCCAGATTTCGGTCGCATCCCTGACACCAAATGCACGGAACAACAGTGCTCCAGAAGTTTTACCGCGTCTGAGCGTTCTAGGACCCAGCAACTTCTCGGGATATTTTTACCTGTGTTCTTGAACTAGTCTGACTTCCCTCTGCTTTCCCTCAAAATGGAAAACATAGAAGGAGCTGGAGTACAGATGTATTGCCCAAAGTGATTCCAATGAATGCCAATATGGTTTGCAGAATAGCAAGCTGGGGAAGGTAAGGCCTCGATGTCAGAATATATTCTAAAGCAATGAGGCTGGAACTGCTTCTGGTGAAGCTGCTTGTTGTATGGGCTGAAAGTTGGGTGAGCAATAGCCTGACACCTTTTTATTTTTCCAAAATCCATTTTTAAAACATTTGCTTAGTGATGTTGGGGGAGAAATCTGGTTAGAATACTCTCTGCTCACACTGATAACATCTTATACACCATCATTACTGATGAACCCCCAAATGCTCCTATACTCACCTGCTCTATCCCCAGCTTTAGTACTGTGTGTCATTGATTTACTTCAAGGGGAGAGGAAGGTCTTTGCTTTGTCACCCTACTTCCATCTACCTTAGTGTACTTAGGTCTTGGCCGACAAAAGCCACATTTTAAAATTTTCATGGCAGGCAACACTCCAGTGATATCTATGTGCACATGTAATTGCATGCATAAAATTATGTGGGCATGTATGTACACACCTGTATGTATGCACACACACACAAAACTGATAAAATGGGAATAAATATGCTCCATTTCCTTAGCTCAGTGAGTGTCACTTTGATAACATGCCCTTTGTGGGTGGTGCTTCTCCCTGAGCTGGTGGTCCTGGGTTCTATAAGAAAGCAGACTGAGCAAACCACCTTGAATAAGCCAGTAAATGTACTTTTCCATGGCCTTGACATCAGCTCCTGCCCAGGTTCCTGCATTGTTTGAATTCCTGCCTTGACTTCCTTCAATGATGGACTACAATGTGGAAGTGTAAGGCAAATAAATTCTTTCCTCCCTAACTTGCTTTTGGTCATGGTCATGGTGTTTCATTGCAGCAATAAAAAACCTTAACTAATACAAGCAATAAAAATAACTAATACAATGAATATTTTAAATATGTGATATCATTGATCTCTTCAAGTGAATAGTTGAGTGGGAGAAGGGAAAAGTAAGCAAAGTAGAAGACTGTAGAAATATATCTAAATATCTTGGCATAAACTTACATTTTTCTCTGTTAACCTGATTTTAATAGGACCATAAAAATTCAGTGCTGAGCATTATCTAATGGCATATACAAAAATATAGATATTTATATGCATACATTTTCAGTGTCTTTGTGCACATGTGTACATAGGCATGTGCTTATGCTTGTGTTTATGTGAGCAGATGCACTTTTATGTGTGTGTATATGCCATTCTCAGTAATACTGTCTGTCTCCTTTGAGACAGGGTGAGGCCTAATGCTCTCACCACTTGGGCTGTAGCAGCTGGACAGCAATAGGGACCCTTCTGTTCCTGTCTCCTCAGTTCTTGGGCTATACACATGTGACATCATACTCATCATTTTTACATGGGTTCTGGCCTTAAATTCGGGTCCTCACGCATAAGGCAAGCACTTTATTGACAGAGCCATCTGTCTAGCCCTTCCTTTTTATTTTCTGAAAGTTAGAACCTTTTTGGAAGGCTTTTTAAACTTAGACTGCACTGTTCATCATTCTATAGGTGTGTGTGATACAGACAATTCTGTTACACTATAACAGACAGGGCTGAGCATCCTTGGTTATTGTACTTTGTCTTTATTTGTAGAGATTAATGTCACTGGAGTGGACATTGAACAATGGCCCAGTCCAACCCTGTTTCTGTTTGAACAGTAAATCAAGTACCACATTCAGTAATATTAGTTTGCAGTAGGGAAGAAATATCTCAGTGATCTGTTATGTTGTATTTAAGAGAAAATTCCCAAGTAATTTTAAGTTGAAACTAACATTGAAATGAAATTATTATCTAAAGAGATAGTCAATATCCTTTCATTGTAGTCTATTTAGTTGAATAGAAGTATTGAGATGGCCTTGCTTTGTAGCCCTAGGCTGCTCTCTAGTTTAAGATTCTGCAGCCATGGCCTTTGAAGTACTGGTATTTATGAGTCCCACCATATCTGGTTATATCAAGACTTTAGTAGAGCCAAGAGCTCCTCATAAAGGTTCTGAAGACTCTCCTGAAGAACGGAATATAAAAGAAGACAAAACAGTCAGTTCTGTGTGATGAAAATTCACTTCAATGTTAGAAGTAACAGGAAAGTTTACTCTCCCCAAATGGCACCAGTCATTCACAGGCATCTTCTTGAGCAATGCTTCCCAACATGTGGGTCACAACCTCTTGAGGTCAAACAAAGCTTTTTTAGGGGCTGAAGATGGATGCCCCAACAGTACAGAAGAACTTTGGGTGGCTGTTCAGACAGCAAGATGTCTCTGTCAATTCTATAGTTTTGGAAGTTGCTTACAATACACTTCTTGTTAACTTAGGTAATATTGTATTCTTCAGGCGTCGTTGGTGGAGATGAAGAATTTATAATCATAGTTTTCCTTAGTTATAATAAAAGATAAAGTAGATATCCATATTGTAACTGTAATTCTTGCTTGATAACTGTTTTATTATAAGTAATTTTACTATGTTAAAGTTAAAACCTTCCTTTTTTATTTATACAGAAAGGGGGAGGTGATGTGAGATTCCCCTCTGTATGCTGTGAATACCATTCATGAATAAAGAAACTGCTTTGGACCTTTAGCAGGGCAGAACTTAGCTAGGTGGGGGAAACTAAATTGCATGCTGGGAGAAAAAGGGCAGAGTCACAGAGAAGCCATGGAGCCGCCACCAGTGACAGATATGTTGAAATTTTACCAGTAAGTCACTGCCTCGTGGCGATACACAAATTAATGGAGATGGGTTAAATTAATGTGTAAGAGTTAGCCAATAAGAAGCTAGAGCTCATGGATAAAGAAGTGATTTAAATAATATAGTTTCTGTGTGATTATTTCTGGAGTCTAGACAGCCAGAAAACAAACTAGCAGCCTCATTCAAAACAAAGGAGCCCGCGTCTCTAAATGACTTGTTTGCCTGCTTTCAGTCTTTTCATTTAAACTAAGAATATTGAGTATTTATATACTTTCGCTTTTTTTGCCAGAATATATAGAGAGTCTTCTTTTCATATTCCATGTTCATCCTCACATGCAAACCCTGTGGAAATGGGAAGAGTGATATGAGGCTCATGCCACCCAATGTGTGTCACTCAGTATTTGAAGAAACTTTCAGATTTATTTTGGTCAATGCAATTTCTATTTTGAAGAGATCAAGACTTTTAAATAATGTTTGATCATATACTCAGCATTAGCTACTTAAATCCCCTCAAATATATTACTGCTAGAGTTAGTATTGATTGAGGAGACTGAAATTATAGAGATTTAAACCCCAGTAAGATGGAGGTATCTTTCATCACTCTACAACTTATGAACAATATCTCTTCTGGCCTGAGTTTCTAACCATTTCTATTTCTAATAAAATATAAAGAGAAGCATACAGAAGAAATTCTTAAATCCTGAAAATGACAGTGTTACCCAAAGACAAAGACTTTACAAGTGGGTCTAGACACTTGGCTTTTGAGCAGATGTGACTCCTGAGACCATTCCAGGACATGACTCTCAAGGACCTAAATCACAGCAGGTCCATGGACGTTTGCTACTCGGACCTCTACTAACTTAACAACCATTCTTCTTCTCACTTCTTTTTGATTTCATTTGAGAGTTTGGCTGTTTGCATTTTCACTCCTGCCATAAATGTGTTTTGGCAGGATGCTCACTTGGAACTCTATGGTTTCTATATAAGAATTCTATTGAGGCATTCTTTTGGAAACCCCTATGTGGGAGTCAAAGGGATAGAGCAGAGCCAAAGGAGTTGCAATTTTGAATCAGGCTAGAATCTCAGACAACCCTAAGTGGTGCCCTGGATCTGGGGTAGCCTTTCTGAGGTGGAAAGATCTTAGAGGTCAGTCTCCAGGGGGAAGGTTGTCACCAGCAGCTGTTGGACCCAGCACTGTGAAAGTGGAAGCCTCCTCCAATGAACGATTCAGGTGACATGACCTAGCATCTCCAGAACTTCATGTTGCTGCAGTTACAAAGCCTTATTCCTCCTCCAGGATCTGCAAGAATATCTATCTAGAGTTTTAGTGAGCTTAATTTAATCAGGTTTAGAGTTGGTAGGGAATGGTGCTTCCAGAATATTCCTACATCGACCCCTTCATTCCTTCCTTCTCTCACTTGCTTCTCACCTCCCACTATCCCTTCCTTTATGAAAAGCAAAATGTGGCATTTTTCTCTTATAATTTAAACATAAAACTTGAAAAGGTAAAAGGCATGAAGGCTTGTTTTTTTTTTTCCCACACTTTAGTCCCCCAGTGCAGTTGAGTATCCATGAGCCTACTCTGCAGTGTGATCTAGAATTTTTATGTTGCATTCATAAGTACTAACTGCCTCCTTTAGACACAGACCTATAGGCCCTTGTACTTTGTGGAGGAACATATACCCACAAACATATCAACACTGCCTTACAGGTACATTTTGTCTACCCAGATGTTGCATGCCCCCTTGGAGACCTAGCAGCAGCAGCAGCAGCAGCAGCGGACACCTAAGTATATTAGGTTCTTGTTGTTGATATAACAAATTACCATCAGCTCGGGGATTTATAATGGGCACCAATCTTTATGCATTAGTGCTAGAAGTCAGAAATCTAAATGTGTCTCATTGCTCTAGAACCAAGTGCTGAGAGGTCCAGGTTTCTTTCCAGATGCTGTAACAGAGATTTTGCTCTTTTGCCTCCCCAACCACACAGATTGCTTATATTCCTTAAAGTGCCTCCTGCCTTTAGAGTCAGCAAATGCCTATCAGAACCTTCTCCCATCACAGCTCATGGACTCTTAGTTCTCTGTCTTCCTCTTCTATAATTAAAGTGTGATGATTCTGCCTACCTGAATAATCCATAATAATCTATTTTAAGGTGGGATGACAGTCACCTTAATTCAACATGCAGTCTTAATTGTAATTTGTCCTTTCTTATATGTAGGAACAAAGGTAATACAAGTGTAACCTCCACTCTCTGAAAGTCTGTTAGAAGTAGTTGACAGTACACAGATTCGTGAAAGAAGCACACAAACTTATTAGTTATAAGAACCAAACAAAATAAGAAACTCAAAGAATGCTGTGCATGATGGTCTATGCCTTCAATCTCTGTACTCAGGATAAAGAGGCAGCTTGGAGTTTGAGGCCAGCCTGGTCTACATCGTGCACTCTAGGCCTGCTGAGGCTACAAAGTGAGACTCTGTCTCTACAAAACAAAACCAAACCAAACAAAACAAAGAATAAACAACAACAAAAAACTATCAAGGAAGTCTCACAAGGTTGAAGATTAAAAATTTCCTCACAGGGAAGAGGGAAATAATGGAAAATGGGTAATTTTGAAGGGGTTGGAAATAAGTTTGAAGAGTTAGGAATAAGCCCAAAGATAATCACCAGGTACAATTTCTCTTGGTTTCCTGAGTGTTACCAACAGTTAAGAAAAAATGGGGGATTGGACTTCATTGTAGGTAAAAGCTGTCATTTCACAGAGGAAGTTCGCCACAAGATCTGTCATAGCTGGTGATCATAGCTATAAAGTCTTCCTGGGTTTGGTGTCTCTTTTGGTAGTGGACCTGCTATGCTAGTTTCAATAGGTTCCCAGGACCTTAAACAAATGCATTTTTTTTTTATTTAGAAATTTCAGCTTGATAAGAACTTGGTGGGAGAAAGAAGGGACACTCAGAGAACTTCTGAAATAAAGGCATCCTCTTTCCTGTAATTCCAAAAGTTTCAGGGTTTTGAGGTGTCAAATTTCAGTGTATCACTTTCTGAACCTTGGTGTGTGTAATGTGACATGGATCCATAGACACACATGAAGCTCAGGCTGTGGCCTGCTCTAACTCATTGCACGCTGCTTCCATCCTTCTTTCAGGCTCCACTACACTCTAATTAATATTTTATAAAAAAGAACAGTCAGCAATGCTTTGATAGCCAATGCTGAGGCAGAAACAATGCTACATTTTCGCTGTTCATGTAAACAACCACCATCTATAAAGCATAACAATGAGAATAACATGTATTTATGGAGGTGAATATTACTGCGCATAAACTTTTCCAATGAAATCAGAAATACATGTAGGCCTTTGAACTTCCAAATACAATGAATATTACAAGCCCATCGTCTGCATCCTACAGAACATGGTAGATCCCATTGATATGCATCAGACCATCTGGTGTATGTCACGGGATCGATAGATGACAAACCCAACTCTGTCCTTTGGACTTCAGCTTAACTTGACACCCTTCTTGATTTGAAGTATTCAAATCACTGTCCAGACATGGCTTTATACAATGAATCGACTCTTTGCCTTGAAGCAGATTCTAATTAGGTTTGTTTATACACAAACACCTACAGTGGATCTCTTCCCATCTGTATCAGTTCTATGTGTTTGTCTTTAATAAGACTTCTTTGAGCTTGGAAACCATGTAGTAGTCATTCTGTACCATATAGATTTGTAGAAAATGTAATGAGAATTAACACTAATTATTAAGACTGGAATGAAAACCTATGGTTACCATCGCCAAGTCTACAACGTGAAATGTATAGGATTTGGTGAATTAAAGCTAATAAAATTAAGACAGCTTCTGATTTTATTTATTTAATAACTCCCAACATTATGGAAAGAAACGTACATGTCTGTCTGTGTTTCTGGCACACTATATGAGCACACAGTTCTAAAGATAAAGGAGTCACCGTATTGCCTATCATACTTCCAAGGTCTAGAGTTTTCAGCCTATGTAGACTCCAGCTTACCTGGAGTGCAACTTCATGATTAGTGAGAACTCTCTAGAGCCTAATGATGGTAAAGCATTACCCTGGAAGGATGAGAGGAAGGCAAGCTGGTCTCTGGTGCATGTGAGACCTCCCACAGAATGGAGACTAAGGCAGGATCTGGAGAAGAGAAGGCAGCCCACCAGCCTGGCTGGAAAAGCTTTTTTTTTTTTTTGTACTTTTGCCCCAGGGGTCTATTTTGGGGCAGGCTTACACCACTGAAAGGAAAAAAGGAGACACTGTGCTTCAATTTTGTGTTTTAATAGGTTAATTAATACTTAAAACTAAATTCTGTAAGGTCTCTGCTATTTCTGAGAAGTTACCATCTTAGATGTTTCTGTTCTTTTACTGAGTTCCATTTCACTTTATAGGCTAGCTTTAATTATTTCTGGAATTACATGTGAAAGAAGTCAAAGAAAGTTTGCAGCTTTCCTGGAAACTCTCCTTTTTATGCATGCAAGCTCAGAAACATAGGCACATTCATTCGTAATTGCATTTACTCACCCAATGAATGACTTAAGGTCAGGGAGAAAGAGCCCTTTATGTGGTTGCCTTGTTTTGAAAATTTGCGACACCATATATATGTGTGTGTGTGTGTAACCACATCTTTTAGGCTTGTTTTAAATTTCTAGAACATTTCTGGTTTGCAGTCAGAACCTTGTCTGGTTTTGAGCTGAAAAGCTGGTATCCAGCTTCTGAATTGTGTCAACACAAAGAACCAGATGGGTCTCTCTAACGTGACAAGTGTCAAGTAGCCCAGAGCATCACATAAACTGAGTTTGGTGTTAAATGACAAGAATATGGGGCTCCAAGCAGTCCTTGGAGCTTAAATAGCATTAGTCTTATGTCTCTAGACTTTACTGTGAAGATCAGTTAAGTTTGGAGGTCTGTCTTACCTTACAGTTGTGCAGCCAGTCTTGACCCTGTGCGATGGTGTTTATAGTACCTTCCTAAATCTTTGCTTAATTTCATTATTTTGTTTTTTTTGATTGTTGTTCTTCATGATTGAATCAAACAGGTGTCATAGTAAAGGCTAAACCTTTAAAATTAATTAATTAATTAACTTATTTATTACTAGTGCACGTGGGGTAAGACTACACAGTCAGTGCATGCCCTCCTGTGCATACGGGGGTCAGTGGACAACTTTCAGGAGTTGGTTCCTGCCTTCCACCTTGTTGAGACAGGTTCTCTCTCGTTTTTGCCACTGATCTGTTTACTCCGGGTTTGCATGTTTGTAATTCTCCTATGTCTCTCTCCATCTCTCCAGCCATAGGAATGCTGAAATTTTAGGTACATGCTACCTCGTCCAGTTTACCAGTCCATCTCATTGACCCCATAAAGCCTCATCTTTGGGTTGTTTAATCCCAGTTTCTGTCATTTCATGAAAGTGTTTGCTCCTGGTATTTCATTTTTTTCACCTGGGAAACTTACATACAACCTTCCCCCACTATCTTCTCAACATTTTTAGGGTGGAGAACCGAAGTAAGTGTGGTGCAACAAACACAAGGCTGGTAGTTGGTTGATCCATTAAAAAGATATATTTAAAGCCCATGATCATAAAGATGATTCATTCATGCCTTAAACACCTTTATTTAACTTAAAATATATAAATTGACATTCATTTGCCAATCTTTTATGTAAAACAAGGTCTTTTCTCTGACTCCGGGTCTGTTAATTAGCTTGATATGTTGTCTCTCCTAATAAATCACACCCCTAATGCATCCCTTAAGATTTCCGACTTCAATTTCTCTACACTGAAGCAAAATTAATGTGACTTTTGAAGAAATCAATTTGAATAAATAGTTGCTTCAGTTCCTCTAATGCTTTCTGAGCCACACCTCATTCAACATGTTTCTATTGACTTGCTTTCATAAAAGCTTTTGGAAACATTAAGGTATTTTTCATTAAAATTTTCTTCTTCACAAACTCATATTTCATTGATTTGCGGGAATCCAATTTACATAACAGTTAGCTGCTTGTATAATGACAATTAGAACTCTGATAAATTTAATAACAATTGCAACTGGTTCCTAGTAAACACAGGTGATCTTGGGTAGAAATAAGCCTGCTTGCTGTACTACTAGACAAAATCCGTGGACTGAGGAGTGGGATATTTAAGGTACTGTAGTAGCTTTGGACTATACCTATGACCAATACTAGCTGCTTGGCATACTATAGATGACACATGCACAGTTTTGGTATCGTCTTTTCTTAAATACCCGTGCCTCTCTTCCTGAGCAAAGTCTGGAAGTGCCAACTACCCCCAAGGAATGAAATTCATGACAGTGAAGGACAGATGGAAAAATACTTCTGCTTTCTGTTCTTGAAACTGTCTGCTTGGCCCCCTGACTTCTCACAGTCAACCCCACCTAGGAGCAGCCCTTCCTTTTCCATTTCCTTCTGTGTCTTTCTAGGAAAGCAAAGCAAAACAAACAAACCAAGACCACTGTGGTCCTTGGTGAAAGTTCTTCTTTTGAGGAAACCCAATATAAGATAAATATCCATTGAAATGTTAATCACAGAGCTCTGAAAAAATTGGTGGGTCCTGGATATAGTGGTTTGCATGACAATGACCCCAATAGGCTCATGTAGTTGAATAGTTGGTGTCAAGCACAAGGAAAAGATTAGGAAGTGTAGCCTTTTTGGAAGAGATGTGTCCTTGGGGATGAGCTGTGAGATTTTAAAATGCAAAGATGTGCTATATTTGCTTATGTTGTGGAATATTATTTTAACGATGTAAAGGTGTGTTGTATTTGTTTATGCTACACTTGTTTAATGGTATAAATGTGTTGCTTTGCCTGCCTAAGGCACCGGATTGGTTTAATAAAAAGCTGAATGGCCAATAGCTAGGCAGAAGAGTGATAGGTGGGGTTGGGGGCAGAGAAAATAAGTAGGAGGAAGCATCTAAGCTTAAGGAGAATAGAACAAGGGAGACAGAGAGGAAAAAGCCCAGGGCTGCCTAGCAGTTACCTGCCATCCAGATGTGGAATAAGACATACATAATGAAAGAAAGGTAAAAAGTCCTTAGGCAAAACATTGATGAAAAGAAACAGGTTAGTTTAATTTAGAAAAGCTGGTGGGCCAAGCATCAGATAAGACCAAACATTTATAACTAATAATAAGTTTCCACGCCATGTTTTGGAATCTAGTTGGTGTCTCATAAGAATGCTTGCTACAGGACACCACGGTTCTGAGACTCCTACTCAAGCTCTAGAATCCCAGTCCACTTTACTTTCTCTTTCTCTCTAGCTCTCTCCCATCTACCCTTCACTTTCCCTCGATTGACTCCTGGGTTTCAGGTCTCTCTCACTCTCTCTAAGGAGTTCAGGTAATGCTGAGAACACAGGACTTTATGAATATTTTCCTAATCAATCCCACTTCCTACCACGTAGAGCCATCTAAATGTTTTTCATCAAAGATGCACAATATTGAATTAATGCTCTTTCAGAAGCAGCGCAAGACTATTGTACTCTCCCCCCTTCTTAAGAACAAGTATTTAGATTGTGAAGTGATTGAACCGCTCTCCATTCTCTATTATTAATGGAAAATTGGCCATAAATTGCTGAGGCGTGACTAGCACGTTCCCCAACACAGCTGCAAGTGCTTTATGCCGGATCGTGTTCGATTTCTGAGAATAAAGGGGAGAACAGTTCAAAGCTTGCATCCCTCTAAACAGAACCGTGTGTCACTCTCAGCAGAGCAATGCTCCTCCAAAGAGAGAACTGACAGGAAAAAGTGCCACCTTCAGCCAAGGCTCTTTCCTTGTTTATTTATTTTTAATTCTTATTTATATGGTGTGGTGGATTTGAATAAAAACTTTGAGAAGGTATCCACTGAATTTTTTCTTTCTTTCATTTTTAACCATTAAAAAAACTAATCTAAAATTCCTATATGTTTGGGAAATACTCCATAATTAATATACTGCAATCCATGACATCACCTTACCATAATTTGAAAGCACACTATGTTTTATTCAATATCTTTACCCATAAGTTATCCATTTTGATTATCAAGGAACCTAGTAAAACATTTATTGGTATTTCCATTTCATAGATGAAAGGGTTCAGCTAGATGCATTGGTTATTATAAAGAAACAACACATGAAAAAGATTTGATCTTGTTTCTTCAGTAGATATTTAACGCTGGTTCCTCGAGATCTGCTTTTCTTCTGGAATCATCCATCCCGCAGGAAACCATTTCTTCCTGACTCCAAATAAAAGCCATGGAGTAGCTGCTGAATGCTGAGCCCTGATGACATTGAGATCATAGTGTATGTGGCCCATGCCTTAAAAAGAGTCCCAGGGAATATATTTTTTTTCTTGTATGAGCCAAGGGGAAAAAGTATTTTTTTAAACCGGGTACTGAAAGTCACATCTTTTTTCTGCTGGTCATAATTTTAGACACACGAAAATGGCCATGCAGTCAGTTCATGAGCATGCCATTGGTACTATGACATGTTATAAGACCAAGAAAGTTTCTATGGTTTAAAAGCTGTTGGTTCTTGTATGTGAGACCCACTCATTTCATCTCCTGCTCTCTTTTCCTTTTCTTTTTCCTCTTCTTCCCTTTTTATTTTCTTTTATGTTACTTTCTTCTCCCTCCCTCCCCCTACTCCTGCCTCCTTCCCTCCATGCCTTTCTTTCTTCTTTGCTTTCTAAGGCATTATCTCCCTATGTACCCCTAGCTGAACTGGAGCTCACTGTGTAGAGTGATGTGCCCTCAAATTTTCAGTGGTCTTCTTGTCTCTACTTCCTCAGTGATAGAATTATAAGTCTGTGCAACTACACCTGGGTTTCTGCACATTTCTTGGGTTGCCAACAAAGTTACTCATTCAGTTAAGCTAAGTCCTCAGTTTGGAATTTGTCACTTTTAATTTTAATGAAGCCCACAGAGTTCCACGCCAATGCATTACTTCATCTGAGCCATGCAGGAAAAGCATGAATAGCTTCATCATTACCACATTTTCAGTTTTGGAGTTGAATTAGCTGCAATTATGCTTATTGAGAACTAATCCACTGGTAAAAGAAACAGGTAAGCAGCCTCTCTCTCTCTCTTTCTCTCTCTCTCTCTCTCTCTCTCTCTCTCTCTCTCTCTCTCTCTCTCTCTCGTGTGTGTCTGTGTCTGATTCATTTTCCCTATACAGCACAGGCCTGGCCTTGAACTCTCACTCTTGGTGCCTCAGCGTCTCAAGTGCTGGGATTATTGGTTGCTCCACATTTGTCCTTCCTTCTTCTCTAAGTCCAGTTCTTTTATTTACACTTACCACAGTCTTGGTTTTTGCTTGTTTGTTTGCTTTCTTTTTATTTTAATTTTATTGTTGAAGACCAGAGAAGGCAAAACTATGCAAACTGATTAAGTGTAGTCAATTTCTTGATTAGATACAGTTTTTAATATCCTGAAAATAAAAATATCTCCATGTGCTATCAACACATATGTCTTGATTTTAAATTTAACAACTATTTCTTCTAGTTTGTTTCATCTTCTAGAAATTTTAACTTGCTATGTTTATTGAACACTTACATTTGCTGAGTACAAGAACCAGACCTATGGATTAAGTTTTTTATCATTGTAACACAACCTAGGTTCATTGGAAAAGAGGGAACCTCAATGGAAGAAATGACTCCATCATACTGGCCTGTAGGCCAGTCTGTGGGGGCACTTTCTTAATGATGGGTACAAGAGGGCCCAGCCCACTCTAGGTGGTATCAGCTGGGCAAGTGCTTCTAGGGTGTCTAAAAAATCAGGCTGAGCAAACCATGGGGAGTAAGACAGTAAACAGCATTCTTCCATAGTTTCTGTTTCTTGACCTGACTTCCCTTCATGATGGCTATAAGTTATGAGATGAACTAATCCCTCCCATCTCTCCCCATTGCTTTTGTCACAGCAAGAGAAGGCAAACTGGGATAGACGTACTCTTTTTTGACCCTCTGGCTCTCTTACCTATTTTTTATATACAAATCATGTTTATTCTTCCTACCAGCCACTGTGCTCACCAATCATACTTGTCAACTCTGTGGTAAATGTGTAGAAGCCACAGCCTTGTGGTGTTAAGGTTTGAAGCCAAACATATATACTTCATACCGTATGCTGCTCGTGTCTGGATAAGCTGGTGTGTCTCAGGAGAGATGCGTGTCCTGCCTTCCCTAAAACAGTGTAGCAGCAGCTGGACTAATCTGAGATAAGAACAAAAATGCCTGTGATTGGAAAGGCTTTCTTTTTTCCTTTATAAAATCAGATTGTATGGAAAAACTTGCTAGTAACAGAGAAAATGAACTTTGTTATGATTTTCACATACGCTGAAGGAAGCAACTGAAGGGCCTATGGAATAGACATTAGATACTTTGCTTGAGTATTAATAAGAATATCTAATTGAGCCTTTAGGGCTACAGAGGGATAGAGGATTGGGGCAGGGGTCTCATTGTAATGGTCAATGAGTGTTCGGTTGTGAATGAATGCCAGAATGTTCTCTCAGTGTAAGTGCAAAGAATAAAGTAGAAAAAGCATGTCAAAACTGTTAGTTTTTCCAGGAAGTGGGGTTGCTATATGAATAATTGGAATGGAACCAGCATTAGTATGAATGTGGCAGGGAAGACGACAGAGGTGCTAGGCAGGGAACTTGTTGATAACATTTTGTTTTTTAAGTTTAGTGGGCAAGTTCGGACTAAGGGAAGAAAGCTTTATTGGGAGCATATATTATGATTAAGGGTCCAAATGCACCCATTTGTTTGCATTTCCATAGCTGCATATAATCATTGTCTCACCTTACATTTGAGGGAACCAGATTTAAAGTGAGCAAACTTGCCGAGCACAGGTGTTAGGTGGTGCTGGCCTGAATTTTACATCTATTTGCTTGGTTCTAGGCCATGGCATGCTGTGTTGTGTGCTGGGCCAGCAGCTCTTTGAACTTGGTGCATGTCTATGATCTTTTAATATGCTCTCTATCCCTAGAGTTGGAAATCTGAAACTTGGACACACCATTAGTGCTTTATAGCTAATTTTAAATCCGGTTGCCCAACTGTAATGGCTTTTAAGGCAACACTATGAATTTCTGAGCATCTGTCGAATTTCCACCAGGAAGTTGCCCTTTTCTGAAACGTTGATACATTCTAGGTTTTTGGAAAAAGAATTACTGAACAGGTCCAGATCTGGTGACTCAGGAACAATCATGGTCTGCCAGGTTTTAGAATGGTCCCTCTCAACTTCCACTTTTCCCATACAAAGAACAGACATTTCTTAGGTCAGTTGTCTTTGGAATTTTTCTCCTTTTCTTTCATTGGTTCAGTTATCTTCCTTCAAGGTTACTTAGATATGAGGTAAAATGATTGTAATAGCACCTCTACAGTACTGACTTATGACCTTTTGGTTGTTAATCTTTTCATAAGCTAGCATGTAATAATAAGGAAAATAAAGACTACTTTCTAGAAAAATAATTCACAAGGCTTGCATAATCCAATGTGTGAGCCCTTTCCTTTGTAGCATTATAAAATATGCATTTATTTATAATTCATCCATATCATGCATGTATGTAATGAATTATTTTAGACTAGGAAAAGTTCCCTGGAGATCACCATGAGTCTGCTCTACACAAAGTACATGAGAAACTTAAGCTTGGGCCTGTGAATTTGCTTAGGCTTACATGACTACATGGTGGAAAGATTAAAATCAGTCCTCATCATTGTCATCAGTGTGTTGTCTAGGATTCCACTACAATTCTAAAATATCAGGACAATCTATACAACCACAGTATGCACCTTGATGTAATTTCTGCTGTTTGTGTTGGTGTGTAGAATATCTGAAGGTTGTTTCAACAAGAACAGATCCTACCATGAAGTTTGACCAAAGGCAGTTTCTTCAAGTTGGACTCTGAGAAGAAACTGGGGGGGGTAGGGGGGAGGAGGTGGAAATTTTTAATAAAAAAAATCCACACCTAAAATAAAGCAGATCTGCTTCACTGTAAAAGAAAGAAAGAAAGAAAGAAAGAAAGAAAGAAAGAAAGAAAGAAAGAAAGAAAGAAAGAAAGAAAGAAAGAAAGAAAAGAAACCAGTGGTGGAGAGGAAAGGAAGACATGATTTTGGACCAAATTTCAGTTTTAGTTTTATCACTTAGTGATGTGTGATTTCCCTCTGTATGCTGTAAATAACATTGGTTAATAAAGAATCTGTCCTGGGCCTGGCAGGGCACAATAGGGGTAAGTAGGGAAAACTAAACTGAATGCTGGGAGAAAGAAGGCAGAGTCATAGAGAAGCCATGTAGACCCTGCCAGAGATGGGCACTGATGGACAGAACCTTGCCAGTAAGCCACAGCCACGTGGTGATACACAGATTAATAAAAATGCATTAAATCAAGATGTAAGTGCTAGCCAATAAGAAGTCAGAGCTAATTGGCCAAGCAGTGATTTAATTAATACAGTTTCTGTATGGTTATTTTAGGGCTGAGCAGCTGGGAACAAACAAGTGACTTCCTATAACAAGTTAGGCTGTATCAAGCATGCAAATGATACTGTGTAGCTTCCTTCCTAGGAGTCAAGAATCTGAGTTTTCATACTTGTTACTAGTCAGTCACTTGGATCTACTTTAGAGATGTGAACTGGGGACTCTATCCAAAGTAGCTCCTATATTCCAAGTCCAAAAGAATACATTTGAAGGAAGCTACTATAGATACAAGGCATTAATAATGCAGGTAACTAAATTTTGGACAGACATACACAGAGAAGGACTATCAAGCAAACCTGGACAGAGCTCTAACAATGTACATTCTGTATACATGACCAGCATAGGCTTATGATGTGACATAAAATTTTATAACATCTTAATGAGACTAGAGTTTTCTATGATACTTCTTGATCCTACATGGCTCTTTCTTTATCCTCCATGTTTTATTATCTCTCTACAAAGACTTTGATAAGCCTCCATCTTAACCTATAGTTCTCTGTTTTATTGCTTTGCATTATTTCTTCAGAGGATTTATAAATCTCTGAATTTATTATTTAAAAAGTTTAAATTTGTTGATAAGCCTCTATATTAACCTATAACTCTCTGTTTTATTGCTTTGCATTATTTCTTCAGAGGACTTATAAATATCTGAATTTATTATTTAAAAAGATTAAAATATTTCTGCCCAATATAATTTTTGTGAAGTATGAAATATTAACCTTTTTTTCATCATTTCATTCACAGTACTAGAATTCTTGTGTATTTAATGCGCATTTGTTAAATAGTCATGTATACATAGATGAAAAAGAAAAATAATTAGGAATGGAGATGTAGAACTACAATGAAGTTCTGACATGGACTTTTTTGTTATTCTCTCCTTTATATTATGCCAGGAAACTTATATGAAAGATGACATAAGGTTCAGTCTATACTCTTTCAAAATATTGTAGATAATATTAGTCTTAATGGATACATTTTACATTAGTATAATGCATCCAGAGTATTTTTGAAAAAAATTGTGGTATTGAAGGGAGCTTTTTAGTTATTTGATACATTACCTCTCTCAATGGAATGAAATAACTTCCCCTTTCCCCAGAAGGTGGGTGCATTTCATTATGTCATTATCGGATATATGTTTGGCATAAAAGTACTGTCACATTTTTGCATGGGACATATATTGTAGAAAATGTCTGTGAATTGGTGCTGCTTTCTGCTCTACAATAATTCTCATTGGGATTAGTCATAGCCCCCTTTCTTTTCTACCAAGACAAAAGGAACATATTGATTAATAATATAATCTGCCCTCTATTCCTCAGGTTAGAAACTGGTCTAGGAATTCAGAAAGTTTCAAATCTTCCCCACTGCACCAATATTTTTCTTCCATTAGACAAATACCATTTCCCTTAGTAGCAATTTAGTCATTACCCTGTAATATAAAAGAAGTGTGAAATCTGTCACAAAGAAGATGATGTTGTGACACAAGTGAGATCCTCTGGGAGGTTTAACCAGGTTTTCTACAAGACTGAAATGAATGTGGCATTATGTTCATATCCATAATTAAATTTATTCTTTTTTAATGTGTGTGTGAATGTGTGCACTTCACTATGAAGAAAATGAAAAATGTGGTCTGACTATAGGTTGAAGACATACCAATCTTAACCTTAAACATAGCACCTTAAATGTGTGGGCCATGTTGTAATTTCAGTTTCAGGCACTCAATGTGATGCAGTAAAGTATAGCTGTGACTTTTGGTATGGGCTAATAATAGATGGCTAATGGACTCCCCAAGAGAGTTGTAATTACCTTTAAATGCCTTTCATCTGTGCTGAGCGTGAGAGAGAGAAGCTGCTCTCCTTGACCTCTCACTGATGTGCCTTTAGTTTCAGAGTAGTGATGGCAGAAGTAGGTCCCTAAGATATATTTGTTGAAACTGGAAATAGAAATAGGAATAGATATGATGGAGATAAACAAGGAGTAGGGAAGAGAACAAGAGAAAAGAGAAAGGGAAAGTTGAAGAATATAACAAAGAGGGAAAGGGAGAGGATGGGAGGGCAGGGAAGGGAAGAAAGGAGAACTGAGAGCAGGAAACTAGAGGATTAGCATGATGAAGTAATTCCTACACCTACTCAACAAAAATTGCCAACAAATGAAGTAATTCAAAGAGGTAAATGTTTTAGCTGCTGAGTAATCAGCAAGAAAGTAATGAACTGAAAGTGTGTGTGATATGCAGAGAACTGCAATGGAGTCATCTCCATTCCTTATCTCCACAGACTATTTTTGTACCTATTGACTATGACTACAATTCTAAGCCTCAACCAGAAGCAAGAAAATTGCCATGATAATTATTATCTGCTCATATTAATACAATTTGAGCTTTATAAAATAAAAATAGAAAACCACATATTTCCATAATTTTTTCTTCTGAAATGTGAGGTGTATAATACCCTATATCCACTCTAATTCTAGATGAGATCTCAGTTTTGATCTTATTTCTCAACACCAGTATGAAGAACTGATAGACCTCTAGGTGTAGTAAGTACAGAGATCCTTCAGGAGCAATAATTTCTGTCCCATTGAAAACACATCGAAGAAGTGTATTCAGGGTATACAACTTCATTTCACACACTGGAAGAGTATTGAAGTAGATAGGTACAGCCAGCTCTAGAGAATTTATTACAATAGGACCTGAGAAAGGGCAGTATGGATGGATATTCTTGGATCCAGCTGTAGAGTGTGTATGTGGAATAAACAAGTTTCTTCTGTAACATCTAGTGCTATAGGTCCATGGATGGCACCAAGGTCAGAATGAAATTGGAAGACTGAAATCAGGGTTTGTTCAGTGTCCAGATCTTATGCTACATCTGATGTATTACCCCAATTTAGCTAAGCGGTACCATTTTAGTTACTCAATTTCATGGAAACTCATAAAAAAAATGTCTGTAGTTTGCTCTCCATACCACATTCTTAGTTGTGTGCGAAGTGTAGCACAAATTTGAATTGGTCTTAGTAATAAAAACCTGGAGCCAGATATCAAGGCAAATGCTGAAAGATCAGAGAACCAAAGGAGGAAGCTACAGCCAACTCTTACCTTGCTAACTCCTCAGCCAAGCAAAGGGGTCCGAGTTCCTGTTTCCTCCCTCCTTATATTCCTCTCTCCACCCATCACTTCCTGTCTGTTTGTAGAGACCTCCAGCCCTCTGTGGTGACTATCTGATTTTCAGGCAAGCTTTTGTTAGAGCACGAACAAAATATCACTACATTTTCCCTTTTTTGTTTAAAAAGAAGGTTATAACTAATATAAGAAAATTATATACATTAAGTACAATAACTATATATAATTTATATGGGGATATACATATATATATATCAAAGTTCATTAACAATTGACAAATTCAAAGAAAATACTCCATATCTCTCCTATCTTGATGAGTCCAAAAGGCTTTACCCAATTCACTTTCTATTTCACTTGCATTAGCAAAACTATCTTTTAATGTCTCTCAAATTTATTTGGGGTGTATGATCAACTCCTTTTAAAGGGTCAGAAAGTGTTTTGACAGTATAATCAGTATGTATCCTGCTTGATGATATAACTCATTCGAGCTGATTGCAGCTTCTAAAGGGGTTTAGAAAATTTGAAAACAGAACCTGAAAGCATGAGAATTCTGATATCCTAGACCTTACTTGATTGAACAAAAGAGCTGCACTGTGGATTGTATGAGTTTTGAGCCTAGTAGTGGAGAATCTGCTTGTTATTTGTTATTCCTGTCTCTCCTTATCACCTTGGCTACCCTGTTGGAGGATACAGCATGTGTGGTTGGTCCATGTCACCTTACCCCCTCCTGACAATTGAATAGCTGGAAGTTATTTGAGAAACCATACCCAATACCAGCAAAATCAGCAAGCTGATACTCATCCGATCACAGATATGACAGCAATGAACATGTGATAATGTGCTGCTAAAGTTTTGTGTGTGTTTGCCTGGCAGTATTATCATGCCAACAGACAATCTAATTGGTCAGCTGTGAGTTTAGAAAAAAAAGTGGAAAATTACTTACTCTGCAGTAAGTATCAATAACCTTGGCAAGGTTTTTTCTCATTATCAATAACAACTGGATAACATATGCTTACATGGGTACATTTGGTTCTTCATTTATAAAAATGACCAGAAAGGATACAGATGAAGAAGGAGGAGGATGAAGCTTTTTTTTTTTTTTTTTTTTTTTTTTTTTTTTTTAGTTTAATGTAATAATCATTGATTTTCCCAGAAGCCTTCTAGGTATGGTCTCTGAGTATGATGAACACACTGAACCTGATAGAAGAGAAAATGGGAAGTACCCTACAACATATGGGCATTGGAGATCGCTTCCTATGTATAACCCCAGCAGCACAGACATTAAGGACAACATTGAATAAATGGGACCTCCTGAAACTGAGAAGCTTCTGTAAAGCAAAGGACACTGTCATTAAGACAAAAAGGCAGCCTACTGACTGGGAGAAGATCTTCACCAACCCCGCAACAGACAAAGGTCTGATCTCCAAAATATATAAAGAACTCAAGAAACTAGACTTTAAAAGGATAATTAACCCAATTAAAAAATGGGGCACTGAACTGAACAGAGAATTCTCAACAGAAGAAGTTAAAATGGCCAAAAGATACTTAAGGTCATGCTCAACCTCCTTAGCGATCAGAGAAATGCAAATCAAAACAACTTTGAGATATCATCTTACACCTGTCAGAATGGCTAAAATCAAAAACACCAAGGATAGCCTTTGCTGGAGAGGTTGTGGAGAAAGGGGTACCCTCATCCATTGCTGGTGGGACTGCAAACTTGTGCAACCACTTTGGAAATCAGTGTGGCGGTTTCTCAGAAAAATTGGGATCAACCTACCCCTGGACCCAGCAATACCACTCTTGGGAATATACCCAAGAGATGCCCTATCATATGACAAAAGCATTTGTCCAACTATGTTCATAGCAGCATTATTTGTAATAGCCAGAACCTGGAAGCAACCTAGATGCCCTTCAATGGAAGAATGGATGAAGAAAGTGTGGAATATATACACATTAGAGTACTACTCTGCGGTAAAAAACAATGACTTCTCGAATTTTGCATGCAAATGGATGGAAATAGAAAATACGATCCTTAGTGAGGTAACCCAGACCCAAAAAGAAGAACATGGGATGTACTCACTCATAATTGGTTTCTAGCCATGGATAGGGGCCACTGAGTCTATAATTTGTGATCCTAAAGAAGCTAAACAAGAGGGTAAACCCAAGGGAAAACATATAGATATCCTCCCAGCTATGGGAAATAGTCATGACTGATGGGCAAAAAATTGGAATCTTGGGGGTGGGGTGGGATGGGGATGAGGGGTGATGGGGAGAGAAAAGTGTGAAGGAGAGGATGAGGGGAACTGGGGGAATCGGGGTGAATGGGGATAAAGAAAGGTTGGATAGGGGAGCAGGGAAACTCATACCTTAGGTAAGGGAGCCACCTAAGGGGTGACAAGAGACTTGAACTTGGAATGGCTACCAGATGCCCAGGGCAATGTCCCCAGTTAGTTCATTGGGGCACCTGAGGATAGGGAACCTGAAATGAACCTATCCTATAATCTTACTGATGAATATCTTGCATATCGCCATAGAACCTTCATCTAGCGATGGATGGAGATAGAGCCAGAGACCCACACTGGAGCACCGGACTGAGCTCCCAAGGTTATAATGAGGAGCAGAAGGAGAGAGAACATGAACAAGGAAGTCAGGACCATGAGGGGTGCACCCAACCACTGAGACAGTGGGGCCGATCTATTGGGAGCTCACCAAGGTCAGCTGGACTGCTACTGAAAAAAACATGGGATAAAACCGGACTCTCGGAATGTGGCGGACAATGAGAGCTGACGAGAGGCCAAGGAGAATGGCACAGGAACTTTCATCTGGCGATGGATCGAGAGAGAGACAGAGACCCAATTTGGATCAACCGTCTGAGCTCTTAAGGTCCAAATGAAGAGCAGAAGGAGGGAGAACATGAGCAAGGAAATCAGGACCACGAGGCGTGCACCCACCCACAGTGACAGTGGAACTGATCTATTGGGAGCTCTCCAAGGCCAGCTGGACTGGGACTGAACAAGCATGGGTTGAAACTGGACTCTCTGAACATGGCGGACAATGAAGGCTGATGAGAAGCCAAGGACAATGGCACTAGGTTTCGATCCTAATACATGAACTGGCTTTGTGGGAGCTTAGCCTGTTTTGATGCTCACCTTCCTGGGCCTGGATGGAAGTGGGAGGACCTTGGTCTTCCTGTAGGGCAGGGAATTTGGACTGCTCTTCAGTAGCGAGAGGGAGGGGGAATGGACTGGGGGGAGGAGAAGAGGAGTGGGGTTAGGGGAGGGGAGAGGGGGGAGGGGGCAATGTGTGGGAGGAGGGGAGGGAAATGGGAAACGGGGAGCAGTTGGAAATTTTAATTAAAAAAGAATAAAAAAAAATATATAATAAAAAAAAAAAAAAAAAAAAAAAAAGAAACAAACAAAAATATTAAGTTTATTTTTGTTAATGTTGTTACTGTATAATTCACATTTGGCAGATGGATTATGATACTCATATTCACTTTGTTTGCATATATAAATTTGTCCTTTGCATAAATAAAAATAAATAAATACTTGCATAAAAAAAAAAAAAAAAAAAAAAAAAAAAAGAAAAAAAAAAAAAAAAGATATCAAGTAATGATAACCAACCAACGAAGGGTGGGATGCTATAAAATGAGTGCTTTCTAATGTAGCATGAGGAAAAACATTTTTCAGCATTAAAAAAAATGTGGTTGTTGATGACCCAGGGCAGATGAACGAGGCTGAGCACAGAGGAGCAGTAGGGTTTCTGTACATAAGAAAAGAAAATATTTCAGGAGGAAAAAATACAGTTTGGCAAAATAGAAAGCATTCCTCATAGAAAGGCTACAATGACAACTAGTCCAACATCTTCTGGGTTCAGCCAAAGATTCCAGTTTCACTCCACAACGGAGGTATCTTACAGGCACTCACAATGGTAGGCACAGAAGGTCATCTTTCTGTCCTTTGAGTCTGAAACTGTTTCTATCAAGAGAGTTGATAGAAAACTCTTAACAGGAATTTAGATCTGCTTCCAACATTGTATGCTTCCATTTCTGTCATCGTGCATTTGGTTCAAGACTAGATAGGTATTAATTGCCTGTGGACTGATTGTTTGGCAAAGATAGGGATACACCAGTAATTAAACTTGGTTGCTAACCTCAAGAGCTAAGGGAGAGGAAGGTAGAAAAGGTGTCCACAGAGTTGTTGATCAGTATGGCAAGTATAACAGAGATGGGTACCAAATTGCTTTGCTGGGAAGAGGTACAAACACATCAGAGATGGCGGAATTCAGAACTTACATTAGGATTTACAGAACTTATTCTTTTTGTTGTTGTTGTTTTGTTTTTTGTTTGTTTGTTTGTTTTTTAAAGACAGGTTTCTCTGCTGTCCTGGAACTAGCTTTTGTAGATCAGGCTGGCCTTGAACTCACAAGGTCCACCTACCTCTGCCTTCAGAGTGCTGGGATTAAAGGCGTGTGCCACCCCTTCTGTCCAGAACTGATTCTTGATCTAGTTCTTTATGAATGAGTCTCAAGTCATCAGGTGAGCTAAGGGATCATCAGGGTTTTTTGTTTGTTTTTGTTTTCATTTTTGAGCAAACTTAACACAAGCTCTCAAGAGCACATGCCAACACCTCTCAGTTTTCTGTTGTCATTGATGATAGAGACTTTGGAGAAGCAGTTCTGATGCCTTAGCTAGAGCAGGTGGAGTGTCTTCAGGGATCAGACTCCCATAGCTGTCACCCATCTTTCTTTTGATATTGTAAAACGTTACCATTGTCAAAGTTTATGTTTAAGAACCACAAATTGAATCAAAAATGGAAATGCAAAGAGAACCATTTTGTTTTGAGTTTATGGTTTGGGACTGGATCACATTTATAGTCATTCTAGGTCACAAGTGACTTATGCACACTGCAGGTCAAAGGTTGTACAAATGCTGGGGGTGAGGTTCAGAGTCTGGAGAGACAGAACTAAGATAAAATTATTGCATGAATGATTGTGGAAATTTTTCTAGGAGAATAACAGCGGGGGTGGGGGAGACAAAGGGAGCAGGAAGAACCTTCTCCAAAATAGAGTTTCATCTGGCGCCCAGTCCTCAGCCGGATTCCACAGGGAGCTCTGGAGAGTAGTTATTTCCAAGGCCTTGTTTGTCTTGAGGTAATATTCTATGTGACCCAATAGTAGTTTGCTAACTTCAGGATCCTCGCTTTCCCTAATGAGGAGAAGGAAAATACACATCTCACCAGGGTTTCCATCTAAGATGACTTCCCCACTAACCAGGGACCCATTTTTAAGAGCATGCATCTGTGTGCAGTTAACAGTTAACAGTCACAACATCTGGGCACTGGCCTGGCCACCAGCAGCTCTAATGCCAAGGCATTATGCACATAAGGAGAACTCCCCATGAGACACAGCATCGAAAGGAGAGTTCTGAAGGTCGTTCTTCATATGTTGAGTCTATCCTTTTTAGTCTGTGCACTTGGCAAGTTTCTTAAAATGTCTGTAAAATGGAGGAACTTCCATTGTTCATTTTGCTGAGGATAAAATGATGCATTTGATTCAAGAGCCCTTAGGAAAAAAAATGCCCACCACATTGCTAGAAATTCCACCATCTGTCTTGAAGTACTTACCATGACTGCTTCTGAACAGCCTGGGATTTCCAAGTTGTCCTTGGCTCCCTCTGAGCAATGTTTGTCTCAGAACGTTACTCTCTCCCTTCACCCGAACAGCAGGCTTCCTGCATCCTTAACAGACAACAGAAACAGACATGTAAAGACTTACAGCAACAAGCCGATGTCTCAAAGCATATGTCTGTTGTTCTATTGGAAAGATGGAGCCACATCAGAATCCTCTTAGACCACTGTGATAGATAACAAAGGAGATAGTCGTTGGCACGAAGAGAATTTTTTTTTAACGAGGTTATAAACATTGCTATTTTTCCCCTTGCTTTTCTTTTCCGTTACTGCTACACTACTACTATAGATATTTGTATTGCCACTTTAAAACCTCCAGTAAATAGGCAGCGCTGTAAAACATGTGTGCTAAAGGAAAAAAGAATAAATACTCCTTCATATTACAATGAAGAACAAAATATCCAAATACCCCCAGAATCTTTGAAAAAAAAAGTCCTGTTATTTTCAAGTCAAATTTTCATGTAGAAAGCTAAGTATGTGTATAATGGGGTATACATAAATTAAGAAAATAATTGAAATTCATTGAGTAGAAAACAAGTGTTTGTTTGAGATGTGTAAATATCAGAAATCTGAAAAATTATTATATATGGAACTACTAAAATCAGGCCATTAATGAGTACATGAAGAGCGTAGGCAATTAGTTTTTAATTTCTAAGACTTATCATTTGTTCATTAGCTGGGCAAGTTACTTCAATTATTGAAATTAAAGTGTTGAAATAAATGTAATCAGCCGGTGGCTGTCTGCCTTAGGTAAACACAGTGCTGCTGTTGATATTGTTTCATGGCAGACCCAGTAGTGTTTCTTCATACTTGAACTGAGAGCCAGTCTAAGACATCTGCCTTCTGTTAAAAACAGCCTCATTACCATGAGTCAGAAGAATTACAGATGATCCAAATGATCTTACTTTGTAGAATGATTCTCATTGATCATATTCGCATAGTTCCATTGTAAAGTAATTTAAAAACATCTTGGGATGGCTCCAACTCTTATTAATAAATGCTGAGACAAATAAAAGTTTAATAGGTATGGATGGCCAGAAGCATGTGAAAATATTCTCATTATTAATTAGAGATATAAAATTAAAACCATAGTAAAGCATGCTTTCACAACGATATTGTTGGCAAAAATGTTCAGGTGTTACAGAGGCATGAAACCACTGGTGGTGGGAGTTTAAATTGGATCAACTGCTTTGGGGGAATATTTAGCACTGTCAAATGTGTCAAGCAAATTTTTCACATAGTAATATGTAACAACGTACCCCAATTCCTTAAAAGAAGAATCACTTCATGCAGCTGACAGACTCATTCATGCATCTATAGTCTGATAGACGTGTCTAGAAACTCCAGATAAGTCGTGCAGTTGGGTTTTGGCTCTAGACCCTGGTTTAGGATGGCTCCTGAGATACTTGTACTCTGATCCACATAGTTGAATAAGTGTCTATTATGCCCTTCCACTGGACAAGGTACATTCTGTTAGTAGTATCAGAGCTGCAAGGGCAAGAGCATTCAATTCTCTCCATCCCCCAAAAAGAAAGCAGGAATATCAACCAGTTCTCAGACTTTTACTTACCATGTAATTGGTGAGAGCAGGGTGTGGAATAGATTTACACTACTATAGAGAAAAGAAGGGGAAAGATTTAGATCATTTTCTGGGTACACTCATCCCACCTATCTGTCAAATATATAAGCATGAAATAAATTTTATGAGTCCAAGAGCAAAGTCTTTGATGCACATATATAAGGAGACCTATATGTTTATTGACTGTGGTATTATTTATAATTATGAAAAACTTTAAAAGATCCTTAGTATCCTCTGTGAGAGTCAAAAACTTGATAAAGTCATACAACAGACATTAGAGTGCAGAGACATAAGTGAACTGGAGCTATAACTAGCAGGAGATATGAGTTTTTAAAATGACATGTAAATTTAAAACAGCAAGATGAGAAAGAACACAGAGAACAGATACTACTTACGAAACTGAAATTAATGCATACACAGAAGTCAACATTTGTTTAGGAAAATATAAGCAATAATTATTAACTAAGTAGAAGAATGAAAGAATGAGATTAAGTTTTGTTTAAAATATATTTTAAACAAATTTATAGTAGTATATGGTTGCTGAATTATTTCCATTAAAATTTTAGATGAGTAACAAAGTTAACAATTTACCTTTTTATGCATACTGTTTTAATCCAAAGCAAGTCTATTTGGACAGCACACAGTTGGTTTTTTTGTGCTTATCTACTCTATGACTTTTGACTGCGGGCATTTATCCCCTTAAATATAAAGCAGTTATTGATACATTAGGAAAGGATAGCCAATGTAATTACTAAGCAACAGAAAATAGGGATGACTTTACTTATATCTTATAAAATATATTTCAAGTCAATAATTATCACAAGAAACACAGAAGAAAAATATATAATAAGATGGTCAGCATAATAAAAATATATAGAAGCTGCAAATATACATTGACACCTAACATCAGAGTACTAAGCAAGACATTTACAGCAAATATTGGTAGAGCTAAAGGGAGAAACAGATAGCAATACAATTATAGTAGGAGTGTTCAGTACCTCACTTTTGCCAATGGAAATAACATGCAGACTCCAGATGCTATTGCTCTGAAATATCTGATTTCATTAGATTATAGCAAAATATCAACAAAGTTGGAAACAGAAAGTGAGAACAGAAGCAAAATGTGTTTATTCACACTGCTAATTCTCATACTTTGAGTATAGCTTGCACTCCATTTTTAATGGAAAAAATTATATAGCTCACATTGTCACATAATATAAATCACCATCTATTTCACAGATTTGATAGAAAGATGGGAGACAGTTCAGCTTCAAATCACAGTTTTATTTGCTTTAATGAAATAAAATGCCTGTGGAATTTAATGGAATATGCCTCATAAAAACCAATTTAACTTTTATTCTACTGGCCACATCTATCAAGCATCCATTTTCAATGAAGGTTGAAATTCTGTAAAATTTAATCACCAACTACGGGGAAAATAGCTCATTATGAAATGTACTACAACTCCCATTTGGAATCCATTTGTGTCTTATTTAACTTGCCTAGTAGAACTTCTAAGGATCCTTCACCTACTCCAAAGGGCACGTGTTCTGGTCAGTATGTCTCTCTTTCCTTCTATTGACATTGACATACCAGACGAGCAAGTGTCTGGAACACTATCTGCCAGGCACCATTGCAGGTGGGAAGAGCTGATTAGGAATGAGCTCAGATACAGCTGCAGGTAATGTCATGTTTACAAGCTGGGAGTACATCATGTTTCGGGAGGGACACAGAAATAAATACATAATTTTCTAACTTGTCATTCAGTCTCATTAATGCCCTCAATAAAACAGAAGCAAACTGGGAGGGTGGAGCGTCATGGCAGTGCTGTGCAATGGGTATCCTAGGAGAATCTCCAATCGGGTGGCTAAGGGAACTAGGGAAATGGGCCATGGGGCAAGAGAGAAGATCTCAGAAAAGAGACAGAGTGCTGTTACCCCAAAGGAGAGCATGTCAAGGTGTCAGAGAAGCCTTGGCTGGGCTGCTCGACTTAAATGAAGCTGAGGTGGAGGGGACCGTGCCTCTGGGTGCAGCATAAATCTGTCATTTAGTAATTGTGACCAGTTAGCTCCTTTTCTGCCAAAAAGAGATTTTGGAGCATTGTCTCAAATCAATCACCTTCATGTCTTATGATGCATACTAATTTTTAGGATGATATGAAAATATCATTTGAAAAGCCTGCCCCTCCTGTCAGGATTATTAAGATTGTAATTTGATGTCTTCATTACTGTGTTGAGGGGGACGTGGCAAAAGAAAATACTTGTGCAGCTGACCAGGCAGCTCTCATAGGGAGCTTGCCTTTCTACAAAGGAATTTACAGAAATTTCTTCCTGGCTGAGGGTTTTGGTATGGCACAGGTACCAATAGAAGGGTTATAATAATAAGTTCAAGATTCTTTTAGCTTTTAACCTGGGAAGGCCCTATGGTTGTTGCTGAAAACTTTTTCAATTCATATCTTGGGTTCCTCTAGGCATATGGTTAACTTCAGACAAAGGTAAAGTATTTGAAATTATGTTGGAAAGTACAGATCATGGGAGAGCAAGTCAATGTCAGAGTGTCTACTGTAGGTTTGTAGCTATAGAAAATCCTTGCTCCACTCTTCCCTTGCATTATTAACTGCAACGTGTTACATCACATCATTCTGAAATTCTTTCCCTATGTTATTTTCTACTGGAATGATCTGGCCATCCCCGAATACATGAAATCGGACCTCTAATTTGGTGTTTATGCTTCTGCTCTTGAAAAGCTCACTACTGTATTCCAGTTTGTACAGCCCGAGAATCACTGAGCATTGCTTGTTCTAGCTTCTCTTACAACTGGTACTCTCCTGTCCCAACCCTAAGTCTAATCCCTCTTTGGACCATGCATCTCTGATAGGTAACGCCCTCCAGGAGTTTCACATCCCTTTGTGGCAATACTTATTTAGTGTTTATCTTTCTTAGGCTCTTTTCTTTTCTTTTTATCTCTGCTGTGACTTTCTCTTCCCTTTTCTCTTTCTATTCCCTCCCAGAAACCCTTCTGTAAGTTCCTCTCCCATCTTCCCTCCCCTGTTCTCAAGTTGTTAATCTTTTCTCCTTTGGTTGTCATACACACACACACACACACACACACACACACCACACACATGTGGAACAGGGCAGTGCCAAAGGTTTCATTCCTCAACAAAGAACTACAGGCAGCTAAGAATTGGTGCAAGAAAGATAAATATCTTCTTCAAGAAGGTATCCTAAAATCCAGTGTATATGGTTAACCTTGACCATATACACATGGATAGCAAAATTGTGCAATATTCTAGTGTATTGTAGCATGTCTCATCCATCTGGTACACAGATCCTGCTGCAAACACTACCTGAACCATCAAGTTGAATTCTGGAATACTCAACAATACATGAACTCATTTTAAGAAGCTTCTTCTTTCATGTTTTATACTTTGCCTTAGGCTCTTTTCAAAGTGATCCTTTAAAGGCTTGTTTACTGTGACATCTATCATGGGCCATTCCGGTGTTTTGCTACCAAGAATAATGATTAAACCAGAGTTAAATTGTTTCCTCACTTTGGTTTCTGCATTAATGAAATGACCCTTATACATGACCGGTTGAGCACTGATTGAGGTCACTTAAGGCAAATTTATCTTCTCTAAATAGGGCTTTGTGGTTTAAACTGAAGCAATTGATTGGGCATCAATAATAGCGACACATTGTAAGGATGTAAATATAAAACAAGTCTGTATTTTTCTACCATGCAGTTATTTTTTGTTTGTGTGACCATGACTCTTGCTCTATATTCAGGGAAACATACAATGTCTTTTTAAAGGTGTCTTGCTGCATAGCTCTCCTAGTGCTGTCAGGTGCTATGCATGCTACCAGGGGAGAAAAAGAATCATTAATCTTACCCAGCTATGAACCCTGTGAGCTACAATAGAAACCACGTCTGGTAAAATATGCCCACTGGTGCAATAATAGCATGAATGCCATGGGAATAACCAGGGTTTGAGTCCTGTTCCAGAAGATTAAATACAGACTTGGCACCATAATTGGGCTAGGAACCTGTGGCCAGACAAGCCCTAGGCCATAGGGGAGAACCTATTACTATTTTTATAGTAAAAGGATATAATATTAAACAGACCTTTAACAACTTACTTTTAACATTTTGTAACCTTCCTCAGAGAAGCTTTTCTTTGCATAGAGGGCAGCCCACCCAGAGACCTACAAGTGGTTAAAGTGCATATAAGAAGAACCTGTAGCATGTTCAGCCCTAAATGTCTTTCACAGGTGTGCCCTCTTTTTCTCGATTGTAGTTCATTCCAGATGTAGTCAAGTTGATAACCAATAATAACCATTACAACTTCTAAGTAATCACAATGGGGAGTATTAGTATTTCTTTAATACTTTTGTGTTTCCTTTCCCTATGACACACATGTTTGCATCTCTCTGTATGGAGTCAAAATAATCTCTATTATCTTCTGAAACTCTCTAGCTGTATGTTATTAACATAACATCAATTAATAATAATATTCAAGTTAAAATCTGAAATTTTAAGTTCTAATTTTGTATTACTGAATGTTTTATGTTACCTGTTTCAAAATGATGAAATAAATAATGTAAAACCAAAGAGAAAGCATTGAAAGGACAAGGAGGAATTGGAACATGAGATGATAGGACCGTCAATGGAATGAAGATCCCAATAGATTTTGGAAGGACAAGAGTAGCTGTAGTTGACAAGTTTCTTTAACTGTCCTTTTGTTAAATTGTGTCCAAAAGAGTCTTACTAAGCATTTCAGGCTGTCCTTAAGCTTCCCATCCTTTTACTTAGGCCTTCCTAGTACTGGGATTATAGTTGTAGGCCACCACGGCTGACTATACTTGTTGATCTGAGTGAGTTCAGACGTTAACACTCAAGTGTGTTCATACTGTATCTTGTGAAACTGTCTCAGAGAGTAGAACTGAAAGATGGAAAGTGTGGCCTGACAGACCTCTTCCTAAACAGCTCATAGAACAGTGTTTCCTGACATCTTCTGTCACCCTTTAGTGCAGCAGTGGGATTGAGTCCCAGAATAAGCCAGAGAGAATCCAGATAAACATAGGTTCCTGGTGGGAACACATCATATCATGGCATTTGGAGTAAAGGAAGAGATGACTGAGACCCCTGTTGAGAAGAGCTGTAAGAAACATCCAACTGCCGGTCCTCTTGTCACACATGTGGCTTTGCAATATTCCCCTATATTTTAGAAGTTGGGAAGGTCTGAGACTACACAAACCTGATGCTGATGTCATCCACACATTCCTTCCATGACAAATAATTGGCTATCGACTACTTTCAGATATTTTAAGAAGAGCAGTAATTACCAGGAAAAAGAACTAGATGCCCAGCAGACTTCAGAGAGAATGAGAGTGACTTAGGAGAAGCCAAACAGTTTTTCACTTACTAAGTATTGCAGAGGCTGCTGTATTTGTGGTGACAGAAATTGTCTCTTTAAACAGACAAAATTTATTGTGCACATTTAGAGATGTGTATCATTGATTTTGTAAACAGTATGTGTACATAGTAAAATGATTACTAGAGTAGAACTAATTGCCTTCTCCATCATCTTATGCTTGCTTATTTTCTTCCCTGTGGCAGGAGTAGATAAAAACTAAGTATTTAGCAAAATTTGGAATAATGTACTCTTATTAACTGTAATCTTCATGTTGCATATGTTATCTTTTAATTTTCAACTACTATTTTGTATCTCTTGATCTATATCTAGATTTCCCTTTCCCAACCCAAGACCAACCAATAAGCCTAGTTATTCTGTATATTTATATCATATATATATTTATATAATATGTGATCTTTTTTTAGATGATTTCACATGTAAATTGGATCATCAGATATTTTTCTTTATGTGTTTTGCTTTACTTAGTATGATGTTTTCTAAGCCTTTCTAGTTGTGCTTGGAGAAGTTGTTGAAGATAAAGGTGAATCATCTTTATTACTAAAGCCTTAATGACAAACCTTTATATGTAATATACACATGAAGAAAAAGTTAGAGTAAGTCCTCATAGTGTTAGTAACTTCCCCATTCTTTTGACCAGAATACTTGTCTCAGGGTTTTAGAAGTTTTAATCTTTTGTAGAAGGAATGGAGGCTAAGGCAAGGCTGTTCAACATCATGGGGTATAGACAAAGACTGCCCATTTATTTCCTGGTCACTCAGACCCAAATAATCATGCAAAAACTATATTAATTACAACTCTGTTTGGTCAATAGCTTAGGTATATTTCTAGCTAACTCTTATATCTTAAAACAATCCATTTCTATCAATTTGTAAATCACCTAGAGGTTGTGGCCTACCAGTAAGTTTCTGGCAGGAAGCTGGAGTATTCTTTGGCAGCAACATGGTGTCTCTCTGACTCCACCTACTTTCTCTCTATATCTCTGACGTAATTTCCAGCCTGGCTATATTCTACGAAGCTATTGGTCTAAACAGATTCTTTAATAACCAATTGTAATAAAACATATTTATAGCATATTCAGAAGAGAATTCCACATCACCTCCCTTTTTCTGTCTAAATAAAAAGGGATGTTTTAACTTTAATATAGTAAAACTATATGTAAGAAAACAGGTATCAGGCAAGAATTACAGTTACATTATTTTTTTGATTCTAAAATTTCATATCTAATTTATATTTCACCATAACTAAGGAAAGCTATAATTATAACTATCTATTCTTCAACCCCATCAAAGACCACAGAAGGATCTAATATTACCTAAGTAAATAGGAAGTACATTGTAAGCAACTTCCAAAGTTCTAGAATGGACAGAGACATCTTGCTGCCTGGAGATTCACCCAAAGTTCTTCTGTAATATTAAGGAAACCATCTTCAGTCTACAGGCCCATAGTATCTAGCAGACTTCTCCATGAAGCAGGAAATTTGAAAGACTGTTTCACTTCTATTGGCAGTTTGTCAGTCACTTTTTTCTGTATTCTGTGGAATGTCTGGCAGATTCTTTCATAAAGCAGGAACCCTGAAAAACTGTGTCACTTTTATTTTTCTTTCAAGATGGGGTTTCTCTGTAGCTTTAGAGCCTGTCCTGGAACTAGCTCTTGTAGACCAGGCTGACCTCGAACTCACAGAGATCCACCTGCCTCTGCCTCCCGAGTGCTGGGATTAAAGGTGTGTGCCTCCACCTCCTGGCAGGACTGTCTCACTTTTAAGCAAGTTCAGCAACCATTTTTCTGTGGCTCCTGCATGTTCAGTTCATACAGCATAACATAAAGCAGTCCAGACAAAAACAGTTTCTTGCCCAAATGGCTAACAAACTCCATAAAGAGCCTTTTCAATGCCCATCATTCTCTTAAGTAGATCGGTGCTTCCAGGAGCAGATGAGTCTGATTGCCATGAAAAGGCCTAAGTTCTTAAAACATTATAAATGTCTATTCTGTTAGCTTTTGAAAGGTTTGAAAAATAACTATCCATCTGAACTGTATCTCTGTATATCTAGAAGGCCTAACTAATATGACCACAAGCTTGACTATGATAGATGACTGTTAGCCTATATTTAATTATACATTACATTTTTAAGTGAGATGCACAAACACAATACCTTAATCAAGATCAAGAATATACATATAACAATATTGACTTTAATTATGTAGCAATAAACCAAAATCTATTTCAATGCAAAGTATTCATCTCTATAGCATATCCTTGTTTAAATGTAAATAAACGTTTATAAAAAATCATTTAGGAAATTTGGATGTTGATCTCTAGACTACTTCCTGTTGGTTGGGGATGCTGTTAATCATGTCTTTTATGAAGTATCCCGTGTGGTAGGTTTATCTGAGCCAGTAGCCCTAAAACTGTCACCGATGTTGGACCATCTGGGCCATTGCTTCAGGGGGTCTTGTTTGATCAAACCATGTAAGCCTGAAAGGAATCCACAGGTTCTTATCTTCTGTGGAAACAAAAGCAGAAGTTCTTTTCCAAAGCAACATAGATTTGGACTCAAATTTGAAGTCAAGATACATTTAAAACATATATGTTGGTTTAGCTTCGTAGTCTGTACAGTGAAATGTCTCTCTGTACTTAGTTCATTCACAGTCAAAAAATTCAAGGAAAACATAATAATATAAATAACCCAGACTCTCTGTGTATTATTTATCTTTCCATGGCTCATTTTCTTTACTCCTTTAATCTATGACTGTACTATATCTCTTTAAAGATTTTGTTTTATTCTTTAAAACTATTTATTTCTTTTTATAACTGTCTATACTCTTTTCCTTGGCTCTCTCAAGCCTATGTACATTTTTAAAACATACTGTTACCCTTTCAGAGTTTTATTTCTGTCTAAATCTGTCTTTATTGCATATCTATAATCATTTCCTGACCAGGAGCACTTTTAAAATGGTAAAAAAGCTTGGTCGCAGCAGCCCTGGATGCTGGTTCCACCTCTCTCAGTCTTTCACTACGGTGGAGGTAGTTCACTGACAGTTCTGAGACCACTGGATGGGAGCTGTCCTCAGCACCTCAACTCTGGGAAGCAGTTTGCCCATGCTGCCACTAAGTAACTTGCTTCATGCTGCCCTCAAACCCCGTTCAAGTGCTCAGCCTCCTGAAAGAGCCTGAGCTGTTCTTGCAGCTAGCACAAGTCAGAGCTGTTTGTGCAACTAACACAAACCAGAAAACCTTCTATGTGTGTATTTATTTATTTATTTATTTTTGAGACAGGGTTTCTCTGTAGCTTTGGAGCCTGTCCTGGAACTAACTCTTACAACCCAGCCTGGCCTCGAACTCACAGAGATCCTCTTGCCTCTGCTTCCCAAGTGCTGGGATTAAAGGCATGCACCACCCCCACCCAACCCAGGAAGACTTCTTAAAGGAGCCACACAGTTTTTGCTGCTACTGCTGAGTCAGGAAACCTTCTTTTAAAGAATTCATGCATCTGCTTGCTTCTAGCAAACAGAGCCCACCTGAGAAACCGTGCTTAACTCTTGCTTTTTTTTTTTTTTGTATGTGTGTCTAGATTCCTTCTCAAGCTCTCTCAGGTTTTATGTGGATGTAGTTGGCCCACATTGATGTGCTGTTTTGTAGATGGAGACTATACGTTTGTTTCCTGGCTGTTCAGACTGAAATAATCACACAAAAACTATACTAATTACAACACTGTTTGGCCAATAGCTTATTCATATTTTTAGCCAACTCTTATATCTTAAATTAACCTATTTCTATTAATCTTGTGGCCTACTGGTAAGGTTTCGACTGACAACTGGCATCTTTCTTCTTCAGCAGCTATGTGGTGTCTCTCTGACTCCACCTACTTTCTCTCTATATCTCTGTTCTAATTTCCAACCTGGCTTTACTCTACTAAGTTATTGGCCTAAACAGCTTTTTTAAAGACCAATGATAATAAACATATTCATTGCATACTTAGGGGAATCCCACATCAGTAGGGGGCTAGCAAGCCCGGGCAGCATGACAAAAAAACAGAAACAGGATAAGTACTTCATAATCCTGATGCTAGTACCCTACTCCTCCTAATGGAGGCCACAGCATCTCAAAATAGCATCAGCAACTAGAAAATTAGTGTTTGAAAAACAACACTTGTCAGTGGCCAAGGCAAGAGACATAGGTAGAGTATCTCCCCTACAACATAACATGGTTTTTCTTCAGCTCACAGGGATCAGTATAGTAGAGAGGTCACATGTTAACATCTAATTAATTTAGGAAACTTGGAATCACAAGAAACACATGTATGTTTTAGACTACAATCTTATGAAACCCAAAAATCTATACATACTTGAAAATTAAATAACACACTTCTTGTCAGCTAGTGGGTAAATTAAGGAATCACTAGGGGGAGTTAGAAAATATCTTGTACAGGGGTTGGGTGTGTAGCAAACTAGCAGAGTGTGTGCTTAGATTCTGTGATATCTTGGATGTAAAAGGCCCCAGGTAATAAAATATAACAAAACAAAAACAAATAAGTAAGCAGATTCAATATAGTTCTTCATACAAAGGCATGCTACAATTTAAATTGTATTTTTTACACTAACAATGACTTATCCCCAAAGGCAATTAAAATAGTAATCCAATTTCAATAGCAACAAAAATAACAAAACTCATAAGAATAAATAAAGTAGTCAGTGAAGTCCTACTTCTTGGCTTCTTCACCCTTTTCTACATAGGACCCCTATTTTTCCCTGAAAAATATCTATATTTTTTCAGGGATGTAGATATATAAAACTAAGTATACAAACAAGACATTTACTGAAAAAAGATCATTGAAAATTTTCTTGGTACAGACAATTTTACCACTTATTAAAGATGATGTGCAGGTTTATTTTTCACAAAAGAGTTAAATATTACTTGAAATTTGATATTGTTGGACATAGAAAATCTTCAGAAGTTTAAAGAGCTAATTGATTTTTTATTTAGTAATTACCAATGCTGAGAATGTCTCTTTCCATAAATATATAGTTCAAATTTCAGAAATAATATTTCAGGCAATATCATTGTTGTTATAAGTTCTGTTCTAATCTTAAACCAAATAAATTAATTTAAGAAATTGTATGAAACTTAGAAAACAAAGTAGCAATTTTAAAATAAAATATTATAATATAATACAATCTAAAGATATACTAATTTGATACTTATAAATGGTGGTAGGAATACATTAAAACATTTCCATCATTAAGACATCATGTTTCTATAGCTGTAGAACATGTTGTATGCACAATGAAAATCCTACAATCCATAACATACGATAATTAAATCTAAATTGGTGTGTAAGGCAGCATGGCTAGAGTTGTGTTTTGTGTTATTTAAATGAAATACAAAACTAAATTGTGCAGTTTGTTTTAAACAATACTTAGGAACAAATAAGAAAGCTAGGTGTGTTGCACTCCTTGAATTCAGAAAATATTTAAAAGCTTGAGTAGTTAAAATGTTATATCAGTACAAATAGACATGTAGTGCAGGCACAGAAAGAAAGAACCCGAAAAAGTCTTCTCATTATAGTAAGGGTCTGACAGAGGACCCAGAAAGCAAAATGTTTAGCACAATCTCAGCAAGCGATGAAAATGCTGCACACCCCATGCAAAATAGTAAAGTAGGAGGCTCTTCCCACACCACACAAATATCAACTAAATTTTATGTTCTAAATGTTTCACTGGGGTCTCCCAAAAGCCTAAAATTCTAGGTACTTGTGCAAAATAAGGTTTTTCAAAGAAAGAAGGACACAATTTTCCTGCTATTTTTTCAGTGATTTGATGATCTTTGCACTAAAACACAAACAGTAAAAATAGGTGTCAACATACAAGGTTTCTACAATGGGAAGGAAGCATGCAAAGTGAGAAGGCAAGTGTATATAAGAGAACATTTGAGAGCTGTAGCTATTAAGGGGAGATTATCCCAGATACACAAGAGATTCCTGTAAATTCATAGAAAAAAATGATTTGAGAATTCTATTTAAAAAGTTGTCAGAGGAATTTAGAATAGACATTTTCTTCCCAAAGATGGACAGATGGCTATAGAGCTATGAATACATGCTCAGTGTCATTAATTGCTGGGGAAATGTTGAACAAAGCACTGTGTTTGTGACTTGTATCATCAGTAGCAGATACTGTTCATTACCAGGCAGAGGGGAGTATTCATGAGGATGTGGGAAAACCAGAATTCTTGTATTCTTTATGAAGTCACCCAAAATAATATTTTCTGTACTGATAATTTCATAATGTTGAAAACAAAAGCTCATACAAAATTCTAACTATGGGTTTCAGATTATTTGTAATAAATAAAATCAGTATCATGATCAAGTCCGTTTATTCAGAGGAACACAAGATTATTTAAACACTTAAAATCAATCAATGTGTTTTATCTCATTAATAAAATATGATGGAAGATATATACTACCACCTCAGTATAGTCAGACAAGTAGCTTGTAAAATTTGTCCATTATATGCTGTGATAAAATACTATCATTATGGTAATCTTTAATGAACTAGAACGGCAAGAAGCTTTCTTATTCTGAATTTGATGGTTATAAAAGGAAGTAGATCTCTGCACTCAGAAAAGGTTCAGAGAACATCTAATACCACCATGTATTTCCAGATTTGTAAAGCAGACTCTATTCATGCAACAAAGCAGAGAGAAAGAAACAAGCAAGCAAATAAATATTGTTCAAGTTAGAAAAGAAGAAATAAGACTTCACTGTGGAGACATAGTGGATTGTTTGGTTTGAGTAGAAAAGTACAAAGAATCTTCAGAGTTGACGTTAGTTTTCCCTGGATATAAGATCACCACTAAAATCATCCAACAAATACATCAGCAACAAATGTCCAGAAAAGTAAAGTATGTGGTGACAGTTTCAAAGCTGCCAGGTACCTAGACCAATTCTGTTGCCGGAGCTCCTTCCGCTTCTTCAGCCAATAGCCGCTGAGATACCAGCCCATTGGGGCGTGGTCTCTCTTTCTTTAAAAAAGCAGCGACTGCCCTCCACTAACTCTAGTGGTTGGCCGCTCTGCTTCTCTGATCTTTCAGCTTTCATTGCAGTAGCTGACTCTGAGTTTCTTATTATTAAAAACAATCAGAATCCATTCTCCATATAGCAGATAGGTGATAGATAGATAGATAGATAGATAGATAGATAGATAGATAGATAGATAGATAGATAGATAGATATAGATAGATAGAAAAATTTATAGAAACAGAGAGGTAAATAGAAGTTCAAAATAAAAAGGCTTTCTTCAAATAGGCAACAATATTTTTCTAGCTTCACTTTCGTACTTTTGAAGGTAATTCATGAAAAAGTTCCCTGAGGAATACTCTCGAGAGTAACGTGCACCAAGAGTGAGCTCAGTCCTTCCATGTTCCTCCTCCACAAATAAAACTCTCAGCTTCTGGACCTAGTGGCTGAAGATTGATATTGTCCTGATATCTCTGCCCCCATCACCATGAAGACCACATGAGCCTGGGATGACTGTCTAATTAGGTAATGGATTATGGACTACTCTCTGTCATTTTAGTGGATACGTAGACCATTTGCATTACACTTCCTGCAATAATTTATTCTTCTCAGATCATTGGTGACATTAATGACTAGGTTAAATATAGTTTAGTCAGCTTAGCAATAGCAGGCAAGTAGCTCCTTTCTCAAAAGCTATAACTACCTTGTTAGTTCATTAGTTAATGAAAGTACTAGGCTTCTTGTTTTTAACAAAAAGGCAGTTAGGTTTGCCTTGCTCATGTGCTTCATATTAAAGGATAAATTGGATCCAGGTAGAACTCTCCACTAAAAGAACTTACTTTGCAGTGAGTGTTCTCAATAACAACTAATTGTGTCTCTGACAAATGATTAGAAGGAAAAATTGTTCTGAGTTATATAAAGGTCTGAAAATACAAAAGCTTAAAAAAGTTCTGAGGGCCCTGGGAAATGATTTATGGTATATAAAAATAAAAATACTACAAATTTCTGTCCCCTTCTGTAGCATTGTTATACAAAATTTCAAAGGTTCATAGTTTTAACATTGATCATTGGAGGTCTGATAGGCTGGTAGAGCACTGACTACCTACTACTCAGTCACAAGCTTAAGTTTTCAAATTTCCTTTGGTTGTCTTCTAAGTATAGAGATAAGGATGCTCCTCTTTGAGCTAAAACATTTATGTCCAATCTATATATCTGACTCTTGGGCCATAGGAAAAATTTTCATGCTTTTTAGCCCAGAGCCATGGCTTTTGCTGTCTTTCCAAGGTATAGATCTCTTTCAACCGTTTTTATAGATACCTCTTAGACACTTTTTCTATAATGTGGATTTCATTACAGTGTTAATGTTAATATATCTACACGTTTTATTTACTTTGGTAAACTAAAAGTTTATGCAAGCTTTGGGGAATCAAAGGAACTGTAAGTCTTGGATTCACCTGTAACAGGTCAAATGGATTCCAGATAAGTATAGACTAAGTCTTCCTACTTGTTTATTCCTCAGGATGAGATCTTTAGCTCTTCTGGTCTTGGGATTCCTTTCATTTCCAAATTACCAAAATTAAGCGCCCCAAAGTTCAAAATGTAAGTTTCTAAATTTTAATTTCTGTCTGTAGTCTTTATTTGTCTCAGTAGATTTCTACTTGGCTAACCAACACCACCCAGGAATCACCTGCAGACTTCAACCTTCTGAACTCTGGACTTGCTGAAAGCTAATATAAGCTAGTCCAGCTAATGTGATTGTTCCCTGACTCTTCAGCTGGATTAGTGAATTGGCTGCTGCTGACAAATGCCCCATGGCCCAGCCTTTGGCCAACTTTCAGCATTCTTGGACCCTGATAAGAACCCCCTAGTTGGGCTGGAGAGATGGCTCAGTGGTTAAGAGCATTGCCTGCTCTTCCAAAGGTCCTGAGTTCAATTCCCAGCAACCACATGGTGGCTCACAACCATCTGTAATGAGGTCTGGTGCCCTCTTCTGGCCTGCAGACATACACACAGACAGAATATTGTATACATAATAAATAAATAAATATTAAAAAAAAGAACCCTCTAGTTTTAGCTAAATATAGTTACAGAAGCAAGTATGTTGTCCTTTGCTCCCCAAAAGGCAGAAATGCTAATTCAAAAGGAAACTCTTTGGCATAGGGATAAAATGGCTGCTTGTAATACCCATAGCATACAGAAAAATTGGTCCAGATTTATCAACTAGTAAATTCATTAACTAAAATAATTCTACAGTATGAGAGGATGCTTGGCCTGCTTTATGTAAAACAAAAATTATATGAGTTTAAGAAAAAAAAATCGTGTCTATACAAACTATTTGGATTTATAATCTTCCTGTATTCAAAGAAACCATGCAAAATGGGACCTGAGATAAAATAAATTATTGGTGCTCTATCAATTTCCAGGCTCTTTCTAGATATCAATTCTAATGTGAGACATCACAGGGCTTTTGGCTTTTTTGCTTCTACTTAGTATATATATCATCGATGCCTCAACTAGATTATAATTCCTATCTGGGTACCATTAAGATGATGATTATTAGATCCAAATATAAACAAGTACCCATCATAGAGTCAAAGATTTGACCCAGAATACAAGTTAAGGGGGGAATGAAAGACTGGAAATTAACCTGTAAGCCACTTGCCAAAGGACAAGGTAACTTCCTGAGATGCTAAGAGTTGTATTTCATGAAAAATAGCAAAGCCTCATGAAAAAATATGATGGCCAAATTGTGTTGCCCATAAAAGCCCCTATGAGACATGTCTTGGAGCCATTCATCTGGAATTTCTAGGGAGTGGTCTTGGCCAAAGCCTGGCCAAGAAAAGCTTTCTTCAAACTTGGCTCAAATGGTGGAATTGGATTTTCTCTGACAATTCTCAGGATTAACAATATGATCAGTGTTGTAAATTACTTTGGGGCATTGAAAAGTGGCAGATTTGATGCAAAAGGCTTGGAAATGGTTTACAAATTCAGGATTATTCCCATCTTTCTGTTTTCAAAGCTAGAAGCTTCTGTGTGAAGAACTCTGGAAAGGCTAGCAGAATAAAAAGGCTTTGGCCTTCAAGGGGCAGAAGACTGTAAAACTAGCTAGATGCTCCTGCTTAAATATAAGCTTATTCTGACTTGCCACAAATTCCCAAGTAATCCTGGGTGAGGCAAGTTAGAGGATCAAATGAACTGCCCGGCTGCCCCACAAAATTATTGATGAAGTTTATAATCAGAGTTGAATATTTTTGAAGTGTTTGTTTTATGGTAAAAAGTAACAAGTGTCTTGATTAATGACGTTCTTGGTTTGACTTCTATAAATCTTTCTGAAACCATTACCGCGTTGGGACATAAAATTTGGAATAACCTAAGTTTGTGTTCCCAGACAATGATCACTAGTGTTTGTCTCCAGAATAAACTATCTCATATCTGAAAACAAAAGAGCTAACATATTTCTGTAAGATAGCAGCATTTTGTCTATTTATATATCATAGGAAGTATCTATCTCATTATAAAATAGATTAGATCCCTGACAAATTACTGGAAAATATTTATCAAAAGTATATCTTTAAATAGATGGCGAACTTTTCAGGACACATATTTGTTTGACTTTCTTTATTGTTCCATGTTTGGTGACAAAAAAGCCTCATGAAAAATACTTGCAACTATTTAAGTTTTTTATGAATATACCTAGAAATTTATGCCTTTATATCAAATCTGTCGTGAGAGTCTACTAAAACTTAAAAAAATTTCTCAGGTAATTGACATGGGATTCGAATCTTCATTAACTATGAGTTCACAATTAACTAGAACATTTAGCTATCTGACTAACAGAGACAGATCTGCTGAGCAACTTTCAAGTCAGTCAATGGATATTTCCAAGAATTTTCCCATAAGCACATTGTTTTAGGAATTGATCAAAAGCCTCTTAAAAGTCTTACATAATGCCTTATCTAAATATTTTAAATGTTTATCCCTTGTAGAAAATATTTTAATCATATTCCTTTGTAGAAAAAAATAATAACCAAGATTAAATAAAGTTTTGTCATTTTGTTTTTTTAAGTCTGTATTTTGATTGGAAATGTAGAATAAATTCCAGAGATGGACCTGAGATATATACCAGTATTGCCAAAAAAGAATATATATATGTATATATATAAATATCATCTAGGTCTGTAACAATAAGTTTAGGAATCAAATATTTTATGACTTTTACACTGGAGACATAGTTCAGTAGTAAAGAGCACTCGCTGCTCTTTCAGGGGATCTAAGTTTAATTCCCACAACCCATAACCACTTGTAATGCCAGCTTCTGGGCACACCTTTCCTTGTCTCTGTGACCACTGGACATGCATATGGTGCACAGATATACATGTAGTCAAAACCCCTAATATACATAAAATAAAATACAAAATTAATATCAACTTATCAAAAGAATTTGATGAGAATAAAGCAGTTTTGAACAAATAGTGTTTGAGCAACTGATTGTTTATAATAAAATACTGAATTCTACTCTCCTCAAACATGAGAAACCAGTTCAAAATAGAATGTAAATTTAAATAAAAGAACTAAAACTTGTATTTTAAACAACATAGAAAAAGAAAATGAAATGATGAAAGTCTTCATAATTATGGATTAAACGAAGTGGTCTTAGATATAACACCAAAAAGTAAAGAGGCATATATCTTATTTAGGGATTTTTATTGCTGTGAAGGGACACCATGGCCATGGCAACTCATAAAGTAAAACATCTAATTGTTGTAGCTGGCTTACATTGTCAGAGGCTCAACCTATTATCATCATCATGGGAGCATGCAGAAATATCTGGTGGTGGGGTAGTAGCTGAGAGTTTTATGTCTTTCAGGCAACAGGGAGTTGACCGAGACACTGGGTAATATTCTGAGCATGGAAAACCTCAAAGCCTGCCCACACAGAGCATGCTTCCTCCAAAAAGGCCACACCCACTCAAACAAAGCCACACCTCATAATAGTGCCATTCCTTATGAGAGTATGGGGGCCAATCACGTTCAATCTGCCACAACATGTTAGGTTTCATCAAAATTAAACCCATCAAGAAATTGAGAGGATAACCTTCAGAATTGAAAACTCATTTGAAATTGCATATCTAAGACTTTACTATCCAGAACGCATAAATTATTTTCTTCTTAAACAAAAAAAGACAACCTAATTAAAACAGGCAGAACACCCCAAGAGATATTTCTCCAATTAAAATGCAACTGGTCAATAAACTCATGAAAAGAAGCTCAACATCATAAGCCACCAAAGAAATGCAAATCAAAATTCACAGTGAGATAATTCATGCTCACTAGGGTGGCTTTAATAAAACCAGTAAGCAAATGAACACGCAGGACGTGTGAGTGTTTGTAGGGTGTTGAGTGATTTTAGTCTTCAGGTATTGCTGTGGGGAAGGCAAAATGACACCTCAGCTTTGAAAACAATGCAGCAGTTACTGAAATGGTTAAGCAAAGAATTAACGTAAGATCCAGCAACTGTACTCTCAGAAGTGTATCCCCAAAAATGAAAGCATACCCATACAAAATCATGTATGTCCTACTCCCAGTAGCATCATTCCTAATAGCAAATAAACAGAAACTGCCAAGATGTCCATGTTAACTAACAGATAAATAAAACACACATATAATATAATGTTTTTCCATAAGAAATAAAAACTTATACAATATGTAAATAGATAAATTTGAAAAACTATTACATAAAGAATCCAATAGAAATGGCTATATATCCCTGTCCAGCTGCAGCACTTGGGATTGCAGGCCCTTCACCTAGCCAGGGCAGCACAGTAGAGCTGACCCTGTTGGTAGGGGTGCAGGTGAGAGGACCCTGAGGTGGTGAGAGGGGAAGAGATGGCCCCACTCTCCTCCTCTGCCTTGTGGTGGCAAGAGCAAGGAAGATGCCACCTGTGAGTTGTCTCTCACCCCTTACCAACTGCAGCACCTGGAAAAGCAGGCCCTGCACCTCTTCTGGGAGTGTAGTATTGCTGAGTCTGTTTGGATGTGGGGGCATGGATGAACTGGTCCGAGATATAAGCTTGGGCGATCTGGTCCTGCCCCTTAGCTGCCATGCAGTGGCGTTGGAGAGGGAGAGATGCCCTTCCACTCAACCCCCACTACCTATGGCAGGTAGGAAAGTTGGTCCTCTCCCCCCCCCCCCCATCAGCTAAAGCACTTGGAAGAGTGGCTTTTGGACCTCCCCTAGGCAAGCAACACAGTAGATCTGGCCCTGGTGATATAATTGTCCATAAGCCAGCCTCGAGGGTATGAAAGTAGCAGAACTGGCTCCACCCCTTGCTCCCTGATGCATAGTGTGACCTAGCAGAGAGAATGCTGATGAGCTTACCCTGGTAGTGAGAATGGGGGAGAGTTGACCAACCCTGAAACCACCCAGGCCCATAACTAGGTCTATGAGTTGGTCCACCATCTACTCCCATCTATGACATGCTGGAGTAAGTGAAGGGGCTGATTCTGCAGATTCAAAGCTGCAGGATTTCCAAGACAGAGCAACAACAGGATATCCAAAAGGAGTCTCAATGAGAGCCTAGTGTCAATAGTGTAGCCGAAAACAGAGGCCTCAAACAAGATCCATGACTCTTTGCAATGAACACTTGCAAATAGAGATGTATGGACTAAATGATATATAATGCGAGACTCTGTGTTATACTGCAGCTTTCACAATGAGATTTTTCTTTCTTTTTTCTTAATTTCTATCTTAAATATTGTTTTCGTTTATTTTAATGAGGTAGGCTGCAAGGGTAAAGAGCAGATTTGAAGGGATGGGGAGACGAACGGGATCAAGATGGATAATGTGGAAGCCACAGAGAATCCATAAATTTTTTTTTAAAAAAAGAAAGATGTGGTGCTATTGGTTAATACTCTTGTACACTGTAAAGATTTGTCACTCGTATGGGTTTAATAAAACACTGACTGGTCAATAGCCAGGCAGGAAGTATAGGCATAACCAGACTAGGAGAATTCTGGGAAGAGGAAAAGCAGAGATGCAGTGATCATCCAGAAGCAGAGGAAGCAAGATGAGAATGCCTTACAGAGAAAAGGTACCAAGCCACATGGCTAAACATAGACAAGAATTGTCAGTTAATGTAAGTTATAAGATATAGTTAGTAATAAGCCTGAATAGGCCAAAAGTTTATAATTAATACAAGACACTGTGTGTTTATTTGTGACTGGATGACTGTGGGATTGGGTGGGACAGAAACTTCTATCTACAAAGTGGCCACAAATTGTATTTTTTTTTTATAAGAAATGTCCAGAGTAGACAAATTCATATGGCTGAAAAGGTAGTAGTTTTGAGAAGTTGCTGGGAGGAGAAATGGGGAGGAAGTAGTAATGACTGTGGAGTTTCTTTTTGGGGTGAAGAAAACACTTTAAAATAAAATTGTGGTAAAGTTTGCAGAGTTATGGACTTCAAATGAGTGAATGCTAAAGCATGTGAAATATTGTAAAATATACATCAGGTGATTTACCTGAGCTTGTCAAATAAAAGTAGATTTGTGGATTTATGTCTTTAGATACAGTAAAAGAATTTTTGTTTTTGAATCATTAAGAGCTAGGGATATTAATTTCAAATCTTCTAACTCAGGATTCATGTTATAAATACTAAGAGAAAAATATTTGGTTTGCATATCTTGGTTGGAAAAATTAACATTCTGTACAAAGTCTAATTTGCTATATATTCCATATCTGGATAGCACAAACTATTGTTTTGCAGAAGCACCAAAATAAGTTATGCAAATTTTCAAAATATCAAATATAAGTATAAATCAAATAAAATTGTCTTTTAAAGTTATTTTCCCCCATATATTCATGTGAAAAGCACATGTTAATATTTCATCTTTGTTTTTTCACTCTGCTTGCCAATGAAACAGACAAGGTGTGATATTTTAATCATCTGTGCTGCTTTAATATTCTAACAACAATCTTCCCCACTAAGCTCTAAACAGTCATTTTTCAAACAGATGCTATGAGAAAGAGTGAGAGAAACTTTTATCTTGTTTTGCATAGGAGACTCATCAGATGAATTGATAAATCTTAAAATAGTTTGTAGGAAGGAAGTAAAAAGTGAGTTGTAAGGAGAGATAGTTGAAATATAGTGACACATTCTTTTCAAGGCAAAATAAGATTGACTAACTGAGCTCAAATTATTCTTTGCAGTTAACTCCTAATGTATGTTTGTTATTTTTTCTCCCTCTTACACTATAAGCATCTCCAAGCCAAATGAGGAATAGCAGGTATCCACACAACAATTCAAGAAATTAGTTTCTGATGTCTCACATATAAACTTAAGTTTAAAGCAACCTATTATATATTTTATGAAGGTCTTTAGAAGGGAGCTCCAGGCTTCAAATATAAGGACAAGGAGAAGCTAGTTATCCCAGTTTGACTTGATCAGTGAATGAACTGTCCATATGTTGAAACTGTGGTCTATTCAGATAAACTGAACAATTTTTACATGCTAATAAAAGGTAAACTGCTTTAAAACTTAAAAATAAGATTGTGCATAAAAATGGAAACGAACTAGCTTCTTACTCAAAGAATGAGGAACAGAATGTTTAATGTCAGTAAATCAACCATTTAAATCCTATGGTAGATGAACATTCTTACGGAATTTTCATAGCGTCATGGACAAGACTGTTTTATTATGCCCTGATACAGATGAAGAAATGGAGCTTTATACAGATTAAATAGAGAATTTCTATAAAATTGAATATGCAAGACCAAAATCCAAGTTATCCATTGTCTCATTACTGAATAATTGCCTAGTAGCCTTGTGTCTACTATGATTAACTGTGCTAGAGATTGACCTATATGTAGTAGTTGACAGGAATGGCTATGGACACATAAGAAATCAGTGTAGTAATAAGAAAATATAAAATTCCCAGGGCTCGCAGGGGACTTTAGGCATACTCTGAACAAATCTAGTAATTTGGGAAAGTGTCACTCATTGTGTTCTCAATGTTTGCAGAGTCCTTCTCTCATTCCTAATGGAACTGAGTGTTAACTTCTCACATTTATTCTTCCAAATTCTATTCCGTTCATGCTCTGTAGTCATGGTCAGCCTGTTCTGTTTTTTTCTTTCTGTTGTTTCTGTTAAGAGAAACACCTTTGTCATGAGTAAATTCCAAATGTTTAAGATAGCTTAACTCATTCATATGTTCTCAACCAGTTTTGATAAAGTGTGTAATATGTTAGTGTTATCCATGTGTGTTTCAACTCATGCATCTCCACATTGTGACAGGAGGTTGGTGCAAGCCAACTTGGGCCTATTTCAAACTATATTAAATAGACCTCACCAGTGAAGCTGTTTTCTTCAGCCTAACTTCAGTACCAAAATTCTTACTTTTATATCGAGGTAGGAAACCAATTTTTAGGATTCCGTTGCAACTAATAAGAAAAACAACAACAACTGAAAAAAAAATGGAGCTTAGTTATCATTAGCATATTTCAAGCATAATGTGTGACATCTATCTTCTGAGCTCCCGGAAACCAATACCTGGAGAGACACTGTCCCACTGGCAAGGAGTGGAGCCTACTCAAAGGTGCAGTGTGAAGGTCAGGTGAATAGAGCAAGACACTGAGAGCATCATTTTCCTCATGTACCTAACCCAGCAAAGATCTTTGCTTTTGGTGTTAGAGACCATGTGCTTTCAATTCTATGAATTATTTCCAAAATGTTTTGTAAAATCTTAGGTAGTTTAGACCCTTCACTACCTTGGCTACTAGTATGACTTTCTCAATGAGTGCAATATAAAGGAAGAATGCATCGTATGATGTCTGTACGGTGAATAAAATGTAAATAGCAGGACATTTTAATGGGAGATGGGATTGGTGACACATTCTGCAGTATAGGCTTTGAAGATCTTGATGGCAATACGAAAGATTTTAGAATTCATTTTACATAAAGGCACATTCTATTTTTATAGAGGAGAGAGACATGGTGAAACCTGTTTTGTTCTCAAAATAAAAGCCTCTAGATGCCAGGAGAAAGTTCTGATGAAGGGAAAGATGCTGGAAGTAGGGAAAGAGGTCACTCACTGCATGATGAAGCATGGGAATGGAAAAGATGGCACTAGTCTGTAATAGTTCAAGGTAGAAATAATATAAATACTGATAAACATTGCAGAATTTCATAACTGATTGGCAAGGGAATCATTAAAATGTGTTCCCCTGTATCAGAATGGTTTTAAAAATTTCTTTATTTTTTGTATTACATCAGAGTACACACTTGTGTTCTATAAATTTCAGCTCATTTGTATTTAAGGAAGTTGTTGAGCATATTCTCAGGTTCCCCATGGAATTACTTTTCAGGATACTTTTGATAAGAGGGATTTAGATTTTGCATAGTATCCTGACCTACATTACTACATGTTGTGTAAAACAGTGTGCTATTTTCCCAGGCTGTGTTTTGTCTTGGGAGATCTCATTTTAAATGCAGCTTTTGGTTCCAATTTGGGCTGGAGCATGACTATACACCTGGGTGGATTTGTGAAGGGCACTGCTTGTCCAACACTACCCATATGGCATAGACTGATAAATGCTCTGGTGTAGAAAGAGCCATATCCTATAAGTTTGTCAGAGTGAACTGAGACTGTGGGGACAAATAGGAGTATTGAAATCATATCAGAAAAAAAATAGACTCAAGCCTTATTGAATATACCAAAACAAGAAAAAGATGAATTCATTTGGACCCCCCAAAGTGGTCGACATATACATTACTACTTTGAAAACACCACCTACCTGTGCAGGTGTGTTCTTCAAGGGCATGCAGTTGGAGAACTTCTGAATGTCCCTGGATCTGCATTCCAGTTTGGTAACCACAGTTGCAGTAGCTCATTTAATTTTCATCTGTCTATCATAATATTTATGCATCATCTGTACCTACCCTCCCTCCCTCCATCTACCATCCATTACATCTAGAACAGTCTTGGGCTTTCATTTCTGTATCTAGACTCATCTCCATATCTCTCCTGTCAAACCTGTGACTTATGCAACTGCTTTCTCCAGCTTCTTCTTTGAAGCTGTTTGTTTTTTTATCCCTACAAATTTTATTTATATTTATATTAACCTACTTCTAAAACATCTTGAACTTCCCTGTGGCCTCTTTCACCTTTTAAAATTATTCTTCAGCCTACACACACACACACACACACACACACACTACTTTGTCATGTGTGATTAATAGTTAAAAATGGAACAAATGAATCTGTGTTCATTTCTGAAGGGTGCTTACCAAGGAAGACAGGAATATTAGCACATAGCTGCCAATGAATCTGCAGTATTGTGTACATTTCTCGATTGGATAATGTATTCTAGCATTTTGGAAATATATAAACATGTCTGTCTTTGTTCTTGACCTAGAACATTTTTATGGCACTCTATATTCATACTTTAAATTAGTTTGTAAATATATGAGAAAATGATCCTTTATTTTATTTGTAACTTTATTTTTTGTCTGATATTATGATTTCTGTCTGCTTAGGAAATGTTGGTACGAACCATGCAGAAAGAAGAGCCATTCAACACTACTCTTTATTGTGAACTTGGATTCCCATGAGCAGGGATTCGGATAGAACATAACAAGAGAAATTGATTACACTTTTCAATGTCTGAGGCCTCATGAGGAAGGCTCTGATCTGGATGCCTTGAGCACCTGCTATGATTTGACATTTCAGGAGTTTCGTCAGAGATGACTTGAAGTATACTCTGGGATAGCTTAGACCACGGCCTCAGATGAGACTGTACTGATTTATCTATTTCTTCTGGTCTTGGAATGGCCATCAATTTCATGGAGGAAAAATCTCTGTTGTGTCCTACACAATTCTTCAGCTCAGTGGTGGTGACAATGAGACAGACAATGTGATAAAGGGATAGCAAAATCAATGGTTAAGGTATTGGGTTGCTATGGAGACAGAATGAGGGTTAGGGGAGTACAAGAGTATTTAGGTGGTAGAAGGTTGATGTGGTTGGATTCTAGTGACTCAACTTTTATGAGTCATGGTAATGTTTTTCGAGATCTAGATGATTTTGGGTCACCCATGTTTTTGCAAATAATCACATTGAATTAATTTGTTCTCCACATAGACTTGGGTAGAATAATTTATTCGGTCAGAACCATTATTTGGCTCTATGTGAAGTGAGTAGGCATTTTCATGGCTTCCCTGAAAATGCCATGCAACAACTGTAAATTCCAACATTTGAGTATATCCTATGCTAATGATCTTGTGCTAGGTTACTCTTATCGTGAGACATGAACAAGTCAATTTATCACAGATAAAGAACCAATAACAGGGGGCTGAGAGATGGATCAGAGGTTAAGAGCGCTGAGTGTTCTTCCAGAGGTCCTGAGTTCAATTCCCAGCAACCACATGGTGGCTCACAACCATCTATAATAAGATCTGGTACCCCTTCTGGCCTCCAGGGACACATGCAGACAGATGCTATATACATAATAAATAAATAAATCTTTTTAAAAAAGAACTAGTAACAGATCAAATAAATGATTCCATCTGAGTTTATTTTAGTGAATTTCACCAATTTATTGCAGTTGTTACAGGACTATGAGTAAAGTTTACTTGCAGGGGCAAAGATAACTCAAAGGCAGTTGTTACACTCCAAAGCTGTAGCTTACATGATGACTCATGAATGCTGCAACCCTGAAACTCCTTGAATAACTTGCAGATAGCTCAGAATGTCAAGATCTTCCTTTCCTCAGAAATCATTGCTGTTCATATAACCTTAGGGAGGGACCTTGAAAATCACATAAGTTTCAAGGGTTTCCTGAGAGTTGTGAGCTCTTTGCTTTCTGAGCCTTGCAAATTTTCTTGATTTCTCAAATATTAAGGAATCCTTACTGAGGATAGGATGTTTAAATTTGGGGACATTGATATTATATCTGTGTTTTCTCTCAACATGAAATCTGGATTCTGAGATGTAAGAACTTAAGGTACATCTAATGACTATCCTAAGAAAGCCACAAACAGAGTTGTGTGTCTTTTGATGCTGTAGCCTCAGAAATCACAAAGCAATACTTCTGAATGTTCTCTTAACTAAAGCAATCACTTATCTATCCAGATTCAAGCTGAGTAAACACAGACACTCAAAGTGACCAATGTCAAGGAATACACTTTTATTTCTAAGATTGAACACATGGCATTTGTAGACAATTTATGGGTACCTACAAATATTTCGTCATTGTAGTGTGTGCTATGCAAAATTCAGCAAGTATTTAACCTCTACCAGAGAATTCTTACACTGACATACTTTGTATGTTTATCTGTCAAAGTGATAGTGGCAGAATATGAATTTATTATTGTACTTGTGATTTTAAAAGATTTCATTTCAAGAATTTTTTAGTATAATTTGTTGCTTACATCAGTTTAAGTATTCAGTTACAAAGATTAACTCTATCATTCACTTAGGTGAAGAACATGTATTCTACATGCATCTCAACTGGTCTTTAACACTAGAGGTAGTCTATAGCCTATGACAAAGACCTTGTTTCTTGTCAGGTTTTGTATAGACCTGTGAACTAAAGGTGGATTTTATAGTTTAAGAAACACTAATATTCACAAAAGCTGAAATTTATGTGAAATTAGAGTTTTAGTTCTCACAGATATTTATTAGGATATGGTCATAATTATAGATTGATTATGAATGGCCCCTGATTACCTTCATACACTGATGGCAGAGTTTGGCATTTGAAGCAATATCCATATGGCTGGCAAAGTCTACAACATTTGCTATGTGAACCATTGCAGAGAACATTCTTCAACACTTGGCATAAGGTACACAGTATTTATAAATCCTCAATTTTAGAATTTATATTTGGGTGAGGAAATTGACCAATGCACATTACATCACATATAAGTAAAATATGCAAGATATAAATTGCCACTGAGAACGGAAGAAGTCAGAGAAGAGGGATATTTATATCTAATGCAATCTAGTATGATCGCACCCCTTGATTATACTTTTAAAGGCTGCAATTCCAACCAAGGTCACATACATTCATGCTCACGTGTTTGAGTCTCAACACTCTTCCCATTTCTCTTTCCCGCTCCACCTTTCTATATACAGGATGGCCTTGAACTTCTCTCTGTCCTCTCTTCTCTGCCTCTAAGTACTGGGATTACACATGTGTGCTTGTATCATACAATCAATACACAGAACCTCTATGTAAATCTCTGTTTGTCTGTCTCTCTTATGTGGGTTTGTATATCTCTCTCATTTTTATCTCAGAAATCATGCATTAACTCCAGCGATTCTTTTGTTAGTCAAAGAATTATTTCAGCTAATCTTGGTTTGATGTGTTTTCATATGAAGCTTTAAGTTTGTTTTTGTTTTTTCTTTGAATTGTTGACTGGATTTGGAAGAATGGCCTGCCTATCTTGGCCTTTGTAGATACAGTTATAGAGGTCTACTTATAATTACATGAATAAAAGGCAAAAGAATGCCTTTAAAGGGTTTTAAGAAGAGAAGAAAGAAGGTCTTGTTATAAAACACAAGTAATAAAAACTAAATTTTAAAACTTCACAAAAAGAAAAAAGAAAATTAAGCTGTGTCCCCTTGTAGCTCTCTCTGAGACAGAAAGTTGGTAAATCCTATTGTGTTCTGCAGTTTCTTTCCCATCACAGCTGTAGGCCTGTCCCCTCCCTGATGACCAATCTAAAATAACCTTGAGTTATATTATAGCTAGACTGCCTCAGTGTCTTCTTAGCTTTTCATCCATTGGCAAGGTCAGGTATAATTTGTTCCCCCTTTCCTCTAAAGCTATGAGTTAGAAATTCCCTTCATTCTATGGAACTGAAGAGTATGTCTCTCTCTTGTGGAACCCATTATGCAGGTTACAGTGCAATGCCCTAACACTTCTAATATTCTAGGAACAGATGTATCTGGCTTTTCCTTGAAAACCCCATCATGCCACCTATGGTGTGAGATGACAACTCTCCTAATATTCTGAGATCTGAAAGAAACTGATGGAATAGTAGTAGTAGTAACTTCTCCCCAAGGTCCTGAATTTGTGTAGTGTGCTTTTAGAGAGACATTTTTTGTCATCTTAACAAACAGAGACAGTCTAAAGTCCTTGTCCAAATCTAGAGTCTCTCTTAGAGGATATTTGCTTGTAGTGGAAGATGTCCTATGTCCCTGTATCCCATTTCTTTCTATCTAGACAGCTGTTCTTCAGCAGGGCCCTGACCAGGAAAGATGCTGTGTCTCAAGGTTTCAGCCATGGGAGACACAGGAAAGGCATCACAACAAAATTCAAACTATCTGAAGCAGTGTCCTGCTTAGGGATCTACCAGGGAGGAAGAGGACTGACGAGCACTGACAGGAAGATCAACAGGACACTGTTCTAAATAAGCATGTGGGGAGAGGGGATTGGTGGGCTAAAGACATTGCTAAAACACAGGGTATGATAACAGACGCCTAGGTAAGGGTGTTGTACTGGGTTCATTTAGAGAAGGGAGACAGGAGCTGTAAAGAGTCACAGTGTGGCTTAAGAATTATCATCACAGACTGGGGATGCAGCATAGTGGTAGAGCTCCTGATCAGCTTGTGTAAGACCTGTGTTTTGGCAGAGAGAATTATCACCATAATATAGTTACATAGTCTTTGCACAGTGTAAGAGTCAGTGGGAGTCAGTCTAATACAGCAATTCTCAACCTGTGTGTGGGGATCCTTTGGAGGTAAATGACCTTTTCACAGGGATTACCTAAGACCATCAGAAAACAGAGATATTTATATTACAGTTCATAAGACTAGCAAAGTTACAGTTATGGGGTAGAAACAAAAATAGTTTTATGATTGGGGGGTCACTGCAACATGTATTAAATACATAGAACTGTATTAAAGGGGTCACAGCATTAGGAAGGTTGAAAACCACTGCTTTAACAGGATGTAGCTAATTCCCTTTAGGGGGATGGTTAGAGGTAGAGATTGACCACAGAGATGAGAAACAGAAAATGGAACATTATAGGAAAATGTGGCTGTCTTCTTTTTTTGTATACAGTAATAGCTCTCTATAAAAATTATATACAGCATTTTGAGTAATTCTATGATGCGATATAGAATTACAAATGTTGTCTATAATAGGCATATGTATGAATATATAGTTACAAAGGACAATTCCTAAAGCCAATTACATCAAGGAGAGTTTGTTTGGACCATGAAAAACAAAGCAATTCCAAGATCAAGCAACTTTGAGAACCAGAGCAAGTTCTGAGGAATCCGACCAAAGACAATCAAAGAACATTTGTAGTAAAGGAGAAATGAGGCATGCAAAGCTACTTAATTGGCCACAGTTTAGTCAATCAACAAGCCAATTGGTTGCAGCTTAAGTAGTTAATTGATTACAGTGTCCGTCAGCCGAGCAAATCCAGTAACTGTGACTAAACCCCCAAATTGGTGTGTTGGCCCCCACATAGGGGCCAAGCCAATCGCAGCTTCTTAATTTACTTAAGTGTGTGTGTGTGTGTGTGTGTGTGCAAATGAAACAGAAACAGCAAACAGCACATTGTGTAACTAATGAAGGAGTGCTCTCTGCTGTGCTGGTGTATGGCAGGGCCCAGGTTGATGTTTCTCAGAGAAGCTTATTTCACCCATAAGCTTGGCAGTGCATCATCTCCTTGGCATCGACAAAGAATGAATTAGACACTTGCCAGAAATTGAGAGGATCTAGATGTTTCTCCTCCTTTCAGGACTCTGGGAATCGTATCTCTCCTCCTGTGTCACACAACGCATTTCTTCCTTTTTCGTAATAACCAGTGCAAATCTTTCTGGGCAATGGACTCTTTGAGTTGTGCATGAAGTTAATTTGCTGGGAAAGAGTCTTATTAGAATTTACTTCCTATAGGACAATGGATGATCTTGAAGCAATCTGGTAGAGAAGCGTGGAAACAGGACAAAGCCTAATGAAGTCCATCTTCTTAGGTTTTACCAGAGGGACGAGGAAAGTCTGGAGTTTCCCCCAGCTTTGAAGTTCTCCGACAAAGGGCCATTTTAAATGACTCAACAGAGACAAAGCCACATTGTGCAGCTGTGGTCTTGCCTTCGTAGTAGGAGCTCCACATGCTTCATAATGGGGTACTTGTGTTAATCTCCTGTGGGGAGTCCCCACGGACCTTCTTGCTGAACACCCGCATCTGCAGTGGTCTTGGTTTCTCTTTTCATCATGAGGCTGTAGGAGAGAGAACACATGTGGTTTCTACAGTTTCTCACAAAGCCATAAAGAATACTTACTGTGGGGCCAATGCTGAGTCCTGCTTTCAACTTACTGTTTGTGCTAGATGCACAGCTGAAATGCTCCAAATGACAATGAAAATTCTGCTGATTTTCTATTTCTGCCAGGAACATAGGTAAGTCTTTCCAGTTCTGGTAGGAGGGGCAGAGTTTCCCACATAAAAACAACTTTTTGTAGCATTTATATTGTTAGAGAGTCCTGTATTCCTAAATTTTATTTCGCATCTCTCAAAAAAGCAACAATGTATTTTATTCATCATTCTGATTATATATCTATATGTACAACATGCATGTTTGATTAGATTAGGAACACACACACAAACTGATTGAAGGGAATTCTAAGGATTCCATCAGGACCCAATCGATATGATCATAGGTAGGGGAAAGAGTGTCCTGCATTGTTCACTAGCTTTCAGAAAAGAATAGGAGAACTCAGGGTATCAGATGAAGGTCTGCAGAGATGGATCGCTGAGCAGATCTAGGTAAAGTTACAACTGAAGCAGAAAGAAGATCAAGAACAGAGTGAAGACAGAAAGGAAGGTGAGATGAACGGGAGGATGGAGACATCTTATCACGCATGTGTCACATGAGCTGTCACTATACGAAGGATATGCCACACCATGCAGAGCATACAGCGCTGAATGCAAAGTAGCCCCTGGGGAACTTTTCATTGAGGGTCCCCTATGGGGAAAGCACGCTTCTCTATTACTTTCACTAAACTCATGTAATTTTCAGAATGACTCCACAAAAGAGATGCTGTTACAGACAAGGCATTAAGAATATGGAACATCAGTGACTTCTCCAGGGTCACATAACTCCTAGCTGAAATTTCTTCATTTAACTACTAGGCTCTTTACCTCTTTTTTAACCACTTTAGTTAGTGATAGTAATAACTTATTACTATTAGCTATCTGTTATTTTTATATTCAATAATGCTTTGCATCACTTCCAAATACTAACCACTGGTTAAGAGAGAACTAACACAATCTGCAGTATTTAAGGGTCTCAGATCCAGAGTGTAGAACCTCAGTATTTACATTTGCTTTTTCCAATTTCTGTGTGTTTAAGCACGCAGATTAGTAATCATCAACTGTGATCTCATCTGGAAAGTGAGTGCCCTCTCATTTAGGTTCTGGTAGTTGGTCAATCTCCTAGGGATGTTTGTCATCCTCTCTTCTAGCCTTCTTCGTCCTCTGAAGGGCACTTGGGGCCATGTGACTTACATTTGGACTACAAAATATAAATGGAAGTAACTTCCAAACAGATGTTTTAAGAGCTAGTGAAACATGCCTGTCTCCGAATTGGCTATCACAAGGTGCCCCATGTCCTCGAGTGACTATCTTTAGCAGACCCTTCATACTGCCTGTGATGAGCAGGTATCGTAACACTGCTTAGCATACATATTCAGAGAGCCTAGCCCGTCTTAGCTGAGCTTCAGTGTAACCCAGCTAGCCAGTCAGAACTAGCCCAGTTATAGTTCAGTGTTGGTAGTGGCGAGAAACAGCTTCCTAATGATATTGTGTAGCTTTTTTTTCTCCATTTCATCCTTATTCAGGGACCCAAAGTGAGACATAAACTGCTGTTTAAACCCTCATGGTTGCAGAGAACATCAAACCAAGTCTGACGTCATAAAAATCTCCCAACAGCTAATTCACACCAACATTGGGGAACTCACCCAGTCACAAGAGTGAGAACAACAGCAATTCTACTTTAATTCCAGAGAGCTAGAAGCATGCATCGAGCAGTGTGTTTGTGCGGCTCACAAAGCTCCCGCTCTTTCTTAATTTCTTTACATCTATATCATCCAGCATGCAGGGCATCCAGACTGTCAACGTTAAACTTTGTATTTATGTTGAAAGTATCCCAAGTATGGAAGTAAGTAGTCAGCAACTGGCATCTTACTTTGATATGAATGTGTTTTTGTGTGTGTGTATGTGTGTGTGTTATATAAAAGCTAACCAGATAAAATTTGCCTTTGTAGCCTGAGCAACTTTGTTCAATTTGTATGCAACATGTTAAGTAGGGTAGATCATGGGAGGATAAGGAAGAGGAACAAGGTGAGAGAAGGAATAACTAACACCAGTGATTTTTGAAAAAGCCATAAGGTAACTTACTGTTTTATAAACTTTGTAAAAAGAATATATATAATAGTTTAAATGGAGTTACATTACATGAGGGATAATTGTCCCAGAAGTCATAGGTAGCCAAATAAATAGTCCAGTGCCAGGTGTGAGACACACTCTCTCTAGCTGTTAGTAAGGGATATACACCCCCCCAAAAAAAAAGTAATTTCAGGTTATTTCCACTGCTCTTGGTGACATAACAGAATTTGAGAGTAAAGCCCCTTTGGTTAAGACACCAAACACATTATTCACAGAAACTGAAAAAAATCCAACTGGTACTGGCCTGTATGCTTCCACACTGCTGGGTAGCTTTCCTAGTACCAGAAGATGCTGTGCAGCCTGCTGGGGCAGAGAAGATAGAAAGAGTCTTACCAAGCTGTGAAACTTGTGAGCTGTAATAATGATTGACATGATAAAATATTCACATATGTCCAATAGTTGTGTGGGTAACTGATCACTTTCTAACTGTATTTAAGACCTACTCCACAACTGGAAACTCATATCCAGAACTCTAAATCGGCTAAGAACCTATAATTGTGAAATTTAGAGGTCCTAAAAATGAACCTACTACTATTATTTTACTAAATGGACATAGTATCAAACTGCTGTCTAAATACATTTCTGTACTCATAGATTAGTGTGGTTCTCTTCAGAGAAGTATGTTTTTACAATGGATAGCAGTCAATAAAGAGACTCACAACTGGTCAAAGTACAGAAAACAAGTGTTTACTCATCCATCGATGAGATATCTGATCACACATTTGTATTCTAATGCTCAGGAAACATCACAGAAGAGAGGGCAGAAGGATTGTAAGAACTAAAGGTTGTTGAGCACTGGTGCTAAACAGTGTCTTCTGGGCATGTCAGGACAGACATACAGACATACTGATGAACTCACAGTGGCTACAGTTGCCTGCCTAAGACCTGCACAGCAACAAACCAGTGAACACTGTAGCATGGATAGGAGACACACCGACTTCTACCCGAAGCTGAAGATCTATTGTCAGGAGATGGGAGGGAGACTCAGATTTCTTATAGGTTTAGGCCCTGGTAGATTGATCGTGTTCCAGTGGGAAGGTCTACATTTATAAGGGTATGTGTAGCACAAACTGGCTACAATGGGTCATAGAAAAATGAAAAGGGAGGACATGAACTTGGGAGGCAGATAAATGAGAAAAATGAGGAAGAGTTGCAGGAGGCGAGCAAGGGATGAGTAATACTGAATATATGGTTTGCATAGATAAGATTCTGGAAGAGTAAATAAAATATATTAAATAGAAACTTACTTTGTAAGGCAGAAGGTTATAGTTTCTGTCTTCTTGAATGCTTTGTTTTCAGAGTCACTTTAAAAATTAAACTTTGGGGGCATGTAAATGGATGTCAGAACAATACTTTTTTTTAATGTTTTTTTTTTTTTTTTCAATTTCCACTTTTCTTTATTCTCATTAATCCAAGACAGGCTCACAGACTAATGTTACCCTGCAACTCATAACCAGCTCATTCACTTCCTGCTTTGTGTACCTTACTACTACTCTACAAAATGGGCTTTATATTTAGATTGCTAACTTTGCAAGATTGAGTAAATGAATTTTGTCTTACTTTCAAATATAAAGATGTGTGCTCAAATTTTCTAGTTCACTATACATGCCACATGGCTATCACTTTTTTTTTTTTACTTAGGTAAACAGACATAGACAATTAGATGAACATTGTAGCTGGTACTATCACAATGATTTTCCATTTTTATAATGAACCTCTCTAGTATCTGGATGAATGTTCATACTAACCATCTGAAACTTTCAAAAATGTTACCACGATTCCAATATATACCCAGCACTCTAGACCAGTTGAAGGCCAACAGTTTGCCTTTATAGAAAACTGAATTCTGCTCCCTAGAAAATACCAGAGACATGCAGAATGTAAGAATCAATGAAGGTCAATGACATATTGCTGGATACAAATTAAACCTGACAGAAAGACTGTAATCTCTTAGAGTTAATCTCTTAGAGTTAGAGACTCTTAGAGTCTCAGCAGAACCAGACTTAGTTATTGTGGTAGTTTGAATGAAATTGGCTCTTACAGTCTCACAGAGAGTAACAGCATTAGGAGTTGTGGCCCTGTTGGAGTATGTGTGGACTCGGAGAAAGTGTATCACAGAGTGTGGACTATTGAGATTTTACAACCTCAAGCTAAGCCCAGAATCATTTTATCTTCCTGTTGATTGCTAATCCAGATGTAGACCTGTCAGTTACCTCTCCAGCACCATGACTACCTGCATGCTCTAATACTTCCTGCCATGGTTATAGTAGACTGAATTATCCACTCTGAACTATAAGTCAGGCCTAACTAAATGTTTTCTTTTAAACGAGTTGCTGTGGTCATAGTGTCTCTTCTTAGTAATGGAAAGCCTAACTAAAACAGAAGTTGGTACCAGAGATGGATTGGGGTATTGCTATGTTAGGCCTGACAGTGGTTTGTTTGGAGGAGTGGAGACTTTGGGACTTTATTTTTATTTATTTATTTTTTTATTGTTTATTTATTTATTAAAGATTTCTGCCTTCTCCCTGCCACCACCTCCCATTTCCCTCTCCCTCCCCCATCAAGTCCCCCTCCCTCATCATCCCTAAGAGTAATCCGGGTTCCCTGCCCTGTGGGGAGTCCAAGGACCACCCACCTCCATCCAGGTCTAGTAAGGTGAGCATCCAAACTGCCTAGGCTCCCACAAAGCCAGTACGTGCAGTAGGATCAAAAACCCATTGCCATTGTTCTTGAGTTCTCAGTAGTCCTCATTGTCCATTATGTTCAGCAAGTCCGGTTTTATCCCATGCTTTTTCAGACCCAGGCCAGCTGGCCTTGGTGAGTTCCTGAGATGGAGAAAGCAGCTGAATGTTCTAAGAAGGTCTTAATGGGCCACACGAGTAAGAGCATGTAAGACAGTGGAACTGAGGATGATTTGAACTTTGGGGGCCCAACTTAAGAGGATTCAGAGAAGAAGAACTTTAATATGTGGTTTATAGATTGTTCTTATGATATTTTGGTGAAGAATGGGGCTGCTTTCTGCCCTGGTCCAAAAGTCTTCCTGAGGCTAAATTGAAGAGTTATGAATTAACATCTTTGGCAGAGGAAATTTCCAGACAGCCCAGTATTGACTGTGTTGCCACACTTAAGTAGATTTATATCAAAAAAGAGTAAACTGAGTAAGGAAAAATACAAAATGTACACTACTACAGAAAATGTAAACAGATTAAAGGAACACCTAATGCTAAGTAAAATAAAGGGAGTGAGGACCTCAGAGGAAGCCCCCGCACAGCTAAGGTTCCCATTTGTGGAAAGGAATTAAAGAAGAAATGAAAAGGAATTAAAGAAAAGCTTTGGGCCAGGTGTGGTGGTACACATCTTTAGTTCCAGCATTCCATAGGCAGAAGCAGGGAGCTGTCTTAGTTCAAGCCCAGCTTGGTCTATAAAAGAAGTTACAGGACAGCCAAGCTTAGGCAGTAACAGAAACAATCAAAAGCAGAAAGCTGGAGAAAACATATTTGAACTAGGGGTCCATCTTCCCATAGCCAGCAAGCCCCAGAACTTGGCATCTTTGTTTTCATAATACAAGTCAAGTCAAGAATACAAGAAAGGGGTTGTATAATCTCCCTCCTGTACTAAGGAAAGCCATTGAGACCAGGTGTAAGTCTTGCATGGAGGCCTAGAGAGGCCACTCTATGAAGCTGAGATGATTGCTTTAGAGACCCCAAAATGTTGGAGAAGCTAGAATCATGGGATGCCTGCCAAGAAAAGCTGCTAAGAGACATCTAAAAGACAGAGGAGTGTTGAAGTCAATACAACTGAAAGGAGTTGGAGGTCTGAAGAGAGATTTCATGTCAAACATGGAGATACAGATTTTGGACTTTGCCCAGCTCGTTTGTGGTCTTGCATTGCTCCAAAATTTTCTCAGTATGCACTTTTTTTTCTTTCCTTTGGAACTGTGATGTATATTCTATGCCATTATATGTTGGAAGCATGTTATATGCTTTTTAATTTTAATTTTGCAGGGATCACAGTTAAGAGATTGCCATAAGACTCCAATGAGACTTTAGACTTTTGTGAAAATGTCCCCCATAGACTAATAGGGAGTGGCACTATTGGGAGATGTGTCCTTGTTGGAGTAGGTGTGGTCTTGTTGGAGGAAGTGTGTCACCGCGGGTGGGCTTTCAGATGCTCAAGTCAGGCACAACTTGGATCTCTCTTCCTGCTGTCTGTAGATCCAGATGTAGAACATTTAGGCACCTTCCCAGCACCGTGTCTGCCCATATAGCCCCTGTTTTGTACCACAATGATAATGGACTATACCTCTGAACTTTGAGTCAGCCCCAATTAAATACTTTCATTTACAAGAGTCGACATGATCATGTCTCTCCACAGCAACAGGAACTCAACTAAGACAGTTCTTAAATTCAATTCCTATTCTTCTTATTTGCAATACAGACTCTGCTTATGCAATCCTGTAGTAGACACAGAGGCAGCATGCACAACGTGTGTGTGTGTGTGTGTGTGTGTGTATGTGATGAAGTTTTGTTTAGCATTGGTGTTAATAAAAGGATATAGAATCTTTCAAACTAGTATTTTTCAAAGTCTCCCCAAGTTCCTTAGATTTTATTAGGTCAGAAATTTTAGCTAAATGTCACCACTACATTTGCGTGTTTAGTCACTGAATATTTCCCTCTTGACCTTGCTGCTAGGAAGCTTGGAGCTGAGTTCTGCAATCTTCACTCTTAGACCTTGTGACTAATGTCGAGTGCAATATTTCTGCAGAACTTACAAGGTTTTTTGGTCCTGCTCAGCTTTTGCCTGCCTCCTCCTACCTCATGCTGCACTCACTCCTATGAATGTGTGATTTATACAAGCTGTCAGATTGAATGCAAAAGTTAATTCACTCATGTGGCTGAATCTCGAGCCCTAGAGTACAATGAGGAGACAAAGACTTATCAAGTACAATAGTATTTTATGAGGCAGAATAGCTCATAGGTTGCAGATACATAATCCACAGTGGTTGATGAAGCTGGTGAAATGGAATCAATGTGGGCTGACCAATGTCTTAGGACTACATTGAGCCAAAACTGCACTAATTTCTCAAAGAAAACCAGGTTCCAGAAAACAAAGGAAAGGACAGCTGATGAATATTTATGAATATGAACAGAAATTAGAAACAGATTAAAATATAAGTAAGATTTTTTTCTTATATTTCTTTTTATTGTTTTTTGTGGATTTCACATCATGTATCCTGATACCATTTATTCCTTCCCTTTATATCCATTATCTGCCTTTGCAACACCCCCCGCCCAATAAAATAAAAATCAAAAGAAAAAAATCTCATCTTGTAAGCTGTGACACAGTGAGTCACACAGTAAACCCTTTAGTCCATACATCTTACTTTCAAGTGTTCATTGAAATGAGTCATTGATATGGTTTGAGGTCTCTGGCTTCTGCTACACTATTGATACTGGACACTCACTGGGCATGCTCTTGGAGATTGTGCTCTTGCCTTGTGTCATAGTCAGATCTAAATCTGCAGGACCAGCTCCTTTATGTGCTCCAGCAGTTCATAGCGAGGGTGGATACTGGGGAAGGTCAACTCATAGCCCTGGTTCTTGGCCTGGATGGTAGCTCTATTGGTAGCCCACCAACTCTCCCTCATCCTCACTAGCAGGGTGAGCTCTCCAGCACTGACCCTCTAACTCATCTAATGCAGCAGGCAGCAAAGGGCAGGGTAGGTTCCTCTGCTATCACAGTCTCAGAGCCTGGTCACCTGCACCCATACCACCAGGGTCAGCTCTACTGTAATGCCCAGGCAAAGTATAGGGCCCATTCTCCCGAGTGATACAGCTGAGAAGGGGCAAGACCAGCTCTCCTGTTTCATGCCCCTAGAAGCCAGCTTTCCCACTTGTCACAAGTGGCGAGGGGTGAGGCGGAGGTAGGACATCTTTCCCTCATCCATGCCACCACATGGCAGATGATGAGGGGCTGGGACCAGCTCTCCTACTCTCACATTCTCAGGGTTCTTCATCTATGCCCTCTCCACCAGGGTCAGTTCTAATGTGCTGCCCAGACAAAGTGCAGGGCTTGCTCTTCAGAGTGCAGCATTCAGTGAGGGGCAGGACCAGTTTTCCCACTCTCAAGGCCAGCTCTACCACCTGCAACCGGTGATGAGGGACTGGGTGGAGGTAAGCATCTCTCCCTCATCTATGCCATCTCTTGGCATTTGAGGGCAGAGATGAATTTCTGGCTCTCATTCCCTTGCTGCAGGCTCACCTATGCCCCCACCAACAGGGTCATCTCTGCTGTACTGCCAGCTGTGGTGCAGGGACAGCTTTCCCTAGGACTACAGCCAATGAGGGGCAATGCCAGCTCTGTGTAGTCCTATCCTCATAGCCTTCAGTAGTAACAGGAGCCATGGAGATCATGGATTGGCTAGAGCAGAGCTGTGGACCAGACATGATTCTTGATAGCAGCCCAGGCCTGGACATCACCATGTCCTGGGTTTCCTCACCACCTTTGCCTCATCAGATTTGCCTTTCTCCATAGGACATGGACCATTCTGCCTCTATCTCTCTGCCATACCCCATCATATATTTGCTCACCATAATGGCGCCCAACTGCTTGGTATGGAAAGACACCAAGCAGGCCGTGGTTTCTTCTACCCATCCAGGGCAAACAGTCTCAGGCAAGGGTATGGGTATGCTTCTAGGCCCTAATCTGAATTTTACTTTTGAGCGTCAACTTTTAAAGTGGAAACTAACACTTTACTACACTTTATTATGAGAAGAAATGGAGAGTTTTTATCAGGTCAATAACTTCCTTGAGTTTGTTAGGTAGTCCACAATTTCCATGATTCTGGCAAAACCCACTTAGCAACCTCAGAGAACAGGCTGTGTATGGGGCAGAGGAATGGCTTTAGTGGTGGTATTGACACAATCCCATATAAACTGTCCTATAGGGTAATAGAAAATGTAAGTAGGTATTGTCTGTAGATCACAAAGCATTCAGAGTTAAGCTCCTAGGGATGGTGCTCTTGCTGCCTATTCATCAGAATGCTCATGGGTCATGGATCCTTGGACAGTGATGCTTTGAAATAAGAAAGATATCCTGAGATCTGGTTTGGGCACAATGTTTGGGAACTATATAGAGGAAAATATTGAAAAGGGTAAGTGACTATGGATCAAGTGGGTATGATTGGTGCAAATGTATGGTGTAACACACACACAGATGGTTACAATTCTATTTCAAGACAAAATTGTGATTACAGAAGACAGTGGGGTTATTTATAGTCTCTGTGACAGTACCTTTTATATTAAAGATTCAAGAGACCACATAGCAACTCTTAGTGAAAATACTTTTGAATTTTATATGAGTTCCAATGATTCTTTAAGCTTCATGATGTCATTACTATGACCATAATCTTTAGCGAGAGAAGAAACTGAGACACAAAATATACAAATGACAATCAACTCCTAAGTCTGGTGGCTAGAATTCAGAGCAAATCAGGCTGGCACAGTGTACACCAGCTATGTCATTCTGAAGCCTGGCTAGCACACCATGACATACTATGTATAACTATTAGGATAAATCAGGATTGGAAGAGATAAATCATCTCCCTGCAGCAGCCCTGGGATCCGTTCAATTTCCATCATTTAATACTATACCCATTTCCAAGATGGAATCTCAAATACAAAATGAATCTTCTTCTCTGAAAAGCAAGCTTTTTTTTCCTAGAGACATATTTCCTTCACCTTTCAGCATATTGGCTTAAGCAGTCCGCAAACCTCCTCGTCTGGTGAGCCCAGACTTGCTCTTGGTCTTTATTATGGTCATTTCTTCCACAGTGAACAGCTTGGAGGTGTGGCATGTTTTGTCAAGATTCTAAAAAATTCAGCTTCATCCATTTCCCAGGAATCTGGGCCCATCATGATCCCTTAAAATATCAAATGCAAGGAACTGCTCAAATGACCCTGGAGGGCAAAGGAACTTTGGCTTTCATAGTTAAAACAAGATTCAACAAAACACTGTAACCACTTCATTGGCACACTCTCAGAAACTGGATTTCTTACAGCCCCTCGGTACTAACATGGCCACCAATTATCTCAAGATTCCGAATGATGCATTTGTCCCAGGAGAGCATGACCAGGCAATGCCATCTCTTTGTAACAACTTGTAAAGGCCATTTATAGCAACACTCTTTCCATCTCTGGTTTGCAATAGGCTCCAATTACAATTGACAAACTGTCAGGAGACAATCTACTGCCTGATAGGAATATTGCAGGGGGCTATTTCAAAGGGAAGAAGACGGGAAACGCTAACTTGACTTGACCAATATAACACCTTTATTGTAAACAACTGAAGGCAAGTATGAAGTAAGAAGAAAATAAAAACATTACAGATCCCTTTTCCATGTTTGTGTTAAACTCTCTGCTCCCGCCCCCCCAGGAATTTATGGACACAATTAAAAACAATCCGGAGGAATTTAAGTAACACCAATTACCCAGAAATTCTGATGGTGATTACAATGTCACCAGGAAAGGTTTAGATTCCAGCTGAAGGAAAACAAAACAACACAAAACAAAACTTCAAAAGCTTGTGATGACATTTTCATTTTGCAAACAAAACCCATTCCAGATCCCATGGGCAGTGCCTTGGACATTTAGCGACCTTTTAAAATAAATGTCACACTGAATAGATAGGGCCCCCACCAGTTTAGTGAGGAAAGACACTTTGCAGAAGGCAGGCTGTAATTCTGAGAAAGGTTTGCATATGATCCTGCCTGGGAGTGTTGCATCATTCAGGATTCAGCCTAGAATGCTGGATTTTCCAAGCAAAGCAGGCTGCTCCAGATAACACTGAATGAAGTCTTACATGTGCATCAGAACTTAAGCAAATGGGCTTAGAACCTGCCTGCTGCAGAGCAGAGACAGACAAATCAAAGAATCATCTTCCAGTTGGTCTTAGTACAATGCTGGCATGGTGACCTCACATTCTGTTCTTAAAGGCCATCAGAGTGGAATCCTTAGGTAAGAGGCCAAGTGAGAGGTCCCCTTCACCTCTGCAGGCCCAAAGCCAGCCATCTGGTGGTGGACCTGGTACTATTGATGGCCAGCACGATCTATATCAATAAGGAGAAGCAGAAATGAGAGCAGAAAATGGATGGATAGGTGAGCCTTTTCTACTGAAATGGACGGTCAGGCTAGCCTTTTCTACTGTCCACCTTAGCAGCTAGCATTGTGGGCAGTGGTGAGGACACTTCACTTCTTTGCCTTTCCACTGGCCAAATGGGTCAGAGAAAGATAGCAAGAAACACTGTTTCTAGAATAAACCACTATGCCATAACATGAGCTAGCATGTAACTCTGTAGTCTCTTAACCTTAAAGATTCTGGTGTGTATTCATTCAACAAACACATACTAAATCATTCAAACACTATTCAAACATTAGAATAACACAAGAGATATCTTTTAGATCTCTAGTGCTGGGGGGACCCTCAGCCTGGTTCACAGAGATAGAGAGTTTGGTGGATAAAATTAAAGAAAAACAATGAATTCAAGATGATAAGTGCAGTATCTGAGATATGTGCTATTTAGGAATACTAGGAAGGTACTCTAAGGGAACCAGAGAAGGCTGTCCTTGGCTAGAAAATTGTAGTTATGTATTAATATCTTAGCCACTAGACATCTAGCAAAAAGAAATGGAACATGTCCATGTAAAGACATATAGGATAGCAGTATGAATAATAGTCACAAACTGGAAGGAATCTAGATGTCCATCAACTAACACAAATATAATTTGTTTAGTTTATTTATAAATAAGTATAGGACACAGAAGTAAAAAAGAATGTACTCCTGTTATATGTTACAAGATACGTTAACTTAAAAATGAGACAGTAAGCTGGGCGGTGGTGGTGCACGCCTTTAATCCCAGCACTTGGGAGGCACAGGCAGGGGGATCTCTGTGAGTTCGAGGCCAGCCTGGTCTAGAAAAGCTAGTTCCAGGACAGACTCCAAAGCTACAGAGAAACCCTGTCTCAAAAAACCAAACCAAACCAAACCAAAACAAAGCAAAGCAAAACAAAACAAAACAAAAATATTCAATTATATTTTATCACTAAGCCAGATATGTTATTCCAAGTTAAAAAATTAAATTCACGTGTGAATATGTGTGTGTGTGTGTGTGTGTGCTACAAGTGTATGTAGTGGGGCCCAAGTATCCTGACTCTATAGGTTGTTGTAAGCAGCTGAGACATACAGTAAAGGTGATAGAATTATTAAAAGTCATACAAAATATTTCTTGTTGGTATTAGCCCATGTTGCCTGTTGTTCATCAGCAGGCAGACTTCCTTTGAACTCTATGCAGGAAGCTAGGCTTCTGCTGTCTGTGTCTCTCCTATTCTGATGTAGCTTCTAAAGTGATAACTGTTCATTGCCTTTAATTCAAGGAAAGATCATGAAAACAGTAAGAACCATGTATGCAGTTAAGGGCATGCTGAAGGTCAGCCCTACCGGCAATACATCTGACTCCTTCTCTCATTTACAGTTTATCATATGGCAGTCGAAGGAAGGCTGTAAAGATGTAGGGGTGACCCTCTGTATGCTGTGAATATGCTTTATTACCATTGGTTAATAAAGAAGCTGCTTTGGTCTATGACAGGGCAGAGTATAGGTAGGTGGGGAAAGGAAACTAATGCAAGGAGAAAGAAGGCAGTGTCGGACAGACACCATGTAACCACCAAAGGAATAACCTGCCAGCACTGGTGAGCCACAACCTAGAGGTGATACACAGATAAATAAAAACGGATTAATTTAAGATATAAGAGCTAGTTAGGAATATGCCTAAGTCATTGGCCAAGCAGTGTTGTAATTAGTATAGTTTCTGTGTGATTACTCAGGTTTGAGTGGCCAGGAACAAAAGAGCAGTCTCCGTATATACTGGGAGCTCAGTCTCCTGGCACCGCTGGGCAAGGAAGATAGATCTGATGAGGTGCTGACTAGGAAATCGACTTTACTTCTAATTTCATCTTCTTTTCCTTGTTCATTTGTGGTTTAAAACTGACATACAGTTGCCTGAGTCACAGGAGATTGTTTCTCCAACAACTGACTCATTCCAAAGAGGGATTCCATGGTCTCCACTGGCCATGAGCAGGATGGCACTGACCATACAGTGCTTCTTGCTGCTAGTAGAGCCCCAACCTGTCTATAGGCAGCAGTGCTCATAGCAAGATCACAGTGGTGGGTGAATCCTCCGTAGTTACAAATCCCTACAGTAGGGACTAGGAAAAGCTGTAAACGCCAGCTCTTAGGACACTTCCTGGCTCTTTGCAAACTTGAGAGCTAGTTCCTTTTGTGACTTAGGGAAATGAGTATACATGGGTTTCGAACAGTCTGCATTGAGTGATGGAGCAGTGTCTATGACGGCAGTATTGGGCTCATTAAACACAATGACGTTTGTGATTTACCGGTCTGAGCAGTCTCCATCTGAGCAAAGAGATCGCTGTGGTGGAGAGAGTAGATTGATGCAACCACACATGATATCAATATTCCAGCTAATTAGAGTTTCCCACCTGGGGACCACTGGTTGAAGGTTGTAAAAACATTGGTGGCCCGTTTGTTGACAGATCCTAACCTATTTCATGCTTAGCTCATCTTATTCTCTTCCTCAGAAAGAAATTATCGAAGAGGGTTTATTAAAGCTTTCAGCACTGCCATAAAGCAGTCGTGGGGTGGCAAGAAGAGGATATTGATGGATTGTCTATTATCATCCGTGTGTGGCATCTCTCAGAGAAGAGCAGAGTGCTTGTTGCATCTCATGATGGAAGAGTGGAGGTGCCTAATTACACTGAAGCGCTATTATCCCAGCAGCATGTCCGTGATGGCTATAAACACTTGAGATCTTTAGGCTGAACTGCTCTGACTCCATAGTGGTAATTGACTGGAAGCACATCTCACATGCTCTGATTCTGCCCATGCACTTGACTTAGGCTCTGAAGTGTTCCTGGCCAAACCCTTCACATACTATCTGTCCATTTCAAAGCATCCAGCCTGGTCCTCTGTACCCAGCTCCCCAGACCTCCTCCACAAAATTACTTCCTCCCTCATTTCCCCTTTTACTGCTCGATTGTCCTGATAGAATATTAGACCCATAAAACTGGGGATCTTTATCTTCTTTTCTGTGATTTTTGCCACTCTGAACAGTGTTGGTTATATAGAGACAGGGGAATAAAGACTTCCTAAAAAAAGAAAGTCTATATAACTAGAAATTGATATGGCAGGGACATTGGCCTCCACTGTATGCACTCAGAACAGGCTCAAAAGTGGGCAGAAGGGTGTGGACCCTTTAGGCTGGAACAGGAAAAACTGTGGGTGTTCCCTGGTTGAAGGCTGATGGAATGTTGTGTTGGAAGACATACTAGGACATCAGGTGGAGGGTGTGTGTTTGGCTTTATTCTGCTGTGTTTATGTTGGAAAAAGCAACACAGATTAGCAGAGCTATCATTTATTAATCTAGTTCTGGGCATCAGGGGTACATTTGTTGAGTTTGTGTTTCAGTGTCTTGAATGGATGTTTTAGATTGTGGCTCAACATTCTTTTCTTATATGTGGCACTTCCACTATGTAGGTTCTGGGGATCCAACTCAGGTCTCCAGGTTTGGTAGCAAAGCACTGACCTACTGAGCTATTTTACCTACTCTCATATTCCATTTTAATTGAGTTCAGAGATATAGAACCACAAGATCTTTCTGTTCTGTTGCTTTATTGGGACCATATTTAGTCTTGTGTATTTTCTGTAATATTTAGGCCACACCATTGCTTTAATCATCTCCTTCCCTCTCTTTTCTGTCTCCTTCCACTTTCTCTTCCTGATCTTCATCTTCTTCTTTATTTGCTTCCTCTCCCTCCTCCTCCTCTTTAGTTTACATTTATTGTACAAAGTGATGGGTATCATAAGGATAATTTTATTCAAGTATATCACCTGCTTTAACCATATTCACTTTTTATTACCTCCTTCCTTTTCCCTTCCCCATCCTGGCCCTCCTCCTTCTTTTCTCAATATGTTTCCTATATCACATATACACACATAGACACACACACACACACAATTATGCAACATAGGTTCCACATATGAGTGAGAACACGACATCTGTCTCTCTAATTCTGGCATACTTTGCTTACTATGATGATCTTTACTTTTTTTTGACTTGCATCAATTCTACATTTGACAGGATTCAGAATTTCATTTATCTTTACAGAAAAATCAAATACCACCACATATGTGTATGTGTATATATATATTACTAACCCCAACTTGCTGTTCCCTCCCATCTTTCCACTCCCCAGCAGTATGTAATTCTGTTCCACCTAAACACAGTCTCAAGGTGTCTACCAGATTATACAGGTGGTGAAGGGAGAATTCCACCTATGAGCTTTCTGGTGGGTTACACCCATGTTGAGGTGGGACTTTTCTGTACTGTGGTTGCTTGGGAACCAGCCATCTCCTGTAAGTAAGCTCTATTAACACATGATTTCTCCAAGATGAACTTGGATGGAATCATTTCTTTGTCTTTCATCAGTGCTCTATCAGGAACAACGAGCTGTTTGCTCATTTCACCTTAGAAAATGTAATGCGACAGGATCCTAGGCTGGCCTCGAATGCCCAGCCTCCTTCCTCACCTTCTGAAGTGCTGAGATTGTAAGTGCGCATCATTGAGCACTGCTTCATCTTTTCGCTAACATAAAATCTTCCTTCATTGTATGCTTCTTTCTCAACAGTTACTACTGAAATACACAGATTATGGGTCATTCCAAAGACCAATACTCATTTCTCATGTTCTCTCAACAACAAAACTAAATAGGTAAGGAGGGTATCTTTTTGTTCATTAAATTCCTTTTAGTTCCTGCAGAGCTATGATTTTTCTATTAGCCATTACCATAGCAAGAAGCCTTCTTCTTACTGAGCACAGACTTCTATACTTGAGAGCATCCCTTTTCAGCAGAGGATTTGTAGCAGAACCTAGAAAAATAATTTTCACACTTTTAAATGATAAGAGCTGAAAATAGAGGCCCAGAGAAAAGAACACATGCAAAAGGAGCTTCGGGTCCACACTCCAGGGCTCCTTTCTCATGGTTTAAATGGCTTTTTACCAATGAGCTAAGCATCACTTGCTATAATCTTGATGGATACTGTATGTCTGCTCTCGCTTTGCCCTGGCTAGAATATCTGAGGACAGGAAGCAAGTGTGACATAGTGTCTTTATAAAGACAAGTCAAGCCTGGCTCACTGAGAACACTTAAATGCTTTCGATAAATAATGCATACAATGAAGCTCCAGTTTGGAATTGAATTAAACCCCGAGTTCAAATGTGCTCTCTCTCTCTGGCTATATCCACCTCATATCCTAGCAAAATGTGTCAGTGAGGTTCAGTATTCATGACTTCGAGGAGTGAGAAACAAGCCCCAGAGAAATAAAGTTTGTGTATCTGGAGCTATTGAGTCTTTGCCCTAGAAACAAATTTTCAGCTTGGTATAAGGATTCTGTGGCAGGCACCACATGTTACTTTTTCTAACTGATTTGAGGATGCTAAGATGGCAACACAGAGGTAGCTGATATCTGCATTCTAAACACCTTTTGTGCAAGACTTAAGGAAGGCAGAGCAATCTGTACACTCAATGAACATGGGGTTTATTATAAACATTGAGAAGTAGTTGCTTGTTATAATGAAAGCTGTCTAGAGAACAGAAGCTATCAAATGCAGAAGAATCTGGTCCTAGTGATGCAGAACACAAATCCACTTGAGAGATATTAGTAAAAGCTTTATGCAAGTGAGCATTTGGTAACTATAATATAGTGAAAAAAAAGCTACGGTCTAGTTCTTACCCAAGAAATAGACTTTTGCATAAAGAAATCAGAATAGACTAAGTTACAGAGGTTGAGAAAGTGGAATATGAGGGAGGGGGAGAAAAACAGCAGGCAGTCCATGGAGGGTCACAATTGGTATCACCAGAGAGTTTACAAAAATACATATTCTCAACCGCAACCCTGACCTAAATTAGAATCTCAAGGACTGGGGCCATTCATCTGTGTTTTAGTAAGTACTCCAGGTTATTGCAGTGTGTGCTAACCTTTGAGAACAACCGCTGAAGGACAGGTAGAATTAAACAAGCATCAGGACCCAGGGAGGGGTGGAACTTCTATGTTCCTCTTTCTGATTCCTCTGAGCATGTATTTCATCAGGGAACCTCTTTCTGTGCCCTCCTCTTTCTCCTACAGCATCCTTTATAAGGAGAGTTACTTGGAGTTCGTGGTAGTTTGAATGTAACTGGCCCCCATAAGATCATAGAGAGTGTCTCTATTAGAATGTGTAATTTTGTTGAAATAGGTGTGACCTTGTTGAAGGACGTGTGTCACCATGGAGGTGCGTTTTGAGATCTTATATATGCTCAAGCTCTGCCCACTGGCTCAGTTCATTTTATGTTGCCTGTGGGTTAAGATGTAGCTTCTTCTCCACTCTCAGTTCCTTCTGCAGCACCATGTCTGTCTTTATACCACCATGTCCTGCCATGATGATAATGGACTAAACCTCTGAAACTGTAAGCCAGTCCTAATTAAATGTTTTCCTTATAAGAGTTGCCATGGTCATGGTGTCTCTTCACAGCAATAGAAAACCCTAATTCAGACAGGGTCAAAGAGATGGCTCAGCAATTAAGAGTACTTGCTACTCTCACAGAGGATCTAGGTTGTTTGTAGCATCCACTTGGTGGCCTGAAATTACCTGTAATGTCAGTTCCAAGATGTGACACACTGTGATAGTCTCTATAATGCACATGGTATTCACACATACATGCAGGCAAAATACTCATACACATAAAATGAAAAAATAATTCTTAAGAAAAACTACTAGGTAATTATCATTCATCTGAAAGTCTGAATTCTAAAATGATCCACATTCTGTGTGTTTGGGGAATTAATATGGTACGATGAGTGGAAAATTCTAAGCCTGATCTAAAGTGACATGTTGCCCTTGTAACACACAGTCATTTTCCAAGTCTTTTCCTTTGATCTGCTAACTCAGGCTGGTGATTTTGGACGTTTATCCACACTTAGTCTTCAGAAATCCATTTTATTAATGCTGCTGAGCAACAGAGGATGCTCAGCATTTTCCTGGGCTCGACTTCAGCAGCTCTGAACCACGAGAACAACATGCTCAAACCCATGCTTCGATTGACTCTAACTCATGGCCTCTCATATAGTAAGGGTAGTTCTCAGCTTGGCAACAGAAGTCTGATAAGTGAATGAGTTTCTGACTCATATGGATTCATGTACTCTACAACCTCACGAGAGGTTTAATATCAAAATGGCCTGGAGTCAACCTGTATTTACTATCAATTTGGTTTGTATTTGAGAGTTCTAGATCACTGATAACTATCCCAATAGGCCTCTAGATTTTTGGTTTTAGATATTTTTGTGGGAATATAGGCTTGACTACAGGGTTGGAAAGTCTATAATGGGTTTTATCAATTGAAGATGATGAGTGTTCTGCTTTACAGGACTGATGACCAGATCCACATTTATATTTTTTCATGAATGTTCGTAAGAGTAATCAGCTAATAAGAATATTTCCTGAATTGGTATGATGCAGCAACAAGTATTAAGATAATATTTTATGAAAACCATCTTTTTATAATATGGTGGTATAAAGAACAATTAAATATTCATACTGAATGGTTTTGAAGGCAGCAATTCTGCTTAGCATTTCTGCATTGTGTGGGGTCCCACTGTTTTTAATGTTCTGCTACTGTAAAAGTTTCATTTAAACAGCAATAGGTAGCAGGATTAGCCACAATGACAAAAGGAAAGCTATAGTCCTTATTCTATGTAATACACACACACACACACACACACACACACACACATATATATATATATATATATATAGAGAGAGAGAGAGAGAGAGAGAGAGAGAGACTAGCAAACAGTCAAAGAAGAACATGGTGTGAATACTGCCATGAGAGAGAACCAAGGCTCCAGGTTCACAGTCTTTCCTCGCTGAATTTGGAGTGTGTAGTGTATGTGTGTGTGTGTGCACGCATGTGTGCACTTTTCATGCGTGTGTGTCTATGCATGGGTATATGCAGGGATACTTGTTAACATCCAGAGTTCCATTACAACCAGGCACATTCTTTTGAGATGTGTTCCCCTCAAGTATTAATTGTCTGTTTTGGGGTTTGAGATAAAATTAAACTTCTTTTATTGAAAAGAAAATATTTGGATGAATTTTTATATCTTATACCAACACATATTAAACAATGAAATAATTCTCTGCGTCCTGAAAGTATAAGTAAATGTATTTGACAGGATTTCTGTTCAGTTTTGCTAGTTCAGACTTCCTTTTACATAATTATTCATTTTCTGGGAACTTTCTTATTAACATATGTTATTTTGTAGGGTTTTCACATATGTCTATTTTAGTAATGTTCTTTTTGTTATGTCAAGTGCTACTGGCTTGTGTTATTCTTTTATATTCTTAAGAATTGTAGTTTCTGTTCTCGGCCCTTACAATATATAAAGCATTCCTGCTGAGTAAACTTTCCACAGCTCATCTTCTTAAGTTAAGAGGTGCTGTTACTGCTGACATCCTCATGATGACTGCTGGGGATCAGGTAGGCTAAGGGGTTTCTGCTGGGATTAGCTGCAACTACGCATAGCTTCAGCTCTGCTATGTGTGGACTTAGCAGCTATTGCTCTTAGCAATCCTAGTATCTCAGATGTCTGCCTCTAATACACAATGAAATTATCTATGTCCAGAATGTATTCATTTCCCCTTTTGTCTTCAAACTCACTAATTGCTCTTTTAGCTTTCTTTAAATTCCTTTTAGTTTGCTTCACATTTCCAGTTGAGATATTCCATGAGCAATATTCCTTTCTCTTTTAGTATCAAGCCAGCTTTCCATTAAGTTTGGCACAAATCCACATCCGCATGAGCAAGCTGCAGCCTAATCTAGTGTATAAACGAGCTGCAACCGAACTGCTTATATTCTTGCAATAGGTAGCCAAGTCTTTGCAAATCAAACAGCTGGGCTCTCAGTTGATCACAGCCTGCAGACTGCTCAGCATGTCCAAATAACGCTTTGCTTCATCCAACTGCTTTTGTGCGTCACTTCCTGGTTCAGCTTGCCACCAGATACATGAATCTCCTCTTTGCTTAAGTAAGTAAACTGCTAAATCTCATCTGCTTAAAGTTCTTCCATCAGAAATAAGAGGCCTGTTTGAACGTAAAAACAGGGGAAGCTTGAAGTATGTCACAATCACATATAATTTTGTAATTTCTAGTTTTTCCGAATGATAAGAAAATGTGACTTCTATTGTTTTTTTCTCTCTTGGATCTTTTGAGATTCACTTTAGGGTCTTTGCTAAAGGGAAATATTTTTTGAGTAAATAAAAACATTTGGCCATGCCCAATAAATATTCAAGACTGTAATGTTTACATTAAGAACCAATGAAAAGAGGAAAAAATAGAAAAAAGTTCCCTTTACAATGTTGATTAAAGTCAATAATCAACTCAAATTCCATTTGTATTAAGCTTACATGTTTTCTATAGCTGTGCTTTTCTCTGTGTGTGGACTCTTTTATTGATACATACTCAGCAGTTACTTTAAAAATGGATCTATTACTATACTTCTCAGTAACCTTCTCAGAGGAGAAACAGTCCCCCATCCCACCCCACTTTGCTTCATCACCCTGGGAAGAACACACCATGGCACACATTTCATTGGAGTCCCTCTCCACTCACAATGTAGTCTCTCACATTTGTTAAAAATCAAGATTGCAGCTAATGAATCACTGTTCTAACTATAAAAACCTTCATTTTCAGGAATTGTTTGTCTAAAACAGTAAAATTTAAAACCTTTTTTATATAGTTGTTATTTCACTAATGTACCCATGTTGTTTCAATATTTTTGTATTTGTGTCCCGTGATACAATTCTCATAACTTTGTGCTCTCTTATTAATATTCTGGAAAATGGATCATGCTCGTTAAACTTTTTGAGGTGTGCATAGCTGAAAATGTCTCCTACATGATTTCATCCCTTAGTTGTGAGATTTTGCTGAATATGAAATGGAAATTTTGCAATCCAAAACATAAAGGAATTTATTTTTATGATTCCTGTTATACTGTAGCACTTCACAACATCAACCCGAGAACTGTATTGACTGTGCACTCTTTGAATACTCCAACTTTTTCTCCCTGTATTCTAGAAAATAACCATCATTGCAGGCTCTGCTGAGGTTCTTAGAACTCCCTAGAATTCGAATATGACTTTGCTTCTTGACAGAAGTTTAAGGATGACACCCGAGAAGTGAAGGGTTTGGCTCCATTTTAACTGAGTGAACTGAATTTTCCATTTTATTTCAGTCAGCTTTCATGAATCTATTTTGGTTACCTCTTTGCATTGTGCATGCTTATCCCAACTCCTCTGAATTGACACTTGCCTTCTTCTATAGAGAGAAATGATGATACACTGCAAATTTTATTGTAGATTGTAGAAAATAATCAAATATTTCAGGGAAACTTTTATAGCCTATAAAGTAAAGAGAAACTAAATGACATATTGGTGTGTTCAGATTAATTTCCTTGCATATGGTATCTTTATCACCTACCCTGCTCTTGTTATAGAATTGAGTCAGAAGTGGAGTCAAACACCCTTCTCCTTCTCCCACTGACTTCCCTCCACTCTCATATAACTGGTCCTGAAAGACCCTTCTTCTACATTCTTTCTAATTCTATTCTGTATTACAAAGCTTATCCTTATTTAACCAAATATTGCAAGGCAGATAACAACGTGGCTCTAAACCTCCTTCTTATTCTCGTCTCTTGAGTTTATTGAGCTGCAGTCTCCTGAGAGTGAACCAGAGAGAGTGGATCAGGGCCTGGGGTGATGGGAAAACCTATGTGATGGCACAGAGATCAAATACTGAGCTTTTGAAACGTCTTTTTTTCACAGGATGTAGTACAAAAAGAAAGCATGGATCGCTATTTTTTTTTCAGTCTCCTGGGGGCCTGCTTTGAACTTGGTCTCAGTGCAGAGCAGGCACCATGAAAAGTAAAGATCTTGATGCTACCCCCTTCCACTGTCATTCATAGACATTCCTCTCCCACTTAGTATCTCGTCCCTGAACTTGTGTTTGCATTATTAGCAATTCTTGTTTTTTTTTTTGTTACCTTGTTTACATTTTAAGGTGTTTTATTAAAGGTAAAGGAAAAATGTGTGGCTGTCTTGATTTCAATTGCATTGTTGCCATTTAATTAAGGAAAATTGTGCACACACTCTAAGGAAAAGCATCATAGAAATGTTTAATGAAATGCAAACAGTAGGACTCGCGTGGAATCCTCTTTGCATTTATTATCGATAAACACAAAGGAAACCAAAGATTGAATCCTTCCTGCCACAGAACTGCTCTTCACATCTGTTATGGACACATTTCTTATGCAGTTGAGGAACTCAGATCCCAAATGCCTGGCCCCAGAAATATTTTGGATATGAGAATACTTTCTTCTGTGCAACGTTGAAATATCTGCGTATATGAAATAAAGAATCTTGAGAGTGGAACCCAAGAGTTCTTTAGCATGAGGTTCACTGTTTTGCATGTATCTTAAACAAAGCCAGAAGAAAATTATATGCAGTATTTTTTAAATTGTGTCTGCATTTTGACTGACATCGTTCCGTGAGGTTAGATACAGAATTTTCCCACTTGTAGGGTCAAGATTTACTTATTTGGGAGTATTTCAGATTTGCAGACTAGGGTTGTTCAACTAGTGAATTGCCGAAGACTTTAGCATCAGTCTTGGAGAATAGAAATTCTTGGCACCATTGAGGTGAACTGCAGTATGTTGCAGAGACCTTTGAGCCAAATCCCCCTAAATCCACATTCTAGTGCCTTTACTTACAAACTGTACTGCTGCGCTGATTTTAAACACCCGTATTTTCCATCACAGAATGTAGAAGATAAAATTGTACCTTCAATATACAGACACTGTGATGCTTTAATGCAGGTATTGCAGGCAATTAATACAATAAAAAACTGACAGGAGTTTCTGACATGTTATAAATATTCAACACATGCTCTTTGCTTTTATTAAAAAATGAGCTTTTTCTTTGAATGTTTCAAAAATCATATACAACTTAAAACTCAAGGGACTTTTGCCTAGGATGCTTTCACTAGGCATTGATCTCCATATTTCAGCCAAATTGTTTTCTAAGACATTACCAAGACTTTTTTTAAATTTTTTTTTTTTTTTTTTTTTTTGATTTTTCGAGACAGGGTTTCTCCGTAGCTTTTGGTTCCTGTCCTGGAACTAGCTCTTGTAGACCAGGCTGGACTTGAACTCCCAGAGATCCGCCTGCCTCTGCCTCCCGAGTGCTGGGATTAAAGGCATGCGCCACCACCGCCTGGCTTTTTTTTTTTTTTTTAATTTTGATATCTGTAAGAGTTGCTTTTCTCTTAGGCTCCAGCGACAACAGTGGGGAGTGGGATTACTTTCTCCCTCGCTTCTCTCTGTCGTGTTGTGGGAGTCCTGTTACAGAATATTAAGTTTTCTTGAAATTGTTCTCATTTCCAAGACACTCGCAGCAGTGATTAACCCTCCATGAAGAATACATCACCAAATACCATGAGAGATACGTGCACAACTTTAAAACAGCTTGATTTCTCATCTCTAACCAATGCTCCTATTAGGCAAAGAGTGGGCCCTATGCTTGCTGGGGAATGAGTGATGTGGAAATGTTTGAAAGATTCCCTGTTTAAAGGGATTCCTCATTTTCATTTGTGGTAGGTATTTCAGAGATGGCCTTCTAGTCTGGACCATTTAACACACATCTGTCTGTGCAAGAGAGCTATAGGAATCTTAGTTCAGTCCATGTCTCTACCTCTCTAGCACCACTGGTGTGTATGTATAGCTGCCCTTAGGACCATAGAAGAATAGACCAGAGTCTTGCTCTAAAACAATGATTCTCAACCTCCTTAATGCTGTGATCCTTTATGACAGTTATTAGTGTTGGAGTCACCCCCAGCCATAAATTTATTGATACTTCATAACTATAATTTTGCTACTGTTATGAATTGTAGTATAACTATCTGGTGTGCAGAATATCTGGTATGTGACCCCTGTGGTGGTCATTACTCACAAGTTGAGAACCACTGCTTTAGATGGTTGACAGGGTTATTGACTGACCTTGTTGGGGTAGTAACCTCCTGGTTTTAGTGCTGGGAACTTTGTTATCCTGGTCACCTCCTTTGACCTGAGTAATCTGGGACAGTTGGTTACTTCACACAAAATTAAACTCACAGTTTCTGTAGACATCCAGGTCTATGAACCTGGATAAGCATGAGACTTTCTAAGAGCAGATTTCCATCTTATGATATGATAATGTCTGCTTCACATGTTATAAGTATAAGATATTATCCTGTTATCAAGGCATAGTAATTGATTTGAGAGGCAGAAGCAAGAGAATCACAAACTTGAGGCCAGTCTGGGTTGTACAGTAAGATCCTATTCTCCATTTAAACCACAACATTAACAGCATCACCATCAACAAGCTATAAACCAAACAAAACAAATACAATATTGTGTACCCTGTGAGGCACTGTGTCAATGTCAGCTAAGCTTTTGCTCCTTTGGTCCCATGAGGCTACTTTGGGGATTCCAGAATAGAGATAGTTTTCAAAGGTATAAACCCTCTATCCCCAAGTCTTCAAAGCAATAGCAAACACAAATTCAAAGTGGATTGTCCAGGAGTTGGCAGATAGATATTGTCTTAGGGTCTCCATTGCTGTGAAGAGACACCACAACCACAACAATTCATAGGAAAACATTTAGTTGAGATAACTCGCTTACAGTTTCAGAGGTTCAATCCATTATCATCATGGTGGGGAGCATGGGAGCATGTGGGCAGACAGGAGAAATGGCTGAGAGTCCTACACCTTGCAGGTAACAGGCAGTTAACTGACACACTGGACAGATTTCCAAGCATAAAAATTCTCAAAACCCACCCACACAGTGACACACTTCCTCAAAGAAACCCATACCAACTCAAACAAAACGGCACATAGTAATAGTACCGCCCCCATGAGAGTATGGGACCAATCACATTCAAACTACCACAGATAGGAACTTGGGGACTGACGGGTTCTTACGTGTGCTTTGGGTGTAGGTGCCCATTCACAACTTGGCACATGGTCTTACTCAAACCTGCTGTTCTAATACGCAGGCTAAAGGGCTTTTTGACACCGAATCATTTCCTCTTGACTCTTGGCTGTAAACTGCAGGTTCTATAATCCTTGGAGTTGGAGGTAGTCCCCTAAACTTGATCTTTTACAGACTTTTTGTACTTTCTTTTTGATCACTTCACCTATTTCTTTTATTTACTTGCCATGCTATCTAATGATCTTGCTTTGTATTTCTGCACCACTGTATCTGCATTTTCTCTGAGAATACTAAGTTGCATGAGAGATGTGATGTTTGCCCACCTTGTTAACTGTTATAGCTGTCCCCTAGCATGGAAGGTTCTAAGTCAGCATGTACAAAGTGAATAACTAAACTGACATTCATTAGTGTAGTCTATTGGTCACATAACACAATGGCTATATATTTTGAAATAGAAAATAAACAATTAAATAAGTCAGCTGGCCTACGTATAAATAACACAAGTTTCTTATCATTAATGATATTCTATTTTTTTTCAAAATCAACTTTTTCTGTTGTTGTTTTTACAGTTCTTAATGGGGAAATTAAAAGATCAGAATAGCATAATCTTAGGTATCATTAATCTAAGAGCTTGTAGAGCTTGAGAAACAAAGGCAGGGCACTTTAGATCAGACAGGAGGTTGCTTGTAGAGAGGTTAGGGTGATCTAAAACATGTATTGGATGTTTAGTTCAACTACCAGGAGGCACCCACAATCTGTTCTTTAATCCCACAGATAATTATATCAGCTAAAGTAAAAGATGTGGTGGATTGCAGCTTCTCAGTACTAGTAAGTTGCTTGGGTGCGTCTTTATTTTTTCTTTATTTTTTTCTGACTTCAATTTAAACCAGAACTTGGGGATACTGAATGGCACTAATATAGAAGGAACAGCAGGCAGGGCAGGCAATAGAAAGATGAAGGGAAGGGAGGGTGTGGGCAACTCCCAAATTAAGTCTACTCCTTTTTTTGATCTGCGGCAGATGTTAGCTGCTAACTTCAAACAGCTGATCCTGAATTTAAGGGCAATTTGTTTATTGTTATAGTAAACAGAACCTGTAAATTTCCATTATAGACTGATGAGTGCTGAAGATAATAGTCCATGCTGAAATCACCAAATGACTCACATTTTTTCTAGCTTCTTCTCCTCCCAGGATGTGAAACACTACTAGGAAATACTGACATTTTCAGAGGCTTATAAGCAATAAACAATTCATGTTCTGTATATTAAATGTGTCTTGAGTTATAGTTCCAAGTGGAAACTGGGCTCCACTTTGATAATCACCAGCAGCAGGTTTAGCTAGTGCTGAGTCTCATCCCGAAGTCTTTGTTCGTTCAAGCTGCTCGGGAGCATCTGACACCACCAGCCTCCTATTCTCCTGAAGGCAATTAGGTGCACCCGGTTTGCATAAGACCCTTGCAAGCCCCAGCATAGCTATTTACACAGCTGTAATCATTACAAATAAATTACTTCATAAATTTCAACAAATGAAACCGTGTTATTTTATTTTGTCTGCCTTGTCTCCTCTTTGTGCTGCCAAGTCACCAGTATGTCATTTGCTTTTGCTTATTTGTGAAATGAGATTTAAGAAACTCAATTAGTAACCGGGGGCATGGCTCTCTCTCTATCCCAGACTTTTGTTTTTCTGTGGCAGAGAAAATATTTTCAGGAAATAAAAACAGTGAAGGCACAGCTATAAAAGAACAGTGTGTGTTAAATTTTTGGGTCATGTTGTTTTTCTTTTGTCAGTAGACTGACGAATAATTTTTATAAAATCAAAACTTTGTAAGAGTGATGCTCTTGATATCTGGGCACATGTGTGAATTGCCACTCTCATGACTGTGTAGAATATTCAGAATAGTTTCTTTGTAGCTGTTTCTGATCTATTGCTGTGAAAAGACACCATGACCAGGGCAACTCTTACAAAAGAAAGCATTTAAATATAGAGAACCGTTCTGAAAACTGTGTCGATATGTAATTTCATTGTGTAATTATAGAATATATACTAAGTCTATAAACGCTAAAATTACTCTAGGGGCAGGAGGCCGTCTGGTTACTTGGGATGAGCATTGTGTGTGTGGCTCATTGATATTAATATAGCATTATATAGCACAAACTTATAAAGTAATTCCTAATAAGCAGCTGACAGTATATGGATGTTTTGAAAGCATATAGAAAACAAAACACATATTTGTTTTCTTTATGTCTGATGCCTCATTCACTATTTTCAAATTCCTCCTATTTTCCACTATTGTCTTCTTTTGATATAAAAAAATATTCATGCCACACCCACTTAACTACTTCATTGCTAATTTTGCTGTTTAACTTTGGTTGTTTTCTAAATGGCCAAATCCTTGGATTATCATTAACAGCTAAACTAATAGCAATTTGTCTAGATTGACTTTATCATCCAACTTAATCTCAATGGCATTCAAAACTCTGCCATGTTCGTCATGCTTTGTGTTGGTTCTATAACAAATTATTCAGGTGACCACCTACTCAGATTTACAGTTATTTCTTTATCTAGAAAGTTCACTATTAAAAGGTAGGGGCAGAAGAAATAAGAGGTCAAAATAAGAATCACATTAAGCTATTATTTACATTTGCCTACATTACTAATTTTACTGTGCTTTTTATTTCTTTATGTGGATTTGTGCTTCTGTGTCATGTTTGCCCATTGCAGCCTCAAGAACCCCCTTTATTATGTACAAGTCACCAGTGCCCCAGTCAATCTTTCTCTCTTACCTGGGAACATCTTAGTTTTTCTTCTTTAATTTTAAGGGTATTTTTCTCAATAGAGATCTTTACCTATCTATTTAAAATTTTTTATTACAAAACTTTCTGAGTATATTTTGATCATGTTTCCCCTCCCCGATGGCTTCCAGCTGCTCCCCACCTCTCTACCCACCCAACTTTAAGTTCTTTCTCTTTCAAAACAGCAAAATAGAAAAAAAAAAGAAACATCAAAAAAAAAAAAGAAAAGAAAAAGAAAAAGCAAGAAGAAAGCAAGCAAGCACACAAGCAAACAAAACCCCCACAACATGAGGATTAAAACAAAGAGGCAAAAAATGAAGAAGGTACAGAAGCAAAGTAAAACAAACTGATCAATATCTTGCCTAACCCACATGAGAGAAAGTTCTTGCATTTGATGGCTATTAACAGAGAGATCTACAGCTGGGCAATGTATAGCTAGTGAGTGGCTTTGGAGCACTCAGCGCAAAATGAGATGTCTTTGTCAAACCCCTCCTTTCCCTCAAGGCTCAAAGATCTATGCAGAAGAGGAGAAGGGAAGATTGTAAGAGCCAGAGGTGGCGAGTGACTCCAAAGAAACAACATCTCCCATGGGTAATAAGACTGATGCGCATATGAACTCACAGCTCGTGGTAGCATACATGAGACCTGCACAGCTTCAAGCCAGATGAGGTCCTTGCATGAGAGAGGAATGTGGACATGGGCCCTGACCCTAACCAAGAAGCTTTCTGCAAGTGATAGCTTCTGTCAATTGGAAAGTAGTTTTCTCAAACAGAGTGTCTCTTGATACAACAGTCGCACTAGGGCAGGCCCCATGCTGAGGAGTAGTTGGCTAACACAAAACAATCTATGTTTACCAATTTGAGGACAAATAACTGTTAATTTCTTTATCTTTAAAAGAATGCTTTAAAATACATTACTGAAATTAACATACAAAATAATGGGCGGTTCATGATCCTTTAATGAGATGAGATGAGTGAGTTTGTGTTTCTCCTTGAGAACTAAGAAAGCCCTGAGTGAATGTATATTGTTGATAAAGCTACAGCTACAGTCATGTCAAGAACTCAATGCCTTAGATTCATGGGGATAACAAAGCCTTCCTCTGGTGAACAAAAGTAGGGGGTAGCCTGAGCCTGTTCCCCTATGGAGACTTGACAACACCTCCTCCTGTTCCTCCATAAGCAGGCTGAGGTGCCCTATTGAGATTCCCCATTGCTGTGGTGGTTGGCACTTCTCTGTTAGAGTGATCACAGTCCACCAGATCCCATCTTTTCTGTAGGTGTCTGTCCTGTCTTAATTTCCCTGCTATCCCAGTCATGGATCTAGGATCTAGGCAAGATGGGCAGGGCCTTTCTCTTAAGTTTCTCTTAAGATTTGTTTTCTTTGGATATTGATAGCCTTTTGTATGTCCAAATGTGCTTATCTTTGGGCATTCTGTTGGGGTTTCATGGATGTTTAGGTTACTGCCTTTCTACACATCTGTAAAGGTTCTCACCAGGTTTTCATGGGCTTATTAAAAGTAGGGCCACTTTCATTTATTATTTTTGTAATGTTGTAATATCTTTTTGTACCTGAGATAAATTTCTCTTGTTTATAGAATAGAAGCAATATAAGCCCTTTTATACATTGGTGGATCCAATTCGCTATTTTTTTGTCAGGAATTTTTTTTCTATATTCAGGAGAGGCATGAATCCAGAATTTTCTTTTCTTGCAAGTTATTTATCTACCTTCTATATTAAGTTAACAAAGTTTCATGGAATGGGTTAGAAGATACTTTATTTTATTTCTTGAGTGGATAGTGGACTGATACAGATTCTTCCTTGAATCCTGGTCAAATTCATCAGTGATCCCATGTGAAAATGATGATTCCTGTTTTGAAGGATTCTAATCCTCAATCCTACTCATCATTATTATCATTATTAAATTTATCACACCTACACCAAATCTTGTATCACTAAGGTGTTTCTAAAGTCCTCTGCATGGTTATTAGCTATTTATTCAATTTATTAAAAGAATTCAGCCATACTGAAATTACCTCTTCCTTCTTAAGTTTTTTTTGGCTTAATTTATCTTTCAAGAAATTCACTTATTTCATCTATGTTATCAAATTCTTTGGAAAATTTGCACATTAGTATTTTTCTTTATGCTTTTAACACCTCATGTACACGTGCCTGTCTTGTGTATTTAAAACCCCTACTAATTTGTAGATGGTTAATAAAACTCTCTTGGATTCACCTATGAACCTAAGAATTTATTTTTCAATGAAACTATCTTAACCATATTGGCTTATTTCATGATATTTAACAAGCGTATAAAACTCACGCACACAATGGGAAGCCCTACTCTAGAAGGAAAAGAAGCTATGTGAAAGGGGCATGTATAGGTAGTTCTGAGATTGACATAGCCTCTATTTATGAAACAATGACTCTTCATATCTGGCTCATCAGTTGGCTGAGTTTAAACTCTTATTAACCCAGACACGGATAAATTACATTCATCTTGACTCCAGATGGTAAACGTACTTATGAATTCTGGTACTTGACTGCATTGCTGTTCTATTGAAGTTGTATGCAGCTGCTAAGTGGTGGTGATGTTGTGTTATATATGTGGGAGATATGCAAAATGCCTGCAGTGTGAAAAATTATTTTGAGTGTAAGTTCTACATATGTTAATGCTGATATCTAGCCCCCAGGCAGGATAATTCTGTTACACTTGATCTAATAATTGTTTCTACCTAACTACTAAGTTAGTCTGATGCATAAATTATATGAAATATTATTTCATCAGTGGCTACTTAAATTAAAATCTCTCTTTTTTTTTAAGGTTTGAGACAAAATCTCCTGTAGTTCTCTTTGAACTGAACTTTATAATCCAAAGATGGCTCTCAGCTGCTGAATGTCCTGACTTTACCTCCAGTAAAAGGTGTGTATCTCCATCTCCATCTCCAAAATGTTCTGAATCAAGTAAAGTCATTTTGGTATTTAATGGCCACATGCGTCCTGTATAGTGGTTCTCAGTCAGTGGGTTTTGACCCCTTTGGGGGGTGTCAAACAACCCTCTCACAGTGGTTGCATGTCCTGCATATCAGATATTTTCATTACAGTTCAAAGCAAAATTTCAGCAATAAAGTAGCAACAAAAGTAAATTTATGGTTTAAGGTCACCACAACATAAGGAAGTATATTAAAGCGTCACAGCATTAGGAGGGTTGAGAACCACTGGAATAGTCATTGCCATACAAATTCGGAATAATTTTACCTTTGCACAAAATTCTGTGCAGCATGCCTGGTACAGAATTTGGAAGGAAAACGATCTGGTAAGCTCATCAAGTTAATAATTAATTTTATGAACTAAATATATTTTATTACAACAGACACATTTATGAAGGGGAAAAAACAAGAACAAAACAAAACAACAAAGCCAAAACAAACCTCAGAAACAGCCTTTACAAGCTTTGAGGTTAGCAAAATACTGAAGTTCATTAGGAATATTCTTACCTTAGAGCTGTCCTTGTTTTCTTTACAGGGAATACTGGAAAGATGAGGGCCAATGCAGAACAATGGTGACAGTTATTGCAGGATCTTCTGACTCTTGGCAAGGTTCATTTTCCTCACTGAGTTTTTTTTCCAGTGTGATACAGTGAATATAGCACAGCTCACCTGACAGAACACAGTCCCCTTCTGAACACTGCTCATTCCCTGTCACAGGTGGCTGTGACAGCTCGATTTCCACCAAAGGAAAGCACAAAGGAGGGACAGGACCTTTCATGTGCTGTGTACGTAATCTATGGTTTGAACCTGTTTAAGAGCCAATTTCTGTTCCCTGGCTTCTGACATATGGAAGAGAGTACCCCATCAGCACATATTGCAAGGAAAAGTGAGAGATTCCCAAGTCTCTAAGAATGTGCACACTCAGGTAGCCTAGTCACTAGCCTAGAACAAATCACTGCATTTGAGGATTCTTTGTTACGTAGCTAAATTACCCCAACATGAGTATGTGAGAGCACTTGCAGTCTTAACCTTGTATAGGAACTTTCAGAATTAGATGTCAGAAACAGGACTTTTTGTTTTGTGCTTTCAATTGTAAATATTTTATAACCTTTGGATATTTAGGAAAATAAATTCATGACATTTTCCCTGAATAAACCACTACTTTTATCCCCAATAAAATTGCTTCCTGGTTTTCATGCAGTTCTTGCCTTAAGTAGATTCTCTAGATGTAACGGCTGAGCTAGGGATTCTTTTACATTTATTGGGAAGTTTCAAGAGAACGGTTTAAAATGCCTAGGAAAGCTGACTAAGAATGGGGAAAGAGCCAAGAAAATCATGGATTCTGCTATAATCCAGCTTTGGCTTCACTGCACAGGAAACACTAGAGTAGAAATCATCCTTCAGAGAACCCAGCAGGGTGCCAATGGGATTTGAGTTTTGACATTCTCATTTGTTGAACGATGGGATCTTCCAGACGTTTCCAGAAGGATAGGTGTTACTTCACTACTCTGAAGTAGAGAATAGCTGTGAGATGAGCCGCCAGTACTACCAAAGCTGAAGTAAATAAGGTCTTCTACATAGCACAGCAACATCCATTACAGCCCTTACCTTTAAATATGCGAAATTAGACTCTAAGATTCACATTAGATCAGATTGGTATGTAATGTTTTACAAAGATGGAAATGCTTTTTTGACTCCAAAGATGGTCAGTAATTTTCCAAAGGAATTCTGTAATAAGGAGGCTAATGGTCAGAAAGTTGAGTTTTGGTGTTTTGTATTTATATTGGATAAATATAAAATATTGGGGAGTTGCTCTGTGTAACAAATTATAAAAGAAAAGGATGCTAGGTATAGCTATTCTCAGGAACAACAGAAAAAAAGGGTCCTGAATTCAAACAGGAGATACAATATATGGTGGTACAAGGCTGGATGGCCTGCGAATCAAGGTTTCTCAAGGACAAGCCAAGTGACAGTGAGAAAGATTCTTGAATTCATTGTTCCCCAGTTTTTATTCTGGTTACATAAGCAGAATGAGGTATAAAAATAACTATTGGTTATTGGATGGTCAAATATTGTTATGAATGCATAATTCTTTAGAATATGACTTGGGACACAGTAGAAGATCCAAGAGTGACTCTTTGTCAAAGGAAAAGTAAGTCCTGACATGGGAGGCAAGGCATGCCAGGGACAGAACAGGCAGGTATGACGACCATAGAAGCTTTTAGGCAGACATTTCAGAAGGAAATCTTGTTTCAGTGAATGAATTTGACTTAAATTCTTTGTGCCTCAGTTTCCTTATGCTTAAATTTGAATAATAACATTTTCTCTTAGAATCAAGTTGCAAACTAAGTGACATAATCTGTATGAGTTCTTAATAGTACCTATGTCATATTATAGTTTTGATAAAATTTGTTGTTATTATCCCACATTAAAAGGTGTGGCGCTTTCTCAGAGAATTAAGAGCATTTTTTTTGGGTTTGTTTCGTTTTATGATATGAGTGTGAAGCTGTAGAGAGATATAAAAGCTGAGCTGAAAAAATGCTACTATGCAAAAGTCCTGATAGACCTTTGTCCTGTAGGCAGCACAGGTCCACTGATTAGTAAATATGATTCCCAGAGTAAGACAATAGTAACAGTTAGCTCATGCTGTATAACAAAATAGCCTGTAAATTAGTGCCTTAAAGCAGAACCCCCTGAACTGGCACAAGACCAATCTGAAGATTTGGGCTTGTTTAAGCTGATAAGTGCTTCAGGTGTCACAGAAACCCCTTCATGTTTGATTCTTGTTCATAAAGGGAGCTCTGCTGCTGAGGATTGACTCATGTTGGTTTGCAGCTCACTGCTCCTCCACCCTGTGATCCCATCCACTGGTAGGCTACCCCAACCTTACCCGCCCAATAGATACAGGGATCCAATGGAAAATAATAGCACAAGGATTAAGGGCTCAAGGGTTAGAGTAGCACATCCTTGCTTGAGAAGCATTTTGTTGATCATAAAGTCTAACCCTGTTGAGAATGCAGGGAGCTGGTGACATTACAGGAGAACAGTCATGCATGCAGGAAGTGATTAACTGAGGCCCATGGTGAAAAGAACATAGGAAGCTCTTCAGGAGTTAGAGCATTAATGGAGTGGGCAGACGCTGCAGCTATGCCATTGGCACTCACATCACGGGGCATTGTGTACAAGGCCCTGGTGAAGCTTTTGGAGGAGAAGAAAGGTGAGGAAATTCACCCAAGAAGTGTTATGTGAACTCCAATGTTAGACCACCCATGCCTCACTTCTCTTTCCTGTACCTGACTTCTTTCTTAATCATATTTCTGTGATTGTTACTGGGCTTATGAGGGTCATTATGTAGGCAAAACAACCTTATAACTCCACATGATTTGAAGACAGGAAAAGAAGTTGAAATGAGAAGGAATTTTAGTATGTAAAATTGGGACATTCTCAATAGCAACAAGACCACATATCTTTATCTTAATATTATATTTGGTTAGGAAGCCAAAAAGCAGGGGGATGAAACAATTATATTTTAAATTTTTGAAAATAAAACAGAAATCCAAATAAGTGACAGAATTCCAATAGGTGTACTAAGTAAAAAGATAATATTGATCGGTGTTGAATTTTTGATAAAGTACAAAGTAATATTCAAGCCTTACATTATACTGTATATTTGATATAATTATATAAATATTGATTTCTAGATAAATGCTCTTAGTATAAAAAATACATTTTATCAAAGACCACTAACCTGAAAGACAATTATTTATTGACAACCTTATGTTATACTGATATTGAGTTGAGGAGCCAAAATTTAAAACAAATATTAGCTGTTTTGGCTTTATTTTGTTACTTTGATAAAATACGCTCATCAAAATTGATTTGGGGAGGAAAAGATTTATTTAATTTATGGTGTAGGAGGGTCTTCTGTCTATGTGTTACTTTAATTGGTTAAATAAAGAGACTGCCTTGGCCTATTGATAGAGCAAGAAAACTAGGTGGGCAGAGTAGACAGAACAGGATGCTGGGAAAAAGGCAGGCAGAGAAAGCCGCCCACATGAAGCTGCCAGGTCAGACATGGTGAATCATTTCCGGTAAGCCATGACCATGTGGTGATATATAGATTATTAGAAATGGGTAGAAGCAAGATGTAAGAGTTAGCCAAGAAGAAGCTAGAACTAATGTGCCAGGTAGTGTTTAAAAGAATACAGTTTCCGTGTAATTATTTCAGGGATAAGCTAGCCAGGCAGCCAGGAGCCGGGAGGGATGAAAAGCAGCCTGCACCTCTTACTACAAATGTACCCATCCAGGTCATAATACATGGTTGAGGGGAGCCAGAGCTAGAATCATGAAGGAACATAGCTTGTTGGCTCACTCTCTGGTTCATGGGTCGCTAACTTTCTTACACACCCCAGGAACACATGTTCAAAAATGACACTGCCCACTGTTGCCTGTGCCTACCTTTCATAAACTAAGATGTTAAAGGCAATCATTCACAGAAATGTCCATGCACCAATCTGATAAAGATAAATACTCAGTTGAGATCTTACCCCCCCAGGTGATTCTAGGATGTGTCAAGTTGACAGTTGAAGCTAACAAGGACATTGGGTTTCAAATCAAGTCCTGTGTACAAATCCAGATGCATAACTGCAGCCATGTTAGTTTGTAACCAACATGATCACACCAGAGTAATCTGCAGTGCAGCTGGATTTTCTGTAGTGTCGCAGATTAGATGTAGATAAAATCACAGAGTGCTGGTGAAGCCTTATAGTTGGTCCTTCATGCCAGGAATGTGCCTGATTCTTTGACATTAGAGTAAGATAAGTCAGGCCTGTTTCAGCTAAAAGGAAGTCACTTTTACTTTAACAGTTAAATTCTGCTCTTTATAGTCCCCTCTGGAAACAGACTATGGGATCCACTGGTCTTGCCTCTTCCCAGGAATGCACACCTCTAGTGAGTCCACCCAGACATAGGACTCTGCAGCCTTGGGTCTGTGCCCCTTTTCTTTAGTCTTATTGCACCTTGGCGGGGAGGCTGGGGTGATTTTTAACATCCTGGGACAGGGATGATCTCGAATACCTTGCCTGAATCTCTTGAATTACTCAGCTTAGCTCTTTGAACAGCATACTACTCATTTGATAAATAGAAGTTTAGCCTATTATTGGGTTGTTACTTGCATTTTCCTATTTATAGGGTCTTGGAAAGAAGTATTGTTTTTAAATCAGTAAAAAATAATTTTATATTTAAAGTGGAAGAAAAATGTAAAATTTAGATATCTGATTTCCCCCTTTGGATAACTATTGTTCATCTGTGGATTGAATACATTGAACTATCTGTTCACTTGGGGTGTCCAGAGCTTGAATTTGAGAGAAAAAAAATGAGCATTAGGTTCATCTAGGAAGGGAGTCAAGTTCTACAGTGTTGGAAAAGGAAGGGAAGGGAAGGGAAGGGAAGAAGGGAAGAAGGGGAGAAGGGAAGAAGGGAAGAAGGGAAGAAGGGAAGAAGGGAAGGGAAGAGAAGAGAAGAGAGAGGAAGGGAGGGAAAAGACTGTGAACACCTGGGGCTTACCCCTGCAGGAAAAGACTGCATCAAGGTAGAAAGCATGCCTTGGTATCACCTACCTGAGAGGAGAGGGCCTGGGGTGTTTAACACTCACTCCCATGAGCCTTAGATTATAGTACAAAAGGATAAACAGGTGTAAATGAAGGGACTCTCACCAGCCAGAGTGCAGAGTGCAGGTATCCAGAGTGAAACTGCTTGCCAGCCGTGCAGATAGCTTCAGGGATGTATAGTGAGTCCTTACCCACCTTGGGTGGGCTTTTCATTGATGGAGCTGCTTCTGAGCTCTCCAAGTCCCTGTCACACAGCTGTTAGTAACCCCAGTAAGAACTCATTGGTTCACAAAGGTGGGTCAGTGCACTCATTACTTTGGTTGGTTGTGGGTTCCCTAGGGAAATAGATGTGTGTGCTGTGTCTCCCCTGGAAAAGTCTGTCACACAAGAGCCTATAACTTGAAGTCTTCCAGCCTCAGCCTCCAGAGTTCAGCACTGGGTAGGTATATACCAGCATGCTAGGCAGGCTCAAACATGTGGAGGTTTTAAAATAATTGTTCATATTCTTTAATGGAAATAAAACAAGATACAAAATAGATTTATATGGGGCAGGAGAGATGGCTCAGAAGTTAAGAGTTCATACTGCTTCTGCAGAGGGTCCGAGGTCAGATTTTAGAACCATATCTGGAGATTCCTTCTCCAGGGGCTCTGACAGCTACCCCTACCTTCTGAGCACAGAATCCACATACACAAACACACAAAAAGATGTATTAAAAATACATGTAAAAATTTTTGAAAATGAGAACCCTGTAATATCTGGGGCTGGAAACCTATGTATGGTTCCATATTTTTCTTTTCCTGTTGCTCTGACCACCAACCCAGAGAAACTCTCAGAAACAAAGGGCCTCTGGTGAAATAGATACACATTACTTTAGTCACTGAGGGCCTTCCCAGCTGTGGTACTATGGTTGCCATTTTTGCATCTAGCTGTGTTCTGTTTTCTGCCTTCTGCTGGTGCCTTTTTCTCTTAAAACAAATATTTTAAAATACTCATAAAAGATCATTTGATTTTTTTTAAATGTGTGTTGAGAGGGGAAACAGTGTTAAGAAGAACAAAAAATGTCTAATGGGGTGGGGAAGCACAAGAAAATGTTACCAAACATTCCATTGGGCGGCTGTTTAAAACGGACAGTAGCCATCCGGAGCGGGGAGCCATAGCAACAAACGAGCACACCATGCCTAAGTACGAGGACCCACTGGAGGAGACGGGACAATGCTGAATTCAGGCATCTCCTTCAAGCATGATGTCTCAGCATAGCTCTGCCTCACAGACTGGAAACGAGCAGCTCTAGCTGAAACTTGAGCCTCCTCAATGAACACAGAGTATATCTATAGCACTGGCAACCTCCTTGGAGAACTGAAAGTTGGCTTCCTTAGAGATAACCTAAATGGAAGCGTATTTTTAAAAATATCTTTGATCAGTTTCACATTATGTGGAATTAAAAAAAAAAAAAAACAACAAGAAAACAGACAGCAGACCACATGGAAGCTGTGGGCGGGAGCTGCGATTGTGCCTTTTCAAGCAGTTCCTTCGACGCTGCGATCCGTTTGGGTTCTGATCGTGTGATATTCACACGAAGTGGCAGAAGCTCCCTGGAGCCTGTATGGTGCTTGCCTAGCCCCTTCTGTCCGGCTGGTGTACCAGCTGCAGTGGGGGTGGAAACCGGTACCTTTCAGCTGCTCTTTATAGAAAAATGCTTCTCCAGGAAATACTTAGGAAGCTCTGCTCTGATCCGATGGCTGGGGTCTAGAAGCTCAGCCTCTTGTTCAATTCCAGGATGTAACCTGGTGTGCGTCAAACTCCCCTGTGATATCAGCCTCAAACCAGATCATAACTGGCTGTTTCCTGTCTTGTTTTCTTCTGTTCTATTTTATTTCTCTCAATTCCTTAAAGAATTCTTTTGAAGTATTCTCAATCAGGAAAATGCTTGTTGGGTGATCTCATTTTGGGGGATTGGTTCCTGGGTAACCCACTGTAAAACTGTCATCTTGGGATTCATACTGGGAATGGGATGAGCCCATCGGGTTTCTATCTGTGTTCCATTGCAGGGGAACTAGGGGCTTGCCCTCTCAGAAAAAGTTCCACAGCGGTAGAGTGGCTTGCTTGTGAGAACATAGGATTTTTAACATCTGAACCTGCAACTCTTTCTTCCCACTCCCATTTCAGTTCCCTCTGTTTCTTGCCAGCTTCTGAGATTACACCAACGATATATTACAACAGCTATCTTTCTCATAAAGGATTACTTTCTAGGTAACCTGAGCCAAGACATACTCTAATACTTGAGGGAAAATAAATCTATGTCCCTTGTAATTCTATTGAATCCACCTAAGTCTATTGGTTTCTGTTCAAATCACTCCAAGTCATTTTTTTTCATTAGGTTTGCTAAAGATTTTTGATGACAGAGAGCTCCTTGATACTGCAATCTGAATCATCTCATATAATGAACTAAATGACCTCTAGAGAAGAGACCAGCTCAGGGCTTTGAGGAGCTGTCTCTGCCATTCACCATGTACTTGAATTTTGAAATGAATGAAAATAGACTAACGAATTTATGGTTAGTGGGACAGACTTAGGAATCATATCAAACTTTTCAGATTTTTCATCCTTTATTTTTTCTGTCACTCTGAGGTCTGTTCCATGCGATGTTCTGACGTGTCCTGCAGGATAGCGACGCTGCTTAGAGTTTCTCTTCTGGACTTGGGCGTCTATCTTCCGTGTCCTCGCCTGATAGGACTGTCTTTTCTCCAGCCTTTAGGAGGCTACCCCTTTGTCTCCAAACCCCTTGGAGGCAGGCAGAGCAACTGATGATGTTGGAATTATAAAGCCTCCACATTGGGCTCCAGCTGGAACCACACTGTGGAGAATTCCACTATATAGCTGAGGTCTTTAAGGAGCCAGATTCCAGCTGAGAACACATTGCTGCTGATGAACTCCTTTCCAGTTCTCTCCTGCTCCTGTTACTCCCTCGCCAGTTTCCCCTGGCACCACTTCCTCAATGAATCTTTTGCAAGGAGCTTACCTGTGAGGCTTCCTACAACATTCCTTGTCGCACAAGCAACTCAGAAGGTAGGGGTCACAGGGAGCAGGTGGGGCTGGGGAATGAATACCATTCAAAACTTAGTCCATGGCAAAGAATTTAGGGTTCTGGGTGTAGGAAGAATTGTATTTCGTTCCATTTTTCCAGTCACCCAGATATTTCTTCAATATGTGGGAACAAAGAGAAAGGCTTCTGGTGTTTTCGTTTTCAAGAAATTGGACAATTGTTTTCATCTGATGGTTTCATTTGCATCTGTATCCTTAGTGTCTGAGACAGGGGTCCTCAAGTATTGTTGAATGTGGTTTAACAAATATCTCATTGGTAGACTTCTCTGTTTCTGAGAACACTTGGGATACAATAAATATATTAAAATGGCAGGCTTAAGGGACAAAAAAGATTAACCTACTTTTAGGTTTATTAACTTTGCTTCTGCAATCTTTGCAGTGAAGTGGGGCAAGTCTTATTAAATGCTAATTATCTTCCCCATTCTTTTGTATTCTGCTTGTTTTGTTCTTGAGGGTGTACTTGTCATAGAGGAGTTAACAAATTCAATTCAAATATTTATCATATGTGAACTCAAAACTATAATTTCTGGACATTGTACCCTAAATTCTAAATGCCATATTGAAACCTGATTTTGACATTTATTCAAATCAGCTGAGCTTTAGGTTGACTGGGAGGGTTGTCTGGTACTGAATCACCTACAGAATCCATTAGGCTCTGCTAGATTTAAAGAGTAAGCTAGACTGTCAGGGTCTTTGCATCAGGCTCCATTTGGCAATAGTTTTTGCTGATGCCATTCTTTGTTAGTGACAGAGTTTACACATTTCTTGAAGATGAAAGTAGAATGAAAGTGAGTTTAGAATGTAGAGCCAATATTTTATGCCTAGAGTATGTGTCTTTCTAGTTCCTCTGAACTGCATCAGTTACTTGTCAAAGCTTGAAATTAGAGCAAGTTCAAAATTCAAATGCCAAAAAAACTCAGCTTTTGACATTAATAATGTTTTAACTCCATTTTTGCTTTCATAAAACCATATAGTATCTTTTCTGTGTTTTAAGGAAGCAATGAGCAGTGATAAGCATATTCACACCGTTGGGGCACAGAGCTCTAGAACTATTCTTTTGTGAATCTACCACCCTGTCGCACACTTCTGCAGTTGCATCATTTTACACACACACACACACACACGTCTATATTTTGCCACATCTGCGAGATTTTTCTTATATCCATTTTAATGAGCATGAGGTGATATCTTGTTGTAGTTGTAATTTACATTTTTATTGTTAGTGTTATTATACATATTTTTGTGTTTTTAAGAAACCATATGTAAGTGTCTGGGGGAAATAACTATTCAAGTCCTTTACACACTTTTAATTGAATTGTTTGGTTTTTTTGGGGGGGGATGGATGGAAAAAGTTCTTTTAACTTTATTCTTTATCAAATACAAAATTTGCAAATACTTTCTCCCATTCTATAGGAATTTTTTTCTCTGTGTTGCCTGTGTTCTTTACACTTGACATATAGTTGTATTTGTCTAGCTTTGCTTTTCGTGTGTGTGTGTGTGTGTGTGTGTGTGCATATGCATGCTCAGGTGTACACAGGTGTGTAAAAATCAGAGGACAATTTTGATATTCATTCTTGAAATGCATTCACCTTATTGACCTGAGATTCATTAAGTAGGAGAGGTTGGATTTCCATCAAGTCCTATTGATTGGCCTATCTTGATCTTCTTGGCTATGAAATTATAAGCAGGAGTTGCCATAACCCATCTATTTTGTATGTGAGCTCAAAAAAAAAAAAAAAAAAAAAAGAAAAGAAAAAACTATGTAGGTTTTTAACCAGTATTTTCTTTTAGTTGTTCTATAGATTTAGGCTCATGTGTAGGTCTTTCATTTATATTGACTTAATTTTTAAATATGTTGGGCAATAGCAGCCTCACTTCATTCTCTTTCATGTGGATATTTAGCTTTCCAGTACCAATTTTAAAGAGATTGTTCTTTTCTCAATAAGTTATCTTGGAACCCTTTCTAAACAAACAAAGGCATTTTTCTGGGATTCCTGCTATTTTTCTTGTCTATCTTCATGCCAGAACTGTACTATATTAATTCCTGTGGCTTTTAATATGTTTCAAAGGCAGGGAATGTGATGGCTTAACTTTGGTTTTTCTTTTCAGTGTTCACTTATGCATTTGAGATTCCACATTAATTTTGAGATGGGTGTTTCAATTTCAACAACAATAACACAAATATTTATATGAATCCAACAGTGATATATTTAACAGGAAAGTACTATGATACCCCACCATTGCTCCTTATACTTAGAATTGCTTTGATTGTCTGAGACTTTCACACTTCCATATGAATTTTAGGATATTTTTTCCTACTTCTGTGAAGAATGACATTGCAATTTTGATGACAATCCCATTGAAATTGATAATATGCATTTTATAATATTAATTATCCTAGTCTGAGAACATTGGGCAGCTGTGCATCTTTTGTTTTTTCTGATTTCTTACTTCTGTGCTGTGAGGTTTGCCTTGAATAGGTCTTTCACCTCCTTGATAAGGCTGTATACACACACACACGTATACACACAAACGCACACACACACACATACATGATGTTATTTTAAGTATTAGCATTTGCCTGTTTATTTCTCATCAAGTTCATTATGGGTATATAGGAAAAAATAACTATTGAGTTTTTAATCTGGGTGGTATATCAATGTCACATTTAGGGCTCTCTTGTTCTCTACACATTTATCAGTTGTGGGTCTCTCTGTTAATTACTATACACTGAAAGATGAAATTTCTCTGATGAGGGTTGAAAGATGAAATAACAGATGGGTAGAAATCAGTCATTAGGAGTTGGCTCAGTATTATATCCACTTAGCAGAGTAATTGTAATAGCTTTCCCTCTACGACCTGTGACCTGTCTAGTCACAGGGTCTTGATCCTAATAATGTTGCCAGGTATGAGTTACATTTTTCAGAGCAAGCCTTAACTCTAACCAGAAAGTGGTTGATTACTCCAGTGACATCCATGTCACTAGTGGGCAAGTCTTGACAGGTCAGTTTTTATAATCCTTAGATATGATAAAAGGCAAATTAATACTTTGAGATTTCATCTTAACCTGGTCATAATGGATACAATTAAAATTAAACTACATTAAGTGCTGGCATGGACGTGAGGTAAAGGTAAGTAATTATTCACTATTGATAGGAGTGCAAAGTGGAAGCCTGGTGTGAGTAGTCCTTCTGTACATGTGTTGCTTTTATTGGTTAATGAATAAGGATACTGCCTTGGTCTATGATAGGGAAGAGTAGAGCTAAGTGGGGAAAACTAAACTGAATACTGGGAGAAAGAAGGTGGAGTCACAAGAGGCCATTTAGCCCTGCCAGAGACAGAGATAGCGGAGAAGAGGACTGGAGTCTGGGAGATGTCAGCCAGCCAATGAGGAAACAAGACATGTAGAAAATGAGGCAACATCATGGCTATGTGGCAATACATAGATTAATAGAAATAGGTTAATTTAAATGTAAGAGTTAGCCAGTGATAAGCCTAAGCCACCGGCCAAACATTTATACTTAATATTAAGCCTCTGAGTGGTTATTTGGGAAATGGCATGTGGGAGAGGAACTTCCAGTTACAGCAATGATGGTAGTATGTGTGGGGCTTTCAAGTAAGGAGAAAAAATGGGAATAATGGGACAAATTAAATGGTATAGAGGATGAGAAGGCTGGGTAGAGGCAGGAGCATTGGATGGCATACCTAGCCCTAAATACTTTTCAAGGAATTCTTAAGGAAGCCCACTATTATTGTATATTCTTAGTATAAATATTTATATATGCATATATATGTTTGTGTGTATGTGTAGCAAGAAAGGCCGCTTGTTTGTTTCCCAGCTGCTTAGCCCCAAAATAATCATACAAAAACTATATTATTTGGAATACTCTTTGACCAATAGCTTAAGCATATTTCTAGCCAACTCATATCCTAAACTAGCCCATCTCTATTAATCTGTGTACCACCATGTGGCCGTGGCTTACTGGGTAAAGTTCCATCTGGTAACTATCTCTAGCAGGGGTGATGGAGGAGGGTCATTTGTCTATGTGTTACTTTCATTGGTTAATAAAGAAACTGCCTTGGCTTTTGATAGGGCAGAATTTAGATAGGCGGAGTAGACCAAACAGAATGCTGGGAGGAAGAAGGCAGTGGGGCAGATGCCTCAGGTCAGTCGCCATGCCTCTCCTCTCCAAGATGGACACAGGTTAAGATCCTTCCTGGCAAGCCACCACCTCGTGGCACTACACAGATTATTAGAAATGGGTTAATCAAGATGTGAGAGTTAGCTATTAAGAGGCTAGAGCTAATGGGCTAAGCAGTGTTTAAAAGAATACAGTTTCCATGTAATTATTTCAGGTAAAGCTAGCCGGGTGGCAGGACACAGCCCACAGCTCCTGTCACTACAGATAAATGCAGGGGCGAGGTCAATAATTAACCAAACCAACTTAAAGTAATATTCAGCTTTAATAAAGGGAAGAAAGAGAACTTACAAAACCAGGGTTCCAGCGATTCAGGAGTGCAGGAAACCAAAGAGTAAAAACAAGCGCACATCGATGTTTTTATAGGCTATTTGGGGCCCCTAGGGGGACACACCTTATACAGCACGTGATTGGCTGAAGTCCCCCATCACAGGGGCTACACAGCTTCTTCATTCTGCCTCCTTTCTCTCAGCAGTCAGTTTAGTTTTCCCTGCCTACCTCTATCCCATGCACAGGCCCAAGACAGTTTCTTTATTAACCAATGGTATTCCCAGCACAAGGGGGAAATCCCACATCATGTATGTGTACATATATGTATATATGTATATGTGCACATATACATAGAAGTGTATATACACACATGTATGCACATTTCAACCAGTCTATACAGTATTGATCCAGGGGAATCCTTTACCAGTAAACTTGTCCATGGATTATCAGACCTCTCAATACTTTGCTGATATCTTGCTCCTCTTCATATCTGGCTTTGGTTCTATATAATGTGGGATTCCCCTCCGTATGCTGTGAATACTATTGTTTAATAAAGAATCTACATTGAGCCTATAGCAGGGCAGAATATTGTCAGGCTGGAAGAGATGTATATAGAGAGTAGGCAGAGTCAGAAAGATGGCATGTAGCTCCTGGAGGAGAAAGATGACTTCTGGATCCCGCTGGAACCTTGCCAATAGGACACGACCTCGTGGTGATGCACAGATGAATAGAAATGGATTAGTTTAAGATACAAGAGCTAGCCAATAAGAAACCTGAGCTATAGTTTTCACATGCTGTTTGTGTCTGTTTTTAGCTGCTTCCCAATTCTGGTGCCCAGGGTATCAATGATCTGAGTCAAATCAGATAGGATTCAGTCTTTTAGAAAGCTCTAAGACAAGAAGAGATGCTAGTCCTCATTCAGTAATTTTGTGCCTCCTGAGAGGGGAGTTATGATAAGAGATTTATTTATAGTCCTCCTGTGGCCGACTGCACACAGGAAACATGGCAAATTTTGTGGATTTTTAAAAATCCTTTTCTCTTTTATCCTTTTCCTTGAGAGAGGCATTTCAAAGGCCTGAAGCTTTTTGCATAAATTTTATAGTTTTCAGATGTTTGAATACAATACTGTTAATTCTTCTGTCTTTGTTAATATGTAGATCTCATTCCAGGAAATATTTTTAGAAAGCAAAGCAAGTAAAGAAATTCATTTATGGTGTTTCAAATGTTGGAATTAAGGCAGAATCCCAAAGTTTCTTGTGTTTTTCACTTGTTACAGAGAATGAATGTTTAATGCTAGAGGAAAAAGTTACAGTGTGACTAGTTAAGACCATCAGGCCAAGAGGACTCCAACTAGTTGAGGATATAACAGAGTTGTGTTATAACCGTCACCTTAAAAATTGGAGTTCTAGTAGGGTAGTATGAAAAAAATCTCGCAAAAATACAGGAGAAAATTGTTACAGAAATCCCAAAGTTATGCTTGATATTTTTTGCTTAACATGTTCAGTAGATAGGCAAAAACCAATGGGACTGTTATGTGCAAAAGATCCAGGTCCAGAATATGGATTGTTATGAAATGCATGCTGAAGAAGAAAGAGGCTTTTGTTTTTTTCGGTCTTTGTATTTTCTTACTCAAAAGTACAATTTAAATCAGGAAATAAAAGTTATTTATTTATTTATTTTGTAAAAGCTTCTTTTGAGAAACAGGTGGTAACTAAAGCTTTAAAGATTAACGCTACAAGCTTTGTTAAAATTGTGCCTTTAAATTGTTTCTAACTGGGCAGCTAAGGCTGAATTTTTATACCAAGTTCCTCCTCTTGTTCTGAGAGTGTTAAACTGCTCTTCTCTGGTACAGATCTCCTTGTACCTACTCAGCTTCATCCTTACTCAAATCTGTTCTCAGGAAGAGTTCACCTTAGTAAGATTGTAAGCCATTGCTCTTCCAGGCCTGGGATATTGCACTTAAATGTTATTGTGCTGTAAGAGTTACAGAACAGCAGCTGGGCATGTATGTGTCTCGGGGATTGCAAGCCTCAAGGAAGTGGCTGTGACAGCTGAGTGGAGGAGCTGTTTGAAGGCAATTGTGAGATGTCACACTCTCAGTTTTATCCCTGAAAATAATGGTAGGTGTGCCTCACCATCCCAATGTGTTTGCTCTAAACAGTCAGAGGAAAACAAAGCATGGGTTGAAGAACCACCCATAGTGTTTAATAACAGAGCAAGGAAATTTGATGGTTACTCCATAAAGCTAATTGTTCTACCTTTAGTAAGAAAGAGTTCTGAAAAATATTTCATAAACATATTGATTCATTATTTCATTTGACAGTTATTAGGCATGAGATACATGGCAAACATTGTTCCAGGCACCTGATTGATAGACGGTAATAAAACAGGTAAGATTCTCATCTTCTTGGAGCTTAGATTCCAGAGGTTGGAAAAGAGACAGGTATAAGAAAGTAGACATGATTGGACAGTGGTGGCGCACGCCTTTAATCCCAGTACTTGGGAGGGTGAGACAAGTGAATCTCTGTGAGTTCAAGGCCTGCCCAATCTAGAGAGTGAGTTCCAGTGCAGGCTTCAAAGCTACACAAAGAAACTCTGTCTCGAAAAACCAAACAAAGACAAAAAGGAGATATATCAGAATGTAAATGAGATTAATGTGTGTAATAGGATTAATTTTTTTCTAGATTATATGTAATTTTATTAATGCACTTTTTATAAGTCGATGGTCTAAAAAGATCCATGCGCCTTAAGTGGAATATCTAAAGCCCTCCTATTTTCATGAGCCTTTTTTAGGGTTCTCTGCAAACAACCCATATTTTTTGGTATTACACATAAAATAGTATGGGATAGCAGACATGCCTATAATGACATACCTGTCTATAAATTTATTTGCTGAGTTTTTGCCAAGTATCAGAGCAGATTTTTCTGTTCTTAGTGATTCTGTGGGCTTCAGGGAGACCTAAGAGTGCTCCCTCTGTGCAGGCAGCTCTTCCTCATGGTGTTACTAATCAGCCTTCATACATTATTAGTAGTAATGATTATGGATGGTTGGTTTCTCTATAGAGAATGGTAGAAAATAGAATGGAAACTCCATATTATTCCTAACGAGCAGTCGGTGTAAGAGCTAGGATTGTCCCTTGCTGGTAAAGCCTGAACTCTGCCACACAGCTTTCCCCACTTGGTATTCTGTCACTGGCTCACAAGCTTCAGTAGGCACAAAGATCCAGAATGACAAAGACACCAGTCCCCTCCTCTTCCTTTCTTCCAATCTCTCTGTATTCCTGTCTCCTCCTTCTCTACATCAAATGGATATTGAGTGTCTTTGTTGTGGAAAAGGAAAAAATACCTGAAGTTGCCAAGACTTGATGAAGAGTCAGTGATAATAATAAATATATGAAAACTAAGACTCTCATGTATTACCTCTTTTCAACTTGGCCATGTGATATCCATCACGTTATAGAACATTAGCTTTGGAAAATTCTCACACACATTTATTTTAAACATTTGATGTCCTTGTTCCCAGCATTTCTGTTTGATCAGAGATAGCAATGAGGGGGGCTGGTTTTGCACAGTCGTGACCAGAGCAGAACGATGTGTGAATCTGTTTAGTTGGAAACGCCACTGATGCCCATTCTTTATCAACACATGAATATCTGCTCCAGTTTGTAAATATCCATAACATATGATTCACCGAGAGAGTTTGATAATAATTACTAGCATCATACCTGCCACATTTTAGGTATTTCGAGAAAAATTATTTTAGACTTTTTGTATCTGAGGCCACCAACATGGGCCATCTAAAAGACAAGCTCTAGCTTGATTTTACGGTTGTCCTTTATGTCGGTTTTTGAAGAAAGCCCTACCTGATGGATGACCTGTCCTAGGCATGCGGAAGCTTTTGCTTTGCCTCTGAGACATCTTACAGATGTAAGGCAAGAGGATTCTGAGACCCAGACATGGGTGGTGCCTAGGTGCTCCCTGAATTTTTGTTCAATTATACACTTCCCATGAAATTATATTGTCATGTTTAGTTCTATTTTTCGTTCATCGTCAAGTCACTCTGCCTTGCTTTCCCTTTTTATCCAAGCCTATTCTTTTCTAAGGCAATCAAATGCTTTGTTGGGCTCACCTTTCTTGCTCTGATCAGTTGTCACTGTGATAGTCAGCCGCTGCCTTGTGGTCACTCTTATGTACTCTGTTTTCTCCAGAGCCTTTTACCTTGCGGGTTTGAGACTTGTTTTTTGTTGTGCTGATTAGCATATAAGTACCATGGAGCAGGAAACTCATGCCTTACCTGTCTCCACCAACCCTGAACAGAATCACAGAGCCATGCTTGGAAAAGCTTCATTGAATCATAAGCGCAATCATAGTAATGTAAAAACCAGCAGACATGTACTGTACTTACATGGAAATGTCCTTAAATATACATGTCACTTCAGTACATCACAGGGGAAGTTACAAAAATGTTCACTGATGTAAACTGCAGCAAACCCAGAGAGCTTCTGGAAAGAATGTAGTTCATTCAGTGTGATCAAGTTCTCGGAGCTGTTTTATCTGCTCATATCAATTGGAAATCTTGCTGAGCTGGCAACTGATTTTCCTAACAATCATTAGCAGGAGGTATAAAAAAATACCGTCTGAATCATCAAAGAAAATTAGATTCTGTTTAACATAGACTCTGGGAGCCCCCATTAGACTCATCTCTTATATCTGTAAAAATCCACCAATCACTGTTAAGCAGGCAGCATAACAAGTTGGGAGACGTTTATTTCCGAGTCTAGCAGGTAAACACTGGGTTCACTGTGATGCGTTTGCTCAAGGACAGCATGTCTTCAAAAACATCTGGGAGGAAACAGAAAGCAAATATGGTTTAACATGCCCTAGCTTAGTGTAAAATTCAATTACACAGGAAACTGAAACTAAGAAAATAATTAAAATAAGAACAGTCGGACGGGTCCTCGGTAGCTCTAACGCACCTATGGGATGTTGGGTGACAAAGTCTTGACGTACTGGCCCACACCATCTGTACCTGGGTTCTGTGCCTTCCCCTGGTGAATTAATTGTTTGAAGTCCCTCACCTGGGAAGAGTGGGGTTTGGAGGGGGAAAATAACCAGATTGACATTGCCTCAGGCTGCTGAGAAAGAACAAACTGAAACATCCAGCTCACTAGGTGGTAAGCCAATCATTATCTTTTTAGTTCAAAGTCCTAAAAATTAGAATACAGAAGCTGTGCTGTGAGAGATGGGCCAGCTGGGGATATACAAACAGCAGGTATCTTTGTTCAAATGGCCATGGTAATCTGCTCATGTTTTTTTTTAAATCATTATTTTTAATATCCCCTGATTGCAACATATGCCTCGTAAGTCTTCAGAATGATGCAAGGTGGTTTATCGCCGTATGTGGAAAGAAATCCTAAGGATTTCAAGCCACTATGGCCAGCTTTGTAAGTGGAATAAAGGGAACATTTGAGATGTCATAATGAGTTTTAGGCTCAATGCACTCAGGGTGGAGGAAGTTAATAACCACAGGGAAGAAGATATTAGAAAAAGAAGTCACTTTTAATCCGCATGGTAGCAAAGGCTTTGGCTGGGAATGTGAAGCACAGGTGAGGAAGTGGAAGGGCAGAGGGGAGAAAATAGAGCAGCCGCCTGCCCGTCTTGCTGTGGGAACTTCAAACACAGTTTTGTTTTAGCGCACATTCTTTGTTTTCTCGCAAGTAGCTGAGGATTTGGGATTTCTTCCATCATAACTAGAAGTAAAAAAACTGAAAACTGTATACCAGCAGCTCTTCTTGGACCTTGAGATTCCAGAGCAAACCACTACCCTACAAACCAAAGACCGATAGGTGGATACAGAAAGCCTCAGTTGCTATGAGCAGAAACCTCCACGGAAGCCCCAGCAAGGGTCTGAATTCTGTAACTGATGAATTTCTAGAGGCTTAATATAGACAAACGTGAAAGATAAGAATGCCAAGGGAGTCAGTGTTTCTAGGAAGTGGGGAAGACAGACATTTGTGAATTTTGTCTTCAGGTATTCTTACAACAAAGATCAGAGAATTCAAAGTTGGGAGGCACTGAAGAGGCTGGGGTGAATCTAGGAAGAGTTAGTGTGTGGAAAGCGGGGAATTTGATGAAAATACCTTCTACAGAATTTTCAAATAAATGATAAAATATTATATCAAAAAAGATCAGAGAAAAACCCTGTTTCCAGCAGGCCTAAAAGGAGGAATGTAGGTGTTTTTCAGTATTCTTGAACATGTTGTTCACAACAAATCCTGACTTCATACCGCCCACCAGATTCTCTGTGTGATTTCCATGTCCTGGAGAGCAGCACTGTATATAAAGCAGGCTGAGATGATGTAGGATGTCATCAAGACTTGACTTGAACATCTATTTTTTCCAGTCTTCTCTGCTTACTCTTTTGGATCTTCATTACTGTATGACGGTTCCCTTGCCCATAATCTTTGCAGCAACCATTTCTTTAATGAACTTTAGAGTAAAGTGTTCTAGTGGCTATAGCTAAGCACTCTCTTGGTTAGTATGTAAAAAATTACAATTACGTGGAAGTTGGAACTTTTTTATGAGGAAATATGCGCCTCAGTTCAAGTTTAGGGAAGAGAATGGCATAACCAATGTACCTTCTATTTGCCAGTTAGGAGATCCAGCTTAACTATAGCCCATGGAGGTTTGGCAGTGTTGAAAATGTTGGTGGGTTTTGTGCTGCTCAACATAGCAGGCCCTTGCCATGTGTGGCTATGGTCAGTTCAATCAAGAACCAGAAACTTTAATTGTATGTAATATTAACTAGCCACTGAAGGGTCCTGACGGCTATACTGGTAGCATGACCACAGCCTAAGCCCTATTTGGTTGTATATTCTGGACTTGAAATGGTTGCAAGGGGGATATTTAACAGCTATTTCTTTTGTCCTATTTTTTCTTTTTTTAATAGTGAAAAGCAGAAATAAGAGATGAATTTAATGAAGTCACATTGAGAAGTGGAACAACGAGTTCCAGTAGATACCCCCTGCCTAAGTCTATCTTTAGGGTTCTAACATGAAGGGAAGGTTTAAATAGAAGCTGAAAAATATGCTCACCTAAGCAGTCGGGCCACAGTGCTGTTCCCCACCTACCACTGTTTGAATGTTTCTTCAGTGAGTCCAGCCTCATTCTTGGCTTTACTGAGACTGTGGAGCAAGGAAAAGAAGCAAAGCCTCTTTAAAGAGATTAAACATGCTGTTTTGGTGCACTGCCTAGCTAAGTCAAAGACACCTGAAAAAGAGCAAATGCAAGATCGTTTTGACCTTTGCATATTCTTTCAAGAGCAACAGAGAAAATCCTCACATGGAAGAGCCTTTCTCTATGCCAGAAGGGAGGACTGTATCCTTCCTTGTTTTCAAGACTGAGTAGTTGAGATGGGAGAAATCTGAGCAGGTTTGCTAGAAAATCCCTTCACCCTTCAAGTCTTCCCACACTGCACTCACGTTCTCGCGTCTCCCCCTTCCGTCTCCAGTTTGGTGCAGTAGAAACAGCTCTACCTTCTCCCGGGGCCTTTGTTTCTTTAAGTGGGTTCCCATGTTATGTAAAACTTATGAATTACTCTGACTGATCTATGCTATTTCCATTGAATTCTCAGATCTGCTGGGACTCTAATTTTTAGAAGTTATTGTTTTTCTATCTGTATGTAGTTTTAGGCTTCAAAGTATTATTTTGAAACTAAAAATGTCTAAGTACAAAGTAGTTAAAATTACAGTTATTCAATATATTTTGGATGGTACTGAGACAAGACCATCCTTCTCAAAGAATCTTGATTCAAAGATTTCTCTGGAAGCCAACACACAGATGAGGCTCTGAATGGCCATGTCTTTCTTAGTTTATAATTCTGGGGAGCATGTTTTGTAGCCAAGGCTGTGTTAATGGAGAAGACATCTTGTGGATGTTTGGGCTTTTGTCCCGCTGAGAACTGAGATACTGTGTTATCCTTTATTCTGAACAGCAGGAAAGACAAGGATATTTATCCAGCTGCTCTCATCTCTATCTGAGGCTTCTACTTGTGAATGGTCTCTGGCATTCCACAGCTTCCAGTTCTAGTAGTTAGGTTGCCATTTTGCTAGAAAGGGCTCAGACAAAGGCATAGATATGCATGAGTAGGAATCTTCATGTATGGTGCACAAATGTCTCCGAGAATATCCAATGTCCTCCAGAGTGAGAATGTCATCAATGTCCCAAGGGTATATTTCTCAAGTGCTCAAGAATATCATCAAATTCATCCTAGATCCCACTGTAGAGGCTGTTCCATCCAAAATCAAAGAAAATTATGAGGAAGTAAGTTCAGAAATAGAAGCAGAAGATGAATTAAAAACTTCATTATTTTAGGATTTCAACATTTACTTGACCTTTTTTCACCACAGGAGCTTTTTATCTCCAGGTTGTTCCAGAATCTTTCACTCACTCCAGTCACTATTAGCCATAATGCATGGTGCTTGCTTCATCTGCCCATCCCAGAGGGTCCTTATCCATCTATATCACTCAATAAAGGTATCTGGTCTGTTCACCTCATTGGTGTAGAATTCTGATAGTAGACATGAGCAGATTAGTTTTACTAAGCAGTATCTATTGCAGTTGGTTATGTGTTATACTGCTGTGATCATCTTGCTTGTGAGTGAGGCCTTCCTGAACTACACAGTGAGACTCTGCAAAAGAAAGAAAAACAAAAGTAAACAACTGGACATCGTTGTACACACCTGTAATTCTGGTACCCAAAAGAAAGAAACAGGAGAATCAGGAGTTCAAGGTCATCTTTGGCTTCATTAAGAGTTTAAAGTCATCCTGGGACATATAAGATCTTATTTTAGTACAACAAAAATTGAAAAAAAAGATCAGCTGCCTATTATATACTTCAGTAAGATGATGCTTTGGAATTCTCAAAATCCAGCCATAAGATCTATAAGTCATGAAATCATGCACATTGGCCAGATCAATAAAGTTGCTAATTGGGGCCTGGAATAAGCATTGCCTCTTTTCTATATGGCCTCTGTCCTTTTCTAGCCTTCCAAGTTAATACATTCAAAACATCTCAAAAGAGAAGTTGACACACTACAACCTGCACAAAGGCAAGTTTCCATCAATCTTCCAGAGAGGAACTTGATTGGCTCTGATCAGTCCCTGTCTAACACACAGACACTTGCAGCATTTAGCCCCAAAACACTCCAGACATGACTATTATGACTGATTTCTGTGTCAAAGTCAGTATACACTAAATATCAGTAACCTAACAAAACAGTTTTATACTTATTGGGGTTTTTTTTTTGTTGATTGCATGAGAAAACACTAATATTTGGGACGTTTTTGATAATATGAATATCACTAGCTTTGCTGCATTTCTTTCTTTTACCTTTAAGATACAGCCGTTATATGCAGTACTGCTGACTATGCAGCTGTCATAAAATTTCTAATAACAGTATCAAGACTAAACAAATCATGGTACTTCTTTTCAGCAGCTAGTGTTTATTTTGGGGGAGGGGTGATTTAACCTTGTTGGCAAATAAGGTGGATGAAGCCTTTGAGTTCCTGATAACAATAAGCAGTTCTGGTTAGTTTGCCGTTTTCTCTTTTATTCCCTTCTCTCCTTCTGTTTAGAACACCGATGAGATGCCTGGCTTCATGGGAGCCCCACTGTGGTTATGCAGCAAGTAATTAAACTTAGTGAATCAGTGTAACGAACCTACTGTGAAATGCATGTTTTTGTTTTTTATTTTTACTGTTTTTGGCACTATATATGTGTGGAATAAATGGTTATATGTATGTTCAAACATATATGTTAGTGTGTATCTATGCACATGCTTGTGTAGGTCACAGATTGACATTAGGCATCTTTGTTGGCCATTCTTTACCTATATATTGTACAGGATCTCTCACTTGGGCTCAGAGCTCCATGGTTTGACCAGACTAAATAACCACCTTGCTCCCAGTATCTACTGTCTCTGACTCCCCAGTGCTAGGGCCACAGACAGAGATAGGAAGACATATACCTGGATTTTAAATGGCACTTAGAATCTACTCTTCATTGTTCATACTTGCATTGCAAATGCTTTATCCACTGAGCCCTATCCCCAGTCCCTGGGACAGGGATTTCAAATGATGCTTTAGCACATTTGGAGTTATATGGAATGCTATTCTACCTGAAGTTTTGTCCAGAATGGTTTTGTGTAAGGCATTTAAGGTTTGGGTTAGGTACAAAGAAGTGCACTGAGAATGGCAAAAACAAGATGTCCAGCATCCCCCATCACAGTTAGGACCAGTGTTCATGTGGAATGTGGGCTTGAAGTAATTTTGAAGAAGTTTTAATTTTTTTTTAAAAATGGTATTTCTACTCCACCAGAGAGGCAATCAAATTCCCCTACAAGTAACGGATTTTTGAATTCTTATTTATCTAACATGTAAAATAATGCCATATATAGCCTATTCCTTAATGACGGCATAGTAACTACTATTTCTGTCTTCCATCCAGATCAGCTCAGCAAGTGCAGCTTATTTATACAATAGCTGTTGGAAGGTGAAATCATTAGCTGCCTACAGCTACCTACCTCTTTCCAAAGAATTTCCTTCTTCTCATGATAGCCACCTGACAAGGAAATACTTAGAGTTTTGTTACCTGTTCCTGGAATAATTTATGCCCTACTTTTGAGGGTCACCTACAGCACATGGGGACCAAAAATGGAAGAAAAAATCCCAATGCTATTACTCCAGATTGACCAATTCGATGGGGCAATGTATACTTCAGAGTCTCTTGGTAGATTTGGGCTAGATTCGAGCCAATCCCACATCATTAATTGGCTTGGCTTCTTTTCTGCCTTGTCCATTTTTCATGTTTATTTTTTTTTTCTGAGAAGGTTTTTTACTTTGACCAAAACTCATTTCTCAGGCTCCATGTCTTATGAAGCTCATTAATGGAAGACTTACCAATGAAGCTATCATAGTTCCTGTCTTTTAGTTCACTGAGCAACTTTGTAAGTGCAATTAGTCTTATTGTGGTTTCAGCAGTATCTCTGAATATGTACCAAACTTTAAATGAGTTGATGAAGCCTCTATCTGTGTTTTGACTGCATTCTTAAGGTTAATATTTACAGAAGGATGAAGCCTATTCCACTGTGTGATGCTCTATCTGGTGGCACAAGAAATCCTGCATAAAGTCATGTTTCTCTCTAAGTCTCTATTTCCTTCAAACCTTCAACCCGCCTAGAAATAGAATGCTCAAACTAAGTAAAATATTTTTGCCTTAAGATTAGTTTTACTGCTACATCAATGAACAGAATCAAGGAACCACAGATGGAAAAGTGGTTTGGGATTGTCATGAAATTGATTTCAGGCTCAACAGGGGCATGAACTTGCTGAGAAAGTTCTCTGCAATTTCAGCCAGGTGCCCAAAGGAAATTAATATGTAGATATTGGAAGCATAACTAGACTTCTAATAGTAAGTCAGCCACAGAACCCTGGTGACAGGGTGACTGACAAAGAGATTCTAATTAGGCAAAAAGAAGAGAAGGGAATGGATGCACTCCCCAAAGGATCTGACTGGAAGGGTTTCCTTTCTTTCACTTGGGTATTGTACTCAAGGTTGGCTTTTTAAAATTTAGTCCAGGGAGATGAAGAAGAGCTGGATAGAGGTATGCTTTGTGCAACTTTCCCTGTGTTATCTCTTCTTTACATTTTATGAATTCATGGGGAGCAAAAATATAATTTGAGACTATTGATTTTGGTTTTCAACTCATGGTGAAAATCTCGTATCTGGAATAAGAGGTCACTGCTGTGTTTGCCATTCCTGCCATTAGTTTTCTGTGCATTGGGTGAGTGTGCATGTGAATTGGTAACCATACAAGGTATATTTCCAAAATCCTTCACTGATTGTTCTCAACATAGTCTCTTTCTGGGAGTTTTAATCATTTCAAGAAATATCTTAAAGCATTTATTACATTTAAGGGTAGTGCTAGACTCAGGTGCAAATGTAGGCACTGACAAGGAACAAAATGTATAAACAGATCTTCAAATCCAAGTGAAGCGAAATGGATGTTAAAAGACAGATATGTGAAATGCCGCGGAGGTTGCTTTAAAAAGAAAATATCATCTTTAACTACAGTGATCCTTGGATGGAAAGGTGGTAAACACCAGAAATGAATACTTCTTGTATCTTTGTGGACAATATTAACTAAGAGAATTGAAAACCTGTCTGCAAGCCTAGAGTTATTCTCTATGTACTAAAGTCATTGTTCTTGGACCTTTAGACACTGAAAGCATTTCATAAGGACTTTGAAAATCCAACAGGCATTTTATAGAAACATCTAAGGATTTCAGAAAACAGTGTACTAAGTGGAAAATGTCCTTCAACAGCCTCTAGGGACAAAACCCCAAAGATATATGATAGTATCTATTTATTAAAAGAACACGCTTTGAAGCGAAGAATCTCATTTTGAAGGGTCAAAGTTGCCAGGGTCGTGGCTTTGAAAAATCATTAAAATGAAAAGATAGAAAGACAGAAAATGTCGAATCACATCTGCTTTCTGGGTCTCTGAGACTCAGAAATAGAAAGAAAGAGGAGACAATGAGAAGAAAGGAGATATAAAGATAAAGGAGAGGGGGGAGGACGGGTGGGAGAGAGGAGAAATTTCCTAATGAACTTAGTATAGGCCTTATGTTGTTGTGTGTCTGATTATATTTTCAAATAGAAAAAAGAGATGTTCCACCATCTTCAAGGTGAAGGCAAGGCAGATATTCAAGAAACGCAGAATGTAACAAATACTGAAATATTTTCATTATTCTCCCCGTCCAACCCGCTGCTTACCTGCCCAGCCCGATCCCTTGTGTTCCTATCTTAATCACTAGTATTTTAGTTTTACTGTTTACCGAATATGTTCTTTGAAGTTAGCTACAGGTGGGTAAACAGATCCAGGGCTATGAGTAGAGGTCAATCACTCAGAAACAATATTTAAAGTCCTGCTACATAAGGAAATATAGATGACTGCTTATGTTCCCATTTTCAACATGCTGGCCAGGAGACAGAGAACCCAAAGGAAATAGTAAATAGTAGGCTAACACATGGAAATGTTCTGGAACACAGGAAGGATGTCTATGTGGCCAACTCCTCTTTTTCCCACTCCACCCATCATTCCACATGGAACAATAACATCAATAGGAAAGGAGCCTGTAGTTTGGCCTAACTTAAATGGTTATTTGATCAGTAGTCTGTCCTTAAAGCAATGTAAAATTGTTACTCAAACCTCATCAAGTGCTTCTGAATCTTTTAAATTTTGAGTTGAATGTTGATAAATCATAATTTTGTTTATTTATGGAGTACCAAGTGATCCTATGATTCCAGAAGACAAATTTTCCTTCCTAAATAGCAACACAAACTGAGGACCTAGAGGGACATTCCCATTCAGATATTCCTTTCTCTGGCTTCCACTGGCTTCTGGCCACATTATAACACAAAATGCACTCAGTTTGACTTCAAAAGTTCTCAATCTTTCCTAGTTTCAGCACTGTTTAAAAGTCCCAAATCCAAAGTCTCTTCTGAGTCTCAAGGCAATCTCTTAGTTGTGGCTCCCTGTAAATCAAGAAGCAAATTACGTACTTCCAACATACCATGACATAGAATATACATTTCCATTTCAAAATGGAGAAATTGGGGAATAGTGGGGGAAATGCTGTACTAAATATCTCCTTGTCTAGTATCAAAGGACTTAGATGACCTCACCTTTTCAGTTTTGCTACCCGCAAGGTCCAACTCACTCTTTGGCTGGTTCCACTCTTTTATGTGGCAGTCCCTGGCAGATATTTCATGACTTGGTATCTGCATCTTGGGGTCTCCACCAACCAAGATTCATTTTCACATTTCATAATATGATCTCACCAGGCCCTGCTACCCATTCAGGGCCTTTAAAAGAGACTCCCGGCCATTCACTGTGTGACCTCAATGGCCCTCTGGAATGTTGGAGGAAGAATCTACTACTCCTTCACTATTGTACTTGTCTATACATTCATACCCAGCATCATGTGGATGACATTGTTTGGCTGCCAGATTGCAGTAACATTAGCAAAAAGCTTTTATTCAATTGCTTTCTAGGAACACAAAAGTGTCTTTTACAGAAAAGCTTTGCTGAATGGGATTTTGCCCAAGAGCACCCTTCCCTTCATCCCAGTGCAGAGCAGGAAGCCTCTCCTTAATGGCACTTACATTCTTACATCTTTCAACCAAAGCCCTAATTGCAACATTACATTTTGTGGTGCTCATTTTCCCTTTAACTTGTTCATTTTGGATTCTCTGTTCCACTTGCTTCTTTTCATTGTAACCCTGCATGAGTTTTATTAGTAACTGCCACATAACCCATAGATTAAATATTATGCTGTTTTGAAATTGTCCCACCAAAAAAAATTAGTCCCTTACTTTTTGGTTGAGCTTCAGGCAAGTTCTTAGGGAAAGGTCAGAAGGTAGCCAGATCATCTGGCAAAGCATCCCAGTTGCTAATATTGTTCCACTCTGAGACCTCTTGAGCTGAGCCCTAACTTTATACATTGTTCTCAAAACTGTTGTCTTGTGGGATTATATGTCTACCCTTTAGTCTCTTCTTATAATGTTCAACAGCTTTTGTATTCCAATATTCCAAAGCTTCTACATTCCTTTAAAATACAATATGGTCATTTTGTTCATAGCAAGTGTAGACCCTCTGATACCAATTTTTATAATAGTTATTTATGTTATTATAAAACAGCATGACCAAGGCAACTTACAGAAGAAAGTTAATTTCAGCTCATGTTTCCAGAGTGCTATGATTCTATCATAGCAGGGAGACAAGGCAGCAAACAATAGTCATGGTGGCAGGAGCAAGAAGCTGAGTGTTCACATCCTTAGTCACAAGCAGGAAGCAGAGGGAGCAAACTAGAGATGGTGAGAGGTTTTAACTTTTCAAATCCCATCTCCAGGAACATCATTCTTCCAGCAATGCTGTACCACCAAAACCTCCCCAAACATTGCCACCAACTGGGGATTGTTAGGTTTCAGAAACCCTGGACAAATGGCTAACTGAGGTACATTAAATATATCAAAGTAGATGATGACCAACTGTCCCAGCATCCCTCAGTCCCGTGGCTCCTCTCAGAACTTTGTACCACATTCCCTACCCTAAAGCGCTCTCTCTTAGGGTCTGGGATTCAGCTTCCCTTGCGACAACTTGATCCCTGTATATAACTCAACCATTTTGCCTATGGTGGTCTCTTGGCCTCTTGGCCCATGGTGCCTCAGTTGGTAGCTCCTTTCCTGTTTTCCCTCCTCCTTTCTCTACTCATGGTCCAGTTTAGTCTGCTAGCCATGTTCAGCCTTAACTCTTCCTTCTACCTGTTTTCTCCCTTATGTCTAAAATTAAAAATCTTCTCCCTACTTTGGGAGTAGTCATGTCCTCCTGTAGTGATATTTCACTTGTATTTTAATAAATAAAGCTTGCCTAATGATCAGAGAGTAAAACAGCCGCACTGATCAACCTTACAGACAAGGCAGTGGTGACACACAACTTTAATCCCAGTAGCCACTCTAGTTTGTCATAGAAACCCAGCAGTAGTGGTGCATGCCTTTAATCCCAGCCCCAGAAGGAAAATAAGATGGAAGGAGACAGCTCTCGGAGACAGTTTCATTCTGAGATTCCTGGAGGTAGGATTGTCATTTCAGACTGAGGTTGAGGTAAGAGCCAGCAGCTGACTGTTTTGCTTTTCTGACCCTCAGGTTGAACCCCAATATCTGTCTCTGGGTCTTTATTAGACATGCTACACTCCTCCTTTTATTTCATTTTTTTTCCATTCAGGAATCAGTATTCAAATATCTCAGAGACACCCCCTTTCAAACCTTTTTAAGAATTTTGATTCTGTTCATTACCCTTTCCTGTTCCTCCCCCACTCCTGCTAGTCAATTTCTTCTTCTAAGTCAGCTCACTCCTCTTTTACTTTGTTTCTTTACATAAAAACTGGTGGCAAGATGCTACTAACACTGCAGGGTGTCATATATGTAAAGTATAATTTACAAAGCCTGGTATATATTAGCTTCTCTCCCTATATATGTTACTTGCTGTTAAGTCAGCCTTATAGACTTAGTGAAGTTACAGTGTTTCCAAACCGGCTGCCAGGAGGAAGGGGTTATTTGCTGTGGTAAGACATGTCAGAAGGAGATTTCCTAACATGTCTTTTGCCTTAAGCTGTCCCTCATCACAGTTCAGATCCTTATTAATTTGAAGAATGAATGCTAAATCAAAAGTAACCCAGGAAAAAAGTTAAGCAGGAAACAAAGATTTTGTTCCATGCCACTGTATTTAGGAGGAAAAGGAAGAATTAAATTTGAACTCCAATGCACTCAACAGAAGATGGTAGAGTACAGAGGGCTTTCCATGCGGAATCTTTTCATTATTTACAGATAAAGAAGACAATGTAGTCCAAGGAAAGGATTCAATCTTCATCAAGTTTAACTACAGTGCATTTATGAGAGTCATTTATAGTATTGTTGGCAACTGAAAGGCAACTCTATCCCCTGAAAGTCTGCGACGCAAACCCTGGACAGATACTGCACCACCATCAAATCTCCGCTTTTTAGAAATTGCTTCCTGTCTTATGTATCTTCAGAGAAAGGGTGACCCTAATGGTCCCTGCTTCTCCCTCTCTATGCCTGACTTCCTGAGGGATCTTATTGGTAGGTGATCACCAGTGCTGGGCTCTGTCCCAGAATGATGGCAATTACGTCCAACCCAGTGAGAACAGAAACTCAGCAAAGAGATAAGGCAAGAAATTATTGTAACATGCTATAATTTGAACCACAAATGCCTCCAAAAGCCAGTGCACTGAAGGCTTGTTCTGTGTCCTGGAGCTACTTGCAGTGGTAGGGTTTAGTAGAAGGTCTTAGGTCATTTTAGGACAAGATCCTGAAGATATCTTCCTCTGTCCCCTTGTTTTCTAGTGGTATCACAGACACGTTTCCTTCTTCAAGTGCTCTGGCCATGATGTGCTAGCAACCTCATCATGGGCCCCAAACTAGCATCACCAACTATCCAAACCAACTGGCCATGGTCTAAAACCTACAGAAATTCAGACCAAGGTAAAGTCTTTAAGTTTATTATGTCAGGTATTTTGTTACAGTAATGTAAAACTGACGTAGACTAAGTGTATTCACTTAGTAGACTAAGTGTATTTCCCGAAAGGAAAAAAAAAAGAAGGTAAAATAGTCCATTTTTAAATGCAAGCAAATACTCCCTGTCTCTGTGGCAGAAGGTGGTTATAAATTGTAAGTCAAGCTACTGCCCCCTAAATAAGCAGGGACCTGCTTTACTTGAGAAAAATTTTCCTAGGTTGGAAAACTGGCAAGAGGTTTTAAAATAGAATAGCAACTCAAAGGGAAACAGAAGACATTTACAGTATGTTGAATAAAGAAAATGTACTAAGGAAAGGAAGACCAGTGGATTTGAGTCCGGAAGAAGTACGTACAATGTTCAGTCAGACCAATGGAACATTAAGCCTCTACCATGTCAAACTGTCTCCATATAGGCCTAAAATTTAGAATTCTGTATCTAGATAGTCAGTAACTTTTCACTTAAGAAGATTTCTAGTAGGATTTTTGAGCCTGTGTTAAGTTATTTAGACACGAAATAGTGCCCCCAATGAACATTGAAAATGCCTATTTCACACTCATAGATAGAGTAAACATAAAGTTTTCCATGATTTGAGAGAAAGGCATTTAAAATTTTTAGAGCAAATAACATCAACCAATGAGCCTAAGGCAAGCATGAGATTTTAAAATTCCTATAACATATTTTATGTTTAGGTTGTTATGCATCTATACATTTATTTCTCAGAATAACATATTTCTTGGAACATATTTTTATTTAGATCTGGTGGTGCAGATGGTGCAGGGAAATGTGAATCCCTTAGGGTATTGAGAAAATGTGGGAGTTGGAACTGGAATAAAAAATAAGGAAGAAAGACTCATGTAGATAGTGCAAAAAATTAAAATGTTGTTGGCAATGGGATCTGAAAAAAAGAAGAGAAAATCCCTTTGTAGAGGAGAATGCATGCATACATTTAATATCATATCATATCGTATCATATCATATCATATGTATTATTATACATACATTTATGGAAAAGTATATTTGTACACACGTACACACATACATACATGAATTCGTGTGCATGTACATACAGACATGTGTACATATATGTATGAAAACATAAAACATAAATGCACAGATTTATCCTGACACACCTTCTTTACACTTCTTTTGGAAAATTCAGTGAAATTTGTTCTTTTGGGTACCACTAAATTTCTCTTGTCCATAAAATGTTTCAGTGGTCTTAGTAAGTATAAGACTTGATTCTCTTGGAAAGTTGAATGTCCTAACAGGAATGTCTAAACCCAGGATAGTTGCCAGCATGGCCTAACACAAGATTATAAACTTTCTTAAAACATTATGATTCTTTTGCAAAGCCTTTTGTAATTGAATTTCATGGCTCTCAAATGTGAACTTTGTACATGAAAATGTCCTATTGCAGTGTCAAAGGTTGGACATAATAGCAATACCTAAATTGATAACCTTGGTGGCTAATCATTGATAAAAATATGTGGGCAAGGCTTGGGAGAGTGATAAATCACAACCAAAATGATCTTACTTATTCTGTAGCCCATACAAACTTATTCCAAGATAAGAAACTACTGTAGCCAAATTGATCAGCTTTCAAATAAAAACTGCTTCATCAGAAACTGGTAGAGATATTTGCTTTAATACTTTGTAAGCAGTCAAATTAGTTAAGAGAAGAATATGAATGAAGATTCTAAATGAGGAATTATACCTTTCCAAAACCCAAAGGGAGTACTATCTGTAAAAAAAAAAAAAAAAAATGAAAACTCACAAGATTCATCCATTTAAAAGCAAGACACTTCTCAAAATAATTAGGCCACATCCGAATCATTCTATCTAAGTTTGCAGGCATGCTTAGATAGCTATTCTGGAGTTATTAAAGAGAATTGTAGATAAACAACAGAATGGGCCAATTGTAAGAAAATTAGTGCTGCTAATGTGTTTTGTGCTACCCAATTCAGATAGCAACACTTTTCAAAAACCCAAGTCTTAGTTTTGGGTCTCCAAAATAGCAGAGCCTGAGGCAAGGATATTAGCAGAGATAGCTTTCTTATACAGGAGCCCGGGAGACACAGGTTTGGCAATGGACAAAAGTGAGATGAGGAAGAAGAAAAGCTAGTAGGGGTGTGGTAGCAAGCTGACTTCTGCGGGAGGAAATCGAGTTGCTATTCCATTTTGAATTGTATGTGTCTTGTGCAAATTCTCCTGTATTTTTTCAAACCACGTTGAGAATGATGGGATATATATTTAAATGGATTCCTTCTCACATCGAATAAGATGTTGGTAAAGTGCTAAAGCCCTGTGTTGTAGGGTTTACAGTTGGGTAAGCTTTCATGGCTGAGATGCTACATGTCATTGTCACACAGTGGAATTGTACAGAAGTCAGAAGGGCAAGGGCAATGGGCTACAGTGTACCACAAGTATCCTCGAGGTATTCCAGCATTTCTGTATGGAAAGCATCTAATATGAGGTGCAAGAGATCTGTAAGGATGATGAATGGATAAGAAACTCATTTATAAATGATCAAGAGAGCCTCAGAGCAGTTGAAGAATGACATCAGGTTGCACAGATTCTTACTAAGGCAAAAGTAGCAGCTAAGATTCCTTATATCCATTCTAGAGCACAGCTGACCACACTGAATGTGTCAGTATAGTCACTTGGCTTTAGATGTGAGACTGCTTCATAAACTTCTTTAGTATTGATGTGGAGATGAAGCACAACTGTTGTCGCACATGCTTGGAAAGCAAACTTTGGCTGAAAAACAAATCAACATGCTGTTTGGAGGTAGGAATGGTGAATTTGGATACTGGGCATTATACCTATTTAACTGAAACCATCACGAAATTAGAGAATTTAAACTCTGTCTCTATCTTGGAAAGTAGTATAGCCCTTGATATTTCAGAATTCTGGGCATGTTCAAATGAAATCTATTAAATAGAGAATACTGTGAGTTATAGCTACTAATCCTTAGTTGTCAACTGAAAATCTAAACAACTGTTTTCCAAATGGTACATTTTTGGGGGCATGCTAAGCTAGTGTGTCATAAATTTGTGTTTTCCCATGCCTGCTTCTCATACTGCAAATGAAAACTATGGATATGGGTGATGTGATTGGAGATCCACAAAATTTGATTGTCTATGTAACAGCATATATATTTCATTACAGACTGGAGTTACACATGGGAATTGTGTTTACAAGTGAACACAGGAAGGTTAATGGTGAACACAAGAAAGCAGCCCAGACAGCTGGTGTTCTGTTCTGTTCTTTATTGTGCTCTATAAAGCAATGATTTTGCAGGAGGTGCATTTGTGGGGTGTGTGTGTGTGTGTGTGTGTGTGTGTGTGTGTGCTTGACCATATAGTAAGCTGCAGTGAAAAAGTAGGAGCCCTGTAACTTCATAGAAAAATGTCTTTCCTGGGCCTTCTGAGAATAACTTTGACAATTGATTTTTGCAATATGCTTGAAAAGAAATCCGTTTTTTTTTCTGACCCATCTTCTGTATTCTTGTTAGTTTATTATTTTTATTACTTATGCAAAAGGATTTTATTGCAGGCCAGATAGTTTTCAATGAATGGATAGAAACCAGGTGAGTTAAGCCCACTGTTACATTAAACTCAGATGATAATCCCTGAAACCAAATTCCAAACCCCTTAGCTTTTGTTAACAGCCCATGGGCAATTGCATTAATAAGAGCCCTTCATCTGTATTCTCCATGAGTGCGCAGCAGTGGTCCTCAAACATTAGCACATGCACAATTCATGAAGACTGACAAAAAATGCAGATTTTTGCAGGTAGTAGAAGTCAAGTGTGCATTCTCATTCACTCTTGAAACAGTTTTTTTCTGGCTGCTGACCTTGAAGGATTTTCTTTTCTAATGCAAGGCTTTAATAGCTGAGCATCAGCATCCTTAGAACTGGGTCTTTAGCTTATCATTCTGCCCTGGGTTGCTTTAATCACTCAGCCTACACAGAAAATCTTCACTTGACCAGATGGAGCTCTTCTTAGGAGTTCAAGGTGGGCAATGAAAGGAAGAAGCCAAAGAACACACAAAAACATGGATGGAGGGCACATAGATTCTGTTAAGTGAAAGAGTGGGGGCATAAAAGAATTTGTACTGCATGAAACCATTTATATGATGTTCAAGAACTAGTAGAAGTAATCAACAGACAGAGGAAGCCAGTATAAAAAAAGCTTAGGGAAATTGAGAGTGGAGGCTCACTCTTCTAAATCCTGGTATTTGAGCATCTGTGGCCAGAGTATTGAAACGAATTTGAGGCCAGCTTTTACTACATATTGAGTTCCAGGTTTGCCTGAGCAGCAGTGTGAGACTGTCTCAGAAGAAAGAGCAATAGTGAGAATGAGTACAAGCTAAACACGAAGCTTAGGGAGCCTCCTGAGACCTGGAAATGAATCATCTTGCAACCTGCTACTTTCTTCCTTCCTACCTACACTGGCTCCATGCATGCTTGAAATGGAGCAGTAGACTTTGGGTTGCCCTGTCACATACCATGTTGTATGTAGCTAGGTCCTGGTTTAAGTGCTCTCTCTCTCTCTCTTTCTCTCTCTCTCTCTCTCTCTCTCTCTCTCTCTCTCTCTCTCTCTCTCATGATAGGCCCTTTCTTGGCGAAGAGTAAACAGCCATTATTTGTTCCTACTACTGTACTTGGAAGGTCTTCTCTGCTGAGATAAATGTACAAACAGGATGAGCAGATTTTAACACTGCTGACAGGATGACAGCTAAGATTAGACTCTTGCTTTAACATTTGCAATTTCTCAAACTGTGCCACAGATGTGGAAAATAATTATTTGTCACTAGACTTTGAGCACAAAATCAAAGGGGAGGTTTTAGAAATGATCTAGAGAAGTTGTTCTCAAACTGCAGAATAATAGCAGACTGTCTGGAGGAACTTCTTAGGAATACAGTCTTAGGCTATAGCTTAGCTGCACTGAATCTGAACCTCCCGGAGTGGGGACTAAACATCAATGCCTTGGTCTCTCCTAAGCAACTATACCATGATAATGCTGGAACTGATTTGTGTGTAGGATATGGGAGTCAACATTAATCCAAATGTAGATTGTGAAGTCTTCCCGGAGCTCCTTCTTGCAGATTTTTTCATCTGTCTTCTCTTGGTGAGGTGGTTAGAAAAGCACCCTTTGCTTTTCACAGGTGAGGAGACGGTAGATCAGCAACACTGAGACACTCATGCCTGCCACAGTAAGCCAGAAGCACATCTTCTGTTCTGGGTCTCATTTTCCTGTGAATGATTAGCCTCTGTCTTTGTCTCCATCTTTGTCTCCCTCTACCCCTCTCTCACTCCGTGTGTGTATTTGCACATGTGTGTATACTCATCTTTGTGTGTGCCCCCGGAATAGCTGACACTATGTTTGCTGACAATGGGTCTCAATGGTTCAGAGACATGCTAAATTGGCCTATGAACCCCAGAGATCCGTTTGTCTCTGCTGCCTAGGTACTGAAACTACTAGCCTGTATAATGGACCCTGGCTTTTCTTATGTGACCACTGGGGATTAAATTCTGTTTTTTCCCTTTTTCTTTTTCTTTTTTTTTTTTAAACTCTGTCACAGTGATTTCACTTGAATCTACTGCTATTTCTGGCAATAATTGCAGCTCAGCAGTTACTGGCCTGCTTCTTCACAGGTAGATCTGCCTCCTGCCCCTGCCACCAAACGTAACTTTAACTAAACCTCTACCATTCTATTTCTTTTCAGTAAGACTTGGGAATCAGAAACTATGGTGAAAGCTTGCTAGCTCAGAGAGGTTGCAGAGCAACTAGCCAATCTTCCCACTTCACTAGGGTCTCCAAAAAGAGGTTCCTTCAGCTCTGCCAAATCAAAAAACTGCCACACTCAAAATCCCTCCCTTCCTGTGTGTCTCTATCCATCTTCCAGATGCCCCCTGACTCTCTATGATTACTTCATGTCAACTAGTTGCTAACTCTACCTCCAGATTTTATTTAATTAATTCAAACTCAAACTCAGGATTCACAGTGTTATCATATATCTCATAATATTTCATCCAGTTTGCAGAGGCAAGCACTTTACTGACTGAAATATCTTCCCAACCCTCATGATAACTTTATTAAAGAGACAGAAGAACTCTCATGGTAGTCAAGTTGTTAAAATTCTTACCCTGAGAATAGAGGTGAAGAGTACAGGATGCTCTTCCAGAAGATTCAGGGTCAGTTCCCAGAGTCTACATGCCAGTTCAGAAATGTCTGTTATATTAGCCATAGGGGGTCTTCACCCTCTTCTTACCTCCATAGGCATCAGGCATATACATCAAGCACAGATGTATATGCAGGTAAAACACCCCTACATATACAATAAATGATGATATAATAATAAATTCTTAATCATTTATGGTAGCAAGCTTTCTGTCTTCTTTTTAAATATTTTATTCATCCACTTGGGGGTAAATATGGCCAAAATATATTTTATGAGAGTCTCAAAGAATTAATGTAATATATATAATTGAATTTTCTATATTAAAATATTACATTCTCAAGATAAAATTTCTACTCACTGAGGGCCAGTAGTTTTACAGAATGTAACAGAAATCAAAATGTAGAAAAATGAAATAAATGTTTATATATGTGCCCACATTTCTTTGAGCAAATAAACTGAAATTTTCATTGTCAAAATGAGTAGATATACCACTAACTAGTTACTTACAATTCCTCTACTTTTTTTTTATCTTATATTTCTCAGGACTGCCTGTATTCCTTCAACATTTGAATTCCTAGCCAAACATCAGGATCTCAGGCCCTAGTCAGTGACTCAGTCTTTTTATCTCTTTAGTTGGACATTGTCTTACAGACTATCTCTCCCGCTTTAAGTCATCATACCCTACATATTGTCATTATCAACATCCACAAAACTTCTGTTCTCTCAATGTCAGAAATCTCACACTGTTATTGCCACCTCTTTACCTTCCATTCCCTTCCATTTACTACACTGGATGTCTTGGTTCTCAAGTCTCACCTAGAATCCCATTAGATTTCAGAAGGCATTGGTTTCCACTTAATAAGGTTGCGTAAAGTACTCAGAACAACTCCCAGTACCATCTCTACCCTCTTAACTGCTCTAAGTCCGTAATGTTGATTTTTCTCCCCTTTGACATGCCTTCCCTGTCCATCTCCTAACTCAGAGCATTAGCTTTACTTACTTGGTGTATTCTATCCCCTCCTCACCTTCAACAGATTACAAACTCAGTGATCATTTTTATTCTCTTTCAATAATTGCATCCCTAGCTGCAGTCTTTGCAACAGAATTCATACATATTTCCAGGCCAAATTGAGTTCTTTCTTTCTTTAGTTTTCACTTTTTCTAATTACTCACCTTATTGTTTGCCCTTTCTTTTCTACAGAACTCCTGAAAGGAATGCAAATTGTGCAAGGTAATTCTGTCTGCATCTTTCTTTCTCCCTTGAACCCACTTCTTTCCCGTTTTGTCCCTATTATACCATGACATCTCTGTCAAGTTCACAGGTATTTCCACCTCTCAAATCTCATTGTAAATTAATTAAATTGCATTTCTCATTCTGCTAGAACCTCTCCCTGCAGATAATCAGGTCATCTCCCACTTGGCAGGTTTTCCTCATTTGACTTTATGGGTATTACATGGGTTCTTTAATTGTATTAATAAAACTCTCAACACTGAACTCTTGTTATTGGGAGAATGCCATTTTGTGGTCTTCATCTCAGAAAATGCTCAGGTCAAACTTCATGATTTAGCCCTTGACTCCTTTGTTTAAAAAGTGTATCAGATAAATCAGAAAATGTTGTTGCTTCTTATTCAAAAGTATACAAAATATTACAGCATTGTGTCTTCTTTAGTATTGGCATCTTAGTTTGGACCACCATTGCCTCTTATCTGACAGTTACAAAGAATTCAAAATTTCCCTTTATTCTTTCAGTATGGTGACCTTTCTTGATAACCTGGTTAAATCCCCAGGTAGATCAGTACATCATACTATTTCTCTGCTTGAAATTTCTGAAGATTTTGCTTTTATAGCAAGAGCCAGTATTTGAAAAGTGACCTGTAAATCTGTAGACAAGCCACCTTTGATGACCTCTTAGTAGCTTCATTTTCTGCTTTCAACTCTGATATCTTTGCTGTGGTACCCTGGCTTCTGATCTCTATCTCTCTCCCATCATTTTACCCTTCCCCCTCCCTTCCTTTTTCCATTCCTCTCTCTTTCTGTTCCCTCTTTCTGATGTTCCTTCCTGAAATAGCATGACTCACTCACTCCTATTCCGCATATCTTTTCTCAAATGGTCTCTTTCAATAAGGACTATTCTACCCACTTTATGGAAAACCTCAGTTTCTAGCATCCATTTTCCATTCTTACTGTCTCTTTCTTCTTCGTTTTCTTTAGCATTCTCCTCTGGCTCATTATTTACCCTTTGCACTAGAATGTAGTGTTTCTGATGGCTGGACTTTCTACATAAATGGCTCATCATTATGTTACCAGCACCTAGACCAATGCTTCACATACAGTAGGCGCTCAATAGACACATTTAGTGAGTGAATGAAAAATGAGTGACGGGAAAAGATTGGGGTTTTACTTTTAATAATAAAATATTATGTCGATTAACACTAGATTCAGGTCAGCTGCTAATCTGTTGAGCAACCACATCTCATTTTTGATGTGGACACTATGACCATGATCACTTGCTTAGTCAAGAGATCCTCCTAGTGTATCCACGGATTTATTTTCAGAGCCCCACCTAAGTCTCTTAGCTTATTATTTTCAAGTCTATAGGCCAAGTCTTTCAGGAGGTAACGCTGGAACTTGATTTTCTTGTATATTACACTAAGAGATTGCTATCTAGCTTTGATAAACTGTACTATTTTGTTTCATTTAACTTTTGCATAATGTTTAATAAGACAAAGAAGATTAAAAGTTCCCCTGGGCTATTGAAATAGAAATGAGGACAGATTGCATTTTTCAACAATGACTGCACAATCATACTCACTTTTAAAACTGTGATACTGATAACATTTTATAAAGTTTGGATATGAGTATCTGTCCCTTGAAGGAAGATATCTTCTTGCTCGCCTCAGTAGCCTCAGTCAGTTAAGTAGGATAATTGTAACCCTCTATGACTTCTAAGATAACTTAGTAGTGACAACATTCATCCCTGGTATTTTCTTCTGTTGGAATATGAGGATCCTCAGCAGACAGGACTCAACTGAGTAAGGCCACCATGATAGTTTTAATGCCATAAAGGGACCAATAGAAATTAAAGCTCATGGAACTTAGACAGTTAATTGTCTAGTTATTTAAATCTCTGCAACCTTGGCATCATATATGTGAAAGAAAAAAACCTTGGAATTTCCTTAGTTTGAGTTACTATCTCACTAAACTCAAAGAGAAACCCCAAGCAAGAATCACCAACATGGGTAAGATCCTAATACCTATCTTCACAAGAACTATGGAGATAATAGGCTAAAAGTCTAGTTTTAAGTTGCTGAGTTTTTGGGTAATCCATGATGAAGCACTATGTGATTGACATCTATTGAGTCACTGTAGGTACATATTGAGATGCTAATGGGAACAGCATTCAGCCTTAGTGAGTCAATTCTTGTATGTTGTGTGTCAGAAGCACTCAAGATAGGAAAGAGTACTTGTATGTTCATTGGCATGTGACAGAGTCAAGTGCTTTTCTTCATAATTTCTTTGAGTGATTAATCTCTAGAACACAGGAATACTCAATGTAAAGTAAAATGTTGTGCTCTGGAGAGATTGCTCAACATTCAAGAGCACTATCTGCCCATCCAGAGGACCTATGTTCAATTTCCAGCATCAACATGGTGTCCCACAAACATCTTTTTGTTCTCCAGTTCCACAGATCCAAAGCCCTCTCCTGGTCTCCATGGATACCAGGCACACATGTGGTTCACAGATGCTGGCAAATTGCCAACACACACAAAAAATAATAAAAGTCTCAAAGAAAATTTTAAAACCTGGTAGTAGAAGTGAAGAAGAAGAAGGAGAGTGAAGACAACTAAGAAGGGGACTTTCAGAAGTTACAGGAAGAAACAAGGCGAATTTTCATCTGTATTTCGCTGACATTGTCCACATTTGTAATTTATTTCAGGAATATTTGAAAACAAAGAACTATTGCTTTTTCAGTCGTGACTGCTCTGCTAGCAGAAAATCTATTCTAACTCAGTGTCTCCAAGGCCCATCCTCCTAAGGTCTACCATACCAGTGGAAATGTCATATTCTTATAACTTCTCAGCTCTCCAGGAGAGTGTTACCTCTTAATAACTTTCTGCAAATTTATATTCTTACATTTGAGTGAAAAATAGCAAAGCTCAAACTCTTTCATTCTCTCCACTAATGTTTGATATATTATCCCCTTTAGGTCTTCAACATTTTATATGGGATTTCAATTGATTTGTTCTTGCTTTTTCTTTTGATTTTAGTCGGTCTGACTTTATTTAAAGCTATAAACTCTGCATTCAGTTTTTCATTTAAGAAGATATTTCCTCTTTTTCAGTGCCTTTGCTCATCTTGCTGTCATAACACCAATATTTTAAAGTGATTTTTTTAAAATAAGTTTCTCGAGCCGACCCACAGATTTCTAAGCGTGTGCTCTCCAAGAATAGACAATTATTTATGTCTGCTCTTTCCTACATCTCTCTTTGTGACAGTTCAGTAAACCAGTTTAATCATAATGTCTGAAATCTTACTGTTGACATTTATTTAGAAAGGAGCGTATATGGAATAAGGAAAACTTTTCAGAAGTGAGGTTAGTTAAGCTAGACTTAATTAGTTAGTTTACTTATTGTTGCCAGGTGAGAGAAGTTGGCTTCCCTTTACTCCTCATTTTACTAGAGTTTGACCATGCACAGAAATACCAGTAGCCAGTAGGACAATATTGTTAATATGGCACTTATATGTTAAATGCCGTCTTATGAGACAGAAGCTGAGGTACTTTCTGTTCACTCCCCTTCTGTTCAGAATTGAAGTAATTCTATTGAACATTTTACTATATATCTGCAATTAAATAAATCCAAAAAATTCTCCCCTGTCAGTCACAGGGACAAGAGTGGTTCTAACTCATGGTAATAAGAAGTGGGATGAACTTACCATGGAAAAAAGAAGCGAAAGAGAATGTATGGGTCTAAAAATGGCCTTTTAAGGTATAATGGCTATATGCTAGTACATGATATTATGTGTCTTACACATTAATCCTTCTGATACCAACTCCTCTTTTAATTCAAAAAATGAGTTAACAAGACAGAGAAAGACCAAAACCTACCTCTCAGGTGTTCTTCTGAATAGTGATAAGGGAAAGGAATTACTACATGGCAGGCAACCATAGCTTCACAGAAAATGTCACATAGTTTGTCTACTCTACATTCTCCCCTAGCTTCTAGATTCTTTGTCTAATTGTACTTCCTAAATGTATCAGTAACTGAATTCAACTGTGAGTGACACTCTGGAAAAATATAAGTTACCACAAGACTTAACAAATTTTTTTTTGTCTTTCTTTTTTTTATTAATTAATTTATTTAATTATTAAAGATTTCTGCCTCTTCCCCGCCACCACCTCCCATTCCCTCCCCCTCCCCCAATCAAGTCTTCCTTCCTCCTCAGCCCAAAGAGCAAGCAGGTTTCTCTGCCCTGTGGGAGGTCCAAGGACCACCCACCTCCATCCAGGTCTATTAAGGTGAGCATCCAAACTACCTGGGCTCCCACAAAGCCATTACGTGCAATAGGATCAAGAACCCATTGCCATTGTTCTTCAGTTCTCAGTAGTCCTCATTGTCCATTATGTTCAGCGAGACCGGATTTGTCCCATGCTTTTTCAGTCCCTGGCCAGCTGGCCTTGGTGAGTTCCCGATAGAACAACCCCATTGCCTCAGTGTGTGGGTGCACCCCTCGCAGCCCTGAGTTCCTTGCTCATGCTCACTCTCCTTCTGTTCCTCCTTTGGATCGTGAGACTTCAGTCCAGTGCTCCAATGTTGGTCTCTGTCTCTGTCTTTCATCGCCTGATGAAGGTTAATATTCAGGGGGATGCTTATATGTTTTACTTTGGGTAAGATCGTGCTCAACTTCCTTAGCAATCAGGGAAATGCAAATCAAGACAACATTAAGATACCATCTTACACCTGTCAGAATGGCTAAAATCAAAAACACCAACGATAGCGATAGCCTCTGCTGGAGAGGTTGTGGAGAAAGGGGCACTCTCATCCATTGCTGGTGGGAATGCAAACTTGTGCAACCACTTTGGAAAGCAGTGTGGCGGTTTCTCAGGAAAGTCGGGTTCAACCTACCTCTCGACCCAGCAATACCACTATTGGGAATATACCCAAGAGATGCCCAAACATACAACAAAAGTACATGCTCAACTATGTTCATAGCAGCATTGTTTGTAATAGCCAGAACCTGGAAACAACCTAGATGTCCTTCAATGGAAGAATGGATGAAGAAAGTATGGAATATATACATATTAGAGTACTACTCAGCAGTAAAAAACAATGACTTCTTGAATTTTGCATACAAATGGACGGAAATTGAAAACACTATCCTGAGTGAGGTAAGCCAGACCCAAAAAGAGGAACATGGGATGTACTCACTCATATTTGGTTTCTAGCCATAAATAAAGGACATTGAGACTATAATTCGTGATTCTAGAGAAGCTAAATAAGAAGGTGAACAAATTTTTAAGAATGGTAACATTTGTCATCTCTTGGGAGTCTGCTAATCTTGGTGGGGATCTCTCATTTACCTGCTGACATCTGGCACGTCCCCTAAAGTCTAGCAGTTTAGGATAATTCCTGCTGGAGTGGGACAAATCCTCTATATCTGATTACTTCAAAAGACTAGTGTGGACATGTTCTCTTCTTTCAGAGAAACCAGGGCACAAAAGTCTGGACTTGTACCATTTTTCCTGTTATGTCCTTTGTCAGGGAACATCATGTAATCTAGGTTGTGAGAAGAGAAAATAAAGTTACAGAACACGGAGATTTCATGGAGCCTCTTAAAATGAACCATGAATTCAACAAGAGAAGTTGTGCTTGAGAAGAGTCCAACAACCGCAATTACTGTCACCTCTGTATTCTTATGTATGTAGGCCTCTATTGGAGGATGCTGGATCCTAAAAGGGCCACACCTTCTCAAGTAGCTTCTAGTTACATATATATATATGTATATGTATATATCTTCTCATATTGGGGTGAGATTTCATGCTCACCTACCCACTCTATGTGGAATTTTGTCTGGATTGACCTTTCACAGGGTTTATGCATGCTTTTACACTGTTGTTGTGTTCATATGTACGGCTGGCCTATAGTGTCCACAAAACAATTTGCTTAGCGTCTTCTACTGCCTCTGGCTCTTCCAGTCCTTCCACTTGTTTTCTCTTCTGCAATGACTCCTGATCCTTGTGAGGATAGGATGTAGTATAGATGTCCCATTTGGGCTAAGCACTCTGCAATCTCTTATTGTCTGTATCTTGACACATTTTGGGTCTCCACACCAGTTGCCATCTAATGCAAAAAACAACTTCTCTGAAAAAAGTTGAGAGATGCGCTAATCTATGGGTGTAATGAAGAGTCATTAAGAGTTGGTTTAAGTGAGTTCATACCATCTTTGTCTTTTTGGATCTGGGTTGCCTCACTCAGGATTTTTTTTTTTCAAGTTTCATTCATTTGCCAGCAAAATTCATGATTTTGGTGTTATTTTGTTTGTAGTATAACAAATAAAACTTGCCTGAAGATCTGAGAGTGGAGCGAGCCACTAGTTAGCCAGAGAGGCCAAGCAATGGTTGCACACACCTTTAATTCCAGAACTCGGGAGGGAGAGGCAGATGGATCTCTATGAGTTCAAGGCCACCCTGGATTATGTGAGATTGATCCAGTCTCAAAGAGAAACAGAGCCAGGTGGTAATGGGTGATGGTTCACACCTTTAATCCCAATACTTGGGAGTCATATGCCTTTAATCCCAGCAGTAGGTAGGTAGAGACAGGAAAGGATATGGCTGGGCAGCGAAGGTGGGAGGAGAGAGAAGCTTAGACTGAGGATTCCTAGAGACAGGATAGCCCATTCAGTATGAGGATTCAGTAGAGCTAAGAGCTAGTTTTTGGCTGCTCTGCTTTTCTGATCTTTCAACATTTACCCCTATATCTGACTCAGGAATTTTATTATTAAAGCCAATTAAAATTCTTGAATCACATGATGCCATTGTTTTTAATAGATGTAAACGTATGTACCACATGTTTCTTCATTCATTTTTTGATTGAGGTACGTCTAGGTTGTTTCCAGGTTCTGGCTATTACGAATAAAACTGCTATGAACTCAGTTGAGCAAATGTCCTTGTGATAGAATGGAGCATCCTTTGGGTATAAGCCCCGGAGAGGTATGGCTGGGTCTTGAGGTAGATTGATTCCCCATTTTCTGAGAAACCACCATATTGATTTCTTTTTTTATTGAAAAAAAATTTTCCACCTCCTCCCCGCCTCCCATTTCCCTCCCCCTCCTCCCGCCCCTCTCCCCCTCCCCCCACTCCTCTTCTCACCATATTGATTTCTAGGGTGCTCTACAAGTTTTCATTCCCACCAGCAGTAAAGGAGTGTTCCCCTTGCTCCACATCCTTGTCAACATGAGCTGTCGTGTGTGTGTGTGTGTGTGTTTATCTTAGCCATTTTTATAGGTGTAAGATGGAATCTCAAAGTCATTTTGATTCACATTTCCTTGAAGGCTAAGGATGTTGAACAATTCTTTAAGTGTTTTTATGGCCATTTGAGTTTCCTCTGTAAAGAATTTTGTTTAGATCTGTAGCCCATTTTTAAATTGTATTATTTAGTTTTGTTGATATCTAGTTTCTTGTGTTCTTTCTATAGTTTGGATGTTAGACCTCTGTCAAATGTCAAGAAGACAAAAATCTTTTCCCATTCTGTGGGCTGCCTTTTTCTCCTGTTGATGACGTCATTTGCTTTACAGAAGCTTTTCACTTTCATGAGGTTCCATTTATTAATTGTTTGTCTTAGTGATTGTGCTATTAGTATTCTGTTCAGGAAGTTGTCTCCAGTACTAATACATTCATGGCTATTCACCACTTTCTCTTCTATCAAGTTCATTATATCTGGTTTGTACTCACTTAAGAGTGGATATTGCATTACAACTCTGGAGGGAAAGTATCCTGGCCACTGAAAGCCAGGCAGTACCTACAGCTCTGTTCCAGGTGGGGATGGTTTCCCGCAGAAATGTAGTGGTTCTGCTTGTCTTTGGGAGAGCTCTTGCCGTTCTGCTCTGTTCTGCTAAGGGAGTTTCCCCACAGAAATGTAGCAGCTCTGGCCCTGTTCTGGCAAAAGTTGTTACTTCTCTGCCCCGCTCCACTCCAGTGTAGGTCTTCACTCAAACCTCATTCAAGAGATATATTGGAAGGGAAGAGTCCAGAAGAGCGGCTGCCTCTGCCAGGGTGAATTAAGGCAGCTTCAAACTGAACAGGTATGGGGTTTATATAGGGCTTCTTTTATACCCAGGGTAAAGATTTTCAGGGTGGAAATTGGTTGGATTTCAATCCATGAGTTTAGACAAGCTCAGAGATTGGCAGAATTTTGTGCTCAGGGATTGGTTGGTTTTCATGATGAGTTGGTCAGGAGCAGGATGTGTTTCTTTGACTCTGGTTTCAGGATTAGGGTGTTTTTTTTTTTTTTTTTTTTTTTTTTTTTTTTTTTTTTTTTTTGCTGGCCCTTTTGCCCTACAGATACTAGCTGTAAGGTAAAAGATAATCATGCTATAGTCCACAGACCTAGAGACGCTAAGAAGCATGATGGGTTTTATGCAAGGGTCTCTCCCTGGGAAGAAGAAGATTTTGCTGGTGGACTAGCAGCAGGTAGAGTTGGGAACAGGAGGAATCAACTGAGGAGAGAGAAAATACTGGGAGAAATGGCCAGAATTGGGTTGGGGCATTTGGTGGGAAAGTAAAAACCTAGTACAAGGGAACACCATAGAATCTATGATATTAACCCTAACAAAGACTCTTAGTAATGGGGAAACATAGACCCTGAACTGGCCATCTTCTGTAATCAGGCCAGGTCTCAAGTGGAGTGACAGAGACATAAACCAGCCACAGAACCTTCATATTACAGTTGGTCCTGCCTGCTGAGTGTTCTGAGACCAGAGCCTGGTAAAATCCTCATCAAAGAGACCGGAGAGACTTCATCCAGCAACCAATGAGAGGAGACTCAGAGCCCCACAACCAAATATTAGGCAGAGCTTGGGGAGTCCTATGGAGGAGGGGAGGAAAGATTGGAGAAACCAGGAAAGATTGGTCAGGGCCACCAAGAGAACACAGCTGACAGCATTAATTTCACAGGTCTCATGGAGGCTTCTAGATATCAGGGAGCCTCTAGGGGTCCGTCCTAGGTTCCCTGCATAAATCTGATGGCTGAGCAGCTTGGTGTTCTTGTGGAATTTCTAAGAGTGGGAATGGGGGTGGTCATTGGCTCTTTTGCCTACTTTTGGGACCTTTTTCCTCCCACTAGATTGCATCATCCAGCCTTGATGTGATATAGCATATGCCTGGCCTTATTGTAGCATATTGACGTCTCTGGAAAGCCTGTCCTTTTCTGAGAGGAGATGGAAAGGGTGTGAATCTAGATAAGAGGGGAAATGGGGGTAGAGACTGAGGAGAGGAGAGGGAGGGGAAACTGTGATTGGATATAATATACAGGAGAGTAATAATAATAGTTGATTTAAGGCCCACTGCCTTGAGCAAGCACCACACCAAGGAATGAGCAGGTGGGTGCTGATATGATGGACAAGTATTTGATATGGAAGAGAAAGAGAAGCAGAGTGATGTATGATATGAAAAGAGGCAGAACTAGAGCCATGATGGTGGTGAGGCAAAGTCTAATGTTAAGTGAGAGGCCTTTGTTATCACCCGAGGCTACTGCCCAGGACCATTTCTGGGCCCAAAGTTCTACTGCAGCTGGGATCTGTGTCTGTGATAATGTCAATGGTTCATGTTATCACCAAAGGTTATGCAGGGAGAGCTGGCCTTGGTGGCATGGATGCTGGAGAGCAGCTTCCAGCCCCTCGCTTGGGTGGTGTGGGATTGCTGGGCTATGGAACTAAACAGAGACTTCTGAAAAGATGAACCGCAAGCACAATAAGCTTTTTAGTTCTGATGTCATGTTCATAGACCTTTCTGTGAGAACATTGATAATATTCTAGATCTCTGATATGCAAAATGGTTGCATCTAACTGCACAAGACTAAATATAATTTAAATAAAATAAAAGAAAATGAGTTCTTTAGTCACAACAGACACATCTTAAGTCTTAAGCATGTGCAGTAGATTAACCACAGTTCCCAGTGTTTCATTTCATGTCAGCGAGGTGAACATTTTCCTGTTTGTAGCATTTTGGTATCTCAATAGGTAAGAGTGATGCATTAATTTGGTATGTTCTAAGCATTACTTTGTCCTATTGGGAATGAAACTGATCAGATTCAGCCCCACTATTTTTTCCTCTTGTGGAAAGTTTAGTCACTGACATAATGGGGAAAGTCCTTCCCCCCACTTTAAGGTCAATCTGCAAAACTGCACTGAGACCATATCTCAGCTCCGAGCAAGACAGTCTTATGTGCAGATTACAGACAGATATGCCTGAGTAGACACTTGGCCTGTTTTAAAGGGTTTAAATTTCATCTCTCCTATCAGGTGGTTCCTCTCACCTACACTGCTGTTAAATGGACAATTTAAATACATTTACTCCAAGTGATGGCACTCTGTACAGTGCTAGCAAGTGTGAAGATCTGACTTTCAATCTCAGCATTAGAGAATATATGAGACTCTGTCAAAGAAAGCAGGAAAACCAAACACAGATACTCAAGTTGTACAATGTAATGCTTTGCTACTCATAGACAATGAATTCACAACAAGCTCATTAACATAAATATCACCCAACTTAGTGGGTGATGAGAATACTCACATTCTACTCCTAGCAACTCACAAGTATGTAATGAATTAACGTTAACTATAGTCACTGATTGTATATTAGACCTAGAGAAAAGGTTCATCTTACAGCCATTACCGTTTGTCTTTTGACCAATATCTTGTGTCTTCTTCCTTAGATTTTAGTAACTAACTACTATTCAAATTTATTTCTGTGAGTTTGACTTCTTTAAGCTTTAAGACTCTACATAAAAGTGACAACAAATGGTATTTGTTCTTTTATGGCTTAATTCACTAAGCATTTTATCTTCTAAATTTATCCAAGTTCTCACAAATGAAGAGGTTTTTTCCCTTGTAAAAATATTTTTATTAATTATTTGAGAATTTATTACAATAGGTTTTGAACATACAATTTATCCCCTTAACATCTCACAGATCCACCCTCACTACCTCATAAACTTTGTGTCTTTTTATTAATGTCCAATAACCTATAAACTCCAAATTGCGCTGTCCATATATTTCTGAGTAAGAGATCTTCCTTCCACTATAGTTTGATCCACCTACCAGGAGCTACATATCAGGCTGGTCAACCCCCAGGGTAAGGTTTTCTTCCTGTGAGAGGCTTATAATACTCCTTTTAATACATGCTGTACTTTATTCACCCATCATGTGTTCATCCACAGTTAGGCTTATTCCATATTTCAGCTATTATTACTAATATCAAAACAATCATGGGAATGCAGAAATAACTTACATATAGTATTTTTGTTTCTCTTGGATATATACCCAGTTTCCATAAAATACTAACCCGAAATGAATACATTGGGTTGCAGCTAAGCATATAATAAACTAGGGCAAAGAGTAATCTTGTTCATTATTTGTTAAATGTTGAATTATGCATGAATCAGGCTCACTAGACAATTCCTGCGAAGAATTAAGAATAATCTTGGTTCTATTCCCCGTGAATGAAAAGAAATGGATGGTTTTGCCGATTTCTAGTACATTCAAATATCTTGAGCATCATTAATGTTGCCAATGAAAATCCATTTTTGAAATCCATTGTGATCATTAAGAAAATTGCTAGCCTCACTAAATAAAATTAATTTGTGACATCAATTATGCTAATTAAGCAGGCATTAGGTGGTGTTGTGAGATCAGCATTGCTGAGGCACTTAGGGTAATCATTTTCAGAGTGCAGGCCTTTGATGGAATATTGGCAAATCACCTAGCAGGTGCATTGCTTCTCAGCTAACCTACCATTTCAATAGGCTCAGAAAAAGCAAATGTGCTTATATATATTACAATTTTTTACGGATACATGTTAAAAAAATTTTCCCACCACTATTTACATACGTTAAGGTAAAAAGCTCCTATTCTCCCATGTGATTCTCAATTAAAATTATGACAGAATTTATGTTCTTCCTGTTTCATTTTTTTATGGTAAGAGTTTTGTAGTGCTTTCTAGTCTGAAAACAAACATTTATACTTTAAAATCTGGCAAGTGTAATTGTTTTTAATTAGTTTCTAAACTTTTGCTGATTTTGTTCAACATGTGATCCAATTTATATAAGCATTTCAAGGAAATGTAAAGAAAATGAATATTAAATTTTGTTTAGAGATATATTTCAATACTTCTCTAAAAGTTCCAAGTGTTAAATTAGTTAAAATCTCAATGTATTTATGTCTTATGTTCTTCCTCTATCAAGCATTGACAAAACCCATCTTAATATTCCCCCTTTCTTGTGATTTTGCCCATCTCATCTTAAAGTTTTTAATTTATATATTTGGTGAACTGCAACTTTATGTGCAACATTTTATGACTGATAAATTTGCATTATGAATATATATTTTAACAATAAAAATGACATTTTAATTTGAGTCATCTTTCATTCAGCAGGAAGATAAACTTTTGGTAATGTATTATTAATGCTATTCAGAAAGGGTACAGGGCTGGCACAGTTTCTGAAGACTGGTAGGCTAAAGACATTAGTTTTCTTCCTTCCTAGGAATAATGAATTGCCCGTATAAGATTATTATTGGCGTATAGTCTTTTCTAGTTTTCCTAGGTCTGATTCCATTATCAGGAAGCACTTACATTGCTTAATTTTGTGGTCATGCATTTTCATAGTGTTATTTTCTACCAGTTCAGCAATGTAACCAGCAACTATCTGCTGAAGGCTTCTTGGGATTCCGTTTGGTTGCTGTTGTGAAAACATGGGTTTGTTTCCCAGCATGCATGGGTATTTGTTGCAGCTCCGTAGAGCGCTGCTGCTTTTGGTTCTAGTTTTCCTGATGTTTTAAACCTCATCAGATGTGTCTAGAGCTCTCAGTGAGACTTTTATTTTCTGGATGCTGACCATTTCTTCCCACATTCTTTTCATCACTTCATTTTTTTTTTCTAATTTCTGAAAGGTTTCCCAATTGTCTTTAAGTTCAGCCTATCACAGGTTACATCATCCATGATACTGTATTTTTTCTTTCTTACCTCTGTAAAGATCTCAGTTCGATTTTCCAGTGTCCATGTCCTCAAAGTTTCTGGTGTTTTTGCTTACTGTTTTGTTACCCCACTCTAAGACTCTAAGGGTTCTGTGTTCACCCCCTGATCTGATCCAAGAGCTTCTTTCTCATCATATATATACTTATATCATATATATACATATATATATATGTATATATATGATCCAGATCTTCCTTTTCTGTCAACAGAAATTTAATCATTCGTTCAATGATCATTGTTTACCATGCATTTTCTCTTGAGTAGCACCTTTATTAGTTAAAGACCCTAAACACAATAATTAAACGTATAATTATAGGCTGACAAAATTGCAAAGTCCTCTGATAGTGTTTAACTCTCAAAGGTTAGTACTTAGAACAGTTACCTTAATTTGGGACATCAGGGAAAGACTCCTTGAGTAGGTTATATAATAACTAAAATTTGAAAGAATAGTAGAAGTGAGATGAAGAGGGAGAAGGTAGGGAGCTCAGCTTAACACAGAAAGTTAAAACTCTGGCTTCCTCCAGTGTGCTCATCTTCCAATTTCACAAGATAAAATCCTTTTTCCCTTGGTCTATGTGTATCTTAAGAGATTCTGTGGGTTCACCTTCTTATTTAGTTTCTCTAGAATCACGAATTATAGGCTCAATGTCCTTTATTAATGGCTAGAATCCACTTATGAGTGAGTACATACCATATTCATCCTTTTGGGTCTGGGTTACCTCACTCAGGATAGTGTTTTCTATTTCCATCCATTTGCATGCAAAATTCAAGATGTCATTGTTTTTTACTGCTGAGTAGAACTCTAAAGTGTATATGTGCCACACCTTCTTTATCCATTCTTCCATTGAGGGGCACCTAGGTTGTTTCCAGGTTCTGGCTATTACAAACAATGCTGCTATGAACATAGTTGAACACATGCTTTTGTAGTATGATTGGGCATCGCTTGGGTATATTCCCAAGAGTGGAACTGCTGGGTCCTGAGGTAGGTTGACTCCCAGTTTCCTGAGAAACCACCACACTGATTTCCAAAGTGGTTGCATTCTATATTCTTATTTTTGTGTGTGTCATCTTTTTTTAATGTGAGTAGTTCTCTAGATTTGCTACAGAGTCTATCGATGATGGCTCATCAGTCTGCTCTTATGGTGGTGGGAATCCTGTCTCCTGTCACTGTGACTGTTGTGTATGGTTCCCAGTGGCTCTATGCAGTGTGTTTACCTAGCAAGGCACCGCCAAAAGTCACAGTTCTCTACATTGGATTGCCTGAAATGGCTTTCTCACCATCAACAAGGGGTTGCCCACTTCTTAGGCAGAATTAGATGCCACCTCTTTTGAGTCAAGGACAAACTGGTCAAATGGCTTGTTTGCTCCCTTTTCCCAGTTACTGCTCATGATACAAAGCAATTCAAACTCAGTGACTTCACATGGAGAGTACACTGCTTCCAAACTTTGGAAGTAGGTCACTTGGCCCTCTGCTACAGGATGCTGTGATCATTCTGCTTGCTTTGTTTACTTCACCTTCTCTGTGTTTACATGTGTTTTCAGGGGAAGTAAAAAGTTGTAACAGTGCTATTTTAAGTAAGAAGAAAGTTTTTTTTATGTGTATTTTTACTTTGTAAAATTTCTTGGAACTGGTAAATTTAAAATGAAAGTTTCTTTTTATCACTTAAATATCTTTTCGCGGGAGAAAAACAAAAATAGCATATATGAAACCTAGTTTTGTATTTTTTTTTAACTTGCTCTTCTTTTTTGACTGATACAAACCAATATGAACAGGGGTAAAACAGTGAGGGAAACTGAATATGAATCTGTGTGAAGAGTGAGGAGCTCCAGTTCCGATGCTCTGTTGTTAGTGTGACCTTCTAGAAATCAGGTTCTCCTCATGGCTTGCGGAGGAGTTCCAACAACTCAGTGTACTAAGTCTCTCCTGCAGAGTTCGAAGGCCTTGCTCACACAAGCATTTTCTTTGGTAGCAGCTTCATCCTGTCACCGGAGAGCTTGTAAGAAATGCAGGTTCTTGGGCCCACCCCACAGCTGTTGAATCTGGCCCTTCAGGCGCTCAAGAGTCCAGCTGATTTCTGTGCTCAAAGTTTCGGAAGTGTGGAGGGGTTCTGCTTGTTCTTCCTGACTTGAGCTGCTTCAAGCAAACCAGCTGGTTTTTCTTCTCTTAAATTATTGAGACATAACATTTACATAGTGTTTTGGAATAATAAAACAATTTAACACATGTGTAGTGTGTAATAGTAAAATCAATTACTTTGTTATTATTATTGCTACACATTTCCTATGTGTAATAGGCTCTTTCCTTCTTCCCACTTTCCTCCCTTTTGTCATTTCCCATTTAAAGACTGCTGCTCCAGGCCCTCTAAGAGATTGTCTTCTTAGAGAACAGTGACAGATGGGAGAGCAGGGCAGAAGAGGGGGTTGAGGAAGGGAACAACTAAAACTAGGAATGCTTGGAAAAGTCACATGGAAAGTTACTATGTTATTAGCTTCCTAAGTATGTGCATCTGTCTATATCTGTCTACAGATTTATCTACTTATATATCACCCATCTATCTGTCTATTATCTATCTGTCTGTCTGTCTGTGTATAAATGCACCTGTATATCTATACATTCTCATATAAAAGAGTTTAATTGGAGTTACCATACACACTGGGCTATGCTAAACAAAATGCCCTTTGAACTGTTCATCAGATGTGCCCTGGAGCCATTCAGAATACAGGCTACTGCCACTGCCTTTGGCTGGCTACCTGATAGTAAGAAGAACATACTGCTGCAGATTCCATATACATTGGCCACAGGATATGTGAAAATCAAATAAGTTCTGACTAGGAAGTTTCCTCCTTACTATTTAAGTCTCATAGTACTAGATGGTATTCAGGCTGTTGGTGGGGGACGGGAATCATCAACAGCCTAAGCTATGAACCATGTGAACTGTAATAAAAGATATGCATGGCCAACAAGATATTCTCATGTGTTTATAGTGACATAAATGTTATAGAGGTAGCTGATTGCTTTCTGATCAGGTTTAAGGTCTGCTTCACATATTCCTGGTATAGAAAATCTGATCAAAACAATGGTTGGGGGCTCACAGGTTCAAGAGATGAACCTATACTACTACTTTACTAAATGGACATAGTATCAAACTGATCTCTAAATTTGTATCTAGACACCCATTGATTAATGCAGCTCTCAGACCCTATCACAGAAGTTTCAGTTAGAGTATAAAGAATAGGTGATTGTGGAATACTCAGCCATAAGTGTGACATCTCTATTATACCCTAATACTAAGCTTCAGGGACTATTATGGAAGAGGGGAAAGAAGGAGGATAAGAGCCAGAGTTTGGGGAGGACTAGAGCAAAGCATTCTCTTTTAGACGTGACACAACAGGACCGGTATACATATGAATTCACAGCAGTTGTGGTTGTCTGTACAAGATCTGCACGAGGTCAAGTCATTCAGCATCCCAACAAAGAGTGGGGGCAGTAAACAAGTCTACTCCAAAATCAGTAGCTATAGACATCCAATGGCGTTAGGGAGATGGAGAGACAGTTATCTTTAAGGGTATAGCTGCTGGTAGGTGAACCAAGTCCAAGTATAAGGCCCTATAACCAGAAGTGTATGGGCATTGCAAATTAAATTTGACCAATTATGGAATAATAATAACAAAGGAGATGCAAAGTTAAAGGGCATCCAGTGGTTAAAGTAGATCTTGAGGGTGGTAGGTGGAGAAGTTGGAATAAACGTGAACAAGATATATTATGTGAAATTCTCAAATAATAAGACTATAAAAACAAATATAAAAGGGGCAAGAATTTAATTTCCTTTAAAGAATGAGAATATAATTTACACAAAATATAAAAACGTAATATTTTCATTGTTCTCTCATTCAACATTCCATCTGGCTGGGTGGATAGTTTTAGATAGTACTTATTATGTAGTCCAGGTTGGTCTGGGATTCACTATCTTTCTGCTTCAGCCTCCTGAGCATTGACATTACAAGCATATGCTACCAGATCCAGCTTTAGAATTTTATTTCTTTCTTGTTTTATTTAACATAATGTCATTCTATTCCATTCACGTTATTACATATCACATTATTACGTTCTTCTAAGGAAAAGACAGGTCCTCCTGCATATAAGAAACTTTTAGTTAAAGATTATCAAAATTTTTTAAGCTCAAAAATTTAGCAGATATCCTTTCTCTTCAAGACAACCCATAAGAAAATATATCACTGCTTTGGAGCAAAAAGGTTAATATGATGCCAAGCACAGAAGCTTGATTTCTTGGGATCGATGCAGGATTAGGTTGAGATTCAGTTGTCAGAGAGCCAGGAGGGTTGTTCTGCTTTCTGTAGGAGGGAACGCATTAGTCCTGTATGATCCCAAAGCCCAGAAGCCTCAAGCTCAATATTCAGAAAGATTAGGTATTGGGAGAATCGCCCTCCATGTTCCCATTCTCTGATCCTGATTTTAAGGAAAGTCAGACTTTGGCATAAGGCATAGAATGGTTACAGGCAATGCTATTTCTGCAATAGTATGATATTTTTTTTAACCCATTTGCCAAGAAGTATCATTAATCTTGACAAAAAACTCAACCCATTACTCATTTCTTTTTCCCTCTCAGCTATAACCACAATACTAAGTATCTTAAACTAAGATATAGCTTTTCTCACTTGCAGTTTGCTAGAGACTTGCTGGGTTGGACCAGGCCTGACAAATTTTTTTTGTTTGTTTGTTTTGTTTTTGTTTTTGTTTTGAGACAGAGTTTCTCTGTAGCTTTGGAGCCTGTCCTGGAACTAGCTTTGGTAGACCAGACTGGCCTTGAACTCACAGAATTCCACCTGCTTCTGCCTCCTGAGTGCTGGGATTAAAGACGTGTGCCACCACTGCCCAGCTTGGCCTGACCAATCTTGAGGCAGCTTAAGTACTTGAGTGTTCCTGGCAAGTAGACTAGGGGGTGACTGGCCAAAGTGGCCTTTTCTGGGATAATGCAAATATCAACCCTGGCTCCCTTGTACCTTTCTACAAAGATAGCCTATGGCAACCATTGTTGGAAATATCAGAGAAGCAGTAGCGAAAATAGAAACCTGAGTTCTTCTGACTTTATTTCTCCTCATCTGTTAATTTTCTATTAGCTCAAATGAATCATATGTGTTACTCTCTTGAGTGATGTTTCTAGGTTCTTGGCTTTTTATTCAAAGAATTAGTAAGTTAACTCGTATTTAAAAATAACAAGGAAATTGATTGAGAACCAAAACTGCAGTTCATATTAGATACACAGCAAGCCAGCAGCAGGCTTCTTAATTTAGAGTATTCAAGGGCAGTAGCTACTGGGATATTTTTCCATTTTCTATATTATATTACTCAAATTGTATATGACTGAGTTATTATTTTTTAATATATATTTTATTGTTTTATTGAGCTATACATTTTTCTCCCCTCCCCTCCCTCCCTCTCCCCTTTTACCCTCTCCCATGATCCCCACACTCCCAATTTACTCAGAAGATCTTATCTTTTTCTTATTCCTATGTAGATCCATGTATGCCTCTGTTAGGACCCTCTTTGTTGTCTAGTTTGTCTGGGGTTGGGGACTGTAGGTTGGTTTTTCTTTGTTTTATGTCTAGAAGCCATTTATGAGTGAGTACATATTATATTTACCTCTCTGGGTCTGAGTTACCTTACTCAATATGTTTTTTATTCTAGCTCCATCCCTTTGCCTGCAAATTTCAAGATGTCATTACTTTTTACTGCTGTGTAACACTCCATTGTATAAATGTAAAACATTTTCTTTATCTATTCTTTGGTTGAGGGGCATCTAGGTTGTTTCCAGGTTCTGGCTATTAACAAATAATGCTGCTATGAGCATAGTTGAGTGCAAATCCTTGTGGTATGATTGAGCATCCTTTGAGTGTATACCTAACTGCAGTATTGCTAGGTCTTCAGATAGATTGTTTCCTAATTTTCTGAGAAATTGCCATTCTGATTTCCAATGTTGCTGTACACGTTTGTATTCCCCCCAGTAATGGAGGAGCTTACTCCAAATCCTCTCTAGCATAAGCCTTCATCAGTGTTTTTGATCTTGGTCATTCTGACAGGTGTAAGATAGAATTTCAGAGATGTCTGAAGACAAAAACTTAAGGACATGCTAAATCCTTAGCCATCAGAGCAATGAAAATCAAAACAACTCTCAGAAGCTATTGTTTGGGGTATTCTTTTATGGAGTTTAGGAGGAGGGGAAGTTGGTTGGTAATGCTTTCAGTATGGCAGGACTCTCTTTCAGGGATGGATTTGAGCAAGCCTTTCTTTATTGCACACAGAGTTTCCTATGATGCATCTTATTTGATCATATGCATGGTCATATGTCTGTGCACAGGCATAACATGCTCTAAGGGAATTTCCCCTCGAAGTTCTCTGAGGGGACACAATTTGCCTTACTGTGAATTCACCCTAAACTGTATTGGGCTGAACTATTCCCTATAGACTATGTTCCAGGACATGTTTAAATAGAATCAGAGCATTGCCATAAGATTTTCAAGGAGGCATCAGAACCATGGTATAGGTAAAGCCCTGTGCAGGTTGCCAAAATGCACTGTGAGGAAAGGGGTGTGTATGTGTATATCTTAAGCCAACTAGAGTCCAAGGTTGCTAAGCTTTCTTCATGCTGGCAGCCTCACAGTGGCAAATTCAAGGCTACAGTAAAAGAGGCTTAAGATGTTTAGGGTGTGACCACAAAGAACTGTAATGAAACAGATTCAATGTCATTGAAATGAATTCAATATTCAGCTATCATACATGTCTCAATGCAGGAATTAAAGGGAACTCAGTTTAAGAAATACCAAAAAAATGGGCTCAAATAAAAAAAAGTGGTTTCAGAGCAATGACATCTCTTGGAAAAGGTTTGATGAGAAATATACCAGATGGTTGGTTCAGACCTGACACCCAACTCCTTTAGAGAATAAAGAAGGATGATATCAAGAGGGAGGCCTGTCTGAGCTACAGAGGAAGTTCAACTCTACTTGGCCAATTAAGTAAAAGAAGACCATGGATATAGTTCAAGGGTAAAGTGTTTTCTTGGCATGTAAAAGTCGTGAGATTCAATTCCCTGTACTGAAGAAACCATGCTAAACACAGGTACCAAGTGGAGAGATTGGTGGCTTCTCAGTAAGTCAGTTAGATTAAAACATAAACAAAAAGATGTATTAAAAGCAGAAGGAGGGAGAACATGAGCAAGGAAATCAGGACCACGAGGGATGCACCCACCCACTGTGACAGTGGAACTGATTTATTGTGAGCCCACCAAGGCCAGCTGGTCTGGGACTGAATAAGCATGGGTTGAAACTGGACTCTCTGAGCATGGCGGACAATGAAGGCTGATGAGAAGCCAAGGACAATGGCACTAGGTTTCGATCCTAATACATGAACTGGCTTTGTGGGTGCTTAGCCTGTTTAGACGCTCACCTTCCTGGACATAGATAGAAGACCTTCGTCTTCCCGCAGGGCAGAGAATTTGGACTGCTCTCCAGTATCGAGAGGGAGGGGGAATGGTGTGGGGGGAGGAGAAGAGGAGTGGGGATAGGGGGAGGGGACTGGGGGGAGGGGGCAATATTTGGGAGGAGGGGAGGGAAATGGGAAACGGGGATCAGGTGGAAATTTTAATTAAAAAAGAATAAAAAATAAACCCCATCTTTTCATACTTTCATTTGCAAGATGCCATGTTCCTTTTTTCTTATTAACTCACCGACATAGGGTGGAATATTATTAGATATATCATTGGCCATTGAATTGATAGCTGCTTCACCATTACTGGTTACTATTATGACTTTTGTTTTTGATCAGATATTTGTACAATGGATTTCAATGGTTTATTTAAACACTGCTTTTGAAGTATCTTTATGAAAGCATTCAGGACCGAATGTATCTGTCAATTACAGAAGAAATACATACCTCCTAAATCTTTGAAATAAGTATGTGACTGAACTGTCCTTTTGTGCCAAAGAAATCTGTGCCAGAGATTTCAGGACCTGAGAGGACAGCATTAGATCAAAATCTGGGAACTGTCCAAAGCATATCTGTTAGAATGCAAATTAATTTGAGCCTTGTTTTCCCTGCTCTTGCACTGGGAGCATTTTGGGTGAGAAGGTTAATGCAGTGCAACCTTATCTCCCCTGGGCACTGCTGTGGAGACTCAGGATCATTTTGTGTCTCGTCTCTGAAACTGGGATGTACTTTGCTACTGTGATGAGGAGGGAGGCAAGGAGGTCAATCTGGGGAGATTAGGACGCCTACCAAGGCTCCCTGTGCTGTGTGAGGTTATTAGGAATCCTGGAAATGAGAAGCTGCAGTAATTTTAGTTCTGAGTGACTGGGTCTCTAAGGGCTTCTGTGCAGCAGAAGAACATGGTTACAAATCCCCCTCCCCCAACCAAGAGAGGGTTTCCAAAGAAAGGGCCCACACACGAACACATGTTTCACACTGGACTCCGCCTGGAACCAGTTCAGACAAAGAGACAATAAAGTGCCTATACTTTCAAGATTTATTTTGTGCTTATCTTTAGTGCCTTTGCTGAATTAGAATAATTTTGCTGCTTGACAGTAAAAAGTTCAGGAATTGGTAACAGCTTTCTTCCCATCTCTACTTGAATTTAAATTAGGTTTTATTTTTATATATTTATTTATTTATTTACTGTGGGAAAGCAGAAATTCTCACAGGCCCTGAATATTAATAAAGTGTCAGGAAGGGTTGACAAGAACGATAAAAATTGTGTCTTAAGAAGATTTTATATCAAAATTCTGGGCAAAAGTTTCCTTTGGAAAAACAAAACCTTTTCATATACCTAAGAAGTGTGGAAGAATAAACTAGGGGTGAGCCTGGACACGGCCCCAGATTTCATGCAGCTCTGTCTCCATAGACCTGTTCACTCCTTTTTTCTCATTAACTCAGAGTCTTGTTTGCTTGCTTATTTAAAAGCTCCCTCCCTAGCTCCAAATTCCAAACTCTCTGATTACTTAAGTAAGTTGTTAGGTTACATACTATAAGTACAACATGGAGTCCTCCAAAAGAGTTAAATATAATAAGAATAAATAAGTTTGTGGGGGGTCAATAATTGCACAAGTGAATTGTGAATAAATTGAGTTTTAGACTCCTCATAGCCAACCCCTACAAAATAAAAATATCCAATAAAAGAATCTTCTGCTCACTTGCAACTGAGACAGAGACTCTCTGTAGGATTATGGGAATCCAGATCATGCCAGAGAGTAGGCCGATATATTTCCAAGTCAATTCATTCCAGAAAAGTTTACCATTTCCTTGCCTCCACATCAGCCCTGGTCCCTATCCATTGGTCCTTGGGGAGAGAAGTGTTTCCAAGGAATAATCCCTCAATAGAAAATTATTGTGAACTAAATATGTTATTTAAAATTTCTAATATTCATTTTTCACAAAGAAAAATTAAACTGTATTGTGAATTTAGTTGTGATACCTAAAATAGGGTCAGTTAAATTATCAGTTGATGTTCTTACAACAAAAATTAATAAAAGAATAATTGTTCATACAGGAAAAGAGTGTGAAGAGAGTCAAGAAAAAGAAAACCACCTACAAGCCACAGATAACTTCCATAGGCTTCAGGAGGAGCAGACCTGCTGAAACCTTGATTTCAGACTCCCCTCCTGTAGAATGTTGAGACTGGTGTCTACTGTGTAAGTTCCCTCGGGAGGCATTCTTAGAGGCAGTCCTAGAATGTTAACATACAGTGGTAACATTTTAATAACATTTTATTTTACCCTGCTCACCAAAAATGCAAGTATGGAATCTACATGAGGATATTTTAAAAATCTCCCAAGTTCATAGTGTATTTGACACAGTACATCTCCTTTGCAACTAACCACATTCCAAGTAGGAACTTGAAAAACACTGGTTCTGGTGGGCAAAGATGTAAATGAGAGATCTATTTATTCCTTATTCTTTAGGATACAAGGAAGACATTCAGTGGTCTGGGAAAACTGGACATTGAGGGAATAAGTAGGATAGCCTTGCAGTAATAAATAAGGAAATAGTATTTTGTATTTTCTGTTAGTTAGGTTTCATGTAAGTGTGCCCTCCACTCATGCATGTTCATCCTCTACAGGTTCAAGCAACTTCAAATCAAAATAATTTTTTAAAAAAGCTATGATCCTGTACTGAAGAAGCACAGGCTTTCCCGCCTGGCTGGCATTATGTTCTAACTGTTGCAGTATAGTAACTGTTAATATAGCATATATTTGAGCTTAGGAGTTTAAGTGATTTAAGATAATGTAAAATGCATGGTAAACTTTGTGGAGGCTGAATGATATGATAAACCACTTTCCATAAGGGATTGGCAGGTTTTGATGGTCATGAACATGTGAGGGAATCCTGAAGACAATGACCTAGAATACAAAGGAATAACTACTTTAACATCTGACATGAGTGTACATTTTCTCGCTTAGCAAATTGGTTGATATTTGTATTATTTCTTTAATCATATAAATACAGATTTCATGTGCAGACTACTATATAAACAGAAAAAAAATCAAATCAAATCAAAAACCAAAAGATATCATCCCCACTAAAAACACAACAAACTCTGTGTAAACAGGCATGAGTATGGGACATAGTACTCCGTTTCACATCCTTTGAATCCAATATGGTGGCTTTGACAACTGTCTATAAAAGCATGGGTTCCTTATTTAAATGCCTGTCTTAGGCCCATGGGCTGAGTCCTCATCTTTTGGTCTATGCATCTTATCTGAGATTTCTATGTTCTAAATGACACCTGAGGAAAATTATTTTAAAAGAGCAAGAAGAGAAGAGGGAGGAAGGAGAAGGGAGTGGGAAGTATGGAGGAAGGGAGAAGATAGAAAATATTACTCATTAGCTTCCTAGCTAGGCCTTTAAAAATGCACAACAACAGATAGAAATGTTGGTTTTTATAAAACAATTTCCCCAAGAGTAAGCACTGCCTAGGACAAGGCAACAAGCTATTAAAACAGCAAAGTGTGCTTGGCTGGTGGCCAGCAAGAGAGACACAAACATAATGCCTATGATTTCCTATCTGTGTGTTTTTCTTCCTGTTTCCCTAACTATGTCTTCATTTGGGTGTGGGTTCAGCTCCTCACACCTGCAGCCTTCTTGAGATGTAACATTAAATTTGCTCTCTGGTGACCCTTGTCTGTTTTCCCTCCATTTCCCAACCCACTGCAAGGAAAACACTATCACCAGAGTGTCGTGTGCTTCCTACTAAATCTTCATGCTATTAGTACTAAGAATGCACCGAACACTATCAATATGACTTTGGTATAAACTAATCCATTCTGGCTTTGATAAAGTCACCTTTGACCCAACTATATCATATGTGGACCACTTCCAACTCAAATCTTGCATATCTACTGGTCTCAGTGATGTCTATGCTTCTGTGAAAGTTCTCAGTAAATCGTATTATGTAGTTTTCATGAGACTGGGTCTTTCTGGAAGTCAATTATTGCCATAGTTTCCATTAGTTATTCCCAGGCCTCTTTCAGGCCTACACTAAACCCATACTCTACAGAATTTTGTCTAGTTGTCTAGATGCCTTGTGCCTGCTTTTACTTGTTTTGTTTTGTTTTTGTCGTCGTCGTTGTTGTTTTTCCAGACCTTCCTGGCCTAGTCTTTTTCCTTTGGTAATGTTCACATAAAATATAGCTCTTGCCTGAACAGGAGTAACAGATTGTTTATTCTGAGACAAATATCAGGAAGTATGGTCCAGGATTAGGGAGCATAATATCATAGCCCACCATATAATCCATTATATAAGATTTTATTAGCTACAACACAAATAAATTCATAAATAAACCGCTTACCAAGGACGTTGGTAAAGACTGCAGGTAGGTAGATTATCAGCAAAGATACTCTGTTAATTTTTTAAAAATTCTACAAATGGATAAGGGGGATGACTAGAATATATTCTCTGTGTGTATGAATCCATTGAAGATTATGTTAATAGACCAACTAATTACAGAGTTTTCCTTTCTCTAGTGGGAAGTTTCACATCTACCCCTGAGTATTCTTCTGCATGACTGCTGTCACCACTGTCCCTCTGTGTGCCCAGAGGAGCCCTGTTTCCCCAGGCTCAGCTCCTGTGTGGGGTGTGTGGAGGGTGTACTTTCCCTTATGTTCTACAAGGCAGGATAGCCGTGTTAGGCTCTCTAATGTGCTACTGGGCTACAGATAAAGAAGAGTTTAACAGCCCGTGGGAGAGCCAATTAGAGCCAATTATAATGCAATTGAACTGCTTTTTTTTTTTCCAGCTTGTATAGAACTCCTTTCTGCAATGAAGAATGCGTGTCTCCTCATACCATGTTTGGTGTAAATCACAGCTGCGTGAATTCACAGGCAATGGCTCTGACCTTAGTGAGCTTGAGCAAGAGTTTCATGGAGGCTAAACCGACTTCTGAGAACAGTGCCTGTGATGCTCAGCTCAGCTCTGCTGTACTGAAAGGGCAGAGAAGTGCTGATTTTCTATTCCTTTGCCTCTGCTTGCTTATTTATGAGTGCTGCTAAATTGTTACAAAGTACAATTGGCCTTTGTATCTATGGGTTCTACAGCCATGGATACTATCATCTGTGAAAGCAAATGTTGTGAAAACATAAAATGCTTCTCTATGGAATATGAACAAAGTGATTCTCATCTATCATTATCTCTCAAATAATACACAGGTATTTATACAACATCCGTGAGGCATTAAGTATTGCATGGAAGGGAAGCATTTCAAAGAATAAGGATAGACATATACAGGTTATGTGCAAATACTCCATCATTTTACAGGATGGGATTCAGTGTCTTTGGAATTTGGCATCTACAGTGGGTCATAGAATCAATTCCTCCAGATAACGAGGATAGTAGTATACAAAAGACATTGCACTGGATCTCAAGAAGTCAGTCATACAATGTTTTTGAAGTCAGAAAGCAAAAATATTCCTGTGATTCTCATGCATCCCCTGCTAATTTCTCTACTTGCAGATGTTAGAGGAGTCTGCTATTCCCTAGAACTATCCTCCACCATTCTGGTTAGTTTTTGTTAATTTGACACAAACTAGAATCATCTAATAGGAGAGAAACTTAGCTGAGGAGTTGCCTTCATCAGATTGTCCCAGCGGCATATTTGTGAAGCATTAAAAAAAATTTCTGATTGATGTAGCATTACTTAGCCCACTGTGGGCAATGTGGTATCTGGATGAATGGAATTGAAATGTATAAGAAAATTAGCAAACTAGGCCAGTAAGCATGGTTTCTATTTCAGTTCCTGTGCTCAGGTCCCTACCTTCAGTTATTTGGCTCCTCCAATGATATACAACAGGCTGCATTATATAAGGTTAAATACATCCTTTCCCTCTAAGTTAGTTTTGTAGCAAACCAGGACACCTAGTAATTGGTGTTTGAACATTTAGCGTATGGGTTCCATTGGTTATGTTATGTCCCTTTTCTCTCTGGAACCACTCTTGTGATTGCTGGGTTGGGACTTACATGGATTCCCAAAGATGTGAGATCAGTTTCTTTAGCAATAGCCAGTTTTGTGTCAGTTGCTTCTTATAAGTTCTCCTTCCTTTCTTTTAAGAAATATTTAGTGTGTGTGTGCATATGTGTTGTGTGTGTACACATGCACATATATGAGTTCAGCTAACTGAAAAGGTCAGAAGAAAAAGTTGGATGATCTCCAGTGGTGGAGATCAGTCCTCTGTCTGATGTGGAGTTATTGAAGATCGTTTCCCATTTGGTAGGCTATTGTTTTGTCTTGTTGACCATGTCCTTTGCTTTATAGAAGCACCTCGGTTTCAGGGGGTCCCATTTATTAATTGTTTCTTTCAGTGTCTGTGCTACTGGGGTTATATTTAGGAAGTGGTCTCCTGTGCCAAGGCATTCATGTGTGGTTCCCATTTTCTCTTCTGTGAGGTTCAGTGTAGTTGGTTTTATGTTGAGGTCTTTGATCAATTTGAACTTGAGTTTTGTACATGGCGATAGATATGGATCTATTTTCATTTTTCTACATGTTGATATCCAGTTATGCCAGGACCATTTGTTGAATATGCTTTCCTTTTTCCATTTTATATATTTTGCTTCTTTGTAAAAAAATCAGGTGTTTGTAGGTATGTGGATTGATATCAGGGTCTTTGATTTAGTTCCATTGGTCCTCCTGTTTTTATGCCTGTACTAGACTGTTTACAACACTGTAGCTCTGTAGTAGAGTTTGAAATAAGGGATTGCTATGCCTCTTTATTGTACAGGATTGTTTTGGCTATCCTTGGTTTTTTGCTTTTCCATATGAAGCTGAGTATTGTTCTTTTGAGGTCTGTGAATGTTGAAGGAGTGGTGAGCCACGTCCCTGTCACCCCAGCTCCCGGCCGCCTGGCTAGCTTATGCCCCGAAATAATTACACGGAAATTGTATTCTTTTGAACACTGCCTGGCCCATTAGTTCCAGCCTCTTATTGGCCAGCTCTTACATATTGATCTAACCCATTTCTAATATTCTGTGTAGCACCACGAGCTGGCTTACCAGGAAAGATCTTAACCTGCATCTGTCTAGAGTGAGAGAATTATAGCGACTGGCTGACTCGGCTTCTTTCTCCCAGCATTCTGTTCTGTCTACTCCGCCCACCTAAGGGTTGATAGGCCATGGCAGTTTCTTTATTAATTAACCAATGAAAGAAACAGATTAGAAAGAAATTACTCCCACATCATTTCCCGTTTTTCTGTTTAAAAAAAAGAAGGCTTTCATTTTAACATAGTAAAATTACATATAGCAAAACAGTTATCAAGCAAGAATTACAGTTACAATATTTATATCTATTTTATCTTTTATCATAACTAAGGAAAACTACAACTATGTATCCATTCTTCAACTCCATCAAAGACTCTAGAAGGATATAATATTACCTAAGCAAACAAGAAATCCAAAACTCTAGAAATGACAGAGACATCTCGCTGCCTGTACAATCACCCAAAGTTCTTTTGTACCGTTGGGGCATCCGTCTTCAGCCTTCAGGCCCGTAGTATTCGGCAGACATTTCCATGAAGCAGGAAATTTCAAAGACAGTTCAGTCACTATCTGCTGTGTCCTGCAGAATGTCTTGTAGACTCTTTCATGAATCAGGAACCCCAAAGAATCATCTCACATTTAGGCAAGTTCAGCAGTCCTCTCTCTGCAGGTTCTTTGTTTTGTTTAAAAAGAAAAAGGGGAAATGATGGGGGAGAGTCTTCTGTTTTGTGTTAATTTCATTGGTTAAATAAAGAGACTGCCTCGGCCCTTTAATAGGACAGAAAATTAGGTAGGCGGAAAGACTGAACAGAATTCTGGGAGAAAGAAGCCGAGTCAGGCAGTCACCATGATTCTCTCACTCCAGACAGACGCAGGTTAAGATCTTTTCTGGTAAGTCAGCTTGTGTTGCTACACAGAATATTAGAAATGGGTTAGATCAATATGTAAGAGCTAGCCAATAAGAGGCTAGAATTAATGGGCCAGGCAGTGTTCAGAATACAATTTCTGTGTAATTATTTTGGGGCATAAGCTAGCCAGGCGGCCGGGAGCTGGGGTGGCAGGGATGTGGCCCATCGCTCCTTCAACATGTGAAGAATTTTTTCTGGGATTTTGATGTATATTGCATTGAATTTGTAGATTACCTTTGGTAAGATTGCCAATTTTACCACCTACCCAAGAGCATGGGAGATCTTTCCATTTTCTGGTGTCTTCTTCAATTTCTTTCTTCAAAGATTCAAAGTTTTTGCCATACAGGTCTTCCACTTGTTTAGTTAGAGTTACTCCAAGATACTTTATGTTATTTGTGGCTATTGTGAAGGATGATTTTTTCTTTTTTTTTTTTTCTTTTTTTTTTTTGGTTTTTCGAGACAGGGTTTCTCTGTGGTTTTTGGAGCCTGTCCTGGAACTAGCTCTTGTAGACCGGGCTGGTCTCGAACTCACAGAGATCCGCCTGCCTCTGCCTCCCAAGTGCTGGGATTAAAGGCGTGCGCCACCACCGCCCGGCAGGATGATGTTTTTTTGATTTCTTTCTTAGCCTATTTATCATCTGTATAAAGGAGGGCTACTGATACTTTTCTTAGTTAATCTTGTAGTCTGCTAAATTATTGACCCAAATTTAAGGGACACAAAGTAGTATTAAGAGAAAAGCTCATAGCACTAAATGCCTACATCGAGATGCTGGAAAAAAATCACACTAGTGAGTTAACAGAACACCTAAAACCTCTAGAACAAAAAGAAGTAAGCTCACCCAAGAGGACTTGATGGTAGGAAATAATCAAATTCAGAGATGAAATCAACAAAGAAAACATTACAAAGAATCAATGAAACAAAGAGTAGGTTCTTCGAGAAAAATCAACAAAATAGATGAACCTTTATCCAAACTAACCAAAAGGCAAAAAAAGAATATCCAAATTAGCAAAATCAGAAATGAAAAGAGGGACATAACAATAGACACTGAGGAAATCCAGAGAATCATCAGGTCATACTTCGAAAACCTGTACTCCATAAAATTGGAAAACTTAAAGGAAATGAACAATATTCTGGATAAATATCACTTACCAAAATTAAATCAAAACCAGATCAACAAATTAAATAGATCAAACTCACTATTTGCTGATGATATGATAGTTTACATAAATGACCCCAAAAATTCTACTAAGGAACTTTATTTTGGAATTCAAATTCTCAGTCTGCACCTTTAGTACATTGAATTAAAGACTTTTGGGCTCAAAAGTTGATATTATCAACCATCCCAATGAGAAGTGCTGACATGTGAGAACCATGGAGCTAAACAAAGAATATTGAAGCAGTCGAAAGTCTGCCATAATTCAGATTCTCTGGGTAGCTCCTTAAAAACAGTATTATTTTGTACAGTTATTCTTGAAAAATAACAGTACTTGATTAACACACACATACACACAGAGACCATTGTGATATTATCACTGGTTTAAGATACAGTATGGGCATGGGAACTGTCATAAACCACACAAGTGACTCTTCTGTGTATGCAGCTCAAAAACAAAACAAAACACTGGTTCAAAATCAGAAAGCACTTAGTTGCTGGATAGGTGGGTGTAGCTGGTTTATGAGTGACAACAGATATGCATATTGAACCCAGGCTGCAAAGAGTTTAAGCTTGAATCCCTGCACTGGTTGGAGCCCCCCTTTTTTTTTCTGCTTTGATCTAAAGTTCCTGGATATTCTAACAAGGAATTCTGGAAAGAAAATCAGAAAGAAAATGGGATGGCTAATAACCAGACCTAGAATCTCAAAGGAGGTAAAGTGTGGCCCTTTAGGTAAAGAGTAATTATGGTTGTGGTTATGGTTAGCTATTCTTGAAAGTTGTTGGGGAGAGGGTATGTTCTGGGAGATGCATCTCTGATTGCAGGACAAGGGATAAGGTCTTGAAGGTTGCAGTAGACTGGAAATTATGTGAGCAAGGAAGGAACTGACAGTGAATAATTAATCCAGTCTTTGCATTGAAGGGTCATAGGAAAAATTATCAACCATTATTGATTCTACTGGGAGAGGGAAGCAAGCTGGTCAGTATCTGGAGTAGCAACTGGAATATAGGGGGAGTAGCAACTGGAATATAGGGCAATACATTGCCAGAGTCGCCTTTTTGGAGCACTTTTCCACTCTTCTTTAGTGTGTGTGGTCTTTTGAAGGAAGACCATGTAAAGGAGAACAGTGGAGATTGACTAGAGTACAGTGTGGGGATGATAGCATGGAATGCTGTGCATATAATCTCTACATATACATTCTCTGCCATAGAAATGAATAAGAAGATCGTGGTTGATCAAATTTTAGTCTTAGTCAAATACTCTGGTCATGGAATAATGAAAGACTTCTGCTTTGTACTGTTTTATCTCACCACGTCATAGTTAACAGTTTTGGGTTTCTTTAAAATACCTTGATGGGGATCTGGTCCATTTTCTAGTATACTAAGGATATCTTCCAAAATGGTAGTCTGTATCTGCTAGAGATAGAGACCCAGGCTACCTCACACATCTGTCCCTGAGTGTCTTTGCTATGTATTTTGTGGAACATACTGCCACCAGCTTAATGGGTTTAAAAATGCGTATCTCACAGTTTTTGTGGGCTAAGTGCCCAAATATTGTTAAGGTGGGTCCAATAAGTCAGAAACACAAGCAGTGATAATGACTCATCTGTTTTACCTTCTTGTCTGAAGCTCAAGGTCTTCTTTCAGGCTCCCATGGTTATTGACAGAATGTGGTGTCTGTCTTAAGTGTTAAGTTACCTGCCTCTGCCTCCTGAGTGATGGGATTAATGGCTTGCACCAGCACCACCTGACTTAGTATTAAGTTATTCTTGCTGGATCTGTTGACTCAGCTTTCAGCTCTCTGATGCTACCTGAAATGATCTGATCCTCAATTCTTTCAGAATGTCCTCAAAGGGAGCAGGGAAGTCTCTTCTTTTAGGACAGTGTCTTTCATTCTAAGAATTTCTTTCTTTCTTTCTTTCTTTTTTTTTTTTTTTTTTGATTTTCGAGACAGGGTTTCTCTGTAGTTTTTGGTGCCTGTCCTGGAACTAGCTCTTGTAGACCAGGCTGGCCTCGAAACCACAGAGATCCTCCTGCTTATGCCTCCCGAGTGCTGCGATTAAAGGTGTGCGCCACCACCACCTGGCTCATTCTAAGAATTTCTATGATTAAGTAGAAAAGATCTCCAGGGTAAACTGCAGGCAGGGTTTGGGAGAGGTGGATGGATGGGAACCAGAGGGAGATGATTGAGCACACTGGGTGGGGTGCAGGATGCAGGCTGGAGACAGGATAGAGTGAGAGAGTAAATTTGAGATGTCTTGATGGGGGAGCATTTAATGTTTAGGGAGAAACTTGGCGCCTCAGAAACCCTCTGGAACTCACAAAGGTGACCCCAACTAAGACTCCTAGCAATGTAGAAAGGGTTCCTGAACTGTCCGTCTATAGTAAGCAGATTGGTGACTTCCCTAGTTGCTGTCAAAGATACTCAAGCCAGTAACTGATGGAAGTAGAGGCAGAGATCCACAGACAAGCACTGTGCTGTGCTCTGAGAGTCTTGTGGAAGAAAAGGAGGAGGGATTGTACCAGCCAGAGGAATCATGATGGGAGAGTCTACAGAGATAGCTGACCAGAGCTCATAAGCGCTCATGGGCGCTGGAATAACAGTCAGGGAGCCTGCATAGGATGGACCTGGGCCCTCTGTATGTGTGTGGCAGTCTTGTAGCTTGGTCTCTGGGTAAAACTTCTAACAGTGAGAGCAAGACCTCTCTCTCCCTGGCGCTTAGCTGGCTTTTGGCAACCGTTTCCTCATTCTAGATAACCTGGCTCTGCCTCAACAAAGGGGGAGGAGCTTGGTCCTGCCTCAACTTGATGTGCCACGCTTTTTTTGTTTTTCATTTTTTTTTGAGACAAGGTTTCTCTGGGTGTGTCATACTTTGCACAAGCCCATAGGAGGTTTGCCCATTTCTGAATCGAGATGGAGAAAGAGTAGATGGGGAAGGGAAGGAAATGGGAGGGGAGGGGAAAGTGGTTGGTACATAAAATAAATGGAAAAAAATGTAGAAAGAAAGGAAGAAAGGAAAGAGGAAAGAAAGAAAAAAGATAGATAGATAGATGATAGATAGATAGATAGATAGATAGATAGATAGATAGATAGATAGATAGATAGAAATGAGAAAAGAAATCACAGGGGGAGCAAATAGAAAAGGAAGAGGTCATATGATGAAAAAGTTTACAAAAAGATGCTATCAGGCTTATTCTTTTATAACATCTATCTCACAAGAAATAACCACTGTATGAGGTAAGCTGCATTTCCAAGATTATATCCAAGGAATTCTGGCTAGTTTTTATGTCAGTGTGACACAGGCTAGAGTCATTTGAGAAGAGAGAACATCAGTTGAGAAAATTTCCCCACCAGAATGTTCTATGGGAAAATCTGGGGGACATTTTCTTGATTGGTAATTAGCACAGGAAGGACTTGCTATGGGGGTGGTTCCTTTCCTGGGTGTGTGTTCTTAGGGATGTATAAAAAGCAAACTGAGGAAGCCACGAGGAAGTTAGTAAGCAGCACTCTTCCATGGTCTCTGCTTTAGTCCTGACTCTAGGTTCACACCGGGAGTCATTGCCCTGACTGACTATGATTGGTCCATATAAAATGAAATAAACAATGTCTCCTCCCCCACTAAAACCCCAATCAGGCCCATCCTGGATAATATTCCATTATGAAATCAGTGGGCTTATTATGTCTGCAAAATCACATTACTTTTTCAGAAGTCTTTAGGTGACATTATAGATCCTGCACTGAAGGTGAGGAGTCTAGACAGAGGCAGAGATACCAAAAGTAGAGGTCACAGGGGACTGAACTAGCATCTGCCCTCAATACTGAGGAAATCAGAGGCTGAAGCCTGGTGTAGCATCAGAGGAGAGCCAGGGCAGGTTTGGCAAAGATGATGGTCCACTGAACTGAAGACCTTATGGTTTCCTTTTTTTAACTTTTGAAAAGCCCGTGATTCTTTCATTTCCAAAAATGACTGTTCCAGTAATGATGAGTATTAAGAAACAGGTTTTTTTTTAAAAAAAAAAATAACTTGAACATAAAGGAAGAGGTGGATAGCTTTATTATTATGTATCATACTGAGGTTTAGCATCAACCAGGGTTAGGCAAGTATATGTATTTAATACTCATTGTTAACTATTGCTAGAGACCCCATGAAATGTCATTCTTCCTTGAAGAATTTTGTTCAATAGAGGGCCAGATTATCCTGATCAGTGAAACAGGTAGCTTCTGAGGTTAAGGCTCATCACCCTGTTAACCAGGAGCAATTTTGTATCTAATCTGACAGTCCCATCCTAACCCGCCTTTCCGAACTTGCCCATAAATACCAATCTTTCCAAAGGCTCTGTGGGTTGTTTCAACACCTTATGTTTCTCTTAGTAATTAATTAGTTGAATACATCTTTGACATATGTTCATTTTGCCTGTGCCAGGGAATTATTATTTTACATTTTTGAAAATTTTATCTTAACAATGGAAAGGGATATCTTTTATTATCCAGTCAGGAGAATAGAGCTTATTCAATTCTGAGAAAGAAAGGCAAGTACGAATTTTAACCTCGTATTATAAAGTGCACGGCTTTAACTCTGAACAACCTTCCCACATCTTCAGACGTTTCCTTATGTTTGCCTCTTGAAGAGTGAAGGAAGCAAATCCTCCAGGAGATCCATGGCTTCTTTCTGTACACATAAAACTGATATACAGTTTGTGGGTTGGAGAGCATCCTATTTAACTACCAGGTATGGTAGTGGCATTGCCCCCAGAGTGAAAGATTCATTGTGAGGGCAAAGCACATGGGTCAGGACATGTACCATACATTCTCTGCTGAAAATATCTCAGACTGTCAGACCAAGTACTGAAATTCTAATAAAATACTTGAATTTTGTTTAAAGAGGATTTTATGTAATTCTTGATAAACTGGGATTCCGCTGGGTCTTGTAAATTAAGTTCACTTACAGATATGCGTACTCTTTACTAGCACGTATATTCCTTTGGTTTATTGTATATAATGGGTGCATATGTATGTACATACTTATAAATGTGTTAGGACCATCTTAACTTTGCCCTATTTTCATCTTCTGTGTTTATTTTAAATTATAGTGATAAGACAAACACATTTCTACAAAGAGTCATAGGCCAGTCACTAAATGGCATTTCATAAATGCTTCCTCTGTGTTGTTCAACAACCTTTTATTGAAGTAAGGGGAAGAAATGAATCCCAGAATCAACCCTGGTTAGAGATTTTGGATATGATGGTAAAGATGCTACTAGCTAAGCACCCATAGCTACTTAAATACTCTCTTTGACAGATTAGTTATATTAGAATTTTCTAAAGTAACAGAGTCAACTGGAAGTTCACATATTTTATGAAACGGGAAGTATTGGGTTGGCCTACAGCATGGAATCTGGGTAAAATAATAAGGCTATCTGCATTCCAGAGAAGCTTAAAACCAGGCTCTCAAACAAGGAAGCTGGATACCTCAGTAGTCTGAATTGGTGGTAAAGGCCTGAATATGTTGATTTTGATGTCAGTGGTTGATGGGCACAGAGAGATATGCACTCACTCAGAAGGATAGTGTTTCATAGACATATATATGTTTTATCTTCCACTAATTTTTCTTTTCACCAGGGTCTCCAGCATATTAAAAGTTATGACCTATACCGAGAGCGAGTCATCCCTTTCCTGACACTGTCGCACTGTCCCACAAGTCAGTTTGTCAACAAGTGTCTCCATTGGCAGACAGAGACATGGGTTTTACCCTCATAATTAATATCGAACTCATAATTCATTGTCAAATAAAGTGATGTGTAAGTTATTGTGAATTACAACTGTCAAACACAGAATATCAGGCTTTTATGGATATCAAATGGCCACTAGTAACTAACTTGTCTTCATAGGATATTACTAACGTGATACTTCTTGTGATAGGAAAATTATTATTATATGTACCAAGTTGCGTCAGACTCTTGCAGGGCTGAATATTTGCACTTAAATTATTCTATAGCTTATTTTTATTCTTTTTATTTATTGACATTTTAATATTACTCAGGTGTTTCTTCCATTCAGTAAAGTATAACCAGAAGTCTAGAAACCAACATTTAGATAGAATATGGCCTAAATTAAGAGAATCTATTTGTACATGGTGGTACTTGTCTTTAGTTCCAGCACTCTGGAGATAAAGACATGAACAGGTGGCTCTCTGGGAGTTCAAGATCAGCCTTGTCCACGTAATATACTTCAGGCCACTCAGAGGTATATAGTGATACTATGTCTCAGAGAGTGGGGTGAAAGGGGAAGAATGGAGGGAGGGGGAAGGAGAGAGGGAGAGAAAATGAAACAATGAGAATAGCTAGGTTTGAAGTTCTTGCCACTAAGAGAAGCATAAAAGGACTTGTGATATCTATTTTAACTTCTTAAAAGTTTTATTCTTAGCTTCATTTTTGCTAGTTTTAGATTTGCTGTCTTAGAGAACAAAACTATGCACACAATCAAACTTTCACTAGTGTTAAGAGAGCGATGTCAAGTGTTGTGGGTATTCCACAATACTTGAGAGGTTGAGGCAGGAGGATAATCACTATGAGGCCAGTTCTGAGCTCCATAGTGACACTCTCTATATATACAGAGAAACCCATCTCAACAAACAAACAAAAAGAAATAGAAGAAGTGAGGGAGAAAGAAATAGAAGGTGAGAGGGAGGGGAGGAGGGAGGGAACCTACATTGGCTATATAGAGTTTAGGGATTTTAGTCCACAAAGTAGTAACTAGTAACCTCATGGCCAAACTCAAGATGAAAAGATTTCCATTCACTGTGTAGTTCCTCCACTTGCTCCTTAACCACACTAGTTCAGTTCTTACTACTACGCTCTTCTTAATAGCAGGCACAACTACAGATACTACAGATAGGATTGGTATTAAAGTATTTAACTTGTAAATTACTTATTGTTCCATACCCATCCACTCTGAAACTTACTCTCTGATCCACTTCCCAGAGTGAGGCAGTCTAGACAGACTTGGCTAGATTGTTCTTCCATTGGTCTCATCATACATGAAGTAGCCAAGAACCTGAAGTTGGGTGAAGGTTGAACCACTCATGAAAGATACAGGAAGGTTTCTCTATAAATCTTCTAATAATCTGCATTTTTGCTTAATTGGCCGTACAGTACACTGCCATCAACTTCCTTATAGCATTGCAGCAAGTTCCAAGTGTGTGGCCCGTTAGCCAGTCTTAGAACCAAAGCAATGAATGCTGGGAATAGGGAGCAGTAGCAGTCAGATGGTGAGTTTTACTGGACAAAAGGCTAAAGCAGAAGTTTCCCACAAGTCACTTTATCTCAATCAATGGTTTTAAAATACACTGTGGAAGTCTCAGTGTCATGTCTCAAGTCTGATATTAATAGCGAGAATTTCACTTATAAATAACGGACATTGTTAGTTGAAGTTTCAATGAAAGAGAGATAATGTGTATTTTCAATTAAATTATCTGTATGATCTCTTCTAAGTTACACATCTTAGGAGTCCTCATGTTCTTGGACTCCTTCATGAATTTCTAATACTCTTGTCTACCTACTGCATACCTGTTCTATGGGAACCACGATGTTTTTGCACTGCATAGGTGTCTTCTGCACTATCACTGAACACATCCATTGAATTTCAATCCACTTTCCACATTGCTGTCTGCATCAGAAATACCTCCTCTATTTAGAAAGTTAATATCCATAATTATAAGCACTTATCAATTTAGAAGCAGGTGTTAGCATTAAAGAAATCAGTGCCATGAGCCCATATTGATTTGAAGTACTCAGTCCTGTCTGCATATGTGACTGGGGTATCACTGTAGTTAGTAGCACACTTTCTATTCCTAGAGCGACAAGAAGTTTTCAAATAACAACCTTAACAACGACAATTTATTGAGCACTATTCTGGCCACTTTTCATCTCAGCTCTCTCCTCCATACAAAACACTGCAAATCTGATGCTAGTATTACACTAAATGAGCAAAGAGGAAAACACAATCTACTTAACTGACCAAATTCATTGAGTAAGAAGTTAATCACAGAGATGAAACACAAACACAAAAATTTCTGGGCATAGAATAAGTTCTTTACTTATCCATCATGTTTCCAATCTCCCATGCCTCATTTCTCTCCTCTTGTGATGAAGATCTTAAACTATGATGATTTTTTTTTTTTTTCGAGACAGGGTTTCTCTGTGGCTTTGGAGCCTGTCCTGGAACTAGCTCTTGTAGACCAGGCTGGTCTCGAACTCACAGAGATCCGCCTGCCTCTGCCTCCCAAGTGCTGGGATTAAAGGTGTGCGCCACCATCGCCCGGCTACTATGATGAGTTTTCATGGAAAACAAAGGAAGTCACCTGACTCAAAAGGCTGGACTCTTTAGCTATGGCGCACAATATGGATTCCCAGCATTGGCTGCCATTGCAATGTCCTATGGATCTTTCCTCAATCCCACTCTGCCTTCTTGATTTTTCTCAGTCTTGTAGAGCGTGGGAAGTAGGTTCTTTAAAGGGTCCTTTAAGTCCAAGGATGGATGAATTTCTCACCCTCATAGGAAAAGCTTCTATTTATAGTAGATGGTTATTATTACACAGACCCACAATGGGCCAAGAGGCAGAGAATAAGAAACTGCAGAATGCTCAGTCCTAAAAGGAACATAAACACTACACCACCCTTCCCAAGGCTCAGAGGTCATTTTAGAGGAAAGGGTGAAGACTCCAAAGTACAGCAGTGTGTGAAGTACTCAGACTGACATCTGAGCTGACCTTATTGACTGCCATTCAGGTGTTCTTACCCTGACTGTTTCCTGACACTTTTGCCCAGGTACTTTGGTGTTAGCATCTGGCCAACTTCTTTAGGTCTATCATTTCAGGAGGGATGTCCCAGTCAAATCAGGTTGGGGATTTCTCTCAGATGAAACAGAAAAGAAAGATATGATAACAGCTTTTTTTTTTTAATTTATCTTTATTGAGCTCTACATTTTTCTCTGCTCCTTTCCCTGCCTCTTCCCTCCCCTTCAACCCTCCCTCAAGGTCCCCATGCTCTCAATTTACTCAGGAGATCTTGTCTTTGCCCTTTGGCTGTAGCCTATGTTCTAGTCCCCTGTGATGAATGGTACCCCAACAGGGATGCAGGGCTGGTCCCGTATGACTTCTCTCACAGCGGCTGAAGTTTGATTATTAATTTTGGAATATTGTACCATCTATATTCTATTCTTCAACAATATTTGGGTTTTAGGGACCAGGAAAAAGACCCAGAAAAACATTTAAAAAATTAGAATATACTGCAGAACAGAATAGCATGTAACATAATGCTATTGGACTCAAAGAGCTTCAAATTCTTTGAAATTTCACTTTTAAAAATCTATTGTGACATTTGAAATTGTTTCTCCTACTTGGCTAAGGTATTATTACTTAAATATTCACTAATTATATATTTTGTATTATTTTGGGGATGAAAAGTACGTGTTTCTATGTTTTCTTTGAGAATTCCCCAGAATATACTTGGATCATATGCTTTCCCCTCCCCTAACTCCTCCCGGACCTCCCTTACATCTATACGTTACCAACTGCATGTGCCTTCACTCTCTTTAAAGCAACAACAACAGAATGAGAACGTTGAATATTGGCTGACTGCTCCTGAGCTCGAACTCAACTGGCCATGGTGTGTGATTGATATACTCAGTGTCGCTATGTTGAAGAAAACTGATTTTCTCTTTCTCAGCAACCATTAATTGTGGATATTTCTTGGCTTGTATGTGACTACATGCCCATTTCCCCTCCACTGTGCTGAAATTGTGTCTGGTTTGAGTTTGCACAGGTCTTCTGCATGCTCATGCTCGCTGCCACAGTCTCTTTGGGCATTGTGCATCGCATGTGCGTGAGCCCCATTGTCGCTGGAAACCACTGCTCCCTTGAAATCATCCACTACCTCTGCCTCTTGCAATATTCCTACCCATCTCCTACATAGGTCACACCCCTCCCCTTAAGTTACAAGCCTTTGAAGACCGTATTTCTCCATGTGGCTAAGTCATCGACATTGTAACCATCCTCATCTTTGTGTCTGCCAGCTATAAAATCTCAGCTTTAGCTAGATACTCTTTAAGAACATTACGTATGTATAGAATTTAGTTGTTTTGTGATTAACAGCACAACAAAGAAAGTTTCTATGATTGTTTCCATTTTGTGGACTAGAAAACTCTATCATAGGACACAAACTCATTTTATTTACCACAAACACATTCAGTTAGTAAGTGAATTGTGTGGTGGGTCCTGTTATGAACCCTGAAGTTCTTCTCTGTAGTTTAGATTCTTAAAGTCTGTATTTTTTTTAACATTTTGGTCATATTTTAAAAGACAAAAAATTATTATCATAAGTTATGCTTCCTTTTATTTTATCTTTTATATCGGAGAATGCAAAGTATACCAGAGGAAGGTTGTTAATGAGTATAGATTAACTGCTTCTCTTAAATGCACACATAAAACATATATTTATAAGTAGAAATAGAAACCAGGTGGTTGACACCCAATTGCTAATAGTTGCCATTTGGGATATAGGAATATGTGTGGCATTTATTTCCTTCTTTATAGTTTTAGTTAAAATACATGCTACATTGAATGCAGTGCATTGACCTATAATGCTTTGACACAATAGGCTTTGCTTTTATCCTCGAAAAGTCCAGAGGCAGTTTGCAAATGTTCTGGTCAGCTATTAGAAAGTGTTCTGTGTGTTGCTCACACTGCACTCATAGAGGCTTCAAACCCAGTGTTAGGGGGCACTGGAGGGGATCAGGAGTAGAAGACTCACCTACAAAGTTGTTCTTTCCTGTGCAGGGAACTGTAGAGCTTCACTGGACTATGGCTTTGGATGGATGTGGTAAGCTTGGGCAGTTAGAAAGACTGAATGTTTTGATTATTGTGTGATTTAAAGTGGTAGGAAATTTGTTTCACATAATTGTAGTAAGTCACAGGTCTTGCTCTGTTTCTCTTCAGGGACTAGAGAGAGGAGTTACCACAGAGACTATCTGAAAAGAAATAAAGGGATTGAAGTTCAGTGATCAGCTCTTACTACTTGAAGAGCACTGTATAATCTTTCCAATCTAAGTACTGAAATAAGTATTAAAATTGAAACATGTTTTAGGGTGCATTTTGTTACATATTCATTTAGTTATGTACATATATTCAGTATATATCACTATTGATTGAATTTGAAATAATATAGATTTATGCCTACAGATTTATGAGTATTCAATTAAATAACTCAACATAGATGCCACAGCTGTGTCTATCTATCAGAAAACGTATGAACGTGGCAGCGATTTCTGGCACCAGCCGAAAGCTGGCCAGAATCTAAGAGAGGGCATGAACTCCCAGCCGGAAGAAAGACCCTGCAGAGGGAGGCCAATTTTGAGCATGCCGTACTGTCATAAGGAACTTGGGAATGAGAATGCCTCGAGAATGTCTATGTAGAAATGGAAATACATAAATTTTAGACTTCAGATCTGTTTCTGACCCCTGTGGCTCAGGGCCAGGGGTGGTCTGAGCAGGCTCCTCTTGGCTTCATTTGTTCCCTGCCCCTGTCTCTGCGATGATCCCCTCACTGTACATCAAGAGTCTTTCAAGAGCAGGTTGGCAACAGCATGGAGAAATGGAGCTAGCCCTGCTAAGTGACAGCGAGTGGTCCCCACACAGCCTTTTGCAAGGGAATTAATCTTTTATTAAGAGAAGAAATTATGCCTGAATGCTTTGGGGGCTTTTTTTTCATGGTTATGCATGCTATGGGAAACTTTCATTCCTCTTGAGGGTATCTGTCAGAAGCAATCTTCTAACATCTCCTTTGGAAGCTGAGACACTCTAGGGTTTAGTATCATTTTTCTTCCATGTCCTGTGTGAATGCAGATATGAGTACAAAATATACTGTTGGCTGCTCATAAATCCCCTTGTTTTCTGAAGGCTGGGGAGAAGCAGTAAGCAGAGTGTGTGTGATCCAGAGAAGAGCAGAAAAGCTGAAGAAAGACTCTGGGAGTTCAAGTATGCTCATGTTCCTTGGAGAAGTCAGAGACCTGTGCACAGACTAGAGCTGGCTAGTTTTTTTTTTTTTTTTTTTTTTTTTTTTTTTTTTTTTGTCTTATCACTTGACACAAGCTAAGGTTATCTGGGAAGAAGAAACCCATATTGAAAAAGTGCACCCATCTGTTTGATCTGTAGGAAAAGGCAGGGGCATTTTCTTGATCCATGTGGGAGGGTGTGGCACACTGTGGCAGTACTGTCACTGGGTAAATAGGTGGTTCCAGATGTATAAGGAAATGTGTTGAGCAAGCCATGGCTTCTTTCTGACTAAGCTATTGGCCAGACAATAATGCAAATAATATGGTTTCTGTGTGATTATTTCGGGGCTGAGCAGCCAGGAACAATTTAGCAGCCTTCCTACAATAGGTAAAGGTGTAACTATGCACTTGGAACATTTGTTACATCATTGCACCAACTGCTGCTACCTTTGCTTCCTTCTATCCATATTGGCTGTGTATGCTGTACACTCTTACAGGATGGATGTTTCAGGTTGGCACAGTTAAGCTGTCCCTATACAGACTAGAGGTATGATTAGATCTTCCTACTGGCCATGATGATGTTTACTCACCTCTAAGGTCATTGTCATTTACACATCAGGATGGGACTTTCCTCATGAACCCCGAGTGTGCAAGCCATCATCCTTGAAGTTTCGTAGTTACCTTGCAGTTTGAGTAGATGGGTTTCTCATAGGCACAATTTATTTTGTTATCAACTAGCACATTTTCTCACAAATATTACTTTTTCCTGAAAAATATTCTGCAACATTAATAATAAATGTTGTATAGTACTGACTTTGTTAGTGGAAAGCAAAGGAGTGCCAGAGGAGAGTTTTCTCCACAAATGGAGGGTGTGTCTCAATTTGCTGTGTTATGAAAATTCATGAGGTGAAAATTTTCCTCTGGATGTTTACTTAAGAGAGATATGTGGTGGGTAATTTCCAGCAGATGAAAAAGAATGTTGTTTTATGGACCTTGCAAATAGGCAGAGAAATTAAATTCAAGGGCTGAGTTTAAACCACACTAGATTAAAGACAGAAGACAGCAGATCAGAGACATTCTTGGTGCATAAGTGAGGTCTAGGGATGTGCAGGAGAAGAGGTTAACTATCCTCAAGCTCAGTCTCCTTTAGGAGTAGTGGGAAAGGCCATAAGGATTCAAAAACTTGTGAGCCTTACCAAAATGGGCTAGAACCTTGGCTGCTGTAGACTTGGCTCGGTGGCCTCTGTTCACTGGTTCAGTTTGTCCAGGCTCCCAGAGCTTGGCCTTGAGTCAGTGAGATAGCTTTCCTGATAGCTAGTAAAAGGTAGCATTGCCCAGGAGAGATACTGGAGTCTGAAGAATGTTCACCATGCAACCTTGGGGACACAAGTCTGATCACAAAACTCATGTTTTAAAAGTCAAGCATGGTGTAAAACATGTGTAATGACAGCACTAGGGAGATTAAAGGCAGGTGGGTCTCCCGGGCTTGCTGTCAGCCAACCTAACCTACTCACACAGTGGCCAAGTAAAAGAATCTGTCTCAAAAACTAAGACAGACAGCCCTTAAGAAACAATACTAAAGGTTAACCTCTGATCTCCAGGTACACTGGCCCACATATCGGGACCCTCCATCATACACAAGTGCACCCAACACACACACACACACACACACACACACACACACACACACACAATCTAGATTCTAGATAATCCTTCAGTGGAGACTCTCTTCACAGGCAGTTCTATGTGATAAAGAAGTAATGTTTAAAACTAATAATCACAGGTTTTTGGTAGACCCCATCTGGATACAGGTAGAAGGATCCCTTTGATAAGTTCTGAAAACACTCCCTGACATGATGCTGAGCATCTATCAGGGCACAGGTAGAACTGGTACATAATGAATGGGTGTCAAATTGAGGCAGGTTGTGCTTCTTACTGAAGTTTCTTTAAATGATAATTTTAGCATTTTCTTCCTTTTCTTTTTCTTTTTAAGACAATTTCCTACTATATAGCCTCAGCAGACTTTGAGCCCTGGATACTTTTGCCTCAGCCTTTAGGGTTACTGAAGTGTACCATCGGGTATGGCGTTCCTTTTCTTAAACACTTTGCTTACGTTAATCTTCATAATTACTGATTTCAAATTCTCTCCTGTTGTGTGATATTTTGTTTGGATCCTGACATTTCTGAGACTGACCAAAATTAACCATAGAGGTTTTGGAGGACTGAGGACAAATAGAGAGAGACAGGAAAGTAGTAGGGCAGAGCTTAGAGAGGTGTTGGCCTTTTTGGATGGAGAAATGGAAGAGATAGGAGGTTACTCGTTGTTTCTCCTCTACTTCTCTGATAATTTAGGTTGTTGCCCCCATATTTGACTCCTGAGTTTTTATTGATAAAGAGTAATTAGATAAATGCACCACTCTTCTTTCTACTTGGAATAATAGCACATTTTTCAATGTCTTATCTTTCCCAACCAGAGCAACCATTCCTGCTCTGTGTTTGAATCTTACTTTTTGTGTGAAAACATCTTTAATTAATGTAATCTTGCACCTCATCTCTTTGAGCCATTGTGTACTCAGCTCACAGTAGGATATTCAGAATTTGCTGTAGAGTTAAGGCCTCCATAAATAATCCCCATACAGAAAGGGACAGAAACTGACAGCCTAGATCTGGGTATGTTCTTCAAAGTCTACATTGCAATTGAATTCTTCTTACCCAAACTGGTAAATTGGGACTTATTACAAGCAATTTACAACCTATTTCCTGTGAACATATTCCTACATGTCTATCTTACTTCCCTTGTCTATCCACTTGTGCTTCTGTGATCAAATCCCAGATTACTGCCTGTACTAAACTCTGTTTCAGAGCAAGAGTTTAAGAAAACCTAAGATTAAGACACTGCATGTAGAAATTCTTTTAAAAATGCCCGTAATTAAGATACCAAACTTATACAGGTTAAATTATTAAAATGAGTGGAGAAAATGCCCTATATAAATATTTGTTCCACCTTTTGTTTGTTTTGTCTACTCTAAGGCCGTCCAGCCATACTGATCTCTTTACTCATAAATAGTAATATGGAGGCATTGTTTATTCATAGCTGATCCCATGGTAGACCTCTTGATACCCCACACAGCTCTCTCTTTGTTCTGGCACATCTCCAGCTACTGTACTTACTATTGTAGAAGCCCCTCTGCTCTAGAGAATTGACCTCAGCTAAGGGAACTTAGGCACTTAGGTTGTATCTACTTTCTGATGGCACAGAAACGCTATTGCTTGTGTCCCTTGACTCAACTGGAGCTCTGTGGTGAACTTCAGTCTAAACTATGTCTATGAATTCAACATGAAGCTGGACTCCAGTCTATACCACATCATCTCCTTTCTCATTGCTAAGCTCTTTTCCTCCTAATCCTGTTTCTCTCAGTTCTAGTTGTTGAAAGCCTGTTTTCAGTTTCTTACATGAGTGTGAGTCCCTTTCTCAAGTTCTGCTCATAGATTTCAGATAGCTCCTGATATTTGTTGATCTAATTGCATCTGTACCTTTCAAGAAAACTGGGCAACCTACTATTGCATTTCCGTACAAAATGACAGTTCATGTTTAATAAATTGCAGAATCCTTTTTCCCTAAATGCAATAACACAAGACTGATTGCTCATTACAGTTATTTATATCTTCACATATTAGAGCCAGAGAAAGTGTAGATATTGTTCAGTGTCTAAAAGGAAGTAACTATAAAACTTCTCCAGACAGGAAAAAACAATTTCCTGGATGAGAATAAACACAGGCCTTTTCTCTGTTTCTTGCCACAGAAATTACACAGAAATATTATGTACAATGTTATTTCATATAGCTCAGTCAATAATTTACAAGAGGCTCTTTTGAAGCTAGAATATTTTAGCTGCCCTGTTGCCTTCGCAATGAATGGAGCAGAGCAGCAAGAAATTCCAAAAACAACCTCTGATGATCCCTGAGGCCTTGTTTAATGGAGTGTATACAATCAAATTTCAGTATGCCATGACTAAATTATCTATGCCAAAGCTTCCCAACTTTCAGTGTGCCTGTGAATCACCTGGGATTTTGCTTAGATTTGTATTTGGATTTGGGAGTCTACATATCTAAAGAAGTATCCTTTCCAGAGAATGATACTAATTTCTATTAGCATAGTTCAAAGTTCATAGACTCCATGTAATGAGGTCTCATATATGATAGTGTTTGTTTTTTTTCTGTGACTGTGAAGATATTATAATTGGATGAAAATGAAATTTTAGGATTAGGGTTTTCATGATTGCAGCTTCCATGAAAATCTACTCCTGGTTTATAACGATAAATTCTAATTCCAAGGACACTGAAAGATGGGATTCATGATCTGAAGAATGACAAGTGGTTTAGTACAATTAAGTTTTTGGATCAGATCAAACAGAAACTAAATATGCACCATTACCAAGTTTTCAATTTATAGTACTAAAAAATTAAAAATATTAAGATCATAGTCTAAATAATACCAAAAATAATGTGACCCTACTTTTCTTGACTTATGAGGTTAGCTCTCTAAAATCAACATCTTTATTGTTAGCTTCTGCAAGATTTCATCAAATTCTAGTCTCCTTTGAGCATGAAACACTTGACTTGTTTTCCTATACTACTATAATATTCTACAGTCATGTTTGGAGCAACTTACTTTTTGTAATAAAATGGATATGCAAAAGGATCATAAAGGTAGATTATGGGACACAGAGCATATTATTTCATTATGTAAGAATACCGATCAGCAAATAAAAATAGTTGTAAATCTTTCTAATTTCTCCTTTGATGTTTCCTATGTTTATAATACTCCAAAATACTGTAGTAGGTAGATGTCAGCAAAAGTGGCAGAGCAAGGAGATCTGAAAATTCTCTACTCTGTAAAGCAATGTGAAATCTGTCAAAAATGGTAACAAAATTTTCAGAATTCTGGAAATTCATAAAAATCATGTAGTTATATGAGAAACATTTAATCAACATCAGAGAATGAATCTCAATAAAACAGTCAACTGCTTTGGGACACTGTATCTGGTGCTATTCTACCATCCTGCCTTCTGCTTTTGTGATAGCATGGGAAGCATTCAGCCTATATCACGGTTAAATCCAACAGCCTTGCAGGAGCTAGTCAGGGAAGGTCAGGGGACAGACTTTCAGGCTGAATGGAATGACACAGCATGGACTACTCTTGTGTTGCCATGCTAACAATACCTGACAGGAACAACTTAAGAGAGTGCTCATGGTTACCAAGGGATTTAATCTATCATGTGAGAGAAAGCATGATGGAGTAGCTTGTTCATGGCATCAGAAGTTTCTCTTATAACAACAGAGCTGGAATAGGGAATGTGAAGGAAACAAGTGCAGGATATAGCAGCCTTCAAAGTCCTGGGTCCACTGGGACCCAGTAGGCACAGCCTCTTAAATGTCCCACAGTCTCCTAAAATAGAACTGTCAGCTTGAAAACAATTATTAAAAACATGTGATTGTGGAGTACATTTCAGGTTCAAATCATAAGAACATTATAGATGAATGTTAAAGAAGAAAAGAAAAAAAGTATTGGTAAAATTAACTTTATGGGTATATATAAAAGATGATGTAAATGTGTTTTGCTTTGAAATGTTTTTCTCATGTGTAATTTTAAAAGTATTTGCATAAACCAATAATTATACATCTGCACTGATGAACCAAGCTGTATGATGTTGTTTCTATGGCAATAACTGCACACACACACACACACACACACACACATACACAAAATTACAGAGAAATTTAGTTGCATTGGAATGAAGTTTTGATGTACTGTAAAAATTCATTGTGTGCTAATACAACTAGATTGCTATAAACTAAGGTGTTACTTGTGATCTCTTGAACAACCACTGTGAAAATAACCTAAAAATGGTAAATAAATCAGAATTAAAATTAAAAGACTAGAAAAACTTATTCAAATCAAAACTCATTAATTGATGACTAAATGAAACAAAAATAGAGCTTAGAGAAAATCAATAACAAATTGATGGCTATCAACATTACCTGTGCATAATTACAAATATAATTGGATACATATTCAAATTAAAGATAAAATTACCTTTTAAAAATCATGATTTAACTATAAGTAATCCAAAAAAGAAATTCAAAGATTCACTGTGTGTGTGTATACACGTGCGTGCATGTGTGTATGTAAAATATACCATGGAGACAGCAACTAAAATGTCTCAATTGCCTTTATTATATTAACTGTGGTTTTTTTTTTTTAATGAGTGACCATCTATGAGTTAAGGAATATCCATATAGCAGACTGCATGTTATTTCTGGATATGCTTGCGGAACTTTTCTAGAATGGTTCAGGATTTGAATCTCTGTTGATATAAGTTGTCAAAGAAGTGTGTACCATTAGTGTAGATAAGCATCATGAAATTCATTGGGGGGTCTCACCCTCATCTTTTTTATTCCATCATCTAAACACAAGGTTATTAGGTCTTCAGATTCAGACTTAATTATACCAGCCTTTCTGGTTTTCCTTTGTATCATGGGATTTTTCATCTTCCATCATTTATTTCTTAGCAGATTTCCATAATTAATCACGCATGTGCATGTGCGTGCGCGCACACACACACACAGTCAGTTCTAATTATCTGGAGAATTCTAACTGATTCATTAAATTAAATGTAAGATATTTATGGTTTGTAAGTGAAATGCTCCCCATAGGTTCAAACAGTTGAACACATAAAACACACAGTTTATGGTGTTGTTTGTGATAGTTATGGAACCTTTAGGAAGTAGGGCATTGCTAGAGGAACTGGGTTGCTGGGGGTGGATCTTGAGGTTTTATAGTCTGGCCACACTTCCTGTTCAAGGTCATTCCTGTGTATAAAGGCAACGTGACCAGTCACTTCCTGTTTCTACCACCATGCATTTCCTGTCTTCAATCCCCTTGGAATTGCAATCAAAGACAAAACCTTTCTTCAATCGGTTGCTTTTTCTTCAGGGTATGCCGTGGTAGTAAAAATATAAATTAAAAAATTAAGACAATATCTTAGGGAAAAAACTGCTACTAGACACAGAAAGTAATATTTAAGATGTTAAAATGATTAACAGATGAAGATAGTATGATAACTGTAACACATATTGATCTAAAGGTAGAGCCCTAATATCCATGAGGCACAAAGCAGGATCAATGAAGGAGGGAGCAGACAGTTCAGCTGGAGTGGTTGTGCTCTGCTTTTGATGATGAATAACAACTGCACAGAAGACCAGTGTGGATACAACAGTTACAAATAATACTAAGAGCTGACGAGAGCTCTTAGTGTCACGAGTGTCAGAACAGACATTTTTCTGAATGGTGGACAGTTTCCTCAATGGGTGCTAGTGAGGGGCCTGCTAAGGTTTTTTTAAAAGGACCATGTGAGCTATATTCTCTGACTATGCTGCAAGGACTGCTAAATACCATAGTATCAGTGAATAAGGCTCAGAAACATGATAATGCTCTGAAATGAATGAGGACAAATGTACACACAGAAATTGCAAGATAACACAGTTGCTTAGAGAAAACTTTATGCTGTCAACATACTTATTAGAAAAGATTAACAGTTTCCAAACCTCAGAAAAAGAGAAAGTGGAGGTATGTGTTGGAGGCAAAGATAAGGTTTGAAGTAAGCAAAATGAAGAAAAACATCAGAGAGCATATTAGTAATAGAGAATAGAAGCGCAGTAGAAGAAAATCAAAGGTATGGAATGTCAGCTCTTTGAAAAGATCAATAGTATTGACATACCTGTACACAGACTAATCAAGAAACAAGACAAGAATACTGAAATTATTAAATTTGTTAATAAAGCAGTTGGTATTACTGCCTCCTTACAAGAATAATTTTAAGGGGTTATAAAGAAACAAATAAACAACTGCTTGTTATAAAATTTTCAACTTCGAGGAAGCAACTAGAATATATAAGGTAAGAACAAGTAAAAATAAACAGAGAATATGATCTCCTGTATGCTAAACAGGGTTAGTAATCATAATTCTTTCTGAAAAGACAAACCAAGATGAGATAAGTTCTCTGACAAAACTTATCAATTATCAAATAAAAGACCAACTATTAAAAAAATCCCACAGATTTCCTTAAAAAATGAACAAAAGCTGGGTAGTGATGCACATGCCTTTAATTTCAGCACTCTGGAGGCAAAGGCAGATGGATCTCTGAGACCAGGACAGCCTGGTCTACAGAAAAAAAAAAAAAAGAACAAAAATGGGTGGGAAGCACTATCCAAATTAATAAATGAATCAAGTATTCATGCCAGACATATAGGTAAGGAAAAAAATCTGTGTATTAAAAATATTGAAGCTAGAGAGATGGTTGACAGTTAAGCGTATTTTTTTGCTACTGCTGAGGGCTCAATTTCAGTTCCTAACATCTACATTGCCGCTTGCAACCCTTTGTAACTCCAGTTCCGTGAGATGAGGTGCACTTTTCTGACCCCCATGGGCACCGGCCATGTATATGATGATACATATGAATACATGCAGACAAAACACTTGTATGTTGTTGGGGTTTCTCTCTCACCCTCTCTCGCAGCCATTCAGCCCCAAAGAAATACACAGAGGTCTACATTAATTTATAAACTGATTATTAACTAATTATAACTTATATTAACCTACAATTCTTATTTATGTTAGCCACCTGGCTCGGTACCTTATTTGGTTAGGCAGCCACATCTTGCTCCTTCTGCATCTGGGTCACATCTAGAGACCTAGCTTCTCTCTTCTCAGAATTCTCCTGTTCTCATTGCCCTGCTTCTACTTCCTGCCTCATCGCCCTGCCTATAGTTCCTGCCTGGCTACTAGCCAATCAGCATTTTATTAAATACAGGTGACAGGGTAAAGACCATTGTCCCACAGCACTTGTATTTATAAAATTATTTTTATATATAAAATTAAAATAAATCGAAAATTAGAAATACTAAAACAGAGTCCAGAAAAGTATAAAATGAATTTTAAAGCAGTCAATTCTCAACGAGAAATTCCAATAAACACAGATGTGTGTTCTGGATATTAGCTGATGTAGGGAGTGAACTAAGCTTTAAGTGAGTGAAGTTCTGAGTGATGTATTGTTGACATGGGTATGGCATGGCAAGCACTCCAAGACCTTTGACCCATGGAAAACTGACAAAGCTTTTCCTCATAGGAAGCAGGCTCAATTTTGCAAATCCTTCTATCTGTCAAACTACCAGTACTTACATACTATTGATTAGCGTGTACAAAAACTAGCAACTTTAGCTTCCTACTTCTGGATGCTTACAGCCTGAGACTACTTTCTTACAGAGACCTCCTGCCAAAACTAGTACTCCACCCACTGTTCTGGTCCTAAGAAACATGTTGAGGTGCTGTGTTGCTGGTGTATACGTGCCCTCTGTCAGAATACACACTCCCACCTGACCCCAGTTTTTCTGCATGTGTGTGTGTGTGTCTGTGTTTGTACTTTCATCGTTTGCTCGCCACCCCTAGTCAGAGTTCCAGGAACCAAGCTGTACCAGTTGTAGTAGGGTGAGGACATTAACAGGTGAGAAAATTAAGCAAGTAGAAGCAGAACATGGTCAGCAAACTTGGGTTTTACTAAATGCAGGGGTCTCTGTATCCTTCTTGCCCCAAGAGTGGCTAATTGTGGGGGTCAAGAAGGCTGCTTGTCTCAACACAACTCAGGAGCTAGTGTTGATTCAAACTTCAGGAGCCTGACTCTGAGGGGTTTATATTAGGCATATTTAAGCACAGCAATCCTGGGTACACAACAAAGCATACATAAATCTCCCTTAGGAGCAAAGTAACACAAAAACAGATTAGATGTGCTTATCAGACTATGTTGAAACTTTTTGCAGAGACAATAAAGATAGGTTTCATAGATAGACTGGAGAAGAACAGGCTTATAATTAACTAAGAAAAACAAATTTTTGATAAGATTCTGGGGAAGGCTCCCGTGCAGGAAAATCACTGGCCACATAGATAGCACAAAGGTTGCCAGGCTAGGAAATATGTCCACTCAACCTTGAGGGTGGAAAACAGGGTGTGCGTTCCTTTCCTTGAAGCAACAACCTTGAGGTTTTCACATTCCTGGCTCCCCTCCTGCTTATGAATGAATACAATGACCAAAGTGACTCCTACAATTAAATGCTTCACAAGAGATCCAATAGAGTATTTGGGACTCACTAATACTAAAAATAATTTGCTATTTTCTAAAATTTACATTCAACTGGATCCTGCATATTTTACCTAACAAATTTTACCTAGGCCTTTCTTCTTAGTGTGCTTTCAGAGGCCAACTGGAGATTAATTAAATAGCACAGAAGTGGATGAATAGATGAATGAACAAGCAGTCATGTAAAAGTACAAAATATATCCTGTGTTATATCAACTATAACTTGATTATATATCATTGGAATCAGGAATCATTAATGTCGACCAAAGAAGGTCATTTTACTTGGGCTACCTAAATTCGAAGGGTTCTAATTTTGATACTTTATTCTGATCATTAGATTAACGATTGGAGAAGGATATCAAATTAAAGGAGAATGTTTATTAAATTATTTTAAAGGTCTGTCTTAGTAACTAGTGGTAACTGTTAATAACCCCTATATTTCCTTCCTTTCCTATTACCATGGATAACAATTTTTTCTAAAATCTAGTGGCTTAAAACTATGCAAATTTCTTATGTTAAAGTTCCAGAGGTCAGAAAGGATTAAATCAAAGTATTTGGACCATAGCATCCCTTTTAGGGCTCAAGGGGCAAAAGGATACATTTTTTTCTTTTTGTTTTTTTTTATTAATTAATTTATTTAATTATTAAAGATTTCTGCCTCTTCCCTGCCACCACCTCCCATTCCCTTCCCCTCCCCCAATCAAGTCTTCCTCCCTCCTCAGCCCAAAGAGCAAGCAGGTTTCTCTGCCCTGTGGGAGGTCCAAGGACCATCCACCTCCATCCAGGTCTATTAAGGTGAGCATCCAAACTACCTGGGCTCCCACAAAGCCATTACGTGCAATAGGATCAAGAGCCCATTGCCATTGTTCTTCAGTTCTCAGTAGTCCTCATTGTCCACTATGTTCAGCGAGACCGGTTTTGTCCCATGCTTTTTCAGACCCCGGCCAGCTGGCCTTGGTGAGTTCCTGATAGAACATCCCCATTGTCTCAGTGTGTGGGTGCACCCCTTGCGGTCCTGAGTTCCTTGCTCGTGCTCACTCTCCTTCTGCTCCTCCTTTGGATCGTGAGACTTCAGTCCAGTGCTCCAATGTTGGTCTCTGTCTCTGTCTTCTTTCATTGCCTGATGAAGGTTAATATTCAGGAGGATGCTTATATGTTTTTCTTTGGGTTCACCTTTTTATTTAGCTTCTCTAGAATCACGAATTATAGTCTCAATGTCCTTTATTTATGGCTAGAAACCAAATATGAGTGAGTACATCCCATGTTCCTCCATTTTTTTTTTTTTTAACCTTCCAGAGGCTTGTTCATTGTGCTTCTATGGAGGCTCGTTCCAGTCATGCAAATAACACTCCTGTGTAAATCATAGCACTTCTTTTTCTGGCTGACATTTCTGACTCCCTCTTGTAAGGACCATTATGGTTAAACTTGACCTACTCTAGTAAGCTAGTACAACCTCTCTATCCAGAGATTCTTAATTTAACTATAATTACAAAGTCTCACTTATGAGAGAACTTACATCACAGGTTCTGTGTATTAAGATGTGGATATCAATGAGGCCAGTATTCAGTCTACAGCAAGCACTATGTGTTACTGTATAGCTATATTTCAGTGGTTTTTATACATACTAGTTAGTTAAAAATAAAATTTTAAAATATAGCAACATTTTATAACTTCTATTTGTGCATTTTTAAATACCCTCTGAGCCTCCTTTGGCTGTGAGAGGCAGTGTAATTTCTTATCTCAATAATGGAAAAATAATATAGTTTGTTAACACCAAACCAGTGGTTTGTAATCTTGGCTTCATGCTGGAATCAGCTGGAGTTCTTTACAGTCCCAAAGCCGAGGCTGAACACCAAATTAATTAAATCAAGCTCTGTTAGGGACTGGATCCAGATTTCAGTGATTTCAAAAACTCTTCCTGTAATTCAAGTGGGTATATAAAATGGGCCACCTATTATCCCTTCTGTAACTGTAGTTTGGGGGGCTTTGGGCAAAAGTCTTAGCTTTAGCAGCACCGATAGAATATACTTGGCCACCTGTCACAATGTGCTAATTAAAGGGACCAATATTGTTGTAAAGCAGGCAGAGGATGTTTATTTAATACAACTGCACTGGGGAACGGAACAAATAAAGACTTCCAGTAAATTCAAATCCATCTTTGGGGTACTGACTAGAGCTTAAGCTCTTGGGCTGAAAAAGAAATTGGGACAAAGAGCAAAAGGTATCCTCAAACTGCCCTGGTCTAGATTCCCTCTTCATTATCATTATCTCAGCTCTAGTCCTGCAAGGTGATCTGGGAAAAGTGTTTATTGCTTGAACCAACAGTGGAGGTCAGGAGAAAACTTCTCCAGGGAGCTTGCTGTCATGGATTCTTGGCTTCATATGGGGGTGAGCTGCTGTCCTGAAGACTTCTGTTCTTTCTAAAATCCATGGTGACTGTTGGTTTAGGACCATGACTTACTTATTATTACTGTACCCTTAGCAAATAAAAGCAGAGATGTCCAATTTTCATTCTTCCATGAGTAATTTGTGAGCCTAAGTGAAGAGTCCATGCTTTATAACTAAAGTAGATTCCTGGGGCCTCTTTCACTTTTCATACCTAACTAATTTGTGTTTTCTTCCTCCAGTCCTTTATTCTTTCCTCTTCTGAATATTTCTTCTCTGCTACCTAGAAGTTTGTTCCATTTCCCTAGTGAAGTGCATTCTTCTTTGACCTCATATTCAACACAATATGGCTTATCCATACAGAAAGGTGAACAAAACAAAATACTATGCTTTGACTGTAGGAGGCCAGGTAATATCTGTAAGATCTCTGCCTCCCATTGAGTTTTCTTCTCTAAAGAATAAGATATTAGAAATAAATTCTCTCAACCAGGTGTGGTGGAGATTGCCTTTAATCCCAGCACTTGGAAGGCAGAGGCAGGCGGATCTCTGTGAGTTTGAGTCCAGCCTGATCTACAAAGTGAGTTCCAGGACTGCCAAAAGATACATAGAGAAGAACTGTCTGAAAAACCAAAAGTAAATAAATAAAATTTAAAATAGAGAGAGAAAGAAAAGAAATAAACTCTCCATAGTCTTTTCTGATTTGTAAGCTTCAGAGTTTTAAATATAGAAAAAAAAAACAGTCTTATGGACATACTGAATTCCAGTTTTGGAGAATATATGTGATTTATGTGTGTCTTAACTTTCATAGAAACAGAATTCCAACACGGATTTGAGAATATTTGCTTTATTTAGAAAGTCATCACAGAAAACACTAAGAACACATAGGTGAGACAAGCTGTACTTCCAAAATTTGGGTCACAATGGGCAACTGGAGTTTATTCCTTATAGATAAGTTTGAACATTGGATACTAAACCTGGCCTTCAGGGTTATTCTATACAAAGGAGAAAGAACAGGCACACACAACCCTGGCTTCTTAGTGGATCATTGCTGCTGGGTAACTGGCAATTTACAAGCGCATGTAGCTTGCTGTACATGAATGATGAACAGTCTGTAGCAAGAGTAGGCTGTAGGCAGAGAAGCAAATGTGACATTTGGATATCAGGTCAATGTGTACCACAGGGATAAAGCCAAAGGGGACAGAAACAGATGGTAATGTGGTTGCTTCATTTCTAAAATGACAGTTGATTATCTCTACCTACACATTTAATAAAACTATATAAGAAAAAAAATAAGTGCATGTTTTGAAGTTCATGGAGGACTGTTTTGAGAAAAGGCATAGTGTTGAGATTTTTTTTTCTCCTGTAAAGTTTTTTTTTTTTTTTTTGGAGGCTTTTAGAAATCACATAAAATTAGCTTGTTTGTCATATATAGATGGTATCTCACAACAGAGGTCCTGGTCCTCTGGCTCTTCTAATCTTTTCACTCCCTCTTCTGCAATGTTCCCTGAGCCTTATGTGTAGGGGTTGTTTTTAGATATATCAGTTGGGACTGGGAACCTCAAGTTAGTTGTTCTCTGCCTTTGAACCAATTGTGGATTTCTGTAATGGTTTCTTTCTGATGAGCGGTAAGAGCAACATTTATCTGTAGGTATAAAAATAAGTGTTTAGAGTAGTCACTTGAAGCACCAGTTGACACGCCAACATGTATGGGTGAAATGTCCCGAGGGCCTGCTCCTTGATAAAGGGTTATAGGTTCTTAATGCAGTAATTAATGGTTGCTGAGAGAAGGAAAATCAATCTTTTCCAGGAACAAGTCCCTGGTAGGTTATCCAATCTCTAAACGCATGCATATCCCAGCAACACTTAAGAGACTCAGCAGGGTATATTTATACATACACTATGCATACACACACACACACACACACACACACATACAGATACAGGCATACATGCATACAAAGAGGTCATGAATTTGAGGGTGCCAGGAGCCATGGGAAGAGGAGAAATGTTGTAAGTCAGAGAAAGGGTTGGAAATGATTTAAATATAATACTCATGTGTGAAATTCTTCAAAAAATAAATTTAAAACATAACAACAAAATTAACTTATTGGAGACCAATTAGTTATACTTTTTCAGAGTATACAATGCCAAGTTCTCTGAAATATTCATAGGTTAAGGATATTCTCAATACTGCAAACAAGTTAAAATAAATATTACTTTCAGGCACTGAAGGAATTATGCTGCAGGTATTAAGGAAATAAGGTGGGTTGGAGCCAGAAGGAAGACAAAGTGCTGGTATCCGTCTCTCCTACTCCTGTGGTGGAGCTTGTATATAGATTTGCTTTCTTCCCCCTGAAGAAGTAAGGTCAGGGCATAAAAAGGTACTGACAATCAAGAGGACTTGGGAAGAGAAAGGAGCTTCTTAGTTCTGGATCAGGCTTAAGGCTTTTGTTGACTGAGAGTCAATAATTTTGATGCAGCTGAACAAACTGCCTGCGTACAAGACAATATTCCCTCCTTTGAGAGATATTTCAAACAAGTATGATGCAACAACTAAGCCCACAATGTTTACTCATACCTGGAATCCCAGGTTTAAGAGGCAGAGGAAGAAGGAATGCTTTGAGTTTGAGGTTGACGTGGCCTGACACAATGAGTTCTGATGTGGTATTTCCTTTTGTATGCTGTGAATACAATTGGTTAATTAAAAAAGAATACTGACTTGGCCTTATAGGGCAAAAGAATAGAGGTAGGCAAGGAAAATTAAACTGAAAGCTGCGAGAAAAAAAGGTGGAGTCAGAGGAAGCCATGTAGCCCCACTAGAGCCAGATGAAACTTTAGCCGGTAAGCCACAGCCATGTGGTGATACACAGGTTAATAGGGATAGGTTAATTAATGTGTAAGAGTTAGCCAATAAGAAGCTAGAGCTAATGGTCCAAGCAGTGATTTAATACAGTTTCTGTGTGATTATTTCGGGGCTAAGCGGCGTGGAACCAACAAGTGGCCTCCTTTCTACAGAGTTCAACGCCAGTTTGGGATACTCAACACCACAAAAACCATGCTGAAATATCTAGGGAAGCTTGTTTGACACACATACACAAACACACAGGCACACACACACTTAAATGCACCTGTATATTTCTGGCAAAAACTCAGAAACAAGATTATGAATTATGTTTACACTGAAAACATGTATTGTTAACTTCTTGTGACCTATGTATAGTAAGAATGTCTTTGAACTTTTTGCCTTCTTTTTCTGTGTTAATATGGAATCATGTACACTATACAACATAAAACACATTAAAATCTCATTTACCAAGGAAAATTTCTTAAATAGAATTACATATATCAAAAATTACTTAAGTTTGAAGTTAGATATAGACTTGGGGCACTTTAATAAAAATGGTACAGAAAAACTCTAAGTAACAGGGAGTTGCTATGAAGAGTGTGCCTTCCAATAATACCAGAAGCTACATCCATGGCTCCCAAACATGAGTGGAACAAGGATGACACCAATGGACATGCTAAAATGGGTAGGGAAAATGTCAAAAGCACTCAATTTTCTTTTTCTTTAATGTCTCTTCTCTTGATAATATATTGTATTGTCTTATTTACCCCTAAATTCCTCAAGTAACTGCCATCTTATCTCCTTTATCATTTCATGATTCCATCTATAATTTTTGTTTATATAATTAATTATTTCAGTCTGCTTGGGTTCATCCATCCCTAGGGTATGGGGAACTTTCCAGTGGTCTTACTCCTAAAAAAATGACTTTCCCCACCAGCCATCTACAAATAGCTCCCTCTTTCACTAGAATTTTTAACTGGCTTGATCATGTGCAGGTCTTGCATAGGTAATGACTGCTACTATGTGTTCATGTTTGCAACAATCATGACATGCCCAGAGGACAATTTTTCACATATACTTCCTCACCCTCTGGCTCTTGCATTGCTTCTGTCCCATCTTCTGTGATATTCTCTGAGCCTTGGGGTAGGGTGTAAGTCATTGATGTAGATGTTCCATAAATAACAGAAGAGAGTATACATAGTCACTTTGTTTTCATCACTTGGAACAGTAATTTGTCTCTGCATTAATAACTAGCTATGACAATCAGCTTTCTGACCAAGGTTGGGTGCAGCACAAATCTGTAGGTATAAACATAAATACATAGAAGTTATTTTGACAACATGGCCATTTAGAAAAACAACATCAATACGTTCCTCCCTAGGATCTATGACTTTACCAACTATGTGTCTTAAGAATGTTTACAATACCTGCACTAGATGCCTCTGTGAAGCAATTTCCACAATAGTGGGCACATCTTAGCTCGAATGTTACTACTATAGCATACAGGGTCCAACACTAGATGAATGTCTTTTGCTTGGTGTCTATTTTCCTCTAGCAACCTGAGCAGCATCCAGGACTATGAAAGCTATCCATCAGGGCATTTTCTGATGAGTTAAAAGCTGTGTCCTTCAAACAAACTATATTGTGCTTTCGACAATAGAATCTTATTATTTAGTTATGGGGAACAACCAATCACTATGATGATATCACATTGCTTCTAGGACCTCTCTGTCCAATACATATCAAGGAGTAACTTGTACCTGACATTGTGATTTTCATTTAATCACCCATATCTTCTGAGAGCATCCTTGTTCACTAATATAGAGTGCCTCTGGTCAAACTTTGAGAGCACTCATCTGTGCTGATACATGTCTTTAATTGCAGAAAGCAGGAAAAATCTCTGTAAGTTTGAGGCCAGCCTGGTCTACGTAGAGAGTTCCAAGCCAGCCAGATGGCATAATAGATACTCTTCAGGAAAAGAGGGTGAGATTTGTACATCTTGGGATTTTGTGTGTGCCAATTCACACACAAAAAATTTAATAAAATAAAAACAGGTTACCTCTGAGAGTTGCGAGAACTCTCAGCATGGTAAGGCATGCCCAGTGGTGTAAGAGTGGTATGGATGGCATGGGGATAATAAATGGGCTTGAACATATGAAACCCTAGAACCTATCCCCAGTAACACATTTTCTCTAACCTACTTCAAAAAGTCTTGATAACTCTGGTTATCAAGCATTTGAACCTATGAGCCTATGGAAGCCATTCATATTCAAACCACAACATCCTATAAGTGAATATAGTATTAAACTAACTCTTAATGACTCATTGCTATTAGAGCAGTTCTCAATCCTAATTAGAAAAACTTCTTTTATCTGTAGATGGTGATTAACACAGAGAACAGTAACTGGTTGAGGTCTAGAGAATAAGAGGGATGCTTAGGATTACTTAACCCCAAATGGAACATCTATATTACACCACCTCCTCTCAAGACTCATGAATCCATGGAAGAGGAGGCAAATAGAGTGTAAGGGTTAGAGACAGTGGATGATTACAAGAAAAAAATATCTCCCAGACTTTAGGGTAACTGCATATATAAACTCAAAGCAATTGTGGCAATAATACCTGTGCAAACTCAACTTAGATAATTTCAGCATGGAGAAGGGATGTAAGTATAAAGTCCCTCCTCTAGCTGAGGAGGTACTGGCAATTGGTAGCTACCAGGAAATAAGTATTCAGTAATTTTAAGGGTATAGACCAAGGAAGCTTACCCATGCTGTATTGGGTGGTCAAATCCTCAAGAATCTATGGGCAGCATAAATTAGACTTGATTTTTTTAGATGAGGACATATACTTTGGTGGGTGGAAAAGAGACAGTGGATCTATGAGTTTAGAGGATGAATATGATCAAAATTTATGACATGGAATTAAAAAAAGCTAATAAAATGATGATTAAAACTCCTTAAAAAATAAAGTTATATTTTAATTAGCTTATAAACTAGCAGGGTTTCATAATGCTTTATATATTTCATTTAAATAAACTTTATTTAATATATTATACTTTGTTTTGTACTTGTTTTAAATAATAGATATTTTTTTCAAGTTTAGTAGAGAAATGTACCAAGATGAATTTTAGGAGAAATGGCTTTCAGAAATGGAGGCCACTCATCTAGTTTCATCTCTTACTGTCTATGACAATGCCACCACCCTTGCTCTGCCTCATGCCTGCGGTGTATATTCTTCTGCCATCGTGCATTCTTTCCATATCTTTTTGTAAAGATCCTCTGACTACTTTTTCAGATGACTCTTCCAGAAGGTTCGAAGTATCTAGATAGGACAGACTTATCCCCAATGTTAAGTCTTAGAATTCATTCTGTACTGTGAATGAATTATACATGTTTTAGCTAACGGACCATCACACTCATCTCTTTTCATATCAAAACTTCCCCATGATAGGTTCATGAGGAAAGTTTCCCTAGTGTACATTGGAAAGACTATGGGTGTCTCATGGGTCAAAATAGTGAAGTAGATAGAACACTAATCCCATATTCAAAACTTAAGCAGCATTAAGTTTAGTTCATTTCCCAAAGAGGAGTATGTATTCAAATTATCCAAGCCACCTAGCTCCATGAGAGCTCAAGATGACACATGCCGTATGAGTTTCCAGACACTACCATCAGAAGAAGCAAAGAATATCTTAAGGAATACAGTCATTGAACTAAGTGTAAGTTAAAGAACCATTATTTCAATCACTTGGTTTGTGATTATTTATTAATCAGAAATATGTAATTAATGTAAAAATTTAAATACTAACCAAGAAACATTTAATAAGTGAAGACATTTTAAAGGTTATTTAGCACTGGCTAAATTGTCTCAATTTTTTTTTTTTTTTTTTTTTTTTTTTTTTTTGGTTTTTCGAGACAGGGTTTCTTCCGTGGTTTTGGAGCCTGTCCTGGAACTAGCTCTTGTAGACCAGGCTGGTCTCGAACTCACAGAGATTCGCCTGCCTCTGCCTCCCAAGTGCTGGGATTAAAGGCGTGCGCCACCACCGCCCGGCTTAAATTGTCTCAATTTTAAAGTTATAAACTGTTTATTACTAATGAGCATGGCATCACACACCTTCAATCCCATGACTAGGGAGGTAGAGGCAGGAAGATTACTCCAACTTTGAAGCAACATGGTCTACACAGATTTCCAGGCCAGATAATTTTACAAAATAAGATCTTGTGTAAAAAACAAAGTGAAACAAGCACAAGGAAAATCCCATAGTTGTTCAAAACTCTTTACTGCCCTCTGAACACTGGATACGCTCTTGTAAATTCCCTTCTGCGAAGCTCTTGTTGAAGCAGACCCCAAGCACGAGACGTTGTTTGAGCCACTTTACCTGCCCGTAGCAATCCACTTTTCAAGGTGGATTTTCTTCTCAATGTTTGCCTTTGGAAAATCTACTTAATAGTAGAACTTAATTGTTTGGCACTATACTAATCAATGAAAATCATCTCATGTATTTTGTAGATTTCTTCAGGGAGATGGAACTTGCTTTGATCTTGTGTGACATTTTCCCCATGGTTCAAGGTATGTGACATCTAGTACACATTGTGTCTTTAGCCTCTAAGTATGTATATTTTGTTCTTTGAGTTAATATGTGGGAAGAGGGACATAACATGAAAATAACACTAGGTCCTTAGTACATAGATTTTAACTCTTGGGAAGGCAAGAAGTTTATCAGGTTAATGCACTTGCCTCCAGCCCTGAAGTTCAATCACAGGACACACACAACACACACGTTGGTGGCTTTCCTCCAACCTATACATGCGCGCTGTGGCATGTGTGCCCACAAGTGAGCACACATACACACCCACAGGTGTATAGAAGCACAAAGAAAATAAATGTAATAAAAATTTTTAGGTCTTGGCTATACAATTTTGTTGACTCTTTTATATGGCAATTTGCTTTTTAGTTTCCCAAAATGTTTTATAAATCTTAAAGGAACACAAAGGAGCAAAAATCCTTAGAAGAAATGCTGAGTGGTGAGGATGTGCTAAATGTCATGGTGGAAGTCACAGTGGGGTTCAAATAGAAAGTGATAGGAATATTGTCCTAGAGAAATCAAGTGAGAAAACAAGAAAAAGAAAGATCTTCATTACATTTTTGGTACCAAATTCCACTGAATTAGCTTCATTTCTCCACCTTATTTCTGTTTCATAATCCCCCAGCCCTATCATAAAAGATGTGGAGAACAGTTGAAACTCATGTATAAAAATGTGAGACACAAATCCCTCTAAGTTGTCTCTGTGGAATATGACATAAAGTCTAGAAACATCCACAAAGTTGTCTAGGAGATAATCTATAAACAAAGACAGAGCTTGCCTGGAACATTCCAACACAGAGTGTGAAATGGATATCTCTTGGAATAGGCACTGAAAGATCTCCTTTCACACTTCCTCATCTTCAAGTTCAAGGGGTCAAATGTGATGTGCTGGTTAAATCTCTAGTTCTTATAATCAAGATACTTTTGCTAAAGTCACATCGGCTCTCTGTGTGATGATGAATACACTGGGTAATCTATGTTAGCATTGTTTCTGCACTGTAAACTTTTCCATAGCTCTATCACCTGAAGATTGCACATTTCCTAAGATAGAAAATGTTCATTTTTATAATGCAATATCATAAACATTTTCACAAAAGACTGGTGAAAACATCACAGGGAGTGAGAGGAAGGTTGTAAGGTAAATTCCCAGCTTCAGCCAGCACCCAAATGCATTATTTATTTCATCTCATCTCATACCAAAGGAAAAGAGGTGGGGGTATACTAGTCAGTCTCCAGCTAAGCCTGCTCTTATATGACTGGAACAATCATTCTCATGCTAGGTATGTCTGTAAAAAAGAATTAATAGCTTGAATATTTACCTTCAATAGAAAGCAAAGACTCTTCTCAAAAAATAAAAAAAAGTGTTTAGATAGCAAAGTTTGGCTCAAATGGGTAGAACTTTCACTGTACAAGTATAAAGATGAGAATTTACATCCCTAACACCCAAGTAAAGGCCAGGTGGTCCTGTTTGTTTGTCTATTATACTGATACTGGGAGGCAGAGATATAGGATCCCCCAAGAAGCTAGCAAGTTCTACTAGTCAGATTGTGTACACGCATGCATACACACACACACACTCCTGTACTGACACACATATTTGAACACATTCACATACACATACATATATATCACACACATACAAAAAATATATAACAAAGTACTGAAGAATCTAGCTAAATATTAGGGTGTTTACCTACCATGAACAAGACCTTAGGTTCTATTTGGGGTGTACTTTTTTTTTTATGACAGAATGTGAGATTTTTCACATTCCATGTCTTTAAACAAAAATACAGAACTCTCTTGTCAGTGTGAAGTATTGTGTTGCTGATTCAACTTTGTTACAAATATGAAAACAACAACAAACAGTGGTAGCTTTGAAGTGTTAATCCTCTATACCCATATTCTTTCAAAACAACTCCAAACAACTCCCGTGGAATATTTTTCATGTCTAAGCTTTTGCTATAATTCTAATTTACTTTAGAATAAGCACTACTCAGAAGACACATGTCATCACCTATCATTTAAGTCTACTTTTGAAGTTTCCATAAGTCATAGAGTCTGAGATAAAAGAGTCAAATGGGACTCTTCTCAGTCTTTCTTGAACATTTAAGCCTTTTTTTCCCCTTCTGGCTGGATGTATGAGCTTTAGAGCCCAATTCGAGACTCCAGAATCATTTTGTGAACAGCCTTACATGTTTTCCAATATGACTGAAGAAAACTATGTACATTATCCATTTATAATCAGGAAACCTAAAGTTCAAATAGACTGCTATGGTACGTGTTGTCCCTCCTTGAAGAACAAGGAAGACCATCTTGGTTAACTGGTTAGTATTGAAATAGAAAGCTCAGTTCATTTGTCTTGTGGGATTATCACTCTGGAGCTTGGCTTGGGACCAGACTGATGGAATCTACCTGAACATGTTTCCTGTCTCATCTGGCTTCTTGCTCTTCCAGCTCTCCTTAGTGCTTTCCAACTTGTCTTGGCTACTTTTCTCTTGCTGTGAAGAGACACCATGACCAAGGCAACATATAAAAGAAAGTATTGAATTGTGGCATTGCTTACAATGGGTGAGTTCATGACTGTCTTGGCAAGGACCATGGCAACATAACAGGCAGGGAGGCATGGTGTTGAAGCAATAGATTCTATTCTGAAAGCGTGTGTGTGTGTGTGTGTGTGTGTGTGTGTGAGAGAGAGAGAGAGAGAGAGAGAGAGAGAGAGAGAGAGAGACTGGACCTGGCATGGACTTTTGAAATTTATAGCACATCCTCAGTGACATATTTCCTCCAACAAGGTCACACCTAATCCTTCCCCAAATATTACCAACAAGTAGGGACCATACATTAATAAATGAGCCTGTGGGGGCTGTTCATATTCAATCTACCACACCACTCTTTCCTGGAGTGGCTATTCAATAAATCACTTGCACATAAATTTCTCATCTCAGAGAAAGCTGACAGAACATGCATCCAGAAGGATGTTCTTATGAGTTATAAGACAAAGGAGAAGTCAATGACATAATTTGCTCATAATCACAAGAGAAACAAGAATGCTTCACTTCTGCTCCTGTCTGCCTTCTTCTTAAAGTTCTGCTCTAACAATCACTGCCTGTGTCCTTCCAGCAAACTGAGCAACGCCCACTAAAATACTGGTTAACAAATAATAGTAAGGGTGACCCTGGTCGCGGCCATTTTTTTCTTCTCAATTCAGGAACATTTATTTCTTGTCAGATACTAAGAACTGAAAGAACAATAAACAAACTTCATTAGTCCACTTACGTATCTTGAGAGGGTTTTTGTTTTCATTTCCCTCCAGTGAAGGAAAAGCTTCAGACTTGGCATCTAAATTTGGAAAGCAAGGAATAAGAATTCGTTCACCAAGTGCCATTTGGAAATGTGGCCCCAGATCTACAGCTTTGCTGGCCACCTGCCTCATCCTACACATTCAACTATCTTTGAATAAATTCCTGCAGATGCATGACTTAGTTTCAACTTATAACTGGACCTAACAGAACTGCAGAGTGCCCTGCCTCTGTGTTTGTCTTTTAAGATGTGCCTGAAGGAATGCCACCATTTATTATTTAATTGCAAAACTTCTCTTTGTTTTGTTTTGCTTTCTTTTTTTTTTCCTTCTTTTTATTAATACAGGTCTTGCACAGTAGCCGAGGTTGGTCTCAAATTCAATGTCACTCCTTCTTCAGCTTCCCTAGGGTTAAGATTTTAGTTGTGTGCCACAAAGCCCAGCTTAAATTTCGTCTTCTTTAGCAAGCTGAAACTATATGCTATTTGTAGAGTGCTAACTCCTACATGATTCCATAATTAGACAAATATTTGTATGGTATTTTGAAAAATCCTATCTTAATTGACTCATTATACAACTTGCACATACTAATGCACAAAGAAATTAGTTTATACTTATTAACAGAGTTGTCTAAAGAAAGAGACTGAGACAAGTATGGAGTCCAGTATTATCATGGCCATCAATAATTGCTCCAAAGTTTAACAACATTCCAAAGAGTGCATCCACATTGCATAGAATGACAAGTTTGTGCACGTGCAGGCAGGTAGACGATAGGCAGAAATAATAGGGGCTAAATCATTACATCAAAACTACACATTAAACATTTGATTGAATCCAGGGATATCTAATTCCATGCATTTAATTGCTATGCTTATTGCTTCTTGTTGACTCAGAGCTCTTAGTGGACAATTTTAACTATATTGTCTTCTTTAAGGTGTGCTATACTTTCTATTTTCATATTTTGAGACACTCGGATTGCATAATCAACTAAATATTAAGTATCAAACATATTCAATAAGAAGAGGGTATCCTAAAGGATAACAGAAAAAGCAAAAAAAGACAAGTCCCAATTTTCCTCTAAGGAAGGAAAGCACAGGAACCTCTAGGAGGGATAGCCCGTCTGCTTTGTATCTCAAGCATATAGCAGGCAGAGATATTTGGTGGTAAAGATATTTCATCTGCTTTCTAAGAAAACAGATATCTTTGATTTTTATAATGTTTAGAGTTGTAATTTAAATGGACTGGCCTGACATTTGTGATTTGGCTTATGGTGTCAATCCTATGCAATCATTTAAAGTCACACCCAAGTATGATGGCGACGAGGGTAAAGACCTGGTATTTGTATTCAACCAGGGGTCTCAGCTGAATTTATCCAGCTGCATTTTGAAAACAAAGGCAACAGCATGCAAGGCTGAGGTCAGTCAGCCAGCCTGTGCCTCCAGAGACACAAGGGTTTCTACATCTACCCTGTTGATTTGATGGGAAAACATCACCTCATTCCCATTAGTGTTAATGGAGCCAATCATATGAATCCACTACATATCAATGCATATGCTCTTGTGTTTTGATATCTTAATGCATGAAATTACATCTCTGGGGAAAAGCTGCATCCTCGTAAGTGCTCCCAATTCCCATTAATGCTAATGGAACAGAGACACACACCCTCAGTGCTGCTCAGGAAAGTGGGCAAAATATGGAAGATGATTAGGTTTGGGGAGTATGGTAAGGGACTCGCAGAAGCTGCAGAGATTGCCTAAGATGATCACTTTCTAGGCTAGCTGAATCACTTTCATTATACACGGCTATTTTTCTCAGAAACATCAACAGATAATTGACCACACTCTGCTCTCCAAGAGAGAAACATTGATACTGATACCAGTTTGAGAATATATTTAGTGTGCATTTATCAAAAAAGTGAGTGGGAAGGGCGAAAGAATCCTAGATGTTCTTGTGAAACAGCAAGGTGGGGCAGCTAGAAGGGGGAATATGGGGACTTATTTTTTTTGTATATTGTCCCTTAGAGGGTACCTCTGTATGTAAAAGTCTAACCCAGGAAACTGCCCACTTCTTCTCTATCTGCAGTTTTTGTTTAAAGATTTTTTTCTCCCCTTTCAATTTATGAGAAATGCAACATAAGCAATTCTGGCCTAGCCCCCACCCTTCTCTCTTTGTAGAGAGGGGACTGCCACAGGCTCTTGTGTCATCTGAAGTTATTTCAGAGGTAAAATTATACAACTTGGAGATAAGACTGTGTGATCAGAATACAATGAAAATGAAACTAAAACAGCCCTCACTTTCCTCCTGAAAAATTTTGGCTGCTGCTTTTCCTACTATAGAACAAAGAGTGTGTTCTCTGGTGACCTTCTGTGGCTTAAGGAAGGGATCCATCTGGGTTTGGTACACTTACAATTAAGACCATCACTTGTAGGTGGGATCAGGAGGGTGCAGAAGAATGCTAATTGTCTTCAGTCCGGGGATCCGCAGGGTATAAAAATTTTCCTGGATGTATTCACACCTTGTTTTAAGGGTGAAAAAAGTATGTCCTTTTGTCTCATAGTCAACATTTTTAGAAAAGCAGCTTCATCAGATAGTCCTTACATATGATTCAGAGGGCCGAGGACAATTCAAGGAGAAAAAGAAAATGAAGAAACAAACAAGGAGACAGGAATGGTTAAGTGTTGTAATGAATTAGATGTAGGAGGATGGGGAGTTCAAAGCCAGCCTGAGTTACAGACTGTGCATTCAATCCCTTCCTACATAAGTGACATACTTCCTGCAGGCAGGTTTTTGTGGCTTTTTGTTTTTAATCTTTTGAGTACTTACAGTTTTAAATCTACTTTGAAATTCTGATGTAAACACTGGAATTTATTGTCAAGAATATGTGTCAGAAGAGACACAGCTAAGCTTGAAGCATTCAAGATTATGCCTTCAGGTTCATTAGGGCGTATATAGTAATAAGACTGAATACATATTGTTGAGACACATAGAACACTCTGTTCCAAGTGGTAGTACTACTATATACAAATGGTTCAATTTGTATAAACAGAGTAGGTGAATTATTTATTTGTTTACTTATTTACATACACACACAGAGAGACATGCAAACACACGCATACAGTCTGCATTCAGGTATTACACTAAAATCATTTAAGTACAGAAGAATCCATTATTCTCTTATAGTATTTCATTATAGAGACACTGACATTCTGCCTTCTCACCTGTCTCTCAGTTCTGGTGATTTCCTAAAAAAAAAGCATTGTGTCGATATGGCATCTGTGCCCTCTAGGAAATCATTCCTGTTTCCAATCTTTACCAGCAAAGAACATCCTTCAAAAGTGTCCCACAGGGATAGAAATAGTAGATGACATTATTTTTAAAGCCCCTGAGAGACAAATATGAAGTTGCTAAATGCTCCATTTTAGCTGGTTGGTGGTGGCACACACCTTTAATTCCAGCACTTGGGAGGCAGAACTCTGTGTGTTCGAGGTCAGCCTGGTCTAGTTCCAGGACAAGCTCCAAAACTACAGAGAAATCCTGTTTCGATAAAACAAAACAAAAAGCCAAAACTCTCCACTTTAATGGACCTTCAGAAATAGAAAAACTTTGCTTTATGGGGCTAAAAGGTTGTGTTTAACAGGGTGTTAATATCCAAACAATGGGTTGAGTGTCTCCAAAAGTGAACAAGAATCAACTCCTTAATCAACTGTGCTCTTCCTTGATTTTGCAGGACACAGATTACCGTTTCCTCAATAACTACCGAAAAAATGTGTTTCCTTTTAGCTCCTACTTCCTAGAGGGGAGGAAAGAGGTTTTGCTTGATAAAAGGGAGTACATCAGTCAGAATTTCATGCTAACTGCTTCATTGTTTTATATTTTTCAATTATTCTTTGAAGCTGGTTCAGAGTAGTTAAAAGAAGAATTAAATTATAGTTATACACTTCCCTTAAACCAAATTACTCTTACATTTTAAAAACATCAAAGTTCATTTTCTAGTCTTATAATTGTGGCCATCATTTCAGACTGATTGATCTTTTGAAGTTTTAGAGAAGGCCACAGCCAAGATAAGGGGCCCGTCCACAAACTCATTATTCTTACCTATGCTTCCAAAAATTGTGTCTATCTACTTTGTAAGTGACAGAGTTTTGATTACTACTATGGCCTCAAGAGGTACTAAGGGAACTCTTAGCCATCCCACTTCTAAAAGGATTGAATTTCTGATCTATGAGAGTTTCCCAGATTCAGTTGGACTCTATCAAGTACACTGAATTTTGTTTCATAGAGAAATAGGGAAGCCTGTGAGCTCTACTTATTTGCCTGACATGTATCTTGTTCACATATTCTCTTGTATCTGTCACTCTGAATTATCACTAAACTTAAAACTTAAAACAATTGTGCATGTATAAGAATTCCAGATGTACAGGCAGAGACTGCTCATTGGCTGCCCAGACCTGAATAATCAAACAGAAACTGTATTAATTATGAAATTGTTTGATATATTAGCTCAAGCTTCCTATTGGCTAGCTCTTACATCTTAAAATTAATCCATTTCTATTAATCTGTGTATCACCACTAAAGTTCTAGTGTCTGTCTCCTTTGGCAGCTACATGGTATCTCTTTGACTCCACCTACTTTCTCTGTTTATCCCACTTGACTGTACTCTACTAAGTCATTGGCCAAAACAGCTTCTTCAATAACCAGTGGTAATAACACATATTCATAGCACACAAAGGGAAATTTCACACCCAGATATATCTCTTGAGGGAACAGAACATTCATTTTCTTTTTTTTATTAATTAATTTATTTAATTATTAAAGATTTCTGCCTCTTCCCCGCCACCACCTCCCATTCCCTCCCCCTCCCCCAATCAAGTCTTCCTCCCTCTTCAGCCCAAAGAGCAAGCAGGTTTCTCTGCCCTATGGGAGGTCCAAGGACCACCCACCTCCATCCAGGTCTATTAAGGTGAGCATCCAAACTACCTGGGCTCCCACAAAGCCATTACGTGCAATAGGATCAAGAACCCATTGCCATTGTTCTTCAGTTCTCAGTAGTCCTCATTGTCCATTATGTTCAGCGAGACCGGTTTTGTCCCATGCTTTTTCAGACCCCGGCTAGCTGGCCTTGGTGAGTTCCTGATAGAACATCCCCATTGCCTCAGTGTGTGGGTGCACCCCTCGCAGTCCTGAGTTCCTTGGTCATGCTCACTCTCCTTCTGCTCCTCCTTTGGATCGTGAGACTTCAGTCCAGTGCTCCAATGTCGGTCTCTGTCTCTGTCTTCTTTCATCGCCTGATGAAGGTTAATATTCAGGGGATGCAAATCAAGACAACATTAAGATACCATCTTACACCGGTCAGAATGGCTAAAATCAAAAACACCAATGATAGCCTCTGCTGGAGAGGTTGTGGAGAAAGGGGCACTCTCATCCATTGCTGGTGGGAATGCAAACTTGTGCAACCACTTTGGAAAGCAGTGTGGCGGTTTCTCAGGAAAGTCGGGTTCAACCTACCTCTCGACCCAGCAATACCACTATTGGGAATATACCCAAGAGATGCCCAAACATACAACAAAAGTATATGCTCAACTATGTTCATAGCAGCATTGTTTGTAATAGCCAGAATCTGGAAACAACCTAGATGTCCTTCAATGGAAGAATGGATGAAGAAAGTATGGAATATATACATATTAGAGTACTACTCAGCAGTAAAAAACAATGACTTCTTGAATTTTGCATACAAATGGACGGAAATAGAAAACACTATCCTGAGTGAGGTAAGCCAGACCCAAAAAGAGGAACATGGGATGTACTCACTCATATTTGGTTTCTAGCCATAAATAAAGGACATTGAGACTATAATTCGTGATTCTAGAGAAGCTAAATAAGAAGGTGAACCCAAAGAAGAACATTCATTTTCTTAATCTCTAATGTGCTTTTCATAAGAAGAGTATCCATTCAGAAAGATACGAAAGTGGCATTCAGCACAGCTTTTCAGTTCCTCTCTGTGCTTGGCAGAAGATGTGCAAAATGACCCGTGTTACAGAGTAAACAATAGCATTTGATTACTCTAGATGAAGCACATATATGTAGAAGTGGGCTAAACATCTAATATTTATAGCACAATGTGATCTGCTAACCTGTTAAAATCAAAGCTCCCTCAGTTAATGCTAATCAAGCTTACTAGAGAAGATGCCGATCAAAGAGATCTATAACTCTATACACCTGATGCTACCAATTATGTGTAGACGTAAACATAAAAAAAAAGTTCCCAGAGTGACTGGGCCCAATATGAAGGAGATGGGTACCCTAAAAGTTTCCCTGTGGGCATGTGTATATCACACTATTTCTTGAAAACATGAACATGATATCTCTCTTGTCAGGTATTTCTCCATACATCACTGACACAGGACAGTGCTTGCTCAAGGTAAATATTGCAGTGTTGAAGTTCTATGCCTACATCACCTTGCTTCTGGTGTTATTTTCCCCAGCGTTGTTTCTAAAAGGTGACTTGAGTTATGGTACGGTTTGAGTACAGAGAAGGTACAAAACTTTCATCTTCAATAAGTATTTAATGTATTCTGAAATGTGTTCCAAATGGCATGACAGAAAACCACACCATAAAAAAGAAACTTTGTCAATTTATCAAATTCAGGACCAAAAATTCAAAAAAAAAAAAAAAACCTTTACATCTGAAAAGTGGTCATGTATCTCCATTTATTCAGCCTATACTTCTGAACATTATTTTTTCTAACGTTCTGCTTTAATCTAGAAAAATAGAAGCTATGTTTGAATTTTATCTGAAGTAAAAATGATTAAGCTCTATGTAAGATTTCTGAAGGATTGATCTGAGGAAAATCCACAGTGGATCCTGGACAATCAATGCCTGTGACTCATAGGGCTCAACACTTAAGCTTTCCTTTGTCTATTCATTGTTCTTTCCTACGCTAATGCTTCGATATTTCAAGGCTTTGATATATGGGGTAGGATTTATTAGTCTGGGTAGGTAGGTCAAACTGTGAAAGCAAACACACCTGTGATTTCAATGCAGAAGCACAGCAAAAATGTGTTTCTTGTTTATAGGATACTAAGTAAGCTTTCAAGGGAGAACTACCCTCCTTAAGGAATCTCTCCTTCATACAGACACTTATTGTCCCAAACTGATGCTGTACCATAATCTCTAACTATACCATCAGAAAGATATGGCATCCTGTTTACCAAAGCAAACTCATAGAATATCAAAGAACATATATGGTATTTCCACAGATCCATCTTTGTCCTCTGCCCATTGGCCAGCACCATGCACAGCAAAGGGACAGGGGGTATTTACTGTCCCCATGTTCCTGGAACCAGATTTGATAGAAGTCTGTGTTATGATCTTTATAATCCCCAAGAAACAATTTCACTCGTGTTAGAAAAATTCTAGCTCTTAGGTTTTAATTTTCCTCCCTCATAATCTCCAGGTGCTCCTTTGATACAAAGGCAGAGAGCAGAGAAACAGCATTAACTTTTGTTTGTGCTGAACAGAAGGGCACAGTGGCTGGTGTTTCCAGGTCATGATTTATTGGTTCCTCTGAACCACTGCAATGCTGTATTCTTCCAGGACACTCAGCAACACAGCAGGCCTTTTTAAGAATCCCAACTGGCTCCCAGGCTGAATACAAGAGGAGGAAAAGGCATCAGTTGAAATGGAAATCTGCTCACACCAAAAATAGACCTCTCAGGAGGATTGTCTTGAAAAAGAACTCAGGGCTCGGTAGTTCTGGGTGACATATGTTGAATCATTTAAATTTTGTTTCTCTCCACAGTTTAGTCAAAAAGGAAAGGAATTTAAAACAGTGAGGAAAAAAAGAAAAGGAAAAGATTTTAACATTAAAAGCCAACTCAGGAATTTCTCCCAGACCAGGGTAGCCAAAGCATTGGTCAGCCCAAGCTGTTTTCCATTTCCCCTTCGTGTTTCTGACACATAATTCCACAAAGTCCTGTTAAATGACAGTCCCATAATACAGACTATTTTTATCCTACACCTCTCCAAGTCATCTGGTTATCCTCTTAGGAAATGTGTATCTAACATTTTCTCTCTGTTCTTTCTATCATTAGGGCATTCAAGGTCCCCTTTCAAAGCTCTCAGCTCCCCAAGCTTTTCTCTGCTCTTTGTAAGACACAGCCCCTTTCTCTGTGATCTCCTCTAAGTGGGTGAGAACTTAATCTCACACTGACCAGATCAATAAATGGTGTAAGGACCATAGCAGTGTCTTTTCAGAGAGGTCAATTGGTTCTTGGCACACCGTTTTGCTTTGTGACTTAGGAGCAACAGCATGAAGCTTTAGGTTTAGGTGCACTTTGTTTGTTGTTTTGATTAACATGACTTTTCTGACGTATGTGGCTTATGTTCTTTGGCCATATCTGATGATGCCATTTCATCAGCCTACTTAGAAATGGATGCTAAGGCTGAGTCTCCATGGATCATCAAGCTAAGCCACGTGTTGTACATGTGTTTCCCAGATTGAGCTGGGAAAGTGTCTCTGAGGATTCAACTCCTAACCCTTTACTCTCTCCTCTACAATATCTCCACACTGCTTTGCTATGTTGCTTTCTTCAGTAGTAGAATAGGGATCCTAATCCTGTCCACTTGTACTCATATGACAGGATTTGACCAGTGAGACATTAACAAGTACATCATGAGGGGAGAGCATGATGTGTTTTGTGGCTGGCTTAACCTAGGTTTTCCTACAATCCACCTTAGGAAGAACTTACTTTTGGTATTGTTCTAGGTTCACAATGATGGACATAGAGAAGGAAAGAGGCTGTCTTTGTTCATTCAAACCAGGAAATCCACACAAAATTAGCTAGTTACATTCCCACCCTATTCCAGTCTTAGTAAAGTAAAAAAAAACCCAAACATTTATATATATATATTTGGAAGAATGGGACCTCAGCACATTTGAGAAAACAAACACATAGACACTTCAAAGACACAAGAAGGGTCAAAGGATCTTCTCTGGTCCTGAGGAAAAAGTACACAAAACAGCCTAAGAAAGTTGTACCCCTCCCAACAAGACCATGGGCAGTATGACCACACAGCCCCCTGTGGGCCATTGGTACAAAGCTACCCTATGACACCGACAGTCCCTCCATCTACAGGCATTCTTCTGCTGACAAATTTGCTAATAGTGTTCTTCCTCGGATGTTGTGATTCCAACCTGGCTTAATCGTGAACAGCATAGTGTGACAGGCAAGAGAATGAGCTCTGGGACCTGCTTAAAACTAGGTTTTATTCTCAGTCCTGCATTTTATTTATTTGGGTATTTAAGATATTTGAGCCTTGGTTTTCTTATCTGAAAAGGACCAGTTTTGAATTATATTTCATAAAAATCACTGTAGATAATTAATGTTTTAAGAAACATAGAATACTTAGGACGGCACCAGCAATTTAGTATGTTCTCAGCAGGTATTAGCTATTTTTATTATTATCATCATTATTTAACCAAAATTGAGGGCATGTAAGTCCACAGTATACTGATGGGTACCCTGTGGAGAATTTTGATGATTTTAAGACTTGGTTACTAAGCCAAAGGAATATATAATGTAATATAATATGACAAGTTTGTGTCTTAAATTTTGCTGAGTTCATTTACTCATTCTAATAGTTGAAGATATTAATAGTTATTGTCAACAGACAAACTAACTGATATATGAGAAAGCACATTCAAAAAGGAAACTGTGAACTCAACAAAATTTAACAAATCTCTAACCTATAAAAATTTCTAAGTATAGAGAAAATTTCACCTGAAAATAAAGTATTTTGTTTGTTTTCTTTTGTGACAAGGTCTTCAGTAGCCTTTGCTTGGCTTCAGACTTCCTGTGATGCCATCTGTCTTGAGTTCCTTTTCTTCTGGCTTCAACCCCCCCTCCGAGTTCTGGGATTACAGGCACCATAAACATGCCCAGCTAATACAATTTTACTTCTTTTTCCAACTTGAATAACTTTATTTAGTTTTCTTGCCTAAAACTTCTGGCCACAACTTTCAACGTTATATTTAATAGAAGTGATCAGAATAATCATTTTTTCCCTTTTTCCTTAAAAAGCTTTCCGGTTCCATATACTACATCAATTATGCTAAAATACTTTCCTTTTATTCCTACTGTCATAATATAGTGATGAATTTTGTCAATGATATTTTTTACTCATTGGAAGTATTTTATAGACTGAACTATTAACACTTTATCTAATTTTCTTAAGTTAAAATAACATTGCATCACTTGGTTATTATTTGAAATCTTTTAAATTTGCTGTTGGGCTTGATTTTCTATCTTTGATGACTTTTGCATGGATTTTTGGTAAAAATTTGATCTGTTACTTTTCTTTTCTTGTGTCATCTTTGTATCACTTTTATCTAAGGTTAATGCTGGCTTTACAATGTAGAATGTGATATGTTACTGCCTTGTCAGTTTCTTTTTACATAGCTTAAGAATAATTGACACTAATTATTCTTCAAATATTTGCTGAAGTAAATGTCATATCTAATCCTGGGCTTTTCTCTGTTTGGCATAAATAACTTTTAAATGGATGTGTGTGTATATATATATATATATATATATATATATATATATATATATATATATATATGTGTGTGTGTGTGTGTGTGTGTGTGTGTGTGTGTGTGTATACATATATACGCATATATATGCTGCTAATATATTGAGCAATGAATATAGATATATTTATATTTATTTGCTCTGTTGTTCATTTATTGCTTGGCAATCATCTTTCCATGGAAATGCACAAATAAGTACAAGCATCTAAACACAATTTTTGTAAATCACTAGAAAGTAGGTCATATATGTAATTGTAGAGTCAGAAGATGTATAACCTAAGAATAAAGATATTTTATGTAACTACAGTCCATTGTGGTTTGCAGACTATTTATAGAACTATCTAGTCTAAGATCATACATTTCACTTAATTACCCATCTCTTTAATTTCCTTTAATCTGGGACTGTTCCTCAGCCTACTTTTAGTCATATTATTGCCTTTTCAGATAATCAACCTGATCTTATCTTGGAAACATTTGAAGATTTTTCACAACTATGTCAAAGTTATACAGTACACAGAGTAGAACATCCAATGTCCTTGTTGAAATCTTACAATCACAAACATACAAAATGCATTTTCCCTCGTTACTGTTAATAGTTTTGGTCACCTGGTCGATGTATTGTATAATTATTCTTTACCCAAAGGTTTGTCCAGTTATTCAGTTTATCTATATAGAAATGAGCTGTTATTTCTGCAGCCATACAAGAGTGTATGAAATAAGTAAAATCATGCAACTACATTTTCCTCATTAAAGTTTGTCAGTCTAGGTTGACTCTTACATGAGCAGATGTTAGCTATACTGGTTTCAATGTAATTGTATGTAGATAATAATCATCAGTCTGTCTGAGGAAAAGCCACCCTTCTTGTATTATCACTGACTTTTCTAGCTATTTCTGGTACTAACTCAGGGAATAGTATGATTCAACAATTTGATGCTTAAATGACATTATAGTTGGCCAGTAACAGCTCATTAAAACTAATGTCCATTTCCCTGTATTGATACAACATTGAAAGAGTATTAAACTATTTTTAAATTTATAGTTTTACATAAGCTATCCTTGGCAGATTATTTTCTATAGCTTTATCATAAAATCTCATGAGTTTATGGATAAACTTTAGACCTGTTTCTTTCATTACTACTTTGTTATAATCATAGATATAAGTATTTGTGGAAATTTGTTTATTGGTTACAAAGATCTTATCTAAAAATTCTCTATAGAAATTACCTTGGTGGATATTTTAGGGTATTTATTGCTGTGAAAGACACCATGACCATGCCAACTCTTATAAAGGAAAACGTTTCATCAGGGTTGGCCCACAGTTTCAGAGGTTTAATCTGTTATCATCATGGTGGGAAGCATGGTGACATGCATGCAGGCATGGTGCTGGAGAAGTAGCTAAAAATTCTACATCTTGATCAGCAGGAAGAGAGAGTCAAACTGAGCCTGGCTTGAGCTTCTAAAATGTCAAAGTCCACTCTAGAGACACACTTTTTACAAGGCCACAGCTACTCCAAAAAGGGCACACCTCCAGTGATGCCACTCCCTATGAGTCTGTGGGGACTATTTTCATCCAAACCACCACAGTGGGCTCACTTCAGCCTCAGTTCCTAGTCTTTCTTGCGTAGTCTTACTTAGTTTTCCCTAAGCTTTGGATTTAGGTGTTTTCTGAAGTTTGAGATTAATGCTTAAACTCAACCTGTTACCAGACAACACAGACCTTGATACCCAGATTCTGATAAGAACATATTCTGACCATGATGTTTTGTGCAGAGAAGGAGATTAGAAATGAAAAAAACGTCATAAAGCTTGTATGCTGATTGGAAGTCTGAAAGCCAAGTTTAGAATCTTTTGTTTGTTTGTTTTTTGTTTTGTTTTGTTTTTGTTTTGACTTTCGAGACAGGGTTTCTCTGGAGCTTTGGAGCCTGTCCTGGAACTAGCTCTTCTAGACCAGGCTGACCTCAAACTCACAGAGATCCGCCTGCCTCTGCCTCCTGAGTGCTGGGATTAAAGGTGTCCGCCACCAGTGCCCAGCTGTTTAGTATCTTCTTAGCAACTTTCTTAATAGCTCTACTGTTGTAGAGTATCTGTGTTGTATGGTATCCCTATAGTGATGTGAATTAGATGTGTTCTCTTCCAGATTACCTTTGGGGGAGAAAGTAAGGAACAATAAGAGATGATAAATTGCTAAAATAACTCTTTTTAAAAAATACTCCAGGACAGTATTATCCAAAGTTCATAAACAAAGCCATATGTGACAGGAACTGTTGTCGTATCTTCTGTAGCAAGACAGCACACCCAAAACCAGTACTATGAATGTCTGCATCTTCTAAGTAGTTTAGATTTCTAAGAAAATTTTTCCCTTAGACAGTGGGAGTATTTATTCTCTTGAGGCAAAAATCATCTTGGCTCAGAAGCAACCTATATCAATAGTAAAAAAAAATGTTTTAAATTGGAAACTTGCCTCAAATGAATACCAAAAGATCTTGCTCTTAAAATATTGGCAGGGGATTGAAGGCTTGCTGCCCTATCGAGGAACTCAATGTCTTGCTTAGCCTGGTTCTCTGGAACTATCTATTTCTCCCCTTGAGAATTTTGAGATTTCTCCTAATCGTAATCTGAATAAATCATATGTTGTGACACACATTCATGTTTATTAAGAAACTCACTATATGCTGGGTATGCTGATTTTAAGTCTGAAGTCCAAGTTTAGTATCTTTCTGACCAGTCTTCACCAAATGACAACCTATCCCTTTAAGTATTTCGATTTTTAAGTAGCCTTTACAGACTTATTCAAAAGTTGTGCTAATGCCTTTGAACTTTTGTTCAGTCATTTGGGATTATGTCTCTGAGCATCCCTGCATCTTGACATCTATGGAAATCCATATCAAGTATTACATAAAGTCAAAGATTCCATAAATTAAAAGCAATTTGTTTTTCTACCATGTTCCTGGAGTATTTTTTTTTTTATAGCATGTCACTTTCCATGTGCTTTTTGCCATTTTATTATCAGGGAATGCATCTAACTTTGATGCTATAGCATCAGGTGCTCCAAGAAAGGGAATGTAATTTATTTCTTTATTTTCCCACCTCTTCACCCTCTGCCCTTTTGAAATGTGATGGTCAACCTACAGTTTGCCCATGTCTGGCATGGTCCACAAAGCATAGTTACAGAAAGCAATTTCTGCCCTAGAACAGGACAATTCATTCTGTATGTGTACACCCCGCCTTGATTTTTTGAATCCCTGTCTTTGTGCCCCTCCCTTGCTTTTCATGTCCTTCTCATGTCTAGTTTGGCTCCGAGTCATCTTTCATTTCCCCTGAAGCTTGAACGAGTAGTGCTTTTCTAAAGCACATGCCTACTTCGAGTTTTATAAACGTGTGTGCTTTGTAGACCTCAGGAAGACTCAACCCAGTTTGTTTTCAACAAGTATTCAAACAATCAATATAATTTCATTTCAAGCATCCTTTAAGAAGCAGAGAAGTGAGGAAAGTGAGGACTTGTTGTATAGAGCTAACTCTCCTCTAACTGTCCTTTGAGGAGAAGGCAACGAACCTTAGGCCAGCTCCTTGAGATTGCTGGTGGAACACACATGTGTGCTCGCATGTACACACACACACACACACACACACACACACACATCAGACTGGGGAAAAGAAAACACGACAGACAGTGACAGTGTGGACAGATCAGGATGTTCATTTTATTTTTGCTGTACGTATTTACCATCCATCTTTCTCCTGTAGTTAAGAGAGGAGATGTCTATCCTACTAAAATTTAGAACTATTGAGTACGCTATAGTGGAAAATGCTAAAATATTCAGGTTATCATGTGTGATGAAAACAGATAATTTATTTTATATTACACTCTTCACTCACTCTCCCTCTACCTTCTCCTCCCTGTTTGATCTTCCCATTCCAGTTTCTGATTCATCGATTCTTAACTATCTTTTATATTTTCCCTTACTAGTGTGATTCAACCCACCCCATTTATCTGTACATACTAGCTGTTAAGTCTTTGATAAGAGAGCTACAATCCATATAGACAACATTTTGAATTAACTTTGGAGCAATATAACAGAAGTTTCCAATATTTTGTATTATAAAAATTTCTGCAATGCCATAGCTTTTGGACACATCGGCTATTGAGTACTTCCTACTACAACTTATAAATTTTTACTTAATTTTAATTTTATTTAGTAATATGTGAGCCATCCTTATGATATTGCATAGTACAGATTTAGAAAATAGGCAGCATATGTTCAGAGGGCAAATTGTATATGACAAGAAACAAATGTAAAGAAGTTCTTACTATTTTGTGAAAGCTTTAGTTTTTATTTTCCAGAATACCTCTTCAGGAATAATTGTGCCCATTTCATTTTATAGACACTTGAATTTTGAGGCATGTTATTCATAAACAACTGAGTAATAATTCTAATCCAAACATATCTGAATCTTGAATCTGCCCTCTGTGGGTTACACTTTCTGCTAATCCACAAAAGGTCACTTTCTCACATTTTACACTTTCTAAACAGAAGTGTTGTTGTTGCAAAGCCCTCTGCCAGCGTTAGTTGTAGATGAGTTAGCAACTGATATTTCAGGCAGGAAAAACACATTCATCCTGGATGGACCGCTCTTAAACTTGAAAAGTTCCGAACTCTGACATCTCATTATTATCACAATTACAGCCCGAGAAGGAGCTTTACAGGCAAACCCTAGCAATTACATGGACAAGGGTAGAAGTGTCTATTAGTTAACATGCATAACCCACTTCAATTTTACTTAAGATGATCATTAAGAAGAGTTCCTGAGATGCAAAAGTGAGATCAAGCCCATGTGTTCAGATCTGGACATCAGAGAATATGTTTTTGGTTCTTTCAGCCTGTCACAGATGTCTTTAGTAAATTACTTTGTGTGAGATATGGTATATTTCTGTGGTCTTACCAAAACACAAATAAGATTCTAGATTTGTAATGTATTGATTTTTTTATAGAACCACGTAGCAGGTACATTTATTAGAAACATAAAAATGTCCCTCTCAAGCTATCACAATAGTAGTTATTTGTAGTTAGAATAAGCCAAATTAGGAGACAGAATTATAAGTTCAAGATTTTTAGATATGTTTGGTAAGAAAATACATTCAGAATTAAAAACGACTGTCTATCCTTTCCACTCCTAGTTTGGAAAATGTTCTGGTTATTGTTTTTGCCTATTCACTCATCTATGTCTGTGCATGCATATATTTTTGAATTTTCTGGTTTTAATATTTTTATTGTGAAATAAATTATAATCACAAGAAGGGTCATAGAAAAAAAATAATCCTGTGAGTTTTCCACCATAGGAAGTCAACATTAATAAAATATGCAAACAGGTTCAGACTTACATGCATACATGTGCTTGACTTTATTATAGTGCAATTCTTTGTAATCAACAGCATAATCAAAATGCAAGAAAGTGCCTTTACCATGACCTCCCCATGCTATCCCTGTTATATCTATGCCCACTTCTTTATCCGGTCTCTGTGAAGTCCAAACCTCTTCCCCAACATTATCAAGTTCTTTTAGTAATTAAATGATGGGATTGTGCAATTTTTGTTTGGAAACTGTTTTTATTTAGCACATTTTTTTTAAATGTTTACCCAACTTTATGAACATATTACTTTTTCTTGCTGCGTAGTGTTTTAAGATATGGACTAATTGGTTCCTTTAACCATTCATCCATGTTACGTTACTTAAGGATAAATGTATATTGAAGAATTTCTGGGGATACATTTTAGTGGTGTGGCTCACCAAGTTTAATATGAAGGCCCTCACCCTACACTTGAACTTTGTTGATTACAGACTAGGGTAACATCTCCAATCATCTCTTTTAAGTGATAAAAGTATCTGCATATGGTAGCCATTTAGAGTCTGAAGATGTGGCCATGAATTTATCCCCAAATGTTTGAAGATGTTTCTGGGAAAAGAGATCAAAAGTAAGTTTCAGGGCTGGATAGATGGCTCATTGGTTAAGAGACTGACATGGGGAACAGGTTACCAAAAACCAACTAAGCATCAGGGAGAGGTCTTGCTCTCACTGTTATAAGCCTTACTAACAGACCAGGCTACACATTGTCACACACATGCAGAGGGCCTAGGTTGGTCTCATGCAGGCCAACTCCTGTGAACTCAGGCCAGCTGTCTCTGTGGGTTCTCCCATTATGACCCTTCCCCCCCCACCGCTAGTTCAATCTCTTCTCCCTTTCTTCTGCAAGACTCTCTGAGCTCGGCCCAGTGCTTTTCTGTGTATCTCTGCTTCTGCTTCCATCAGTTACTGGATAGAGAATATCTCTGCTTGCAGTAGATGGCCAGTTCAGGCCCCTCTCCACCACTGCTAGGAATCTTAGTTGAGGTCATTCTTAGTGATTCCTGGGGTTTTCCTTGGTACCAGGTTTCTCCCTAACCCTGAAGTGCCCACCCAACAAGATGTCCCTTTTTTTACTCCCCCCCAAACCCTGCCTCCAGTTTACTCAGAAGGTCTTTTCTACTTCCCCTTTCCAGGGAAATCCGTACATTCCTCTTTAGGCCTTTCTTGTTATCTACCCTCTCTGTGGCTGTGGATTGAAAGTCGATTAACCTATACTTTATGATGTTTGTCTTTGTGACTTTAGATTACCTCACTCAGAATGACTTTTTTTTTCTAGTTCCATCCATTTGTCTACAAATTTCATTAGGTCATCGTTTTTTTGCAGCTGAGTAGTACTTTATTGTGTAAATATTCCACATTTTCCTTATCCATTCTTCGGTTGAGAGACATCTAGGCTGTTTCTAGGTTCTGGCTTTTATGAATGATTCTTGTATAAATGCAGTTTTCATTGTTCACTCTTATACCCATAGATAAGTGTAGCTCTTACCTTTCATCATGGGTGCTTCTCTAGCAGCAGACAGATACTATTTTAGAGATTTACTACCAGTCAGAATGTGGTGAATAAGTTACCATCCTGTGCCCACCCCAAATGGGACATCTATTAGACAACCCTACACTGAAGACTCAGGGAACATTCCAGAAAAGAGAGCACAAAGTTAATGACAGCCCAAAGATGAGGAGGACTGACACATTATAATTTCTTCTGGATGAGTATGGTTGCCTGGACAAGAGAAGAAAGGTCCAAACTAGCTGGTTGCAGCATGGGCTAAGGAAAATTTCACAGGGCCTCACTTCTACATGGAGAGCCTCATCAGCCAGAGGCTGTTGATGGAGGGAGAATGATTTTGATGAAATGAGACACCTATTCTAAGAGCTCAGCAAAGAAAGACTATACTATTTGGAATCAGTAGGTTGAATATGTGTATAGACATATATTTGTGTATATTTATGTGTGTGCACATACAAAGAGGTCATGAATTTGATATATTAGAGCTATTAGATGGGTGGTATGGGAAGAGTTAGAGAGCAAAGCGAATGAAAAATGATGCAAATATAGTGCATCAATTCTTAATTAAATTTTCAATTAAAAAACTAAAAAAATAGCAATTTAGAAAGTCTGAGTGATGCTGAGGTCCGAGCTTTAACACACTCTAGAAGATGCTGATGCAGTTCCCCATGGTCTTGTTAAACACAAACTTGACCTAAGTTCCCCTCATAGCTTAAAATGCCTAGCTTTCTTTTAGACAGATATGGAAGCTAAGAGGACAAATCATTGGTGACAAGCATTTAACTGTTAGGAATACACAACCTAAGTTATGGCTCTGAGAGAACTGAGGAGCCTATGTGGCACACTAGCCAGTGCCACCACCTCCTGGGATTACCTGAGATGGTCAAGTGGGAACCCTGTGGCACTTCCCAAACAAGAGCAGCAACCAATGATGAAGCCATCGAGAAAAGCATGTTGTGTTTTGGCATCCATTCTTTAATATCCTGAGTCTCCTCTGGGTGCCTGGGAGCCCATGAAAGAAGTACCTAAGAAGTACTGAGAGGAATTCAGCAGACATGATTGCTTGTCAGTTTCAGTAATACCAGCACCTCATACCAGCACCTCTTGTATCAGTGTAGCCAAAAGGAGAAGTTTTTTTGTTTGTTTGTTTGTTTTTGTTTAAATTTGTCTTCATGCAGGGAAGTTGGTGTATAGCGTCTGAATCATTTTACTCGATTTCATAATTATTCCCAGAGGACTAGAGATGAGTATAAAGTGAGAACGTTTGTGAGGATTTTCATTGGCTGTCAATTCTAGGCTGTTTATGAGGTGGTGCCATGATCACTGTTAGCATAAGGTAAGTGCATGGTCCATCATATCCTTCATGGTTGGATAAGAAGACAGCCAATTGACTCTGTAAAGATCCAGATAATATTGCAAGCTCTCAAAGCCAATTCTGCTGTTGTTGAACAAGACCATCTACAGCTAGCACATAAAAGAAGACATGGCTGTACTCCAAAAGTTCCATGTGGACACAGAAATGTTATCTCACACATTTTTTACATGTTTTGAATATTGCTTATCTTTTCCTCCAATCTTGCAAAACAAAATCATTTAGAAATGTGAAAACAATCTTAGCCATACAAAACATAAAAAGGGCTTTAGACCTCAGCCCATAATTTGACCTTTGCTGTAGTTGAACCTTAAAATGTCATGAACCTAGGGTGTGAAGACCTTGACTTTGCTTAGCATACTTCATTCAAGGAGGAAGGGTTTGCCAGAAGGGGGATTGGGAGAATCCCAAACAATGCACAATGTATTTCCAAGGGAGACACATGTTTCATTCACTGTCAACCACCTGGAGGATCTGATTCCACCGTGTTTACTGCTTCTGGCGAGATCAGGATTTATGCTGCAGGTTTGCCTCACTCAGGCTCCAAGCAGGAGACTCTGCCATGGTTTGTATTCCCTGCATCTGGATGTTTCATCTCTATTTTCAGTTGTTTTTCTTTTCTTCCAGCATCTGCCACAGAGCAGGCATATTGTACCTGTTCACAGAAACCCTTCAAAATAATCTCCAGTTCCTCTAAGACTCCCAGAGGCTGAAATCCATGCTGCTTTGAGTTAGTGTGACAGGCTCTTAGTTTTTGCCCTGGTTATAGGGTGAGCATCCCCAAATATCACCCATGTGATTTCGGCTGCAGATAGCAATATGACCTCTATCTGACTACCACTATTAGGAGTGACAGCAAGCACAAATATTCCCTCAGCAGATAATTAAAGAGAACCTGTTCCCAAGTTGATACTGTCTTTTGTGTTAACCTTTCCACTTCTTTAATCTCATCAGTGAAGTTTCTTAGATCAGACAAGGGGGGCAGAGAGAGGTTTGATCTCTATTTGAAGAAAAAGAAATAAAAAAGAAATGGGTTGAGCAGTTTCCCTAGAGTCACCAAGCAAGTCCTTCACTGAGCTAGAATGAACATGTACAAGTACGAAGTTGTCAAGCTTGCTAAATCCTTCAACTATTTATATAGAATCCCCAGTCTCTTCAGAACAAATTTGCATTTAAGAAACTTAACTGTATGCATTTTTGGGTATAGTACTTGTATCCTAAGACCTTGATATGGCTTTGAAGTTTATAACATTCTAACTAGAAAGAAAACAATAGAAAGAAATACAGCTTCCAAGAGGACTGGCAAGCCATTGGGAGCAAATGATGACTCTTATATGAGACTGTTGTGTCACATATGGTAGCAGAAATTACATACACACAGCATATATGCTTGTATATATACAAGATTCTTTCCAGAATTTAAAAAGCCTTCATGTTAATTTGATTCGACCATTTGAGTTCACCAAGAGTTCAGACAGACTCAACAAACTTCTAGTGGATCTCAGTGGTATTTAATCTTAAATATAAAGTTTTAGAAAGAAATCCAAATGTTTACATGGTCAAGTAATTCTAGTAGAATCAGGAAAAGAAATAATTAAAATATAAGATTAGTGTTATTATTACATAAAAGCAATCATATAAAACACATGAAAAAACATTCCAAATACTGATAGAATTAATTAATGCAAAATTAATTTGTTGAAGTCCTGCTCCCTCCTCATGTGATATTATTAGAGGGTATTGGATTGGGAATAGAATTAGATCAAGAAGTTGACCCACTCAAAATGGAATCAGTACCCTTAAGTCAGAGAGCAAGATAGTGCTCTTTCTTCTAAGTCAAGGTACACCAAAAGGTGAATCACCCACTTGCCACAAAAGCCCCCGGACAAAGAAAGTCATGTTATGATTTGGGATTGTAGATCCTAGAATTAGGAGAAATAAATTAAAATAAATCAAATTCTGTTGTTTATAAGATACCTTGACTGTCATTTCTTATTATAGTTGCCTGAATGGGCTAAGACAATTCATGAGAAATAAAAATAAAGCACATGAAATACAACTGATAGGAAAAGACCCATGAAAATGTCAGGATTATAGACCCTACTACTTTTCCCCATCTGAAGGAACATAGAATTAAAGAGAGTTCTAATGACTTCTCATTATGCCCATAGATCAATGCATTTTTCAAATTTCATGAAAGATACTTTTTCTTTTCTTTTTCTCAGTGAATGGAGATTGACTGCACAGCCATAAATGAGATATCTGTATCACAGCCCTGCCTTTTGTGGAATCAGTGATCATTGTGGAAAAAGGAGGGGAAAGTTGGCAAAATTCAGAAGGGGCAGATAATTACAAGGAAACTGTTTTCCAGACACAAGAGGACAATTATACTTGTGAACTCACAGCAGTTATTTTTATTTTTCAAGACAAGATTTCTCTGCAGCCTTGGAGCTTGTCCTGGAACTAGATCTTGTAGACCAGGCTGGCCTTGAGCTCACAGAGATCCACTTGTCTCTACCTCCCAAATGCTGGGATTAAAGGCATGCACCACCACCGCCCAGCTGAACTTGCAGCAGTTATAACAACATCCACGAGGTCCGTTCAGGCTCAGGCCAGATGCCATCCAAGCACAGAAAGAAGAGATAGGCATGGAGCTCCATCACTGGAGGATGAGCTATTGGCAATTGATATGTATTTGGAGAGGATAGAGTCAATTTTCTTTAAATGTGTTGCCCCTGGTAGGTTGAATATAGTTGAAAATAGTCCAATATAGCTGAATATAGTCCAATAACTATATACTTAATAACATAAACCCAACACTAATGGGATTGGAGGCATTTGTTTGTTTTAAATTGAGAGCACAAAATTGAATGGATATTGACTGTATTCAATCCAGGAGAAGTTAAGGGAGGCAGATAAATGTAATAAACATACAATGTATGAAAATCTTTAAGAAAACATACATTAAAAGATAAAAAATTAAATTAAATTCAGAATTAACTTCTTTAGACTAAATTGATAATTTTTAAAGTAATACAGCTCATTGAAAACACAATGAGGTAGACATTTATGAGAATTACCAAAGTAAGACATAGTGGCGCCCTCACATGATAGTGTACCAACGTTCTCCCCAGTGCTATCATTGCGGCACAGTAGGTAAAAGGACACCTCTGTCTATTACTTACTTGTATCAAAATTACAAGTTGTGGTAGTTAAGGTCTTAGAAGGTGTGATGAAACCTGCCTTTTGCTCACACAGTGAATATCGTCCCATTTCACCTATAAGTAAGTTTTGTTTTTAACTTTACCTTAAATATCCTCTGTGTCTGATTTGGCAATTCCACGTATAAAGATGTGCATGAGGAAGTTTTGCACAATTTAGAAATATTATGTAATCTCTGCAAATAGGTCCAGCCATTGCAGCATGTACAAGATTTTCAAATAGATAAACATCTCATACTTAAATATTTAGAGAATATATACTATGAACATTTCATGAACTTTAATGCAGGAATAAAACTTAGATTTTCATAAAGCAGAAGAAGATAGCAGTGTGAGGGTAGATTTATAGGATTAAGGTACAAGAGGACAGCAACATTGTTGAGTTTATAAACTTCACAAAGAAGAAAACAGCATCATGGTTAGGCATATACAATTCAACTATTGAATTAAGACCTAAGCTTCATGATGTGTGGCCTTGGACAGGACATTTGAAATCTCTTCATAGTATTCATCTCATCATAAAATACGTAGTACTGAAATTATGAGACTCCAAATTAAAATCTGTACACAGACTGACAGTAAATAACAACTGATATTTTTTTTAAAGATTTTTAGCTATTTTTGAAAACTTCTTATAAGAAGCATGTGTTAAATTAAAATTAAAAAATTGAGAAGTAAACAAAGTTGTCGTGAAACAGAAGTGAGCTGTAAAATATTGAAACAGGTAAATGTCAGTGGCAACAGTTCAAGATGGACCCTGGTTTTCTCTATTCTGTCTCCTAAATGGTTTGTGATAAGGATCTGGCATGCTTATGAAGGGAGATTTTATTACTCAGGGAGAAGATGACATGTTTTCAAGCAAGTCTGTGTGCTTCCAGCTTGCTCAGTGCCACACACCTGCAGTCTGCTCTCATTCCCGTGCCTGACTCAACTGTATGTATTGCACACCTGACCCTGTGGCCCGCCGCAGCCCTCTTTCTCTCAGTAGCTTCCCACACTTTCCTGGTGCTTCTGTTTTCCTCAACTCCATCCAACTATCAAGCTTAATTACCTCCGTGAAAACTTCTGCCAGTATAATTCCTCCAGTTCTCTGATCTCCCTTTGCTGAACGCCCTTATGCATTTGAGTCATCCAGAATGATTCAGCAGTTTATGGTAATGCGGTGAGCGTGTTGTTATGATTGTCACTGTACTGCAGAATTCCGAGAATGGGTGCTTGTATTTTTAAAATCCAAGGCATCATGGCCAAAGCTTGTTTTATCTTCTGTTATCCTAGGGAGACAGGGTCACTGCTGAAGAAGAGGTGAACCATACCTGTACAGAATGCATTGGTTTGGTTTTCAGGGTCTAGACAGAGGTGTGCCTAATTATGAACTCAGTATGAACTTATTTGGGAAGGTATCATATAACCTACAGGAAGTAGCTATTCCCTGTTCAGAATAATTGTGTGGAGCAAAAAAACATGAGGACAGGCCTCAGAAAATCTAAACTGAAACATTCCTACTTAAAGGAGGGAAATCCAAGTTTCTGAGGTATTTAACAGTGTGTTTATCTTGGGGCCTGTCAGACAGGCCTGTCAGGTATACATGGATGACAGAAAATATTCTCTCACCAAACAATGTTTCCAGCAATGAAGGCTCTACTTTAAAGGTACTCTTACACAACCCCCACGTATAGACATATTAAAGTAGCATTTTGCCTAGATAAACATGCTTTCTTATTTTCAATCTACAATGATGCAATCGCTGTCAAAAAAACTGCTCTCCTAAAAAATTGAAGTGCCCAAATTATAGATAGTAGGTTATATTATACTTTACTCTCCACATCACAGGCTGGCTTCATGCTCTGTTGTTTTGAGATGCAAAATCATGAAAATTTTTATCTGGCACATTTAATGAATTTTAATGGATATAAAATTGTGGGTTCTTTTGCTTTGCTTTTAAAAAAACTTGTCTTAGAATTGAGATATTTTTCAATCAAACTTGAAAGTCTGAGCAAGACGTCAGATATTCCACTTTCCATGCTCGCTGCATTCTGACTGTTCCAGCAGCTATCTACATCATAGTGTCTGAGACTCTTTCTTGAAGCATTTGAAAAGATCAAAAATATTGTAACGATAACTTAATAAAGATCTACATCCCACTCAGAGGTTTTGTGTTTTGTCTTTGCTGCTTCAGATTAACATTATATATATCTGAGACTCTGTCAGCTCCAACCATGGTTTAGAAATTACTTATTTCTCCAGCTCTCAATGCTCTCAGTATTCTTAAAAATAGTATAGACTTAACAGAGTTCTTAACACTCACAAAGCAGATTCCTGGGCATCACCTTGAGACATAATGAATCAGTTGGTCAGATAATTTTCATTTTCTTTAAGCTCCAAGAAAATGATAATGTTATTAGTATATGTACAAAAGTTAAGTCATTTCTATATATGTATAATAAATATTTCATTTCTTTAAAAATATTTTGTTTAATTTATTGTTTTTTAAAAATACTTTCTATATAACACATCACTTGCTTGTAGTTCAAAATTGAAGTTATATACAAATGAAATATCTATATTTCTGATGTGTTCTTGGATTTGATCTGCCAGTATTTTATTGAGAATTTTGCATCAATGTTCATGAGTGAGATTGGTCTGTAATTTTCTTAGGAATATCTTTATGTGGTTTGGGTATCAGGGTAATTGTAGCCTCATAAAAAGAGGTTGGCAATGTTCCTTCAGTTTCTATTGTGTGGAAAATTTTGAAAAGTATTGGTATTAGTTCTTCTTTGAAAATCTTGTAGAATTCTAAGCTGAAACCATCTGGTCCTGGGCTTTTTTGGTTGGGAGACTTCTGATGACTGTTTCTATTTCTTTAGCAGTTATAGGTATATTTACTTTGTTGATCTTGTCTTGATTTAATTTTGCTAAGTAATATTTATCCAGAAAATTACCACAACAAATTTAAAAATTCCAAACTTTGGGGGTGCTTAGATGGCACCAATTATAAAAGTGCTTCATATGAAAACTGGTGATCTCAGTTTGAACCTGAAAATCCACATAGAAGTGGACTGAGAAAATTGGCTCCACAAAGCTCAACTCTGCATCTTCACACCTGCCATGGCACACAAATGCCCAACCCATCTCTCTCTTTAACACAATAAATAAATAAATACACAAACAAACAACGTAGTAAATGATCTAATTAAAAAAAAAACAAACCCTCAAATTAAAAAGATCCTTAGTATCAAGTTTTGGGGAAGATGGGCATCTACAGAAAATTCACTGTATCAATAACCAGAGAATACATCAGTATAGGAAAGTGGAGTATTGCTGGGAAATTTTGGGTAAGTTTATATTCTACCCACTTCATAATCTAACATGTCTCTCATGAGTATGCACTCAGGAATGATGAGAACAAGACTATGCCTATAGAACAAACACAAAAGTTTATAATACGGTGATTGACAGCAGCTCCAAACTGAAAAGAGAGGTTATAAATTCCATGGGAAATTATAAAACTGATATTTATTCATACATAAACATAAAATCAATAATGAAAGTGACTTACTGATACATGTTTTTTGTGAATCATAATACATCATGTACAAAAAAAAAAAAAAAAAAAAAAGCCAAGCACAGGAGAACACATACACTAGGATTTCTTTTATATAAAACTCAAGACCAGTTAGAGTGGTGTCTACTGTCTGGGTTGGGAATATACAAAAAGACAATAGCTGGTGGCTTTCTTGAGGTTGCTAGAAAATGTGCATTGATTTCTGAATGCAGTTACCAGGTTGTACATACAGGTAAAAGTTGCATGGTTCTACAAAATGAATCCATGTTGCCACAGTCTTTCTCAATGAACACATTAGCGAAAATATATACAACTCTTCTGCTGTATGTGATTGAGGGAAGGAATTTATAAAAGAAAGGATGTTGAAATATACTTTCTTATAATACAAACACATAGGTTCAATAATTATTGCCTGTATTTTGAAAATAACCACTATTGGAAAAAGAAAATGCATTCTTGCCACTCAAAGAAATAAAAACGAAGTATTCAGAAAGCAATGGAAAACATAAGGAGCAGTAAGCAGAATAAAATCAATACTTCGGTCATTTCCTTCAGTGAAGGCAAAATAAATTGTCCTAAAAAAAGCACAGATGATAAAATTCACTTACAAAATGTAGTCTTATTGTTTACAGCATACAAAAGAATAGGGACAGAAAGACTGCTAACAAATATAAATAAAAGTATGTTCAAGGTGAAAAAGACATTTAAGAAAAAAAATCATTCAACCCTATGCTTCTGTTTACTGAACAAAAAGGAAACATTGGATATACACACATACAGATGTGCATGTCTAATATATGTAGAGGAGGACCCGCTTGTTTGTCCCGGCCACCCAGAACCAAAATACACACAGAAATTGTATTATTTAAATCACTGCTTGGCCCATTAGCTCTAATATCCCATTGGCTAACTCTTAAATCTTAATTTAACCCATTTCTATTAATCTGTATATCATCACGAGATCGTGGACTACCAGCAAAGTCCCAGCACGTCTATCTCCGATGGTGGATCCATGGCATCTCCTGACTCCACCGTCTTCCTCCCAGCATTCTGTTTAGTTTCCCCCACCTAGCTCTGTTCCCCTACAGATCTGCTATAGGCCCAAAGCAGTTCCTTTATTCATTAACCAGTTAAAGCAACACATAGACAGAAGGACCTCCTACACCAAATATATACAATTCAGATGTGTTTTATGAATGCTTCTGCTTTTTAATTTCTATCTACTAAACTATATCTTTATTTTTATCTTGTTAATTTGTTTTTAAGTGTATGGGTGATTTGTTTTTATGTATGTCTGTGCACCATTTGCATGCCCACAGAGAACAGAAGGGGGCCTTGAATTCCCTGGAACTGGAGTGGATACTGAAAATCAAACCCAGATCCTTTGGAAGATCAGCCAGTGCACTTAAAACACTGAACGATCTCTCCAGATCTTCAAATGCAGTTTTTAAAAACAACAGCATACACTGAATAAAGCTATAAATTTACATCATTGTCTTCTAAAATCTTGGACAATATCTAATGGTTTAATTTATACTGAAAGAAACTGAGACAGGTAGTTTAGACTGATGTGATTCTGTTTAAAATGTTATTTTTTCTTTTCTTTTTTTTTTTTTTTTTTTTTTTTTTTTGGTTTTTCGAGACAGGGTTTCTCTGTAGCTTTGGTGCCTGTCCCGGAACTAGCTCTTGTAGACGAGGCTGGCCTCGAACTCCCAGAGATCCGCCTGCCTCTGCCTCCCGAGTGCTGGGATTAAAGGCGTGCGCCACCACCGCCCGGCTAAAATGTTATTTTACTTGTTAAATAGAAATAGCTATGTAATTATTTTCTGGAAAGAAATATTATTGTTTTGCAAAAATCCTAAAGGTGAGCCCCAACAACAACTATAGCTATGGTCACAAGGTAACCTGTTGTTCCTTTGAGTATTTGGAAGAGCATAGGCATTGCCCTCTTACGTCCAGGCATCATATGTTTATTTACTTCTGTTGCCAGAAATGTAGCAGGAAAAAGCTAGGAAGAGCACGTATTCCCCTGGCTGGTTTCTTTTGCTGTAGTCAGAATGAAGAGCTAGTATCTATTTCTGCAAGTTTGGGCTTTTGTGAATTCCCGGGCTAATTGATTCTATTTCTACTTCACTATACAAACATCTCCCACTTGTGTCTTCAAATTTTCATTTCAAATATCTTCCATTTAATCAAGAATCAATTTCTGACTTAAATAACTTTTATCATGAAAAATTGTATAAAAGAGAACGAAAAAAATGTACTAAAATATTGCAGACCAGAACCATACAAAATATATAGCAAACACAACATTTTGTGTGAAGTGTTTCTCTTGTGATGAGGTGTAGTACATAGTCTCTTACTGTTGTAGTCTGCTGGAAGTTCACAGCAGAAACTGCATTGAAGAAACATGCTAGATAGGGCTTTATTTTCAGTTAATGGAACATGCTGTCCTTGTTCTGTAGGTTTGAACTTACTTGTAAAATTTGAAGTAAATGGATGGGATCACAGCCCTGAAGTCAGAAAGGTCAGTGCAGAATGGTACCTTTTATACCCACAGCACGTTTCCTCAGAACCAAGACACCTGGGGAGGCTTTGCCAATTCATGGGATGCTTTAATTACATGGAGGCAGCAGGGAGTCTTTCATTTGGAGTAGTGCAAAAGTGAGTCACTCACAAAGTGACAGTTGTGATCCTTGGTGCCATCAATGTTTCTGTTTATGATACTTTTTTCTCTCAATATTTAAAAATGTACTTAAAATATTTAAGAAGAAAAATTTTATGGAGAATACTGGGAAGGTAGAAATCTCTCTAAAGACTAAGGTATGTAGAGAGGTGTAAATCAAGGATTTAGGGAATCCTTTTAATTTTAGACTCTGAACCCATGCTTAAGTAGAGCAGTGATTATTAATATTGTTATCCTATTAGTCATTAAAGACTTACTTAGAAGTAAGGTTGACTTACTCCAAGTTAAGAAACAAACAATCCAGTCCTCCAGTGGATAGTCAGTTCTCATCCCCTTTGGCTCAAAACAGTGACAAGAACATCTCAGGGAATACCATTTACTGATGGAAATGAATGACTATCATTTGTTATCATACACAAAACCATTATAGAAACCGTCACAATGTTAGGATAACATCTTTTATGCAGCCCTTTGAAGTAGTTAATTTCTCACAGAAATTTCCCCTGGTACTTTTTTGAATTATGGAGATTGTAGATCAATATTTCACAATTCACAATAGGATTATTTATTTTATATAGATAGCATTTTGGTACTGTTGTTTGAAGGCAAAAGTCCCCAAAGAGAAGATGGAAAGTTTATGAGGAGAATACAGTTTTCTTAATAAATAAAAAGTGATCGATCAAATACGGTGTGAAAATGAAAATGAATATTGAAATTTGATATTTTAATTTGATATTTTTGTATAAGTTCATAAAATTGTTATCCACATCAAGATAATAAACACAACTATCATTTCCAAAACATCATTGTGTCTTATGGTATCTCCACTTTCACACTCATCCTGTTGAGACATTAATTTTGTATCCTGAAATCTTGATAATATCTTTTTATTGTATTTTTTGTAGCTCTCATAAGATTTCCTAAATATAATATTGGATGTGAATGGGGAGAGCATATAGGTGTTCTTTTTATAGCCTAAAAGGGACTACCTTTAGTCTTTAGCCATAAAGTGTGAGGCTAGTTGTAGGCTATTTGTAGATATACTTTAGATAACACTTATCAGGAATGGAATGTGGGTATCTGTAAATTTCTTTCTGTTTTCCTAACATTCTAATATGGGTGCAAGCATTGATTTTTCCAGTGTTAAACTAATATGAGGTCTGTTACAAAGAGTTCTTTTTTATGCATCTTGGTGTTGTCCTTACCAGTTTTCTCCTAGATGTTATATCTTCTTATCCTTTATCCCCTTTTATTTCTATCTCTGATTTGGAGTAATTGGTTACAATACATCGTGTGTAATCATCATTTGAGTGTGAAATCCTTATGTGTGTTCAGATATATGACTTGAATACTTTTAATCTATCTACCTTTTGCTCACTCTGGCTACTTCCCTCAAATATGAATCTGACTACTTGAGGATGTCCCCACTTAGCTAATATTGCTTCTGTTATTGTTTTTCTTCTTCTTTTGTCTATTTCCTTTTATCCAGTTGCTCTGTATCCAAACTTAACTTGTTTTTCTCTTGCATGTAAAATTTCCTCTAATTCTGGTTGGTGTGATTTTTTTTTTCCTTCTCACACATTATGTTTCTTATCTCTGGATGTTGCTTCATTCCCACTGCTGAAAACTCAGCAAATATGAAACATCCTGCTTCTTTCTCAAGTTCTCTGCATATTTAACTCTTTATCCTGGGGCCGCTAACCAGACAGCTCTCCCAAGACTAATTTCTCACTCCTCTAGTCTGGGAATCAACTGTTTTCATTTTTTGCTCTTTGTCCCTGTGTACTGGACTAGATACCCTCTAGGCAGCTGGGTGGGTGTGTCCCAGGTCTGCTTTTCACTGTCCCTGGCTCTCACTTTCCAATATGTAGTTTCTGGAAATATATTTTCTGTATTTTTACATTTCCAATCATTCTTTCAGCTGTCACATACATCCAGCATCCTTTCCCTCTCTTACTCCACTTAGCCACAGGGAACTCCAAATCATGTCCTCTACTTTCCCGTGAGATAGGCCCATTTGGAAAATGCTTTTCCTAGTATCCAAAATCGTGTGCTTGAAAGCTTGTCATTGGAGTAGCTTCTAATACATAAAAAATACCATTACCTTTTGTGGGAGATCTAAGAATAAAATTTATAAATAAATATTTAAATATGTGTACATGCTTATAAACATTGTATAGCATGGCTAAAGCAACTGTTTATAATTTGTTACTTCAAATTTACGGAGGCCCTAAGGTGGACTCTGTTTTCCCACTTTTTAAATCAGGACCAGTTTTTCTTTTGTCTTGACCGAAAGAATTTTGCAAATATGATGCTGAGGCCAATTCTACAACCACACAGCAAGAGGCCTTGGCAGTTCAGCTTTTTCTGTGAAACCCACAGCAGGGAGAGTGAAAACAGGCACTTAGAAGGTGTTTTTGTTGAAAAGCGTTGGTTTCTCACCTGGATCCAGGATGAAAGCCTGGCATTCTGCCCTCATGCTGTGTCTGTCAGTCTCTTGTGCTTTCAGTGAAGGCACAGAGATAACTTAGTATGTATAACCTTTCTTCTTGGGTCACATAAAATTCCAGGAAGAACAGAACCTCACAGGATAGATTATCCACTCTCTCCAATGAAGAAAATTATTCATGATGGAAATGCTACACCCTCAGCAATTAGTAAATGAACAATTAACAGTTTTTTTTTTCCAGAGTGACCACTGTATGGGACAAGCCAAGAAAATAATGGTCCAGTGATAGTTTGGACTACATATTACCTAGGACTGTTTGGTTGCAAATAGCCTCTTGCCTTCTATCCAAACCTCGACCTCATGTTAGTACCCTAACAGTAACTGAATTGGGGTTATTGGACCTCTTTACCTATTTCTCCAACTTGTGCCACAATGAATCAATCTTTTCCCACTCCTATCCCCCAGTACTCTTATTTATAGTTGGAAGATTGCTAATGAGTAGCTGAGTTCATCTATTTTATAACTACTGGGGTTTTGACTCAAAAGTTCTGGTAATGAGAGAAATTCTGGACTGGCTTGATAGGATGTCAGAAGTCTATTGCAAATGAGACTTGTAACTCACGCGGAGGAGACCAAGGGCAGTGAGTCCCCCTTGCCTGGGGGAGATCCCAGTCAAGGTCAGCAAGCCCTGCTCACTGACCAGAAATTACCCAGATCCCCATAAAATTATGAGCTTATTGCTGTTTGTTTCAAACTACTGTGTTTCAGGGTGACTAATTATCACCAGTAGTCAATAATACTACATGTTTACAAACAGATACTAATGATCAGACTACTGCATATATTAGTCATAGTTAGTCTACCCGTCTGGGTGACAGGAAAAGGAGAACAGCAACTTGTGGGACATTTGCAGGTTTTAGCTCAGTATTTAAGTATCACCATTTTGGGTAACAATGTTTTTGTTCATTAGTAACACAAACTATTATCATTTTAAAGCAATGTGATGTACTATCATATAATCCATTACAGGTAAAATTTGCTTTGAAAATTAGGATGTAGGAGGCTCTTGAAAGTTTCAAAGTTATGTGAATTATTTCTTCATATTTCCATAGAGATACACTATTAAAACTTCCTTCTAAATGCTTTTAACAATTTACATTCAGTTTTTGCTATAAATTCACCATTATAAAATATATAGAATTTAATTTACAGAAAATGCTCAGAAAGATTCCTGTTGTGAAATGCAGTAACTGAAGGGAAATTTTGGAAATTTTTTGGAAAAAAACCCAACATTCCCCGTATTAGTAGGATCTGTATAACTGTGTACCAGGTTCTGCCAACAGCGTCCAGACATAGGAAGTCTTTGCATGGAAAATCACCTTGGCAACTATGAAGAATGAGTCTTGTGTATACATGTGGCAACCTAGTGTGATTTGTGCAGAAAGGTCAGCCCATTAAGTGTTTCACTGAGAGAATATTTGAAGGCAACATTATAATATTTTAAAGAGAAAATTGCCTGAACAATTATCTAGTACTTTTGGAAAGTCAGAGGGCAATAAAAAAATATTCATAGAATTACTTGGGTTTTCTAAAACTTCACAATGAAGAATGATTCCTCTTTATTGTGTTTGATTAAGAGAAGCATTGGAGAATTGAGAACCATAGATCTTGAATGGAGTACTAACATACAGATATTGTCCTAAAAAACATGCTTTTAAAATCAAAAAAATATTGATCTGGAAAGGGATTTTAGTGTCATTTTGTAAGGTCTGGAGAATGATCTACTATATCTATGGTTTGATGATGGGCAAGTGAAGTTTACTAAATATATAAAGCTGAGGAAAAGGGTAAGTAGTAAGAGATAGATAGGTAGGTAGATAGATAGATAGATAGATAGATAGATAGATAGATAGATAGATAGATAGATGGCAAAATACTATCAAATCAGGCATTCAAAACCTCCAACAGTACTGACTGGGTTTGTTGAGGTGATTGGAATGCTGAGGCTGTCAGCTGGTGCCTGATTGAGCTTTTCTTTCTTACTGTAGTAATTTTTATTATGGGATAAATATTGATAAACTATGTTCAAAATGGTTTACTGTTCAGTTGTTTTTAAGAACACATTGTTTTCACTCTTCTGATGTCTACCTGTTTCTCCTACCTGTCACATAGTCAGGAGAACTAGCCCATCCCCAAGCAAGGAGTCTTGGGGGAGCCTAAGACAACATGCTTAAGTTTAAAAAGGCATTTGTGAGGAGCAACCCATTTCTAGAGCCAGCTGCTCAGTGAGCTAAAATGGCACATGACCCATTTGTATAATTAATAAATTTAGAATTTTATAATTTAAGTCACAAGTGTTCACAGTACATCTATCATGCTTAGAGTTTAAGTGACAATCATTTAAACCTATAATGTTGATAAATATTATGCTTGTATTTGGGAAAGAAAGTAAAAGGAAGATTCTTTAAAAATTCAAAAACATAGTATTACAGATTGAGTATCCTTAGTATCCTTAATCTGAAAACCTGAAACCAAAAATGCTCCAGAATCCAGAATATTCTGTGGGCTGGTAAAATGTCATACATATTTTTTCTATGAAACTCTTTTTATACAAAATATTTAAAGGTATTCTTTAAAATTCACCTCCAGAATGCATGAAGTATACCTGAGGCATAAATTAATTTTATATTTATATTTGTCTCATTATCAAGATATTTCATTATACATAAGCAATATTTTAGCATTTTAAAAATTCTAAAAAGTAACACTTCTGTTATCAATCTTTTCAGATAACCAATGTTCAATCAGTAATAAAAATGAAAGAATTAATAATGTATGCTTTAAATTGAATATCCCAAACATTATCCTTGGCAATACTAATAAACTATCAACGACTTTACTTTTATAAGGAACTACTTAGAACATTGAGATCCAAGAATTATTGCGAATATCAGAGTTTGATATAATAGGGATAATTATATTTCTAACTAAATAGCCTTTACAGATACGACTGAGGAGGCTTTTGGTAAAGACCAGAAAACTATGACTTATAGGACTTATCTAAAGTACCAACTGTTTAAAAAATAGTTTATTGCAACAGTCACATCTGTTCCATCTACTGTTCTCTGAATGCTTTTGTACTACAGGAGACACAGAGAATGTCTGTGGAGACTGTCTGGGAATATTTGAAAATATTTATTGTCTGATCCTTTATTTAAATTAAAAGTCACTGACCTCTAGGCTTGAGATGAACAGGACTCAGCACTGCCGTCTCTGAATTCCTGATCCTGTAGAAAATCCAGAAATTATGATCATACCATGAGACATGTACTCAAGGAGAGAAAGTCACTTACTGATATCTGTTTCTTTAAGCAGTTGTATTACAAACATGGTCTTAGATTTCTCATCTTTTTTGTCTTTATACAAGTTCATAGTCTTGTTTGACATTTTTATTTTCAGACTTGTCTTGTAAATGTAAAGATGATTTGAGAAATATCAGTGATTATACAATTGCATAAAGAATGTTATAAGTCCGGTTGCTTTGGAAAAACCACTAACCTGTGGGGCGTAGAAAGGCAAGCAGGCTCCCCACTCTTTTGTGACTTGACCTTGAATTTCTCTGAGAGAATAGACATCAGTAAAATGCTGTGCTCCCAGGACATAGTTCTCACACATGGCCGAGGCAGAGGCTTCAGCCACTGTGTCAACATCTATTTTCTAGGAAGAGGAAACAAGAACTTTATTACCATTAATTCAAAACTCTCCCACCTGAGCATTGCCACACCAAGTCAGAATCTACCTAAATGGTTCCCAATTATGAGAAAGAGCCAAACACACATTCAGAGTGTATTATACTTCATTTCACTCTGGAAAGTATGGGGATATCTTAGGAAATTAATGAAACTTTGGAAGTTATAAAACAACCTCAGTTATTTAAAACCACAAATATTTATTATTTCATGATGTAGAGGTCTTCTTCTATAGTATCATTCTCAAACTCTTCTATGCTTCTATGGGACCACATGTAATGACTGCTAAGGGAACACAGAATAACACCCTCTCCTTAAGATGCTTGTAATTACATTATCTAGCATGCAATACAAAAGTCACTTATTCTATTTTATTATTATGTGATGATCATAGGTCTGGTAATTGAAATGTATGCATTCATTTTAAAGAACCACTAATAATTATTTAACAACATTTTAAAGAAGTGCACATGAAGATCCTCATTCCTTTAAAAATCTGATTTTGTTTATTGACTTTTACCCCAGAGTTTGGACAATCTTGATGTGTGTAGACTATAATACCAGTGAATTTACATTTTAAGTGGAGCTGTGCTTGCATTATTGCTGTTCAATTTATATCTGGGTTGATCTTTTACATTAGTTTAAGCTGAAAATTCTGCTTAAAATCTATGGCCTGACTGTTGTATATTGTCAAAAGGCAAACAGGACCTGTGCTTATTCTTGGATGAAAGATATAACATAAGTGTTTTAGATATCTACACATCCTATTCATCAAAAGCGTGGTTAATCTATGAATATGTGTTATTCTATGAAAAACTATGCCCAAAAGGAACATTTCTAAAAGGAGGCAACCAGAGTGCAGGAACATGACATGGCTGAGTATCTATGATACAGAATTATGGAAAACTCTGGAACATAGCCAAGGGCATTTTGAGGTAGAAAAGGGAGCAGTAATTTCTGAACAACTGCTCACCAAGCTGATGGATTTAGCCACAGTGGTCCCCATGGTCTTATAGGACATGAGTCATGATCATAAAGTTGCATGAATGATACTTGCTGTGTGGGGAGAGGTAATGCTTTTCTATGCAAGGAAAATTTTACCTTTAGTTCACTTCAACTATATTGTGTTGAATACACAAAGCATTGATATTATAACTAAGAAATAGAGGTTTGTGATTAGAAGTAGTACAGTTTAATTTTTCATGTACTTATGTGGTTTTATATGCCACTTGAAAAGCAATAGACATTTTGTTTCCTTCACAGGAGAAAAGAACATAATAGTTTTACAATTACCAAGAGTAGGCTTGGAGAACCTGGACAAATCATTCTGTTCCTTAATCCAGACCCACTGCAGGCATGTCAAAGGCAAAAGCTGAATGACAGTGGTATAAGAAATTGAAGCAGAAAGCAGCTAATGCTGCTTTGCAAATATTAAAAGGATTAAAATACAATTTGAAAGCAGAATTGACCAACAGGATAATTTGGTAAGATATATGGGATTCTTCTTAGTTCAGAAGATAGAGATTAAACGCAACAGGCAATATATGAGCAGAAAGTGGACATAATACATCAGACAGCATAGTTCTTTATCCACATATTGCCATAAGGTTGCTTTCCAGATTCACATGTTATTATTGAAGAAACTATAATGAACATTAGCAATTGGGCATGTCAATATTTTGTTCCCAAATGTCACCAGCAGTTACAAATAAACCATTTCAGCCATAGTCTTTTGTGGACCCTATTCTTATTGCCACAGAAGGTTGAAATAACATGCATATTGTATATTGTGATCTGAGTTACTCAGTAAACCCAAAAGCCTAAGAATATTTTAACTGGTGTCTATATTGCACAATGTACAAATCAATGCATGTCAAGACATATAAGTGGTCATAAATGTTATTTTCATTTGGAGGTTGTTATAATGGTGGGAGGATACTCTGGATGTAGAGACCATCTTTGGTAAAGTTCTTGCTAACATCAGCAGTTGACAGTAATTCATGAAGTGTTAGATAAATGAAACATCATGCATATTAATCAGCTATTATGTGCCAGGTAAGTGCTAAGTGAATCTTATCACAATGTCAATAATTAGAGATAACTATTGCATATTCAGGAGATAAGAAGACAGACTGAAAACTTAATAATGGAGTTGACAGATGTACTAATCTATGACACATATATATGTAAAATATCCATATCCATAAAATGAAAATAAATATTTTGAAATAGTAACCCAACAGTCTTTGATTGGATTTAAGGTCTACTACACAAGATGGAACCTATACATAGCACCTGTCAGAGACAAGAATTTGTGGCTAGATGGGTCATAGACTCTAGGTGAAAACCTATTACTATTCTATGGACATATTACTAAATGGACATGGTATTAAAATGACTCATAAAGACATGTACTTGGGGCCTATGCATGAAAGGTAACCACTCTAACAGCCCAATCCCTGACCCGTACCTCAGCTTGTATGTCTTTTATTATTAGATATTAATAGCCTTTGTATCCTATCAAAGTGATTGATTATATTTTTTGCAAATATTTTTACTCTTTCTCTCTCTTACTTACCATTTCATTCCTTTGTGTATATTTTGACAATGACATTTCTAATTTTAGTGAATCCATGCATAATATTTATATAAGTGTATGTATGAGTGCATATATTGTTTGAATCCTTCTATCAGATCTGCCTCAGGAACATTCTCTTATGGTTAGTGCATCATGTTTAAGTGTATTTTCTACACAGTTACATGAATACATCCTCTCAACATGCCTCATAGAACCTTTGTTGGTCTACTCTTTATATTTTGTCCTATGACTGTGATCAGTTCATGGGATATTTTCTTTGGATGTTAGAGAGAAAAATCTTTTCTATATGGAAATTTAATTAGCTTAATATAATAATTGAACAAATATTTTTGACTCATTTTTAATTGACTCAACACAAACAGAATAAACTTTACATACTCGTCTACAATGGCACCTTAGTCATAAGTCCTAAGAGTTACCTCTTAATTTTAACTTCTGTTGGACTGATCCATTTATCTCTTCTCCTGGCTATCCTATTCTGACTTCTTGATGTTTTCTCTTGATAACCAGAAAAGCTCTTTTGTCGACTGTGCCTTCCAAACACTTTCCCATTCTTATATAATTGTATTATAGTCTTGATCAATTCCACAACAAAACACTCTGACAGATTTAAGTGTATTGGGTTGGACTCACATGTTAATGTCAGGATAAAAATTTCCTAATATACTGTGAGTCTCTCAATATAATAAAATTGTGACTTATCATTTGAAAAAAAATTACTTAGTTTTAAAAAGAATTTCAACTTAACAGATTTGTACTAATGAAATATTTTATTGTTTTATTGACCTATACATTTTTCTCCCTTCCCCTCCCTTCCTCTCCTCTTCTCTTCTGCCCTCTCCTGTGATCTTATCTTCTTCTCCTTCTTCTGTGGATTCACTTATGTCTTTCTTAGGGTTCTCTTGGTTGTCTAGAAAATGTCTTTCAAATATTTAGTGGCTACTTGTATTTCTACTTTTTTAAAATCATCCACTCTTTGGTATTATTTGCTTTTAACTTAATAACAATTCCGTAAATATACAGAAAGCATTTTTTATTAGTTACACTCTATTACTTTCTGTTGTCCCCCTCTTTTTCCATTTAAAACCTTCTTTCCAGCAAGTCCTACTTCCTTACATGCTTGTGTGTGATTCATTGAGTTTATAATTAGGACTGCTTACACGATCACGGATGGATGAAGGCTGTTTTTTCAATTTGTTTTCTCACTTATTGGCTAGATGAGTTTGGTTTTCTGTGAGGTGTTTTTAAATGTCTTTCAATCATATTTTAGTTATTAATCTCCACTCAGACATAGTTGACAAACATTTTCTCCCATTCTGTAGGCTGTCTCTGATTATTTTCTTCATTATGCAGAAGATTTTCAGTTCATGCAATTCTGTCAACTGTTGCTATTATTTCCTGAGCAATTAAAGTTCTGTTCAGACGATGAATATATTTTGAGAATCTTTCTCTAGATTTTAATAGGCATGTTCTTTTCATGCCATTGTACGCAGTGCCCACTTATTTACTTATCTTTCGTTGTGACAGAGTCTCATTATGTTGACCAGGATGATGACAAACTCTTGAGCTTAAACAATACTCCTGCTTCAGCCTTCTGAGTTTCAGGTCCCTAACTAATCTAGCTGTTATAAATATCTCCCTTCAAAATGTTCAAATATCAGTGCTTATGAAGAATTTGTTAAAAACAAAGAACCTATACTTTTGAATAACAAAAATTTATGTATGTGTTTGAATAACAAATATTTTATGTGTATGTTCAATAAATTTTAAGCATATGGGGAGTATAAATGATATTCAGAAAAGTTCAACTAAGATCTCCACTATTGGGAGAAATATGTATTGGGAATTATTGAGGATCATTAATATTTAAACAAAAGATCTCAATGAAAAATTCATTCTCTATAGCATCCAGTAGGCTTGCTATAATCAAGTTATTAATTTTATATTTTCTTAAAAAACAATATTTACAAATTATGAGTTTTATTTCTTCCTTCTAATCTGTCCCCTTTAAAAAGCCAACATTTTTTGCTACGGCACTGGCCAGACTTCCCAGTGCAATGATGATTAGAAGTTATGATAGCAGGTGTCTTTCCCAATATCACAGGGAAGATTGCCTAGGCACCATTAGATTAAAATGTTCCCTTCTATTCTAGCTGTCTATGAGTTTTAATATGAATACTGAATTTTGCCAAATGCTCTCTCAGCATCTTTTGAAACTCCTTGTCCTTTGCTCTTTCTCTATGGGAATTATATTGTTTCAACTTTTAAAATGCATCACCCATAGATTCTTGAAACATCCCCCCACTTTATCAAGATGTGCCACTATTCTTTTTGTATAAAACTGGGTTTAAATTGTTATTAGTTTAAATTATTATTATTATTTATGTTTGCATCAATGTTCATGACAGAAATTGATCTATAATTTCCTTTTTTATTGTCCTCATTAGGTTTTAATGCCAAGGATTAAAGAAAAAAAGAGGGAAAATAAATTTTTTCTCTGTAAATTATTTATGATATTGTGTATAAGGTTAATCTTATTTTTTTCTAGACTTCAGATAGAAATCACAGATGAGTCACTTGTGGGTATGGAGCTTTCATTGTTGAAAATTATTTTATACTAAATCTCTGATATCCATCAGAATTGTTGCATCTTCTACTTTCTGTCAGATATGGCAAGATTTTTATAGTCTATACACTGAATGTATTTTAGCTTTGAATAAATATTTTTATTATATTCTCTGATTATCTTTTGTTGACAGTACTGCTCCATCTATATCCTGGTGCATTATGACCCTTCCTTTCCTGTTTAGTCTGTTGAGCCAAAGGTTAATGAATTTCATTACTCTTTATACAAAACACATAAAACAACAATGACAATGAAACTAGCAGCTATTGGTTTATTGATCCCAAGTATTTTATATTTACTCTGCATTTAATAATTTTTCCTGAACATTTGCTATGCTCTCCCTCTGTTTAATCAGTTTGGTACTCTCTCTGTACTTTTTCAGATGGATACTTAGGAAATTAGTTTCAAGTTTTTCTTCTCTTATGTATAAAATTCTGTTTATCATAGATTGAACTACATTCCTGAGATAGTGAATGTATCTTATGGGTCTTAATTTCAGATTTATCTGCTTTTTATTTACTCATGAGTAATTGGAGGTATATTATTTATTTCTACACTTAGGAGTATTTCCTTTTAGCGGTTGGTCTTTTACTATTTCTACACTTCTAAGAGAATAAACCATTTATAATTTTAACCCTATAAAATTTCAGATGATTCATTTGTATAAATGTGTATTGTATACTTAAGAATAATGGCTATTATTTTTCCCTGCAGTGTACATCCCAACTAGCTCTAATATGTACGTTGTAATTCACACTTGCTCTATTCATTTGCCAGTGATCTGCATATGAAGCCCTTCCATGGGTAGGACTGGTCCATTTTCCTTTTAGTTCTTCCACGCCATACTTTTCACATCTTGAGGCTATATTGCCAGGTACCTCCTCATAACTCACATGTGTGAGGAAGGGATATGGCTGGGCAGAGAGGGGAATACAAAGCAAAAAGAGACAGGAGCTCAGCAAATTCAATCTGAGATTTCGTAGAGATAGCATTTAGTCTGAGGACTTGTAGAGACAGGATACCCCATTCAGTCTGCGGATTTTGTAGAAATAAGAGCTAGTAGTGACTGGCTGCTCTGTTTCTCTGATCTTTCAACTTTTACTCTCTAATACCCGACTCTGGGTTTTTATTGTTAAAACTAATTAGAATTCACACCACACTCTCAAGAAAATTGTTCCTGCCGGGCAGAGGTGGCGCATGCCTTTAATCCCAGCACTCGGAGGCAGAGGAAGGCGGATGTCTGTGAGTTCGAGACCAGCCTGGTCTACAAGAGCTAGTTCCAGGACAGGCTCCAAAACCACAGAGAAACCCTGTCTCGAAAAACAAAAAACAAAAAACAAAAAAAAAAAAAAAAAAAAAAGAAAGAAAAAAAATTGTTCCTTCTTGGGGTTGGTCTCATCCTGGATGATTTATTGTAAATTCTTAGAGCAACAAGGAGGAGCCTAGATAAGCACAGGAAAATAAAAAGAAGTAGAATGCACAGTTGGTAAGGCTATTAGAAGAACTGCATTGTTGTTCATCCACTGTACACTCTGCCCTTCTTATTTCCCTGTGCTTATCACCTATACCTCACGGCCACTCTATAATTTACTCGTCTTTCCTGAAGGTGCTGTAGAAGCTGGGATTTTTTTAGGCATGTCTTTGGGGACTGACCATTCCCTATACATCTATCTGTGAAGGATACGTGAAGAATGCATGTTGATGTTTCTCTTTGTTTTATTTTTCTTGTTAATATGTCTGCCTCAAAGGATCTCCTCTAGCCAAGAGATTAAGAGAGTAAAAGAAAATTTTTCTTCCCCAACAGTGACTAGCATGGAATTTTAAATTCCTTCCTTCCATGAGTGTAATCATTTTGGTCTACAAAACAAATTGACAGATAAATTGGAAAACTATTAAATTTCAGAAACACAAAAGTTGCATTCAGACTAGGACTCTAAAAGGAAGGGCAAGATGGCTGAATCTTACAGAGAGCTAAGAAAGCACAATGGAGCATGGGCGTTGACATGTGTATGGTAGGCTGAGGAAGAAGCATCAGGAGAGAGATTCTAGTGGGGATATTCTCCTTGGCAGATCAAGTTTGCAGGTAAGAGTTAATTAGTGTAGTATGTCTAGGCCAGGTGGTGAGCTCCTGATCACTTCCTACTGTGAGAAGCTCTTTTCTGAGCAAATATGACGTGAGACAGAGAGCCTGGCCATAATCCACTGAGGCTTCACTTCTCCATTGTGGATTTCCTTCACACATTCACATTTCTTTAGCAAGTAGACACTTCCCAGAGCCATTCTTCTATCTGTAATCTCCTGCAGTTTCTCTGAATAATAAATTTTAAATATGACAAAGAACTAGATTTGGGGTAGGATAACATCTCCCTCATCCACCATGCCCATCTCCCATCAGCTGACACTGGGTGACTCAGATCCTCTTTTAATTATTTTCTGGGACCTATATTACCTCACTTCAACCAGGGGTTAAATATTAGCTTTATGGTTAATAAATGACAAGCACATTCGGTGCAATGGCAGATAGGACACAACCCAACCAGGACCAGGCAAGCAGAGCTGCTGCTGGCAGTGTGGGGTGGATATGAGAGGCGTCCATATCCTGAGTCCAGAATCCAAGATGTCTTAATTTAAGTGTATGTCAGTACTGACAGATACATGAAAATAATCTGACTGGTTAAAGAGTCAAGAATCGTCAGAACAGTAGGACAACATTCCAGCGTGGAAAGAAAAGGGATTTTAATGAAGCTGCCCTCTCCCCTCACGCATACACCATTCAGATAGGGACTGAGATCTGCACATTGCCACTGGGCCCATTTATTTTTATATATACTTCTGACCTGAATGCTTCTAAATCTGAGAACCTTGAAAAAAAATCCTGAGAGTAAGCTCACATTGCTTTGTGACAAACCATCTTAATTATCTTTAAACCACAGCATGCTGAAGAATGCCTGGACCGCATTTAGCAACCAAATTGAGGCCAGAGAAATAGTTCAATGGATGCTTTAAAGGGCCATGAGTTTATAGAGCTGCTTCCTGATTGGTAGTAGAAAAGCAGTAGCAATTTTATATTTATTATAATTAATATGTAATGTCACAAACATATCGAGTCATGCAATAGTTTCTTCTTAACCTTCAGAAACACATAATAATAAGAGGTACTAACAGGGAATAAAATTGACTGGTCCCAGAACTGGTACGTACAGACCTGAAAGAGGATGCTCAGAGTATAAAAGTCCTCACCGCTATCTAGTGGCTTCCTTATAGCTCTGATAATTGCTCGAAGCAGTTTTCTGGGACAAGTTTGAATGTGAATTCAGGTCACATAACCGAGAGGACATGGTTATGCCATAAAATTGGAAGAACGGAACACCCTGTTAATTGGTATGGGGTAGCACCTTGCCAATTATTGAAGAACTCACTTTATGGATTTTAAAGAAGTATTTGGACTTGTTAGTTAATGTAGAGGCATCTCACAAGTGATAATGTTTGCTTAAACTCTCCACAGCAAAACCCAATTCCCATACGCAGACACAAACAAGCCATCTGTATGCTAAAGTCACATACTCTCTCTCTCTCTGTGTGTTAGATAAGTCAGGCAGCAAATGCTCCTTCAGAATTGTGTGACCTTAGGAGACTCTGGAACATCCACAGTCTGGAGAGGAATAACCGGATTTACACGTACTGATGGGAAAGAGCCACTCAGCACCTGGTGATAGCACCGCATTCAATCAAGGGAAATTAAATTCTAACAGGATTAAAGGAGTCAGCAGCTAATACACGGGAGCATGATTTCCCCCAAGCCTAAATGCACACCGAAAGCCCATCTCCTACCGGCAAAGCCGCTAAGGACATGGCATAATGCATTAAGGAAAGAGGTAGTTAAAATATCTACAGAAAGCCTAGCATTTTGTTTTGCTGTGGCAATACAGATCAGCTTTTTAATCTCGTAAGATTTATTGCCACATTTTCTAACAGTGAATATAAAAAACATTCATCAATATGTGTTGTGGAAACAACCTAAGCATGTGGAAATTATATCACGTTTGTGGTTTGACCGCACACGGTCACACATGCTAAAACAATAGAATGATAGCAGTCGGTCATTTCATGATCTTTTTAATGGCTTTTTGGCATTTGCTACTGTGCATCAGAAACGCAACTGCCTCCGTCTGGCTTTCTGTACTTCCGATTGCACAGGTCCTTTTATAATTCAAAGGAGATATTCATAGTTTATGAAAACCAGGAACCAACACTTCCCTAACAGCAGTAAAAAGGACCTGTGTTATTCCCTGAATTGTTTCTATCCTTCAGAAGAAAGGTACCGTGTAATGTCACTTTCTCATAGTGTGCTTCCTGCCGTAGCAGCAATGTGAGACAAAGGAATCCAGTTTTGTGGGCTTTCATTCTCCTTTTAAAATCGATCCTAGGCAATTTGAAGCTTCAGTTAAAAAAAAAGAAAGAAAAAAAAAAAAGAAAAGCAAAGGTTGCTGAAGGGCCCGGGTGAAAGGGCGAGTCTGACCTTCGGAGAGGCCCTGTCTGAGCTGAAACCCACCGTTCCCGGGGGAGGGTAGCCGCCTGACAGGCTCTCCAACAGGCTTATTGTTGTGCTCATTTCCAGCGGTTCTCAGCCCGGGAAGAAAATTGGTCTCTGTGGTAAATCGACTGAATTAATGGCTCCAATACCTCACCCCTTCCAGTATCTTTACCCTCTACCTCACAGCGTTCTAGTGCCCACCCTTTCTGACTTTAAGCACTATAGTGGGACTTATGTCTTTCTCTGGGGTAATAGTGAGTGTAGCTTACAGAGTTAGAAAGAGTGACTGTTAGGTTGCTTCCCTTGCTCTCACTCCGTGTAAAAAGGTCAGGGTAAACCTGCTGAAACGATGGAAGATGTGGACTCTGGCCCAGTCGGGCCGGCAGGGAACATCCTAAACTAGCTAGGAGTCAGTGATAGCCACTCAGTGAAGAACCCAGCCAAGGCCCACTGCTTGTGCCACCTGCATGCCTTTGTTTCTTTTCAACAATCTCACTTTCTTCTATAGACCTAGATCTTCAGAACCAGAATGGAACCTGAACAGTCTTTCCACTGTTAGCAAGCACTTCCCTGTGTGCTTAGCACAGCCCTGGCATCTCTGTAGCTACATCTGGGCATGGTTCTTGCAAAATGACTAAGTGCAATAAAAAATGATTTCTTCAGTAGGTAGGTGTTCACTTTGCATTTTAGCTAAGTCCCCAGGATTGCTAAATGTTAAATGCTAGATGCAAGCTGGTAGACATTTTTCTGTTCTTCTGTGGAGATTTTTTTCCTTGCAAAATGAGATGATCCAAGGAACAGTAAAATTTTAGAACTATTTTGGAACAAAATTTTCTAAAAGAATCAAGGTAAAGATAAATGAACTTTTATAGCTGCTGGTTTGCCTTTCTGGTCATAATCAATTGTATTACAGAATCCAATCTGTGATTTGTATGAGAACACCCTCTGTGCCATTACTTCTATAAAACTCAGTTAATGATTTCCAGTTTGTGGAGAAGTGATAGAAGTTGAGCCTAGGACCTCGTGTCTGATAAGTACATTCTCTACCACCAAGGCACACCCCAACACACAAAATTCTAGAATTATTAAGACAAGTAAATTTACATATTTCCGTAAGAAACCCACTGTTTTACTTAGGTTTCTAGCTTGATAATAAAACATGGTGCCCCAAACAACTTGGGAGGAAAAGGTTTATTTGGCTTCCACTTTCACAACACTGTTCATCATCAAAGGAAGTCACGTGAGGAACTCAAGGCAAGAACCCAAAGGCAAGAACTGAAGCAGAAGCCATGAGGAATACTGCTTATTCTTTTACTCCCTATTGTCTCAGCTTGCTTTTTTATCCCACTCAGCTCCAAGCTCATGGGTGGGACTGCTCTCCTGCCCATGGTTTGGGCTCCTCTATATTAACCAAGAAAATGCCACACGGATTTGCCTATCAGCAATCTGATGGAGTCTTCTCAGTAGAGCTCCTCTTCTCAGGTAAGTATAGCTCCTGTCAAGTTGACAAAACCATACAAAACCAAAACAACCAGGACACACACCAGAAGCTTCAAGGGTCACTACAAAATAATAAAAATACTTGTACACACCTAATAATGTCATATTGTAATATGCTTTATAATAATGTAGTAATGTAATAGTCTAATCCCAATGTAACATTATAGTAATGTATATACTTTTAATTAATTTATTTATTTTTGGTTTTTCGAGACAGGGTTTCTCTGTAGCTTTGGAGCCTTGCCTGGAGCTTGTAGACTAGCCTGGCCTTGAACTCACAGAGATCTGCCTGCCTCTGCCTCCCGAGTGCTGGGATTAAAGACGTGCATCACCACCACCTGGCAATATACTTTTAAAACTATAAATAAAAAAATAAAAGCTAAACAAAAATGTTAGAAATATTGTTTTAATAGGTTTGGAAAAGGAGGACTTTTAAATAAGTTAAAATGAGTTTTAGAATTAGACACAAATGATTAAAATAAAATTTATAACTTCTAGATACCAATGAAATATTATTGGAATTCCAGGCTACAATATGGTTTCAAGCATTTGTCTGTGTTAATATGTCTTGTGTGTGTTATAGGATTTTGGTTTTCTTTTTCCACCAGGGTCTTCATTTAGCCAAGGCTAGTCTTATGCTGGCAACCGTTATGCAGGGCTCCTTACAGCTTTAGCTAAAATATGAGAAAGAAAATTCCTCAGCTCTGTCTCCCTTAACTCAGAAGTGTTATAGAGAAGATGAAAAAAATGGCAGGAAATGCACACTTGGGTTTGGCTGAGATCCAAGTTACAGGAACTTGGACAGAGACTTTTTCTCAAGGACCTGGGGCAAAGATTTTTGGGTTGGACCATTTTTCACTCCCAGAATATTTCTTATGGGGATCTTAATTCCTAGGGGCCTTTTACTAATTGTACGAGGAATATGAGCACTCATTACAGACTGGAAGCAACATTTGTAAGTCATGTCATATCCTACTCATTAGTGAAAGGGCAGTGCAATGAGTTGTAATATAGCCAAAAATAGGATATTAGATAGTAATAATAATGATGTATAATTTTGCCACAAATGAATGAATTAAAAATAATATTACTGAGTTTAAAGGTGTCTCAGAACCTATGTACACCATGATACTATGTCAATAAACTCAGAAGTAAGTTATATATTATTGAGGATTATTCAAATGTCAAACAAAGGGATTACATAAAAAGAATCAGAAAATAGTTAAAATAAAATTTCTAATAATGGTGTCTTTTAAGGGTTAAGAGATGGAAAAGGAGGCAAGAGGGGAACAAGAAGGGACGATAAAAGCAAGGAAGGAGAAAGAGACTAAAGAACACTTAACAAACACTAAGTTTTGATGTGATAAATGGTACTTGGATCTCATCTTTTTGCCTTACCCACTTCCCTAAAGTGAACAGGGACAATTCAAGTCAGATTAGAAGAGTTCTTGGCATTTGCTATTCAGAACGTATTTTCCATCTTGAATTTGCTGTGTGCGAGGCCAGGAGCAATTACTTTTCAAGTGGCTACACTGTCACCGCCTTTCAAGGTGTGATTGTTCTGCATTTCATCATAACTTCTTGAGCCAGCTGGAGGTTCACATGCCAAGCATTATGGAATAAATGAGAATTGGAAAGCTCTGCAACCGTAAAGCGAGGAAATGCAAAATTGAATACTGACTAAAGGGCTATCAAGGGGCACTCTCTTCATGAGAAAAGCACAGTGCTGTTGCGCAGACTCATTTGAATATGTCTTTGCTTATTGCAAATCACCAGCAGTCAAACTACTGTCTTTGTAAGATGTCTTCTACTTTACCAAATAAGGTTATTTCCACACAGAAACTATGGATTAACAATTTTTCAAGGAACACTTTTTATAGCAGCCATGATGTCTATTCATTTATCCACGCTTGATTAAAAAGCCTTACATTGGATCAGTTATACCCCTGGGAAAAACCATCTCAGTCCGCTGGCTTCTGTGCAAGACAGACTTTAAGACTGTAGGTACTTCAATGTCAACACAGAAAGACCAATTCACTTGTTCATGGAAGATTTAAATAGTGTGGAGGATTTGTTTAGGGGTCTTATGTCCTCATCTAACTTTCATCATGGCATGAATGCTTGGTTAAGATTCTAAAAGTGATCTTAGCTTCATTTGAAGATGTAAAACTCCCAGTGGGTCCCCGACGGAAAACTGACTTCATCAGGTCAGCCATTTTTCATGAGCATTTGGCAGCTTCCAGGAAATTATTATTCCGTTAACTTGTAAGCTTTCGTTGGGGTGCAATGTTCACAACTAAATACATTTAAAGGAATTGTTAAGTTATACATTGTACAGGCTGTTCTGAAAATTAAGGCTATACAACTTGCCTACAATATATATATATATATATATATATATATATATATATATATATATATATATATATGTATATAGCTCTGTCCTCTCATCTCCAGGCAAGCTTTATTTGTTAGAACACAAACAAATTAGCACACAACTTACACTAGTGTATATACACAGAAAGGAACACTAAATGAAGAAATAAATGTTAATTAAAAGCATATTAGTAGCACTAACTCCTTGGGCCTTTGTAAAATTTAGAGGTAGTTTAAAAATCTGCCTCATAATTTGTAAGCAAATAGAGAATACTTCAAAATTATTATTAATAAATGAACTCAAAGGAATAAACAAAAACATGAACATCAAAAGAAAGATAAAAGTAAAGCTATTCCCTTACCCTTCCCAACAAAAATAATAATACAAAATTCAAGGAAATAGTAGAGTATCAAAGGAAGACAAAGAATGACTTAAGTGGAGTTTTCTGTCAAGAAGCAAGAGAAAACTTCATAGTAGATACTATTATTGCTATGGAATAATTGATCAAAGATGAAATGACAAGGAAATAATCAAACTAAAGTACAACTAAAGAGAGTATTGATAGAAAATTAACCTGCATTTTAGACTGTTTCATAATACATAGTCATAGTTTTCAATGGATGAAAACATGCTATGATTATTGGAACCAAAGTCAATGAAACAGAGAGGAAAGAATGACCGATATAATTTATATTAATTTAATTTGTAGATAAAAATATTAGCAGTAATACTAGTCAATGGGATTAATGCTAAAAGTGAAAAAAATGTTTAAATTTCTAGATACCAGATTTCAAAATATATTTAAAGTACTAAATGAAATAGTTACAGTTTAGTTATTATGTTTTCTAAGTTTAGTTTTTACATGTTTTGAATGTAGGGCATATGATGTCTGTAAATACATACATATTTGTATATATATATATTTATCACAAAAAATTATTGCTCAAATCATGAATCCTATTAAAATACAAATCAGCTTTTCATTTAAACTAGAAACAAAAGAAGTACAATTGCTGTCATCACAATTATTTATAAGTGTTTCAAATTATAAAAATGGAAATCTGAAGGAAATTATTATTATTTACAAATTGCGTGATTATACAGTCTAGAAATCTTCAGCATAGCAACAATTGGAGTTAGTAAGAGAATTCATTACTGCAGAGAATCAAAAGATAATCAAATGTAGTTTTCTTATGTAATAATACTTTAGAAGCTATAATAGAAAAAATGATTGCATTCACATTAATAATACATATTAATATTTCATGAATATAAAACAATAAAGAACAACTATAACAACAGTTATCAAACTTTGTATAAAATTGCAAACTCTACTTAGAAAGAGGACTTAGGTCAATGGATTATATTTCATGTGGCTTGGTAGTAATATACTGGAAAAGTCAATTTTTAAAAATTTAACAAAAACATCCAGATAACATAAAGGAATCCTAATGTCGAAATTTTTCTTTGTAAGAATTAATAACACATATTTTAATATTTATCTGAGAAAATAAATATGTAAATATAGCTAGAGAGATAAAAGACAAGAAAGGAACATAAAAGCTTTGGTATACCAAATACTAAATATACTGAATAAGAGTTCAGAAAATGACACAGTAAATAGGCAACTTCAGTGTTTAATTTTCCACTGAAACAATCAGTGAGCTGATTTTTAATTAATATTCTATTGCTATGATAAAACATCATGGCCAAGGCAATTTATAGAAGAATTTATCTGGACTTAATCCAGAGGAATAAGAGTCCATCATGGCAGAGAGTCATGGCAGCAAGTAACAGGCATAGTGACAGGGACAGCTGAGAGATAATACTTTGACTAACAAGCAGAAAGCGGAGAGTGATTGGAAATGCTATGAAGCTTTCTAACTTCAAACAAAGTCATACCCCAGTGGCATGCTTCCTCCAGCGAAACCATACCTTTCTAAATGTACGCAAACAGCATCACAGACTGGGGGCCAAATAGTCAAACCCGTGAGTCTGTGAGGGATATTCTTACTCAGACCATCTTGATCAGTTCGATGCTTGTTGAAAACAGAAGAAATCACAGAAACATATAAACTCTTTATAACAAGAAAAGACAAAGTAGGCTTCATAAAAATTAAAATGAGTATTAAATACATTGTGAAGAAAGTAAAAAAAGAAAATCAGAAAACATCATATTTTAAATGTGATTTAGTTTAGTATTCAAACTGAAAAATTCTTACTACTTAATAACTAAAAGATGAACAATACAATTAAAAATGAAAACTATGGGATATCTTTTTTCCCACTTAAAAATTAAGCATTGGGGCCGGGCGGTGGTGGCGCATGCCTTTAATCCCAGCACTTGGGAGGCAGAGGCAGGCGGATCTCTGTGAGTTCGAGACCAGCCTGGTCTACAAGAGCTAGTTCCAGGACAGGCTCCAAAACCACAGAGAAACCCTGTCTCAAAAAATCAAAAAAAAAAAAAAAAACCAAAAATTAAGCATTGGTATAAGGTATATATGTCTCTAAAATAGCATTATAAATGGTTCATCAAAATATGCTTCAGTTAACTTGTCATTAAAGAAGTAAAAATAAAAAGTACATGGTTGGAGAGATGGTTCAATACTTTAGAGCACATGTTATTCTTGCTGAGGATGCAAGTTCAGTTCTCAGAACACATGTTACCTTTCAAAGCCGTTTGTAACTCCAGATCCATGGTGCTTTATGCCTCATCTGACCTCCACAGACTCCTGCATTTATGTGGTGTATATACGTACCCTAAGGCACACACACATGTATCCATTAAATAAATAAATAAATAAATAAATAAAAGAATACAAAAATGAAAACTATGATGGTGTACCTTTATATATCCATTACGATACTAAATAATAACAACAATAATAAATAAAAGTAGCAGTTGTGTTCAGGACTATGGTAATGTATAGATGGTGATACATTATTGGAGGAAATGCATAATTATACAGCTGCTATAAAGAGTTTGATGTATTGTTTTACAGATGATAACTGATAGGTGACCAATCAGCTTCTAGTTTGTATTTCCACTAGAAACAAAAGACACGTATGTTGCTTGAAGTTCCTTATCCCATTGTAAAAGTGTCTACAGGCACTTTTAAAATAAACACTCAAGGGCTTAATATTAATTACAAACTTTTTGGCCTATTAGCTCAAACTTATTATCAACTAGCTCTTACAACTTAAATTAACCCATTTCTATTAGTTTATATCTTACCATGAGGGTCATGGTTTGTTATGTCACATCTTGTTTCCCTAGCCAATGCTGGCATCCCCTAGGCTCTGCCTCCTTTTTTCCTGTATCTTTGATTGGATTTCTCACCTGGCTCTATTCTACCTGGTAATTGGCTAAACCAGTTTCCTTATTAACAAAAAGTAATAAAACATATTCACAGCACACAGAAGTGATGTGGAATGTCCTTCCCTATATGAGTTACTTTTATTGGATGCATAATAAAGTTGTTTCTGCAAATGGCTTAGCAGAGTAAAGCCAGGTGGGGAATCCAAACAATAAAGAGAGAGTAGGCATGTAGCTGCTGAAGGAGAAAGACGCCAGAAAACCTTACCAGTAGACCATAGCCTCATGGTGATATATATATTAATAGAAATGGGTGCATTTAAGAATTAAGAGCTAGCTAGGAAAATGCCTGAACTATTGGCCAAGCAGAGCTGTAGTTAATATGGTTTCTGTGTGATTATTTGGGTCTGTAAAGCTGGGAAATGACTAAGCAGTCTCCATTTACAAAATGGGATCCAACATGGGGCATGGATCCACATAAGTTGTAAACAGCATTTTTTTAAAGAGGGATTCTAGACCCACAAAAAAGGGAGTCAAGTACAGCTTTTTGGTAGCCGCATCTTTTTCAGCTAAACTCTGTTTGCTGGCAGGGAGGAGAGATACGGCTCCTTTAAGAAAAGGTTTCCTGACTCGGCATTTGTTGCAAAATGGCTCTTTTTGCAAAATGTCTTTCATTGAGAGACAGTTTCCTGGTTTGTGTTGGCAGCAGAAATAGCTCTGGTTCTTTCAGGCATGATACCTGTTTGTTATATGTAATTTTACTATGTTAAGTTTAAAACTTTTCTTTTTATTTAGACAGAAAAGGGGAGATGATGGGGGATGTCCTTCTGTATATGTGTTACTTTTATTGAAAAATGGATAATGTTGTTTCTGCCAATGGCTTAGCAGAGTAAATCCAGGAGGGAAATCTGAACAGAGGTATATAGAGAGAGTAGACAGAGTCAAGAAAATGCAATGTAGCTGCCAAAAGAGAAAGACACTGAAAAATCTTACCAGTAGGCCACAGCCTCACGATGATACATAGATTAGTAGAAATTGGCTAAGATATAACAGCTAGCTAGGAAAATGCCTGAAATATTGGCCAAACAATGTTGTGATTAATATATTTTCCATGTGATTATTCAGGTCTGGGAAGGTGGAAAAGGAACGAACAGTCTCCCTTTACCAAAAAGGGCATCCCACATTACATATACTCATAGAAACATGTACATGAGTTTAAATGTGTGGTGCTATATCATTCATAGCCAAAACATAAGCTGCTCATATGTCTTTCAATGGATGAGCAAAATTTGTGATTTACATGTGTAAGATCTGGTGTTTATTTTTTTGTTTAAATAGAAAAAGGGGAAATGATGGAGGAAGGTCATTGGTTAAAAAATAAAGAAACTGCTTGGCCCTCATAGGTTAAAACATAGGTGGGTGGAGTAGACAGAACAGAGTGCTGGAAGGAAGAGGAAGTGAGCTCAGACTCGACAGCTCTGCTCTCTGGAGCAGACGCCATGCTCCCCTCTCCCCAGCAGACACAATGAAGCTCTGACCCAGGATGGATGTAGGCTAGAATCTTCCTGGTAAGCACACCTTGGGGTGCTACACACATGAATAGAAATGGGCCAAGCAGTGTTTAAAAGAATACAGTTTGTGTCTCATTATTTTGGGGCATAAGCTAGCCAGGCAGTCATGAGCCGGGCTGTGGGAAGAGGCCCACAGCCCCTACTACAAAAAAATCAATGAAATCTTAATAATTGCAGCAACTCCAATGAGCTTCAAAAGCATTACACCAAATCCAAATTTTGATTCGGACATAAGAGGTCAAATATTACCTGTTTCCTATTTAACAACATATGCAAATATATTTATATAAAATAGATTATATGAGCATCAGAATCTAAGTGCCTGGGCTGGAGTAGGAGACTAAGACATCTGGATTTCAAACAGGATTATAAATTCTGTGTTGAAAATATCAACAGCATGCTCTAGTTTTATGTTTTTCCAAGTTAGGAATGGATTAAGAATAAGATTTCATAGACTCTCTGATATGAACTGAGTAAACACCAAAATTGGTTTGCAGAGACCTTGTTCTCATTTTTATGATAACCAACTATATTGCTGACTGAAAATATACCATCAAACTGATGCTTTTCTACATTTCTAACAAACCAGTAAGCGTTTATAATGGACACAAAATGTAGAGGCTTGGATGATAGTAGACAATGAACCAAAAGTAAAACAGAGCTTAAAACATAGGAGTCATGTTTACTGCTTTGCATTAATGACCTTTGCCTACCTGTTTTTCTCACTTCCAGATTTCTCTTGAAATCATCACCCAATAAATTCTTAGAACATAAATCTTCATTCAGCCTCTGCTGTTTGTAATGCTCATTCAATACCCTACAACACAGAGAACCATGAAACCTTCGTATTTCCCTATACTACAATTAGATATAACAAATGAGTTCATATAATCTCAGAGGTTAAATGTCTTTATTTCTTCTGTGGTGTGTCTGATAAATGATGGTGATGAAGTCAAAATGAAAAATATCTGAGTGTTAAACCCAAGCTTTATTCTGCTGCAGGCTAAAGATCCGCACATAGTTGTTTCAATTAAAACTCAGTGCAACTTGCCTAGAAAACAATCTAGATGTAAACCTGCATTATAGCACATGTGTTGTCAAAGTCATCGGTATGAGAAATATATGATCCTTTCCAATTTCAAGGCAGTGGTGATTCTATAAGTAGTTCTCCTCCTGTCTTTCCTCCAAAATAAACATACACAAGCACCCACAATATAAATATAAATAAAGCATGCTCATTAAAATTTCTTGTTAAAAGTCATAAAAGAACTTTTGCATATTTAATCCTAGATCACTAAAGAGTTTAGTTTGCCTTCCTCTCTTATGACCAGATTTAATAAAGTTGAATGACTCTAAACAGACTATCAAAAATGAAAAGTGCCATGCTTTACCTCCCTGTGAAAGCTGTGAGCTATAGTGATGGCTCATTGACCAAATCTGCCCGTTAATGCCATAGTGGCAAGAATGTCATGGTGGATAACTAATGCTTGTCTTGACTGGATTTAAGGCCTGTTGACCTATCCTTACCCAGCCCATTCTCTTACTTTTTCCATCCAAATTCCATAGATCACCAGGCCTTCCTTTTGAGTATATCTTACTTGCAAAATCAGCCAAAAGTCTTAAGAGTAGAAATTTATGGTCAAACCATGCCTGCTCACACCTCATGGTCACTGCAACAGCTGTTCCCTCAGACTAAAGTGTTTTCCCCCAGGGACCAATTTTTCATTTCCTTCAAGCCTTTGTTCAGATTTAAGTGCACAGTGAAGTCTACTCTTTCCCCTTGTAATTCTTCCCATCACCTCACTCTGATATTTTATTCTTCTTCCTCATGCTTTATCATGTGATGTATTATTTGTCATCTATCACTTTCTAAAACTCTGTACAGGTCATTTTGTTTATTCTCAGAAGTCATTTTTTCTAGTGCAATGCTATTTAAACTCTTTAAAAGCTTCTTTGTTTATTTTTCTCTCTACAGCTGATAATGTGGACTCTACTCTCCTATGGCTCTCCAACTTCAGTGCTAAGGCATTCCATCTCTAACTATAAGTACTGACTGAGGCTAACAATTGAGGAAACATTCTTAGACTCACATTCTGATGTGGGTCTTCACATTGTGCAATGGAACTTTTTCTAAGAACAGACCATGTTCAAAGCCTAGAAGTATAAAGACTCAACTTTGGTACATTGATGAGAAAAAACTTTGAAGAATTTTTGTCTTATGGTTTTTTCCCTGCTATGATAAAATATGATTAAATAAACTTGGGAAGGTGAGGGTTTATTTTATCTTATACTTTCAAGTAACTGTAAACAGATACTGCTTATTCATTTCCTGAATGCTCAGACCCAAATAATCACACAGAAAGTATATTAATTACAAAAGTTTGGCCAATAGCTTAAGCATATTTCTAGCTAGCTCTTACATCCTAAATTAACCAATTTCTATTAATCTGTGTATCTCTACATGGCTTTGGCTTACTGGGTAAGTTCTGGCATCTTTCTCCTTTGGCTGCTATATGGCATGTCCTCGACTCCACCTTCCTTCTTTCTATATCTCTGATTGGATTTCCTATCTGGCTCTATTCTGCCCTGCCATACACTGACACAGCTTCTTTATTAACCAATGGTATAAAACATAATCATAGCTTACAGGTTTTAAGTGGATTTTAGTCAACCACGATGGCACCAATTTTTGGGGGGAGGGCTGCTTGTTTTGTTCCCAGCTGCTCAGCCACAAAATAATCACATAGAAACCATATTATTTAAATCACTTCTTGGCCCATTATTTTAGCTTCTTATTGGCTAACTCTTACATCTTAATTTAACCCATATCTAGTAATCTGTGTATCACCATGTAGCTATGGCTTACTGAATAAAGTTCCATCTGGCTCCAGTAGGGCTACATGGCTTCTTTTAACTCCTCCTTCTTCCTCTCAGCATTCAGTTTAGTTTTCCTTGCCTCCCTAAGGTCTTCCCTTTTAACAGGCCAGGGCAGTTTTCTTTATTAATTAATGGTAATCACAGCATACAGAGGGGAATCCCACATCAGTAACCGATGAAGGGTTAGGGGAGGGACTGGGAGGAGAGGAGGGAGGTGAAACTATGACATGGATCTAAAATAAGTAAATGAATGAATAAATACATTTTTAATTAAATATTTTAGAATAAAAAGGGTACTGTTCAGCATTCAGCCATACATTGTACAATTATATCATACTTTCTTCTCACTGAGGAAGATGAGCAGAAAGACTATGAGAACAAGAAATAGCAGACATTTGTAATGAAACAGTAATTACTGAACAAGACGGAACTGTTGCATACATGAATCATAACCACTATGTTGTGTGCACAAGACCGCCAGAAGATCAAACAACCCTAACATGTTGAGACACAAAATGTATGGGGAGAGGCTCGTGAATCCCCTTTCTTGGATGGGGAGCTATTGGTATTTGCTAGCTTCAGTTTGAGGTAGAGGCATCTTCAATGATGCAGTTCCTGAGAGCTAACCTAGTTCCAGTAGATGATCCTACATTCACAAACATACAAGTAACATAGGAAATTGGGAGGGACAAAGGTAGGAATAATCGGGAGAAATCAGAGGTGGAGAATGGGAGTTGATTTGATCAAAATACATGATATGCATGTATGAGATTTTCAAACATTAAAACATATTTAAGTAAAAATAAAGACAATATAATATATGTTGATTCTCTCCTTGTGGCTTGGGGTAGAGTAGGGTATAACAAGAGAAATGATCTTCATTGTATATAGTAGTAACTGATATAGCTACAATAAGCAAAGTTTTGAGTAGACATTACTTTACTCAACCAGTGTTATATCAACTGGCATCATAGGCACCACCTGGGAGCTTGTTAAAAGGGAAGAATCTGAAGTCTCAACCACAAAATCAAGATTATAATAATGTTTTAATACATTTATTGCATTTTCTCTTTTCATTGTGTCACTCGATTTTAAAAATATTTTCTCTTTCCAGACATGGTTTTAGGTGCAGTATGTCTGGTTACATTCCATCAGCCAAAGCAGGCTAGTGACAAAGTCAGTCATTATTGCCTGGAGAGACTGTTTATAGAACTAAACAGAGTGAGTGCACAGTTGCTGAGCTGTTTACCACTTAGTACAGAGATTATTAAAGAATTATGGCCATTTTATTTATGCAATTACTGGGAAGAACCAAAGACTGGAGCAATGTGTGTTAAAGGTCTTTGCAATGGTTTCCTTCAGTGTGTAACTGAGTTTTAGAGAGCCATCTTGGATGCAACACCCTCTCTTGGTGGAATTCTGGAAAGTACAGTTGCATATCTTCCAACAATGTTTTAGTGTTCAAAATGAAAAGATACTTAGGACTACTGCCTGTCAGCCCTTACATTAACCTAACTATTATTCTCAGAGGAGATTAGAGGTTGTTGATAACTACATGAATGATTTTGCACTAAATCCCTTGGATTCTTGGCTGTCTTTTCTTTCTATGACGTATGTTAGCTTTATGAATCTGTATTAGAATCTTACCTTTGCTCATCTCTATATGAACTAGAAACAGACTATTGCAATGTGATGGAGCCTACCCCAGACTCATCACTGTGCTCCAAGAGGTGGCCACTGGCCTAGCTTTGTTTAATCAGTTATTCCTATTTCTGTTCCTTAGATTAGTATGATTCACACTTTGTTTCTTTTTTTTTTTTTTTCAAAAATACCCAATGCTGTTTTATTGTAAGTATGATACATCTTAATATGATTATTAATTTATCTGCTAATTAACCAAAAATACAGATAAAATAAAACCCAAATCAATACAGTCCTCATTTTAACTTCCTATTACATGAGTAGATTTTATTTTATTTTTTTTTCTTGCTGATTTTTTTATTAATTAATTAATTTAATTATTAAAGATTTCTGCCTCTTTCCCGCCACCACCTCCCATTCCCTCCCCCTCCCCCAATCAAGTCTTCCTTCCTCCTCAGCCCAAAGAGCAAGCAGGTTTCCCTGTCCTGTGGGAGGTCCAAGGACCACCCACCTCCATCCAGGTCTATTAAGGTGAGCATCCAAACTACCTGGGCTCCCACAAAGCCATTACATGCAATAGGATCAAGAACCCATTGCCATTGTTCTTCAGTTCTCAGTAGTCCTCATTGTCCATTATGTTCAGCGAGACCGGTTTTGTCCCATGCTTTTTCAGTCCCCGGCCAGCTGGCCTTGGTGAGTTCCCGATAGATCATCCCCATTGCCTCAGTGTGTGGGTGCACCCCTCGCCGTCCTGAGTTCCTTGCTCGTGCTCACTCTCCTTCTGCTCCTCCTTTGGATCGTGAGACTTCAGTCCAGTGCTCCAATGTTGGTCTCTGTCTCTGTCTTCTTTCATCGCCTGATGAAGGTTAATATTCAGGGGGATGCTTATATGTTTTTCTTTGGGTTCACCTTCTTATTTAGCTTCTCTAGAGTCACGAATTATAGTCTCAATGTCCTTTATTTATGGCTAGAAACCAAATATGAGTGAGTACATCCCATGTTCCTCTTTTTGGGTCTGGCTTACCTCACTCAGGATAGTCACTTTGTTTCTTTCATTAACACTGTATTTGTGGAGTCTGCTCACATTTATGTGTATGTAAGTTTATTACTCATTCCCTTGCTTTGTTATGTACTCCACATGGATGTGAACAATTTGGGGGATTCTAATCTTTTAAATATGTGAAACAATTCTTGTAGGATCATTTTACACTATCCATTTTGTTACATTCATGTATGAATTTCTTTTTTAAATAAATTAATATTTTTATTTTATATATACATACTGTACTTTTGACATTTTATACCTTCCCCTCTACAGCTCCTGGCTTCATCCCCTCCCACACCTGTTGGCCCTATTTCAAATTAGTGATCTTATTTTAAATTATTTTATGTATCCACATATATATATATGTATATTCATATATAATAGAATAAATATATAAATACAGCTTGCTGAATGCATTTAGTGTTGCTCACATGTGTATAATTTTAAGGCTGACCACTTAGTATTGAATAACTAATTAGAGATCTTGTGCCTGGGGAAAATTAATTTTCCCTCCCCTAAGAGTTGTTAATTGCCTGTAGCTCTGCATATCCTTGTACCCACAGATAAGTGTAGCTCTCACTTCTCATCAAAGATTTATGCACACATTTCTTAGGCGTATATAGCTGTGAGGACTTTCTGAGCCATAGGATTCATATATATTCAACTCAATTCTCTCAGTGTCTAATTTGAAGAGGTGAATTTTAAATTCAGTCAAAGGGTGATGCTTATAGGTATGTGCTGCTACTTTTTACTTATAACCTTGTAATATTCTACTTAAAACCTAATAAGCCCATTTCTTCAGAAGCCTAAGCAATTTTTGTCGAAATTAGGCAGTTTTAAAAATTGCACTGGCTCCTAATTACCCCGGGGTGATATTCAGTGTCTTTCTTATACTATGGTAAAAAGTAGACATTCTTGCTTCCTGCACTGACATGCACAGTGAAAGTGTCCTAGCACCTCATTGATCAATATTCCCACATAAATAGATAATGAATCTGGGAAATTGCTATTCTTTTATTGTCCTGGTGGTGGGACGAAAAAGAGATGTATTGTTCTAGACCTAATCTAGGGGATGTATGTTCTTTCTGGACAAGAGATGGCATTGATTTTTTAATCATCCTTGCGTATGGGGCACTATGTGGGAAGTACAACATTATTTATGATTTGAGAGAGAAAAGATCCTTTGTGGAGAGCAGGGAGGGAGAGTAAACCTGTAAATTGTAATAAATTCTTTCTTCCACTAATTAGCCTTTGGTCACAGTGTTTATCACAGTAACAGAAAAGAAACAAGAACAATCGTGAAGTCACACTTACCATATGATTAAAGTAATGAGGATGAGGGTGAGGATGATGATGGTGGTGGTAGCTGTGGTGATGACGGTGTTGGTGGTGATAATATGGATAAAAGCAATTCAGTACCACCCACTGTGAGGGTTTGAAAATACTTTATGATAGCCGCTCATTGGTTACTACCAACAGGTTTGTCTGAGAGCCTCTAGAGTAGCTGAACAATGTCAAGCCTGTGGCCTCCTCCAGAGTAACTGAAAACTATCAAGCCTTACGGCCTCCTCTAGAGTAGCTGAACAATGTCAAGCCTGTGGCCTCCTCCAGAGTAACTGAAAACTATCAAGCCTTACGGCCTCCTCTAGAGTAGCTGAACAATGTCAAGCTTGTGGCCTCATTCTAGAATAACCAGCAATGTCCAGCCTTTGGCCTTCATCCCAAAGCCGTGTGTGCTAGGTTGAAGAGACCCATGACAATAAAAGATAACGCACACTGGAGGAACTTCAGCTGAGTACACTACTTAGTAGCAGCTTGAGGTTTTGTGCTCTTTTTTTGCCATATGTCTTTGTCATTTGCTGAACGGTGAATAACTTCCTTTATAAGGTTTCTAGTTGGTAGAGCACTGTGGCAAATATGCAGGACATGCAATATGAATAAATTAAAGATTAAAATTAAGATGCTAAGTGATCCACGAGAATGCAAGAAAGTGAATATTTTACCTTAAAAATTAAATCAATACAAAGAAGCTAATTTAGTATAGCCAATGAAACAACTATATAATAAAATATATACTTAAGATGTGTTTAAATATTTAGTGATGCTTTTTAATATAGGTAATTAGTCATTGTAATGGAAAAGGGACTTCTAAGTGTCATAAGCGGGGTATCATAAGTAAGCAAGGACATACTCCAGTGGGAAAATTGAAAAAACTTTAAAAATATTTACAAACTTGGCAGGATTAAAGGGAACCAACAAAATTTTAGAGCCCTTGGGAGAACAAATGGTGAGAGATTCTTCACAGTCCTAGCAGTTGTTCAGGAAGGAAACAGCACAGAGCAGCCAGGGATTACAATGGTGGAGAGATTGTCTCAACTGACTCTTACAGCCTGGCATGAGCCTCCCAAACCCACTGTGTCCCTCCAATCTCCAATATACATTTCCCGTCAGGTGAGCCCATCTGGAAGACAGAAATCAAGGGGTCTGTTGGTGCAGTACTTAAAAGAGGGCACCCTTCCACTCCAGTGTGCAGAATATGTAGAGAGCCAGCACATATAAAGTTATATTTCTCAAGAAAAAAACCTCTTATTTTAGATTACTTTTGTAAAAAAAAAAAAAGCATGCCTTCTTTCTACTTTACTGTTATTATTTAATGTTCATTAAACACTTGTGACTCATTAAGCATTCATTAACTGGGATCTAAATTTATAAGCCCCTTTACCAGGAGATTTTTTTTTCCTCCTCAGCTGTCTTTATCTAACTGAAAGATTTTTTTTAAACTAAATGTTACAGGGTTATGCAAAATCTTTGAAAAATATCAACAATCAGCTTCAAAAGGTGAATACAAAATTTCAAAAGCTTCTATAATTATATTAGAATTTTACAGAGAAGACATTATCTTCTAGCTCCAAACCTATATTTATGTGGTAAAATACCTGGTTCTTACCCACCCTGTCTCTTCTGCTATTGATTTAGGAATTCATATAACTATTTATTCTCCTGCTCTATAGAAAAGATTGCTTACCATAGCAACCCCTGCATTAGCATTCAGCTTCCTGGTTAGAGAACACCTTCCTACAGAAAGGTGCATCAATATGCAAAGTGAGCTCAAATTTATAAATAACATTTTAAGGAGGAGAATGCTATCATATTAAAACTCATAATAAAGAGGACAACCTAAGCTGGAGACTAGCAATTGTCTAAGGCTCCTTTACAGATATTTAATCTGCATATATTCTTTTTAAATTCTGCCATTCTTCCCATTGCACTTTTAAGCCAAGATATGTAGGAAATGATGAAATACTATGAATAACATAGACTTAGCATAGAAACTCTTTTTCCACAGGGGGTCTCAACTTGGATCAGCTTCGCTATAGAATTATCTTTTTTTCTACTACAAACTAAAACAAAGTCCTTGTCTTGCCACTCAAATTCTCAAAGTGAAAATATTTAGTTTAGTTTTTCAAGTGTATCTCCCTGATGTCAGTCAAGCATCTGAAATGTTTTTAATATCACTTACTAAGAAAGAAGGTAGTGTTTTAATTAGGAAACAGGAAAGAAATTGACTTGTGCTCAAAAATGGTAGTCTAAGCTTCTGTGACTGAACTCAGAGATAGGGACTAGGGCATTGTTACTTCTGTTCCAAACAGCAGATCATTTCATCCCTTTCTGAGAATTCCATTTGTTAAAAGAAACTTGTTTGGAAGAACAGAAGGTCATCACCTACCAATGAAGATAATAACTTAAAGAATTAATGACTTGCACATCCTGTTTCTGCTCTTGAGAAACTTAGCTCAAAGAAGACAATGGCTAAACAAGAATAGCAAAAGCAAAGATGCAGATGCATGGTGACCTTAGGGAGACTTATAGGATACAGGTTTCAAGAGAAGTGAAGTGAATGAAGTACCCAGGGAAATGTATCAGGGAAGAGAAGACTAAAGAAGAATGATATTATCTTTGTGTGCTAGGAAAAACTCTTTCTTCTATGTGTTTTGTGTCCAGGACCCGATGAGGCAGGCCAGAGACTTTAGAATGAGTATCATGCCTCACAAAATCATGAACCATCATGCCAGACCGCTCATATATTTTTATACTGGACAGGCCTTCCCATGAAAATGTTGTGGTCTGTGCCTTCAAATTAAACACCCTTCATCAAATGATGATGTCTTCATCCAAACAGTCTTCATCAAAAATGAGAATGTGGATGCTTGGCCATGATACCATAAACTTTCATGAAGACTTATCCAGAAATTTAGGGTATGACCTTCTGAAGTGACCTCAGCATGGAGGAGCAGAGTGTATGAGATAATTAAAGTTTCATTCAGTACGGATAAAGTAGAATAAGGAATCAGCCCACAAATCAATTTAATTGGACCTTTTACTTTTACTGATCAACCTGTGAGCAATTAGAATAATGACACCATTATTTTCGGTTGTTATCATTGTCGCTAAGCTCTTGCCAACTTCTTTAATCCAATGGTGCTCAAATGTTAGTATTTCTTGGAGAGATGACAATCTGGAGACTATCAGGAGTTCCACCCTAGATTTGGTCTAGTGTTAGTATCTATGAATTTGTATTTCTCAACAGCCCCCCAATAATTACCATTCTGTTTGTGAGGGTTACAGTTTGAATAACACTGAGACTCCTCAGATGGCCCAAAAGTTTGTTGTGTTTTCACAAGCTTCAAGGTGAAATGGATGCTTGCCCTATGGTGTAAGAACTACTTTAAATCCCTGGTTCTTGGTCTCAACTTAACATTGGGTGAGTTTTAAGAAGGAGATATTGCTTACTAACTTCCTATGGTTGGGTCTCACCTAATCCGTTCTGATATAATCAGAGTTGGAAACACCTCGCCAAAGGGATTATGTGAAAGCCCCTTACAGGTCAATGTACAGCCAAGCTTCAATATCTCTTTTTCAGACCATAGCTTCATTTCTAGGTTGTAAAGCTAGACTAACTGCAACGTGTACTTTTCATTATGCATCTTTGGCAGGATAAAAGAATTATAAAATTTTGGCATCTGAAAGGAAATAAACATTGCCAGCCTTGTGCGAAGTCACACCCAAGTTACTTTATGTACTATTTAGAGGGGGAGTAATGGAGAACTCAATTCAAAAGTACCGGGAGTGAGTCAGCCGGACATGAAAGAATTTGGGCAAAATAGCAAGTTCTATAAATCTGTAGAAATGAAACCCATCTAGTTACTTCCGAAGGGCCAAATGTGCTATTTAAAATGCTCCAATAGAGCATTGCATTGCACAGCTGTTTGTAGCTTGAGGGCCAAATTCTCATCCCCTAAAGTGAGGAAACAGAAGTAGGAGCATTTTCAAAAGTCACACATACTACTGTGATTTTAATTAAGCCCCAAAGATTCCAAGGACTCCTATCCAGTGTTACTAAATGTGTTAGTCTTTGCCAGGTGATGGAAACAGATTTCTCTAGATATTCCCACATTTGACCCAGAATTCTTTAGCTAGAATGGCATTTTCAATTTGAGACTGTAGATTCCTGAAAGTAAACTAGTGTTTATTTTTTTAATATAGTTATTTATATTTGGTAAATTCAACTTGGAGTTTAGGGAGGAAATATGAATATTAGGCCAAATTAGAACCAGAGAAAATCAAAACAGGGTTCTCACTTTTATTGATGCTGTAGTAAGATCTTGAGAAAGTTTTTAGTTAGTTTTGCTTGTTTGTTTCTTTGTTTTGACTGTTTTTATAACTCTCTGAGTCTCTGTCTATGATAATAAGAATGACTTCATAAACTTCCTGACTTTAATAGTGCAAAGAGGTCTTGGCAGAGCCTTGGTATCTACAGAATCCTTTGTGATTAGAATCATCCAAAAATCCGTCGTGTGCACCTCAAACTTTGAACTGAAAGAGTGAAACCGACTGTGTAACATAACAGCTGCAGTGCTGTCTACTCCTCTTCTCTCTGCCATGTAGTGACTGCTGGCTTTCACTGGTACGATTTGAGAGACTGGACGAGTGTTTGTTTCTTCACCTATGATCTGCTTCCCAATCACTCTCAGCAGCTGTGAATCCCCCTTTTACAGAAAGGTGTCAGCTGACACATTTTCCCACAGTTGACTTGCTTTGAGCCATCCTTTCAAAATGATGTTACATTTTCTGTAAAGGCTTTAGGAAAAAGCAGGCTATTTCAAGGCCTACCCCATCTTTATTCCTCTTTGATTGAACCATGAGGAAAATGTTTCTCTGAGTGGGTGGTAAACTGACAATAATTTTGAAGCCTCTTTTTCAGTTCGTCTAAATCATCAAATTCTCTGTTAAACTGCTTGTATTCCATCCTGAGACACATCTCTGTTCTAGCTAGTGAAAAGGAACGTGATGCGTTTTCCAGTGCTGCTAATAAGAAACTCTGATCCCTAATCTGAGCTGCATGGACTTATCAAATAATTATTTTAGTGGGTCTGATGTGTGAACATTACTTTGTACACCCCAAGATACACTCATAAAATTAATAAAGATTATAGTGGAGCTAAAATTTGAGTGGGAATGTGGCTTTCTAACTCCTCTATTTGTACTCAGATAGTTTTATAACATTTTGAAGCATTAAGTTTTTCACTCAAAAATGTAGTTAATTATGACAATATGTAGCTTCTGGTAGGAACAGCTACAGCAAGATTCCTGGCTTTACTTCTGTGAAAATCGTTTCTGGTTTTATTCTCCAAAGAATAATATCACCATACACATAATCACAAACACACACACAGAGAGACACACATTCACACATACTTAGGTATTTTTGCTTTGACAAAAGGAAAAGAGGTGAACTAGGCAGCCTCGCTTCTATTTTGATCAGGAACAAAAGAAAATTGGAAAAAGTTTTGTTTACAGTGAATAACAACACCTTCCTGTTAGGTGTCAAAAGTTTCTTCTTAGAATACAAACTTATTGAAAATACGTTAAAATGCCTTTCACATTACTTAAAAACAGTACAAATCCTCAGAATTCTTCTTGATATGAGGTAAATTACTGTAGCAGTCCTGTGAAAACTCAAGATCAGGGCTTCAGAGACAGTGGTAAAAACATTTACTGTTTTTTGTTTGTTTGTTTGCTTGCTTTTTGTTTCTTCTATTATTTATTTAGTTGTTTCTGCAGAGGGTCCTAGTCCATTTCCCAGTACCCACCTGGCAACTCAATACTGTTAACTCCAATTCCAAGAGAAGCAGCACTCTCTTCTGGGTTGTACAGGCATCAAGCATGTATGTGGTATACACAGACATACAGGTGGTAAAAATAATTATATACACAAAATACAATAAATTTTAAAAATTCAAGTTCATATAAATTTTTATACAATACTGGGTCAGTAGCAAAATGAAACATTTAGAGTATGAATGCACTGAATTGAAATCTCACTCTAACACATTCATATCAATTTTCAAGGTCATGGGTTTTTTGTAATATTAACTGATAATTTAGGCATTAACTAAGCTCTTTGCCAGCCCTGAAACTCGATGGTAAAATTTTCAATGGGTTTCTCACAAATACTTAGAAAGCCAAAGTTATATTAAGTGTTCATCAATGTTCTTTTTTCACATTTAGTAATTTTCAAACATTCTATTTATTTTATAAAAGCCAGGCAATGATTTAGGCCTTAGATAGAAGTTCGTATGAGACATGGATATCAAGAAGAGGACACAAAGAACATGAACCAGTGGGCTAAGGCAATGCACATCTGCCTATAACCTCTGCTCTCTTTGGCAACTTTGTCTTATACTATTGGGGAGAACTGTTCCTGTTTGTTCCTTAAGAGCCACTACTAGGTAGTCAAGCACTGTCTCCAGGAGGTACTGATTGGGTAAATGAAATCCAGTCATGAATTGGGTTTGACTCAGTTCTTGGAGCTTTGTAACATCTGTCTTACATCTCTACCCAATGCCACGCTCAGCGACAACTTATCACTGGCCTGTACTCACTCATAAGTGGTCTTTAAACATAAAGCAAAGAAAACAAGCCTCAAATCACAATCCCAGAGAACCTAGACAACAATGAGGACCCTAAGAGAGACATACATAGATCTAATCTACATGGGAAGTAGAAAAAGCAAGATCTCCTGAGTAAGTTGGGAGCATGGGGACCTTTGGAGAGGGTTGAAGGGGAGGAGAGAGGCAGGGAGTGGAGCAGAGAAAAATGTAGAGCTCAATAAAAATCTATAAAGTTAAAAAAGGGGGACTGGCCATAGGCATGATAAGAAAGCAACAATTACAGTTCTGAAGACCTTCTCAAAGTCTCAGAGAAGCTGTAGCAGATCAAATGATAAGAACATTTAGCAAAACTTATCGATAAAAAAAAGGCATTGGATATAGACACTAGGAGACACCTAATAAAACCATTCAGGAAGAGGTCAGTGCATGGAGAAGGACAGTTCAGTGGGATAAGCTCAGTCTCAGAGTCCCAGACATTCAAGGCAAGCATTTGTCACTGAGTGATGCAACAGGCCTCACTAGAGGAGTATTGACAAGAATGTGATGCCCAATGGAAATCCCACTCACAGGTTAAATGTTTCTTTTCTTACTGACACCCAGGCAACAAGAGATTTCATCTATCTTATTGGCATCGTAGTCAAAGACAATATATTAACTGTTATATCATTAAAAAATTACCATGAAACCAACAAATGCTACAAGTCATGGTATTACTTAAGTCAGTTGTTGTGGGCATCTCACCTGGATGTTATACATAATATGTACCCCATCCAATATTCACAATTTTTAAATGTTCTTTGTGTCAGTGTGAACAGTAGACTGGAACATGTCTTTTCCAAATATCCTTTTATAATTTCCCTTCCAAGTAGAATACATATACAATCATTATTTATATGTGGAAAACTGTGTAATTATTTACAGCTTCATAATGCATTAGATCAGCACTACTGAACCTTCTTAATGCAGTTATTCACAATTGTGGTGACCCCAACCATAAATTTTTCCATGTCTACTTCATAACTGTAATTTTGCTGCTGGTAAACACTTGATATGTAGCATATCCTACATAGGACATCAAGGGAGTTATGGCCCATAGTTTGAGAACCACTGTCTTAGAAAGAATTCAGACTAGAAAAACAAGACCAGAATTCCTATTTGCATGAACTAAATTTTCATTGATAATATGACTTGTAGCATACTACTATAGTTATGTGTTTTCTACAGACAATCTTGAGAAATGAGATTCTTTTCTTGACCTGTCTACTAAATTTGGATTTCTCCTCAATCTCCACCATGCCTGAAAACACTGCAGCAAACCCCTTTACATACACCAAATGGCAGAGAAAGGTTTAAGAATAGAACTACAAACTGCTACTTTGTTTGGAGCCACACACTCCCTGAATTGTTGACAGGGTGGGGGAAAAGATGGCATGAACAGTTCAATCATGGCCAAGAAAAATTTAGCTGTCTGTGTAGCAGTTGAGAGAACCTGGTGATTTATGGGAGTCCCTTAAATGCTAACTGAATGTTGTATGTGGGTGTGTTGAGATGTACTGCCAGGTGGTTTTCAAAAGAACTTGCCAGGGCTTAAATCATCCCTATCATCAGGATCAGAGCAAATGCCTGCTATTTTTCCATCATTCCCCAATTCTGTATCAGCACGAGGACACCTGTTAGAAATGGTATCACCTGATGCGTAGAGCCGAACAACAAAATCAGGGACAGTTTGGTAAGAGCAAACGGAATGCTACGATGAAAGTGAAGCCAAGAGCTTCTGGGCAGCTCTCTTTGCCAAATTTACCTCCAGATTGCAGGGCGGGCTTGTTCCTGAACCTACCACCCAGGCAGCAAATCTCGCCAACTAATCTGGTACACTGTGTTCCCTGGTAGGTCTGCTTTGAATGTATTTGTATATATCTCCACCTGTTCTGCTCACCCAAGTGAAGGTTCTGCTGCTGAATGCATTGAGATCATTTTTTATTATTAAATTCTTTACTTAATGCAATTCATGTGGCAAGTCATATACAATTGCTCACTGTTAAAAAATAAGGCACTGTGTCTGTTTAGGAAAACCATGTGCTGACCTTATGAGGCTGACAATATGACATAAAAGAGATATAAAATTCCCATGTTTAAAGGTGCATGAGATGTTGGCCCTCATAGGGATTGTAACTAAGGTAAGAAACATGGAGGAAAAGGGATCAATCTAAATGTAGAGATATAAAGCAATGCTTTCATAAGTGTAGAAGCATTAGCAATGTTTTAAATACTAAATAGAATGAGGGAATTCTGTGGAAAGTATGTGTCACACAGTAAGACAAAAAGATTGCTTAATTTTATGATCAACTTTTTAATCATATCTCTTCTGACACCAAATGTGTACATGTCTGTATCAAGCAATGCTCCAAATCTCTGGATATACTAATAAGTGTCCTATAATTTCCTAATTTTGTTGATAACTTCCAGAACCTATTGAAAACCCTATTGATTAGAAGTTCATCCCCAAGTTCAGGGGCAAAACTCACAATTTTTCTCAGCACTTCTTATGTTTCATAGTTTACCATAAAAGATATAAAATGTTGCCAATATAAATCCAGATACAAAGTCGATAGGGGTTCAAAGTACAGAAGGATTTTGTTCCATGAAGTTGGGGTGCAACACCTTCCTACCGTATGAATGCATTCAATTAAATGAAGGTATCAGTAGTATTATTTAAATTTTTCTAGTTTTAGTCTTCACGACCCCTGAACACAAACGATTTGGATGCACAGGAATTTATACAACTGACTTTATCTCATAAGACAGTTGCAGAACTTTAGCAGCCTTGAAAAAACTTGACCTCCCCCTCTGGGACTCTGGCTCTGTGAAACAGAATGCTGTGGTTTCTATCATAGGAGCCAACTGTAAACTGAACATGGAGGCACATGCCTGTAACCACATCACTCAAAAGGCTGAGGCAAGAGGATCATGTCTTTAGGTCAACCTGACCTACAAAATTAAACGATGTCTCAAGACAATAAGAAAAATAATTTGGTTATTTGATACCATAAGAAACTGAGTCACTGGAGAACTGGAAACTGGGAAATTAAATTGAAATCTGTTACAAGGGTCCAAGTGAGTGAAAATAGTGGTTTGACTAATTATTGATTTTGCTGAATTTCAATGGCTGCTGTCTTTTAGGAGTCGTTGCTTTATTATGATTTTGAATCATCGAACAAAGATCTTGCGTTAATCTTCATTGTCAAGAGTCGCATAGGAGACTGGTGAAGCACACCTCTGGATATGTCTGTGAGGATCACTGTGGAGAACATCAACTGAGAGAGAAAGACCCACTCTAAATATAGGTGGTGTCATTCCTTGAGCTAGAGATTCAATCAATCTGAAGGAAAAGGAGAAATCCTGACAGAAATCTATCTCAACTTTTGTGGTTTTTTCATATGCCAAAAGTCAAAGAATAACCTCTACCCACGACCCCCACTCTCAAATACATGAGGCTAAGCAAAGAGGGACTGAACCCTACCAAATCATAAGTAAAAACAAACAATTCCTTCTTTTAAGTTGCTTGTATCAGATATTTGATCACCGTGATGATAAATGAGTTGTATTTTAGAAATTGAGAATTGCTTATTTGAATGTGAGAGAATCTAGGAGTGAAGTAAAATTATTTGTGAAAATAGCGTAATTTATGCAGTGTCTATGTAGCAATGGTAACAATAGCTATGAATTGGAGAAAATGGAGGTGTATGATACACAGCCTATAATCTCAAGGAAGACTGTTAGGAGACCAATTGTGCCTCCCCCAGGATTGAAATTTTAACCGAAGTAACTCAGAATGTGACCTTATTTAAGAAATAAGAACATTTCAGAAAAAATTAATTAAGACGAGGTCATACAAGAGTGATATCAACCCTCAATCCAACAGAAAGGATATCCTTAGAAGAAAGGGGAAATTCAGATAAAGAATAGACAACAAAAATGATAACTCACAAGCAAAAGTAGTACTCTAGTTTGGCTTTTGTTGCCATGATAAATTACTGACCAAAGTAAATATCTTTTTAGGGGAGGGGCAGCATTTGATTTATAAGTCACCTCCAGGAACACTAAGGCAGAACTCAAACAGGAACCTGGAGGTGGGGATTTTAAGCAGAGATCACAGGAAAGCTGCTTCCAGGCTCACATTCAGCTATGCTTAGTATAGAGCCCAGGCTCATCTTCCCAGCGATAGCGCTACCCATAAAGGGTTGGGCCCTGCTGTACTAATTAACAATTAAGAAAATGTCCACAGACATGCCCAAAGCCTAGGGAGACAATTCCCTGAGATTTTTCCTTCCCAGGAATGTCCAGTTATCGCCCGATGCTAATTATGACGAGCAGAGATTAGAGTCATGCTACCCAGTTCCAGCCCACACTGAAGACCAATGTCAACAACCAGAAACCAGGTACATAACAAAGGGAAGGTGCTTGAGAATTACATTTCTTTCCCTCTCTTACTTGCCTTTTTTTCTGAAGTAGGATAGAGTGGGCTGGGCATAGAGCAGGAGAATTTCTAAGTAACAAAAGAAACGAAAAGGTGCACCTCTCAGAGAATTTATCTTTGTCTTGAAATTCAGGTTGAAATGGGTGGAGATTCATATGAGCCAAAAATATGTAGGACAAAGCCTGTTTGGAAAGAAACAGGCAAAAAATAAAATAATTATGAAGAATCTTGAAAAACTTCACAGGGAAAAATACGTTTTTGAGAAATCAAGGAAAGTGACCTGCCAGGGTAAGCGCAGGTTCTTTTTCTTTCTTTTAAAGAGTTTTTCTATTTATTTATTTACGTACGTATGTACTCACTTACGTGTGTGTGTGTGTGTGTGTGTGTGTGTGTCTATGTGTGAGTAGGCAGAATGTGTCCAAATGCCTGGGGAAGTCAGAAGAGGCCATTCGATTCCCTGGAACTAGGTTACAAATGGTTCCACTTTCTGATGTAGGTGATACAAACTGAACTTGAATCACCTAGAAGGAGAGCAAGTGATCTTAACCACTGAGTAATCTTTCCAGCCCCAAAGATGATCCTTTCACCGGTTTATCCATGATGATCTTCAATATTTGGCATTTATATCCTTGTCCAGTTCGCACCCATTGTACAGGAGTGAGATTTTAATGATTCACACCCAGAGAATAAAGTACAGATCAAGTAACAGTATATCCTTTCTAAGACTGCATCATTACATTACTGAGGGTTGGGGCTGGGGAGATGGCTCAGAAGTTAACAGTACTTGCTGGTTTTGCTGAAGACTTGGGTTTGCTTGCCAGCGCATATATAGCAGCTTACAAACATCTCTAATTTCATTTCCAGAGAATATGACACCCACTTCTGAACTCTACAGTTCCTAGGTACGCATGAGTCACACATACATACATGCAGGCATAACAAAGTCACATCAAGAATACTGTGGCTTCCAACTGGGCTTTGTTTTCTTATTTTTAATAATTTACTCTTGAGGAAGAAAGTTGGCATGGAAAGGTGTGTGTGGAAAAAATCAAGCCTGTAGGTGTGACTGCATCCATGAAAGATTTTGAGTCAGACACAGGTACCTAAGCAGAACTCTGATCCTAAACCACACAAATTGCAGTTCATTGCTTCTTGTTTAATTCATTGCTTGGTATTAGATTACCAATACACTCACCACCAATGAGAAAACTGAAGCATACCATATTGTGATGTTTCAAGCAACTGTGACAGAGACGACACTTTTTAGTTGTTTAAAAGCATAGTTTCCTTTTATATATAATGCACCACGGCTTTCCTGGTGTAAGGTCATCCTTGTAGTTAGAGGACATTGGTGATACCTGCAATTGTGAGGGATCATTTTTCTAACAGCAGCAGCTATCTGAATGTCCCAATTTTTATTGCTTGGTGAGTGTGGCAATCTCATAAACCCTGAGTCAAGGGATCTTGCTAATCAGTCACAGACAGGCACCATTTACAGCCATGGACAAGTCTATTTTAATAGAGATGTTCCCAGACTTTATCTAAGTCTCTAGAGCTTAATGTAAGGATGTGCTAGGGATTACTTACACATCGGTGTTTGTAGAAAAATATTTTGAAGATCTTCTGGATTCCCACAGGCCATAGAATCTGAACAGCATGGGCACTGGGATGTGCTCAGACATTGATCTCCATTGCTTGTCTCATGGGTTTTGAAGCACCGTTAACTGGCCTGAGAGTAAAATTCTGCCTTGCAGTCCTTCCAAAGGTGTTGTTGTCTCCCACTTATGCACGGAAGCTCACCATTCACTGAATCTTCTAGGACTGTTGGAATGCTTTAAAGGGAATTTTCCATGTAAAACAATTGGCTATTTACAGCACAATTTCAGGGGTTCATTTGGAAATCTAGTTGATGTTGAAGGTAAGTTTCCAAAAAATGATATTAGGAAGAACAACTATTGTCCCCAACTGGGACAAAACTGTTAGTGGAGCAAGCAGTTAGTGGAGCCTGACTCATTCCCGCACAGCTCCGAGCGACACATAAGACATACACATGGCCGCTCATCTCTGAATCTTGTCTCCACTATTCCCATATGACTTCATCACACGCTCCTTCCCAATTCTTACTTACCCACAAATTCCTTAAGAACAGCGATTACTCCTAAAAAGCAATCTAACAAGAATTAAATCTCCTTTTCAAAAGAGAGAAAAGAAGAACACTTTTACATTTTTTTTGAATCATTCCTTCCCAAAGGCCTCAAATACACAATTACTAGTTGATGAGACAGAGAAAAGTCCCAAGAGTAGAAGGAATCAGTTTAAACAAAAGCCTTGGTGGTTTGAATATGTTCGGTCTCAACATATGCACAAAGACATTTAGAGAACTCAGAAGTGAGTTTTTGATGCAACAATTTCTATGAACAGTGATTTATAAATAATTTATAGCTTTATGTCCATATAGTGGTTAATTCTGTAGCCTAACAGTCAGTCCCTGGGCAGCCAGTGAATTCAGAGCATCCCCATTTTTATAGCTCTGGTTTCTAGGGTCCCCCTGATACCTTCTTTTCCTGTAGTAACAGTGATTCATGCTGTTCATTGGGGACTGGTGTTGTCAAAGACCCCCTACTGAGGACTGGAGGCTTTGAATCACAATCAATGTCATCCACACTAACCCGCAAAATATTGTATTTCTGACCTTAAATAAAGAAGCAAAATCTCAGAGAGGTTAAATAATTTGTCCAAAGTCTCTAAGGTAGGAGATAGCAGAGTTTATCAGAGATCTAAATCTCTCTGGATTACAGACATTTTAGTCCACCTGTCACCTTCAGACTGGCTTGCAATTGGTCAGGAAATATCTGAGACAAGTGCTTGTTTTGTGGGGGGTTTATTTGTGCTGTGACCCCAGCAGTTGGAAGACAGGGATGAGAATGTGAGGAAAGGAAACAGAGCCAATGTGCCTATCTGCTGGGCTGACAACATCACTGTGGGAAACTGTGGTTTGATACATTCCACAGCCTTGCAAACAGCCTGTAGGTTCTTCTCATACAACTGAATGAATGGAGAGGAATGATTATCCATCTCCCCAGCTCTGAAGAGTCTCTACTTTGAGAAGTGCTACATGGGAGCTCATGGACTCTGGACCAACAGCTAGGGAGCCTGCATGGGACTGCATGCATGTGACAGTTGTGTAGCTTGTTCTGTTTGTAAGGCTCCAAGCAGTGAGAGCAGAACCCATACCTGGTACTCTGCTGGCTTTCGGGAACCAGACGCTGGATTGTCTCACCCAGCTTTGGTGAGGGTGGGGAGCTTGGTCCTGCCTCAATTTGATGTGCCAGGCTTTGTTCAAGCCCATGGGAAGCCTGCCTCTTTCTGAATGGAGATGTAGGAGGGGTGGATGGGGAGGAGAGTGGATGGAAGTTGGGGAGGGTGGATTGAATGGGAGGAGAACGGGATGGGAAACTGTGGTTGGTATATAAAATAAAAGAGTATGTAAAATAAATAAAAAATATTAATGAAATGAAATAAGTAATAAAGAAGTGCTACATGCATAGACCCCTACTTGCTTTAGGAGACATAAAAGAGGCCCAGAGTGGAAGGGAAGGAAATAAATAAGGTGAGATGCATGGAATGGCAGGAGCCTGTGACTATGAAGACCTGCCTGTGCAGCCACAGCTGGGGTCCAAGCAGTGATGTGAGCTAAGGTACGGGGGCTCCAGATTCCATCCTATTAACCACACTGATGTCCAAAGCCTTCTGTTGCACTGGCTTTGGAAAAATGGGGAAACTTGGAAAGTCTGGTTTGCCCAAGTGAAAACCAGCTCACCAGACACTTTAGGAAGAAAAGGAGTTGTGCCATGAATGAAAAGGAAAGATTTTCTTTTTCCTTGACGGTACCAGAGAAACCAAGGGATATCTGTGTTTGCTGGTGAAGCAGAAAACAGGATTGGTAGCACGGTGAAAAGAACTGGTTAAACCATTCTTTCCTTTAAAATAGACAGGACTCTTGGTGTCCAGTATCATGCTCCGTGAGAGAGGGCAAAGACTGTGGGATGCTGAGGATCACTCCACTGCAAACTAAAGAGAGATATGGACAGCAGCAAGGTAGAGGACCGTCCTCTGCCAGTGACAAAGAACTTCATTACGGCGGGCACAGCAAGCAGTGCAACTGTCAGCCTGGTTGTGTCAGTTTTCCTTACCCTTGGGTCCAATTGGAGCTACGTAGTACAAGCAGATGCTCATGTGTGCAGCAGAGTTGCAAGAAAGAAATGTCCAGATCAGAACTCATAAATGATGTAGACAGGCCAGGTGGGCCCTTCCTTTGCTCAGAGGGCAACATCATCTTTGTTGTTCTGGATAGTAAGGGTATCTGCTCCTTACTCCAGGAGGAAATGCTGTCTGCCAAATAGGGAAGCATGCCTGCCTCTGGCTGTAATTGGAGGCACTATGTTTACAAATATCTTTGAAAAGACAATCTGTAATAAAGGGATGCTAATGTATAGTATAATATAATATATATACATATATAATATATACATATATATGGGCTCACATATATGGATAAAAGATTGAAAGATAGTCAAAGGTAGATAAGAAGCAATATGATAATAGTAAGCCCCTAAGCTTGGTCTCTGGATTAGTATCCAGTGGCTTCATTTTTGTCCAGAACTAATTGTATAGCTTTATGCTGGGCCCATTCTCAAATGTCAGGTATGAATGATAATAACACCATCATCCTCAGGGGTCATTTTCCCTCTAAAATGGAGAAATTCTCATCACTGCTTAGCAATTCAGCAGGCACATGATCATGATATTATATAAAAAGAAAACTTCCTGTGAAACTCATGGGCCTCAACATTCCCAGTATTCTCATGGAATTTTTGTTTTCCTTGGAACCAATGCTAAATCTGGTAGATGTATCAAACCCTGCACCGAACACTCAAATAACAATTTTTATGTGAACGGTATCACACGCTATCTTGCAGCCCATAATTATTGCTTCTGAATGAATCAGAGGTTTTCTTCATCTCCATAAAATGAGATCATACTATTTATACAGTAAATTTAAGGCAAACTAAGCAGATGATATGTATAAAATAAGAAACGTGCAAATTTAGAGCCACTGATGGTGCTAATTGAGTTGGTTTTCAATCAAGTATTTCTATCATTTGGTTCAGCAACCGAACCCTCGGATGGGAGCCACACTCTTCACAGTCTTCTTAGTCTTTCCTCTTGACAGAACTGGCATTTATCAGGAAGATTTACATCTTAAGCTCTGTGATACTGGTTTTGTGTCCAAGCACACAATGTTTAACATTTTGTTCTCGCCTGCGTTATTCCGGCATGTAACATTATGGTGAAATACCTCAAAATAAACTGGTCTGAAAAGTGCAACCTAAATGTTTGGCTGCATCGGAACACAGTAACAGTGCCTTTTCTGAATCATGTGAGTTTTTTCCTTAGACTTTCCAGGATTTGTATTTCAAAAGGTATCATTTTTTTATAGTTTCTAGCAAATACTTGATTCAATTAGTTACTTATTTTTAATGAGTGGAATGAATCAAAATTTTCCTGATTTAGGAAAAAAATATGTGACTTTTTTCAAACACTTCTTTGTCTCTCTCATTGTTTTCTCAAGTAAACAATTATACAGATAAAACAATTTGAAAGGGAGCATGATAATATATGTATAAAATTTTCAAAATACATGCCTGCATCTTTTTTGCTAAGTTTCTTTCTTTTCAGAATTTCTGCACTTGGGTAGTCTTTCATCTGATGTAACAGCTTTCACTTAATATACCTTGGTTTAAAAGGGGTGGGGGGGAGGTTAACATGCAAATTTGGGTTACATTTGAGATAAATTTGCTTTGTATAGATTATTTTCGATTTACAACGTTCAGATCCAACCAACAGTTTTCAGTTTAACCTTAATCTGCATTTATCTAGAGTGACTCAGAGATGAAAGGACACTCTTCATTCATCCATCCATCCATCCATTCATTCATTCATCCGCTAGCTGTTCATTGAGGTTGCCTATGAGTCAGATAGTAATGCTATTCTACTGACCACATAACCTAGAATTTGTCCTCATGTAATGTGTGCTTTGTGAAGTGGTGGTATTTGCATTTAGGTAATGATTTCATGAACAATTGAAGATTGCAGTGGCCTCACTGCGGAAGAAGATGCGAAGAGCCCTGGCGTCTGATGCTATTATCTATTGCCTACAGCTGAGGAAGGAATTCTGCTCATGGTTGTTGCCCATTACAGACAATTCTATTGCCATGTAAGAGGGCAGCTACATCTCCAGAATGTCTTACAGCTGAGTACTTTGGACCACAGTGGCCAGGGGCTATTTACCAGCCATTCCACTCTGCTGTGTCTATCCAAAGGGCAAGGGGAGAAAATTTGGCAAGAACTAAAGCACCCAGTCACCTAATGAGTTGTAGTCTTTTCTCCCACCATTTATGTACCACTTATTTGCTTAGTACTTATCATGTAAAGAGTTTCTGTGACATGCAAGATACAAACCTTTCATTTGCAAATATGCCTGGTGGTTGGGTCTGGAGCTGGCTAGCTTGGGCTTAACTGAATAAGACTCCAAGCCATAAGTTGCATGGATGACATGGGTCTGTCACACAGTCATCCACGCCTCCTGTGGTCCAACACTATACAATGTGAGTCATCCTTCTTAAGTGTTAAGGGTTCAGTGAAAGCATACAGGGCCTCTGAGAACCCAAGCTTGGAACTTCCACACTGTTTCATGGGCTCCATGCTGGCTAGCACAGTGTGTCTAATGGCTGAGTCTAATACAAAGAAAGCAAAACATGAGGCTTTTTCAGGAAAAAACTGTACTATATGTGATAAAGTATAGAGACTCCAAAGAATACAATGAGTATTCAGACATATACCTTATCTTCACATAGTTTAAAACCTGTTGGAAAATATTAAAAAATGAAAAGTATAGAATTTTAGGAGACTATCACTGCTAAAGTTATAAAAATAGAAATGTTAAAATTAGCAGTGGGAATGTTGGCTGAAATTTTAAAGAAATGACCAGGAAAGAAATTAAAACTAAGTTATTAAAGTAAATTTCTTTTCTTTTTTTTTCTTTCGTTTTGATTTGTTTTTGTTTTTCAAGACAGAATTTCTCTGTGTGACAACCCTAGCTGTCCTGGAACAAGCTCTTGTAGAATATGCTGCTCTCTAACTCCCAAAGATCTGCCTACCTCTGCCTCCTGAGTGCTGGAATTAAAGGCGTGCTCCACCACTACTCGTCCTAGAGCAAATTTCTTAAGAGAAATAAAAGTAAAATAAACCTTTGAAGATAGCCAAAGGAAGTCAGAGGAATAAGCAAGTACAAGGTTGAGAGTAGAGATCTACTTGACTTGTTTGGAGACAGAAAAATCTATATGACTGAGTTAGCTAACTGGGGAGAGAAGTGGATTGGAATATGTAGATCAGGTTGTTTGGGACAACTGAAACATTTTGACTTTTAACTTTGAATGAGGTAAATGCCTATTGGATATTTTACAGGCAATGGAGGATGTAAATGAAAAGCCCTTTGCTGGATAAACTGTTTAGTCTACTTGGTGTCAACTAGTGAGATGGGAGAATAGGAATAAGATAAGAGAACACCGTAGCATCAGAGGTGGTAGATAATAATGACTTATGCAAAATCCTGGAATTGATTGAGTTTGGAACTAGATTGAAGTTGACTCTGTCACATTTACTAATGGATCATATCTCCAACTGTAAAAAAATGCTTAATACATGAGTAAAAGAATTTAGACTGATGAACTGAAAAAAAAAGTCCAATTTTCTGAGATACGAAGGACTCTGAGGAACATGTGAGATAAAGGGAGATCCAGACTTCAGCTTGAACCCTGAGAATTTTAAAATGTATTGTTTAAGGCCAAGCAAATTTTCAAGTAGGTGAGCTGAGTGGAGGAGAGGTCCAAGTTGGACATATGAATTTGAAAGCCGTGCCATTTTTGCATGCCTGAAAGTGTGAAGCTATGCAAGGGCAGGAGACTAGCTGTGACTACTAAAGAAATGGATGTGGGGAAATCCCAAAGCTTGACCCCTAAAGCTTCCCAATTTCCATATCTTAGAAAATGATGGAGAATAAGAAATGCAGACAGTATAAATTCTAAAGCACAAGAAAGAAAGATGCTGAAGTAAAAGTTTTGTCAGAGTGAGGAGGAAGCAAATTTAGCCATAGAAATCGACAACAGTAAAGATCATTCTTTCAACGGTATGCAACTTCTTTCAAGAAATTCTGTGGAAGACAGTTAAAATTGTACTCCTTATTCTAAAGACGTATGGGAACATGAGGGAGAATCATTTTCATCTAGGTGCAAAAAGCACCATCATATAGTCCATTAGAGCAAGAAAATGAAATGATAAACAAAGAGAGGGGAAACTATTGGACAGATGATCGTAGGTGGTAAAAAGAGTAAATTCAGTGTCAAGAGTGGGCGGGCATGTTCTCCCTCCTTCTGCTCCTCATTAGGACCTTGGGAGCTCAGTCTGAGGGAGAACATGTACAACGAAGTCAGGACCACGAGGGGTGCACCCACCCACTGAGACAGTCGGACCGATCTATTGGGAGCTCACCAAGGCCAGCTGGACTGTGACTGAAAAAGCATGGGATAAAACCGGACTCTCTGAACATGGCGGACAATGAGATCTGACAAGAGGCCAAGGACAATGGCACGGGGTGTTGATCCTACTTCAGGTTCTGGCTTTGTGGGAACCTAGACAGTTTGGATGTTCAACTTCCTAGATCTGGATGGAGTGGGGAGGACCTTGGACTTTCCACAGGGCAGGGAACCCTGACTGCTCCTGGGACTGGAGAGGGAGGAGAAGAGGAGTGGGGGGAGGGGGAGAGGGGCGGGAGGAGGAGGAGGGAAATGGGAGGCAGGGAGGAGGCGGAAAATTTTTTTTTCAATAAAAAAAAAAAAGAGTGGGTGGGCTTTACCTGGGAGGCTGGACCTCTTACTCAGATGATAAGTAAGGCGGGCATGTGGGAGAGGTGCTGATGGGAGCTGATAGACATCTCTATGTTTGAAAAGCTGATGAGATCAGGCAGACACTGGTTACTTCACAAGCTGACACTGTTGACACTTTCTTCTGTAGGGCTGAAGATCCCCATCCTCTGCTGAGATATGCTTCCATTGACTTTATCGGCTGCTTTACTTGCAGCTGGGAATGGCTTTAGTGACTCTCTGTCCTACCTCTCCCACAGCTGATGTTAAATATTTTCTGCTTCAAATAGCTCAAATCCAGCTCTTGGAGATAGCTTTTATCTTATGCCAATTAATTAAAAATCAACGATCAAATGATATTTTGATGCATTTATCTTTTCTTCTGTATTATCACATCAGTAAGAGTGGGGGCCCCTCCTCCTTACTTTGGCATCCATTGAAGGCACACATGGCATAAAGTGAGCTCTTAAGAAATTAATGAATGGATAACTTTTTCACTTCCTCCTAGGCATAATTAAAATTTGGTTAAGAAAGAGCAAAGTGTCAAAGGTTAACAATAAGTCTATTTAAAACAATAGCAAATGTTAACTAATTATGAAAAAGACAACTTTCAATTTAAAAGTCTAGCTTTTAATTATTTCTCGGACAATTTGTGTTTAATTTTACCTGCCTCATTCCTGACTATTGATGACAGATTTTTATTTTAATTATACAGCCAGGGAGTGACTTACTCCGTCTTGTCTTTTTCTTCTCTTAGTGCTTTTAGAATAGGGCATACGCAGACTTTAGTGTTAGAGAGTTTTCTTAGGAATAGCAGTGGTAAAATAATTGATGCCCACCAAGAAGCTGAGGCTTGGGAGCCTCTCTGGCACCTTGGTGTATAGAAATAAGCAGTGTTTCTAGTCTTTCGGCGAACACATCAAATGTGATGTCTGTATTTTCTGCCCCTGTCTATATGATGTCTGTAGCAGTTAGACTCTGTGGTTTAATAAAGCACTTCTTTGCTTAAGTGGCTTAAAACAACAGTTACTTAGCTCATGATTCTGCAGGTTGGTTGATAATCCAGACTTGGCTCAGCTGGGTGGTTCTTCTGGTCTTGGCTGTAAATAAAATTTAGTCTGTGGTCTGCAGCCAAGTTGACTGACTGCTGGTTATTTCAAATGACCTTCACTTGAGGTGCTCATTTTATTCTCCCCTTATTTATCTATTGCAGGCTGTGCAGAGTAGAGTACTAAGAAATAGCAGAAGCATGCAAATCTTTAAAGCCAAGACTGGACCTGGCTTCTGGTCAGTTCTGTAACATTCCGTAAATCAAATAATCTTCCAGAACCTGTAAGACTTAGAGAGGATGTGAGGAGCTAGAGTCCATATCTTTATGAAGGGAGCATGAAAATAATATTATTAAAAGCATGTATACAGAGGAGTTATTTTCACAACTTATACATCCTAATCTGCTTACTCAGATTCAAATAATTTTTAAAAACCACAGGCTTCTTAGTTGAATTTCTAATTCTTAAGAAACCAAAGCTTTATGCTATTGACGTTCTGAAGTTTTCAAGATAGAAATCAAAACTATGATGGCAAAAGGACAGACAAAATATTTATACATTTGAACAGAGAGACTTACTTAACTCCTAGATAAATCTTCTGTTCACTTTCTCCTAGGAAACTCCCTAATTCAGTTAAAAATTTACACAAAATCATTGTTTACTTACATTAAATAAAGAATAGTTGTTGGAGATGACAGCATGGGGTGTTTGGTGCTGAAGACACCAGTTATTATATTCTGTTTCATGTGTTTGGACTGACTTGTGCTTTTTTTATTCCTATTTTTCCTTGATTATTGGTATCTTTATAAACTAGATTTCTCAAGATTCCAAGCAGTTATTAGAACTACTTGATAATAGAATCCTTATCAATAATGATTGCCTTTTGTTAGTCTAGTCTGTTTTTTTTGTAGCAAAATAGCACAAAATGAGTAATTTATAATAAAGTTTATTCAGCTTATAGAATGGAGGCTAGAAGTCCATGATCCAGTGGCTGTTTGTAGGGACACATGCTGATTCACACCATGGGATAAACTGGCATTCCCATGGTATTCACAGAAAGGACAAAGCACAAAGACAAGCCTTGACTTATGAAAACCTATTTTAATCCATGAGAGCAAAATCTCATTGACATAAGAATCAAACTAATCTCGTGAAAATGACATTAATCCCTCTTACTTACCTGATAATCACCTATCTGCCTTATGCCCCTACACTGCCACAGTAGTAATCAGGTATCAATGAGTTATGGAACCTATATTCAAATAGCATGAGTCTTGTTAGTCAATAAATATCTCTTCTCATAAGTTATCAGGACCACTTTGTTGCTTATACCTAGGAGTCCTACCTTGTTGACATAGGCAACACTGGTTGTCTTGAAGTCTCTTCAGGCTTCCTAGCGTTCACATGTGTGTGTGTTTCATACATTGTACATGGGATCTGCAAAAGTTACATACATTAAGGTTCAGAACACTGTTGCAGTACATGCTCCCAATATGTACTGCTCAGATTATAGTAATTAGCATTTCCTTCTCCTTATTGCTTTAGGTATGAAGACTTTGAACATCTTTCTTCTGGATCTGAAAAAAATATATACAGCAACTCATCATAAACTATATATTGTCCTTTATGATATGAAACAACAAAACTTGCTCTTATCTGTGCTTGATATCCATTACCCAAGCTCCCTTTAGTACTTCCTCCTTCACAACCACTTCAATGTCTGTAATGGCTAGTCAACATTCAAGTTGATATGTTTTACTCCCATATCTGACAGATTTGTCTTACCGTCCTTGGCTTGCACCCCTTATAAATCTTTGGTTTAAATTGCTTAACTTCAAAACATGATCTCATTTTCATTTGTGCCTGAAAATCTCCACTGTGAAGATACACTACATGTTCTCTTGATTCATGCAGGGATTAACGGGGATAGGATACAGGCTATTTTGTATGCAAATTATTAAGAAAACACTGCAATAAACATGCCTAGGTAAACATCTCCAAGTTCAGTCCTTTTGGATATATTCTCAGGAATGGCAGGTCTGTATTTATTCTTTGAGGACCCTTTACTGCTCTGCATAATGGCTTTGCAGATTTACCACTAACCATGTACAAAAACTAACTTTTCTCCATATCCTCATTGACATTAACAACTACTAACTTGTGTTTTCTGATAAAACACTTTAACTGCAATGAAATTGTGAAACATTTTATTTTGATGCAAATTTTCATGACATCTAATAAATTATATTGAGTATTCTACTTGGGATACATATATATATATATATACATATATAAATATGTATATATATAATGTGTATTTATCCTTGATCAAATAAACAGTTGGCAAATAGTTTCTCCTGGTATGTAAGATCATTTTCTTTCTCTGCTGATTGTTTTATTTGCTGTACAGAATCTCTGTAGATTGCCGTAACCCCTTGTCTTTTTTCTTTTTATTTCTTATATATTTAGAGTTATAAATCAATTGCCCATATATATGCCATGAAGTATTTCCTTTTTGTTTCATAGAATGGTTTCACAGGTTCTGCTGTGTCTTAAGGTCTCTAATCCATTTTGAGTTGGCTTTTGTACAAGGTGAGATGTAGAATTCAAGTTTCAATCTTTTATGTTTGAAATCCAGTTTTCCCAAGACCATTTATCGAAGAGGAAGAGGCTGTCTGTTCTTTATGATGTTTAGTTTTGATTCCTTTGCTGAGAAGCACTTTTCTATAGAAGTGTGGATTTATCTCTGGTATCTCTCTTCTGTTCCATTTATTTATTAATCTGTCTATATGATACTACAAAACAATATGTTTAATATGGTTTTGTAATGTGTTTTGAAGTCAGTACTGAAATGCTCCCAATGTAGTTCCTTTTTATTCAAGTTTGCATGGCTATAGAATCAATCTGTTTCTTATAAAGTTAATGATTATTTTCCTAGTTCTGTGAAGAAGGTAATTTATATATTGCTAGAGATTGTTTAGAATAATATCATGAGGATTATAATAATATCAATCCTTCCAACACTGAATATGAGAAATCTTGTGTGTGTACATGTGTGTCTGTATGTCCCATAAATTTTCATTAACAGTGTTTTGTAGCTTTTATTTTTGAGTATTATTCACTTCTATGACCAAATTTATTCCTAAATATATTTTCAGTTGTGATCATGTTGGGTCTCAAGAGTGTTTCAATACAAGTGAATGAGAAACAATGCTATTTTTACTCAGAGATCCACTGTACTAACTGATCTATCTCCAGATACTATATCCATATGTGACTGTTAGGGTCTCATACCTTTCCTTCTTGATAGTTGCCTCCAACAAAATAATTATTCTTAGTACTTAAAGATACCTATTTCTCTCATTCCTCACAATCCCAGATTGAATATATCATAACCATTGAGAAATCGAAATAAAAGTAGATGGTTTTCATTCCCATAACTTAAGAGCAGAGCCCTCATAGATTGAGTGAATCTAGACTGATAGAGATCATGCTTGTCTTTGTTCAACCTGTTACATACATATAACATCTTTTTTATTTATTAATTGTTACAGAAACCAACTCCAAATGTTAGTGACTTCAAATAATAGGGATATCTCTTGCTCACCTTACCTCACTGTGGCTTCCTGAGTAGCAGACAGTTGTTCAAAAACACAACCTTCTTCTATGTGTAAGTCTCTCTTCCTTTCATTTCTTATTATCCTTTTTGCTTGAGAAAAGCTGGCTAGACTTCCACTAACTGTCCTAAAAATGATGGTGTTGGCTTCATGCATATTACATTAAGTAACTCTAAGACATTTGTGCAACAGGGACTAGACAGTAAAGGTGATCAATTTGTTCAAGTATGAGTTTAGAAGAGGTCTTAACTACATGAATACTGTAAAGACCGTGAAGAAGCAGAGCTAGGAAGTTGTAGTGGATAGAAGCATGCATATAGAAGAACATTATTTCCCCAAAGTCCAGATCACCATACTGACTAACCAAGAGCCTATAAGAGCAAAATGTTAGGGGTCACAGCAGCTAATACGGTACCCCTGGGGAAAAGGAGTTGCTCTAGACTGACAAGATGCAGGGGTATTTTAGCTTCACAAAAATCAGGAAACAGTGTGCATGATTAACATGTGTTAAATTCCTTCCTGATGGTGGATAAGTCATAAAGCTACATTATAGGAAAAAAGAAACTGTATGTGAAGGTAGGGATAGGGATTGTAAGTTATATGAATTGTATCTGATCTGCCTCTCTCCTTGGTCCTTTAGAATATTCATGTTCTAAAAGAGTACAAGTTTTCAGCCATATTTGAAGCTCTTTCTTCTTCTTCTTCTTCTCTACCATTTTCTTTTTTAATTAATTAATTAATTAATTTATTTATTAAAGATTTCTGCCTCCTCCCCGCCACCGCCTCCCATTTCCCTCCCCCTCCCTCAATCAAGTCCCCCTCCCTCGTCAGCCCTAAGAGCAATCAGGGTTCCCTGCCCTGTTGGAACTCCAAGGACCACCCACCTCCATCCACGTCTAGTAAGGTGAGCATCCAAACTGCCTAGGCTCCCACAAAGCCAGTACGTGCAGTAGGATCAAAAACCCATTGCCATTGTTCTTGAGTTCTCAGTAGTCCTCATTGTCCGCTATGTTCAGCGAGTCTGGTTTTATCCCATGCTTTTTCAGACCCAGGCCAGCTGGCCTTGGTGAGTTCCTGATAGAACATCTCCATTGTCTCAGTGTGTGGGTGCACCCCTCGCGGTCCTGAGTTCCTTGCTCATGCTCTCTCTCCTTCTGCTCCTGATTTGGACCTTGAGATTTCAGTCTGGTGCTCCAATGTGGGTCTCTGCCTCTGTCTCCTTTCATCACCTGATGAAGGTTAATATTCAGGAGGATGCCTATATGTTTTTCTTTGGGTTCACCTTCTTATTTAGCTTCTCTAGAATCACGAATTATAGGCTCAATGTCCTTTATTTATGGCTAGAAACCAAATATGAGTGAGTACATCCCATGTTCCTCTTTTTGGGTCTGGCTTACCTCACTCAGGATAGTGTTTTCTATTTCCGTCCATTTGAACGCAAAATTCAAGAAGTCATTGTTTTTTACTGCTGAGTAGTACTCTAATATGTATATATTCCATACTTTCTTCATCCATTCTTCCATTGAAGGGCATCTAGGTTGTTTCCAGGTTCTGGCTATTACAAACAATGCTGCTATGAACATAGTTGAGCATATACTTTTGTTGTATGATAGGGCATCTCTTGGGTATATTCCCAAGAGTGGTATTGCTTGGGTCCAGGGGTAGACTGATCCCGAATTTCCTGAGAAACCGCCACACTGCTTTCCAAAGTGGTTGCACAAGTTTGCATTCCCACCAGCAGAGGAAAGACTTACCCCAATCTTGTTTCATCTCAAACACTAGGTCCTGAAAAACATCTGAGGGCTTTCTCAGTGATTAGTTGTAGCCACAACTGATGACTCACAACAGGGAATGACCTGAAAGTTAACTTTCCTTTGACCTCAGGGGAAAATCGAATTTTTGCTTCCTGAAGGGGAGGTGTTTACGGAGATAGCTGATTCATACACCATGCCTGAACATTTTGTCTCATCTGGAACAATGGAAAGGAGAATTCTACTCTGGAGCAGAAAACACTCTGCACCTTGTACTCTAATCGCACAGCTGGAATGGGGTAGGGATTTGGGTAGCATGTCACTCTGCCCATTATCACCTTTCCCACTTCTTTACAGGTACACATCCCAAGAGCATGCTCCAGAACACTCTCTGATCAAAGCCCTTCCTGACTAGAAGTCCATTTCCAGGAGATATGGATGCAGACATGATGAAATTTAAAATTTACTTAAATGATGATGTTGAGGCACATACTATAGCCACCATCCCTCCCCTGATGTACCCCACCCTCTTTCCGTGCAGGTGTACTCCTAGCTCCAAGGTGTGGATGAGCAGAGAGATGGAAGTGGGGGACACAGAGGCTTTCAAGAACCCTATTGCTTTCTTTTCTGCTGCTTTTCCTGCTCTGGCATATCCCCCATTCTGCCTTCTGTTAATGCTAATTCAAAATCTAAAATTAGATTTTTCTTCTTTGCAAGACAGCGCATAACATGCTTCATCATTTTCAAAGTTTGTGGCGTTCTCTGTCTAACTGAAATCTTTTTCTGCTTTAAGAAAATTAGAAGTGAGTGCATATGTGAGTATTCACAAGCATGCACACACAAGAGCATGTATGAAGGGCAAGTATATGTGCATCTTGGCATAATACAAAAGATTTAGGAATTTGTTTGGCACTTGGAACTCAGAACACTGTGAAAGAATTTTGAATATAATTAGGTTTCCTGTTTCCCTCTAAACTCAGTCCCCAGTTTAATTCATTATCCAGGTATTTCAGGAGTCAATGTGTTTACTGACTATAATTTGAAATCCATAAGCACCATTTCTCAAACAAGACAAATTTTCTTAATGTTCTAGAAACCTAAGACTGTGGGCACACACAGTGCGAACATCTTCTACTCCAGATTGCTGTAGGTATAAAATCCACAGGCAGATTTTTTTTCCCTGAGGAAAAGCTGCCAGCCAAGCCATTTCTCTGGGGATGAAATTTGGGAGGATGGTGAGTCATGCAACCGAGAAGAAAGCGGCTGATGCCTAGCATGTAACGAGCCAAACACCCTCAGAGTCTGAGGATTTAAGACATGTGTTCATGTGCCACTTTCAGTCTCTCACAGCCTGCTGACTCTTGTTAAAAGTCTATCTCTAGTCGCAAATTAGTTAGTGTTTTCACCAAGACGTATGACATGATACAGAAGAGCAGTGTTACTGAAAAAGTGCTTTTATGTTGACCTTTCATGTGACCCCATCATCTGTTGAATCTCTCTGTCCTTCACAGAGTCCACGAGATGAAATACTCATCTGGGAGGCACGTGGCATGACCTCTGCAGCTCCCATCCTGTATCTGGTCATGCAGGACATTCTGGTCCTTTCTTGTCAGGATGTATGAAGTGATCCTTCCTCTAACTTTTATGAGAAATGCGCCAAAGAAAAGGAGGCCAGGTTCACCAACCTGGCAGCGGAGTTCCTCTACTTTCTGTGTTAGACTTCTTTGTGGCTCTTGTTTCTATTCCTAGTCACAACAGGGCCTGGCTTCATGTGTTTGCTTCCACTGAAGCAATGGGAGAAAGAGGCCTCTCTCTTCCCTCAGAGCTTAGAGCACAAGAACCTTTCACCTTTTTGTACGACCACTGATCTGGAACTTCTAAAGATACACCTTTTGATTTTCCTTCCCTACTAACTCACCTCTCCAGTATAGCTTGAAGAGCTTTATGTAATGGCATTCACCTTTAATCCCAGCACGTGGAAAGCAGAGGCAGGAGGATCTCTGTGAATTCAAAGCCTGCTCTAAAATACTTTGTTCCAGGATAACCAGGGCTACATAGAGATCCTGTCCCAAAACAAACAAACAAACAAAAAATAATGAGCATAGGTAAGCTCCAAATCCAAGGAATTCCCACCAACTCTGAACCCCTATGGCAGGAAATATGTTTTATAACTACACTTATATATTCACTATCTAGCAAAGTCTTTCTATAAGGAAGCCAGTCACTAACTTGATTAAATTATTCATACAACAATGTGTCTTCTTCTGTGAAAATGATAAAAAGCATTGCAGAACCCTGAAATCACATACATACAAGAAACTTTGTACAGACTGAGATCGTATTTATATGTTTAGGAAAATACACATATTACACACACACGTGTGTTTGTAGCAACGGTTAAAGAAAAGAAGTCATGAATTTGACAGAGAGCAAAGAGAGCTATTATGAAAGGTTGGACGGAGAAAAAATGAAAGGATAAAATGATGTGATTATATTTTAATTTCAAAACATTTTAATGTGTTTTGGAGATTTTACTTAAACATAATAAGTATGAAATCACTCAGAGGAAAGTTTAATTTGGGTCTTTTCCATAGTTGGTCTAGTGTTGAATTTCTCTTGAGAAAGGTACTTTGCTTGGCAAACAGCAGTGGGCTAGGACAACAAACATGTCCCTGTGTCATAGAAAAAAAAAAAAAAGTAGGAAGTAAACCCTGAGCACTAGGCAGAGAGCCAACATTCTCCTTCTTCCTAGTACTTATAAAACTGCTCTCTGGTTTGTATTTTATTTATTTATTTATTTATTTATTTATTTATTTATTTATTTATTTATTTTTGATTTTTCGAGACATGGTTTCTCCGTAGCTTTTTGGTTCCTGTCCTGGAACTAGCTCTTGTAGACCAGGCTGGCCTCGAACTCACAGAGATCCGCCTGCCTCTGCCTCCGGAGTGCTGGAATTAAAGGCGTGCGCCACCACTACCTGGCTTCTGGTTTTTATTTTTATTTGATTTTTCAGGCCAATGTTCCTGGGTCAGTATGTTAACACAAAACTACTTGTATACATTTGCATATTGTAGATTTTCTTGAATCCATAGAGGAAATATTAAAATGAAGATGAGTCTTTTACAATTTTACTAGGGTTTTATGATTTTAAAATTCTGTATATGGCTTTGTTTTATTGTTCTCAGATTGATAAAGATGCAAAAAGATAGTGAAGTTTAACAATTACTTATCTCGTCGATATAAATGACAGTGAAATATCCTGACATGAATTATTTAGTATACAGGTAATTTTCATACTTTTTTATTAAGCGTTCACCTTCGACTTACCCAGACTGTTTTGGAACCTGTTATGTAGTGCCTTGAACTCATGGTCCTCCTGTCTGACTTTTCATCCATTCTTCCTACCTTTCCTTCCAACTTTTTTTTCATCAGTTCTTAATATGTATACACAAATGAAGCAGCTGGAAGGAACAACATTCACACTGGAGGGGGGCAAACAAGGTTCATTCTGCTGTTTCCCTGACACTTTGTGCTGCCTCTGTTTGTTTACTTGTATCTGTGATATGCATGAACATGACATGGATGTACACAGAGGAAGGAATCAGACACTATATCTTACTGGATGACAAATTTATTTGTTTTTAATATTTAGATTACTAGATTTCACTAAAGTTCAGCTTTGTTTTCTGTCCCTAAGCAATTCACTTTGTGTGTTTGGAAATGTGAACTTGAGGGAGAACCCATCAGCCCATCTGAACATAAGCAGCTTCCAAAGTACAGGGAAGGATAAAAATTCAATCTTCTGTGTTATTTGCTGAGACTCCAACTTTTTTCGTTTTTCCCATCCCCTTCTTCTCCCTCAATTCTTCTTTCCTTCCATCTTCTCTCCCCTCCCTTCTTGTCCAGTTGAACCATACATAGCACAAGTCTTTTTCACCCTTTTCTCCTAATTAGGACCCAACTTGGAATTCCAGGCTTCTGTTTAACAGCCTCTGTTAAACTATCCAATGTATCCCATAATACTCGAGACTCAAGAAACTACTTATAATGGAGCAGGAGTTTATGCAGCCATAGCTCACTGCTCTGAAAAAGGGTTATTGCATTTTAGAACAAGGGTGGCGTTTTAAAAGTGTGTGTAATCTGAGGCCTGATAACCTTGTAGGCCTCTACACAGAGTGGCATTCTCTTTGTCTCCTCTAAATACCAAATCTTCAAAACAGGCATTAAATCCAGAAAGTTTCCCCCCTCCATCAGATGGGCAGGACCAACATCAACGGCTTTCCATCCCCTGATGAAGCAAAAAGTGGAATCATTACAAATTCACGGCTTTTGCTTCTTGGTGGACAATGCTGAGGCAGGCACATTAAGCATCATATACAGGATGAATGGGTGCATGCATTACTTAACTGACATTTCACAAGCTGAGGGCCCAAATTCACTCGATTCATCTGTGGAGGTTTAATGTGATTGTATTTTTAGCTTTTCCAATATGAATTAGCTTTATTACTGCAGGACTGGAACTTACATTTTAATGCTAAGATTTTCTAAAGAGGAAAACAATGCTTCTTCCTGTGGATGCCCAAGCACTTCTGTGTGATAAGGATGACCCCGATTGCTGTGAAATGGAATCACTGTCACCCCTCACCCGACAGGCTGTCAGACTAGGATCCAGTGTTCTTGTGACACCTAAAACCCCCATCTCTGCTGTTGAGTCACCCCAGTGCAGACTTGTCAACCTAATAAAAACCAGCCTCTGGACTCTTAAACATTTACTCAGCAGAATTTGAAAGGCAGACCATAGCCAAGTACAGGCCTTAGGCAAAACCATTAAGTAGGCAGCCTCCATTTCTAAAAAAAAAAAAAAAAACCATTTCTGCTTTTTAAGGACCCAGATTCTTCAGTCTCTGTCTTGCTCAGGTTTTTTTGTTTTTTGTTTTTTTTTTTTTTCTTCCTTCTTAAAGGCTGTTGTACTTATCCTGAGCTAACAAGGCAAGGTAACCTTCATGGGGGTTATCTGTCAACTGCTATTTGCTGACAGGAAAGAAATATCTCCAAGGGTTAAATGCTTGAAATGAGTAGCTGGTGATAAACTGTGAAATCCAGGGACAATACCTATTAGCATTCTTTACATCTCCCTATTCCAAGTCAGAGACAAGCCACACCAACATCACTCTTTTAACTTTCATAAGGGCCACACTGTTCTCTTTATACTATCTCCCAACTAGCACAACACACCGCTTCATTCCTGAAGTTCTATACAAGTTATTATGGATACTGCTAACGTCATAAGAATGTTTACTGTCATTTTTGTGACAATAGAAATAGAATCCAAAACCTTGCACATACTAGACAGGAAGTCCATCACTGATCTATGTTCTTAGTTATACACACACATTTATATATATTCATTTGTATATAAACATATGTATATGAGTAGGAGGATACAGCTAAGACTGGGTTTTGCTATAAATGCAGGCTGGCCGTGAACTTACTATGCAGATAAGACTGGACTTGCATTGAACTCAGGATTCTTCTGTCTCAGCCTCTGAAGGTCTAGGATTACAGGGCTGAGTTAACACACTCAGTTTTGCAACTTACATTTAAGTAAATTATAGTTAAGGCCACCTTAAAATTCAACTTGTCATTATTACTAGCCAGATTTTAAGGGCTCGGCAATTTCATGTGCTACAGTCTGCTATATCAGCCAGAGTAGACAGAGAAGGTTCCCTTCATTTCTGAATATACTGCTGCACAGTAACACAGCAGAATGACAATGCACCTTCACAGCTTACATCAGGCTATGTGTCTCACCCTCCCCTTGCCATTCCCTTTCATCTTGTTACTTGAATATGCTTTTCAAAATGAAGGTCAGAGAATTCACTCTGAAACATCCTTGCATTCTCTTAGGGTATTAGACCTAAGCTTCATTCCACCCTGCTCTTTCCTGGCTCTCTGGGCATCAATCACTCGGTCTCACTTGCTGATTTCACTCACTTGTGCCTGGGGTATCTGAAGCTCCAGTGCTGTCCCTCCATCCTTAAATAACTACAACATTTGCTTCACTTTGTAGCCCAAGTATCCTTTCCTCAGGGAAGCTCAATTAATACCTGTTAGATGAGTGATTTATCAACATAAATACATTGCCAGAGGTTGGATGCCAGATCCTGGAGCATCTACGTAAAGTATGTCATCAATCACCTGGTGAAATGAAAACCTTCCAGTGCACTAAAGCTTCTTTTGAGCCAGAAGTGTAGTTGAAATGAAACGAAACTGATCCTAAGCTCTGATCTTGCTACAAACTCTGGGTCCTTAGCTCTAATGGAGAGGTGACATACAAGGAAGAGTTACGTGCTATCTCCCAGTATATCCACTCTTCAGTCAAGAGATTTTGTGTGATTCCCACATTTGGGACCTGAAATGATTCCCATGACTGGGCCCAATGATACAGAAACGGAGAACATGTTGAAGATGCTAACGGAGCACCAATGTGCTGACTTTGTCCTGACCAAAAAAGGAAATACTTTAGGGGAACCCTGCCCTCATGAGTTTTAATATTAAGAGGCTGTTTATATTCAAAGAAGAAATCATAGAGAATACATATCCTCTGGCCCAATTAGAAGAAAATCTAGAGATTTTTTTGTAGAGTAAATCACAGTCAGAGAAGTGTGCATGGCTTTGAGGAGCTAAGAGACTAAGCCCTACAGCAGCCACAACCAACTACACTTTACTCAAAAGCCGAAGAAATGAAAGAGACCCCAAGTTCTAGGTGGCAACCTTGGCTCAATCAAGTTTTCTTTTTCTCTCTGCAGTCTTGGGACAAACACTCTACTCGTTAACTACATTGCTCATCCTCAACCAACGTCTTTTTTCCTTTCCTTTTCTTGTTTATTGATCCACCTCAAGTTTACAAGTTAAGAATTTAACTCTGAAAGTGTAAGTATTTGTTTGTGAACACTTCAAATAATTAGATTCAGTTTTCAGTTTAAGCATTACTATGGTAATGATGGAACATTGGGTGAAAATGGCATTCTCATTTATAATTCCTGTTGGCATAAAGTCAGGGACTACCAGTACATTTATGGTTGCTTGCTTTCTTTTATACCTGAAGGAAATGTTAAATTTCAGGTTGAGATCAGTGAAAATAAAGATATACCTTTGCTTTCCATACTAGGATATCCACTCCCTGGCATTCCTTTTAAAAGCTTAAAAGTACTTGTCCAGCAAGCAGTCTGAGACCAACTTTATTATCCCCTATACTGCCACCTAAGAAAGAGTGATGGCTGTGATTTCCCACCTAAAGTGTTCCTCCCAGAACATCAGCTCTGAATGCGTGTATGTGGTGTCTGTGTGTGTGTGTCTGTGTGTGTGTGTTAATTTGAATGCTTTATTTTCAGGTGCATAGATACTTGCAGAAATATTTTGTTCATTTTCAAATGCATGGCAGAAAAGGATTATAGACTTTCTTCTAGCTCCACAGTCAATGCCGGCTTCAGCCTTCCAAGGAATCCCCAGTGGGCTACATCAAATGAAGCGACTGACATTGGACTCTTGTTCACACCCTTCACACGGCCCATCCTCCTGTTTATCCCAAGTTTATTTTCCTTTAATTACATTAATTACTTGATTTGCATATGTGATTCATGTCTTCTTGATTATGCAGAATTAACCTGAACAGAACACAGCTGCTCCATGATAAATTCTGGTATATCTGCCTGGATTTTTAAGTTTCTCTGAGCAATGGTGCCTCAGGGTGGTCAATGTTCCTAATACAAATGGCAAATCAAGGATTCCAAAATCAAACAGACCTACACCTGCTGAGTCCTGATTCCTTTTCTATTTTCTATCCCAGAGAAACTAGCAATTTGTCCTTATGGAAAACTTTCTAACCCCAGCTCTGTGCATCATCAGAGTTATGAATGGATGTCCTCTGTTGTGTGCTGACTTATAAATTAATGTAATGTTTTTCTTGATAATTTATTTGTTTCTATATGACCCCTGCAAAAAATTAAGAATGTGTGATTTTAGAATTTACAGAATATTTAAAAGTTTGTGAAATACCTCTGCCTTTCTTGGGCCCAATTCTGTTTTTATTTTCTTTTCCTATGTTGGGTATTTCCCTAACTTCACATGGCACAGCTATTATTTCTTGGCTTATTAATTTTGCATGATACCTGTTGATACCCTGTTTTGAAAGTAGAGGATCTTACTCACAGTACTACTCATTTCTTGTAGTGCCTCTTTTATGGCAGTGTCGCTATTGCAAGTCTTTTTAATGTGCCTCTTGGCTGAAGGAGAGGAATGTGCTCCCACAGCACCTTTGTGGTGCACGCCAGTAGGATTTGCTGCAGGAGGTAGAGGCAGGAGGATCACGAGTTTGAGGCCAGCCTGGGATACACACCTTAAAGGCTATTGACTGAAGGAGCAGAATGTGCTCCCACAACACCTGTTATGTCAATATAAGCACTGAATCTGTATTCTTTAATTTTTTCCTTTTCAATTTCATTTTCTGTCAGATATGGATTTTCTCTCATATTGTCAAACTCAGCATTATTTACTTCCATGTTTCGAACCAAATGAATACTTCTTGACTCTCACTACAGATTAATTATAAAAGCTGAGAATTAGCAAACAGACTTTGCCCAATTTTGACCATTGCAGTCTTTCTCAGTTAAGGACTCAAGAGTGGCTAGACCCAGAGTCCTAATATGGTAACCTCTTGGGTCACTTGGAAATAAGTGTTAACCATCATGTCCAAGAAATCTTCATATTATGCATGTTCTTGCTTAATGTTCATGCTTAATTTTTCATTTTTTATGTTATATATTATGTGTGGGAGGATTTTGTGTGAGATTTTGCTGCTACCTTATTTGATATTAAATAAAATATTCCACATCTTCTGTTTCTGATTTCAAAGATCCTACTGAACCCATTAAATCAGAATTTATATGAGTGGAACTCTAGCATAGGTTTATGGAAGATCAAAAGTTAGCCTACTTAAGATACATAGAGTCATTACATAGATTCCACCTTTGACCCCAAAGTTCCCAGCTCAGGAACAAGGAGTTCAGTGGAAGGGAGCCTGAGAATGCAAATCCAAACCCATTTTATATTAACATCTTGAATGGAACTCTGTGTCCAACAATAATAAATGATAGGATATAGTTATATCTTTCTTGAGGAATTGGGTGCAAATGGCATTTTCCTCCTTTTTGACTCAAGAGCATGAGTCCCTGTTCCTCAGGCAATTCTTTAATTTCTCCATAATTTTCTTTGGAAATGAAAGGTTTAGAAGATAAATTCACACTCTAGTTCATAAGTGAGCTAATGAGTGGTGTCTTTCCTCAGCCCACTGAAACTCTGTGTCTGAGGTAGACTTTCCACTGTTTTGATCTGAATATCACTTGTAAATGATCCCCGGGCTGAAGTGAAACAGAACTGTTAATGCATTTTTGATGAGTATTAAAAATGTATGAAAAAATAAAAAGTTTGATAAATATTCAAAGGAGCCTGGATTGGGTTTCTAATTGTGTGTGTGGTGTATAGGCGTATGTATGCAGAGGACAGAGGCTGACTTGAGTATCTTTGTCAATCACTCTCTGTTTTATTTCTTATTTTTAACTTTCTTTGTTCACGATAAATTTCATAATCCACATAATGTGTATATAATATCTACATCAAATCTACCACTTCTATTTTCCTCTACATCTCCTCCCAACTTCATGTCTTTTGTCATGTGCATATATGCATATATGTGTGTATCCCCCTAAAAATAATTAGTGCTGCTCAAATGTGCATGGGTTTAAGATCATCCATTGGAGCACCGGGAACATACCAGTGACCACATTCCCCCAAAAGAATAGCTCCCCATGCCCCTGTCTGTGTAACTTTCCACTGCCTATAGCTTCTCAATAAGAGGTGGGATCAGGTGATGCTCTACCATATCTATGTAGAAATTTTGTCTGGCTTAATCTAATACAGGTCATGTGCAGGTAGCCACAGCTGCAGAGAGTTCATGACTGTAATAACCATGTCCAGAAGATAGTACTTCACAGCACACCTCCCCGTCTTACATTCTTCTTTCTTTGTGCTTTGTTTAATGTTCCCTTAAATAGGTGGATGTTTAGGACTGAACACTCAGCCTCTCAGTCTCAACTGTTCAATCACCTTTGCATCTCTCGTTTGAGTGCCCTCTCCTGTAAAATGATGCTTCTTTGATCAAGGTTAAGAGAAGGTCAGGTCTATTGGTCTAAGATGAAATATTTAGAAGGCATTTTGACAGAATAATAATTTAGTAAAATAGTAATAGTAGACTCTGCCATAGAGTCCATGGCCGTGCACTTTTGATCAGGATTTCAGTGGTAGGCATGAAATTCCTTCCTGTGAAGCAGATTCAAATTCAATCAGAAAACATTGGTTATCCCATAATGCCCATGCTACTATTACAACAGGAGGCAAATCTTACCTGACAGGTGAATATTGCAGCATGTAGAGTCCAGCAATGGATAAGATAGATCACTTATGTCATCTCCCTGCATAGATTGCACAGTTCCTCCCATGACTATAAAATCTGGCCAAGAAAAAGTTTCTTGTGGAGCTTGAGATTAATTTCTCTATGTCCTGCATATAAAGTATTTTATGCCTTCAGGAATAGGATTTTATCATGTACTTACAGTGGGTAAGCAAGGGACATGTATTGGTTTATAGACCTCTGAGGTACCGCCAACCAATGAGTCATGGGGAGGTATCTTCTGCTTTATTAAATTTTCACTTAATAATCCATGTCTTCTGTGAGAGATGTCTACCCATGCAGGTAATCATGCTTGAATTCCCTTTTATTTTCATTTTTAAGGCTGTATTTTGAAATTGACTTACTGTTAGTGCATTTTTATAGATCCCTGCTTTTGGTAAACCCACTCATTACCTCTTCCTCCATCCCATAGCTCCACTTTCATTAGCACTTAATCCTTTGACCTTTCTTACCTTTCTTTTTGAGACAGAATCTCTCCTTGAATGTGGGACTTGCCATGCCAATTATACTGGTTGGTCAGAAGTCAGCTAGGTTTGTGTATCTCCAACCCCATCGCTGATATCACAGACTTGGCTGAATTTTACATGAGATCCATACTTTTAGGCCTCCATGTTTATGCAGTAAGCACTTTACCTACTCAGCCACATTACTAGTTTGGGTTCCTTTGCCTTAAAAGCATTCCCTGTCTGAACCTTTCTCCCTTACCATACAAAGAACACCATAAATAATCCCTCTTTTATGAAAAGTATATTTGAAAAAAATCTGTGTCTGTAACCTGTCAGGGGTAAATTGAGTAGAAAATTATTCATACTCCGGAAAACTCAAATGCTAATATGGACATTTTCATTAAATGCCCTAAGAAATTACAGATGTTTGAGTAAATTCCACTGATTGCTTTTGCCTGACCTCTTTTCACTGCCCCTTACACAGACTATTGAAATCTTTTCACTGATCTCACCCTATGCAATCAGTTTCATAACAGGAGGCTTTTGTAGAATCCATAACTTTAGTATTAATGCATTTCCTCCCTCCTTCCTGTCCCCTGTCCCCCACCTGCTGACAACAGTTCCTTATGCAGCTCTGTGAGCAGGAAAATACAGTAAGACTCTCCTTCATTAAATAGGACACCTCATTCAGGTCACTCACACAGCTCATTTTAAATAAATTGAATCAATTTATGCCTATTAGCTACCTGTCCTTGAACTAAGATAATATGGACTATTCAGGTATCACTCTGAGAAAGAAGTAGGAGAAATAGGAGAGTAAAAAATTTGCAAAATATTCCTAAATGGTATTGTGCAGAACCTTGCTTTAGTACAACAAAGAAAGAAATGTCTATTACTCTCAATAAATAGGCATCTTAAATTACAAATAACATAGTATGGCACAAGAGAAGAACCTTTGGAAAGTCAGAACATCTGAATATATTTCTCAATGGGGTTTTATTTTTTAATTTTTGAAATGAATGTAGTGCCATGAATAAGGCTTATGAATAATTGCTAGTACCAGATACCTGAGGTGTCCTATTTCCACCTAGGGAACCTCTTGTAGAAACAAAGCCTTAAGTGAATGAGTAAATCAAACAAATCAATAACTGATTCACAGACAGGAGTTACTTATAAGAGTAGCACAAAAGTTTTTAATTAAACAGAGCTTAAATTTGGTTCAAATAGATAATCATTGCACTGTCCTTTTCTGATGATGCATTTGTTCTAGCTAGTTTCTTTCATAAGTATTTTAGCATGAGCTGTATCTTCATTGAGTTAATCCAAATCTTACCATTGTTATCATTGTGATCCATTTTCCTCCAATGTTTTAAGCTCTAGTCTCTGTCTGAGAATATGGGATGATTTCATTTTTCTTCCTTCTTCAAGTTTAAAATGGCATGTCACTTGTTTAGCCATTGGAACATGCCAGAGTATGTGCTATGCATGACTTCTAAGTTGCAACTCTTGGTGATGCTTTATGTTTTTCTCATTTCTTGGATCAATGACTGTGGAAGCAAAGCATCGATGTAGCCTAAAAAGTGATTTCTGACCCATGACAGACTTATGATAATGAGCAATGACTTTGTTTTGTACTAACCCATTGAAAGTTTGAGGTTACTTCCATTGTTTATGACTGAGTCTTTTCTTACTGAAAAAAAAAAAAAACTTTTACAGGATTTTTTATTTCTAGAGCATTTGTGGTGATTATTCTTGATAGGAGCTCAGAGTTACTTCACAAAATGTACTGACAGTTGGAAAGTTGTGAGCAGGATGGTCCAGATGTTGACCTGTCAGGAGCAGATAAGTATATGCTTCATGAGTTTCTCTAATTAATGGAGAGAAGCCATATAATATAATGGAAATCAGGCTTAGCATAAGGTTCTCCTGGGACCTATGTTTGTGATTTTTCTAATAAAAGAATGTATCATTTAATTATAATTTTCTAATTGCCATTAACCACTCTTAAAGCTCATTTCCATATTGGTAAAAGTTCATAGCAATGACTTTAACATGAAGAGTTGCTTCCACAATGCTGGGTGTGATATCAGTTACCAATATGGTTCTCTTCTTAGAATTCTTTGGGTTTCAGAAGACAAATGCAGAAAAAAACTAGATGAAACTTTTTTCCATAATGAACACCATCAGCCTGTAATGATCTAACTTTTTCTGCCTCTTCTGATCATGACTTGCTTCTATCTGTGCCATTTTACAAATTTATCCAAAGGGGATATTTATATAAACTAGACTTTTCAACTCTTGAGGAGGGAGAATGCTTAAAATCAAACATCCCATTTTGGATGAGAACGGGTGGGGAAGTTGTCTGTTTAGTTGGGTCTTGCAAAATGCTTCATAAATTCTTTAGAAGAATAAGAAACCTTTAAAATGTAATTACAGTGTAACAATCTCCCACTATGGAAGTTCTATTAGGTTCCTTTTTCTGTGGCAAAGAACTCTTTACTTTCTGCTGAAGTGGATTTGATAGCCTAACAGCTTGATGTATTTAATTTAAATAGCTCTTTCTTTGTGAAGTAGGAAGGAGGATAAGGCTTAAATGATTTGCTAATGCCTCACAAGAGCGAAAGAAGTAAACTCTCCCTAGTACAGCCAAAATAAGCATCACTTATTGCCAGTAAGTAGGAAAATGGGTGAGCTGAAGGGCCTCCTGCGTTACTAATCTGTATGAAATGCTTAAAGAAATGTGTAGATACACATACTCACTACTTTACTTGAATTCCTTCAAAAATATTAACTTAAAGAGATACAATGTTCCTATAATGTGTGTCCAGCTTCTAGAAAATACTGAAATGGCTAGACTCTAGCCTATTGGGTCTATTCTATGGACTTTACTTCTGACTGACAAATGCACTTATTTCAACATTTGTTCTGCTCCTTCCTGTTCCTTGTGTTCTATAATTATTTTTATTTCCCTGGAGACCATATAACCCTAAGTTTTCTTCATTGATATCAGTGTCTATCTTGAGTTTTATGGTCACTCCTCAATTTATTAAGAGTATTGTGCATCACAATTGTGAGTTTGTGTTGGTCATTTTTGTATTTTGCACACATATTGGTATAAAATATTTTATATGGTTCATATATTAATTGCTATGTCTACAACTCTAAGGAGAACTTAAACAATTGCATGATAATATACGAGCGAGCTATTTGTGAAAATACTTTTGTTAATCTGCAAAAGATCAATAAAAATTAATTCAGTGAAGTGGGTTGAAGTTTATATATATCATACATCAGTCATTGCATACTGGTTCTTCCCCAAGCCTAAAGAAATGTGAAAGAAATTCAAAGGAAAAGAAGCCATGATGGTCTACACTTGAGACCTAGCCAGTTTTAGGTCACTGTCTTCATTATGATGAGCATCCATTTTCCAATAATGAAATAACGTTAAACTTGTCCTTTTTAAAATAATTATCCCAATAGAAAATAAAACAGCAAAGAAATATTTTAAACTTTACCCATCAAAGAAGTAAGGACAGACCTTCCCTTAAAGATCTGTAAAGACAATTGTGAAAAGAATATGGTTTCCCTTTTTTTTCACAACACAAATAGAAATACAAAAACAAGAGCTCAGAAGTCTCCATGGATCCTCTGATCCTCTGACCATATATGCAAAGAGAGAGAGAGAGAGAGAGAGAGAGAGAGAGAGAGAGAGAGAGAGAGAGAGAGAGAAACACTTTGGAGGACAAATGAAATTCAAGAATGCTGATCATGCAGTTTGCCTGTTCTGCTGCAAGCTCTTCAACTGTGTAATCTTACAACTATGCAATCTTATCAAGTACTCACATCCTGCCATGTGGAGACTACCATCCCGGTTTACATGTAAGATACTAATCATGCCCCCCCCCCCAACTTGCTGCCTTAACAAATAAGCGGGAACTGCATCATGCTCTTGCTACAGTAGTGTCCTGCCTTACTATGGGACCAGAATCAGCAGACTGAAATACACATTAACTGAATCCTTTGAAAGCATTAAGCAAAATAAGTCTTTCCTTCCCTAAATTATTTCTGTGAGCCCTTTTATTCCAGCAACACTGAAGTAACTTCTATAGGAACTAAGGCTCACTTAGGAAATATGACTTGCCCTGAAGAGAAGAACTTAAATGACAGAGAGTAAACTCATTGCCTAGGATAGTTGCCTTCGAATGGTTAACTTCTTCCAACATGACACAGAGCAGGCTATGTGAATACCTGAAGGCATTGGATTTTACAGGAGCTTGAAAGCCAGACAGTTCTTGGTAGGAGAAGGAACTTACTTCTTTATGGCCTCTTTAACAGCACTTCCATCTATGACCTTTTCTTTAGATCATAAATGAAATCATATCTCTGATGAACCTCAGGAAGAAAAGGGGAAAAATGAATGAAATATGAATAATTTTTACATCTTTATTTCTGCTGCCCCATCCTACTTTAGCAATTAGCTTGCTGTGTAAAGAGAACCTAGAAGATATACGTGACCTTTGGAAGAAAACAGTGTTTGTAAATAACATTAATTAATGATATAAAATATTAGAAACACTTATGTTTGGGGATATCAGGCAGCTTTGCTGATTAACATTGTGAAATATTAGATATCTAAAAATGGAGATGATCAAACTGTTATTGAAAAAAATTGGTCATATATAGCAGGTATCTATCATCTATCTATCTATCTATCTATCTATCTATCTATCTATCTATCTATCTATCATATATCTATGTATCTATATATCATATATCTATTTATCTATCTATCTACCTATGTATCTATCTATCATCTATCTATTTATGGATCTATCTATCTATCTATCTATCTATCTATCTATCTATCTATCTATCTACCTATCCATCTACCATCCATCATTCCATCTAACTGTTCATCCAAGGACCTCTTTCACACTGAAAAAAAATTATGGGGATTCTGAAGATGGTTTTCCCTGCTTGACATATACATTTTGACCTTGATCATATTATAAGATAAAACAAGAACATATTGGTTCTATTATTGGTACAAACGGTCTGAGCTCTTAAGGTCCAAATGAGGAGCAGAAGGAGGGAGAACAAGAGCAAAAAATCAGGACCACGAGGGATGCACCCACCCACTGTGACAGTGGAACTGATTTATTAGGAGCCCACCAAGGCCAGCTGGTCTGGGACTGAATAAGCATGGGTTGATTCCGGACTCTCTGAGCATGGCGGTCAATGAAGACTGATGAGAAGCCAAGGACAATGGCACTAGGTTTCAATCCTAATACATGAACTGGCTTTGTGGGAGCTTAGCCTGTTTAGAAGCTCACCTTCCTGGACATAGATAGAAGACCTTCGTCTTCCCGCAGGGCAGAGAATTTGGACTGCTCTTCAGTATCGAGAGGGAGGGGGAATGGTGTGGGGGGAGGAGAAGAGGAGTGGGGATAGGGGGAGGGGAGTGGGGGGAGGGGGCAATATTTGGGAGGAGGGGAGGGAAATGGGAAACGGGGAGCAGGTGGAAATTTTAATTAAAAAAGAATAAAAAATAAATAAAAGAAAAAAAGAAAGATAAAAAAATTATAATATAGTAACTATGTTTTAATATTAAAAGCAATTATTTTTGTTTAATTTTTAAAATAACATGTTTTTATACATTTCAAAAAGTTTAACAAGACAAATGGCATAGTTTAACAACTTTACAAAATTTTAACTTCTGACTTAGCATAAAAGAGTCCTATTCTCTCCACTGCTCCAGCATTAGTTTGTTCAGTTTTTTTTTTTTGTATTTATAGTTAGGGTTTTTAATGAAGTGTGTGAACCTGGCTTTATAGAAATCGACAGTTGAAGTAGGTAGAACCTCATGGAGTCCTTGAAAGGAGACAGGGACCTGAGGCCAAAGTCTAGAATTTGAGTAGAGGAACACGAAAGATGCAAAGGAATGACTGCCCCACTACAGTCATCATGATGTGGTAGCATAGAGTACAAAAGCTCATTATCATCAGAAGAACACTTATCCCCAGACTGCTGTGCAATGCACAGAGCTATGCCTAGGATGTATTAAAAAGCCATGAGGTTAATACTTGCCGTGCAAGCAATTAGATAGAAACATACATTAGTATCTTTCTTTACACCAAAAAAAACTTTCCATTTCTTTGACCTCCTTTAAATCAGACTACTGACACCCATTACAAATTATATTAATAAAAATATAGAATAAATTACTGGGGGAAGAAGCCTAAATTCTCACTGAGGAAGAAAATACCCTTAAGTGTAGACTGTATGTCCAGCAATAAATGGTCAACAGGAAATTAACTCGATGGCATCTTTGGAGGTTTCTTGCTTTATAGTATTATGTCAAGGGTCTAACTTTTAAAAATTAACTTAATATTGTTTTACTTATGTATATTTTTATTCTCTCTCTATTTACCTTTTAGATCCTTTATGTACATAATATGACTCCCTGTTTTGTGTATTTATGGAATTTCTGAGTGTGTGAGCAAGTGGGTCTCTTTCTCTGTGCTTTCTCTTGTACCTTTTTTTGCCTGTTTTTTTTTTTTGCTCAACTCTGATGTGTTAGTTTTGTTTTATTTTATTTTATTTTATTTTATTATTATCCATTAGAAGTTTGTAAGTTTTCTAAAGAGAGACAGAAAGGAGATCGATCTGGATGGGAAAGGAAGTAGGGGTTAGCTTGGAAGAGTTGAAAGAGAAAAAAAAACATAATCAAGGTACATTATATAAGAAAATATCTATTTTCAATAAAAATAAATTCTTACTTTGAAAGCTCAGAATTTCAATGACCTATGTGGATATTTTCTGCTTCCCAAAATAACTGTTATTTTTTAATTGTCTAATCCTTACAAAATATAAATATAATTTAATATTATAGAGCTGAAAACTCAAATACTAGATGATACACTAGAATCAACATGCAAATATGAAGGTAATCCCTTTTGAAAACCTCCTTTGGATACTGTATAAACTTCCATGAGTTAATATTAGTTTCATTTTCAACTTTTTAATGTCCAGTAATTAAAAATGACTGGATTTGCTAATAACGACCATATGCCCTATGTTTCATAGACTGTCAAGAATTCAATTAGGCTCTCTATTTCCTTTTTTAATGACTGTTTTATTGGTGTATAATTCACACACTATAAAATTCACCTGCTTAATATATACAATCCAGTGCTCAGAGTAGGTACAATATAACCCATTTTCCTATTTATTTTTATGAACAGCAAGGACTTGCAATATTGGGGTGCATAGGTCTTTATGTCTAGGTATGCACATCATTACACTCATTTTCTGCAAGCCCGTAATGAGAGATTAAAAACACCAAGAATTTGATTTCCCCCAAAAGTAAGCATTCTAGTGATTTATGTAAAGATTCTTTTGCAACTAAATTGATGGATGATATCAACTTTAATATATTGATACAATTTTATTTGGAGCTTAAAAGCTGTGAAGTTTATTTTTAATAACAGTAATTGAGTTAAAATTAAGTTAATTAAAAACCCTTTCTTGAAGCAAGCACATATAAAAATGATGAACAGAGGAGAACTTGATTAGGCTGAAGAAAAGCCTAATTCATTATTTTCTGCTCTATTTTATTTTAAATATCATCATTTTTGTAAACATTTCATTGCTTTAAATGGTTTTCTAATTTTAGTTTTTATAAATTTGTTTGACAATCATATATATTGTTGACACAATCACCCCATTAGCCTTTCTTAACCCCCTCCTCCTCCTACTGAACTTAGGCCAACTAGTTTTCCTATTTTTGTGTTTTTTGCTTTTCCTTAACCCACTCAGTTTAATTAGGTTTGCTTGTACAAACATAGAGAGAGGGTTATTTACCAGAACATGGGCAGTTTACTAGTGGTTACCACACTGAATAAAATAACTGTCTCCACACGCCACCACAGACATTCACTGCCAAACTCTTCAGCCAAGGCTTGATCTTCATGAGCCCTTTCCCCATCAATGATGGAATGATGAAGACGTACCATTTTGCATAGGCCTTCTACAGGTAAACCTAGCTGCTATAGGAACAAGATTACAACATCACTGTCATAAGGCGGTGTTCCATACTCCAACTCGTCATCCTTTCTTGCTCCTTATTACAATGTTTTCTGGCCCTGGTTGGTATAATATGGATGTTCCCTTTAGAGCTGAGTTCTCACTGATCATTCACTCTTAACGTTTTGGCACTTAACTGCCACTGACTATGAAAAGATGTTTCTCTGGCCAAGCTAAGGGAAAACTAGTTTCCAGTATAAGCATGGATATTTTTAAGACAGTTTGATTGTACTTCATTTAACAAAACATTAGTTATAGATTCAAGACTAGGGTGTTTTTGAACAAGTTGACTTCACTCTTGTAGAGTGGTCCTTAAGTCAGAAATCATTTGGTTACACTTTAAGGCTGCCATGCTATCATTGAGCCACTGATGAATCTTCCCAGGCAGGTCAGTATTAAAGCACATGATACCCACTGCTGAACTAATCCAACATAGATATTTTGAAAATACCTTGACTTCAGAATTTGGATCTAAGGATATGATACTTTGGAAAAGAGATTCTTCTTTTGTTTTCACAGACAATGACACCCTGTGGATTGCTTCCATCCCAATATGGTATGATAGACCACGCCCTCCCGAAAGGTTGCTGTGAACACCCTCAAAAAATTACTTTGCTCAACTGCCGACTGAGATGAACCTAGCAGACAGGTTATCCCATAAAAGATCTTAATAACAGCACCCCCATTCAGCAGGAAGCAGTTTGGAGAGAAATAACTACATCCATATTCCCAAATATTGTTTATAAATGTTCTTTTACATTTAAAGGGGGATATGATATAGGTATGAATAATTTGCATTGATATGGATTTTGCTTTAGTGATTTAAATTTAAGGTCAGTTTGTTATATGTATAGGTATTTCTGATATTGATTAAGGTATTGTGATTGTGTAGCTCATGTAAAAATGTTATGTATATAAGTTGTTAATGAATAGTTATCTATAATAGTCAAGTTTGTAGTCATGTTAGATTTTCTAGATGTATATAGATATATTTTAGATAGGCATTCTTCATATCTTTCAAAGATTATAAAATATGGCATTTTAAGTGTTTTAATAACTTAGGGTTTTTCATGACAATGAGACAATCTGCTCCTGGCAGCACCAATCTACTTCAAGAAGAAAGAAGATGGGCATCGAAGAGGTACCTTATGGAGTTTGATAGCCATTTAGGCAAGAAACTGCTCTTGCCTGGACTATTGTATAAACTGGACACAGAGAACCCACAGAGAGAGGACTACTGAACTTACCTAAAGGTGAGATGATCTTTCGGGGTTCCTGAAAGAGTCTGCGAGACATTCTGCAGGACACAGCAGATAGTGACTGAACTGCCTTTGAAATTTCCTGCTTCATTGAAATGTCTGCTGGATACTATGGGCCTGAAGGCCAAAGACAGATGCCTCAGCGGTACAAAAGAACTTTGGGTGACTGTCCAGGCAGAGAGATGTCTCTGTCACTTCTAGAGTTTCGGAAGTTTTTTACTTGTTAGTTAGGTAATATTATATCCTTCTGGAGTATTTGATGGAGTTGAAGAATAGATAGTTACAGCTGTTTTCCTTTGTTATGATAAAAGATAAAATAGATGTAAATATTGTAACCGTAATTTTTGCTTGATAACTGTTTTGTTATATGTAATTTTGCTATGTTAAGTGAAAGCCTTTCCTTTTTGTTTAAACAGAAAAAGGGGAAATGATGGAGGAAGGTCATTGGTTAAATAATAAAGAAACTGCTTGGCCCTCATAGGTTAGAACATAGGTGGGTGGAATAAACAGAACAGAATGCTGGGAGGAGGAGGAAGTGAGCTTAGATGCAGGGCAGCTCCTCTCAGAGTCAGACGCGATGCTGCTCTTCTCCGGGGCAGACGCAATGAAGCAAGCCGCCAGGTCAGACATGCTGAGTCTTTCCCAGTAAGACTGATGTTACACAGATTATTAGAGATGGGTTGATCGGGATATGAGAATTAGCCAGTAAGGGCTAGAGCTAATGGGCTAAGCAGCATTTAAAAGAATACAGTTTGTGTGTTGTTATTTTGGGGCGTAAGCTAGCCAGGCGACCAGGAGCTGGGGAAGCAGGAACACAGCCTGCAGCTCCCACAACAAGCCATCTCCTTGGCCCCACAGTAATATCATTTTATCCAATGTGTCTTTCTCTTCTACTAACTCATATAGATCACAGGGATGTGGTGGTCCTTTAGAGTCCACAGTGGTGTCTGATGGGCCACAATTGCACCTGCTTTAGTGTGACTTTTTAATGGCCTCAAAATTCTACTTTACTTTGGAAACTGTTTCTTCTTTCCACTTCTCTGTCCCAACACCCCACATACAAGCCTTTGTCCCAGTTTAACCCTACACCCTACTAGAAATGCATTGCCTAGTAGATATAGAAGTAGAAGAGCTTCACTATGTATTTTCAACACTTCACACATGGGCTCCTTGCCACACAGAGGATCACTCAAAATAAAATCTGAAGTTATTGTGCCTGTGTTCACACAGAAAGTATGTTAGATCCCACGTTTAGCCTAGCCTGCTCCATTTGGTTAGGAATTAGAGAAGAGTTTGGATAGCATAAGCGATACATAACTAACAATAACAGAGAAGATTTGATGGAACCTAAATGATAGAAGCTAACATCTGTATTTCTTTGGCCTGATCTAGCACTTTAATACTGGATAGTATTTAACATAATCTCTGAGTTGGCAAATGAGTTATCTGTTTTTACCAAAAATATGTGGTTCTGTAGAAGGATGTGGGGTTTTCCCAATCCATTAATGTGTTTGAGGTGCCTAAAATATTTAAATATGAACCTTGTTCTGGGATATGGACTCATGCCTGTGCAATAATTGAATGGGGAAAACTGATGTTTATTTTAACAAAATCAAATCACTTTTTAATGAGTCTATTCTTTCTCATCATGAGAGAAGCATCCACATATGGAACAACATTTAGAAATGGACTTTCAACCACTCTACCGATTTGTCCCTCCAGTTCTTTCTCCCAGTTGTCTGCAATTTTAAGGAATGCGGAGTTCTCCAATTATCTAGTAGTGATATTCAGAACCAGAAGAAGCATCAACAGAAAGGAAGATTTAGGGAAAAACTAGTAGAAAATACCAATCTGTATTTCTTCCTCTATCGTATAGAAGATCCTGATAGGTAAAGGTTGTCACAGGGCATACTGTCTGTTTCATAATGGCATTTAAAATGCAATTTATTCCTTTAACATTGTGTTTTAATCTTAAGCATTGGTGTCTGAATGATAGCTGAGAATATATCCACATATATTTGATTCTCAATAACTGGGTGGTTATTACTCATTTATCAAATCTGTATTTGATTACAAAACTCTGGTGTGGGTGGTAGGGGTCATTGGTAAATATTTCCATTGAATTCCCTATTCATGGAGTCAGAGACGAATGGTAAGTGCATAATCTCACACACTTCATAAGAGAATATCAAATAGATTTGAGTGCCTTGGATTTCAGAAAATTTTCAAAAACCTCAGTGAATGTCTCAAGTTGACTCCAACCCCTTAGCAGGCAATATATACACAAAGTAAAGAAACTTTGCGTTCTCTAGGCAAAAATCTAGAATAAACTTCGTGGTGGTGTAAGGCAAGGTGCACTTCTCATTCTCCTAGGAAAAGCTTCTAAAACTTCTTGGCACCAAATTCTGCCTTTCCACACCTTCTATGTCACCTGGGAGCTAAGCATATGCTGCGGAAATGCTCAAGTAGGAGGCATTTGGGAAAGGTGCTGTCTGGTTCACATTGCACAACTGCATTTTCATTAACTTAAAAATAATCTAAAAATAATTTCCTTCAAAAATGTGAAAATTGGAAAAGGGTTGATTCTTTCTATTCTTGAATGACTTTCTTTTCTGAGAACAGAAAGAATCATTTCAAAGTCCTTATAAAAGGAATGACACGATACTGAAGCAATCCTCCAACTTGGATTTCACTGCTACTAATAGGCTTTTCTCTCCAAAGAGCAATGGATGGGAAATAATTATATAACATTTCCTTATCCTTTATACAGATTTTTTTTCCCTGAAACTTTTCCCGCAGGCATACCCCAAAGCCAACCATTCTCTCACTTTTCATTTGCTTATGATCTTCATTGCTTACAGTGTCAACTCTGATCCTATAACTTGGCTCTTTCTCACAGCAAAAAAAAAAAAAAAAAGAAGAAAAACGAAAGAAAGAAAGTCAACCATGGAAACACTCTAAACTACTTTCCAGCTGATCTCACCAACTTTGTCGTAATTTTATTGAGATCAATAGTTCCATTACTATAAACATGTTTCCATGTCCTGGCCCTTAAAATCCAAAGTGAGAATTAAATAAAATGAGAAAATAAAAGCAATGATGGAGGGTATGGTGGCAGGGACATATGAGGTCTTTTTGAGAAAGGTGTTAAGTATCTATTATAGAGATATCCCTGTTTTTAGAATCTGTCAAGTCAGTTCTCTTTCTTTTATCAAAGAAAAGGCAAACAAAGTTTTGAAGGAGCCATTCTGCTAAACAACATCAATAGTTTTCAGGAGACTCTGACAGTCAATCAAAGTAGCAAACAGCACCAGGTTACAGCTGCTTTTCTCCTGTAGACTTATCTTCTGCATCACAGGAACACCGTATGTACATAAACTCATTTTCACATCCCAACAATTAATTCATATCAGACCATTTAAAAAGTGCAAAGATGCTGTGTGGATCAGCTCTTTCCTTCCCCCAACCCACCCCCCAAAAGAAAGTAACCTTTGAACTCTCTTCCATATGAGGTTTGTCAAATGTCTGACACTGCCCAGAAAACAGCACAGGCCAACTGCCGGGAGCACTTATTTCTCCAAAGACTGATGAAAGGCTACTTGATGTCTTTTAATCCTGCCTCAGACTTATCACAGAAAAGAGTCTTTTGCAATCCCTGTAATAAAATGAGGTTGCTGGGAAAGTGTAAAGATGCTAAATGCAGAAACATCCTGCAAGGTGTGTATGCCCTTTCAGGGAAATCAAGCCAGCCAAGCTGGTGACACCAAGACACAGAATCCCAAGATATTGTTTGATGTTGCTTTCTGCTCTTTGCATGTCATGACCAGAGAGCCAATAATCCGAGTTAAGTTTGCATTCTACTGAATGCCAAGAAGAATCTTGGGTAATAAAACAGGAACCCAAGTTTCTCTCATTGTTTCTGAGTATAATCTAAACCTCCAAGTTTTCTCAGAATCCAAGGGCTTCACCAGGGCATGAGAAGACGGCAACTTATAAAACTAGCAAATGACAGTACTCGAGAGGCACCTTTACGGTGTAGATTCCAGACCTGTCCAGTTGTCCAGGCTCTTGATGGAGAATAGGAAAACAAATTCCAGTAAAGCCTCCATTCATGTGTTTGTTTAAAATGTTCATTTTATTTTTATTTTTCTGGTTATTAATTTTCTTTCTTTTTTATTGAAAATAGATTCTTCTCTCACATAATATTTCTTGACCACAGCTTCACCTCCCTTTACTCTTCCTGTCAAAGACCCAGGATATCATAATAATAATAAAAAAAAAAACACTTCTTAAGAAGTTAAAAAAAAGTAGTTACAAAACCACCCCTAGCTAATTATTTAATAAGCAAAACACATGATAAATAGTTATCTGATTGTAAGCATAAGAAAGATGCAACTTTTGGGATCTCTTTGTAGTTAGGGATTTGGGTTCTTAACTTCATCATAAGGTGTTTGGAAAATGTGATACGTTGTGAGGACATATGTAATAAGTGCTCAAATGTTTTGATTTTTTTCCTCTAGCCCCATTGCTTCTAAAGAATATCACTCATGGATTTTAAAAGTTTCTATTAGATTATTTGTTTGGGAGTCCATGGAAGCACTTTCAAGATCATAGTAGACACTGTAAGAGAGAAACTTCTGATTTAAAGTCAAAGTGTGTTAACCAAGAGCCTCTCTGATAAGCTGGATGGATCAATAGATTGTTCAGTTTGTAACTTACTATAGACTTGGTGGTATTTATCTCTGGCCTTAAACTGATACTTCAGAAAAGATCTTGCATGGAAAATTCTCTTCTCCAACCCAGGTTTTGAAATATTCATTTATAATCACAGCTTGAACACTTTGAATTGGATCGGGGATGGTATATAATAAACCTAAAAATAAAACTAAAAAATTAAAAAGAAAGAAATTTCACAAAGAAGAAGTAAAAGCAATATCCTCTTTGGTAGGTGTGTTAATTGTGGTTGAACATTAATTTAACTCTAAGCTTCCTGATACCCAGGGGAGCACTGGAAATAGCAGATTATATAATTTTCACCGACTACTAAAAACAACACAGGGAGTCTTTCTGAAAATTAAGTTATAAGGTTTAAAAGGTACGGCTGTCAAGAAATAAAAGTAATTTACAAGTTGCTTTATATTTGTGTTTCAGGGGTGTGGCTTTTCGCTTTGCCAGCAGTACAAAGTGTTCACCTGGTGACAAGACCTTTAGGGCATATGACTCAGGAAGAAATCTGGTAAGATACACACGTGTGCATCTGGGAATGGAACTAAATATGAGGGAGTGGTATGGATATATAAGACAAATGTGGAATGCAGACAAAGGCGAAAAGAGTTTGCTTAGAGCTGTTTGAAAGCATCAGATAGGAACTGTAATGACCTAGAGATAAGACTAAGCCAAGGACATTGGCTGGACTCTATGCCAAAATTAAAGATAGCAAAGGATTATTTTTTATGTCAGAATGTATTGAGGGAAGCCATTGGCTGAAGTCTATGTGAGTATAAGAAGATATGGATTGCATTTACCTGTGGATATAAAGACAAATGTTTACATTATTTCTAGGGATTATATTGGTCTAGTAAAGTCGTGGTGACATGTTTTCCTCCCATATTCATGACTTTACTACCACTGAGCAGTTAGTTATCTCTGGTTCTAATACCAAGTATGTTTTCCTTTCTTTTTTTTTTCTCATTTTTTTTATTCTTTTTTAATTAAAATTTCCAACTGCTCCCCGTTTCCCATTTCCCTCCCCCTCCTCCCACATATTGCCCCCTCCCCTTGCTCCCCTCCCCCATCCCCACTCCTCTTCTCCTCCCCCCAGTCCATTCCCCCTCCCTCTCCATACTGAAGAGCAGTCCAAATTCCCTGCCCTACAGGAAGACCAAGGTCCTCCCACTTCTATCTAGGTCCAGGAAGGTGAGCATCCAAACAGGCTAAGCTCCCACAAAGCCAGTTCATGTATTAGGATCGAAACCTAGTGCCATGGTTCTTAAGTCCAGTTACAGAGCTACTGGTTACTATCAAAGTAAGAGTGCCACTAATGCACTCTTCGGGTTGTGATGCTATGCGAACCATTTATGCAGTTCAAAGCATCATAGTTGGGTAGGACTCTTGGTTGCCTAAATCCTTTGGAAACTTGCAGATTGCTTTCTGGTACAATGAAAGCTAATCCTCATGACAGCCCTCAGCCCTCATCAGAGAAATTTCGCTTTGCAACAGTGGCCACTACAGAAAATCACAAGCAACCAAAATTCAAAGTTGTGGAGCCTGATACCAATGGATTTATCTACAAAACAATCTTGCACCTAAGGTGTCTAAAATCTCAGAGAGCTTTAAACTGTAAACACACTGTTTTTCTATTATATTTGACTGTTGTTGTTAACAATTTTGCTCGATTTTTTATTTCCCTATTGAGAATTTTCACCTTTACATTTATAGAAAGAATAATATGGTTTCTCTGACATTTCAATTGCCAGTACTGCTATTGAGCTTTGGGGTCATTACTAAATAAAAAAAAGTTATTTAAACAAAAACACTGGATATAATAACTTATGAAGCTACTGGGGTGGATAGAATGTACAGAGTAAAAACACCCAAACAAAAAAAAATAATGATTCCCATCTCTCGCAGGCAAAAGTCATATGACTTCGTCACATATCTATTTTATAATACATATTAAGTACTTTGGTCCATACTTGATCTCAGGTTCACTGGATCTGTAGTGTGACATGGCAGGTAAGTGGCAGCTATGTACTTGAAGAAAATGAGGGTGAAACACACACAGTTAAAGGCCAGGATATGTGATTCAGGGCATGGAGGGTGATGAGCTAGCTAGAAGGAGTGTCACATTCTGGGGAAGTGGGAAAGACATTACTTAGGGGTACTAAGCAAGTGATAATATTTGGGAACAAGACTAAGTATTGTATGGGGTGAAGATCTGTGATTACATGGACTGTTTGTAGTTTCATTTGTGAAAATCTGAAGTTCCAAAAATTTTATAGCCCTTTCTAGGGAACAGAAAGTATACCTACAACAATCATAGATATTTATGTTGAAAATGTGATAAAGAAAAATACACCATTGTGGATCAGATATGATATGTGTCCTAACTATTGAAAGCAAGGGGGTGTGAAGAGAAAGATCAAGACGTAGATGAAGAAACAATTAAAAAGAAGGGTATCATAGATTTTTCAAGTGTTGACTAATTCTTAGGGATGTTATTTTCCCTTTTTAAAAATTGTTACAACTATTAGCAAGTATGCAATAAAAATATTGGTGCAAATCTAAGAGGGAAACTTAAATGTAGTAGCTATTTCCTTTAAATTCAAAATCAATTTGAGGTTATGTTGGTAAAATAGAATGTTAGATTAGGGTATGGAGGCACACACTTGGAACCCCAGGACTTGAAAATTAAAGGCAAAAGGATTAAGAAGACATATTTCTGGGCTACACAGAGAGCACATGTTATGAATTAAAAAAAAATGAAGGAAGAGAGAAAGAGAGAGAGGGAGGAAAAGGAGGGGAGGAAGGGAGGGAGAGAGGGAGGAAGAAAGGATTGAGTTCTCCTTTTTTTCTCTTTATCTTCAATTTATTGCATGACATTAATCATGCAAAAGTAGAGAGGCATATTTCTAACTATTATCCATTTAGGGAAGGAGTGATGGCTCAGGTGTTAAAGGATTGGTTGCTTTACCAGAGGACCTAGGTTTGATTTTCAGTACTTATATGGCTGCTCACAACCATCTTAACTCCAGTTTGAGGGGATTCAATGTTCACTTCTGGTCCTCAGTGATACTAGGTATTCATATGGTACACTGACACATACATGCAATCAAAACACCTATATTATATATACATATATATAATTTATAAATAATAAATATAATATTTTTTAACTTAAGCTTTGCTTGATATCTATCATATATACCTATCCACTCAGATTTAACTACATATAAATGAATATGTTATTGAAGCATTTCAAAATACAGTTCAGATAATGGCTTTTAAACATAATTATGACACTGTTGATAGATCTAGGAAAAAGTAAGTATTTCTTAACTCTAATCAGAATCCAGATATTAGAGCTTCCTCAATTGTTTAATTTTTTTTTTTTTTTTTTTTTTTTTTTTTGGTTTTTCGAGACATGGTTTCTCTGTGGTTTTTGGAGCCTGTCCCGGAACTAGCTCTTCTAGACCAGGCTGGTCTCGAACTCACAGAGATCTGCCTGCCTCTGCCTCCTGAGTGCTGGGATTAAAGGCGTGTGCCACCACCACCCGGCTTCAATTGTTTAATTTTTAAAATCAAGTTTTATAAAACCGAGACCTACAATTACTTCCCATGTCAGTCTCTCTCTCTCTCTCTCTCTCTCTTTTTTTTTATTGCTTTGGAATTTTCATATCAAAGATACAAAAACAATTGACCCGTAGAGGTCTAGCCAGCAAGAGTTTTCTGGTTGTGTTCTCACATTGTCTTTTTAGATGGTATTGGTCCCCTGTAGCATTTTGGTAATTTTAATCAGAAATAGAAACTTGATCTTATTCCTATTTCCATTTTGAGCAAGTATATTCTGTAGGCAATGTTTCTCTTTCACAAAAAGTTCATGAGCCAATTGTTTTTGTTTTTTCATAGACTGTATTGGAACTATTAACTGTTTATACACCATAAAGTGGTATAATTCAGATTTTAATGCACTTTCTACTTAGAATAACTCTGTACAGAAAAAATTCTCAACCATTTCCTATTAGGTAATACAATTTGCATAGAAAAGAGAACACATGCTGGATTTGTTTCTTTAGATTATTGATTTTAGGAGTGATAGGAATAGCTTAGTTTCCCCACATCTCAAAAATAGGGACAGAATGTTTTTAAATATTATTATGAGCTCATGAATTTAAACATATTTGATATTTTTAATCTTTTGTTATTTTATTACAATTTTATTTTTACTAAAAATTAACTTTTTATTCCATTACATATATGGTATTTCTTTTATTACTATATGAATATTTTCTTTTTTTGCACACATGTAAATACATGCAATGCAAACTGTGCATTTATATTCTAATACATATAGAGCCTAAATATCTCACTATAATATAGGTAAACCTTTCATATCTTTTATGCTTGTCCACTAGAAGCACACATGTCTGAAGATTCGAAGATAATATCCAACAAATGAGAGAAAGCATGACATGTTTGTAAATATGCAGTATTTTTATGTTCTGTTCATCAGTTGAGGCACACTTAAACTGTTTCAATTTCATGACTATTGATAATAGAGCAGCAAGGAACATGGATGAGCAGGTATATAGTAGATATATACCCAAGACTGATATAACTGGTTGGTGTTGTATATCTGTTTCTAGCTTTTAAAAGATATTAAACATCCACACTGATTTCTAGAGTGGCTGTACCAGTTTTCACCTCCACAAACAGTAAATCAGTGTTTCCTTTTTTCCACACTTGCACAACATATAATGTGTTCAGTTTTTGTGGTTTTGCCATTTTGATTGCAGTAAGATAAAAATCTTAAAGTAGTTTTAATATGAATTTCCACAATAGAACTTAGATGTCATGTGAATAACCTGTGACTTTCAATTTAGATTTAAAGCCTACACCACAAGTCAAAATCCATATCTGGCACCAATACTGTGCCCACAACCTGTAGGCAATAAGAGAAAACCAACTATTATTATTCTGCTAAATAGGCAGATTATTAAAATGACTCAATTATAGGCTCTGTTTTTTTTTTTTTGTGAATGGTGATTAACACATAAAACAACAACTGGTTAAGGTGTAGAGAATAAGAGACTGCAAAACGCTCAGTCCAAAATTGGACATCTATATTATACCCCTTCTCCCATGGATCAGGCATCATTGTACAGGAGCACCCAGAAATATTGAAAGATTAAGATATGATGAATGGCTACAGAGAAACAGTGTTCTCTCTGCACACCTGAGCAGTTTACATATTACGAATTTAGTGCTTACACTTCTAAATTTACAATTACGGATTTACACTTATGAGTTCAGGTTGTGAATTTGTACATATGAATTCACAGCAGTTGAAACAAAGTGGACAAGACCTATACAAGCTCAGACCAGACAAAATTCCCAGCATGGACAGTGGAGATAGGCAAAAAGTTCCAGCCCCAGGGGTAGACTTGAGGTGTTGATGGTCATCAAAAACACATTGTATGAACTTCTCCAAGAACTAACAATAAATACATTGAAAAAATATTGGGAATATAGCTCAGTTCTAAAATGCTTCCTGGACGTACAAGAAGTTCTGGGCTCAATCTTTAGTAGCATACAAAGAAACAAGGGAGAAATAGAAATTAACCATGCATCTGTCCCTTCATATATGCACTTTCACTATCTGAAGATGCAACAAACTCCAGGTTTAAAACCTTTGGAAAACATATTTTTACTGAAAACATAGAGATCCTCTTGTTATTTCCAAAACAATACTATTACAATATTATGTAACGTATGCCCTACTTTTTGGTATTTTCAGTACAGTAGTGATGATTTATTTACCCTATGTAGGACAGAGCTGGTAGGTTATCTGCAAATACATGACATTTTATATAAACAACTGAAGCACTGGAAAATTTTGCTGTCTGTGACGGGGTATAAGGTAGAGCCTAGGGGAAGGTAGTGGAGATCATTTCCCCCATTAATACCAAAAGATAATTGTAAATTCAAAGATTGCTTTGACTTTGAGAAATCAAACATGCAAGATACTACTACACTAACGGAGCAATGTAAAAAAATCTCAGACGTAATTCAAACCAAAAGTAAGAACAAAGAATTAGCAAAAAATCAGAAGATAGGACAAAATAAAAAGGAATAGCTTCCTAAAATACATAAATTAAATACATTAGAAAGCCTACTTAAAATGGAAAATATAAGTGATTTTCAGTTGACGATATAAGTAGAAAGTCTTTGCAGTCTTGTAGTTATCTGCTTAAGTTGAATTCTTATGAAGGAATTCTGTAGTTCGCCTGTGATGAATATACTCCTATTCTGAGGTTGCGTGTTCAAGTCTATCAATAATTCAGGAACTATTTAAAAATAGCTTTATTCAAACTGTTTCAGAGAAACAAAAAAGAAAAGTTTTACAGCATTTCTTTGGATATATATATATATATATCCCTACAACCCCCAAAGTAAAGAAAATACATAGACCTTCACAAAGTGTGTGGGTTTGACCAAGATCCCATTTACTGTCAGTAAAAAACCAGAGTAATTCTTTTCATCTAAAAGAGACCACTTTCTTCCCAAAGGCCTGAAATGATTTGCTCTGTTCTGCTTGGTACAGATTCCCAGGGCCTTTTATCTTGAATGTTCCATGTATGTTTTAAGGTTTCTATTGCTCTGATGAAACACCATGACCCAAAAGCACAATGGGAAGGAAAGAGAATTTGACTTATACTTCCAAATCACAGTTGATCATCGAGGAAGTCAGGACAACTCAAGAAGGACAGGAGCCTGGAGGCAGGAGCTGAAACAAAGGTCATGGAGAGGTGTTGCTTACTGGGTTGCTACTCATGGCTTTGCTAAGCCTGCTTTCGTATAAAACCCAGGACCACCAGACCAAAGACAGCATCACCCACAATGATCTGAAACCTCCCCCAATCAATCAACCATTAAGAAAATGCTTTACAGCCAAGCTTATGGAAACGTTTTATTCAATTGGGGTTACCCCCTTTCAGACAACCAAAAGCTTATGTCCAGTTGACATAAAACTAGCCAGAATATCTATGGAAGAATTTTCCTCTATATAACTTTTACTAATGCCTTCCTTCAAATCTTTGTAGAATCTCATCATTTTAAAGTGACGTATAGTATATTAAGTTCTAATCATTCTATCAAAATTAACTAGTTCCCACATCCTCCTTGGATCTTCAGTTCTCCTCTGTAGTTTGACTATTTTTGATAGTTCTTGTCACCTGGTACCAAATATTGCCTGATTATTTCAGTAATTGTTAATCTCCTCTTACAAGAGTCTAAGATGCAGAAAGATAAGTTCTTTTGATCTGGTTTGTAATCATGAAGTCTTCCTGTTTGGCTTCTTTTATTTTCTCATTTTATTTATTATTTTGTAATTTTATACATGAGTACAATGTTTATATTATATACATCTCTACGTCTCCCATCTCCAAATTCTTTCAAGTCCTTTACCCACTTCCTCTCAAATTCCTGACTTCTTTAATTATTATTGTTTTACACACACACACACACACACACACATTTCTGTCATGTATTTGTGTACTGTGTGTATGTTTATAAACACAGCTTATTGAGTTCCTTTATTGTTTCTACCCTGTTTATTTGTTTAGAAATGATAATTAGGAACTCGAGAACTTACCAGGGGTTTTGTTCATGGGGAAAACTGACTCTCTTCTTAGCAGTGATTAATTGCTTGAGGCTCTTCATCTAGGAGTGGGGCCTAATGTTTTTTTATCCACGTGGGCACATCTTCCATGTTGCCACTATGCACATCCTGTTTAGGCAGCCATGTTGTTGATATATCAAGAGTGCAACTTTCTTTTCAGGCCTAGAAGACACTATCTCATATCAGACATCCTGATCCTCTGAATCCTAGTCCCATGATGGTCTCTGAGCCTGAATTATGAAGGTTGCAATATAGATGTATAAATTGGGATGGAAATCCCATGGTCACTTATATTTTGCATTTTAACAAGTTATAAATCTTTGAATATTACCCATATGTGCCAAAAAGAGTGTTATTTGATGGGGGTGAGAGTCACACTTATCTGTGGATATGAAGATAGGTAATCAGAATACAATTAGTTACTACACTATTAGAAAAATGGCAGTAGTTGATTGATTATCTTCTGGGTTTTATGACCTCACTAGCCATGGATAATTAGATAAGTTTATATCTTCAGGCACATATGTTCGCCTATTGATAAACCCTGAAGTCCAATAAGACAAATGTTGGGCATCCTTAAGATGTAAGATGGTAATATTGAACCATTGAGAGTAATTTTCTAGGGTGGTGGTATGGCATGTAGGCTGGACTTTCTCCTCTACTCTTTGAATGAATTTTGAAAGTTATGCTGAATTTTTTTTTTAATTTCCAAGGATTCCCTAATGTTTTCTGGTTTTTCTGCCTTATATAGCATTTTGGTCCTAAGCGACACATCTTTATCTATCTGGAACTATGCCAAATATGGGATTCTTAGACATTTTTCCATTTTGTAATTATAAACTTAGACATGAAGCTGATAATGACAAAATCTTATTGGAATTATAAATTGGTAGGAAGGGATCTCTAGCCTTTCATTCTATATTCTCTAATACTATTTTAATCTTTTATGATATGTATATATTGCTTTTATAATATTAATGAGAAGAAAGTAGAGGAGGACTAGAAAGAAGCCATTAATTAGATAAGCACTTTGACCTTTGACCAATTCATTTGTTATACGCATGCAGTGGCAAGCAAAGGAGTACCCCTAATAATGGCATAAGCTCAGGCAGACCTCAGGTTTCATCAAGCAACTTAATGTCCCTCTGCATTCTAAAGTAGCTCTTCAATGCATAATTTAGTATGTCTGTAATGAATTCTGCTAACCAGCGTGACTACCCATCCTTATATTCTCTATTGAAGAGTAGAAGTGCAGCGAAGGATTTTAATACAATCTGGGCTTGCATTCATATGTAGTTAGGCTGCTCATGTCTTACATGGCAATCTGCAATATCTTTAGACTATGATGCAAGAATCTTAAACATAAACTCTCAGTTTTCCTTAATGTGGCTGATGTCGCTAGGAGGCACAGGCTGAAGTTTTTAAGTTTCCTGCCATAATATTTTTAATTTTCAAGGAATCCATAATGCTTTATGAGTTTTCTGTATTACATAGCATTTTGTTCTCAGGTGGCACATGTTTACCTGAAAACATGCCAAATGTGGGACTTTAGCCATTTTCCACATCATGTTTATAAAAACAGACAGAAAACTGATAATGATAAAAATCCTACTAGGAATACGAACTTGTAGATAGGAGTCCCTGGCCTTTAATTTTATGTTGTTTAACACTATTTTAGTCTTTTATAATACACATCACCCTGCATTTCCTTTGTAAACATGAATTGATAAGCTGAACTGGTATTCTTTTCTCCAAGACGTACATGACTAGGGAAGGTAACTCTTACATAACCATGTTCTGCAGTTTTGGCCACACTCACATGCACTACTTTTAGGTATGTGGTTCAAATACGGGTATAATGTTCTTAGCTTCAACCAATCTGCATTGTGAATCCTCCCTAAGCAATAAGTACCAAACACAAACACCATGATCAGAAGAGACCCAGGGGCCTGGCTTTTCATTTCTGCTTCTCTCTCAAGGCCCTCAGAAGGACTGCTCATGACTGCTGACACAGACTTTTAATTGATTTCTTTTTCATTGAGATTTCTGCTAAGAAGTTCACTCTTATCTCTGTTCCCATACTCTGGCATTCCTCTTATTCTGTGAACTAGAGGCCATGGCTTTACGTACCCATCACTAATTTTAAACTGCCCATCTCTCCTTCTTTGCTTTGTTACTGGCACCTGTTTCTGTAGTGAGATATTTTATCATCCTCTCTACATGGTTTTCTTAAACACTGACAATGTGGTGGTTGAGAGCCCTTAAGATGTCCCCTTACCATACAGTACCAAATAAAAACTGATTTATTTTATTTGTAACATTTTTAAATTTCCCCTTGTGTGTGTATGTGTGCATGTGTGTGTGTGCTCACATATGTGTGTGCCTGTGGAAGTCAGAGGACAGCTTATAGAAATCTTTCTACCTTGTAGGTCCTGGAGTTGAACTCAGTTCTTCTGTCTTGGTAGCAGTTGCTTTTGCTCACTGATCTACTTTATTGGCTTGAAAAATCATAATTTATTCTAGCACCTCAATTATTTTTTAAAGATTCATCTAATTAATATATGAAAAACATCCTTCTAACCAAGGAGGATATTTTGGAGAAGGAAAATCTTAAACAAACACCCCTGCTATCATGGAGCATATTGCACTGGGAATATTTCTTCTTCATAAAGAATTTATCTTTAAACACTTACTTTTAAGTACTCAAAGAATGTCCATTAAGGAAGTAAGCCAAATTAATAAGAGTTGAAGAAAATATCTTGCAGGAAATTGATGACAGTATGCTGTCTTTAAAAACAATATATGATTCTTGTTAGGGAATTCATATTTTCCTACATTCAATTTGTTTTAGCAGAAAGGGCCTCATACTTGTTATCAAAAGCAACGGTTCAAATTTTGTCGCTTCTCTTTACTGTAGTGGCTTTTTTTTTTTTTGCAAATTATTTAATCATTCTGAGAATTGCTATTCCATGCTCTTTTTAAAAAAAGGAGATTCTAGTGTTTGTTGAATAAAAAAGAGAGAATTATGTCCAATATCTATTTTGCTGCTTAGGTAAGCCTGGGCCAAATATAGGACTCAGCATGCATATTGTTTTTTAGTAAGATCTGTTTAGGTGTTATGCATTCTCAGCAACACTCTTACTGTCAAAAAGAAGGCGTTCACCATCCAGGGCCTACCCCTTACAATGGGCTGTGCCAGTGGCCTATGACAGATGGTAAAATCCACTGGCTCTATGGCCAGCAGCCTGCATAGTGACACATCTGGTGCTCCTGACTCACTAAGTCCTTCGTGGGAGCCATTTTGCTATGCAACAGCCATTATTCATCTGCCATGTAGTATTTGGAATGAAAGTACACACTAACTTCTCGAGTTCTTTACATAATAAACTCCAGTGTCTGCTAGGAAAAGTTGACAGCAGTCACTTCTGAGGAATAAATGGAGAGTTGAGAAATTACAGGCCGCATTAGGCTCGATTGTGTTGAGTGAGGACATGTTCATGCATTTTATAGATACTTAAATCATGCTCCACTATTGTAAAAATGAATTATATTCTGTTTCCCTAAATGCAGAGGAAGACGAACTGCTAGATACAGAGTAAAAGGTCCATTAAAATGATGGCATTGTTGTTATTTAGAATGAGTTAAGGAGGGAGAAGACATGAGACATAAATCTGGAGCCTCCTAAAATCTACTTGTATCTGAGTTCACAGAGGGCTAGTGATGAAGACAGCATGTTCTAAAACTACTAAAAGTTACTTTAAAAAATACATTGTCATAGGATGCCTGAAATCCCTTGGAGGAAGCATATTCTCTGAAAAAAAAAAAGTCTTAGTTTTTAGTTAACATTTAAATGGTACAGTTCCCATGCTCATCAGCTTCCCAGAACCATGAAGTTACCATGTGGAACCATCTTAAATAAGTTAGTCTTTATCAGCTAAGTTCTTTCCGGGAGGTCAATAAAATACCCATGATTTTGTTTTCCAGGTAATCACACTGCACCTTTGTGACCAGATGTTTGTAAGAACATATGCTGCTTTTAAAAAATGTTTATTTTATGAATGTCAATTAATATTAAACTGATATGTCTTTTTTTCTTTGTCCTTACATATTTGATGTGAGACAAAACCCTTAGTTATGTCTACTTATTTTACAAAATTACTTGAGCATTCTGGTTTTCCATTGCTCTTCACTGTTTGAACTATTATACTTTCTTTTCTAACTCCTCACTACATAGTGAATTTAATAATGAGTATTTCAGCATACTGTTAGCTATCTATCATTAAGCTAAGCTTAAAACTTTGGTAAAAGTCTGTGAAAAATTGTGTTACTTTGAACAATATGTAGTAATTACCATTCCATTTAAAGTTATTTACATAAATGTATTTCATTTATATTCAACATTGTGAATACTTTAAAAATTTACCAAAATTCATGGTTGATATAGACTCATAAATTCAGAATAGTTATTAAGTGTTCTACTGATGTCAAATTTTGACAATAACATACAATTACTAAAAAAAAGCAACATTGAAACTTTAATGAGCAGTCAGAATGGCTAGCTGTATAATTGTCAAGAAAATCAAATATTTTTTAGTACCTAGAATCTATTTGTTGAAACAAATGCTTTATGACTCAGGAGAAAATTATTTGAAGTAGACCTTCAGACTCCTTCAGATACAAATAAACATTTAAGGAGAGAAGATTTAGTTTTAAACCAATGGTGAGAAACTGATTATGAGTGAGTACATCCCATGTTCCTCTTTTTGGGTTTGGGATACCTCACTCAGGATAGTGTTTTCTATTTCCATCCATTTGCACGCAAAATTCGAGAAGTCATTGTTTTTTACCGCTGAGTAGTACTCTAATATGTATATATTCCACACTTTCTTCATCCATTCCTCCATTGAAGGACATCTAGGTTGTTTGCAGGTTCTGGCTATTACAAACAATGCTGCTATGAACATAGTTGAACAGATACTTTTGTCATATGATAGGGCATCTCTTGGGTATATTCCCAAGAGTGGTATTACTGGATCTTGGGGTAGGTTGATCCCAAATTTCCTGAGAAATCGCCACACTGATTTCCAAAGTGGTTGCACAAGTTTGCATTCCCACCAGCAATGGATGAGTGTGCCCCTTTCTCCACAACCTCTCCAGCAAAGGCTATCATTGGTGTTTTTGATTTTAGCCATTCTGACAGGTGTAAGATGGTATCTCAAAGTTGTTTTAATTTGCATTTTCCTTATCGCTAAGGAGGTTGAGCATGACCTTAAGTGTCTTTTGGCCATTTGAATTTCTTCTGTTGAGAATTCTCTGTTCAGTTCAGTGCCCCATTTTTTTATTGGGTTAATTAGCATTTTAAAGTCTAGTTTCTTGAGTTCTTTATATATTTTGGAGATCAGACCTTTGTCTGTTGCAGGGTTGGTGAAGATCTTCTCCCAGTCAGTGGGTTGCCTTTTTGTCTTAGTGACAGTGTCCTTTGCTTTACAGAAGCTACTCAGTTTCAGGAGGTCCCATTTATTCAATGTTGTCCTTAATGTCTGTGCTGCTGGGGATAAACGTAGGAAGTGATCTCCTGTATTCATATGTTGTAGAGTACTTCCCACTTTTTCTTCTATCAGGTTCAGTGTGTTCAGACTAATATTGAGGTCTTTAATCCATTTGGACTTGAGTTTGAATAGTACTGTGGTGACTGTAACCCTATCCCACCCCAGATCAGTGTCTTAGAGTTTGTACAATGTCCAGATCATCCCTTTTGCACTACATTCTGACATCCAACCAGCTCAAGCACATTCATCGACTTGAGTCCTATTATAGGCAGCATTTATTGTAATAAAACAACCCAACGTGTAGTGTGACATCTTCTGATCTGCACTTGTCTTGCTTTTGTGATTAGTAATTCTGAACAGTTTTGATATGCTAGGGAGCCATTTGTGCATACATTTCAGAATAAGTAATTCATGGGCTTTCTCTTACTATTAAATCAGGTTGTTTTACTGCATGTTCATGTTGTTTCTGTTTGTGTTTTCTGTGAGTTACAGGATGTCATATATTTTTGTATTTAACATCTTAGAGATAAATGTGGTTTTTTTTTTTTTTAACTTTTTCTTGGTCCAGATTGCTTTTCCACTATGTTCATTGCTTCTTTTGATGTATAGAGATTTTGCTTTTTTGAAATTACCTCACAGTTACTACTATTCACTTGTGTTGAATATGTTGTGTGTAGTGAATAAAGTAAACAATAGTTAGTGTCTAGGATATGTACACAAACCCCTACCAAGAGGGTGACTTTTAAGACAATAAGGATGAAAGCTGAAAATCTAAGATATGTTATGGAAGAAGCATGCCAAACAGAGGGAATGGAAGTGCAAAGGCCCAGGGGTGGAGTCTTAGCTACTTTTCTATTGCTGTGAAGACACATCATGGCCAAAGCAACTTATAAAAGAAACTGTTTATTCGGGACTGACAGTTTCAGAGGGTTAGAGTCTATGATTCAGGAAGCATCTCAACAGGCATACAGGCATGGTGCTGGGATAGTGCTAAGAACTCCCACTTGTAGACACAACCAGGAGGCAGAGGGAGGTAACTGGGAAATACATGGTCTATGAACACTCAAAGCCCACCCCCAGTGACACACCTAATTCAACAAAGTCACACCTCCAAACATTTCCCAAATACTTCCACCAAACTGGAGACTGAGCTTACAAATATGTGTACGTATTAGGGCCACTATAATCCAAAACACCACAGGAATGAACATTTGTGATATGTTCAAAGTAACAATAAAACCACAATATAACTTGAGCATAGAATAAAGAAGTAGTTCAGACAAGCCATCTAGAAGGAATGTGAATATAGGGCCTTAGAGGGTCAGTTACATGTTGAGAATGCTTGGGATATATTAACTCCAAAGAGTGACACTCAGAGTTTTGGAAAAGCATCAGATGTAGGAAGACCATTCTGAGTCCCTCCCTCACACCATCTCCTTTTCTCAAAAAGCAAGGATAAGGTATTCTACCTGAAAGAAGCCTTCTCCAAGTTTCTACTAAAGAAACATCCTTATCTAAGAAGACACACAGTGACACAAAGAAGAAGAACAATCAGACCTCCCTGGAACCTCTCCTCCCATGTTTGTTATCATTGGGTCCTTTAGACTTGTTTCTCTCTGATTGTCCACTGTCCATCAAATCCAAGATAAAACACCTGAACTGCTATATTTCTTTTTCATTTATAATGCTTCCTCAAAAGTTATATTAAACAACCCTATGGTAAGATACACATGAACTTTTGATACAACAAAGAAATATTGAGTTTTTCTTATATGGTTTTTCTTTACTGTGAATAAAATGAGAAGAACTCAAACGTTACATGTGCTGCCTTAAATGTTAACTGGATTGCTAGAACCACTAAGATCTGAGTGATTTCACTAGCTCCTAGAAACCTCAATTAGAAAATTAGAAGTAAGGATGATATGAGCAGGTAATGGCAGTTAGGACAAGAAAAGTAGTCAGAATCTATTTATTTCAGTGATATGCTACTTAGAATTTGATGCCTGGATGTTAGCTTCAAAGCAAATGGATAAGAACTTTTTGCTTGAGCAACTAAAAATAATGTTGTTGAGAAGCAGGGAATCATTTAGTGAGTTTTGGAGAGGAAAATAATAAGAGTAACATTTTAACATGTTAAGTTTGAAGTTTCTCTAGACATCAAAGGGAAAATGCTAATTAGAAATGGAGATATTGACATCTAAATCAAGAGGATCTTAATTAAGAATTTTATACAATTGATGGTCTATGATACATGAAGTTTCATGAATCAATGAGGAATTGACAGCAGAAGAGCAAAAAGGCCCAGGGCCTGAATTCTGAGGTACCATTATATACAGAATATGGAGGAAAGGAAGAGCTAGGAGAGGAGCCAAGAAATAGAACCCAGGAAGATTAAAAACAAACAGAGAGAGAAAGAGAGAGAGAGAGAGAGAGAGAGAGAGAGAGAGAGAGAGAGAGGGAAGGAAGGAAGGAAGGAAGGAAGGAAGGAAGGAAGGAAGGAAGGAAGGAAGGAAGGAAGGAAGGAAAAAAGGAAGGAAGGAAGGAAGGAAGGAAGGAAGGAAAGAAAGAAAGAAAGAAAGAAAGAAAGAAAGAAAGAAAGAAAGAGGCATATTGGGGACCACAGATTGGTCACCTGTCACCTCAATCAAAATTTAACAATATAGAGATCACAAGTAATTGCCAGAAATTCAGCTTTCAGAAAGTGATGAAGATAACTTGATTGCAGCATCTTCACAAGCATTTGACTGTACTTAATGGGTTTATAAAAGATGGACAGCAGATTTTAAGAAGAATGAGATTTCAAGGTATAGATGATCAAAAAATGGATCATCAATGGTGGGGAGAAGTAGACAGCAAGAGAAAAAGGATTTTAAAAAACAAAAGAATAAGGATGTTTTTGTACAACAGAAATGATCCTATTGAGTTATATATTGAATACTACCTTAGCAATGTTCTCACTGCAGAAATGTATATATAGAAATAATAAAGTTATATGTAGTGACAAAATGAGGATTTCTTTCTAAACCAAAATCAGAATGATTCATGTTATCAAACATCTACATAAAATCTGTTTCAAAACATCATGTAACCAATATCCCCAATGAACATAGATTCAAACACTCTCAATAAAATGCTTAAAAGTTAAATGTGAGAATATATTAAGGAAAATTTGCACCATAACCAAGATAGTCTCATCCCGAAGAAGAAAGTTTTGTTAAATGTTTGTAAGTAGCCGGGCGGTGGTGGCGCACGCCTTTAATCCCAGCACTCGGGAGGCAGAGGCAGGCGGATCTCTGTGAGTTCGAGACCAGCCTGGTCTACAAGAGCTAGTTCCAGGACAGGCTCCAAAGTCACAGAGAAACCCTGTCTCGAAAAACCAAAAAAAAAAAAAAAAAATGTTTGTAAGTAAATAAATGTAAGGCAATACATAGACTTAAGAACAGAAGTTCCATGATTATCTCAATAGATTAAGAAATGGTGTTTGACCAAATTCTGCATCCTTTTGTGATAAAAATAACTGAAGAATATGGAATATAAGTAGCAAACACAATGATTATAAAGGCCATATGTGACAAGCGTGAGCCAATACTTTCCTAAATGAGGGAAAACTAAAAGCATTCCAGAAGACATGGTCGTATATAACAGATCCTAGATAATTTGACAGGAAACAGTGACACATGACACTTTAGCAATGTTTTAGGACATAAAATTAATGCACACAAGTGAATAGCTTTCCTATACATAGCAATAATGACTTCCATGGAAAGAAATCAGAATGAAACAATCCTATTCATAATAGATTCAAATACATAAAATAATTAGGGCTAAACCTAACCATGTAGATGAAAGAGCTTTACGTCCAAAAGTTTAGGATACCAAAAAGAAGATATTGAAGAAGACCCAGAAAGATAGAATGATTTCCTCTGTTTATATGCTACAATTATTATTCTGAAACCAGTTATAATGTCAAAAGAAATCTATAGATTTAATCCAGTCCTCATCAAAATCACAATGACATTCTTTATAAACATAGAAGAACAATTCAGAGAAAAACATGACAGCAAATGCTGGTGAGAATGTGAGGAAAGAGGAACGCTTGTTTATGCATGGCAGGAGAGTGACTATGGAAATCAAAATGGAGTTTTCCTTAAAATGATTCAACTATAACATAACTCAGAAATACCACTATGAGGTATATATCTGAAAGAGTCTAAGCCATCATTCAATTGAGATGTTCTTGTACATTTGTGTTTATCAATGAACCTTTCACAACAGCTCAGGGATGAAATAAGCCCTTGATGTCCATCAACAGCTGAGTGGATAAATAAAATGTGGCACATGAAATTTTGTTTAGCAGTGAAAAAACCTGATTTGTAACATTTACAGGAGAATGGATGAAAGTAGAGAGAATATTATGTGAAACAAAATAAGCCAGATGCAATTTTCCCTCATATCAACTGTGTGTGGTGTGTGCATGTGTGTGTGCGCAGGTGTGTGTGCACACACGTGTATAAGAAGTAGAATAAGGACTAAAAGAAGAAGGAGAGGAAAAAACAGAAAGATCAAGATGGAAGAATAAAATACATGGGATGTAAGAGAGAAAAGTGAGACTATTTGGGTGGAGAAAGAAGGTCCACAAGTATGAGAGGCACAGGCTGATGGGGAATACAAGAGGCACAGGTTTATGGGGAGAAGAGTGGAGAAGAAAACAGATCATGTAATCACAGATTGTTCAAGTACTATTGCTTGTTTTCCTTAAAAGCAACTTAAAATCTTACAGGAATAGAATTTTTTAAATGCAATCATGCCTTAAAATTCTAATATTTTAAATCTTGAATCTAAGTTTGGAGTTAAAATCTTTGTTACTCTTTAAAGTAATTTTAGCTACTAATAAACTGAGTCATCAACATCAAGACTCTCTGTCTCTCTGTCTCTCTGTCTGTCTGTCTCTCTCTCTCTTATGGACTTGCTCTTTAAGTGATCTTGTGAATGATAGGTCAGTTATGTGAGAATGTCACATAAGACTCAATCAGCAAGGATTGTTATCATCATCTATCTTAAAGGACTCTTTGGAAAAATGATCACCTATAAAACATCTCTATCTTGAGTTAAGCTAATTGGGATCCTGAATGATTCATGGTTTCCGAGTGTCAGTCCATTGTGGTGAAGAGGGCACAGTGGAGATTCATAGTGACAGAAGTATGTTGCAGAGGCTCTTTGTCCATGGCTTCCCATGAAGCAGCAAACAAGGCCAGTATCAAAGGCCAGCAATCACTTTAAAGGTTCACCCTAGCACTCTACATATATGCTATAGTTGGTCCTTTTTTGAGACTGCTAGCAATGGGAACAGGGGCTGTCTCTGACTCTTTTATTGGCTTTTGGGACTCTACTCCTCATATTGGGTCACCTTGCCCAGTCTAACTACATGGGGAGGTGCTCAGTCTTACTGTAACTTGGTATACATGGCTTGTAGATACTCACAGGAGACCTGCCCTTTCCTAAACAGAAATGAAGGAGGAGGACTGGGAGGTAGAAACAGAGGGGATGGAAACAAGGGGTATGGAGAGAGGGACGAGGAGAAGAGGATGGAGGGGAAACTGTGAACTGTGGCTGGGATAAAAGATGATAGATTAGATAGATAGATAGATAGATAGATAGATAGATAGATAGATAGATAGATAGATAGATAGATAGATGATAGATTTTAAAAGTAAATAAATAATCTGTCTATTAATTAGGCTCTATCTCCTAAAGTATCCTCAGTCTCCCTAAGTGGCACCATTAATCTAGCAACTAGTAATTAAAACATGGGTCCCTTGAGGACCTAAGCCATAACAAAGACCAGTAAAGAAATGTAAGCAGTTTACAAAATCCTGTACTAAAAATCTGAGTATATCAAACCCTCACTCGTTTTCTTCTGCATCTTACTATTGTGTCCATGAAGACTGATCAAGAGTACCCAGTTCATCTTCCTGCTGCCTGCTGTAGACAGATTTCTCATTTTCTATGTACCAGTTATTGTGGTCCTTAGGTAGTATTCACAGTATATCCCTGAGTCTCTTCACCAATGTCAGAACTCCATGCTGCCTTGGGCTTCTCTAGATTCAGTGCTTTTGTTTGTTTTTGGTGATCAGTAGCAATCATCATAATTGTTTCTATGGCTGCTCTGTGTCTATATGTGCTAATCTTGCATATGTAAACTCTTTTAAAAAATCCTAGGAAACTAGTTGAAGAGTGTGTGCAATTGGGGAAACAACTTTCCTGCCAAAACTTCCAGAGTTTAGTGATTTTTCTTCATTGTAAACATTGATCGAGTCATATGCTCACATTGTACCTGCTGGTTTTGTGTCAACTGAACACAAGCTAGAGTCATCAGAGAAGTAGGAACCTGAGTTGAGGAAGTGCCTCCATGAGTTCTTGCTATAAGACATTTTTTCAATAGTGATCAATGGGGAAGAGCCCAAGTCATGATAGGTGGTGTAGATTCTATAAGAAAGCAGGCTTAGCAAACCATGAGAAGCAAGCCAGTAAGCAGCATCCTTCTATGGCCTCTGCATCAGTTTCCGCGTCCAGGATCCTGCCCTGTTTGAGCTCCTGTCCTGACTTTCTTCAGTGAGAAAGAGCAATATGGAAATGTAAGTCAAATAAACCCTTTCCTCTTCAAGTCACATTTTGGTCATGGTATTTCATCGCAGCAGTAGAAACCCTAAAACCCAAGTTAAGATTCAATTTTCTCACATTTCAAATAGAAATAAAAACAGTTCATCATACCCCAAGGAGCTTACATTGTAGGGTCTTATCACAGTAAGAGAGAAAATGGAAACTGTCCACCCTGAAGCTCCTTTGAATCTCTTTGTTTCTTTTTCCTCAATACATACATGGGTTTATATGTTTTCTTCTTCCAAATTCAAATTTCAAAAGATGTCACTTGCACTAGATTCTGGGACCAGCCCATTGTGCTGTGGTCTGGAGTCTATCTTCGTTTCATGTTCACCTCACTAGGTCCTCAGAACTCTTCATGGTGCTCAAAAATCAGAATGGAATTCATCAGTCTGTGAAAACATAGAGTCAAGTGGGAGGGAGACCTCTAAAATCATCCAAATTAAAATGATCTGGTGTCTGCTCTTTTTTCCTTCTCCCACTGACAGTTTGCTACGGACAATGCATCTCACACTCCAGATCACCCATATTACTCCTGGACAGCCCCTGTCGCCCAGCACCTCAAAAGCCACTGCCCAGCTTAAGTCATACTGACATTACAAACACTTGGTAATGATTTGCTTTTTCTGATAAATGCAATTCTTTAACTAGAAGGGTCTGATGTAAACAAGCTCCTCTCAGTGTTGGTAGAAAGAGAACAAGTAGAAAGAAGGTTAAGTTTAATACAGAATAGCTCTTTTTATTTATTTTTTTATTTCTTTTCTGCTTGATAAGAAAACTCAATTTCTACCAGTAATTTGGGATACAAAGCTCTTCTTGTTCTTAGGGTCTAAATAATTGTGTAACCGCCATTTGTTTCATTTGAATCTTGGCTGTCATTTCCTGTCATGAGGAAAACAAGAGAAACTCTGCACACAAGTTCATCCTCTGATTGCCTGTCAGCCTCACAGGCAGGAACATCTCACAACTTGTCCCTGCCCAGGCACTTCATCTTCAAATAGAAACTGCATCTTAATTATAGCCTTTAATGGGCTGTTGCACTCCAGGATCAATATGTCTGACAAAACCCAAGCCCCGCTAAAAGCTCATTAATTCACATCCGACTAATTCAGGATTTGTGATGATTTTGGCAGGAACCAAGCTGGAGTTTACCTTTTGTACTTGCTGCTTACAAAGGTTTAGCTTGGCCAGTTAATTAGGAAGAACAGCATTGCCAGGGAAGAATTTACTGTGCTTCTATTTGCATGAAGATAGAAAAGGACTCTGGACTGCTCAATTTTCGCCCTGCAACTCCAGCTAACTGCTAGTTTGCATTAGCACTCTAGACTTGCAGATGGGAAGCCACAACCTCAAAAACAAAAAATACCTAAGACCCGAGACCTTATCACCTGTGGTGTGGCCCTTCCATATTTCCCATCAAGTACCTGATTCTGTCTCTCATTTTAGGTATAACCTTGATACACATACTTTCTCCATGGGGACAAATATCTCTTTAACCAGACCCTACTTTAACCAGGACTGTTTAATTATGCATTTCCTTTCCCTTTTCTACCCATGCCTCAACTCAACTCTATTGTACCTAAAACTTACAGCGCATGTCAGGACCCTGAAAACAAACGTGGAGACACTGGACTTTTTTTTTTTTTTTTTTTTTTTAACAATTTGTATTCCCAAAGCTCATTGAATCAATCACCTCCAGCTGTTTTCAACCATTAATCATCTCTGCAACTGGTAGAAAAGGGCAGTCAGTAGAGCCTATTCCTTTGGGACTCCCAGACCTGGAATTTGTCCCTCAAACTCTCCTTTTATAGGTAGAAGCTAATCATCAACACGGAATGTAAATACCTTCTTGTCTTTTCTCCAGGCCCATCTCTGAACTCAGTAGTATCAAGCCAGAATGGTAAAGACAGATGCCTTCAGACATCTCTCCACCAGTTCCCATTGTTGGATATATTGGTTAATACTCTAAAAGATATTCCCTGAGCCTTTGAGAAGTTTTTGGCCAAGCGTGAGACCTTGCTAATGTGCATGGAATTTTGTTCTGTTCTAGTTTTCAGGTTTTTAGCCTGTTTAGTGTTTCATGTATCATTTCCTAAATAAAATAGTTACCCCTCCAGTCTCAGACTATGTTTTCGGAAATCAAGCCAGCACCCACTATTTGAGCACACGTGTTTTTGAGCATGTGTGTGTATGTGTGTGTGTGTGTGTGTGTGTGTTTGTGGGGGGGGGGGAAATACTTATCCATTTCATCTTTCACTCATCCTTGCAAAAAGTATTCCCTTACTGTTTTAGCAGTGGTTTCATAAGAACAATGCCTGTCTCCCTGTCCCTCATGTCCTTCCCTTACAATTTTGTATTTTATCTTTGATGTTCTTGGACTCCAACCGTTCTCTTCACACCGTTCTACACAGCTCTGCCCTGTCTTTTTCTGCTCACCCATACTTCTTTATAGTATCAGCATGAACTTTTTTTTGCCAGAAGTTGTAAACTCTGCGTAGCTTTTATCTTTAGAAAAAAGTTTTCTGTTGTCTGATAGTATAGTTAGGCCAATATCAAAGGACTATATAATTTTATATACCTTTAGAAGGTAATAAGTAAGTGACTTAACTAGGAGGTATCTGCATTACGACCCCAAACATGTTCTACCCACTACTGTTTCTTTGGTGCATCATTGAACCATCATCATTTTCTTGCTGTCCCTGTAAGAGTCTTGAATCTTCTTTTTAACATGAGTCCCATTTTAGCATTTCAAAATATTTTATTAATTAAAAACTAACATGTAAAACAGTAACTTTGCCAGTGGACTAATAAAACAATTTTAAATGAGAGAATGTCAGTTTGTGACGGATGGTGGTTTCTTTGATCTTTAGACTTGTTTCTCATCCTTATTTTCTAAAGTTTCTAGAAACCGTCTGTCCTCATTGACCCAGTTATGACTTATGTGTGATGACTGCATTAATTTATTTAGTTTTCTACTAAGATCTCTCTTCCCAGCACCAACAGTGTTTTAAGCAGCTGTTGACTGCTTTCAAGATATTTGAACTTGGGTATCTCACAGATGAGTCCACCTCAGACTGTGGAAAGATGGTGATATTACTGAGGCTGCTTGCCACTATCTCGGTGGAGACCTCCAATTGCCGCACACCGCGCCCCCGTGTCTGCGCTCTGTGTGCTGGCACCCAGTTCGCGAGCTTCGGGCAAGGGGGCTGGAGGTTAAAATACACAGACACACACAGACAGAGAGACAGCAACACGGGTCATCCTTGAATTCCCCAAGAATGCCCCCTTTATTGTGTTTAGGGGCAGATTATATAGAGATAGCCACACCCCAGTCAAACCACTAGAAAACACTCTCCTGCCATCAGAACTCCTGAAGGTCTCGAGCTCAGAGCAGCTGTAGGCACTCAGATCAGGGGAAAACAAGTTGTTTACAAGAAATTCATGATCTGGGGTCTCACTGCTCTCAACATCTGCTGTCAGTTGGACTCAGGTTCTCAAGAAGACAACTAGGCTAAGTTAGCCATCTCTTTCAACTGGGATGGGTTCAGAACTGGTACAACTATGAACATGTTGCAATATTTTTCTTGAGATAGAAATTTTTCACTGACACACATTAATGAATCTTGTAACTTTTAATGCCACCCAAAATTTAACTCTATAGTAGTATTTTAGTATCCTGTTCAACCTCACTCTCTGGCCATCCCAAAGATCATACTTCTGGAGACATATGCAGTGGGATAACCTACTGAGAATTGTCCCAGAGTACAAAGAACTCATTTGTTCAGAGGTTGGTCTTTCTCTAGGCAGCATACTGAGGACAATGGCATTGGCTGATGAGGAATATAGAGGCTCTATAGCCTTGTCTCAAATTTAGATCATTCCAAATGGCTATTTCTAGCTTTGTAGCTCCTGTTTGGCCAACTGAGGCATCAGTCACAACTACAACTGGATCTGAGCTTCTGTGTACCCTGTACTTCCTTCATTATTTTCCCAAGAGCACTTGTATTCAAAACTCCTACAGACAAAGCTCTATCTAAAAGCCCATTTCTAGGCAATTTGTCTTAAGATCATGCTATTCTTTCATCACTGTCTAAAGGAAGGCATCAACATTATCCTACTACCCCAGGCAGTCAATGGAATTATTTTTCACTCTTCTTTCTCACTGGAGACTAATTATTAGAATGATACTCTCTCTTTTCCATCTTTATTATGACTGTCTTACTCAAACTTTATCCATCTCTCACCTGGGAAACAGTGACCATCTTCTCAGTGTTTTTGCACGATAACCATAATAATATTCCTAAATTTAAAAAATTCATATCATTCATAGTGATTCAGTAGCCTTCAATTTCCTTTGCATAAAATTGAACTTTTTTCAAAACATTTATTAGAATCCCTTACACAGCACAGGGATTCCATCCCTCAGCAGATTCATTGTAGTGCATTGCCACAGGTGATCAGATTGTATGCACAAGAAAAAGTTCTGTCTCTGATACTACAGCTGTACTTTTCTATCTCAGTATACTTATAGCCTTGTGCTTAGGTAATCCTGTACTAGAAGCTAGAATAAAACTACCCAGAGACCATCAACTCAGTTCTCCTAAGTGGATTATTCTTCCTGTCTATGCATTCTAAATTGAAGAAATGAAATGGTATCACTTTTGGTTTATGTATCTAACCTGTCACTTACCTTTGATTCTTAAGAACAACCATTTAAACTTCAGGCCATGATGAACCATTGGGAATTTTCTGCGGTGACTGGGCAGCAGGAATTTACGGCACTCTGATGATGTGATTCTTTTTATGCATCCTGTAAATTTTAGTTATAGCGACACTCGTCTGTGGCTTGCGCGGACAAGGCTGGTTCCTTTTCGTAATTTCATAAGTACAATAAGATCATAAATTTCAAGCTGCCTTTTCTGGCTTTTTTTTCTGAGTAGCCTATTGCCTGAAGCAAGAAAATGAAGCTTCAGAGGAAAATGTCAGCATTAATAGACAGGCACTCTAAGTGAGCCAGACATCAGTGGTCCAAGGTGATCTGAAGTTCAACCCTACCTCTTAAGTGAAGACCACATACTGAAGAATTGCAAAGATGTGTTCTGTTAGCAAGTCTTCATGTTTTCCCCTAAATAAATGGCAAGCAAGAAAACATATGAGTCTGTATAGTTGGTGCCATCCTGTGTCACTTGGTGGCCAACAGTTTACAGAAGACTATACAAAGTGGTTCTAAGTCAGAAATTTTTTCAGCGATCTCAGACAATAGCCTTTGTTGACTCCATAACTATATAAGTATGTCCTTGCTCTGTGGTCACCATAAAATTAACTAAAAGGTTGGAGTGTTTAAATATTGCTAGTATAGTTAGGAATTTAAGAAAATACTTTAAATTTCCCATATTTCCTACCCATACTATCCAACACCATTTACGGCTTGAATTAGTATTGTAGTGGCATTTCATTTGTATTTTAATAAATAAAGCTTGCCTGAGATCAGAGAGTAAAACAGCCCCACTGGTCAGCCTTACAGACCAGGCAGTGGTGACACACAGCTTTAATCCCAGTAGCCTCACTAGTTGTCATAGAAACTGAGTGGTACTTGCCTTTTAATCTTAGTCCTAGAGAGGATTATAAAGCAGGAGAAAACAGCTTTCAGACACAGTCTCATTCTGAGATTCCTGGAGGCAGGATTGCCATTTTGAACTGAGGTTGAGGTAACAGCCAGTGGCTAGCTGCTTTGCTTTTCGGGATCTTCAGGTTGAACCAGAAATTGCTGTCTCTGAGTTTTTATTAATTGTGCTTCATAGTATGATAAACTTACTGCAAATAATTAACCAATATTGATATATTGTTTCACAATTTAATAATTTTTTTTCAGGACTTTTCTTTTTATACCATGTTTTGTTCTGGAATCCCATCCAATTTACATTAAGTGGTTGCAATTCCTTATGTTCTTTTTAGCAAAGTGGCAGTTTCTATACTGGTTCCTTTTGAAAAAAAAATTACAATAGAAAGACCTTACTTGAAGATATGCTTATAGATACTGGAATATTCTTGCTTCTAGACTCTCTTCACTAACAGAGATGAAATACATGCCTTTATAAGAAGCCATGCATATACACATACCTATAAATATTTTTATATGTAGCCATCCACATCTTCATTAAGCTAAATATGAGCTCATGTTGATGTCTCCAGGTCCAGTCCATTAACACAAATTACCTACCCTCCCTTGTCGGTTAGCAACTCCACACTCCAACAGAGAGAACTCGCTCCCACTCTCCATCATCAATCTACCTAATTGTCCACTTGAGAACATGTGCAGTAATATTAGCACTGTTAAGCTGTACCCTCATGGAGAATAATTTCGTTTACCAGAGAGCAGGGCTTATGTGCAGTTCCATTTGCCTTTAGTCTTACAGGCCCTACTAATTTTCAAAAGTCCTTAGGTAAGCATCTACCTCTCCAACAATCCCTTCAGTGAAGTTGCTTCGTGTTTGTTATAGAGTCAGAACGTGTTGTTCCATTCTGCATTCCACCCTGGGAATCTTTAAACCTCCTTAGTGTTTTGATTTTAATTTGCAGACCCTAAGCTTCACTTTGTGCTCTAGAGCCTTTTGAGGTTTGACTGAAATTATCAGCCCTCCTCACTGCATTATAACAAAGAATAGCTTCACTAACCTAAACAAATTTCTGTGCCTATCCAGACATGTTGGTGCAGTCCTGTAATCCTAGTACTCAGGAGACTGAGGCAAAAAGATCATAAGTTTAAGGATTGCCTGAGCTACGTAGTGAGACCTTGTCTTAAAAAAAAAAAAAAAAACGTTTTTCTTGCCTCAAGTTTTTCCCAACTCAAGTCTAGTAAACAATGATATTTTGCCATTACTGTAATTTTCCTTTTTCTATTATGTTACATAATTTGAATCACAAAACACATGCCTAAAACTATCTTCTTTCACTGAGCAATTTGCATTTGAGATTAGTTCATACTTTTACTTGAATTGATAGCTACATTTTCTTTTGTCATTGAGTAATATTCTAATGTAGGGATGGCATTATTTATTTATGCATTCACCTATCGAAGGACAGATAGCTGCCTCCAGTTGGGTGTTTAATGTATAACATGCATAGTGGTACCTTATTCCAGAAGTTGGTTTTGTTTGAAGTTTTTAAAATTAGATAGATAGATATATGCATAATCACAGCATTGTCTAATAGCAAACTACTGATTCACCTTCCAAATAGATACCACAGATGTTATTCCTACTAGGCATGAGCAAGTTCTCTCTCTGTACATCTGTGTCTATCTCTGTCTGTCTCTCTGTCTCTCTCTCTTTATGTGTGTATGGACATTTTCTATCTTACTCAGTTCCTCTTTACCTTACTTTTTGAGACAGGGCTTCTCACAGAACCTGGAACTCATTGATTCAGTTAGACTGGCTACCCAGCTAGCACTGCCAAGGGATCCTTCTTCTTTGCCTCCCCAGCTCTGAGATTACAGATGTACACTGAAGCAGTGATGATGTTGGAGATCAGAACGCAGACCCTTGAACTTTTACAACAGTCCTTTACTAAACGAATCCTTGTCCCTAGGTACACATATCTGATGCTTGGCCAGCTTGTTCACAAGTGGTTTTGCACTAATCCCATGTGAGCTATGAAGGTAATATCATTGTTTTTGTTTGATTTTTTTGTTTTTAGCTATTATGGCCCTCTGTAGACATACTATTCTCAAAGTCAGGATAACTTTGTCCCAGCCTCTCAAATGCTAGAATTTTATTCATGTGCCACTACCTTCAACTTTATTTTTATTTAATCTTAATTACTTGCTAATAATTAAATATGCTCACATAATATCTCTAGATGATTTTATTAGACATTCCTTTTCACATGTATCCTTTAACATATGTTTTGCATTTTTACTATCTTGGGAATATCTTTCACATATCAGAAATGTTTGGTTTTTGTCTAGTTCTATTAAATTCTTTTTTTAAGGCATTGCAAAATATAATATCTTTCTTTTCTTCATTCTTTAATAATTTCATGTACTTAAAATAATTTTTAGTTATTTGTACCCCTCATTCTTCTTTTGTATCTCCCATCCTCTCACAGGAAATCCTTGTCTCCAAAAAGCTCCACTTCATCCTTTATGTCTCCGGTTTATGTGTAACCCCAGGTTTAATTAAAGTTGTTTCCACAGCACAGGTGAGAGGTTATTTCCAAGACCATGGGCATTCCATCAGAGCCTGCACTACATAAAACAACACTCCATACTTCAGTAGCCATTGACTGTCAAGAGTAATTCAGGGAGCTAGGGGGCTTATGGTCCCCTCTTCCACCAAGGACAACGTCCTGACATAATTAACTGTGTGTACGTCTTGTCCAGACAATCCGAGGCTGCAATGAATTCGTGAATGCAGCAGCTACTCTGTGTCCAGAAAATGGCATTTTGTTATATATTTTTCCATGCTTTAATTCTTTAACTTTTTTCCTGTTCCCTCTCTCAGGGACATTCACTGATCCTTGGAGTGAAAAGGAGAGATGTCCTATTACCATTACTCAGCATTTTGACCAGCTAGGAGTTTCTGCTTTAACCATTTTCTGCAACAATAACAGATTTTTATGGTGAAGGCAGAGTAGAATACTAAGCTATACATATAAGCATCAATATTTAGAAGGTTGTTTGACAACACGTTTATTTAGAAAAATAGTAGTAATGGGTTCTTCTTTGTGGTTAGGGTCTCACCAGTCAAGGGTGGACAGAAGCAGACTGGGCCTCAAACACAATTAGAAGCCAGTTGGTTACCCCTATAACAATCATGCCACTATTATAGCAGAGGACACACCTTTCCTGTAAGATTGTTGTTTTTGCCCCCAGGTTTTACAGCTCTGTAAAGCCGTTGATGACTATCCTCGACCAGGAACCTGCATGGCATGCTCTAGCCCTCTGAAAGCTAACCATGAGAAAGGAGGGCTCCTGCTCAGTGCCAACTGTTTTCTTTTTGTAATTTTTGCTCTTGCTTTTTTATAGGTAATATATTTGGGTTTCTTTTGGCTAAATGTACAATTTTTTAAGAATCACGTTCTAGTTTGCTTTATTCATATTTTCTACTTGGTGTTTTTGAGCTTATTGAATCTGTAACTTAGTATCTGCCTTGTTTTACTAATCAAAATATTCTTTCTGTCCTATTTTTTCTCCTTCAAATGTTCTGTTATATTTTTATTGCATTTTTACTGCCCTGAAAAGTTATTGCTTTTTACTTAATTCCTCAACCTCTTTGCTTTTCAGTTCAGAGAATTTTAATTGATTTGTTTTCAATATCCCTGAGATCACTGGTCCCTTTTTTCAATTATGTCAAGTGTACTGACAAGCCTATAAGAAACATTTGCTACAGTCATTTCTATCACCATGGACTTGACTTTCTGCATTTTCCTTTTTTTAATGGCCTGATCTCCTTGTATTTTGTATACTTTCCCCACAATATTCCAGAAGGTATTATTTACAGTTGATTTAAGATCTTGTCACATATGATTTTGACTCTGATTGTTAAACTGTTAAAACATACACAGAACAGACGAGACAGAGAGACAGAGAAAGACAGAGAGAGAGATAAAGAAATATGTTATCCTTTAGCATGTCTTAAAAGATTTTGTTGATGATGTATTTTTTTTTCAGTAAAAGAGTTTGAAGTAAATTAGCTTTAGTGGGATGTCAGAGAAGCACGCTTTATGCTAACTCTCCCACCCATCCCCAATACAGAACCACTGGGGAATCTTTCGTGATCGTTACTGTGAGAACCTTGTACAATGTCTAAAGGTAAAACTCATAAAACTGTAAGGTTTGACCTAAAATAATATTTACTAGGAAGTTTTTTCTTTTTTTTACAAATTCAAACCAGTTTTTAAAATTGCTTAAAATTCCATTAAAATTCCACATTGTGGCTCCCCAAGTTTCTGGTGTAGGTATAAAGAAGCTGGTTATGAATCCTTGAATTTTATATCTATGTTTTCATGCTGTATTTTTTTCTGTGACCTCAGTTCTCTGAAAGCTCCAAGAAAATGCTCTGAGGTCTTGTTTTGTTGATCATTTCCCTTGTGGTAAATACAGGAGTGATATTTTCTATGCTCTTTACCAATCAGAATTATAACTATATGTTAAAAGAGTCAGGATGGATCAGAAACGTGCAAATTATTTTTATGATTATCAGTTTACAGTCAGCCATACCTTAAAAACAAACAAATTAATACCCAACAAAACATTGTCATTTAACTCTATGAAAGGCATTTGTAAACCCAAGTACCAAAGATTTTATATTGTCTGTTATTTCTCCATGAATTTTGTCATGAGATTTGATTTTGTTTAATTTTTCTAACTATTCAGATAGGTATATAAAGTTCTTTCAAGGTATTTTTAAATGAAAATATCTTTATACAGTATACAATGTGTAAACTCACATAAACTGAGCGGCCCAATATTTGGTTCAAACTGTAGATCAATAATCAGGAGATTATTTTGAAAACCAAAAGAGAGACTTGATCATAATTATCACTTGCTTCAAAATGTTGCCATTCTAAAGAAAAGAAATACAGAACTGCAATGTTGGAAATGAGATCTGAAGCCAAGATAATTTCTTGTCTTTATGTTAGGCAATACTGATAATCAAGGATATTTTTCTCTATATATGTTAAACAGTATTGAAAATACACCCAATAATATAACTACTTGCTCCATAAGGTATGTCTTCTGGAAGGTAAGACTGTTAAGTAAGTGAAATCACATGAATATTATGATGAGTAACTTGTTCATCAGCTAAATCTTTCCTCAATTCTCCCTCAGTTTCTTTAGCAATGTCCTAAATTCTTGTCCAAGTTAAGTATTTTGCAAAATCCAATTTGAAATAAACCAGAAAAGTCTTGAAGAGTTTTGTTTGTCTGTTTGTTTCTGAGACAGGTCGTCACAATATAGGTCTCTCTGGCCTGGGACTCACTGTGTAGACCAAGCTGAACTCAAACTCACAGAATCTGTGTGCTGTACCACCCAGCGTTGTTATTAAAGACACATGCACCACAGCTGGCTTCCAGCAGTTTTAAAATCTTATATACACATATGATGTGAGCTGCCTACTATGGGTGCTAGAAACCAAACTCCAATCCTTTCCCAAGGCTACAGGCACTCATAACTGCTTGGCCATCTGTCTAGAACCTGTATGTATATACTCCTTTTACTTCTCATCTGAAGACTCATTAAGTCCTAGTGGAAGGTGGGTTTTTTTATTTGCTACTCTAAGCTTTATGACTTTAAGTTTGCTTAATTAAGAGATAATTTTATCTTTTGGAAAGCTAATAGCTTCTGAGAAAGAAAACTTCAATATTGACTTTATTAAAGTATAACCCCACTTCCATCAAGCAGTACTGGGGATTTATCCAAGACCTTACTTGATAGCAAGTGCTCGAATAAGGAGATCTATCTTCATCCCTATTTTTATTTATTTATTTTGTACTTGGGATAAGATCCTGATAAATTCCCCGAGCTGCCTTTCTGTTCACTCTGTAGTCCAGGCAGACCTGGATGTTGCATTTTTGCTCTCAGTCTTCAGTGTAGATTATCTTTTCTTTTTAAAAATGCTGTACTTAAAAACCTCTTTAACAGCCGGGTGGTGGTGGCGCACGCCTTTAATCCCAGCACTCGGGAGGCAGAGACAGATGGATCTCTGGGAGTTCGAGACCATCCTGGTCTACAAGAGCTAGTTCCGGGATGGGCACCAAAGCTACAGAGAAACCCTGTCTTGAAAAACCAAAAAAAAAAAAAAAAAAAAAAAACAAAAAACAAAAAACAACAAAAAAAAAACCTCTTTAACCAAGAAATGATAAAACCCCTTGCATTTAAAAAAAAAATCAAAAATTCTTCTGTCCTTGGCTAAAGTTCATCTTCTTTCCAAAGTACCATTGGAATGCTCCCGAAAACCTCCTAAAGCAGCTATAATGGCATACTCTTAGTGTGCATCTCCCTGAAACACTAAGTCAATAGCTCTTTGCTTGAAGAAACCTAGAGAGGAAGATAACCTATGACTGTAGTAATATATTTAATAAAATGTTTCCTTAAATATCTCAAAAATTAGCTAAGTGCTCCTAACAAATCTAAGAGTTAATTAAAAGTGCTCTATGTTATCTAACTTCTATTTTCTATTGAACAAATTCTAAAATAGCATTTGAGCTCAGTGTAAATTGATGAAATAAATCATAGTTAAAACCAGTAAGAAAAAAGAAAAGTACACACCCCTGTAAACTAGTTACCCCACTAATAATCTATGTGGGAAATTACCTGGGATAGTACTTTCTTTGGAAGAAATAAATTTACAACATTATAACATAGTGGGTAAGACATTTTCTTGGACAGGATAAATTGTGCTATACCTCTGACAGATTTCTAGCCTTTCATTTTTCTTTCTTTCTATTATAAAAACATATACATATATATATTCTATATTACACACACATATTATGTGCATATATGCCTAAGCCCAAATATACTTTTCAAAAAGTGTTTAGACCAAAATTCACTAGGAATCACAGATTTGTCTGTGCCTGACTTGTCTGGGTTATAGTTAGGTAGCTAATAAAATTAAGCTTATGTAAAAAGCTTGTGATAGACACAGTGAATGAATATCTATCTATCTATCTGTCTGTCTGTCTGTCTATCTATCATCTATCTATCACCTATCTATCATCTATCTATCTATCTGTCTATCTGTCTGTCTATCATCTATCTATCTATCTATCTATCTATCTATCTATCTATCTATCTATCATCTATCTGTCTATCTATCTATCTGCCTGAACCTGGAAGGAAAATGATTTTCTTGGCTGGTAAATCTCCTTGATGCGTAACACCCATAGCTTTTGATGGATCTTCATACAATTCACATCACAGAGTTACAGAGTTATGGGAGAAGAACTAAGCCAGATCTTTTAAAGCTGGGCTCTGTGAAGAAGTGGGATTTCAAGGGAAGAGCAGCAATAAGCATCTTTGAGACTATGAGACTTCAACCAAAATGAATGCTGTAACTTTATTTGCTTTATGTAATAACAGCTATTCAGAAGATTGAATTTTAATAAAAAGACTATCTGCTTCTGATGAAAGGCTTGGAAATTTCTAATCTGTTTCCATTTTAATGCAAAATGGTATCAAATTCAATGCAAACTTTATGCCAGAGAAAGTGATGTCGTTATTTAAGTCTATAGACAGGTTCAGGGAGATCTTGAGTAGAGATACCTGAGATGTCTCTGTTGTCTGTCATTTCTTCCTCTCCCCATGTTATCTTCCCATCTGTCTAAATATTACCACCATCCTATGTGTTCCTAATATATAAGCTAGTTTTCCTGAGAACTTATCTACCTACCAGCTCACTCTTACAACTGGACATCCATCGTCCCACCTTGATGAACTTCTGCCACCTATGCTGTCAATATATATCTTCAGCAAGTCTTCCACAACTATCAGTTCTGAAATGCTATCACCCTAATTCCGTCATTATATTTCACTTTGTCCAGGTTTTCATTGATGTTATATAGAGGTATGACACACATGCAACAAATTCATGCATGTGTGTGCACACACACTGTGCTTACTTTTACATTTTTATATTTACATTATAACACATTTGTAATACATACATATGGAACAATATATTGCATTGATATTTAATAATATGGCTAGTTATGATCCTTCTGATATTGTATTTTTCACTAAACTATCCTTGGCATATTCTCAACTTAAATCACTCATTGTCTGGTGAAAGTTTTATAAAATTAAAAAAATAATTTTTCATATATATACATATATATAGAGAGAAGACAGTTTTGTATACATGTAGCGATATGTGTGAGGCTTAAATTTTGATGTTTTATTTGGCTTTAGTTGTAGTAGATAATGTGATTTTCTCATCATTAGTTTAAATTCTGTGTCACCAAGCTCAGTTATGTGTTGATTGCAATACAGATGATTTCCAAGTTTGTAATGATAAGGCATGGGTAATGGGGTTGGCTACTTTGAGACCATTACTGTTTTAACTCTACCGTCACAGATAATTCAGAGGAGATTACCCACTTTTAAATTTAGGTGAAGCTGGGCGGTGATGGCGCACGCCTTTAATTCCAGCACTTGAGAGGCAGAGGCAGGTGGATCTCTGTGAGTTCGAGGCCAGCCTGGTCTACAAGAGCTAGCTCCAGGACAGGCTCTAAAGCTACAGTGAAACCCCGTCTAGGAAAAAACCTAAATAAATAAATAAATAGATTTAGTTGACTCTGACTTATTTTCCCTTCAAAGAGTCTGTTGTGTTAATTTCAAGAACAAGTTTGACTTTTAGTAAAATTAAATGAAAGATAAAGTCAACCAGTAACTATACAAGAAAATATAAATCAATATGTTTTTGTGGAGCAAGGAGGAAATCAATAAAATTGGAGGAAGAGCTCATTATCTATGTTCAGAGTAATCAGAGTTGAGAAGGCCTTTTGCTAGTGGTTAGTTGACAGGGGCAAACAAATAGGTCTCCCAAATGGGATTGTTATTTATTATTTGGTACTTGAAGGATTGTTTCCAGTTATATGACCCAATAGAAATGTACTACTCATACACAGTTAATTTAAATTAAATTTAGTGTTTAAACAGAAAATGGAATTAAACTCTATCAAAAGACCAAAAAGTCTGGTCTACCTAAGTTCAATAATCCAGTTGATGACCTTTTCTCTTTTTATCATGTGTTTTAAATGATATGGAGATTTGGTACAGTTTGGTTTAATAAAACAGAACAGCAGTTTCTACTTCAGTCTAAGTGTCTGAAAGAATCCATCTGTCAGGACTTTCATGTACTCATTCATGGATGCCCACATCTGTTGTCAAGACAGAGTGCACAACTGGATCATGGAGAGCTAACAAAGCCCCCAAAAGGTTTATTATGCTCTTAATTATTTTAGTTTATTTTTAGTCATGTTTATATGTATGTACAACACATGTATGTGTAAGCCTGAGGAGGCCAGGGGCATCAGAAGGTGAGCTGTAGTCACCTCTGATGGTGTTAGGAATTGAACTCAGACTCTCAGAAGGGTAGTATGCAGTATTAACTGCTGAGCCATCTCCATCCCCCTCAGGTTCATGCTTCCAATCTTTGAATTTACAATAAACTTCCTAAGAAAGAGAATTTCTTATTTCAAGTTATATCACTGTCTTTGGGATAACATACTTCATTTATGTCCTGAGCCTAAGAAATAAAAGCTCTTTGATATGAGAGACAACCTAGACAATAGGAAAAGAGTCGGTGCTGTCAGTTGGTGATGTCACATAAAGTGACAATGAATTTATTTTTCTTTAAAAAAATACAGTGTTATGTATACAGTGTTATGATTGCATGCGTGCAGGTCAGAAGAGAGCACCAGATCTCCTTATAGATTGTTGTGAGTCACCATGTGGTTCCTGGGAATTGAGTTCAGGACCTCTGAAAGAGCAGCCAATGCTCTTAACCTCTGAAATATCTCTCCAACCCTGAGTTGATTTTGTAAAGCAACAATCTTAATATCTTGGTATACGATTTTAATATATATATATATGTTAGAATCACATATATACATACATATATATTAGTGTCAATAAAGTACTTTTTCAGGATAAGGTGTTATTATATGAAGAATAGAATTAGTGATGTTAATAATATATTGTAGTACCATGAAATTTTGAGTTGTTCTAAGCAAATGAAATAACCAATATGGTTCTTTTCTATAGAGACATAGGATTACATATGTATATATAATTATACATATATAATATTTATTTCATATGATTTTTATCTATAGTATAAATCATACAATTATTTCTAATAATATGGATTTCCTGAATATATATTTAAATTCTGAATCACCTGTATAAAAGCAAATAGAGTTTTGTTTCAAGTTTAAACTTAGGGCCTGTAGCATATGAGGTAAGAATTGTACCAAAAAGCTAAGTTTTTAACATGTAAATACTCCTCAAAAATATGAGCATCTGAATGAAATTTACTTTTGTGAAAAAATCTGGGATAGTATTATGGTAAGACTGTACACAACTGACCTGTGTATAAGAGTTGGTCTACATCCAGAAAAAGAAAAACTTGCTATTATTACAGGGAGGTAGAGAAAAATTAGATGTGGAATTCAAATCTTTTTTTTTTTGGTTTGGTTTTTTTTTTTTTTTTTGGAGACAGGGTTTCTCTGTGGTTTTGGAGCCTGTCCTGGAACTAGCTCTTGTAGACCAGGCTGGTCTCGAACTCACAGAGATCCGCCTGCCTCTGCCTCCCGAGTGCTGGGATTAAAGGCATGCGCCACCACCGCCTGGCTTGGAATTCAAATCTTAATCTCTAAACGCTTATGTATTAAACTGAGAAACTAAGCCCAATATGCTTGGAGAAAAAGTATCACCAAACCAAATCTATTAAAACAACCTTGGTACCAGGCAGTGGTGGCACACACACCTTTAAACCAAACACTTAGGAGACAGTGGTATATGTTATCTGAGTTGAGTAGCTTGATCTAAAGAGTGAGCCCCAGGACAGCCAGCCAAAGCTATACAGAAAAATCCTGTCTCAAAAGACAATAGCAACAAAATAAACACACAAACAAAAAACAACATAGAGAATTTATCAATACATTGTTGAGAAAAAAATATTAATATATACAGTTTTTAAAAAAAAAGATGTATGCACACATCTGTGAAACTTTACCTAGGAAGGTAAATCTGCAAAAGAGACAGAAAAGCAAAAGGAAAAGAGGAAGAGCAAGGAGAAAGGAAATGGAGACCAGGGAGAGCTCCGAGTGGTCATTTACAGCATAGTGGCTTATTCCTCTTTCACATCACAGGTGCTGGGGCTTGAGTACTCAGGTGTGGGTGCAGGCTCCTGCTGCCTTTAGTTTTTCTTCCCCTCTGCATCCTGAAAACCTATGCTGTCCACTTGGAGAATTGTGGAAGAGAACAAGTAGGACTGCAGAGAATGTTTTCTATCTGCTAGAGCACAAATGAGGGCCTGGAGAGATGGCTCAGTGGTCAAGAACCCTGATTGCTCTTCCAGAAAACCTGGGTTCAATTCCCAGAACCCACAGGGCAGTTCACAACTGTCTGAAATTCTAGGTCCAGGGGACCCAATACCCATGGCAAAACATCAAGGCTAGAAAGAAGAAAGAAAGAAAGAAAGAAAGAAAGAAAGAAAGAAAGAAAGAAAGAAAGAAAGAAAGAAAGAAAGAAAGAAAAAAAGAAAGAAAGAAAGAAAGAGAAAGAAAGAAAGAACAGATGGTTTCACCACATACCAGGGGCCTGCACATGGTATCCAGATCTCCACAGTGATTCTTGCCTCTTGCATACTTATTACATAGAGTCTCTTTTCACAGTGCATCCAGTACAAGTTATGATGTGACTTCTAAGTGTAAGACACGCGAGTTTTCTGTGTTAATCCTGAGATAGTCTCTCTTGGATCACTCATCCTGAAAAAATGAATTTGCTGTTTGCAGTCCTATGAAATGATGTGCTTATCAGGGAAGTTATAGCCAGTCATCAGCAAGGATGTAACAACTACTACATGGATGCATTTGGAAGTAAATTCTACTATTCCAGCTGAATCATGAGATGTCTGCAACCCCAGCCAACCATTTGACCATAATTTGTGAGAGCCCAAGCCAAAAGCACTCAGATTAGCCTCCTTTGGTTTCCTAACCCTCAGGAACTATGTGAGGTAATGACTGTGGAGATTTAAGCTCTTATGGTTTGGTTAATTAATAACACAGATAGAGATTAAGTAATGAGATGACATCATTTAACTGCAAGGCAGATGGAGAAGCTGTTTTATGTCCAGGAGACAAAGATGTGAGCTTAGTTCTACACAGCTGTCTCAACCACACACAATATCCAACTGGAAAGTGGCAACACAGCACTTCGCTCTTAGGAACTGCTATGAACCAAGCAGACCCAGAGGGATCATTCATATTCTCTAAGCGCTCTCAGCCTTCCTAATTGTTCTATTGGCAGTTCAAATGCTGCCACAGAGAATGCTGAAGTAAATGGGACATTAGGCTCCAGTTTCTCAATGTTTTTGCCTGAGAAAAATTCTGATATTTTCAAGAAGAATCTAGCGAAATCAAAACCTCTAGATGGGAGGAAATAGCCCTTCCCAGATGCAATTCCAGTGAACACTGTTGGGCCAGTCCTTGTCCAACTAGAAATAAGTGCAATTGTTGCCAAGTAGACATAACAGAAGTTTAGAGGCAGAAGATCTCAGTCTACCACTCTTAATAGCGCAGGAATTGCAAGTCAGTAGGCCTGTTTCCATGTCTGCAAATCAAGGAGAGTTTGGTAAATAACTTATCCTTTCTTTTATTATGGAGGTCAAGATAAATCACATAGCAAGTTGTTCTATGTATATTACATATGTAGCAAATTTCATAGTAAAATTTTACTTTCCTAATAATGTTTTCCCTGTAGTACCAAGGCCATCTAATTCCTTGAATAGTAAGTTTTAAGCCTTTTCTTTTTTAATGGAAATTACTTTCAAAGTAAAGAGCAAAGAGTGTCTTAAACTATAAGAAAGTGTTTCATCATAAAGTGTGCAAAGATAGCAACAATAACCATGCTAAAGTCTAAGAGGCCCATGAGGCCACAGCCCTATGCAAGAAACTATAAGCAATTTAGGAATGCTTAAATTGGGAAAACCAGTTTTCTCCAGAGAAGAACACAGCAACTGATTTTCCAGTAGCAAATGGTCAGCATTGAAAATAGACAAACAAGTAACATTATACACACTGAACAGGTTGTATTCATGTATTTAGGAATATATGTGTATGTACATGGAAGTACACATACATGTACATACACTTAGCAAATTGATGAAAAGTAGAAGACATTAATTTGAACAAAGAACTTGGAAGGTTATATAGGAGGTTTTAGAGGAAGGAAAGAAAAGGGGGAAAAGAAAATAATCTCAAAAAACGAAAGAAATATACATGTATTTATATACATATATATGTATATATATTTTAAAGTTACAAACAATGCTTCTGGACATTGGAGGGCATTCATGGGTTACCTAGCTTTTGTCTTATAGGTTAAAATCCATCAAAGTTCCAAGTTGTTCCTTTGCAGTAAAGTCACACACATCCTTGTGTTCTTAATTCATATAATCAAAATGCATATGAATTTACACCTGTTCACTTCCCTTTCCATCCAGCCACTGGCTTTGAGGTGCTTTGCGATTCTTCTCTGTTAACTTTCATATAAAAGAATCTAGTTATCCAGGCTCACAGGTTCATGCATCTTTTTTCTTTCCGTCTATTCATTATTCAGTTTTTCCCATCTACCTTGTACTTTAGCCATGTGGTACCATTTTTTTCTTTATCCAATTATATGTTTTCAGAAACAAAACAATAAATAAATAAAAAACCATCACTGGTAATCAAACTTACTGGAGAAAAAAAGTAAACATGTCACAATAATGGAGGGCTACATTTTGGTAATATATATATATATACATATGTATGCTTATTATAATTTTATTATAAATACTATTTACTGAAGTGACTTGAAAATATGTACTCTTGGATTGTTCCTTATAAATACATATTTATTATACACATACTTTAGCTGACAACATTAACAGCTTTAAAAAGTCTTTTTTCTTTCCTTCCTCTCTCTTCTAACCTCTTCCTATTTCTCACTTTTTCATTTCTCCCCTTTTATATTTATTTATCTATTAATATTTTTAGACAGGGTCTTTCTAATTATCCCAGGTTGTCTTGGGATTTACCCATCTTGTCTAGGTTCGTTCAGCATCACTTTGTAATTCAGGCTGTCCTGGAATCCACAATCTTCTTGTGTCAGGCTCTTCATTGCTGTTATGAAAGGTGCAGTCCACCATATCCACCCACAATTTCATCATTCGGAGAGGAATTTTAGTCAAAGAATGGATTTTTATCAAACATTGTTGTGTCCCTACTGTAGAGATATGTCAGATACACAGTGTACTTTTTAAATCAATCATCTTTATTTTTATGATTAACCTTTAATCATTTAGAGTGACTTTGATTTCAATGTGAAATCCAATGTTCTCAAAGAATAGAATCTATTATAGAAAGTTTGGATTACAGATAGGTAGTTACACTTCATATCAAAAATTTACTGATTGAAATGCAATGAAATTGATTTGCATGTGGTTAATTTAATCCATAGTCAACCCTAGAGTAAGGAAAAACTAACATTTATTAAGTATCTAGTACATTCCAATCAGTATTGTTTTTTCCAAACATCATTCAATGAAATTCTCTGAAAAACTCACCACATATAATCACCAATGAAACTCAGTGAATTTTGTAGACTTTGTTGCTAGGAGACGGCAGAGGCAGATTTATTCTCTTATCTGTCTTATAACAAAGTCAAAGACCGTGTTCCTTTAGGAAGTATGCACTGATCCGTAAGGGTCGTGAACAAGAGAATATTGAAATGTTTATATAATTTCCCAAGGGAACTACTTAGAAGGAAGAAAACACATGGAACTAGTAAGTTTACAGTAACTTTTTTTCTCCTTTATGGGTATAACCTATACTTCCAAGTTAACAAGAGCAATTTCTATTGCAGTAAATTCTAACTAAAAGATGACAAGATGAGATTTACAGTGGATCACTGGACAGAAACATCAAGGTCATAAGATCATCAACTCGTTTAAACCTGTAATTACTTGCCACATTAATTGTTTCACTCATACAATAGTCATAACCCTTCATATTACAGAAATATGTAAACCTTTTTGTTATAATTCAGTGTTTTTTAGCTGCCTCCAGAATCACATCTTTTAAATTTTATAAGACCCTTTTTTTTATTCTTTTTTAATTAAAATTTCCAACTGCTCCCCGTTTCCCATTTCCCTCCCCCTCCTCCCACATATTGCCCCTCCCCCCACTCCCCTCCCCCATCCCACTCCTCTTCTCCTCCCCCCAGTCCATTCCCCCTCCCTCTCGATACTGAAGAGCAGTCCAAATTCCCTGCCCTACAGGAAGACCAAGGTCCTCCCACTTCCATCCAGGCCCAGGAAGGTGAGCATCCAATCAGGCTAAGCTCCCACAAAGCCAGTTCATGTATTAGGATCGAAACCTAGTGCCATTGTCCTTGGCTTCTCATCAGCCTTCATTGTCCGCCATGTTCAGAGAGTCCAGTTTCAACCCATGCTTATTCAGTCCCAGTCCAGCTGGCCTTGGAGAGCTCCCAATAGATCAGTTCCACTGTCACAGTGGGTGGGTGCACGCCTCGTGGTCCTGATTTCCTTGCTCATGTTCTCCCTCCTTCTGCTCCTCATTTGGACCTTAAGAGCTCAGACCATTGCTCCAAATTGGGTCTCTGTCTCTCTCTCGATCTATCGCCAGATGAAAGTTCCTGTGCCATTCTCCTTGGCCTCTCGTCAGCTCTCATTGTCCGCCACATTCAGAGAGTCCGGTTTTATCCCATGTTTTTTCAGTAGCAGTCCAGCTGGCCTTGGTGAGCTCCCAATAGATCGGCCCCACTGTCTCAGTGGTTGGATGCACCCCTTATGGTCCTTTTAACTCAAGGTTTATGCACTGTGATTGACAGACCACATTGTAAAGAATTATGCAGATGCTTTGCCTGAAAAAAACCTTTAATTGACAGAACTCTTGCAGGTGCAAATAATTCAGTCAGTCAAACAATATTGGGAGTAGGCTTTACCTTTCACTTGAACATTGTTTCTTCAGGAAATAAGTTTAATTGATTATTTTTGTCAAAGTCACTCATGGCCATTTTGTCAACTAAATACATTTCTGCAATAACTAGGCTGATGTTAATATGTAGCAACTGAAATAGGTACACACCATTTCTAGATTCCATATCCTCTTCTCTTACACTCATCTTGGTATCCAAGAATGTATGGAATCCCGCACAGATTCTTACAGTTAGTAAGTGATGAATGCAATATCTTGCTTAGCTGTTGTCAGACAAGAGTTTAATTTTCTCAATGATTCTATAATTATAACATCAATGAAAGAAAAATATATATTTCTAAACATAAACATAACTGTCATCCATAAGGTAGAAATATCAATGTGTGTTTATGATACTCACTCAGATGTGTAACCTTGTCAAACATGGAGCAGGACTGATAGTCATTGGTTTAGAAGAATAATTTGGACTCTGAAGAAAAAATACTGTAGTCTTTGCATGACTTATCTTTATAGGAATCATGACTTGTTATTCATCGTTTTTACCCTACATTTTGTTATCATGAATTTAATGATAGTATAGCAGGTTATAAAAACATGGGCAATCCCTCTGTCAGTATGGCGTCCTGCTGTGGATCTTGGCACTATCCATTTCAGCCTCATTCTATGTTTTATTTGAGGAAATAGATCCAGATGGTAGAACCAATAACTTTTAAAGGATGAGTTAGCACTAACTGAGTACTTCTAGCTCCTAAACCCTTACAAGAGATACCCAGGAGAATTATCTTAATGGCCTATTTATTTTCTACATTAGCAATGTAAAAGATGCAAGGATAGAGGAGCTGATAAGCTCTGAAAAATAAAAATAAGTTTTCTATCCCAAAGTCAGAAGAAAGGCCCTGCTTATGATACTACTAAGAAATAAAATACCCACTCCTCAGATTCTGAGAGGGGTGTGTCCCTCCTAACCCATTTAGTTCATTTTATAGAAAAAAACTTGACAATATTTCTTTTTTACTGTTCAACACTGGCCAGCCCATGTGTTGGTTAAAATAAAGCAATATGAAATTCTGCTATTTATGCCTTTCTTTCATTCCAACTCCCCATATATAAACTGGATTGTAGTTAGTGTAGAAGCAGAATTGTTTGCATGCTTTCTTGCACTTCAAAAAAATCCTCCTGTATCCTACAAGTGTCTGTGATGTGGGGCTTGTACCTTAATGACCTTTGTTCTCCTAGATTAGTGTTTAATATCTGGCATATTTTCTACAAAGCACAAATATCTATAAAAAGAACTCAATTCTATATAACTTCCGTTCCTTGATGTAGGAACTTAAAATTGCCCAAGAAGGGCAAGTGTTTTTTATTTTATTTTATTTTTTTATTGAAAAAAAAATTTTCTGCCTCCTCCCCGCCTCCATTTCCCTCCCCCTCCTCCCGCCCCTCTCCCCCTCCCCCTACTCCTCTTCTCCTCCCTCTCCAGTCCTAAGAGCAGTCAGGGTTCCCTGCCCTGTGGAAAGTCCAAGGTCCTCCCCCCTCCATGCAGGTCTAGGAAGGTGAACATCCAAACTGTCTAGGCTCCCACAAAGCCAGAACATGAAGTAGGATCAAAACCCCGTGCCATTGTCCTTGGCCTCTCATCAGCTCTCATTGTCCGCCATATTCAGAGAGTCCGGTTTTATCTCATGCTTTTTCAGTCACAGTCCAGCTGGCCTTGGTGAGCTCCCCATAGGTCAGACCCACTGCCTCAGTGGGTGGGTGCACCCCTTGTGGTCCTGACTTCCTTGCTCATGTTTTCCCTGAAGGGCAACTTTTTTTCATTTATGGTCAAGTATGAGACTTCAAGGACATGAATGTAAAAAACAAAAAACAAAAACAACAACAAAACCCAGGATAATCTGCTCTCTTTAATGAGAGAAAGCTCCCACTGGCAGGGAAATACAGGATTCTAAGTTGCAGATCACATTTTTTTTTCTTGAATCATATGATGTGCTTGCAAGTGCTGAGCTTCTAATTTTTCCTTAAACAGGCACTTTTCTCCCTGCTTTATGGCCTCATGAAATATACATAGATGTATGGAAGTGTGTGAAGCAAATAGAAAAGAGTTGGCATAATTTAAACAAAATTATAAACCCAGCCACCTATGCTACTACCAACTGTAAAAGAAAAAGTGAAAAATATAAAGTTAAAATACCCTGATATGAAGTAATAACCACACTTAAATTCTAGCATTGAATCATATTACTTTTCTCATATGAGAACAGGGAAGCAAGGATTGCAAATGTGGAGAGATATTGTCAATTAGATTGAAAAATCATAATAGTAGTGCTTGGTGCATACGTTTGATAATCACACGCTCTCTGCATATGAGAAATGGAGAGATGTATATTCCCCTCATCATTCTGAATCTTCTCATTTCACAGTGGGGAAAAAAAAGGATGAGAGAAAATCATTTATGGTTTTGACTACAGTAAATATTGGATAGAGTGTTGTTTCTAAAATTCTTAAATATGTTTGTACTGTTACTTAAGTAAAGGAAATGAAGAGAAGCCCAATCTTCACAAGTCACAAAAGCATCATTGATATATTGATCTTTTAAAAAGGTTACTACATTTATAAATCAAAACTAATATATTCTCATGGATTAATGATTTCTCTGCCTTATAATATCAAATGACATCAATGAACTATGGTCACTTGACATTTGTTTGTTCTTTGATATGAATTATTTTGTGTAACAAGTTTGTGTTTGTGAAGGCCTGGACTTTGGAATGGGTGTAGCCCTGAAACATCATCTGAACCATGTGCTGAGAGGATCCCTGTTGGCAGGTGACATTTTTGAATGAAATGGTACTCTGGAAACCTAATAGGTTTCTGCAGTTGGTCCAAATCCACAGTTCCAGATATTATTATTCTCTATGTAGAGTTTGTTTTGTTTCTTCCATGTTTAAATTCAGAAGTCCAATGGAGTAGAAACAAAAAATTAACCTGATTGCAACAGAAAGCATTCTGGATAGAAAGCTCTCATTCTCCTGGTCTGCTTTAATGGGGGAATCAAATGTGATTTGGGTTGTGTGGAGATGATTACTGCTGGATAATTAGTCTAAAGCATCTCTTTTCAAATCCTTTGCATGGCAATCAAGGAAGAATGCGAGAGGTTAGGCATTACATTACTGGGGTTATCAGCAGCATATAATTTCTTAATTATGCATAAAACGAAGAACAAATACCTGCCAATGGATTTTCTGAGTTTTCTTTGTGAGATTAAGTCTGACATACAAAAGGGTCTGTGTACAAAAAGGCTTACTGGAGATTGTGTGGTTAAAAAGACATGAGAAAAGATTCTTTTTCTGGTTGTGTGTAACTAAACTTGGTTTTATATCATGCCTGAAATGGGAACAACAATATTCATTTCATTCTTAAGTTCTTTCAGGGGTAACATTGTCTTAACTATCATTAGTAGAGCATATGTTAAAAGTGCTACATTTTCTGTGACTCTCTTTGATATCTTGTAATTCAAGATAGAAATAAGTTTAATAGTGATATATGCCACCTGGCCATGGTATTTTCTAAATCTAACACAGATCATTAAAGCACACATTCTAAACAGTGTTTGAGGGGAGGCCTGTCTTTTACTAAAAGAGTCTTATTTAGCCTGTGTTGTTATTTTTTAGGTTCCTTTAGAATGGCATGTGCTATTTGAATGTGTCAACCAGTGTAAAATGAATTAGCATATTTACTTACACATCCTCTAATTTTGGAGGAAAATATGTACATTTTTGATCTATTGTGATAGCTTGTCAAGAACAGATGAAAGTGTTATGAATTGTTACTATTTGTGCTAATTCCTCCTCAAAGTAAAAGGAGTGCTTTAGCATTTTGCATCTTTTCTAATTGTTATCAAGTAGGGCAGTTTGTAGAAAGAGTAGTAAGCCTGGAAGGTGATTGAGAAGCCAGAGGCATGGACCTCAAGTCTTGAAAGCCCATTTACAGGCGGTGACAAGCCATAGATATTTAGCTACATGGTTTTATTACAAAATATCAAACCTCCATGAAAGGACACTTTTCATAGTTCAGTGTTGCTGTGGATACAAGGGAGTATAAAGGATGTACGTCCAAGGATGATGGCTCCGTCAGTAAAATGCTTGCAATGCAAGCTTGATGACCTGCATTAAAGCTATAACACCTACTTAAAGAAAAGCCAGTGGTGCCTATATACACCCATAATTCCGGTGCTGGTAAGGCAGGGACAGGCAGATCTATGAGGCTTGTTGCCCAACTGGTCTGACCAAACCAGTGAGTTCCAGGTTCACCAGAGATCAGTGCTAGGAAAATTATGTTAAAAATAATTAAGAAAGGTGCTCACTTTGGCCTTTGTGTGCATGAAAACACACACACATACACACACAAAGAGAGAATCTATTACCTATCTCAGAAGAATAGCATATCCTTAAAAGACTATCTGCATCATGTTTATTGACAGCAAAAAGACATTATTCAAAAGTAGCATGACTTCAGATAACATGTCACTCTGAAACTATAGCAAATGTTAATTAATTTAACCACTATTAGGAAAATGAAGTGAACAGTTAACAATGAGCAAGAGAAGGCCATTCTTAGAAAACTGAGTTTCAACATGTTTGATAAAATGCATTCTGGTATAGATACTTTATTACAACATAAGGCAGCCAGAGTATTGTTCAGAAATACTAAACTTCTGAACTTTTTATTAGGAGAATTAGCTTCTGTTGGATGATGGCATTGTTATTTATGACTTTAGAGTGAAGAAGTAATTTACATTTCACTTTCAACTCTAAGTTTACAGTGCAGTTATGGCTTAAATTAGAAAATAATATTGTGGCAACTTCAAAAGTATAAATTCCAGGTAAGGAAATAAATTAGAACAGTGCACCTATGTCATTACAAGTTTTGGTCACTCTCCTGTACTTGAAAGAAATAAAACAGGTTTGGATTTAGATGCCTCACACAACTTGAGATAAAGTAAAAAATCTCAAACCATTTGAAGAGTTTGACAATATTTTTTCCACTATCTTTGTGAAACGTCATTTGTTCATCTCTTCTAGAGGTATAAAGGAATCTATCCTGTTTTTTTTTTTTAGTTTCAATTTTCTCATTTCTGTACTATAGGTGAAGGTCAAAACAAAAGGCATAGCAATTCTTTGTATCTATTGCAATTCTGCAAATTGGAGGCACTTGAAAATATATTGTTTCTGAGTGCTACAAAAGGCTGGTGTCATGGGAACCCACTGCCATTTCCACTCAGGGAAAAAGGTGAATGTGTAAGTCTTTGTGCAAAATGAGTAGACACAGTGACCCTCACAATTTAACATGGTTCTTTCATTTCCAGGTCAAACCAAGTGGGGGTGGTTATAAAATCTCATTTTATCTTTTGGCAAGGTCTTCAGAGCAGTGAGTAAAGAGGAAGAACAAATCACTTCCAGAACAATCTTTTAGACATGTTTTGTCAAACCATCAGGATGGCTCTTCCTATGTGACACAATTGAGGACAGAATTCCTCAACAGAGTTGGTTCATGATAGCAGACCCATGGCCACAGGCTATTGCTCTACCTAAGACTGCACATCCATGGGTAATAATTAGTTAAACCCTTGAAATAGCACCTATGGTTTTCTGTGTGACCTTGCAGATAGGTTTTGCATTCCCTTTTTGGGCATAAAGAATAAAAGTTGCCAACAGAGCATAAATGTGATTAGATACTTCTTCCCTGACATAAGTAATATAAATTGGCCCAGGTGAGCCACTACAGAAATTTTATTTTCCTCTTCTGGTCTAAAATGTTGTCTTCTTTTTCTCAGTTCTTTGCCATTTATTGACCAAGAAATATCCAGCTTCCCTCCTAGGAAACATGTTAACTTGATCTGATACTAATTTTCTAAATGATCCAACTACTGATTGATTAGCGCACTCCTGGTGAGGGCATCAGGATGAAGAGACTATAGTAAGCTGTATGATAAGCACACAGACCTTTGGCAAAGTAGTCTTAGTACATACTATTAGATGCCATTGGATACTCAACTTGACTAAAGAGTGTTCCTATTCATTGTTTGCTGTAAGCATCAGGGGGTAGAACTGCCTTCTAAAAGTCTCGGCATTTTGAACATAAAGAGGCTAGGTCTGTGAAAAGTCAAAGAGTCTATGTTTTATATAGCAAGTATTCATAATAAATATCCACTTTAAGTTTTTCTACAATTTCAATGCTGTTTTTCTGTTTAGCTTCAGGACTGGATTCAAGAAGGAACACTGTATTTCTTACTTCGGCTCTGAAATGCTATTGTCCTTTGTCATCCTTTGTTTTCTTAAGGAGAATTAGTCAGCACCTCTGCATTAACCTATTTCCTCAGTGGGATCTTAGGAAGAAGCAAAAGAAAAGAGATGGAAGAAATACCCACTTTCTGTTTGTGTCTCTATTTTAAAAAGTAGGTGCTAAAATATAGTAGAGATTGTCCTTTGCTTCAGTTACCATAGACACTGTTACTACCATCAACAATACCTCTAGCTATCTACAACACATCTACTTTTAAAACTTTAGGAGGTATTACTCAGAACTAGACATTGTTTCCAACACATCAACTGGTAACAAAGGTTATCCTAGAATCTAATTCCCACTGATGAGTGAGACAAAAATGTTAAAAAACAAAAACAAAAACCCTTCATCTCAGACATCCTTTGCAGTCATTACCTATATGTTAAGTATTTGAAGACTGAAGCCGATCTCAGGAAAATGAGAAAGTAGAGCAAAGTCTGCAACACTTTCACTGATTCCCGGAGAATTACTATGCAGAGAGCTAACTCTACTCGGTGCAATGACGATAGCTCTAGACTTAGAAGTAAGTGAACTAGGTTATTCTATAGAGAAAGGTCAGCAGCCAAAATCATCCTTAAGAGTCCCCAGCAGCCTGAAGCGCTTCACTTGCTTTCAAATGTTTCTACTTTTTCTGTGCAGTAGAAAGTTCCTCTTTCTCTTTGGTTAGTTTAATTTTCTGGCTTGGAGTCCCTGGAATAAGTATGTGATTGAGCAGAATCCAAGACAGAATGCTGAATGATTTGATCACAAAGATGGAGCAAAAGAGATTATGTATTTTGGTTCCTTGGAGTAGTTAGAAGATTGGGGATTTTATAGGTTAGTTGGAATTCTAGAGTCTTGTTGGTGAAAAAAAGTGGACAATGCTGCAAATAGAAAACTTTCAGGCAACATTTACTTGTTTATGTACTTTTATTTTACATGTATGGATGTTTTGCCTATGTGCGTGTCTGTGTACTACATATGCCCTGTGCATGAGAAAGTCAGAGAGAGAATTGGATGAACTAGAACTAGAGTTACAGACAGGCTAAGCTGCCATGTTTGTGCTGTAATTGAATCTGTCCTCTGGAAGAACAGTTAGTGGTCTTAACCTTTTAAAATATGACAGCCTTTGAAAATAAGACATTTGATGACTTTTGGGTCCTTTCTATGTCTTACCATTTTAAATTACATAAAATTTGTTTTATTTTAGTGTGTAAGTTGACATTATACAGCATAATCAAATACTGAAGTCAGGCCTAGTTCTGGAAATCAAGCTATAGCCAGTATTAGAATAAACTGTACCTTTTGTATAGTTTTTAGGCACTGCCTCCATAGTTCATCTGGGTGTTGTGGATAACAGTGATAAATCGTGGGCAGTAGTTATCTTTGTTTTGCATAAAGCACAGAGGTATCAGTTTTAAGGCGTTGATTTCATCCCCCGTTATCTCATTCCATTTAGAATATGATTCATAGATATTTTTAGAAGGAAGATGAAACAAGGTTAAATCAAAGCTATGGGTAATCTAGAGATCTGGCTTAAAATTCAAACATATACTTATCTATTCACATTACTATTGGAAACTTAGTTCTGACAGGTAATTAAGTGAATTGCAGCTTTTATAGAGCTGAAGTTGAGAAGGAGAAGTTGTGTGGATATTTCAGTCAGAGGAATTTCATGTCTCTCCTAGATACTCTGGCCTTATTCTTCACAATGTAGACAACAGGAACCATTTAGAATTGTTTCAAAGATAAGAATGTATGCATATATAAAATACATTATCATGAATTCTAGAAAATATTAATTGGTTTTATTATTCTAATTAGTGCCAATTGACTTTGGTACCTCCATGGAAGAGAATGGGGACTGAAGGACGAAGGAACATATTAGGTTCTTGGAAATCACGTAGTAGTTGATTTCTTGGCACACAACTGAACTAGATATATTCTGTTTTCTAAAGGTTAGTAAGAACTACAATGACTGTCCTAGAAACTCTGTAGTGATAAAAACAGTATATGAAATGGCATATTGTTTTCAAAGTAGAAGAGACATACTTGCAATTTAATCAGTGATAAACATACAAAGTCTATAGTATTCTACAAGAGAGTGAAGTAATTCCTAGAAGTCCATTATATAACACAGATTACACACAGGTGAGTACCAAGGGTTATGATAGTACAATATATAGAAAGAAAATGGAAGTGGGGTTTGGTTTTGTTTATAACTCAACTGTTAACCAAGTTTGTGGTCTTAAGGAAGTCACTAAATTTCCTAATACACACACACACACACACACTTAGCTAAATTAACTTTCAGCTAGAGATATGGTTTAAGTTATCAAGACTATTCTTTGGATACTATTTTTACTCATAGATATACTTCAAAGACAAAACCTAGCGAAGCCTTTAAAAATTAGAATAAATCTAGTCCAGTTATGTACTACGAAATCACTCGTGGGTCAGTTTCTAAGAACTTAATGTCTATTTTCTTTCTCTGGTCTCCATGTTTTATCATGGAGATACGCTGGGCAGGTGACACTGAATAAAATGGGCTGATCTTGAAATTTTGCTGTAAGGGCACCTATCTGCATAATTACAGCCAGTAGTCCTGTAGACTTAATGCTACTGAATTTATTACCTTTTTAAATGATTCCTATATTGCTTTGCTCAGCTACACAGTTACTAAGGGCTGAATCATGAAGCCTTCCAGGAGGTCAGATCCTTACTCTGTTAGTGCCATGAAACAAGGATTACATTGGTCTGATCTCTGCCAGACTTTACTGTTGGCACAGAGCCTACAATGTAGCAAGAACTCAATGAATACTTGTAGACTGTATAACAATGCAAATGAAAATCATATAATTCAGTAACCCAGACTCACGAACATTATCCACGGAAGTTTACACAAATCAAATTTTGAAAATTTTTGCCTTGCCTGAATTTTTGTAGATGCAACCCAATTTCTTCCAGGCCATAAAGGGTAATTACTATAATCACTCATGTCTCCATGCAAAAATAAGGTGTAACAGTCTTGCTTTCGGAAGGTGTATTATAGCCCATACTTCATTTTGGAAAGATTTATGTGGAAGATTATCAGCTTAACTACAAGACTAATAAGGCTAATGGGGAATATAAGTAAAACTGAATATATGGAAAAATTTTCTCCACTGTGTAAAACAAAACAAAACAAATCTGTAGTAGAAACCCACATATAGATTAATGCCCTTATTACTACCTAGATACAAAGAAGGCCTTTTCTCTTTTTTTATTGATTAGTTTCTTACTAGCTCATCTATTAAAGGTAGATTTTAATATATTAT